>NC_141879.1:736674965-738153298 GCF_056163025.1 Triticum urartu
CTTGTCGGGGGTCCGCCCCGCGCGTCGTCGGGCGCGGCTTCTGCTGTCATCACCGACCGGCAGGTCGCCGTCGCCCGAGTCGTCGGCGTGTAGGTGGGGGCGGCTTCCTCTGTCGCAAATATCTCCAACGACGAGTGGCCCTGGATTTCTGTGGTTCCATTTGGTGGCCGCTCGAGCCCGCGCTGTCAATGGCACCCGTCGCCGTCGCGCTTGGCTCTTGTTGGCACTCTCCCTCCGGCGATTGGCCGCCTGGGGTTTCCCGGTTGCTTCGCGCCTTGTCTTGTCGCCCGTGCCGTCAGTGCCACGCGGTTATCGCCGTCGGCAGGACTGCTCGCGCGTACATATCCACTGGTTGTGGCCTCTTTTGCAGTTCGTGACGTATTTCCTGCTTGGCTCCACAGTTCCCTTCCCCTCCATTAGCGTCTTCTCTGTTCCACAGGTATCCTATCTTTGCTGTGCTGTGGTCTGGTGACCAGTGAGCAGTTGCGCAATTGTTCAGACTTCAGACTTGAGAGTTCAGACCAAGCAAATTGGCTTCAGACTTCAGCTCGTGAGGTATTTACCTGCTTGGCTCCACCGTCACCTTCCCCTCCCTTCCTACTGAAAGTCCGGCAAATTTTCGGCTCCCCGAGCCTGCCAATTGCCACAGGGTCGGTGCAGTGGGTGCCATTAGCATCTTCTCTGTTACACACGTATCCAATCCCCGCATCAACCATGGTTTAATTTTGGCTCCTTGATTTTACAGGTGCTCTTTGCTGCGCTGTGGTGACCCGTCAGCAGTCGAGCAATTGTTTCAGACTGAGCAATTAGAAATCGAGGCCCGATGGAGGTGGTGACCGGAGCTATGACCACCCTCCTGCCCACGCTCGCAGGCCTGCTCAAGGAGGAGTATGACCTGCACAAGAACACCAGGGGTGAGATCAGGTTCCTCAAAGCCGAGCTGGAGAGCATGGAGACAGCCCTGCTCAAGATTTCTGAGGCACCTTTGGATCAGCCACCTGACGTCCAGGTCAAGCTTTGGGCGAGGGAAGTCAGGGAGCTATCCTATGAAATCGAGGACAGTGTCGATAAATTCATGGTGCGTCTTGATAGACGTGCACAAAAAAATCCGCATAGCTTCATGGGCTTCATCCATAAGAGCATAGATCTGATGACGAAGGCTAAAATCCGCCACAAGATGGGCACTGAGATCAAAGACATCAGGAGCCGTATCAAGGAGGTCAGCGAGCGACGCGATAGGTACAAGGTTGACAGTGTACCTTCCAAGCCTGCCAGACCAACTATTGACAGCCTTCGCCTATCAGCCCTATACAAAGAGGCAACAGAACTCATTGGCATCGAAGAGAAGACAAATGACCTAGTTAAGAGGCTGACAGAGGGGGAGGGGGCGTCCAAGCAACAGGTCAAGACAATCTCCATTGTTGGTTTTGGAGGCTTAGGCAAAACAACCCTTGCTAATGCTGTGTATCATAAGTTTAAACCGGAATTCGATTGTGGGGCCTTTGTTTCCGTGTCTCTTAATCCTAACATGGAGAATATTTTCAAAAACATGCTCCATCAACTTGACAGGCACAGATACTTTAACATCAACGAATCAACATGGGGTGAAGCAGAGCTTGTCAGCGAGCTAAGAGATTTTCTTCTAAACAAGAGGTACGCGTCTAAGCATCAACCGCACAATAGAAGCTATGAAACGTTATTATGACTTTAGCATGTTATTGATACAGCTTGCTCAATCTGGATCCAGTTTTGATTTTTGGTATGTCCCGTGTTCGTAGTTGTGGACCACTTTGTGTGCAAGAGGTCTTTGGTTCTGAAATAATTAAATATTTGAATAATATTAATATGGGAGTACTGGACTTCAAGGCAATCCGACCCATGGGCGGCCGTGCCCATGGGCACCCGACCCGAATGGGTAGGGTATGGGTCGCCATCTTCACCCATGGGTAAGCCCGATGGGTAACCCGATTAGTCGTGGGTAGGGTAGGGTATGGGTCGCCATCTTCACCCATGGGTAAGCCCGATGGGTAACCCGATTAGTCGTGGGTAGGGTATGGGCATAAGGTCTTGCCCATGGGTCACCCGATTAATATTAGTAATTAGAATGTATTTTATTTTAGATGACACATGAACATTTTAAGCTTACATTAGAAACAGAAGTTTACATTGAGCTTAACTAATGCATGGTCATTTGATATCGTCTTATAGGTACTTCATTGTGATTGATGACATATGGAACAATTTTGTATGGAAAGAAATCAAACATGCTTTGATTGAGAACGAATGCGGAAGTAGAATAATTACAACAACTCGCGCTTTTGATGTTGCCAAACAAGTTGGTGGTGTTTATGATCTAAAGCCTCTTTCTCTTGCGCACTCAAGAAACTTATTCTTCCAAAGAATATTTGATGCTGAAGAAAAATTTCCTTCTAATGAATTAGCCGAAGTATCTGATAACATTATTAAGAGATGTGGTGGAGTACCATTAGCTATTATTACGACAGCTAGTATGTTAGCCAGTAAAAACAGAAATGATTGGTCCAAGGTCTACCAAGCTATGGGTTCTGGGCTACAAGATAGTACTGATGTGAAGGACATGAGAAGGATATTATCAGTCAGTTACTATGACCTACCTCCACAACTAAGAACATGTTTATTGTATATAAGTTTGTATCCAGAAGATTATAAGATCATTGCTAGAGATTTGATATGGCAATGGATTGGTGAAGGCTTTGTTCGGGAAGAACATGGAAAGAGCTTGTATGAAGTAGGAGAAAATTATTTCTGTGAGCTCATTAACAAAGGCTTGATCCAACCAGCAGATGTCACTGATGATAAAGCGAGTGCTTGTCGTGTACACGATATGGTGCTTGACCTTATCACTTCCATATCAAGGGAAGAGAATTTTCTAACATGTATAGGTGGTCAACAATCTGGATCTGCACCAAGTAAGATCCGTCGTCTATCAGTCCAAAGCATAAATGAAGACGACGCCAAGCAGATGGCAACTATGAACTTGTCCAATTTGAGGTCAATCATGGTGTTTGGACGATATATCAATTTGTTACCAGTCCTTTCAAGGTTTTCAGTGTTGCGTGCATTGGACATAAGTTATTCTTGGAATGTGGGCAATCATCATGTAAAGATTATTTGCAATATGTTTCACTTGAGGTATTTATGGCTACACAATACATGTATCTCTGAGATCCCGGATGAGATTGTGAATCTTCAGTTCTTGCAAGTACTGGACATAAGTGGGACGACAGTACAAGTGTTACCAGCATCATTTGTTCAGCTAACACAACTAGTGTACCTTCATCTTGGTATGTCCACGGCCCTGCCAGCAGGATTGGGGAATTTAAAATCGCTGCAAGAATTGCTAGGTATCAATATTGCGTCTCCATCCATGCTGCATGATCTGAGCAAGCTGACTGAATTGAGGAATCTTCGTGTCAGGTTTTATGGATGGAACGATGACTATAAGGAACTTTTCCAGCGGTGTCTCTCCAGCCTGTTCAATCTCAAATGCATTAAAATAGATGGTGTCCGTCGAAATATAGATTTCGGAGGTGACAACTTGTCGCCTGAGCAGCTTCACTGCATTCATCTGACCTCTAGCGAGATTTGTGATGTGCCAAGATGGATATCATCGCTCTCCAACCTCTCTACCCTTAAAATCCAGGATCTAAAAACACTTAGTCAGGAGCATCTTCAAGTGCTTGGCATCATGCCATCACTCCGTGATCTCGATATATGGGTGCCGGAAATCGCACAAGGCCGACACGAAAGGTTTGTGATTGGCAGCAGTTATCCATTCCGGTGTCTAGCAAAGCTCAAGATCGGCAGCCAAATCATGGGGCTGAAGTTCGCACAAGGGGCCATGCAGGAGCTACAAACCTTTGAGATTATTTTATCAGTGCAGCGGACATGGGATCGATTTGGTAATTTGGACTTTGGCCTGGAGAACCTTTCTTCGCTTAAACAGGTCTATGTTGGGAGGTGGTACGCTGTGTCATGGTCCAAGCCAGAGCCGGAAGAGGCAGAGGATGCAATTTGGCAAGCCGTACACATGAATCCCAACAAGCCGACGCTCGAGTTCGTCATGGTAACTACTAACTACACCGATTCACCCTTCCAATTAACACATATTTAGTTCTTCGCCTCGGGATTAGTTGCTTCTATAATTTTGTCTTTCTTTACCATGCATACATATTTGATTTCTTACCGCGTTCTCTTTTGACAGTTCAAGTTGTGATGATGAGTCGGAAAATCATTTTGGAAAATCATCCTCGTTAATCTGCAGGTGTGTATCATTACACTAGTATTAACTGCTAGTATTATCTTGGCCAGCAGATGATGATTAATAACCCCTCTAATATTTTGCCATCTTCATCTACAGCGATGTCTCCTGGTGATTCTTCAGGAGCTACAGTTATTACATCAAATAAATAATCTGTTGTGCAGAGGATTCCTGCAAACTTCTTATGCGATCTGTATCATTATATTGACAGTTTCATGTCATGTATCTATTATGTCCCTGGATCATATTTTCCGTGACGGTGTCCATGACAGGATGAATGAACTGAGACCACATCTTGTTTCTCTTCCTGAGGTTTGTTCTGAATATACAGGGGAGTATTCACTTGCAATCACGGGTCTTAAATCTGCAAACAAGATGGTGAACTGCTCGGATCTAGGCTAAAATGCAGAAGCTAGTTTCTTCCAGAAGTGGCGCATTTAATTTCTTCCAGAAGTTTGTTCTGAATATACAGATGAATATTTACTTTGCAAGTGTGGATGCCTACTTTTTCTTTTATCTGGTGCATGCTTACTAGTACTATTGTTTACTGACATCTGAAACATGTAAGAGCAACTTGTTAAAAAAAATTAGCTCAGGGCAAGGGCAAGTGATTACTGGGTTGCTTTAGTTTGGGCTTCTTCCTTTTACAACACTGTTCATCCGGGCTGAGCAAGTTTAGGGTTTAGGGTTTTTCAAAGCCAATAGGAATTTTCAAAGCCAATCCTATGAAATTCCTGCAAAATTCTTTTGTTTCAAACAGGGTATAAGATGGTACTACATGTATGGGGACTTATGCCTGAGAATATGATTCTGCAACAGAAAGCATGTGATGGAACGCAAGCAGAGATGATGCATCTGCCCAGATTTGAAGGTTGATATGTAGCAATTCTATGGAAAATTGTTGCAGTTTCTATGGTTGACCGGTCTGGTCGGAGCGACGCTCACATTGGATTTGCTCTTGAACAGGATTCTTTGCCCCACACCCTAGCCCTTGTCCCATCTCTCATTTTCGCTCACCCGTGCTCGCCATGGGTTCAGATTTTTAGTCAGGGGAGTTCGCTGCCTCTAACCGCTCATGAGCGCCACGGAGCTTAGCTCGAAGACATTGGAGGAAGGGTCGGGCCTCTTGGTACACAACCAAAGAAGGTGACATATTGGCCCTGAGCATGCTCTCGACCTCATAGAGGGTTTGAGCAATGGGAGCCTGCGAGGACACGATTTGTTCCTCGACCAATATCACCGCCTCACTAGGAATTTCCCCTAGTTCAAGGTCGTTTGGTGTGACTGCCTCATTGTTTGCATGCTCGCAACCCTCCCCAAAGTTTAGCACCTTGCTTTTTACATGGTCTGGCCCTTCTTGTCAATTTTACCTTTATGACCATGCAAATCAAACACAAAAAGGGTTGTTTGATCCATAGCCCGGTTCGTAAAAGGGATTGCCATCTGATCTGACATCCGGAGGAACATCTAGGCATTCAAAACTGATGGTCGGGACGAGAGGCATGCCCGCCTGCCATTTGGTGCTCACACCTACAATGACTTTCTTTGTGAGGCACGCCGCCTCAGTACCATCATTGTGTAGCCCCGCCATAGTAAGGTGTGGAAGCTGGAATAGAAACATTTTGCTGGTGACGAAGATGCTAGGCATTATCTGGAGAGAGGTGGACTAAGTTATGGACGAAATCCGTGATGGATGACAAGTATCAAGGATTAATTTACTGTTGATCTCGGGATCGTGCGATGAGTCAGGGAGGCGAGTAGAGATGAGGCAAGGAATCCGGGATCACTTCAGAAACAACAAAGTCATAGAGGTTTCCCAAGTTTGGACCTTAACATGGATAGTAGGCCTACTTGTGCTACAAGTGTAATTGATATGTATGATTAAAGATTACATGAACTAGATTGCATATATAAAGCTAGATTTTCAGATAATGGCAATTGAAATGTCTTAAGGCTCCGGTAGGGGTCTGTAAGCCTTTTTATAGAGGCATATTCATTCGTAGCAAATTATCAGTCTTCGATATCATACAATATGTCATCCCCAAACAAAATAGGAAAATACATTCTAATTATGATAGGATCCCAGAGTTAGCATATCTGTCCATCTATATTATACAACCATGGGGAAAACTACAAGTGGTTTTATTGAACATGTTATGACATACTATATGGCAACAGGAAGTATAGTATAGACAAAAATCATACACAGAGTTGAACAAGCAGTTACTAGTAATTAAGCCCCATAGAAAAAATGGCTAAAGATCTACTCTTACTTAGGGTGAAGATCATTATAATCATCGGGACCGTAGGACTCAAATAATTCGGCAAAAAATCCATTCTTCCTTCTTGGGTTGCATCCCATGTCTTCACATAATCTATCATTGTACCAAGTAGGAAGAAGTCCAATGCACGGTGTACGGGATTCTTCACGAGAGTAACGCTTCATGACCTTTTCACATTCAAGGACATCCCTCTGCATTGCTTTAACAGTTGGTAATCTAAATCCACCATCCATGAAATATGCTAGCCACTTAGACTGCAGTTCCGATGTGTAGACATTCGCGTAGTTGTCAGAATATCCGATGACCGCAAGTTGTGGAATCTTAGGATGTATGCACTCCCTGTGAAACAATAATCAAATAAATTATTCAATAAAGACTTAAAGTATGTAAAAAAATATGTCTAGCAAAGTGATGACCTATAAAGTGGTGTTGTCGTGGATGTTGAGCCAACGACAATAGCATGAAAGTACTTTGATATGAACATGTCCTTGATGTTTTCATCACCATTGAATCCTGTTCCGAATATAACTATGTCACTCTTTACCAACGTAGATTCACCTTCAACAAGCACGCCTTCTTTGCAAAAGCCGAAGGTCTTTGACTTTTTAATAACTATGATGCCTTCCTCTAAATTCTTGTAATGATCCTTGGGTGTAGTGGAAAGCATACATCCCACCATCCCCTCAAAAAAGCTATGGTCAGGCACCATCTCATGTTTCTTCATTGGAATGGAGTAGTAGCTCTCAGCAAACTTTGAAATCATCAACCTCTTCTCACACACAAAGGAACAACACACATGTCTGAAATTAGTCTAAAACAAAACCATTTACACTTCGAATAATATTAAGATTATGAATTATATAAAATGGAAACATGTTGTAGTACCAATGGAGTCAAGACGGTAGCTAATATGCTAAGAAGGAAACCTTCACCGGGCTTGTGAATAAGGAGTTCAGCAAAACGAGTTAGATAAAAATTTGATATGTTAATACCCCAAGCATAGAAGTTCGGTATGATCCATTGCTTGGTTCGGACTACCATTGTGCATGGTTTCTCCGTACCTAAATAACAATTAAAATAGAACGTTATAAAAATATAATCACAATGTTTCGTTTTTATCTAGGCAACTATAGAGATGAAGATTATATAAGCATGATAGGCAATACATTGGAATGCTTTAGAAAAATGGACATAAGAATGTTTAAATTTCATTAACCGAGAGAAACAAGGTATGTTTAATTGAGGATTGAATATTTTTACCATTTATAGTTGCACATTCATTAGCAATGTCAAGGGCTGAATTTCCATAGCCAACAACAGTCACACACTTGTCCTTGATCATCTCCTTAGCTTTCTCGCTACCCATTTTGGAGTAGTCCATGGAGTGGATCACTTTCCCATCAAATGCTTCTGGGCCTCTACCGGGAGGGAATTTGGGTATGCTGGGATAATTGCTAAACCTTCCCGTACAAAGAATCACAAAGTCTAGCATGTGTACCTGGAGAAAGGGAATACATGTTTATGAACAATCACATGAGAAAAGTTAATTAGTGTAACACCCTGGCCTAATATGAGTTATAACTAGCCCACCTGCACGGTGGACCCATATATATGTAGCATTCCCCTTACACTTTCATCTTTGCATCATGTAAAAGGGTTAGCTCAATGGTGCTATATTAGGAATACAAGGCTGGACCAAAGAAAGGGTCGTCGTTTACTTGGCAAACTATTGTGGCTGGAATTCAGACTTTCAAGAGAGGTTGTGTATGGCGGGTTGGAACGGGCTCGCAAATAAATATTTGGGATGATCCTTGGATTCCTTCTAGTGCATCAAGAAAGGTTATAACACCTAGAGCAGGAACAATGTTATAACACACCTAGTGGAGGAAATTATAGACCCTCACACAGGACAGTGGGATCTAGAACTTATTAGCTATGTCTTTAAACCGGTTGATGTCAAATTCCTCTCCGGAAGGAGGCCATGGAAGATCTTGTGGTGTGGCATTATACAAGGTCAGGAACCTTCTCGGTTTGATCGGCGTACCACGCAGAGTTTAACCATCGGTTTGGGAGCCAAATAGCCAGGTCGGACAGGGTAGCGTTCACTTAAACTCCATATGGAAACAACTTTGACAAGGAAAATAAAACACTTTGGGTGGAAGGTGCTCGGGGGGGGGGGGGGGGGGGGGGTACTACCGTGCATAGGAGTCTTAGCCGTAAGACACATTCCAGTCCTTCTGCAATGTCCAGTTTGCAACACCGGGATTGATGACATTCAACACGTTATTTTCTGTTGCCCCCAGGCACGCAAGGTTTGCATAGAGCTTGGGCTAAAATCTTCTATAGATGAGGCAGTAGCATAAGAAATGCTAGATTAACATTTATCTTTTGTTTACCTCAGGCACGCAATATCGGGATTGATAACATTTTCTCTATACACATTTAATATTTTACAAATGGTAGATTAACATTTTTTCAACAATTTTATGTATAGTGTATTTTGTAATCTATATATTTGGAAGTATAAACAAAAAAACAAAAAAAAGTGAAAAAGAAACAGAAAAAACAAGGTTGTGGCCTCCTGCGAGCTGAGCTGGCCCAGTCCCTCGCTCCTGCCCTGCGTCTTCCGTCAAGGGAGACATAGGCACGCCCGTAGGTCCTTCTTAAAAAAAGAAAAAAAGAGGCGTGTCCGCAGGTAGTGACAGTAACAAGATGGTAGTCCAACCCCCCACCACCACAAAAAAAAGAAAAGAAAAACGGTGTGGTTGGTGTGAGGAGTGAAAAACGGTGCCGTAGGTGTGGAGTGTAACAATAGGTCGCCATCCTTCAAAAAGAAAGTATAGGTCGCCATCCAAACCAATATATATAGTCGCCATCTTGACTCTCGAGAGATTAGGACTACAGCCATTTACATGATGGTTAGGTGATGGTTGCGTGGATGCTTATCTAGAAAGAATTGAGAATTCCATACATGACATTTCTTCCCTCAACGCTCGACTCCCATTGCTATGTGATTATGAGAGCAAGCTCGAATAAAGAAGGCTCTCGGCAAGATAGGATTTGCGGTCAGAAGATATTGGAGACCATGATCACAGAGAAACCAAACAAGTTCATATCTAGTACCTGCATACCACCATCCTAATCCTATATGGAAAAACGCTTGTGCACTAGCATATCATATCGTTACCTCTGTGTGCCCCTCGGCGTCGGCCACCGTGAGGCGCCACTCCCCGTCGCCGGAACCGAACGCCTCGCCGCAGCCGGCCCACTGCTCCCACGCCACTACCTCCTCCTCTGCGACGCCGACGTAGTCCATGCTGGTCACGCGGTGGCCGAGCCTGACGCAGTCGAGCACGCCGAAGCGGCGCGCGTAGGCGTGGAGGTAGTCGGCGACCTGCCGCTGGTTGGGGAACATCTCCGTCACCGAGTCCGGCCAGGGGAAGTCGGAGTACCGGTACATGTGCCGCGGCGCCTGGAGCCTGGTCCCCTCCATGGCGTTCGGCCACACGCCGCCGACGGCGTCGCCCGCCTCGAAGACTACCGGCCGGCAGCCGCGCTCCAGCAGGTGCTTGCACGCCGCCAGCCCACTCACGCCGGCGCCAACTATGGCCACGCTCTTATTCTCCAGGCCCATCGGTCGATTTGTATGTGTGTGTGTGCGCCGTTGACGACAGCCGGCGTGAAAGAGGGTGCTACGCTACGCTACGGGACTCTGAACTCTGAGTCTCTGACCACTAAGCAGGGTGGACTGTGTTTATAACTTTGTAGTAGAGGTGAGCGAAAAGCCAGTGTTCCATAAAGAAACTCTACTGAATCACAGCTAGCAGCACCGAATAATGAAGAGAAGTGGTTAGCAATCCGACAATTCCGTCAACTGGTCCATGTCCAATCCTTATCTTTACAGATCCTAGCGTGCCAGAAATAAATTACGAGAAGGCCTTAGATCTATTGGTCAACCAGTATTACACACTACAAAATAAAGAAAATACGCTGAGGTCCATCGTGGGCATTCGTCTTCTTCCTCACGAACAGGCTGATGAGACGCCATCACAAGTTTCTTTCCAGTTTCCATCGTCGGAGCGAGCATTGTTGACCGTGGACGGGAACTCATAAGTTGAAAGTGATGTATGATTACCACAGCCAGCGTGGTTAGCAATCTGACAGCACTTTCAACAAAAATACATTTGTTTTTGTTTGCCACTGTCCATCCTTATCTTTTCTATATATAGGGTCACGCTATTCGTCACCCAGGGTGAGGAATTCTTATTCCTCACCTCAGTCCATCTCTCACGGCCACATCTCCAGTAGGTAAGAAAACAAAAGGACTTGAGGTAAACTTACAGCCAAAAGACAGAAATGTCTCTGTTCCGTAAAGCAAAGGGGATCAACGTAATATTACCTCATGCATGCCAGTAATTTAAATCGTGCATGTCAGCAGCCTACATGGCGCATCAAAGTAGCAGTGTAGAAATAAAACGATGCTGCCGTAAACTTACAGAATAAGGAATGGAGGATTTGGTGACCTACAATGACGTGTTCATGTATTAATACCCCACTTGACTAGGGTGGAATACATTTATCTTATGAATTATTTTTTCGGTAAAAGTACCACTGGTAGTGTGTTCTTGTAATTTGTGTGTGTTTTCAGAATACTGTGCTAGGCTTGACAATAACTGTGATATTAAATGTATCTGAAAATACTCATGTTTACTTCTTGGTTTTAGATTTCTTCTCTGCGATTTACTCCAATGTATTGCACAACAGTTGTCTACTAGTTTATCTTGACGTGTGTTCACCTCATTAGCTCTAGATCACACACAAAAAGATTCCTGGGCATTGTTGCCAGACATAAGAATTACTAGAATGGTTCATTATTACAGCATGTCAGAACTACTTGAAAAGCACTTGGATTTCCCGACAAAACAAACTAGGTCTGTTTACAATGAACAAAGGCGATGTGAATTTATCACACATATATCATAAAAACAAGAAAATTTAGTATGCTGCTAGACAAAGTAGCATCTAAAAAAACAATATTTATAGAGAAAAATATCTTTCTGTAGTAGAACAATCTCCTGTGAATCTTGAGATGGGCACTGGTCATCTTTTGGCCAAACTGAGACATTTTCATTTCAAATAAGATGTTGCAAAATCCCCATCTAGATGAACCTACAATTTCTGCAAAGATGTATTTCCATTTAGCCTTTGCACCATCCTCATCTGAATGACCCGACAGTTTCTGTAATGATTACCAAAAAAGTTCCAGTGCTTGGAAAATTGTCACATGTAGTCATATCATTGCAGCTACTCGTTAGATGCAAAATATAACCAAGGAAAACTGTAAGCTGAAAAGACGGACATCAGTTTCAAAGGTACTCTCCATAATCCATCAGCCACATATTACAAGGAACTACATAAATATGACAAGGAACTAAAGGAGCACTTGTCCATGGCAGTGGTAAAAAAGCCCCAAGGAAGAAGAAATTAATCGTGTTTGAATAGCAAAACCAAGAGAAATTTTATTTGTTGCAAAAAAGTAAATATTAAATGATGAGAAATTTTAATTTTTGTTAACATTTGCAGTGCATTTTTCTAACAAGTGGATTCTGTCATGATGGAATGGGGGCCATGACGATGATGTACCCCCTAGAAACATGCAAAGACAAAAGGCATTCTTAAAGATGATTGGCGATCTGCACAATGATATTATCAACAACTCCTTTGCTGGTTAGCTGCTCCTACCTAAGAATGCTGAAAGTAAAAAGAGTTCTGAGATCCAGCAATGATTTTACACCATCTAATTGGACCTAGCATCAGTCATGCACAAACCTTTCTTTGGCGTTATAATACTGGAAGATACCAAGATGGTATTAGCATTTTCAGCATTCAGACCAGCGTTTGTAAATTTACCCCTGACTGTAAAAGCTTGTTATTACAGAGATAAACATGTGTACACATTTTTTTGACATTCAAGTCTATGCATGTCAGCACTTGAACAAGGATTGAATCACTGGAAGAAAACCTTGATATACATAAACTGTAGATTTCTGGGAAGTTGGCGCTGTCAAAATTGTACTGTAATATTTTCTTTCATCAAGTAATGGTGCAAGATAGCAGACAAGATAAATAAATCAAGAGAGATATGTGCAGGATTTCAACTATATACGAAATATTAAGCCGTTGTTTATACAGCTATGATAATCTATCCTAACCTGTATAGAAATTCTATGGAGTAGAATGCAGTAAGAAAATGTATATCTGTCTTTGAGTTCCTTCCTGATTGCAATACAGACAAGAAAAATGAAGCTGCTGCTAATTTTCATTACTAATTGATGAACCAATATATGTGCACTGAAAACAAGTCAAATTGGGCGTCTGTTCAAAGACCAAAAAATAAAATTCAACATCTACTCGGCGCCGCTGTGATACCCTCTGAACATATTTAACATAACAGATTAGTTATGCTAATAGCAATTTGGTTCTTCACGGGTTGGCTCGTATTCAATTAGCTTGTTCAACAACTTCTTCACAGGTTGTTGAAGAGATTAGGAATAAACTCACCAGCGCGTAGTGGAGCAAGCAGCACGAGTTGCTCGCGGTCGAAGCAGCACCGCGAACACCCTAAACTATCCCCGCGGCCAGCAGACTGCCACAAGCCACTTTGCCCAACACCGAGGCCACACCCCGCACACCTCGCCAACATTGCCACCGAGCACCACGTCGTCACGCCCCACGATGGTCAGTCCCCGCTCACCAACCCGTCCATCCTTTCTGCCGACCACCATGCCATTGTGCCCACCAGCCGCTCACTTAGATGCCGGCCACCACGCCCAAGCCATTCGCCGTCGGAAACTGCATGCCCCCTGGTTTTTTAGGGAATCGGCCACCACAATTAGAATAGGAAATGATGAGGCGGAGAAAGGGGGCTATAGCTACCACGGACAGAAAGCATTTTTTGTAAATGTAAACTTACGTCGGCACCTAAGAGATTCTACCTCATGCGTGGAGTTATGCATGGTGGAACGTCGGAGGCACAACCCGTTGGTTGGATTACACCTAAGAGAAGTCTGACTTGGTCGTTAGTCCTCATCAAGATGAAGTACATGCACCACTAATCGATGCCAAGATTAAGGGGGCTATATAAAAAATGGGTAAATGACCATCATCTGCACAATCACCAAGATGAAGTACATGCACCCCTAATTGATGCCCCCGGATCATGATTTGAGTTGAACATATCGAGACCAAGAATCATGGCATGATAGCAAGCAAGGGAAAATAAACATCCAGTCATCCATCATGAAGAATTCCAGGGGTAACTCAAACCAACACTATAACAATTTTTAAAATCACAACCTAAAGAAGAGAAGGTTATTGTTTTGTATGACATGGAAAGCAGATCAATCGATGATTAAATTCACCTAACAGTAGTATACCTATGATCTGACAGAAATGCATCATGAAGCCAATAAAAATGAAGAAACTGAATTCACAAATGCAGATTTAGACCAAGATATTTCTATCAACCCTATGCGAAACATTAGATGGGGTTTGAAAAAATGGAATAATCTAGGTTTGCAACCATCAAATCAACAATTCTTGTTTGATGATTCTCCAATTATGTTATAAATTAAGCGATTAATAATACTCAAACAAGAAATGCTATTGTGGTACAGTAGCTGATTCCTGAATGAGAATAAACTTATACACAGAAATTAAGCGCTGAGTATGGGATTTCGAAAATACTTTGAGAATTAGAATGACAGAACTGCTATTGTGGTACAGTAGCTGATTCCTGAATGAGAATAAACTTATACACAGAGAAAATCTAAATCATAAATCTAGCTAGCAAGGAAAGATCTAAGATGGTCAGATAAGATGTAAATTGACTCCTGTCTTTATCACTTTACTAATGCAGTAATGGAGCTTCCTGCACAATACTTGTCCTGCATAATATGCCAATTGATCTAAGCATTAGTAGCAAAATGACTAATAAGAACACACACGCATGCATGACGAGTTGACAACACCTACAGAGGGAGAGAGGGGAAGAGAGAAATCGAGAAAACCTGGGAATGGGTTGGTGCCATGTAGGAGACGGAGCCATGGATCCTGGGCATCTTAACGGAGCTTGCTGGAGGGTTGATAGTAGGTGGGGGGTCGCTTCTCGCGAGCCTCACTCCAATCGGAGCCATCCTGCTACCGTGCATGTAAAAAGGAAGGAGGGGGCAGAGTCCGGCGCAGCGCGACGAAGAGAGGCCAGGGCAGGAGCTTGTGGTCGGGGAATCGAAATGGAGGTCGAGCCATCGCCAGGGCGACGAAGGGAGCGAGGGATGGAGGTCGGTCGTGGGCTCATGGCGCGGCCGTCGGCCGAAGAGGTTGCCAAACGCCGCGAAACGCTGCTCGCCTCGACGCTGCTGCTCGCCACCGGCGTCGCACGCATCTGACTCCACCCGCGGCTGCCGTCGGCTCGCCGCCGAAACCACCCGCCGCTCGCCTCCGAGCCGCACGTCTGCTCCCAGCAGTTCCAAAAACTGCGGAGAGTGGGTTAGCTAAACAGTTGCTAGGAAAGATAAATTACCTTGGCTGCCCCCGCAACAAAAAAACTTACCTCGACTGGCGGCAGGTTGCGTGCGAGTGCGAGTGGCTGGGTTGTTCGACCGGGGTGAAGAATAAGTAATTCTTCACCCTGGGTCATTAATAGACTAGATAGTAGTGTTCTATTAGTAGACCGGGGTGAAGAATATATATACACTAGATAGTAGTGTTCCAAAATAATTTGCGAAAAGGACTTAAATCTATTGATCCAACCAGGAAATATAGACACCCCGAAAAATAAATGAAATACATCGAGATCCCTAGGATCCGATCGTCCTCTTCCTCTTGAACAGACTTGTGGTGCACTGCGACAACTGCCTCTCCATCATCGGAGCTAGCCACTCATTGTTAATCATGGGAAGAAAGTCATCAAGGCCACACTCTAGACAGACCAGTAACTTGAGAAGAAACTGTCGAACTTGTTGCCACCGAAAGATCCATATATCCAAGATCCAACCTTCAAAACAACTCACATGCCTCACAACGGCGCCAGAGGTTGCACCAGTGTGTTGGAGAGGAGGCTGGAGGACCAAAGTCCAAAGGGAAGCCCTCGCCACCAGGTTGATAAACCCTACAAACCCTAAACTTACTATCTAGAGAAGCCGAAGGGAATCTACGCAATTTGAAAAGCAAAAGGATGTTTGAAACTTTGAACATGCGCAATCGTGAGTCAACAAGTGGTTTGAACTATGTAAGAAAAGTAGAATTTATTTCAAAATGCTATAACCCTACTAAAAGCTGTCGTCACCACCAACAAAGCACTACATCTTAATAACCCTACTAAAAGCCCCAAAGCAGAGGAAACTATAGCTCCATTCGGTATATTGGTGTCTCCCTAGAATCCCAAACGGACGGCAGCAGCGGGGGAGAGGTAGTGGCACGGTGCTCCCAGAAAATCTTCTCTCTAGGGTTTGGAGTGAGGAGAGGTTATTTTCCGTACTGTTCCATAACTATTTTTTTCTAGTGTAAATATTCCTTTATACTAGATGATATCCCGCATGTTGCTGCGGGGGTATTATTAAAAGTGCATAATAAGTGCTAAAATTAATGTAAAGGTATTTGCATGACTAAGTTCCTAAAACACCTGCATGGGTTCATGAGATGGCATGTTTTGCCTACATAAATTAATCTAACAAATAATTTACGACTACATGCATAGCAAATGGAAAAGGCTTGCATTGAATTATTGTCACCAAGGAAAAATGTTTGTATGAGGCTTATAATGAAATCATACAAACAACAGTATGTCCTCTTGCTTAAGGAAATTATTTGTTTTGTACTTAATACTTGGATGATGCAGAGAGAATCTCAATCAAAGAGTGAATTATGAAGTATAGATGTAGAAAGGGTCTCGGTCAATAGATTTATGGAAGTATTGCATCTATACCATCGACACATTGCACACAATCTAGGATGAGCACAAAAAATTTCATTCTCCTTTTCACATGACTATGATACTTGTTGCACATTTTATCTTATGGAGACTTACCCAAGATGAACATATGAACTTCGGCTATCTTTTACTATAAGAAAGCACCTCCAGCAAGTTGTATTTGCACTTTTATTTTCATTTATTATTTATTCAGCAAATACAAAAATATTGCCAACCAAATTATTATTTTAATATTTTATACAACTAAGCACTCTTTGGTCGAGATTAGTAATACAAGTGCATTTGCTCCCTAGATTTGGAGCCTCCTCGGGGGTTGTAGGGGGCCCACCTGTAAGGATGTGTGTCCGTTGGTCGAGGGTTCCTGTCTTTTTATTACTTATCCTTTTTTTGGTTTCCTTGCTTTTCTACTTTATTTTTTAAACATTTTTATTCATGGACATTCATTAAATTGTGAATGTTTTAAAAATTGAGAACATTCTTTAGAGCACTGAATATTTTTTAAGTTCATGATTTTTTTAATTCATGAATATTAGTTCACAAGCATTTTTTAAAATATATTAACTTTATTTTGATTTGTAAATATTTTTTGAAATGCATGAACAATTTAAAAAATGGATGTTTTAGTTTGCAAAATTTTAAAAAATCCAAGAGCTTCTTTTGATTTAACAAACGTTTTCAAATAAAAAGAGATCGTCACCTTCTTACAAGATAGCAGTGGAGCGAGCGAAAGAAATATTATGCTAGTGAGGGGAGTGGGAATCTAGTTGAGGGAGCGAGAGCTCTGTGGGTTGGCCTTCAACGGTTTTAGCATGGAATAGGAGGGGCTCACACACCAACCACCAGCTGACAATGAGGCTGAAATGTGTAGGGGCACCACAACCACACACTGAACAACTCAACTCTCCTCTCAGAACAAATACTAAGAAGACTAGGCCCGTAAGGGTTCCTTTTTTCTGGTTTTTTTGGAATTTTTTTTACCCTGTTTCTTTGAACAACACGTGTGCAGCCCTTGTCTATCTCTGCGTCTGCAGACCATCGTAAGGGAGAGCTCCTTTCTTTTTTTTAATATTTATTTGACTGGCCCGTTTGCATGGTCAAATTGACGTGCCCGTTTTAGATTTTCTGGGTTTGCTATGTTCCACGTGTCCCTGCATGGGCATGCATGTCGCTGGGCCAGTTCACATGACCCTTCTAGATTTCGTGCGTTGGTTCTGCTCCATGCCGCATGACCATGCATGTTGCCACGTTTGTCTCACGTGCAGTTGACTAGCAGTTTACCCATGGACACGTTGCCTTCTGGACCTTTCTGGTGGGCTTCGTTTTTGTTTTTTCTTTTCTTTTGGCTCCCTATAAGTACTTGTTTGCCTTTTTTTTTGCAATCAAGAGCTTATATTTACTCAAGTAGGAGGATTACAGGGAAACTGAGTACAATCAGCTAGGAAAGAAGGCATGTAATTAATCCAAAGACATCTCCTTCTATCCTTTGTGGCTTGCGGCTTGCTTTGCACATCGGTGAGCAGCTTCATTGGCTTCCCTATGCACAAAAGTAAGAACACAACTATTAAAACCTTCCATAAGCTCCTTGATCTCATGGCAAACGGCTGCGAAGGCCGATCTCTCTGAAATTTCAGAGTTGCACATGTCTATCATCTCTTTAGCATCGCTCTCTATGCAGATTCTAGCGTATCCCAAATCTCTTGCTATTTGAATTCCATCCCGAATGGCATACAATTCCATAATTTGAGCATTTGATGCAAATTGGTACCAAAGAGCCTGTGCTTTTAGTAACACGCTGTCTGCATCTCTGATCACCAGGCCTGTACCACCACATCTGGTGTGCTCAAAGAATGAAGCGTTTACATTGATCTTAAGAGTTCCCTTCTCTGATGGTTGCCATAAAACTGTATGCATAGTCACCGTAGGTGTAGACTCTTTCCCTACGATTGTTAGATCAACGACGCTTTCCAGCACCCACCGTACAGAAGCTTGCACTGAACGTTCATTATCACCATGACTTCTAGCATTTCTCTCTGACCAAATTGCCCAACAACCACATAGAACAGTACAAGCAAATTGGTTAGACCCTAGCTTGCCTTCAAGCAAATCTGAAGTCCAAGTTTGCGGGTGTAGCTCTGGAATTTTAACCAATGCAACTTTCTTCATTTCATTCCAGAAAAGCCTTGCCCAAGTACACCGAAAGAGAGCATGGATAATGGTTTCCTCCTTGCCACAAAATTTACAGAATGGTAGTTTCTCAATATGTCTTTTCAACAATACTGCCCTGCACGGTACAAAATCTTTTATAACTCGCCACCAAAAATTTTTAACCTTGGGCGGCACAGCCATTTTCCAAAGCTTTTTCCAGAAATTACCTTCAGTCTCACCTGACGACGATGGAACGTCGGATTGCCGAGCACATTTACTTAGTATTTTATATACCGATCGCACTGTAAAATGGCCATTTTTCTCTTTCTCCCAGGCCCATACATCATCTCCCCAGTTACTGATTGGCATTGCACGTATTGCATGAATATCCGGAGCCACAAAGTTCAATTCCAGAGCCTCCTGATTCCATGTACCATTCTCATGATCAATGAGATCTTCTACCTTTGTAGCAGTTGCCCCTGGCAACCGGATGATTGGTCGGTAGCCATGATTTGAAGCAATCCATGGATCCTCCCAGATTTTAATACCTGCACCATCTCCAACTCGTTTAACTAAACCCAGTTTCAAAGTCTCTCTTCCATGTAAAATAGCTCTCCATGTGTGGGAGGAGTTCCTCTTATTCTATGCCGACATAAAATCAGAATTGGGATAATATCGTCCTTTAAGAACCCTAGCACACAGGGAATCAGGACTAGTCAGCAATCTCCATCCTTGCTTCGCTAGCATGGCTTGGTTAAAGAGACCAAAGTCTCTAAATCCCACCCCCCCCCCCCCCCCCCTCACATTTTGGTATAGCAATATCCTTCCATTTTTTCCAGTGCATCCTCCTTCTCTTCTCATCTCCTCCCCACCAGAACTTTGCCACAATGCTAGTGATCTTTTTGCATGTTTTTTTGGATAGCCTGAAACAACCCATTGAGTAAGTTGGTATTGCTTGACATATAGATTTAATGAGCACTTCCCTGGCTGCACTGCTCATTAATTTAGGTGCCCAACCATTAACCAATTTCTTGATTTGGACCACCACATGTTCGAACTGACTATCAGATGATCTTCCTAATGCCGTAGGTAGACCGAGATATTTCTCAATCAACGCTTCTGTCCCAATGCCCGAGTTACTATGAGTTTCAACTTTCATCTCATCAGTACAGTTTGTGCTGAAAAATATTGCAGACTTGGTCTTGTTAACCCTCTAACCTGACCCTTCTCTATATATCTTAAGTATTTCATTCAGTCTTGCTGCCCCATCACTTGTTGCCTGAGTAAAAACCAGACAGTCATCCGCGAAAAGTAAATGTGACACCCAAGGGGCGTGAATACCCACCCTGATTCCTTTATGCAAATGAGCAGATCCATAAGATTTCAGCAAGCATGTTAATCCCTCGGCACATAAAAGAAACAGGTAAGGTGAAATTGGGTCGCCTTGTCGAATACCATGAGTGGGTTTAAAAGACTCTGAGAAAACCCCATTGACACGAACAGCGAAGGACACCGATTCCACACAGGCCATAATTCTGTCAATCCACTGATCAGCAAATCCAAGTTTTGCTTGAACTGCCCGAAGATAAGGCCACTCTACCCTATCATAGGCTTTTGCCATATCAAGCTTGATAGCACAAGCTCCTGACTTCCCCTTCTTCCTTTTCAGATAATGAATGCATTCATATGCAGTTAGCACATTGTCTGAAATAAGCCGGTTCGGAACAAATGCACTTTGCTCCTCAGAGATAATTTCATCAAGGATTGGTCTCAACCTGATCGCCATCACCTTTGAAACAATTTTATAAAGCACGTTACACAAGGAAATTGGCCTGTACTGCGTTAGATCTTGTGGAGCTTTTATCTTTGGAATCAAAACTATAAGTACTTGTTTGCCTGGTGTTCGTTCACGGCCCTCCTTTTGTGCGTTCTTCCTGTTCGTTTGGTCGTTTGGTCTGGGCTACGTCTAACCCTATCCTCCGCCGCCGGGCCCATCCTCATGGCTAGCTCCACCACGTCGCCGACCGACGCTCCTCTCCGGTGCCAGATCCGGCCGTTCCAGGCGCATCCCCGCCGGATCCCGGCGGCATACCCACGCGACACAGTCCCCACAACCAGGCCTGATGCAGGCATGCAGCCTCCTCGCCGGCTGGAAACGCCACCAGCCCCGACGGCATGGACGTCGGTGCTCACCTTGCCGGAGCCCACCTCGTCCTCTAATTTGGGCTGCTTCCAGCCGGTCTACACATGCGCCCATCAGTCCAGGAGTCTCTCTCGCTGGGAGAAGCCAGAAGCCCAGAACGTGCCAAATGCTTATCAAATCGCCAGGTGAGTTCGAAGCTGGCTTTGAGAATCTGAATTTGTGGACTTGGCAGGTTGGGAAAGGTTCAAGTCGATTGGGTTCTGTGCTTGGTGAGTTCTGCTCTTTCTAGACTTTTTTTCAGCCAGGGATGATTTTGGCGATCTTTTTGTTGTATTCATGATGTTATGCGTTTTTAGATCCGAGGGCCGGTGAGGCGGGTCGGCGGTGGCAGGACCGCCAAGAAATTCGTCGTGGGAAACATCCAGTAGATTCATCGTCTGGTGAGTGTTTGGCTTGCTTGATTTTTTTTTTTTTACAAAATATTGTTGTCTGTTTGGTTTCTTTTTTCACTCTCTTTTGATTTCATATTTAGCACTTTTTAGATGATCTGTTGACTCATGCAGTTGGAAGGAATGTTCGGCCAGCACTATGCGGATTAATTGATCCTTGTCATGTTGCTGTTAAGAGTTGCATCTGATGTGGATGTTTTGTATCGTTCGTATTTTACTACTGGTTGGTTCTTTATAGGAAGGCAAGAATTTGGTATAGAGATCATAATATATCTTTGTAGACCGTAAAAACATCAATTGTTCTGGAAGGTGACATAGTTGTTTACAGGCATACGAATACAAGCTATTTTGGCCTTGAGTAGTCTGAATTTCTGCAGATGGCATCAAGGTTTGGAGCAACAATAATACCATTTGGATTGGTTGGAGAAGACGATATATGTGGTGTAAGTGGAACCTCGAAAAATATGTTAGCTTACTATGTTATCCCCTTGATTATCTAATGTCTAGAAACAATGTTTTTCACCTCAAATGTTGTTAGACTACAGTGATCTTCCGGGGCTCCAATTTTATGAAATCAATGACAACAAGCTAAATGAAGAGGGCCTAAAGCTAAACTGACAACAATCTAGATGTGCTTTAGCAAAACTGATAAAGATATGCATCCTGCAGTGCTGACGCCAAAAATGTCAGGAAGATTTTACTTCATCTTTGGGGAGCCTACTTAAACAAAAGGTAGCCAGCTGCGCTAGCAAATAGTAATCTGAAAAGATATCTACATGTTCTCATGGCAAGTCAACATACGCTGCCCTGTTATCCTTTTTAGATAATCGAAAAATGAGTCAGAATGCATACGTATTTCGGAGAGCCCATGTCTGATTAGGTTTGCTTCTTTTGTTTCGATTGGTTTACTTGTTTGCATAGGTAGGAAGAAGGAGTTAAGAGACAAAGAGAAGGCCCAGCACCTCTATTTGCATGTCAAATCTGAAGTGGAGAGCTGCATCAAGTATCTGAAGAGGAGAGCGGAGGATCCCTACAGGAGTACACTGTCCAGTTTCTATATCAGGCAGCTCATCGTTCTGATGCAGAAATATCCACATTTGAACCCTTAGTCTGAGATGATCAAGTTTGTCATTAGTTAGGATTCAAACCAATTGTTTATATTTTTCATGTTAATCTTTTATATACATAGTTTTTTTAAATACCTCAAATTAATTGCAGTTCATTCAGATTAGAAGGGTCTATAAATATTTAAAACGAAGTTCAGAATTGTAAATTTCTATGTGAAGTACATTAGTGGATTTACTAAGCTAGGCAGGGACTCTCATTCCACTAAATGTTATTTTGTTAATTTCTACCAGTATATTGTACTAAAGGTCAATCAAAGAAACTAAGCACATTTTCTATCCACTTTCAGTATGTGAGGATTGATTTTTTAAGGCATGTTATATTCAGACTTAACTTAAATATATTTTTTCGTTGGCATTCATTGAAGATCTTATTTTCTTTCCCTTTGGGTAAGCCAATGACGGCTGCTACGACTCGAAGAAATTTTGACAAGTAAAAATTTATATATTACCCAAGAAAACACGAACACGCATGAAACCAGCCACCAATTGAAAGCAGATCAACTTGCTCAGGCACACACTACTGCCCACAGAGTCAAAACTTGCAAAAACATAGCCTGCACTGAATAGGAATTGAGCAAAGGCAAAAGCTACTCACCGATGCACCGCGTCTATAGCTCCATGAGGAAGATGTTTCAGCCGGAAGGTCGCCGTCCATCGGGCACGGGACGTCTGCGTGACAGAGGCCTCCCACGTGATCCTCTTGGTCAATACTGTGGCGCGAGAAGAGCAAGACACCGGGTGCACGGGAGCAGACCGTGTTCATCTCCCCGTCCACCTCCAGCTTCAAAATCCCCTGCTCCCCCGCAAGCACCGCCACGTCGACTACCTCGCCTGGGCGCCAGATCCGGCAGAGGTCGCGCTGGTGCGCTCCGCAAATCCCATAACCTCCGCATCCCCCGTCGAGCGGGCGGGCCAGCGCAGGCTCTGTTGCTGCAGCGACGGCCTTGACCGGCCGCCTCCTTCCGCACGAGCCAGGATCTCGTCGAGATCGTAGGCGACGCCTGCGGTCTTGGCTTGGGTCTCTGGGATAGTTCAGTCTCTTGCGGCCGAGAGCACGAATGAGGAGGAGGGCGTCGGCTGCCGGCGGGACTCCGGCAAGTCGGGTCTCAGGCGAGCGTCTGCACCGGCAAGCACGAGCACGCGCGAGGGAGGAGAGTGGGTGATGCGGTCAGCCACTAGAGAAATGATTTGGGGAGGATGTGCTGGATCCCTCTCGTCCACACTCTCTCTCACTTCCCTTGCGACGTGTTCAGCTTCATGCGACGTGGCAACGTACCATGCACCAAGATTCGCACGCGTCCATCCAACGGCAACAGCAACGTTCTCTTGGAACTGGCAAAAATCAGGTACGTTACCAGGGACCGCTGCCGTCACCGTCGACGGAATCACGGCTGTGCTGGAAGGTTCTGCCTTGTTCCTTGCAGTGTATGCCTTGTTATCTTATTTATGATCTTTTATGTGAAGAAGCAGCAACAACCTCATTTGTTCTCTTGTGTAATAGTCATGAGAGTTCACACTTTGATTTTGTTGGACCATGGAAGTACAAAATTTGATGAAGCAATGAAACTGGTAGACTGCTTCAGCAAAGCATATATATTTGTAGTGTTGCTCAGTAACGCAAATAGTGTGATCCTTTTGTATTCAATAAAATTAGTGTTGTATTTGGCCGGCATAAGAAAGATAGTGCAATGTCGATAAATAGTGTTGTATTTGCTTGGTATTAATTTACAGGTGTTGTCGAAAGTAGGCCGAGTAGGGTACACATGCACGGATTAGCCGATGTCTCGCTCCAATAACAGGAGAAAGGACGGAAAATAGGAGGGAGATAGTGAGATGGGCATTGCACAGTTGTCTGCAAGTGTCTGTCACACCGTATTGGTCGGATTAGGCCCAAGCCGCCTAGCTAATCAATTGTTTTTGGGCAGCATGAAGCAAATGATACATCCAAAAGGATCAAAATTAATCAACCATGTTAAAGGATACATCTTTGTATTCACTATTTTAGTGAATGCGTGCTATTGAAACTTTTCAAACAATTTTTCTGATTTTTCTATTGAATGTGAAATGTAGCCCAACTAATATTTGAGAGGTAAATTAATATTTGGTCATGCAAATTGATATGTACTGCTATTTTTTCTCACTATGTGTTCATGCCTTCCAGTCCAAAAAGACAGCTTGATAACAATTGTTCTTGTTTAGATCTAAATTCGTAATTCCTTTACAAAATAGGATGAAAATTAAATTGAAAAGATTGCATGAACAAAGGCATGTCCATTTTCTATGTTTCTTCATGCTTTCAAATTCAAAGAGACTATTTTTTCTATGTCTCTTCGTGCCTTCAAATTCAAAGAGACCCACATGAACTAGGGCACATCAACTTTCTTCACCGCTGCAAAGATTTACTTGTGCATATGAACACGCAACAGATTCTCAAAAACTCATGAAAAATAAGTCTCGAACCAAGCACCAATGCGCGGCGTGCCGCCGCACACTACCTGCTAGTATCATGTCTATAGCACCACAACATGATATACGAATGAAAACAATACCTAACATAACTAAAATCCAACCAATGAGGATAAAACCCAAATGAAACAATTGACCACAATAACATGCTATAAAAAAATACTTAATCCCACTTGCGAAGAAAGGCATGGCGAAGCGTGCGTTAACCTCTACTCTTTTTTGTGAGAAAACTTTCGATCTATTCATCAACTGTGAAGGTAGTACAAAGAACACCAGAAGTGAAATTTACTTCCGGCTCCGTAGACCACTTACTGGCGACTACAAGCACTTGAGGGAGCCGAAGGCGCGCCACCATCATCGCCCCTCCCTCGTCGGAGCCAGGCAAACATTGTTGTAGTAGACAGTTGGGAAGTTGTTGTGCTAAGACTCCATAGGACCAGCGCACTAGAACATCAACCGTCGCCAATGAAGAGAAGCGTCTATCGGAAGGATCCAACCTCCAAACACACATACGTAGACGAACGAAGACCGGACCCAGTGAAGGAAATATGCCCTAGAGGCAATAATAAAGTTATTATTTATTTCCTTATATCATGATAAATGTTTATTATTCATGCTAGAATTGTATTAACCGGAAACATAATACATGTGTGAATACATAGACAAACAGAGTGTCATTAGTATGCCTCTACTTGACTAGCTCGTTGATCAAAGATGGTTATGTTTCCAAACCGTAGACATGAGTTGTCATTTGATTAACGAGATCACATCATTAGGAGAACGATGTGATTGACATGACCCATTCCGTTAGCTTAGCACCCGATCGTTTAGTATGTTGCTATTGCTTTCTTCATGACTTATACATGTTCCTATGACTATGAGATTATGCAACTCCCGTTTACCGGAGGAACACTTTGTGTGCTACCAAACGTCACAATGTAACTGGGTGATTATAAAGGTGCTCTGCAGGTGTCTCCAAAGGTAATTGTTGGGTTGGCATATTTTGAGATTAGGATTTGTCAATCCGATTGTCGGAGATGTATCTCTAAATGAGTTAGTTGCGGAATAATGTATTACGGAACGAGTAAAGAGACTTGCCAGTAACGAGATTGAACTAGGTATTGAGATACAGACGATCGAATCTCGGGCAAGTAACATACCGATGACAAAGGGAACGTATGTTGTTATGCGGTCTGACCGATAAAGATCTTCGTAGAGTATGTGGGAGCCAATATGAGCATCCAGATTCCTCTATTGGTTATTGACCGAAGACATGTCTCGGTCATGTCTACATAGTTGTCGAACCCGTAGGGTCCGCACGCTTAAAGTTTCGATGCCGGTTATATTATGAGTTTATGAGTTTTGATGTACCGAACGTTGTTCGGAGTCCCGGATATGATCACGGACATGACGAGGAGTCTCGAAATGGCCGAGACGTAAAGATCGATATATTGGACGACTATATTCGGATATCGGAAAGGTTCCGAATGACTCGGGTATTTTCGGGAGTACCGGGGAGTTACGGGAATTCGTATTGGGCCTTAATGGGCCATACGGGAAAGGAGAGAAAGGCCTCAAAGGGTGGCCGCACCCCTCCCCATGGGCTGGTCCGAATTGGACTAGGGAGGGGGGGGCGCCCCCTTCCTTCCTTCTCCTTTTCCCTTCCCTTTCCTTCCCTCCTACTCCTAATACTTGGAAGGGCTCCTAGTTCTACTAGGAAAGGGGGAATCCTACTCCTGTTGGGAGTAGGACTCCCCTAGGGCGCGCCATAGAGAGGGCCGGCCCTCCCTCTCCTCCACTCCTTTATATACGGGGGCAGGGGGCACCCCAGAGACACAACAATTGATCTCTTGATCTCTTAGCCGTGTGCGGTGCCCCCTTCCACCATAATTCACCTCGATCATATCGTAGCGGTGCTTAGGCGAAGCCCCAGGACGGTAGAACATCATCATCATCACCACGCCGTCGTGCTGACGGAACTCTCCCGTGAAGCTCTACTGGATTGGAGTTCGCGGGACGACAGGAGCTGAACGTGTGCCGAACTCGGAGGTGCCGTGCGTTCGGTACTTGGATCGGTTGGATCGTGAAGACGTACGACTACATCAACCGCGTTGTACTAACGCTTCCTCTTTTGGTCTACGAGGGTACGTAGACAACACTATCCCCTCTCGTTGCTATGTATCACCATGATCTTGGGTGTGCGTAGGAATTTTTTTGAAATTACTACGTTCCCCAACAGTGGCATCCGAGCCTGGTTTTATGCGTTGATATAATATGCACGAGTAGAACACAAGTGAGTTGTGGGCGATATAAGTCATACTGCTTACCAGCATGTCACACTTTGGTTCGGCGGTATTGTTGGATGAAGCGGCCCGGACCGACATTACGCATACACTTACGCGAGACTGGTTTTACCGCCGTGCTATGCACACAGGTGACTAGCGGGTGTCAGTTTCTCCAACTTTAGTTGAACCGAGTGTGGCTATGCCCGGTCCTTGAGAAGGTTAAAACAGCACCAACTTGACAAACTATCGTTGTGGTTTTGATGCGTAGGTAAGAACGGTTCTTGCTAAGCCCGTAGCAGCCACGTAAAACTTGCAACAACAATGTAGAGGACGTCTAACTTATTTTTGCAGGGCATGTTGTGATGTGATATGGTCAAGACGTGATGAGATATAAGTTGTTGTATAAGATGATCATGTTTTGTTGAAGTTATCGGCAACTGGCAGAAGCCTTATGGTTGTCTCTTTATTGCATAAGATGCAAGCGCCAAATAATTGCTTTACTTTATCGCTATGCGATAGCAATAGTTGCAAGAGCAATAGTTGGTGAGAAGACCATGTGACGACACATTGATATAGATCAAGATGATGGAGATCATGGTGTCATGCCGGTGACGATGGAAATCATGACGATGTTCTGGAGATGGAGATCAAAGGCACAAGATGATGATGGCCATATCATGTCACATAGTTTGATTGCATGTGATGTTTATCTTTTATGCATCTTATCTTGCTTTGATTGACGGTAGCATTATAAGATGATCTCTCACTAAATTTCAAGATAAAAGTGTTCTCCCTGAGTATGCACCATTGCCAAAGTTCGTCGTGCCCAGACACCACGCGATGATCGGGTGTGATAAGCTCTACGTCCATCTACAACGGGTGCAAGCCAGTTTTTGCACATGCAAAATACTCAAGTTAAACTTGAAGAGCCTAGCATATACAGATATGGCCTCGGAACACTGAGACCGAAAGGTCGAGCATGAATCATATAGTAGATATGATCAACATAGTGATGTTCACCATTCAAAACTACTCCATGTCACGTGATGATCGGTTATGGTTTAGTTGATTTGGATCATGTGATCACTTAGAAGATTAGAGGGATATCTTTCTAAGTGGGAGTTCTTAAGTAATATGATTAATTGAACTTAAATTTATCATGAACTTAGTCCTGGTAGTATTAACATATCTATGTTGTAGATCAATAGCTCGTGTTTAGCTCCCCTGTTTTATTTTTGATATGTTCCTAGAGAAAACTAAGTTGAAAGATGTTAGTAGCAATGATGCGGATTGGATCCGTGATCTGAGGTTTATCCTCATTGCTGCACAGAAGAATTATGTCCTTGATGCACCGGTAGGTGACAGACCTATTGCAGGAGCAGATGCAGATGTCATGAACGTTTGGCTAGCTCAATATGATGATTACTTGATAGTTTAGTGCACCATGCTTAATAGCTTAGAATCGGGACTTCAAAGACGTTTTGAACGTCATGGATCATATGGATGTTCCAGGAGTTGAAGTTACTATCTCAAGCAAATACCCGAGTTGAGAGATATGAAGTCTCCAACAAGTTCTATAGCTAAAATATGGAGGAGAATAGCTGAAGCAGTGAGCATGTGTTCAGATTGTCTGTGTACTACAATCGCTTGAATCAAGTGGCAGTTAATCTTCCAGATAAAAGAGTGATTGATAGAATTCTCTAGTCACCATCACCAAGTTAGTAGAACTTCGTGATGAACTATAGTATGCAAGGGATGACGAAAACGATTCCAGAGCTTTTCATGATGATGAAATCGATGAAGGTAGAAATCAAGAAAGAGCATCAAGTGTTGATGATTAACAAGACCACTAGTTTCAAAAAAGGGCAAAGGGAAAGAAAGGGAACTTCAAGAAGAACAGCAAGCAAGCTGCTGCTCAAGTGAAGAAGCCCAAGTCTGGACCTAAGCCTGAGACTAAGTGCTTCTACTACAAAGAGACTGGTCACTAAAAGCGGAACTGCCCCAAGTATTTAGCGGATAAGAAGGATGGCAAAGTGAACAATGCTATATTTGATATACATGTAATTGATGTGTACTTTACTATTGTTTATAGCAACCCCTCGGTATTTGATACTGGTTCAGTTTCTAAGAGTAGTAACTCGAAACGGGAGTTGCAGAATGAACAGAGACTAGTTAAGGGTGAAGTGACGATGTGTGATGGAAGTGGTTCCAAGATTGATATGATCATCATCGCACACTCCCTATACTTTCGGGATTAGTGTTAAACCTAAATAAATGTTATTTGGTTTTTGCGTTGAGCATGAATATGATTTGATCATGTTTATTGCAAAACGGTTATTCATTTAAGTTAGAGAATAATTGTTGTTCTGTTTACATGAATAAAACCTTCTATGGCCATACACCCAATGAAAATGGTTCGTTGGATCTCGATCGTAGTGATACACATATTCATAATATTGAAGCCAAAAGATGCAAAGTTAATAATGATAGTGTAACTTATTTGTGGCACTGCCGTTTAGGTCATATTGGTGTAAAGTGCATGAAGAAACTCCATGCTAATGGGCTTTTGGAATCACTTGATTATGAATCATTTTGATGCTTGCAAACCATGCCTCATGGGCAAGATGACTAAGACTCCGTTTTCCGAAACAATGGAGCGAGCAACTGACATATTGGAAATAATACATACCGATGTATCCAGTCCAATGAGTGTTGAGGCTCGCGGCGGGTATCATTATTTTCTGACCTTCACAGATGATTTGAGCAGATATGGGTATATCTACTTGATGAAACATAAGTCTGAAACATTTGAAAAGTTCAAAGAACTTCAGAGTGAAGTGGAAAATCATCGTGACAAGAAAATAAAGTTTCTACGATCTGATCGCAGAGACAAATATTTGAGTTACGAGTTTGATCTTCAATTAAAACAATGTGGAATAGTTTCACAAAATCATGCCACCTGGAACACCACAGCATAATGGTGTGTCCGAACGTCATAACCGTACTATTATTGGATATAGTGCAATCTATGATGTTTCTTACTGATTAATCACTATAGTTTTGGGATTATGCATTAGAGACAGCTGCATTCACGTTAAAAATGGCACCATCTAAATCCGTTGAGGTGACACCGTATGAACTGTGGTTTGGCAAGAAACCAAAGTTTTCGTTTCTTAAAGTTTGAGGTTGCAATGCTTATGTGGAAAAGTTTCAACCTGATAAGCTCAAACCCAAATCGGAAAAGTGCGTCTTCATAGGATACCCAAAAGAAAATGTTGGGTACACCTTCTATCACAGATCCAAAGGCAAGTTATTCATTGCTGAGAATGGATCCTTTCTAGAGAAGGAGTTTCTCTCGAAAGAAGTGAGTGGGAGGAAAGTAGAACTTGATGAGGTAACTGTACCTGCTCCCTTATTGGATAGTAGTTCATCACAGAAATCTGTTTCTGTGACTCCTACACCAATTAGTGAGGAAGCTAATGATGATGATCATGTAACTTTAGATAAAGTTACTACCAAACCTCGTAGGTAAACGAGAGTGAGATCCGCACCAGAGTGGTACGGTAATCATGTTCTGGAGGTCATGTTACTTGATGTCTACTACACAACCTTCTTCTTGTAGACGTTGTTGGGCCTCCAAGTGCAGAGGTTTGTAGGACAGAAGCAAATTTCCCTCAAGTGGATGACCTAAGGTTTATCAATCCGTAGGAGGCGTAGGATGAAGATGGTCTCTCTCAAGCAACCCTGCAACCAAATAACAAAGAGTCTCTTGTGTCCCCAACACACCCAATACAATGGTAAATTGTATAGGTGCACTAGTTCGGCGAAGAGATGGTGATACAAGTGGTATATGGATAGAATATAATAGTTTTTGTAATCTGAAAATATAAAAACAGCAAGGTAACGAATGATAATAGTGAGCGTAAACGGTATTGCAATGATAGGAAACAAGGCCTAGGGTTCATACTTTCGCTAGTGTAAGTTCCCTCAACAATGATAACATAATTGGATCACATAACTATCCCTCAACATGCAACAAAGAGTCACTCCAAAGTCACTAATAGCGGAGAACGAACGAAGAGATTATGGTAGGGTACGAAACCACCTCAAAGTTATTCTTTCCAATCAATCCATTGGGCTATTCCTATAAGTGTCACAAAAAACCCTAGAGTTCGTACTAGAATAACACCTTAAGACACAAATCAACCAAAACCCTAATGTCACCTAGATACTCCAATGTCACCTCAAGTATCCGTGGATATGATTATACGATATGCGTCACACAATCTCAGATTCATCTATTCAACCAACACAAAGGACCTCAAAGAGTGCCCCAAAGTTCTACCGGAGAATCACGACGAAAACGTGTGCCAACCCCTATGCATAGGTTCATGGGCGGAACCCGCAAGTTGATCACCAAAACATACATCAAGTGAATCACATGATATCCCATTGTCACCACAGATATCCACGGCAAGACATACATCAAGTGTTCTCAAATCTTTAAAGACTCAACCTGATAAGATTACTTCAAAGGGGAAACTCAATTCATTACAAGAGAGTAGAGGGGGAGGAGAAACATAGGATCCAACTATAATAGCAAAGCTCGCGATACATCCAGATCGTGCCAAATCAAGAACACGAGAGAGAGAGAGAGAGAGATCAAACACATTGCTACTGGTACATACCCTCAGCCCCGAGGGAGAACTACTCCCTCCTCGTCATGGAGAGCACAGGATGATGAAGATGGCCACCGGAGAAGGATTGCCCCCTCCGGCAGGGTGCCGGAACGGGTCTAGATTGGTTTTTGGTGGCTATAGAGGCTTGCGGCGGGGGAACTCCCGATCTAATCTCCGTTCAGGAAGTTTTTGGGTATGACGATATATATGGGTGTAGGAAGTACGTTGGAGGAGCCACGGGGGCCCATGAGGCAGGGGGCGCGCCCTAGGGGGGTGGGCATGGCCCCCCCACCCTCGTGGGCAGCCCGTGTCTCCCCTGACGTGCACTCCAAGTTCCCTGGGTTGCTTTCCTTCCAAAAATAACCTCTCTAGTTGATTTCGTTCCGTTTCGACTTCGTTTGATATTCCTTTTCTTCGAAACACTGAAATAGGCATAAAACAGCAAATCTGGGTTGGGCCTCCGGTTAATAGGTTAGTCCCAAAAATAATATAAAAGTGGAAAATAAAGCCCAATATTGCCCAAAACAGTAGATAATATAGCATGGAGCAATCAAAAATTATAGATACGTTGGAGACGTATCAAGCATCCCCAAGCTTAATTCCTGCTCGTCCTCGAGTAGGTAATTGATAAAAAGATAATTTTTGATGTGGAATGCTAGTTGGCATAATTTCAATGTAATTCTTATTACTTGTGATATGAATATTGAGATCCATAAGATTCAAGACAAAAGTTCATATTGACATAAAAATGATAATACTTCAAGCATACTAACTAAGCAATCATGTCTTCTGAAAATAACATGGCCAAAGAAAGTTATCCCTACAAAATCATATAGTCTGGCTATGCTCTATCTTCACCACACAAAATATTTAAATCATGCACAAAACCGATGACAAGCCAAGCAATTGTTTCATACTTTTGATGTTCTCAAACTTTTTCAATCTTCACGCAATATATGAGCGTGAGCCATGGATATAGCACTATAGGTGGAATATAATGGTGGTTGTGGAGAAGACAAAAAGGGAGAAGATAGTCTCACAACAACTAGGCGTATCAACAGGCTATGGAGATGCCCATCAATAGATATCAATGTGAGTGAGTAGGGATTGCCATGCAACGGATGCACTAGAGCTATAAATTTATGAAAGCTCAAACGAAACTAAGTGGGTGTGCATCCAACTTGCTTGCTCACGAAGACCTAGGGCATTTTGAGGAAGCCCATCATTGGAATATACAAGACAAGTGCTATAATGAAAGATTCCCACTAGTATATGAAAGTGACAACATAGGAGACTCTCTATCATGAAGATCATGGTGCTACTTTGAAGCACAAGTGTGGTAAAAGGATAATAGCATTGCCCCTTCTCTCTTTTTCTCTCTTTTTTTATTTTTTATTTGGGCCTTCTCTTTTTTATGGCCTCTTTTCTTTCTTTTTTTATTTGGGCTTATTTGGCCCCTTTTATTTATTTATTTTCGTCCGGAGTCTCATCCCGACTTGTGGGGGAATCATAGTCTCCATCGTCCTTTCCTCACTGGGACAATGCTCTAATAATGATGATCATCACACTTTTATTTTCTTACAACTCAAGAATTACAACTCGATACTTAGAACAAGATATGACTCTATATGAATGCCTCCGGCGGTGTACCAAGATGTTCAATGATGCATGAGTGACATGTATGAAAGAATTATGAACGGTGGCTTTGCCACAAATACGATCTCAACTACATGATCATGCAAAGCAGTATGATAATGATGGAGCGTGTCATAATAAACGGAACGGTGGAAAGTTGCATGGCAATATATCTCGGAATGGCTATGGAAATGCCATAATAGGTAGGTATGGTGGCTGTTTTGAGGAAGGTATATGGTGGGTGTATGATACCGGCGAAAGGTGCGCGGTATTAGAGAGGCTAGCAAAGGTGGAAGGGTGAGAGTGCGTATAATCCATGGACTCAACATTAGTCATAAAGAACTCATATACTTATTGCAAAAATCTACAAGTTATCAAAGCAAAGTATTACGCGCATGCTCCTAGGGGGATAGATTGGTAGGAAAAGACCATCGCTCGTCCCCGACCGCCACTCATAAGGAAGACAATCAATAAATAAATCATGCTCCGACTTCATCACATAACGGTTCACCATACGTGCATGCTACGGGAATCACAAACTTCAACACAAGTATTTCTCAAATTCATAACCACTCAACTAGCATGACTCTAATATCACCATCTCCATATCTCAAAACAATTATCAAGTATCAAACTTCTCATAGTATTCAATACTCTATATGAAAGCTGTTCTTGGATTCCTAGCATATTAGGATTATTTAAGCAAATTACCATGCTATTTAAAACTCTCAAAATAATCTAAGTGAAGCATGATAGTTCATCTATTTCTTATAAAATAAAACTACCACCATGCTCTAAAAGATATAAGTGAAGCACTAGAGCAACAAACTACTCCGAAAGATATAAGTGAAGATCAATGAGTAGTTGAATAATTATGCAACTATGTGAAGACTCTCTAACATTTAATAATTTCAGATCTTGGTACTTTATTCAAACAACAAGAAAAACAAAATAAAATGACATCTAAGAATAGCAAACATCATGTGAAGAAGCAAAAACTTAGGATCAACCGATACTAACCGATAGTTGTTGAAGAAGAAAGGTGGGATGCCAACCGGGGCATCCCCAAGCTTAAATGCTTGAGACTTCTTGAAATATTATCTTGGGATGCCTTGGGCAGCCCCAAGCTTGAGCTTTTGTGTCTCCTTAATTCCTCTCATATCACGGTCTCCCTAAATCTCAAAAGCTTCATCCACACAAAACTCAACAAGGACTCGTGAGATAAGTTAGTATAAACCATTGCCAAAACCTTATCATACTCTACTGTAGCAAATCACTAAAATTATTATTCAACATTGCATACTAAATTCCTCTGCATATTTAATAGTCCTATCCTCAAATAGAATCATTAAAGAAGCAAACATATGCAAACAATGCAAACATAACAGCAATCTGCCTAAACAGGATAGTCTGTAACGAATGCTGCAACATCCATACTTCCCTAGCTCAAAACATCATGAAAGAAAATTCCCACTGTAGTAAATTTATGAGAGCTTAATATGCAAAAGGTTTCAACATTTTATCACATTCTGACTTTTCTAGGGAATTATTGCAACAGCGGTAAACTTTCTGTTTTCAAACAGCAACATGTGGACTTCTAAAATAGGCATAGTAAAGGCTATCAATGCCACTTTTATTGAAATAAAAGATGAAAACATTGTTCTAAATAAAATCAAGAAAATCCTAACAAAATAAATTGACGCTCCAAGCAAAACACATATCATGTGGTGAATAAAAATATAGCTCCAAGTAAAGTTACCGATGAACGAAGACGAAAGAGGGGATGCCTTCCGGGGCATCCCCAAGATTGGGCTCTTGGTTGTCCTTGAATATTACCTTGGGGTGCCTTGGGAATCCCAAATCTTAGGCTCTTTCCACTCCTTATTCCATAGTCCATCGAATCCTTACCCAAAACTTGAAAACTTCACAACACAAAACTTAACAGAAAACTCGTAAGCTCCGTTACTATAAGAAAACAAAAGACCACTTCAAGGTACTGTAATGAACTCATTCTTTATTTATATTGGTGTTAAACCTACTGTATTCCAACTTCTCTATGGTTTATAAACTATTTTACTAGCCATAGATTCATCAAAATAAGTAAACAACACATGAAAAACAGAATCTGTCAAAAACAGAACAGTCTGTAGTAATCTGGATCAAACGTATACTTCTGGAACTCATAAAATTCTCAAATAAATTGCTGGACCTGAGGAATTTATCTATTAATCATCTTCAAAAATAATTAACTAAATATCACTATCCAAATAAAATTGGCAGCAATTCTCGTCAGCGCTAAAGTTTCTGTTTTTTACAGCATGATCAACAAGACTTTCCCCAAGTCTTCCCAAAGGTTCTACTTGGCACAAACACTAATTAAAAGCATAAAACCACATATAAACAGAGGCTAGATGAGTTATTTATTACTAAACAGGAGCAAACGTCAAGGAACAAAAATAAAATTGGGTTGCCTCCCAACAAGCGCTATCGTTTAACGCCCCTAGCTAGGCACGATGATTTCAATGATGCTCACATAAAAGATAAGAATTGTAACATAAAGGGAGCATCTTGAAGAATATTACTAGCACATTTAAGTCTAACCCACTTCCTATGCATAGGGATTTTGTGAGCAAACAACTTATGGGAACAAGAATCAACTTGCATAGGAAGGTAAAACAAGCATAACTTCAAAACTTTAAGCACATAGAGAGGAAACTTGATATTATTGCAATTCCTACAAGCATATATTTCTCCCTCATAATAATTTTCAGTAGCATCATGAATTAATTCAACAATATAACCAGCACCTAAAGCATTATTTTCATGATCTACAAGCATAGAAAATTTACTACTCTCCACATAAGCAAAATTCTTCTCATGAATAATAGTGGGAGCAAACTCAACAAAATAACTATCATGTGATTGAAAGTTAAGATCAAGATGACAAGTTTCATGGTTATCATTATTCTTTAAAGCATACGTGTCATCACAATAATCATCATAGATAGGAGGCATGCTTTCATCATAATAAATTTGCTCATCAAAACTTGGGGGACAAAAAATATCATCTTCATCAAACATAGCTTCCCCAAGCTTGTGGCTTTGCATATCATTGGCATCATGGATATTCAAAGAATTCGTACTAACAACATTGCAATCATGCTCATCATTCAAATATTTAGTGCCAAACATTTTATAGATCTCTTCTTCTAGCACTTGAGCACAATTATCCTTTCCATCATACTCACGAAAGATATTAAAAAGATGAAGCGCATGAGACAAACTCAATTCCATTTTTTTGTAGTTTTCTTTTATAAACTAAACTAGTGATAAAACAAGAAACTAAAAGACTCGATTGCAAGATCTAAAGATATACCTTCAAGCACTCACCTCCCCGGCAATGGCGCCAGAAAAGAGCTTGATGTCTACTACACAACCTTCTTCTTGTAGACGTTGTTGGGCCTCCAAGTGCAGAGGTTTGTAGGACAGAAGCAAATTTCCCTCAAGTGGATGACCTAAGGTTTATCAATCCGTAGGAGGCGTAGGATGAAGATGGTCTCTCTCAAGCAACCCTGCAACCAAATAACAAAGAGTCTCTTGTTTCCCCAACACACCCAATACAATGGTAAATTGTATAGGTGCACTAGTTCGGCGAAGAGATGGTGATACAAGTGGTATATGGATAGAATATAATAGTTTTTGTAATCTGAAAATATAAAAACAGCAAGGTAACGAATGATAATAGTGAGCGTAAACGGTATTGCAATGATAGGAAACAAGGCCTAGGGTTCATACTTTCGCTAGTGTAAGTTCCCTCAACAATGATAACATAATTGGATCACATAACTATCCCTCAACATGCAACAAAGAGTCACTCCAAAGTCACTAATAGCGGAGAACGAACGAAGAGATTATGGTAGGGTACGAAACCACCTCAAAGTTATTCTTTCCAATCAATCCGTTGGGCTATTCCTATAAGTGTCACAAAAAACCCTAGAGTTCGTACTAGAATAACACCTTAAGACACAAATCAACCAAAACCCTAATGTCACCTAGATACTCCAATGTCACCTCAAGTATCCGTGGGTATGATTATACGATATGCGTCACACAATCTCAGATTCATCTATTCAACCAACACAAAGGACCTCAAAGAGTGCCCCAAAGTTCTACCGGAGAATCACGACGAAAACGTGTGCCAACCCCTATGCATAGGTTCATGGGCGGAACCCGCAAGTTGATCACCAAAACATACATCAAGTGAATCACATGATATCCCATTGTCACCACAGATATCCACGGCAAGACATACATCAAGTGTTCTCAAATCTTTAAAGACTCAACCTGATAAGATTACTTCAAAGGGGAAACTCAATTCATTACAAGAGAGTAGAGGGGGAGGAGAAACATAGGATCCAACTATAATAGCAAAGCTCGCGATACATCCAGATCGTGCCAAATCAAGAACACGAGAGAGAGAGAGAGAGAGAGAGAGAGATCAAACACATTGCTACTGGTACATACCCTCAGCCCCGAGGGAGAACTACTCCCTCCTCGTCATGGAGAGCACAGGATGATGAAGATGGCCACCGGAGAAGGATTGCCCCCTCCGGCAGGGTGCCGGAACGGGTCTAGATTGGTTTTTGGTGGCTATAGAGGCTTGCGGCGGCGGAACTCCCGATCTAATCTCCGTTCTGGAAGTTTTCGGGTACAACGATATATATGGGTGCAGGAAGTACGTCAGAGGAGCCACGGGGGCCCAATATTGCCCAAAACAGTAGATAATATAGCATGGAGCAATCAAAAATTATAGATACGTTGAAGACGTATCATTACTTGACCATGACGAACCTACGAACTATGAGGAAGCGATGATGAGCCCAGATTCCACGAAATGGCTTGAGGCCATGAAATCTGAGATGAGATTCATGTATAAGAACAAAGTATGGACTTTGATTGACTTGCCCAAAGATCGGCGAGCCATTGAGATTAAATGGATCTTCAAGAGGAAGACGGACGTTGATAGTAGTGTTACTATCTACAAAGCTAGAATTGTCGCAAAAGGTTTTCGACAAGTTCAAGGTGTTGACTACGATGAGAGTTTCTCACTCGTATCTATGCTTAAGTCTGTCCGAATCATGTTAGCAATTGCCACATTTTATGAAATCTGGCAAATGGATAAACAAAACTGCATTCCCTAATGGATTTATTAAAGAAGAGTTGTATATGATGCAACCAGAAGGTTTTGTCAATCCTAAAGGTGCTAACAAAATATGCAAGCTCCAGCGATCCATCTATGGACTGGTGCAAGCATCTCGGAGTTGGAATATACGCTTTGATAAGTTGATCAAAGCATGTAGTTTTATACATACTTGCGGTGAAGCCTGTATTTACAAGAAAGTGAGTGGGAGCACTACATCATTTCTGATAAGTATATGTGAATGACATATTGTTGATCGGAGATAATGTAGAATTATTCTGCAAAGCATAAAGGAGTGTTTGAAAGGAGTTTTTCAAAGAAAGACCTTGGTGAAGCTGCTTACATATTGAGCATCAAGATCTATAGAGATAGATCAAGACGCTTGATAAGTTTTTCAATGAGTACATACCTTGACAAGATTTTGAAGTAGTTCAAAATGGAACAGTCAAAGAAAGAGTTCTTGCCTGTGTTACAAGGTGTGAAACTGAGTAAGACTCAAAGCCCGACCACTGCAGAAGATAGAAAGAGAAGAGAATGAAAGTCATTCCCTATGCCTTGGCCATAGGTTCTATAAAATATGCCATGCTGTGTACCAGATCTATTGTATACCCTACACTGTTTTGGCAAGGGAGTACAATAGTGATCTAGGAGTAGATCACTGGACATTGGTCAAAATTATCCTTAGTGGAATAAGGATATGTCTCTCGATTATGAGGTGACAAAAGGTTCGCCATAAAGGGTTACGTCGATGCAAGTTTTGACACTGATCCAGATGACTCAAAATCTCAATCTGGATACATATTGAAAGTGGGAGCAATTAGCTAGAGTAGCTCCGTGCAGAGCATTGTTGAGATAGAAATTTGCAAAATACATACGGATCTGAATGTGGCAGACCCGTTGACTAAACTTCCCTCATAAGCAAAACATGATCACACCTTAGTACTCTTTGGGTATTAATCACATAGCGATGTGAACTAGATTATTGACTCTAGTAAACCCTTTGGGTGTTGGTCACATGACGATGTGAACTATGGGTGTTAATCACATGGTAATGTGAACTATTGATGTTAAATCACATGGCGATGTGAACTAGATTATTGACTCTAGTGCAAGTGGGAGACTGAAGGAAATATGCCCTAGAGGCAATAATAAAGTTATTATTTATTTCCTTCTATCATGATAAATGTTTATTATTCATGCTAGAATTGTATTAACCGGAAACATAATACATGTGTGAATACATACACAAACAGAGTGTCACTAGTATGCCTCTACTTGACTAGCTCGTTGATCAAAAATGGTTATGTTTCCTAACCGTAGACATGAGTTGTCATTTGATTAACGGGATCACATCATTAGGAGAATGATGTGATTGACATGACCCATTCCGTTAGCTTAGCACCCGATCGTTTAGTATGTTGCTATTGCTTTCTTCATGACTTATACATGTTCCTATGACTATGAGATTATGCAACTCCGGTTTACCGGAGGAAGACTTTGTGTGCTACCAAACGTCACAACATAACTGGGTGATTATAAAGGTGCTCTACAGGTGTCTCCAAAGGTACTTGTTGGGTTGGCATATTTCGATATTAGGATTTGTCACTCCGATTGTCGGAGAGGTATCTCTGGGCCCTCTCGGTAATGCACATCACTTAAGCCTTGCAAGCATTGCAACTAAATGAGTTAGTTGCAGAATGATGTATTACGGAACAAGTAAAGAGACTTGCCGGTAACGGGATTGAACTAGGTATTGAGATACCGACGATCGAATCTCGGGCAAGTAACATACCGATGACAAAGGGAACAACGTATGTTGTTTTGCAGTCTGACCGATAAAGATCTGCGTGGAATATGTGGGAGCCAATATGAGCATCCAGGTTCCGCTATTGGTTATTGACCGGAGACATGTCTCGGTCATGCCTACATAGTTCTCGAACCCGTAGGGTCCACACGCTTAATGTTTCGATGCCGGTTATATTATGAGTTTATGAGTTTTGATGTACCGAAGGTTGTTCGGAGTCTCGGATATGATCACGGACATAACGAGGAGTCTCGAAATGGTTGGGCCATAAAGATCGATATATTGGAAGACTATATTCGGACATCGGAAAGGTTCCGAGTGATTCAGGTATTTTCGGGAGTACAGGGGAGTTACGAGAATTCGTATTGGGCCTTAATGGGCCATACGGGAAAGGAGAGAAAGGCCTCAAAGGGTGGCCGCACCCCTCCCCATGGGCTGGTCCGAATTGGACTAGGGAGGGGGGCGCCCCCTTCCTTCCTTCTCCTTTTCCCTTCCCTTTCCTTCCCTCCTACTCCTAATACTTGGAAGGGCTCCTAGTTCTACTAGGAAAGGGGGAATCCTACTCCCGGTGGGAATAGGACTTCCCTAGGGCGCGCCATAGAGAGGGCCGGCCCTCCCCCTCCTCCACTCCTTTATATACGGGGGCAGGGGGCACCACAAAGACACAACAATTGATCTCTTGATCTCTTAGACGTGTGCAGTGCCCCCTTCCACCATAATCCACCTCGATCATATCGTAGCGGTGCTTAGGCGAAGCCCTACGATGGTTGAACATCATCATCATCACCACGCCGTCGTGCTGACGGAACTCTCCCGTGAAGCTCTACTGGATTGGAGTTCGCGGGAAGACATCGAGCTGAACGTGTGCTGAACTCGGAGGTGCCGTGCGTTCGGTACTTGGATCGGTCGGATCATGAAGACGTACGACTACATCAACCGCGTTGTACTAACGCTTCCTGTTTCGGTCTACGAGGGTACGTAGAGAACACTATCCCCTCTCGTTGCTATGCATCACCATGATCTTGCGTGTGCGTAGGAATTTTTTTTAAATTACTACGTTCCCCAACAGTGGCATCCGAGCCTGGTTTTATGTGTTGATGTAATATGCATGAGTAGAACACAAGTGAGTTGTGGGCGATATAAGTCATACTGCTTGCCAGCATGTCACACTTTGGTTCGGCGGTATTGTTGGATGAAGCGGCCCGGACCGACATTACGCGTACACTTACGCGAGACTGGTTTTACCTCCGTGCTATGCACACAGGTGACTAGCGGGTGTCAGTTTCTCCAACTTTAGTTGAATCGAGTGTGGCTACGCCCGGTCCTTGATAAGGTTAAAACAACACGAACTTGACAAACTATCGTTGTGGTTTTGATGCATAGGTAAGAACGGTTCTTACTAAGCCCATAGCAGCCATGTAAAACTTGCAACAACAATGTAGAGGACGTCTAACTTGTTTTTGCAGGGCATGTTGTGATGTGATATGGTCAAGACGTGATGAGATATAAGTTGTTGTATAAGATGATCACGTTTTGTTGAAGTTATCGGCAACTGGCAGAAGCCTTATGGTTGTCTCTTTATTGCATAAGATGCAAGTGCCAAACAATTGCTTTACTTTATCGCTATGCGATAGCAATAGTTGCAAGAGCAATAGTTGGTGAGACGACCATGTGACGACACATTGATATAGATCAAGATGATGGAGATCATGGTGTCATGCCGGTGACGATGCAAATCATGACGATGTTCTGGAGATGGAGATCAAAGGCACAAGATGATGATGGCCATATCATGTCACATAGTTTGATTGCATGTGATTTTATCTTTTATGCATCTTATCTTGCTTTGATTGACGGTGGCATTATAAGATGATCTCTCACTAAATTTCAAGATAAAAGTGTTCTCCCTGAGTATGCACCATTGCCAAAGTTCGTCGTGCCCAGACACCGTGTGATGATCGGGTGTGATAAGCTCTACGTCCATCTACAACGGGTGCAAGCCAGTTTTTGCACACGCAGAATACTCAGGTTAAACTTGACGAGCCTAGCATATACAGATATGGCCTCGGAACACTGAGACCGAACGGTCGAGCGTGAATCATATAGTAGATATGATCAACATAGTGATGTTCACCATTGAAAACTACTCCATTTCACGTGATGATCGGTTATGGTTTAGTTGATTTGGATCACGTGATCACTTAGAAGATTAGAGGGATATCTTTCTAAGTGGGAGTTCTTAAGTAATATGATTAATTGAACTTAAATTTATCATGAACTTAGTCCTGGTAGTATTAGCATATCTATGTTGAAGATCAATAGCTCGTGTTTAGCTCCCCTGTTTTATTTTTGATATGTTCCTAGAGAAAACTAAGTTGAAAGATGTTAGTAGCAACGATGCGGATTGGATCCGTGATCTGAGGTTTATCCTCATTGCTGCACAGTAGAATTATGTCCTTGATGCACCGCTAGGTGACAGACCTATTGCAGGAGCAGATGCAAACGTCATGAACGTTTGGCTAGCTCAATATGATGACTACTTGATAGTTTAGTGCACCATGCTTAACAGCTTAGAATCGGGACTTCAAAGACGTTTTGAACGTCATGGATCAAATGGATGTTCCAGGAGTTGAAGTTAATATTTCAAGCAAATACCCGAGTTGAGAGATATGAGGTCTCCAACAAGTTCTATAGCTAAAATATGGAGGAGAATAGCTGAAGCAGTGAGCATGTGTTCAGATTGTCTGGGTACTACAATCGCTTGAATCAAGTGGGAGTTAATCTTCCAGATAAAATAGTGATTGACAGAATTCTCTAGTCACCATCACCAAGTTAGTAGAACTTCATGATGAACTATAGTATGCAAGGGATGACGAAAACGATTCCAGAGCTTTTCATGATGATGAAATCGATGAAGGTAGAAATCAAGAAAGAGCATCAAGTGTTGATGATTAACAAGACCACTAGTTTCAAAAAAGGGCAAAGGGAAAGAAAGGGAACTTCAAGAAGAACAGCAAGCAAGTTGCTGCTCAAGTGAAGAAGCCCAAGTCTGGACCTAAGCCTGAGACTAAGTGCTTCTACTGCAAAGGGACTGGTCACTAAAAGCGGAACTGCCCCAAGTATTTAGCGGATAAGAAGGATGGCAAAGTGAACAATGCTATATTTGATATACATGTAATTGATGTGTACTTTACTATTGTTTATAGCAACCCCTCGGTATTTGATACTGGTTCAGTTTCTAAGAGTAGTAACTCGAAACAGGAGTTGCAGAATGAACAGAGACTAGTTAAGGGTGAAGTGACAATGTGTGATGGAAGTGGTTCCAAGATTGATATGATCATCATCGCACACTCCCTATACTTTCGGGGTTAGTGTTAAACCTGAATAAATGTTATTTGGTGTTTGCGTTGAGCATGAATATGATTTGATCATGTTTATTGCAAAACGGTTATTCATTTAAGTTAGAGAATAATTGTTGTTCTGTTTACATGAATAAAACCTTCTATGGCCATACACCCAATGAAAATGGTTCGTTGGATCTCGATCGTAGTGATAGACATATTCATAATATTGAAGCCAAAAGATGCAAAGTTAATAATGATAGTGCAACTTATTTGTGGCACTGCCGTTTAGGTCATATTGGTGTAAAGCGCATGAAGAAACTCCATGCTAATGGGCTTTTGGAATCACTTGATTATGAATCATTTTGATGCTTGCAAACCATGCCTCATGGGCAAGATGACTAAGACTCCATTCTCCGAAACAATGGAGCGAGCAACTGACATATTGGAAATAATACATACCGATGTATGTAGTCCGATGAGTGTTGAGGCTCGCGGCGGGTATCATTATTTTCTGACCTTCACAGATGATTTGAGCAGATATGGGTATATCTACTTGATGAAACATAAGTCTGAAACATTTGAAAAGTTCAAAGAACTTCAGAGTGAAGTGGAACATCATCGTGACAAGAAAATAAAGTTTCTACGATCTGATCGCAGAGACAAATATTTGAGTTACGAGTTTGGTCTTCAATTAAAACAATCTGGAATAGTTTCACAAAATCATGCCACCTGGAACACAACAGCATAATGGTGTGTCCGAACGTCATAACCGTACTATTATTGGATATAGTGCAATCTATGATGTTTCTTACTGATTAATCACTATAGTTTTGGGATTATGCATTAGAGACAGCTGCATTCACGTTAAAAAGGGCACCATCTAAATCCGTTGAGGCGACACCGTATGAACTATGGTTTGGCAAGAAACCAAAGTTTTCGTTTCTTAAAGTTTGAGGTTGCAATGCTTATGTGGAAAAGTTTCAACCTGATAAGCTCAAACCCAAATCGGAAAAGTGCGTCTTCATAGGATACCCAAAAGAAAATGTTGGGTACACCTTCTATCACAGATCCAAAGGCAAGTTATTCATTGCTGAGAATGGATCCTTTCTAGAGAAGGAGTTTCTCTCGAAAGAAGTGAGTGGGAGGAAAGTAGAACTTGATGAGGTAACTATACCTGCTCCCTTATTGGAAAGTAGTTCATCATAGAAATCTATTTCTGTGACTCCTACACCAATTAGTGAGGAAGCTAATGATGATGATCATGTAACTTCAGATCAAGTTACTACCGAACCTCGTAGGTAAACCAGAGTGAGATCCGCACCAGAGTGGTACGGTAATCATGTTCTGGAGGTCATGTTACTTGACCATGACGAACCTACGAACTATGAGGAAGCGATGATGAGCCCAGATTCCACGAAATGGCTTGAGGCCATGAAATCTGCGATTCGATTCATGTATAAGAACAAAGTATGGACTTTGATTGACTTGCCCAAAGATCGACGAGCCATTGAGATTAAATGGATCTTCAAGAGGAAGACGGACGTTGATAGTAGTGTTACTATCTACAAAGCTAGAATTGTCGCAAAAGGTTTTCGACAAGTTCAAGGTGTTGACTACGATGAGAGTTTCTCACTCGTATCTATGCTTAAGTCTGTCCGAATCATGTTAGCAATTGCCACATTTTATGAAATCTGGCAAATGGATAAACAAAACTGCATTCCTTAATGGATTTATTAAAGAAGAGTTGTATATGATGCAACCAGAAGGTTTTGTCAATCCTAAAGGTGCTAACAAAATATGCAAGCTCCAGCGATCCATCTATGGACTGGTGCAAGCATCTCGGAGTTGGAATATACGCTTTGATAAGTTGATCAAAGCATGTAGTTTTATACAGACTTGCGGTGAAGCCTGTATTTACAAGAAAGTGAGTGGGAGCACTACATCATTTCTGATAAGTATATGTGAATGACATATTGTTGATCGGAGATAATGTAGAATTATTCTGCAAAGCATAAAGGATTGTTTGAAAGGAGTTTTTCAAAGAAAGACCTCGGTGAAGCTGCTTACATATTGATCATCAAGATCTATAGAGATAGATCAAGATGCTTGATAAGTTTTTCAATGAGTACATACCTTGACAAGATTTTGAAGTAGTTCAAAATGGAACAGTCAAAGAAAGAGTTCTTGCCTGTGTTACAAGGTGTGAAACTGAGTAAGACTCAAAGCCCGACCACGACAGAAGATAGAAAGAGAATGAAAGTCATTCCCTATGCCTTGGCCATAGGTTCTATAAAATATGCCATGCTGTGTACCAGATCTATTGTATACCCTACGCTTTTTGGCAAGGGAGTACAATAGTGATCTAGGATTAGATCACTTGACATTGGTCAAAATTATCCTTAGTGGAATAAGGATATGTTTCTCGATTATGGAGGTGACAAAAGGTTCGTCGTAAAGGGTTACGTCGATGCAAGTTTTGACACTGATCCAGATGACTCAAAATCTCAATCTGGATACATATTGAAAGTGGGAGCAATTAGCTAGAGTAGCTCCGTGCAGAGCATTGTTGAGATAGAAATTTGCAAAATACATACGGATCTGAATGTGGCAGACCCGTTGACTAAACTTCCCTCATAAGCAAAACATGATCACACCTTAGTACTCTTTGGGTATTAATCACATAGCGATGTGAACTAGATTATTGACTCTAGTAAACCCTTTGGGTGTTGGTCACATGACGATGTGAACTATGCGTGTTAATCACATGGTAATGTGAACTATTGATGTTAAATCACATGGCGATGTGAACTAGATTATTGACTCTAGTGCAAGTGGGAGACTGAAGGAAATATGACCTAGAGGCAATAATAAAGTTATTATTTATTTCCTTATATCATGATAAATGTTTATTATTCATGCTAGAATTGTATTAACCGGAAACATAATACATGTGTGAATACATAGACAAACAGAGTGTCACTAGTATGCCTCTACTTGACTAGCTCGTTGATCAAAAATGGTTATGTTTCCTAACCGTAGACATGAGTTGTCATTTGATTAACGGGATCACATCATTAGGATAATGATGTGATTGACATGACTCATTCCGTTAGCTTAGCACCCGATCGTTTAGTATGTTGCTATTGCTTTCTTCATGACTTATACATGTTCCTATGACTATGAGATTATGCAACTCCTGTTTACCGTAGGAACACGTTGTGTGCTACCAAACGTCACAACATAACTGGGTGATTATAAAGGTGCTCTACAGGTGTCTCCAAAGGTACTTGTTGGGTTGGCGTATTTCGATATTAGGATTTGTCACTCTGATTGTCGGAGAGGTATCTCTGGGCCCTCTCGGTAATGCACATCACTTAAGCCTTGCAAGCATTGCAACTAAATGAGTTAGTTGCGGAATGATGTATTACGAAACGAGTAAAGAGACTTGCCGGTAACGAGATTGAACTAGGTATTGAGATACCGACGATCGAATCTCGGGCAAGTAACATACCGATGACAAAGGGAACAACGTATGTTGTTATGCGGTCTGACTGATAAAGATCTTTGTAGAATATGTGGGAGCCAATATGAGCATCCAGGTTCCGCTATTGGTTATTGACCGGAGACATGTCTCGGTCATATCTACATAGTTCTCGAACCCGTAGGGTACGCACGCTTAACGTTTCGATGTTGGTTATATTATGAGTTTATGAGTTTTGATGTACCGAAGGTTGTTTGGAGTCCCGGATATGATCATGGACATGACGAGGAGTCTCAAAATGGTCGAGACTTAAAGATCGATATATTGGATGACTATATTCGGACATCGGAAAGGTTCCGAGTGATTCGGGTATTTTCGGGAGTACCAGGGAGTAACGGGAATTCGTATTGGGCCTTAATGGGCCATACGGGAAAGGAGAGAAATGCCTCAAAGGGTGGCCGCACCCCTCCCCATGGGCTGGTCCGAATTGGACTAGGGAGGGTGGGCGCCCCCTTCCTTCCTTCTCCTTTTCCCTTCCCTTTCCTTCCCTCCTACTCCTAATACTTGGAAGGGCTCCTAGTTCTACTAGGAAAGGGGGAATCCTACTCCCGGTAGGAGTAGGACTCCCCTAGGGCGCGCCATAGAGAGGGTCGGCCCTCCCCCTCCTCCACTCCTTTATATACGGGGGCAGAGGGCACCCCAAAGACACAACAATTGATCTGTTGATCTCTTAGCCGTGTGCGGTGCCCCCTTCCACCATAATCCACCTCGATCATATCGTAGCGGTGCTTAGGCGAAGCCCTGCGACGGTAGAACATCATCATCGTCACCACGCCGTCGTGTTGACGGAACTCTCCCGTGAAGCTCTACTAGATTGGAGTTCGCGGGATGACATCGAGCTGAACGTGTGCTGAACTCGGAGGTGCCATGTGTTCGGTACTTGGATCGCTCAGATCGTGAAGACGTACGACTACATCAACCGCGTTGTACTAATGCTTCCGCTTTCAGTCTACGAGGGTCCGTAGACAACACTCTCCCCTCTCGTTGCTATGCATCACCATGATCTTGCGTGTGCATAGGAATTTTTTTGAAATTACTACGTTCCCCAACACCCAGGCGGATCCACCCAAGACAAACGCCGACTGGATCCCACGAAATCCACTGGAGACACACCTCCACACGCTCTCCGACGGCACTGGAAGCATCACCGGGACGGGCGCTAGGCGGGGAGAACCTTATTCCATCTTCAAGGTGCCGCCGTTGCCTCGTCTTATTGAGCATGGCACAAACCCTTAGAAAACTTAAAAATGCACCTAAAATGAAGCCCTCCCACCGGCAAGGGCCGGGATCCACCGCTCCTCCATTGTTCAAGGACCATAGGAGACGAGGCGGACCGGCAGCGTCGTCGGTGAGAGGTAGGGAAACCCTAGATAGAGTTCGTAGGAGGCAGTAGCGAAGGGTGAGTCTCGTCTAGTCGAGGCGTTCCTACCCTAGCCGCCGCCACCACCAGGCGTCTAGGGTGAGGTGATCTATTTCCTCCGATCTGCACCGGCCGGGGCGTTGGCCCCCTCCCTTCGGCCGCTGCTCCGGCGGCAGGAGGGAGGGGGGACCCCATTCCTCCGCTCTGTAGTTAGGGTTTGGATTTGTAGATCGTGTTGCATTGTTGATGTGGTGGGAGCAACGTCTGGATGAATAAATCTGCCTCAACTCCACTTCCACACCGGCGGTGTCTTTCATGGCGGAGTCTCGGAGTTGATGGCATTGTGTCTGTGTCAATCCCTCAGATCGGTAGAGTTAGGGTTCATGGATGGTGTTGGCGAGGCAGCGGTGGCGACTCCATCAGGTGTGTCTCTCCTTCTCCTCTGTCCCCGTTGATGCAGCTTGTCTCCGACGTCATGGTGGACCAAGTGTTGGGTTTCGTAGTAATTTCAAAAAATTTCCTACGCACATGCAAGATCATGTGATGCATAGCAACGAGAGGGGAGAGTGTTGTCTACGTACCCAACGCAGACCGACTGCGGAAGCGCTGACACGACGTAGAGGAAGTAGTCGTACGTCCTCACGATCCAACCGATCAAGCACCGAAACTACGGCACCTCCGAGTTCGAACACATGTTCAGCTCGATGACGATCCCCGGACTCCGATCCAGCAAAGTGTCGGGGAAGAGTTCCGTCAGCACGACGGCGTGGTGACAATCTTGATGTACTACAGCAGTAGGGCTTCGCCTAAACTCCGCTACAGTATTATCGAGGTATATGGTGGCAGGGGGCACCGCACACGGCTAAGGAATAGATCACGTGGATCAACTTGTGTCTTCTAGGGTGCCTCTACCTCAGTATATAAAGGAGCCAAGGGGGGAGGGGGGCGCCGGCCAAGGGAGAGGGCGCAGGAGGAGTCCTACTCCTTCCGGGAGTAGGACTCCCCCCCCCCCCCAATCCTATTCCAACTAGGATTCCCCAAGGGGGGAAAGAGAGAGAGGGGGCCGGCCACCTTCTCCTAGTCCTAATAGGACTAGGGGAGGGGGAAGTGGCGCAGCCACCTTGGGCTGCCCCTTTCTCCTTTCCACTAAGGCCCATGAAGGCCCATATGGCTCCCGGGGGGTTCCGGTAACCTCCCGGTAACCCGGTAAAATCCCGATTTCACCCGGAACACTTCCGATGTCCAAACATAGGCTTCCAATATATCAATCTTTACGTCTCGACCATTTCGAGACTCCTCGTCATGTCCGTGATCACATCCGGGACTCCGAACAACCTTCGGTACATCAAAATGCATAAACTCATAATGAAACTGTCATCGTAACCTTAAGCGTGTGGACCCTACGGGTTCGAGAACAATGTAGACATGACCGAGACACGTCTCCGGTCAATAACCAATAGCGGGACCTGGATGCCCATATTGGCTCCTACATATTCTACGAAGATCTTTATCGGTCAGACCGCATAACAACATACGTTGTTCCCTTTGTCATCGGTATGTTACTTGCCCGAGATTCGATCGTCGGTATCCAATACCTAGTTCAATCTTGTTACTGGCAAGTCTCTTTACTCGTTCTGTAATACATCATCTCACAACTAACTCATTAGTTGTAATGCTTGCAAGGCTTATGTGATGTGCATTACCGAGAGGGCCCAGAGATACCTCTCCGACAATCGGAGTGACAAATCCTAATCTCGAAATACGCCAACCCAACATCTACCTTTGGAGACACCTGTAATGCTCCTTTATAATCACCCAGTTACGTTGTGACGTTTGGTAGCACCCAAAGTGTTCCTCCGGCAAACGGGAGTTGCATAATCTCATAGTCATAGGAACATGTATAAGTCATGAAGAAAGCAATAGCAATATACTAAACGATCGGGTACTAAGCTAATGGAATGGGTCATGTCAATCAGATCATTCAACTAATGATGTGACCTCGTTAATCAAATAACAACTCATTGTTCATGGTTAGGAAACATAACCATCTTTGATTAATGAGCTAGTCAAGTAGAGGCATACTAGTGACACTTTGTTTGTCTATGTATTCACACATGTATTATGTTTCCGGTTAATACAATTCTAGCATGAATAATAAACATTTATCATGATTATAAGGAAATAAATAATAACTTTATTATTGCCTCTAGGGCATATTTCCTTCAGTCTCCCACTTGCACTTGAGTCAATAATCTAGATTACACTGTAATGATTCTAACACCCATGGAGCTTTGGTGCTGATCATGTTTTGCTCGTGGAAGAGGCTTAGTCAATGGGTCTGCAACATTCAGATCCATATGTATCTTGCAAATCTCTATGTCTCCCACCTGGACTAGATCCCGGATGGAGTTGAAGCGTCTCTTGATGTGTTTGGTCCTTTTGTGAAATCCGGATTCCTTTGCGAAGGCAATTGCACCAGTATTGTCACAAAAGATTTTCATTGGACCCGATGCATTAGGTATGACACCTAGATCGGATATGAACTCCTTCATCCAGACTCCTTCGTTCGCTACTTCTGAAGCAGCTATGTACTCCGCTTCACATGTAGATCCCGCTACGACGCTTTGTTTAGAACTGCACCAACTGACACCTCCACCGTTTAATGTAAACACGTATCCGGTTTGCGATTTAGAATCGTCCGGATCAGTGTCAAAGCTTGCATCAACGTAACCTTTTACGGTGAGCTCTTTTTCACCTCCATATACGAGAAACATATCCTTAGTCCTTTTCAGGTATTTCAGGATGTTCTTGACCGTTGTCCAGTGATCCACTCCTGGATTACTTTGGTACCTCCCTGCTAAACTTATAGCAAGGCACACATCAGGTCTGGTACACAGCATTGCATACATGATAGATCCTATGGCTGATGCATAGGGAACATCTTTCATATTCTCTCTACCTTCTGCAGTGGTCGGGCATTGAGTCTTACTCAACTTCACACCTTGTAACACAGGCAAGAACCCTTTCTTTGCTTGATCCATTTTGAACTTCTTCAAAATTTTGTCAAGGTATGTGCTTTGTGAAAATCCAATTAAGCGTCTTGATCTATCTCTATAGATCTTAATGCCTAATATGTAAGCAGCTTCACCGAGGTCTTTCATTGAAAAACTTTTATTCAAGTATCCCTTTATGCTATCCAGAAATTCTATATCATTTCCAATCAGCAATATGTCATCCACATATAATATCAGAAATGCTACAGAGCTCCCACTCACTTTCTTGTAAATACAGGCTTCTCCAAAAGTCTGTATAAAACCAAATGCTTTGATCACACTATCAAAACGTTTATTCCAACTCCGAGAGGCTTGCACCAGTCCATAAATGGATCGCTGGAGCTTGCACACTTTGTTAGCTCCCTTTGGATCGACAAAACCTTCCGGTTGCATCATATACAACTCTTCTTCCAGAAATCCATTCAGGAATGCAGTTTTGACATCCATCTGCCAAATTTCAAAATCATAAAATGCGGCAATCGCTAACATGATTCGGACGGACTTAAGCATCGCTACGGGTGAGAAGGTCTCATCGTAGTCAATCCCTTGAACTTGCCGAAAACCTTTTGCGACAAGTCGAGCTTTGTAGACAGTAACATTACCATCAGCGTCAGTCTTCTTCTTAAAAATCCATTTATTTTCAATTGCTTGCCGATCATCGGGCAAGTCAACCAAAGTCCATACTTTGTTCTCATACATGGATCCCATCTCATATTTCATGGCTTCAAGCCACTTTGCGGAATCTGGGCTCACCATCGCTTCTTCATAGTTCGTAGGTTCATCATGATCTAGTAGCATGACTTGCAGAACAGGATTACTGTACCACTCTGGTGCGGATCTTACTATGTTTGATCTACGAGGTTCAGTAGTATCTTGATCTGAAGTTTCATGATCATTATCATTGGCTTCCTCACTAACTGGTGTAGGTGTCACTGAAACAGTTTTCTGTGATGTACTACTTTCCAGTAAGGGAGCAGGTACAGTTACCTCATCAAGTTCTACTTTCCTCCCACTCACTTCTTTCGAGAGAAACTCCTTCTCTAGAAAGGATCCATTCTTGGCAACGAATGTTTTGCCTTCGGATCTGTGATAGAAGGTGTACCCAACAGTTTCCTTTGGGTATCCTATGAAGACACATTTCTCCGATTTGGGTTCGAGCTTATCAGGTTGAAGCTTTTTCACATAAGCATCGCAGCCCCAAACTTTAAGAAACGACAACTTTGGTTTCTTGCCAAACCACAGTTCATAAGGCGTCGTCTCAACGGATTTTGATGGTGCCCTATTTAACGTGAATGCGGCCGTCTCTAGAGCATAACCCCAAAACGATAGCGGTAAATCGGTAAGAGACATCATAGATCGCACCATATCCAGTAAAGTATGATTACGATGTTCGGACACACCATTACGCTGTGGTGTTCCGGGTGGCGTGAGTTGCGAAACTATTCCACAGTTTTTCAAATGTACACCAAACTCGTAACTCAAATATTCTCCTCCACGATCAGATCGTAGAAACTTTATTTTCTTGTTACGATGATTTTCAACTTCACTCTGAAATTCTTTGAACTTTTCAAATGTTTCAGACTTATGTTTCATTAAGTAGATATACCCATATCTGCTTAAATCATCTGTGAAGGTGAGAAAATAACGATATCCGCCACGAGCCTCAATATTCATCGGACCACATACATCGGTATGTATGATTTCCAACAAATCTGTTGCTCTCTCCATAGTACCGGAGAACGGTGTTTTAGTCATCTTGCCCATGAGGCACGGTTCGCAAGTACCAAGTGATTCATAATCAAGTGGTTCCAAAAGTCCATCAGTATGGAGTTTCTTCATGCGCTTTATACCGATATGACCTAAACGACAGTGCCACAAATAAGTTGCACTTTGATTATCAACTCTGCATCTTTTGGCTTCAACATTATGAATATGTGTATTACTACTATCGAGATTCAATAAGAATAGACCACTCTTCAAGGGTGCATGACCATAAAAGATATTACTCATATAAATAGAACAACCATTATTCTCTGATTTAAATGAATAACCGTCTCGCATTAAACAAGATCCAGATATAATGTCCATGCTCAACGCTGGCACCAAATAACAATTATTTAGGTCTAATATTAATCCCGAAGGTAGATGTAGAGGTAGCGTGCCGACCGCGATCACATCAACTTTGGAACCGTTTCCCACGCGCATCGTCACCTCGTCCTTTGCCAGTGCCCGCTTATTCCGTAGTCCCTGTTTCGAGTTGCAAATATTAGCAACAGAACCAGTATCAAATACCCAGGTGCTACTGCGAGCTCTAGTAAGGTACACATCAATAACATGTATATCACATATACCTTTGTTCACCTTGCCATCCTTCTTATCCGCCAAATACTTGGGGCAGTTCCGCTTGCAGTGACCAGTTTGCTTGCAGTAGAAGCACTCAGTTTCAGGCTTAGGTCCAGACTTGGGTTTCTTCTCTTGAGCAGCAACTTGCTTGCTGTTCTTCTTGAAGTTCCCCTTCTTCTTCCCTCTGCCCTTTTTCTTGAAACTAGTGGTTTTGTTAACCACCAACACTTGATGCTCCTTTTTGATTTCTACCTCCGCAGCTTTCAGCATTGCGAAGAGCTCGGGAATAGTCTTGTTCATCCCTTGCATATTATAGTTCATCACGAAGCTCTTGTAGCTTGGTGGCAGTGATTGGAGAATTCTGTCAATGACGCAATCATCCGGAAGATTAACTCCCAATTGAATCAAGTGATTATTATACCCAGACATTTTGAGTATATGCTCACTGACAGAACTGTTCTCCTCCATCTTGCAGCTATAGAACTTATTGGAGACTTCATATCTCTCAATTCGGGCATTTGCTTGAAATATTAACTTCAACTCCTGGAACATCTCATATGCTCCATGACGTTCAAAACGTCGTTGAAGTCCCGATTCTAAGCCGTAAAGCATGGCACACTGAACTATCGAGTAGTCATCAGCTTTGCTCTGCCAGACGTTCATAACATCTGGTGTTGCTCCAGCAGCAGGCCTGGCACCCAGCGGTGCTTCCAGGACGTAATTATTCTGTGCAGCAATGAGGATAATCCTCAAGTTACGGACCCAGTCCGTGTAATTGCTACCATCATCTTTCAACTTTGCTTTCTCAAGGAACGCATTAAAATTCAACGGAACAACAGCACGAGCCATCTATCTACAATCAACATAAACAAGCAAGATACTATTAGGTACTAAGTTCATGATAAATTTAAGTTCAATTAATCATATTACTTAAGAACTCCCACTTAGATAGACATCCCTCTAATCTTCTAAGTGATTACGTGATCCAAATCAACTAAACCATAACCGATCATCACGTGAGATGGAGTAGTTTTCAATGGTGAACATCGTTTATGTTGATCATATCTACTATATGATTCACGCTCGACCTTTCGGTCTCCGTGTTCCGAGGCCATATCTGCATATGCTAGGCTCGTCAAGTTTAACCTGAGTATTCTGCGTGTGCAAAACTGGCTTGCACCCGTTGTAGATGGACGTAGAGCTTATCACACCCGATCATCACGTGGTGTCTGGGCACGATGAACTTTGGCAACGGTGCATACTCAGGGAGAACACTTCTTGATAATTTAGTGAGAGATCATCTTATAATGCTACCGTCAATCAAAGCAAGATAAGATGCATAAAAAGATAAACATCACATGCAATCAATATAAGTGATATGATATGGCCATCATCATCTTGTGCTTGTGATCTCCATCTCCGAAGCACCGTCATGATCACCATCATCACCGACGCGACACCTTGATCTCCATCGTAGCATCGTTGTCATCTCGCCAATCTTATGCTTCCACGACTATCACTACCGTTTAGTAATAAAGTAAAGCATTACATCGCGATTGCATTGCATACAATAAAGCGACAACCATATGGCTCCTGCCAGTTGCCGATAACTCGGTTACAAAACATGATCATCTCATACAATAGAATTCAGCATCATGCCTTGACCATATCACATCACAACATGCCCTGCAAAAACAAGTTAGACGTCCTCTACTTTGTTGTTGCATTTTTTTACGTGGCTGCTACGGGCTTAAGTAAGAACCAATCTCACCTACGCATCAAAACCACAACGATAGTTTGTCAAATAGACTCCGTTTTAACCTTCGCAAGGACCGGGCGTAGCCATACTTGGTTCAACTAAAGTTGGAGAGACAGTCGCCCGCAAGCCATCTATGTGCAAAGCACGTCGAGGGAACCGGTCTCGCGTAAGCGTACGCGTAAGGTTGGTCCGGGTCGTCTCGTCCAACAATACCGCCGAACCAAAGTATGACATGCTGGTAGGCAGTATGACTTGTATCGTCCACAACTCACTTGTGTTCTACTCGTGCATATAGCATCAACATAAATAACCTAGGCTCGGATGCCACTGTTGGGTTTCGTAGTAAATTTCAAAAAAATTCCTACGCACACGCAAGATCATGTGATGCAAAGCAACGAGAGGGGAGAGTGTTGTCGACGTACCCAACGTAGACCGACTGCGGAAGCGCTGACACGACATAGAGGAAGTAGTCGTACGTCTTCACGATCCAACCGATCAAGCACCGAAACTACGACACCTCCGAGTTCGAGCACACGTTCAGCTCGATGACGATCCCCGGACTCCGATCCAGCAAAGTGTCGGGGAACAGTTCCGTCAGCATGACAGCGTGGTGACGATCTTGATGTACTACAGCAGCAGGGCTTCGCCTAAACTCCGCTACAGTATTATCGAGGTATATGGTGGCAGGGGGCACCGCACACGGCTAAGGAATAGATCACGTGGATCAACTTGTGTCTTCTAGGGTGCCTCTACCTCAGTATATAAAGGAGCCAAGGGGGGAGGGGGGCGCCGGCCAAGGGAGAGGGCGCATGAGGAGTCCTACTCCTTCCGGGAGTAGGACTCCCCCCCGCCCAATCCTATTCCAACTAGGATTCCCCAAGGGGGGAAAGAGAGAGAGGGGAGCCGGCCACCTTCTCCTAGTCCTAATAGGACTAGGGGAGGGGGAAGTGGCGCAGCCACCTTGGGCTGCCCCTTTCTCCATTCCACTAAGGCCCATGAAGGCCCATATGGCTCCCGGGGGGTTCCGGTAACCTCCCGGTAACCCGGTAAAATCCCGATTTCACCCGGAACACTTTCGATGTCCAAACATAGGCTTCCAATATATCAATCTTTACGTCTCGACCACTTCGAGACTCCTCGTCATGTCCGTGATCACATCCGGGACTCCGAATAACCTTCGGTACATCAAATGCATAAACTCATAATGAAACTGTCATCGTAACCTTAAGCGTGCGGACCCTACGGGTTCGAGAACAATGTAGACATGACCGAGACACGTCTCCGGTCAATAACCAATAGCGGGACCTGGATGCCCATATTGGCTCCTACATATTCTACGAAGATCTTTATCGGTCAGACCGCATAACAACATACGTTGTTCCCTTTGTCATCGGTATGTTACTTGCCCGAGATTCGATCGTCGGTATCCAATACCTAGTTCAATCTTGTTACTAGCAAGTCTCTTTACTCGTTCTGTAATACATCATCTCACAACTAACTCATTAGTTGTAATGCTTGCAAGGCTTATGTGATGTGCATTACCGATAGGGCCCAGAGATACCTCTCCGACAATCGGAGTGACAAATCCTAATCTCGAAATACGCCAACCCAACATCTACCTTTGGAGACACCTGTAATGCTCCTTTATAATCACCCAGTTACGTTGTGACGTTTGGTAGCACCCAAAGTGTTCCTCCGGCAAACGGGAGTTGCATAATCTCATAGTCATAGGAACATGTATAAGTCATGAAGAAAGCAATAGCAATATACTAAACGATCGGGTGCTAAGCTAATGGAATGGGTCATGTCAATCAGATCATTCAACTAATGATGTGACCTCGTTAATCAAATAACAACTCATTGTTCATGGTTAGGAAACATAACCATCTTTGATTAACGAGCTAGTCAAGTAGAGGCATACTAGTGACACTTTGTTTGTCTATGTATTCACACATGTATTATGTTTCCGGTTAATACAATTCTAGCATGAATAATAAACATTTATCATGATTATAAGGAAATAAATAATAACTTTATTATTGCCTCTAGGGCATATTTCCTTCACCAGGGAGGTTTTGTCGTTTAGGAGTACGCGCAGGTGGTTTTCTACGCAAGTGACAGCTGGAAGATGGAGTATCTTGTATTGGGTCTATGGTCGAAGGCTGACAGTTTTGGTTTCGTCCTCCGACGTCGTCGTTGAAGGAAATATGCCCTAGAGGCAATAATAAAATTGTTATTTATATTTCCTTATATCGTGATAAATGTTTATTATTCATGCTAGAATTATATTAACCGAAAACTTAGTACATGTGTGAATACATAGACAAACAGAGTGTCCTAGTATGCCTCTACTTGACTAGCCCGTTAATCAAAGATAGTTAAGTTTCCTAGCCATGGACATGGGTTGTCATTTGATGAACGGGATCACATCATTAGATAATGATGTGATGGACAAGACCCATCCGTTAGCTTAGCACTATGATCATTTAGTTTATTTGCTATTGCTTTCGTCATGACTTACACATGTTCCTATGACTATGAGATTATGCAACTCCCGGATACCAGAGGAACACTTAGTGTGCTATCAAACGTCACAACGTAACTGGGTGATTATAAAGATGCTCTACAGGTGTCTCCGATGGTGTTTGTTGAGTTGGCATAGATCGAGATTGGGATTTGTCACTCCGATTGTCAGAGAGGTATCTCTGGGCCCTCTCGGTAATGCACATCACATAAGCCTTGCAAGCAATGTGACTAATGAGTTAGTTGCGGGATGATGCATTACGGAATGAGTAAAGAGACTTGCAGGTAACAAGATTGAACTAGGTATGATGATACCGACGATCGAATCACGGGCAAGTAACATACTGATGACAAAGGGAACAGCGTATGTTGTTATGCGGTTTGACCGATAAAGATCTTTGTAGAATATGTAGGAGCCAATATGAGCATCCAGGTTCCGCTATTGGTTATTGACCAGAGATGTATCTCGGTCATGTCTACATAGTTCTCGAACCCGTAGGTCCGCAAGCTTCACGTTCGATGACGATTTGTATTATGAATTATGTGATTTGATGTACCGAAGGTTGTTCGGAGTCCCGGATGAGATCACGGACATGAAGAGGAGTCTCTAAATGGTTGAGACATAAAGATCGATATATTGGAAGGCTATATTCAGACATCAAAAAGGCTCCGAGTGATTCGGGTATTTTTCGGAGTACCGGAGAGTTGCGGGAATTCGCCGGGGGAAGTAGTGGGCCATCATGGGCCTTGTGAGAGAGAGAGGGGAGAGGGCCCTAGGGATGGCCATGTGCCCCCCCTTGAGGAGTCCGAATTGGACTGGGAGGGGGCGGCGCCCCCCTTCCTTTCCTTCTCCATCTCTCCCTCCCCCCTCTCTTCCCTTGTTGGAAACCTACTATGAATGGGATTCCTATTCCTAGTAGGAATCCTACTTGGGGCGCGCCCTATGAGGGCCGGCTGGCCTCCCCCCTTGCTCCTTTATATACGGGGGCAGGGGGCACCCTAGGACACACAAGTTGACAGTTGTCTTAGCCGTGTGCGGTGCCCCCCTCCACAGATTTCCACCTCGGTCATATCGTTGTAGAGTTTAGGCGAAGCCCTGCGTCGGTAACTTCGTCATCACCGTCACCACGCCATTGTACTGACGAAACTCTCCCTCGGCCTCAGCTGGATCAAGAGTACGAGGGACGTCACCGAGCTGAACGTGTGCAGATAGCAGAGGTGTCGTGCGTTCGGTACTTGGATCGGTTGGATCGCGAAGACGTTCGACTACATCAACCGCGTTACAAAACACTTTCACTTTCAGTCTACGAGGGTACATGGACAAACTCTCCCCTCTCATTGATATGCTTCTCCTAGATAGATCTTGCGTGATCGTAGGCAAAAAAATTGAAATACTACGTTCCCCAACAGTGGCACCCGAGCCAGGTCTATGCGTAGATGTTATATGCACGAGTAGAACACAAAGGAGTTGTGGGCGTGGGTATATACATATTGCTTGCCGTCACTAGTTGATTCTTGATTCAGCGGTATTGTTGGATGAAGTAGCTCAGACCGACATTATGCGTACGCTTACGCGAGACTGGTTCTACCGACGTGCTTCACACACATGTGGCCGGTGGGTGTCAGTTTCCCCAACTTTAGTTGAATCGGATTCAATGAACAGGGTTCTTTCTGAAGATCAAAAAGCAATCACTATACCGCATTGTGGTTTTTGATGCGTAGGTAAGAACGGTTCTTGCTCAGCCCATAGCAGCCACGTAAAATTTGGAACAAGAAAGTAGAAGACGTCTAACTTGTTTTTGCAGGGCATGTTGTGATGTGATATAGTCAAGACATGATGCTAAATTTTATTGTATGAGATGATCATGTTTTGTAACACAGTTATCGGCAACTGGCAGGAGCCATATGGTTGTCGCTTTATTGTATGAAATGCAATCGCCATGTAATTGCTTTACTTTATCACTAAGCAGTAGCGATAGTCATCGAGGCAATAGTTGGCAAGACGGCAACGATGCTTCGATGGGGATCAAGGTGTCAAGCCGGTGACGATGGTGATCATGACAGTGCTTTGGAGATGGAGATCAAATGCACAAGATGATGATGGCCATATCATATCATTTATATTGATTGCATGTGATGTTTATCCTTTATGCATCTTATTTTTCTTAGTTAGGCGGTAGCATTATAAGATGATCTCTCACTAAATTTCAAGGTATAAGTGTTCTCCCTAAGTATGCACTATTGGTACAGTTCGTCGTTCCGAGACACCACGTGATGATCGGGTGTGATAAGATCTACGTTCACATACAACGGGTGCAAGACAGTTTTGCACATGCAGAATACTCGGGTTAAACTTGACGAGCCTAGCATATGCAGATATGGCCTCGGAACACTGAGACCTAAAGGTAGAGCGTGAATCATATAGTAGATATGATCAACATAGTGATGTTCACCATTGAAAACTACTCCATCTCACGTGATGATCGGACATGGTTTAGTTGATATGGATCACGTGATCACTTAGATGATTAGAGGGATGTATATCTAAGTGGGAGTTCTTAAGTAATATGATTAATTGAACTTCAATTTATCATGAACTTAGTCCTGATAGTATTTGCATATCTATGTTGTAGATCAATTGCTCGCGTATAGCTTCCCCGTTCTATTTATGGTATGTTCCTAGAGAATACTATGTTGAAAGATGTTAGTAGCAATGATGCGACTAGCTCTGTGATCTGAGGATATATTATCCTTATTGCTACACAGAATAATTATGTCCTTGATGCACCGCTAGGTGACGGACCTTTTGCAGGAGCAGATGTAGACGTTATAAACGTTTGACAAGCTCGGTATGATGACTACTTGATAGTTTAGTGCGCCATTCTTTACGGCTTAGAACTAGGACTTCAAAAATGTTTTGAATGCCACGGAGCATATGAGATGTTCCAAGAGCTGAAATTGGTATTTCAGACTCATGCTCGTGTTAAGAGGTATGAGACCTCTGACAAGTACTTTGCCTACAAGATGGAGGAGAATAGCTCAGCTAGTGAGCATGTGCTCGGAATGTCTGAGTACTACAATCACTTGAATCAATGTGGAAGTTAATTTTCCAGATAAGATAGTGATTGACAGAGTTCTCTAGTCACTATCACCAAGTTACTAGAACTTCGTGATGAACTGTAATATGCAAGGGATAACGGAAATGATTCCCAAGCTCTTCGCAATGCTGAAATTGGCGAAGGTAGAAATCAAGAAAAAGCATCAAGTGTTGATGGTTGACAAGACCACTAGTTTCAAGTAAAAGGGCAAGGGAAAGAAAGGGAACTTCAAGAAGAATGGCAAGCAAGTTGCCACTCCCATGATGAAGCCCAAAGCTAGACCCAAGCCTGAAACTGAGTGCTTCTACTGCAAAGGAAATGGTCACTGGAAGTGGAACTGCCCTAGATACTTGGCGGGTAAGAAGGATGGCAAAGTGAACAAAGGTATATTTGATATACATGTTATTGATGTGTACTTTACTAGTGATTATAGCAACCCCTCGGTATTTAATACTGGTTCAGTTGCTAAGAGTAGTAACTCAAAACGGGAGTTGCAAAAATAAACCGAGACTAGTTAAGGGTGAGGTGATGATGTGAGTTGGAAGTGATTTCAAGGTTGATAAGATCACCATCGCACACTCCCTTTACCTTCGGGATTAGTGTTAAACCAAAAATAAATGTTATTTGGTGTTTGCATTGAGCATAAATATGATTGGATCATATTTATTGCAATACGGTTATTCATTTAAGTCAAAGAATAATTGTTGTTATATTTACATGAATAAAACCTTCTATGGTCATACGCTCAATATAAATGGTTTATTGAATTTCGATCATAGTGATACACATATTCATAATATTGAAGCCAAAAGATGAAAAGTTAATAATGATAGTGCAACTTATATGTGGCACTGCGGTTTAGGTCATATTGGTGTAAAGCGCATGAAGAAACTCCATGCCATGGACTTTTGGAATCACTTGATGCTTGCGAACCATGCCTCATGGGCAAGATGACTAAGACTCCGTTCTTCGGAACAATGGAGCGAGCAACAGACAATGGAGCGAGACAGCTGCATTCACGTTAAATAGGGCACCGTCTAAAATCCGCTGAGACGACACCATATGAACTATGGTTTAGCAAGAAACCTAAGATGTCATTTCTTAAAGTTTGGGGTTGTGATGCTTATGTGAAAAAGTATGAAACTGATAAACTCGAACCCAAATCGGAGAAGTGCGTCTTCATAGGATACCCAAAAAGAAACTGTTGGGTACACCTTCTATCACAGATCCGAAGGCAAGATATTTGTTGCTAAGAATGGATCCTTTCTAGAGAAGGAGTTTATCTCGAAAGAAGTGAGTGGGAGGAAAGTAGAACTTGATGAGGTAATTGTACCTTCTCCCGAATTGGAATGTAGTTCATCGTAGAAATCAGTTCCAGTGATGCCTACACCAATTAGTGAGGAAGTTAATGATGATGATCATGAAACTTCAGATCAAGTTACTACCGAACCTCGTAGGTCAACCGGAGTACGTTCCGCACCAGAGTGGTATGGTAATCCTGTTTTGGAAGTCATGTTACTATACCATGACGAACATACGAACTATGAGGAAGCGATGATGAGCCCAGATTCCACAAAATGGCTTAAGGCCATGAACTCTGAGATGGGATCCATGTACGAGAACAAAGTATGGACTTTGATTGACTTGCCAGTTGATCGGTGAGCCATTCAGAATAAATGGATCTTCAAGAGGAAGACGGACGCTGATAGTACTGCTACTATCTACAAAGCTTGAATTTTCGTAAAAAGGTTTTCGACAAGTTCAAGGTGTTGAGTACGATGAGAATTTCTCACTCGTATCGATGCTTAAAAGTCCATCCGAATCATGTTAGCAGTTGCCGCATTTTATGAAAATCTGGCAAATGGATATCAAAACTACATTCCATAATGGATTTATTAAAGAGTTTTATATGATGCAACCAGAAGGTTTTGTCAATCCTAAAGGTGCTAACAAAGTGTGCAAGCTCCAGCGATCCATCTATGGACTGGTGCAAACATCTCGGAGTTGGAATATACGCTTTGATAAGTTGATCAAAGCATATAGTTTTATACAGACTTGTGGTGAAGCCTGTATTTACAAGAAAGTGAGTGGAAGCACTACAACATTTCTGATAAGTATATGTGAATGACATATTGTTGATCGGAAATAATGTAGAATTTTCTGGAAAAGCATAAAGGAGTGTTTGAAAGGAGTTCTTCAAAGAAAGACCTCGGTGAAGCTACTTACATATTGAGCACCAAGATCTATAGAGATAGATCAAGACGCTTGATATATTTTTAATAAGTGCATACCTTGACAAGATTTTGAAGTAGTTCAAAATAGAACAGTCAAAGAAGGAGTTCTTGCCTGTGTTGTAAGGTGTGAAGTTGAGTAAAGACTCAAAACCCGACCATGGTAGAAAATAGAAAAAGAATGAAAAGTCATTCCCTATGCCTCAGTCATAGGTTCTATAAAGTATGCAATCCTCTGTACCAGACCTATTGCCTACCTCACCATAAGTTTGGCAAGAGGGTACAATAGTGATCCAGGAGTGGATCACTGGACAGCAGTCAAAAATATCCTTAGTGGAATAAGGAAATTTTTCTCGGTTATGGAGGTGACAAAGAGTTTGTCGTAAAGAGTTACATCGATGCAAGCTTTGACACCGATCTGGATGACTCTAAGTCTCGATCTAGATACAAATTGAACGTGGGAGCAATTAGCTAGAGTAGCTCCGTCCAAAGCATTGTAGACATAGAAAATTTGCAAAATACATACGGCTCTGAATGTGGCAGACCAGTTGACTAAATTTCTCTTACAAGCAAAACATGATCACTCTTTGGGTGTTAATCACATAGCGATGTGAACTAGATTATTGACTCTAGTAAACCCTTTAGGTGTTAGTCACATGGAGATGTGAACTAATCACATAAAGATGTGAACTGTTGGTCTTATCACATGACGATGCATACTGGTTCAGGAGTTAAATTGTTCTAATCCTGGTTGTTCTAACACTAAACCCTAGTGAAGGAAATATGCCCTAGAGGCAATGATAAAGTTGTTATTTATATTTCCTTATATCATGATAAATGTTTATTATTCATGCTAGAATTGTATTAACCGGAAACTTAGTACATGTGTGAATACATAGACAAACAGAGTGTCCCTCGTATGCCTCTACTTGACTAGCTCGTTAATCAAAGATGGTTAAGTTTCCTAGCCAAGGACATTTGTTGTCATTTCATGAACGGGATCACATCATTAGAGAATGATGTGATGGACAAGACCCATCTGTTAGCTTAGCACTATGATCGTTTAGTTTATTTGCTATTGCTTTCTTCATGACTTATACATTGACTATGAGATTATGCAACTCCCGAATACCGTAGGAACACTTAGTGTGCTATCAAACATCACAACGTAATTGGGTGATTATAAAGATGCTCTACAGGTGTCTCTGATGGTGTTTGTTGAGTTGGCATAGAGCGAGATTGGGATTTGTCACTCCGATTGTCGGAGAGGTATCTCTGGGCCCTCTCGGTAATGCACATCACTATAAGCCTTGCAAGCAATGTGACTAATGAGTTAGTTGCGGGATGATGCATTACGGAACGAGTAAAGAGACTTGCCGGTAACGAGATTGAACTAGGTATGATGATACCGACGATCGAATCTCAGGCAAGTAACATACCGATGACAAAGGGAACAACGTATGTTGTTATGCGGTTTGACCGATAAAGATCTTCGTAGAATATGTAGGAGCCAATATGAGCATCCAGGTTCCACTATTGGTTATTGACCAGAAATGTGTATCGGTCAAGTCTACATAGTTCTCGAACCCGTAGGGTCCGCACACTTAACGTTCGATGACGATTTGTATTATGAGTTATGTGATTTGATGTACCGAAGGTTGTTTGGAGTCCCGGATGAGATCACGGACATGACGAGGAGTCTCGAAATGGTTGATACGTCTCCATCGTATCTACAATTTTTGATTGCTCCATGCTATTATATTACCTATTTTGGATGTCAATGGGCTTTATTTTACACTTTTGTATCATTTTTTGGACTAACCTACTAACTAGAGGCCCAGCCCAAATTGCTGTTTTTTTGCCTATTTTAGGGTTTCGAAGAAAAGGAGTATCAAACGGAGTCCAAACGGAATGAAACCTTCGGGAATGTGATTTTCTCAACAAACATGATCCAGGAGACTTGGAGTGGGCGTCAAGAAACAACGGAGGAAGCCACGAGGCAGGGGGCACGCCTACCCCCCTGGGCGCGCCCTCCACCCTCGTGGGGCCCCCGTTGCTCCACCGACGTACTTATTCCTCCTATATATATCCACGTATCCCCCAAACATCCAGGATCACCACGAAAACCTAATTCCACCGCCTCAACCTTATGTACCTGAGAGATCCCATCTTGGGGCATTGATCACGGAGGGCCTCTACATCAACTCCATGGCCTCTCCGGTGATGTATGAGTAGTTTACTTCAGACCTACGGGTCCATAGTTATTAGCTAGATGGCTTCTTCTCTCTCTTTGGATCTCAATACAAAGTTCTCCTCGATCTTCTTGGAGATCTATTCGATGTAATCTTCTTTTGCGGTGTGTTTGTCGAGATTCGATGAATTGTGGGTTTATGATCTAGTTTATCTATGAACCATATTTGATTCTCCTCTGAATTCTTTTATGTATGATTGGTTTATCTTTGCAGGTCTCTTCGAATTATAGGTTTGGTTTGGCCTACTAGATTGATCTTTCTTGCAATGGGAGAAGTGCTTAGCTTTGGGTTCAATCTTGCGGTGCTCGATCCCAGTAACAGAAAGGGAAACAACACGTATTGTATTGTTGCCATCGAGGATAAAAAGATGGGGTTTATATCATATTGCATGAGTTTATCCCTCTACATCATGTCATCTTACTTAAAGCATTACTCTATTCTTATGAACTTAATACTCTAGATGCATGCTGGATAGCGGTCGATGTGTGGAGTAATAGTAGTAGATGCAGAATCATTTCGGTCTACTTGTCATGGACATGATGCCTATATACATGACCATACCTAGATATTCTCATAACTATGCTCAATTCTATCAATAGCTCAACAGTAATTTGTTTACCCACCGTAATACTTATGCTCTTGAAAGAAGCCACTAGTGAAACCTATGGCCCCCGGGTCTATCTTCCATCATATTAATCTTCCAACACTTAGTTATTTCCTTTGCCGTTTATTTTACTTTGCTTCTTTATTTCTATTTATCATAAAAATACCAAAAATATTATCTTATCATATCTTTCAAATCTCACTCTCGTAAGTGACCGTGAAGGGCTTGACAACCCCTTTATCGCGTTGGTTGCGAGGTTCTTATTTGTTTGTGTAGGTGCGTGGGACTTGAGCGTGATCTCCTACTGGATTGATACCTTGGTTCTCAAAAACTGAGAGAAATACTTACGCTACTTTGCTGCATCACCCTTTCCTCTTCAAGGGAAAACCAACGCAGTGCTCAAGAGGTAGCAAGAAGGATTTCTGGCGCCGTTGCCGGGGAGATTCACGCCAAGTCAAGTCAAGATTTGACTCCCAACAACGAGTCATTTCTGGCGCCATTACCAAGTCAAGACATACCAAGTACCCATCACAAACTCTTATCCGTCGCATTACATTATTTGCCATTTGCCTCTCATTTTCCTCTCCCCCACTTCACCCTTGCCGTTTTATTCGCCCTCTCTCTCTCTGTTCCCCTTCTCTTTCCCTATTTGCCTCTTTTGCCCGTTTCTTGTTTGCTTGTGTGTTGGATTGCTTGCTTGTCACGATGGCTCAAGATAATACTAAATTGTGTGACTTTGCCAATACCAACAACAATGATTTTCTTAGCACTCCAATTGCTCCTCTTATCGATGTTGAATCTTGTGAAATTAATGTTACTTTGTTGAATCTTGTCATGAAAGATCAATTCGCCGGCCTTCCTAGTGAAGATGCCACTACCCATCTAAACAACTTTGTTGATTTGTGTGATATGCAAAAGAAGAAAGATGTGGATAATGATATTGTTAAATTAAAGCTATTTCCGTTTTCGCTTAGAGATCGTGCTAAATCTTGGTTTTCGTCTTTTCCTAAAAATAATATTGATTCATGGAATAAGTGCAAAGATGCTTTTATCTCTAATTATTTTCCTCCCGCTAAGATCATCTCTCTTAGAAACGATATTATGAATTTTAAGCAACTTGATCATGAACATGTTGCACAATCTTGGGAGAGGATGAAATTAATGATATGTAATTGCCCTACCCATGGTTCGATTTTGTGGATGATTATACAAAAGTTTTATGCCGAATTGAATTTTGCTTCTAGAAATCTTTTATATTCGGCCGCGGGAGGCACTTTTATGGAAATCACTTTAGGAGATGCTAATAAACTCCTAGATAATATTATGGTTAATTATTCTCAATGGCATACTGAAAGATCTTCTAATAAAAAAGTGCATGCGATAGAAGAAATCAATGGTTTGAGTGGAAAGATGGATGAACTTATGAAATTATTTGCTACTAAGAGTGTTTGTTCTGATCCTAATGATATGCCTTTGTCTACTTTGATTGAGAATAACAATGAATCTATGGATGTGAATTTTGTTGGTAGGAACAATTTTGGTAATAACGCGTATAGAGGTAATTTTAATTCTAGGCCGTTTCCTAGTAATTCCTCTAATAATTTTGGTAATTACTACAACAATTCCTATGGAAATTATAATAAGATGCCCTCTGATTTTGAATCTAGTATTAAAGAATTTATTACTTCACAAAAGAGTTTCAATGCTTTGATTGAAGAAAAATTGCTTAAGATTGATGAGTTGGCTAGGAACGTTGATAGAATTTCTCTTGATGTTGATTCTTTGAAACTTAGATCTATTCCACCTAAGCATGATATCAATGAGTGTCTCAAAGCCATGAGAATTTCCATTGATGAGTGCAAAGAAAGAACCGCTAGGATGCGTGCTATGAAAGATTGCTTTGTGAAAGCGTAGACTTCTAGTTTTCATGATAATAAAGATGGAGATCTAAAAGTTATTGATGTTTCTACTATTAAATCTTTGTTTTGCAATATGAATCTTGATAATGATGGGACTGAAGATGAGCCACCTTTACCTACAAGGCGTTCCAAAAATTCGGAGTTTTTAGATCTTGATGCAAAAATTGTTAAAAGTGGGATTGAAGAGGTCAAAACTTTAAATATCAATGAACCCACTATTTTGGACTTCAAGGAATTTAATTATGATAATTTCTCTTTGATAGATTGTATTTCCTTGTTGCAATTCGTGCTAAATTCTCCTCATGCTTATAGTCAAAATAAAGCTTTTACTAAACATATCATTGGTGCTTTGATGCAATCTTATGAAGAAAAACTTGAGTTGGAAGTTTCTATCCCTAGAAAACTTTATGATGAGTGGGAACCTACAATAAAAATTAAAATTAAAGATCATGAGTGCTATGCTTTGTGTGATTTGGGTGCTAGTGTTTCCACGATTCCAAAAACTTTGTGTGATTTGCTAGGTTTCCATGATTTTGATGATTGTTCTTTAAACTTGCACCTTGCGGATTCCACTATTAAGAAACCTATGGGAAGAATTAATGATGTTCTTATTGTTGCAAATAGGAACTATGTGCCCATAGATTTCATTGTTCTTGATATAGATTGCAATCCTTCATGTCCTATTATTCTTGGTAGACCTTTCCTTAGAACGATTGGTGCAATTATTGATATGAAGGAAGGGAATATTAGATTCCAATTTACGCTAAGGAAAGGCATGGAACACTTCCCTAGAAAGAAAATTAAATTACCATATGAATCTATTATGAGAGCCACTTATGGACTGCCTACCAAAGATGGCAATACCTAGATCTATCTTCGCTTTTATGCTTAGCTAGGGGCGTTAAAGGCAGACCAATTTTATTTTTATTCCTTGATTTTTGCTCATGTTTAATAATAAATAATTTATCTAGCCTCTTTTTTGGTTGTGTTTTTTGTGTTTAATTTGTGTTTGTGCCAAGTAGAACCGTTGGGAAGACTTGGGGAAAGTCTTTTTGATCTTGCTGTAAAAAAACAGAAACTTTAGCGCTCACGAGAATCGCTGCCATTTTTATTTGGAAAGTGATATTTAGTTAATTATTTTTGAAGATGATTAATAGATAAATTCCTCACGTCTAGTAATTTATTTTAGAATTTTTGGGGTTCCAGAAGTTGCGTTAGCTACAGATTACTACAGACTGTTCTGTTTTTGACAGATTCTGTTTTTCTTGTGTTGTTTGCTTATTTTGATGAATCTATGGCTAGTAAAAGAGTTTATAAACCATAGAGAAGTTGGAATACAGTAGCTTTAACACCAATATAAATTAAGAATGAGCTAATTACGGTACCTTGAAGTGGTGTTTTGTTTTCTTTCGCTAACGGAGCTCACAAGATTTTCTATTTTGAGTTTTGTGTTGTGAAGTTTTCAAGTTTTGGGTAAAGATTTGATGGATTATGGAACAAAGATTGGAAAGAGCCTAAGCTTGGGGATGACCATGGAACCCCAAGGTAAAATTCAAGGACACCAAAAAGCCTAAGCTTGGGAATGCCCCGGAAGGCATCCCCTCTTTTGTCTTCATCTATCGGTAACTTTACTTGGAGCTATATTTTTATTCACCACATGATATGTGTTTTGCTTGGAGCGTCTTGTATGATTAGAGTCTTTGCTTTTTAGTTTACCACAATCCTCCTTTCTGTACACATCTTTTGAGAGAGACTCACATGATTTGAAATTTATTAGAATACTCTATGTGCTTCACTTATATCTTTTGAGCTATATAGTTTTTGCTCTAGTGCTTCACTTATATCTTTTAGAGCACGGTGGTGGATTTGTTTTATAGAAACTATTGTTCTCTCATGCTTCACTTATATTATTTTGATAGTCCTTTAGAACAACATGGAAATTTGCTATAATATAAAAACTTCCATAGAAGTGCATTGAATACTATGAGAAGTTTGATACTTGATAATTGTTTTGAGATATGGAGATGGTGATATTAGAGTCATGCTAGTTCGGTAGTTGTGAATTTGAGAAATACTTGTGTTGAAGTTTGTGATTCCTGTAGCATGCACGTATGGTGAACAATTATGTGATGAAGTCGGAGCATGATTTATTTATTGATTATCTTCCTTATGAGTGGCGGTCGGGGACGAGCGATGGTCTTTTCCTACCAATCTATCCCCTAAGGAGCATGTGCGTAATACTTTGTTTGATAACTAATAGATTTTTGCAATAAGTATGTGAGTTCTTTATGACTAATGTTGATTCCATGGATTATACGCACTCTCACCCTTCCACCATTGCTAGCCTCTCTAGTATCGCGCAACTTTCACCGGTACCATAAACCCACCATATACCTTCCTCAAAATAGCCACCATACCTACCTATTATGGCATTTCCATAGCCATTACGAGATATATTGCCATGCAACTTTCCATCGTTCCATTATTATGACACGCTTCATCATTGTCATATTGCTGGCATGATCATGTAGTTGACATCGTATTTGTGGCAAAGCCACCGTTCATAATTCTTCATACATGTCACTCATGCATCATTGCACATCCCGGTACACCGCCGGAGGCATTCACATAGAGTCATATTTTGTTCTAAGTATTGAGTTGTAATTCTTGAGTTGTAAGTAAATAAAGTGTGATGATCATCATTATTAGAGCATTGTCCCAAGTGAGGAAAGGATGATGGAGACTATGATTCCCCCATAAGTCGGGATGAGACTCCGGACGAAAAAAAGGCCAAAAAGAAAAAAAGGCCCAAATAAAAAATGAGAGAAAAAGATAGAAGGGACAATGCTACTATCCTTTTTCCACACTTGTGCTTCAAAGTAGCACCATGTTCTTCATATAGATAGTCTCCTATGATATCACTTTCATATACTAGTGGGAATTTTTCATTATAGAACTTGGCTTGTATATTCCAATGATGGGCTTCCTCAAAATGCCCTAGGTCTTCGCGAGCAAGCAAGTTGGATGCACACCCACTTAGTTTCTTTTGTTGAGCTTTCATATACTTATAGCTCTAGTGCATCCGTTGCATGGCAATCCCTACTCACTCACATTGATATCTATTAATGGGCATCTCCATAGCTCGTTGATATGCCTAGTTGATGTGAGACTATCTTCTCCTTTTTGTCTTCTCCACAACCACCATTCTATTCCACCGTAGTGCTATATCCATGGCTCACGCTCATATATTGCGTGAAGATTGAAAAACTTTGAGAACATCAAAAGTACGAAACAATTGCTTGGCTTGTCATCGGGGTTGTGCATGATTTAAATATTTTGTGTGGTGAAGATAGAGCATAGCCAGACTATATGATTCTGTAGGGATAACTTTCTTTGCCATGTTATTTTGAGAAGACATAATTGCTTAGTTAGTATGCTTGAAGTATTACTATTTTTATGTCAATATTAAAATTTTATCTTGAATCTTTTGGATCTGAACAATCATACCACAATAAAGAAAAATTACATTGAGAAATATGTTACAATGCATTCCACATCAAGAATTCTTCTTTTATCATTTACCTACTCGAGGACGAGCAGGAATTAAGCTTGGGGATGCTTGATACGTCTCCAACGTATCTATAATTTTTTATTGCTCCATGCTATTATATTATCTATTTTGGATGTCAATGGGCTTTATTTTACACTTTTATATCATTTTTGGGACTAACCTACTAACCGGAGGCCCAGCCCAAATTGCTGTTTTTTTGCCTATTTATTAGGGTTTCGAAGAAAAGGAATATCAAACGGAGTCCAAATGGAATGAAACCTTTGGGAACGTGATTTTGTCAACAAACATGATCCAGGAGACTTGGAGTGGGCGTCAAGAAACAACGGAGGAAGCCACGAGGCAGGGGGTGCGCCTACCCCCCTGGGCGCGCCCTCCACCCTCGTGGGACCCCCGTTGCTCCACCGACATACTTCTTCCTCCTATATATATCCACGTATCCCCCAAACATCCAGGAGCTCCACGAAAACCTAATTCCACCGCAACCTTCTGTACCCGAGAGATCCCATCTTGGGGCCTTTTCCGGAGCTCCGCCGGAGGGGGCATTGATCACGGAGGGCCTCTACATCAACTCCATGGACTCTCCGGTGATGTGTGAGTAGTTTACTTCAGACCTATGGGTCCATAGTTATTAGCTAGATGGCTTCTTCTCTCTCTTTGGATCTCAATACAAATTTCTCCTCGATCTTCTTGGAGATCTATTCGATGTAATCTTCTTTTGCGGTGTGTTTGTTGAGATCTGATGAATTGTGGGTTTATGATCCAGTTTATCTATGAACAATATTTGATTCTCCTCTGAATTCTTTTATGTATGATTGGTTTATCTTTGCAAGTCTCTTCGAATTATCAGTTTGGTTTGACCTACTAGATTGATCTTTCTTGCAATGGGAGAAGTGCTTAGCTTTGGGTTCAATCTTGCGGTGCTCGATCCCAGTGACAGAAAGGGAAACGACACGTATTGTATTGTTGCCATCGAGGATAAAACGATGGGATTTATATCTTATTGCATTTGTTTATCCCTCTACAGCATGTCATCTTACTTAAAGCATTACTCTGTTCTTATGAACTTAATACTCTAGATGCATGCTGGATAGCGGTCGATGTGTGGAGTAATAGTAGTAGATGAAGAATCGTTTCGGTCTACTTGTCGTGGACGTGATGCCTATATACATGATCATACCTAGATATTCTCATAACTATGCTCAATTCTATCAATTGCTCAACAGTAATTCGTTTACCCACCGTAATACTTATGCTCTTGAGAGAAGCCACTAGTGAAACCTATGGCCCTTGAGTCTATCTTCCATCATATTAATCTTCCAACACTTAGTTATTTCCTTTGACGTTTATTTTACTTTGCATCTTTATTTCTCTTTATCATAAAAATACCAAAAATATATCTTATCATATCTATCAGATCTCACTCTCATTAGTGACCGTGAAGGGCTTGACAACCCCTTTATCGCGTTGGTCGTGAGGTTCTTATTTGTTTGTGTAGGTGCGTGGGACTTGAGCGTGACCTCCTACTGGATTGATACCTTGGTTCTCAAAAACTGACGGAAATACTTACGCTACTTTGCTGCATCACCCTTTCCTCTTCAAGGGAAAACCAACAAAGTGCTCAAGAGGTAGCAATGGTCGAGACGTAAAGATTGATATATTGGAAGGCTATATTCAGACATCGAAAAGGTTCCGAGTGATTCGAGTATTTTTCGGAGTACCAGAGAGTTACGATAATTCGTCGGGGGAAGTAGTGGGCCATCATGGGCCTTGTGAGAGAGAGAGGAGAGGGCCCTAGGGCTGGCCGCGCACCCCCCTTGAGGAGTCCGAATTGGACTAGGAGGGGCGGCACCCCCTCCCTTTCCTTATCCCTCTCTCCGTCTCCTTCCTTCCCCCTCTATTCCCTTGTTGGAAACCTACTAGGAATAGAATTCCTATTCCTAGTAGGAATCCTACTTGGGGCGCACCCTATGAGGGCCGGCCGGCCTCCCCCCTTGCTCCTTTATATACGGGGGTAAGGGCACCCTAGGACACACAAGTTGACAGTTGTCTTAGCCGTGTGCGGTGCCCCCCTCCACAGATTTCCACCTCGGTCATATTGTTGTAGAGCTTAGGCGAAGCCCTGCGTCAGTAACTTCATCATCACCGTCACCACGCCGTCATGCTGACGAAAATCTCCCTCGGCCTCAGCTGGATCAAGAGTACAAGGGACGTCATCGAGCTGAACGTGTGCAGACAGCGGAGGTGCCGTGTGTTCGGTACATGGATCGGTTGGATCGCGAAGACGTTCGACTACATCAACCGCGTTACTAAACGCTTCCGCTTTCATTCTACGAGGGTACGTGGACACACTCTCCCTGCTCGTTGCTGTGATTCTCCTAGATAGATCTTGCGTGATCGTAGGCAAAAAATTTGAAATACTATGTTCCCCAACAGTCGTCATGCGGGGGTGTCAGTTCTGAAGTTCGATGGTGTAAGGGCATATTTATCCCTGGGTAGTTTTGGTGATTAATGACAATGCCTTTGCGGACTAATCATGTGCATTGAGCATTTCAGACATATCATGACTAGGCACAAGACGATTTGGTGCCTTTCCTTTGGCTCTTTGGAGCATCCTCCGTTTTTCCGTGTCTTTGCAATATGAAGGATTCCTAGTGTTGCTGATCTGGGGCATGCGGTAGTACTGCTCTCCCGAGCGGTAGTACCGCAGAGCCTTGCGGTAGTACCGGTCGTATGCGCGATAGTACCACAGGTACTCATGGTAGTACCGCTCCTCAGGAGCGGTAGTACTGTGGCCTCGGGCCAGGCTCAGCCGCTTGAGCACTTGTAGGGGCGGATGTAATTTTTTACATGCGCGCCCTACGCGGTAGTACCGCCCCATGGGCGTGGTAGTGCCGTGAGCCCTGGCCTAGCATAGCGACATGAGTGGAAGTAGGGGCGGATGTAATTTTTTACATCCGCACCCTACGCGGTAGTACCGCTTGCAAGGTGCAGTACTACCGTGTCGGATTTTTGCACCGATCCCAACTCAGCGGAAGTTTCCACGGATGTATTTTTATATGTCTGTGCCTTCCCAAACCTGGTCTATCCCTGCCTTGCGGTCGTACCGCAAGGGGGGCGGTAGTACCGCGCCAACGGTTCTACCGCCCTCTGCTTCATCGCATCAGGGCTGCTTTGGATTCTGCTGCATGGGCGGTAGTACCGCAGTGCATTGCGGTAGTACAGTGTGCCCTAGCAGTAGTACCACGTCTCCGGTGCGGTAGTACCGCGCGTCGCAGGCTGAGTTGGTGGATAACGGTTGGATTTGTTCTCTTACTATAGAAGGGGAGTCTTCTTCTCTGAGTTAACCACCTCTTCCACCCCCAAGCTCCATTGTTGCTCTAAGCTCCATTTTCACCCGATCTCTCTCCCTAGCCGATCAAACTTGTTGATCTCCTAGGGATCGGTTAAGAAGACCTAGATCTACACATCCACCAAGAGATATTTGATTCCCCCCACTAATCCCTCACAGATCTTGTTACTCTTGGGTGTTTGAGCACCCTAGACGGTTGAGGTCATCACGGAGCCATACTCCATTGTGGTGAAGATTCGTGGTGTTGTTGGGAGCCTCCAATTAAGTTGGGGAGATTTCCCCAACCTTGTTTGTAAAGGTTCGGTCGCTGCCTTCAAGGGCACCAATAGTGGAATCACGACATCTCGCATTGTGTGAGGGCGTGAGGAGAATACGGTGGCCCTAGTGGCTTCTTGGGGAGCATTGTGCCTCCACACCGCTCCAACGGAGACGTACTTCCCCTCAAAGGGAAGGAACTTCGGTACCACATCCTCATCATCACCGACTCCACTCTTGGTTATATCCCAACTCAGCGGAAGTTGCCAACACTGTCGGATTTTTGCATATATCCCAACTCAGCGGAAGTTGCCATGGATGTATTTTTATAGGTCTGTGCCTTCCCAAAATCTGGACTATCCCTGCCTTGCGGTAGTACCGCAAGGGGGAGCGGTAGTACCGCGCCAGCGGTTCTATCGCCCTCTGCTTCACTGCATCTGGGCTGTTCTGGTTTCTGCTGCACGGGCGGTAGTACCGGGGTGCCCTGCGGTAGTACCGTGTGCCCTTGCGGTAGTACCGCGTCCCCGGCATGGTAGTACCATGCTACGCAGGCTGAGTTGGTGGGTAACGGTTGGATTTGTTCTTCCACTATATAAGGGGTATCTTCTTCTCTGAGTTGACCACCTCTTCCATCCCCAAGCTCCATTTTTGCTCCAAGTTCCATTTTCGCTCGATCTCTCTCCCTAGCCAATCAAACTTGTTGATTTTCTAGGGATTGGTTGAGAAGGCCCCGATCTACACTTCCACCAAGAGAAATGTGATTCCCCCCACTAATCCCTTGCGGATCTTGTTACTCTTGGGTGTTTGAGCACCCTAGATGGTTGAGGTCACCGTGGAGCCATATTACATTGTGGTGAAGCTTCATGGTGTCGTTGGGAGACTCCAATTAAGTTGTGGAGATTGCCGCAACCTTCTTTGTAAAGGTCCGGTCGCCGCCTCCAAGGGCACCAATAGTGGAATCACGGCATCTCGCATTGTGTGAGGGTGTGAGGAGAATACGGTGGCCCTAGTGGCTTCTTGGGGAGCATTGTGCCTCCACACCGCTCCAACGGAGATGTACTTCCCCTCAAAAGGAAGGAACTTCGGTAACACATCCTCGTCTTCACCGGCTCCACTCTTGGTTATCTCGTGCCTTTACTTGTGCAAGCTTATTTGTGTTATATCCCTTGCTTGCTTGTGTGCTTGTTGTTGTTGCATCATATAGGTTGCTCACCTAGTTGCATATCTAGACAACCTACTTTGATGCAAAGTTTAAATTGGTAAAGAAAAGCTAAAAATTGTTAGTTGCCTATTCACCCCCCCCACTAGTCAACTATATCGATCCTTTCAATTGGTATCAGAGCCTCGTCTCTTTATTAAGGACTTTATCGTCCAGAGAGTATGGTTGACACCATAGACGTTGAGGAGGAGCACCCTGGTGTTATTCCGTCCTCGTCTGCGGCCAACGGGGGAACCTTGGTCTCACGTGAGGAGTTCAATGTGGCTTTGGACACATTGAAAACTTCCATGACGACCGAGGTCAAAGGCATGCTTAAGAATTTTCTTGATGGCCTTAAATTGTCCACGGCACCGTTGGAAGTGGTCGATCCCACTAACAAGGTGACGGATGCTAACTCCGACAAGGGGGAAGCTTATAGTGATAAAGTTCCTTTGTCTAGTGGCAAAAGTGGTAATGGCATCTTTGCCCATGTGGAACCTCCACTTACCTATGGAGGACCTATTCCCTCCACTCATATAAATCATGTCGGTTCTCCACCTAAGATTGTGAAAAATGAGGATTTTGACGCTTGGGTCTATCACTTTAAGCGTCATTTAAATCATGTTAATACTAACCTTTGGAGAATCATTGAGCAAGGTTTCTATCCGCATGACCCAAGCAACTTCACCCCAAGAGAAGTCGCGGATCATCAATTCAATGAGAATGCTATCTTCATCATCCAAGATGCAATTCCTTCTGAAGACATTGCGCATCTCCGACCGTTCACCATGGCAAAGGAAGCATGGCACCATGTTGTATCCCTTTACAAGGGAAGCACAAGCATTCAATGCTCCAACTATGAAGTGGTGCAAGATGAAGCCGATGAATTTGCAATGAATGAGGGTGAAGAACCTCGTGAGCTCTACTGGAGACTAACCACACTCGCAGTCTCACTCCGAGATCATGGGAGCAAGGATACAAATGACAATTGGATCAAGTGGAAGTTTCTCTAAGCCATTATGCCTTACCATAAGGCCATGTCCTCCGTCATCCGTCAAAGGCCGGACTTCCACACCTCGTCCTCAAGTGAAGTGTTGGATGAGTTTGTGGCAATGAGTATATTGGACAAGACCGCTGACAATGCGGTGTTACGTTCTCAAAGAGCAAAGAATCCCAACCTTGACTTGAAAGCCAAGGATAGTGTGGAAGAAGAGGAGGAAGAGGAACAAGAAGAGAGCAACCCCGAGGATACAAAATATGATTATGATGAGCACGTGGCTCTCGCTTCAAGACAATTTTGGAGCAAGAAGAACTCAAGGTCCAACTTCAACAAGAGCAACTCAAGTGGCGCCAAGAGCAAGAAATGTGTAAGGACTTGCTACAATTGTGGCAATGTGGGCCACTTTGTTGCGGAGTGCCCCTATGAGAAGAGAGAAGACAATGGTGGCAAGCTCATCCGGAAGGACAAGGCCAAGTCTTTCCCCAACAAGAACCAATTCACCAAGAAGGCTCCTCCCAAGGGATTGGTGGCACAAGAAGAGTACAATGAGGATGATGATGATGAAGACAGTGAGACGGTTGCAATGGCCTTCGTGGCCATTGCAACAACCCCACGGGCGTCCCTCTTTGATTCACCCAATGAGAACTTCACCGCCAAGTGTCTCATGGCTAAGGCCACCAACAAGGTAACCCCCAACATCAAAACTACCATCATTACTCATCCTTCTTTGACGGATTGCATTGATGAAAGTGGGGGGTCCAACATGGAGGAAAATGAGTTTGAGTCTTTTATGAGTAAGCTTAAGGGTAAATCCAAGAAGCACTTCATTGCTCTCTTGGAACAACTTGGTGAAGCCAATGACATGATCGAGGCTCACGAAGACACCATCTCTGAGATGGAGGCGCAGAGTCGTGACTATGCCGATGAGATATCGGATCTCTCTAACGCTCTTGAGGAAGAGCTTGGTCATCGTTTGGCTCTTGAGGATTCATACAACGATGATCATGCTAAATTAAAGAAAGATCTTGATCATGCTCTTGTTGTGTCTTGTGTGCTAAATTCCGAGAAGGCCAAACTTGGTGTTGATCTTGCTAGACTCAAAGAGGAGTTTGATACCCTTGACAAGGCTCACAAGGCCTTGAAGAGTACTCATGCTACTCTTAAAGAGTCTCATGATCAACTCCAAGTGAGGCTAACCAAGGAGAAAGCCACTTTTCCTCATATGGTTTTAATTGATAATGCAAATGCTACTGACCCTTGTTGTGAGCATGTGCATCTTGTTGAGGAGAATGAAAAGTTGAAGGAGCAACTTGAGAAAGGCCTTGTGCCGTGCATACAAGGTGATAAGAACCTCAACGATCTTTTGAGCAATCAAAAGGAAGTTGTGGCCAAGGAAGGGATTAGGTTTGCACCCAAGTCCAAGAACAAGAAGAAGAATGACAAGGCCAAACGACCTCCTCCTCTCATGCAAACTTTTGTCAAAGAGGGAGAGGGTGCCTCTAAGGAGAAGAAGAACAATGTGAAGGGTGGTGGTGTCAAGAAGGGCAATGTCGCCCCTTCCAACAACGTCGGTGACTTTAACCCTTCCTATGTGTTATGCCGTGCTAGTGATGGGCATGCTTATGCTAAATTTGTTGGTTCTCCTTATGAGTACATTGAATGGTCTATTTGGGTTCCTAAGACCCTTATCACTAACATCAAAGGACCCATTACAAAATGGGTACCTAAAACCAAGCATTGATCTCTTGTAGGTGTTTGCTTCCGGTGGGGGATCATGGTTGCTCGATAGTGGAGCCACTAATCATATGACCGGAAGCAAGGACTTGGTGGTGGACGTGCAAAAGATTCCATCTATGCCCACCAATGTCGAGTGGGGTGATGCCTCGTCCTCTAAGGTATTGGGTCTTGGCAAGGTTGTCATTTCTCATGATCTCACCATCGAGAAGGTCATGCTTGTTGAGTCCCTTGCATACAATTTACTTTCCGTTCGTCAACTTGCAATCATGGGCTTTGACACCTTATTTGATATTGATACTGTGGCCCTCTTGTGGAGCAAGACTCTTAAAGTAGCCTTTGTTGGGCATGTCTAGAACAGTCTCTATGTGATTAACTTTTCGGAGCGACCCACTAAGACCGCGACATGCCTAATGGCTAAAGTTGACGTGGGATGGCTTTGGCATCGCCATTTAGCCCATGTCAATATGAGATCTTTGCAAAGTCTTCTCAATGGGGACCATGTCCGTGGACAAACAAATGTCAGTTTTGCCAAAGATCGTGCTTGCATTGAAGGAAAGCTACATGAGAAGGCTCACCCTCCCACGACTATCATTTACTCAAAGAGGCCTTTGGAGCTCGTTCACTTGGATCTCTTTGGGCCTCAATCCTTTGATAGTCTTGGGGGTAGAAAGTATTGCTTGGTGATTGTAGATGACTATTCAAGATACACTTGGGTGTACTTCTTCAAGAGGAAGAGTGAGACCCAACAAACCGGCATTGACTTTGCAAATGGAGCTCAACGTCAACACAATGCAAAGATCTTGACAATAAGAAGTGACAACGGCACCGAGTTCAAGAACTACACCTTGGATGACTTCCTTAGTGATGAGGGGATCAAACATCAATATTCTGCACCTTACACCCCTCAACAAAATGGTGTAGCGGAGAGGAAGAACCGGACGTTGATGGATGCGGCAAGAACCATGATGGTGGAGTTCAAGTCTCCATACAAATTTTGGGCCGAAGCCATCAACACCGCGTGTCATGCATCCAATCAGCTTTACCTCCGCAAAGGCTTGAACAAGACTCCATATGAGATACTCACCGGTAACAAGCCCAACCTCAAGTACTTCTGGGTATTCGGGTGTAAGTGTTTCATTCTCAAGAAAGGTGTTCATTTGTCTAAATTTGAGGCTAGAGCTCATGAGGGCATATTTGTTGGTTATGCTACAAACTCTCATGCTTACCGTGTCCTCAGTAAGTCAACGGGACTTATTGAGGAGACGTGTAACGTGGAGTTTGATGAGAATAATGGCTCCCAAGTGGAGCAAAGTGGTACTTGTGATGTAGGTGATGAAATTCCTCCCCAAGCCATAAGAAGAATGGGTGTTGGCTTTATCCTACACATTGAGGAACCCCTTGTGGTCGAAGGAGAAGGACAATGTTCCACTCAAATGGAACCATCGCCAACTCAAGACCCACACGCCTCCGAAGAAAAAAGTGAAGGACTTCAACCAAATGAACAAGATCAAGGGAAAGATCAACTTCAAGATGGTGGTGAATCACCAAGTGATGCCCAAGATCAAGTTCTCTCCTCCGAGCTAGTTCCAGATCAAGAACAAGCTCAAGACGACGCTCAAGATGATCAAGTTTCCTCTCCTCAACTCACTCCCGAGGAGGAATTGGAGCGTCGTGCCGCTAAGATTGCATCCAAGCTATCCACCAAAGATCACCTCATGACAAATGTGCTTCAAAGCTTAAGAAAGGGGGTAAGCACTCGTAGACAATTAGCAAACTATTGTGAACATCACGCGTTTGTCTCTTGTGTTGAACCCCAAAAGGTCTATGAGGTGCTCGAAGATCCGGATTGGCTTAATGCTATGCATGAAGAACTCAACAACTTCGAGCACAACAAGGTGTGGAGATTGGTGCCAAGGCCAACGGGGAACCATAATGTCATTGGAACCAAGTGGATATTCAAGAACAAGCAAGATGCTCATGGAATTATTGGCCGCAACAAGGCTCGCTTGGTAGCTCAAGGCTACTCCCAAGACGAGGGTATCGACTACGGTGAAACCTTTTCTCCCGTTGCTCGCCTTTAATCTATTCGTCTGTTGATTGCTTTTGCTTCTCATCATAACTTCAAGTTGCAACAAATGGATGTGAAGAGTGCTTTTCTTAATGGTCCTATTAATGAGTTGGTGTATGTCAAACAACCCCCCGGGTTCGAGGATCCATATTTCCCCGATCATGTGTACCAACTCAATAAGGCACTCTATGGCCTTAAACAAGCCCCACGTGCATGGTATGACCACCTTACCGAGTTGTTGCAAGATCGTGGGTTTGAAATTGGGAAAATTGACCCCACTCTTTTTACTAAGAAGGTCAAAGGGGAGTTCTTTGTGTGCCAACTATATGTTGATGACATTATCTTTGGTTCTCCTAACAAAACTTTCAATGAGGAATTTTCCGCTCTCATGACCTCGAAGTTCAAGATGTCCATGATGGGAGAGTTGAAGTTTTTTACCGGGTTCAAAATCAAGCAATGAAGAGAAGGAACCTTCATCAACCAAGCCAAATACACTCAAGACATGCTCAAGATATTCAATCTAAGTGAAGTCAAGTCAGCTTCCACTCCAATGCCCGTCAAATGCCAACTTGACATAGATCCCAATGGTAAAGCGGTGGATCAAAAGGTATATCACTCCATGATTGGCTCCTTGTTTTACCTTTGTGCATCTAGACCGGATATCATGTTGAGTGCGGGAATTTGTGCACGGTTTCAAGCCGCACCTAAGGAAAGTCACTTTGTGGCGGTCAAGTGAATCTTTTGATATTTGACTCATACCCCAAACTTTGGCTTATGGTACCCAAGAGGATCAAACTTCAACCTTGTAGGATATTCGGACTCAGATTGGGCGGGAGACAAAGTGGATAGGAAGTCCACTTCCGGAGGGTGCCAATTCCTTGGTTGCTCTTTGGTGAGTTGGTCTTCCAAGAAGCAAAGTTGTGTGTCTCTCTCGTCTACCGAAGCGGAGTATGTGGCCGCCGGTAGTTGTTGTGCACAACTTCTATGGATGAGGCAAACTTTAAAGGATTACGGTGTCATATGTGACAAAGTGCCTCATTGGTATGACAATGAAAGTGCCATCGAGATTTCTCTCAACCCGGTTCAACACTTCAAGACGAAGCATATTGAGATTCGTTATCACTTCATCCGGGATCATATTAGGCGAGGGGAGATCGACCTCAACTATGTCAACACTCATGATAACCTTGTAGATATGTTCACGAAGCCCTTGGATGAAGCAAGATTTCGCGAGTTAAGGCATGAGCTAAATATCATTGATTCAAGCAATGTTGCTTGAACCCTTGCACACCCCGCCATACTCAACTTGTTATCTTGTCTAGGTGTAGGCATGGACATAGGGGGAGTGTTGTTCTCTCAATGAACTCTCCCTCCCCCCATTATGCATAAATTGATCAACTCTTTCACATCAACCATTGTTGATGGTACTTGTGCTTCAAAGACGAGTTTTGGTCATGGGCCCAAGGATAATTTTTCGTGGTGCCATACCAATTGACTCAAACATAGGTGGCTCCGGCCACCACCCTCTCTTTGGAGAGGTTCTGTTGCGTGTTTAGTCCTTGTTGTCTCTTGCCTTCCTTTCTTTGTGTCGAGCTTGCGTGTGTTGTCTCGTGAATTAGCTCTTTGGTGTGTCCGTTCGCTTGAAGGTTTTATTGCAAAGGATGTTTTTATCTTTTCTGAAACTTGCATTTTTCTTGGGTCTGCGGTACTACCGTGGTGTGCCACGGTACTACCGCTGGAGTTGCGCACGGTACTACCGCATTTTTGCATGGCAGTATTTTTTTACTGCCGCTGGACGAGCGGTACTACCGCCCAGTGTGCGGTACTTCCACCCGGGCGGGACTACCGCGGTACTACCGCGCAGATGCGAGCGCGTGGGGGTTAAGAGCGAGCAGGGGGAGTTCCAACTCCCCCATACCCATTCAACTCTTTTTCCCCACGAAGTTCTCTCTCTCTCTTTCCTTCCCAAGACCGGCACTGGAGAACATCGTTGGATCTCCGTCTCCGGCCGCTCTCCTCGCATTCCGTCTGGTGGGATCGTTCCCCACCACGCCCTCTTGCCATGGAACAAGGTTTCTCCCCAAATCCCTCTCTTTTTGGTTCATTCTTTCGTATCTAGGTTTTTGGGGAGATGCATGTTGTTCTTGAGATTTTAGGCCAAATCTTCGCAAGAGTAGGATGTAGGAGAGTACTAGTGTGGAGAGATGATATTTGGTATGTTGCCCCATGGTAGATTTGATCAACCGTAGTACCGCGTTGTCACTGCTGTGCTCAGATCCATTCGTGCTTCGGATCCGACCTCATGCGGTACTACCGCTCCTTAGGAGCGGTACTACCGTGCGAGGTGCGGCAGTAAAATTTTACTTTCGCTCCCACTGCGGTGCTACCGTGACATCCTGGCGCGGTACTACCGTGACTGGAGCAACACTAAAACTTAGTTCCGTGCATCCGTGCGGCACTACCGTTGGTGTCAAATCTTACATGTGGCAACTACCCAATGCTATTTCTACTTGTTTCACTTGTTTTGCTGTGGCCTTTGCATTGATCATTCTCGTTTCTCTTGCGTGTTCGTGTGTTTTGTGTCATAGGTGGTGGCTCTGGTTCCAATGTCCTCCGTTCCAATCCCAGCCGTGACACGGGTTCCAAGTGTCTGTGCAACCAAGGTGAAGCTCCAGAGGGCTCCAATGCCCCCCAACGCAGAACCAAGACCACCGCCACCAAGAACAAGGAGCCCTCCATGGGCATGGATGAGATACCACTTGCTGAGTTTGTCACCCGAAGGAAGATCAACCCCTATGTGAATCCCCGTGCAAACTTCAGAGGGAATGACATGTTCTGGACCAAGCAGCAGAATCTTATCTATCTGGATGTGATCAAGGCCAAGCAGAACATCTACGTGGATGTGCACTGGATTGACATGAATCATATGAGGGATGACAAGCACCGTGACTATTTTGGTGAGGCTTTGGACCTGGTGGAGCAGTTTGGGGTTGAGGACTTGATCATGTTCCACCTGGACTTTGACCCTGAGATTGTGGCTCAGTTATTTGCCTCGGTCCACTTCCACTCTAATGAGGAACGGAGTTTGACATGGATGACAAATGGACAACAGTTGACCGCCAAGTGGAAGGACTTCATGGATATGCTACATGTTCGTTATGAGGGGCTCGACAAGCCCGTTGGTGTTCGCCCTCATGCCAACTCCGAGTCTGCTAACAAAAACAAGCTCCAGCCATACTATGTTGAGAAGAAGCTTCCCAGTGGCAAGAAGACCTGGGCACTGAACCCATTCCTTGACATCATGTATCGGATCTTCCGCAACACCCTCTTCCCACGTATTGGTGACAAGGATAAGGTACATGCCTATCTCGTGGATATGATGCTCATTTGTGAGGAGGCGCGTCGTGTTCAGATGTAACCACTTGATGTCTCACATATCATGTGGTGTGAGCTTAGGTTTGCGGTGTTCAACCATAAGGTACCCATCTATGGTCCTTACCTGTTTCACCTGATCTCGAAGACTTGGGAGAAGCTCTATCCCAATGTTGAGTTTGAGGCCCCCGACTGGACCCGTCACGAGCCCGTCAAGCTCCGCGTCAAGCCTAAGTGGGCTAACACCACTACCCGTGCTGAGGCGGCAGCTGCTCAGATGGATGTTGGTGAGGATGAGCTTGAGGAGGAGGAAGCGGATGAGGATAGCTCTGCTAGGTATGCTCCTCCCTTTACTGAGCCCTCATGGGCTAAGAAGCTGAAGGCCAAGATGAAGACCTTGTTCTGTATGCAAGCCAAGGGGCAGTACAGGACCCATGTTGCTTCCAAGGAGAGTCGCCGGCGCGACAAGAGGATCTTGAGGACGTTTGGCGAGGACGTCTCCAGCGGGTCCGAGAAGCACATCACCCCAGAGGCAGCTTGGATGGCAAAGCAGAGCTATAAGTGGACTGATTCTGAGGAGGAGCGGGAGGAGACCATTCCCACTGCCGAGACCAACGAGGAGCGCGACTAGTGATCGTCTCTGCCTGAGCTACCACCTGTGTAGTAGGTGTCCTCTCTGCCTTTTGGTGTCTCGATGCCAAAGGGGGAGAGAGTGTAGGGATTTGCAAGTCGTGTGTCGTGTTTGCTTTTTGTTGGACCTCATTTTCTTTGGTTTGATTTGTCGTGAGTCGTGTTCCATATCATATGGTGTAAGACATATGCACTCTAGCGTATCCTATTGTCTTTCATGCTTAGTATCCCGTGAGCGTATACTATCTTGTGCCAGTTACTTTATGCTCATAGTTTTATCTTGCCTACTTGCTTAGTGTTAGGTTCATTATTGCAAGATATGCCTTGTCTATAAAATATAGGAGGAGTGTTGATCCTAGCATGTGTGTCATGCAGTCCAAAGCACTTCTCTAATATGCACACATCTAGGGGGAGCCCGTCTATATTTTATAGATGGTGGGATTGCCGTTGTTTCTCTTTATATCCCTTTGTGCAAATCCCGTATTGTCATCAATCCACCAAAAAGGGGGGATTGTAAGGGCATATTTATCCCTGAGTAGTTTTGGTGATTGATGACAATGCCTTTGCGGACTAATTGTGTGCATTGAGCATTTCAGACATATCATTAAGTCATACTATTAAGAGGGGGTCCGCGTTGGAAAGGTTTGGGTGGAATCAACACGTACACATCTGTTTCCTTTGCACCACCTTTCCTTTGGCTCTTTGGAGCATCCTCCGTTTTTTCCTTGTCTTTGCAAAATGAAGGATTCCTAGTGTTGTTGATCTGGGGCATGCGGTAGTACTGCTCTCCCGAGTGATAGTACCGCAGAGCCTTGCGGTAGTACCGGCCGTAGGGGCGGTAGTACCGCAGGTACTCACAGTAGTACCGCTCCTCAGGAGCGGTACCGTGGCCTCTGGCCAGGCTCAGCCGCTTGAGCGGTTGTAGGGGCGGATGTAATTTTTTACATTCGCGCCCTATGCGGTAGTACCACCCCATGGGCGTGGTAGTACCGTGAGCCCTGGCCTAGCACAGCGACATGAGCGGAAGTAGGGGCGGATGTAATTTTTTACATCCGCGCCCTACGTGGTAGTATCGCTTGCAAGGTGCAGTACTACCGTGTCGGATTTTTGCACCGATCCCAACTCAGCGGATTGCCATGGATGTATTTTTATATTTCCGTGCCTTCCCAAAACTGGCCTATCCCTGCCTTGCGGTAGTACTGCGCCAGCGGTTCTACCGCCCTCTACTTCACCGCATCAAGGCTGCTTTGGATTCTGCTACATGGGCGGTAGTACCGCAGTGCGTTGTGGTAGTACCGTGTGCCCTAGCGGTAGTACCGCGTCTCCGGTGCGGTAGTACCGTGTGTCGCAGGCTGAGTTGGTGGATAACGGTTGGATTTGTTCTCTTACTATAAAAGGGGAGTCTTCTTCTCCGAGTTGACCACCTCTTCCACCCCCAAGCTCCATTGTTGCTCCAAGCTCCATTTTAGCCCGATATCTCTCCCTGGCCGATCAAACTTGTTGATCTCCTAGGGATCGGTTGAGAAGGCCTAGATCTACACATCCACCAAGAGATACTTGATTCCCCCCACTAATCCCTCGCGGATCTTGTTACTCTTGGGTGTTTGAGCACCCTAGACGGTTGAGGTCATCATGGAGCCATACTCCATTATGGTGAAGCTTCGTGGTGTTGTTGGGAGCCTCCAATTAAGTTGTGGAGATTGCCCCAATCTTGTTTGTAAAGGTTCGGCCGCCGCCTTCCAGGGCACCAATAGTGGAATCACGACATCTCGCGTTGTGTGAGGGCGTGAGGAGAATACGGTGGCCCTAGTGGCTTCTTGGGAAGCATTGTGCCTCCACACCGCTCCAACGGAGACGTACTTCCCCTCAAAGGGAAGGAACTTTGGTAACACATCCTCGTCTTCACCGACTCCACTCTTGGTTATCTCATCCATTTACTCGTGCAAGCTTATCTTGTGTTGCATCCCTTGCTTGCTTGTTTACTTATTGTTGTTGCATCATATAGGTTGCTCACCTAGTTGCATATCTAGACAACCTACTTTGATGCAAAGTTTAAATTGGTAAAGAAAAGCTAAAAATTGTTAGTTGCCTATTCACCCCCCCCCCCCCCCCATCTAGTCAACTATATCGATCCTTTGAGATGGTGTGTCCAGGGACATGTTGCCCCGGTCTGATTCTTTCAACGGCTATGGTTTTGCTTCTAGCAAACTACTTTGGAGGTCTATAAAGCTGCTGATCAACGATGGAGCCGTATCGAGCTTGGGTGAAGAGGTGATCTGTCTTTTTATCCTTTGGTGGCCGCTTCGGTGGTGTCGAAGGAAAGGGACAGGTTCTGGTATTCTGCATAGGATTTTCCTATCTTTTCAGTTATGTATGGTCGGTGCTTACGTGCCTTGTAACTTAATCTTTATTCTATATAAATGAGACACATATTACCATGCAAAAAAATGGAAAGCATATGAGGGAAAGCAAGTAGGGAGGATGCATCTGTCAAGATTTATAGGGAGTAGATATTCAACTGAAATTGACTTTGTGCCCCGCTTTCTGTGGCAGATTGTCATGACGCTCACGCTAGATTTGCTCTTGAACGGGATTATTATGCCCCTGCTCCACCTCCCCTTTTCACCCCGGGAAAATATCTAGTACTCCCATCCTTGGAGTACTTCGGATGCCCCAAGTTCAAAAACAAATCTTAAATGTTTTCAATTTTTTTTTAAAAAAAATGAACATTCGCAAGGAATGTGACTACAACCCCTAGAAATTTCAGGTCCAAACTTATTTTTGAGGGTCCAAACTTGAAATGTACATTGACAAACAAAAATGTGAAATCCAGATATGAATAATCTCGATGTTGATTTTGTCTTTTTTTAACACTATTCATGCCAGATTTCACATTTTTGTTTCTTATTGTCATTTCAAGTTTGGACCTGAAATTTTTAGGGGTTGTAGTCACATTCATTGTGAACATTCATACTTTTCCGGAATTTTTTGAAACATTTATGAATAGCTTTTTTAAACTTGGAGCACCGGGAGTACCCCAAGGATAGGAGTACCTGATACTTTCCCTTTCACCCCCTTTTGCTCACCCTGAGCTTCAAGGTTTTAAATCACATTTTTCACAGCTTCACGTGAGGATCGAGCTAGCTACGTTAGGGCGTCTCCAACACTGACCCACAAATGGCTTTGGCCTCTGTCCGAGGACAGGGGATTAGTCTGCAAACACTGATGTCGAAGGCCGCCATCTAATGCTGCTCGCACACATTTCAGCCACTGATCAAACCAAAAGGACAAAACTCATGCAAACATGGCGGATTTTCATATAAACCTGACTGGATTCGATACATTTTGGACATATTTCATAAACCGGATGAAATTCATTATATTTTGGATAATTTTTTACTAAACCGTATTTTTTTGGACATTATATTTTGGAAGAGGCCTGCAAATCACCGGCGGAGGAAGCGTGCAAGTCGCCGGCGGAGGAGATGTAGCCCCTTTCCGTGGGCGGCTATGTCTCACTGGCCGCGGGCGAGCTCACGTCGGCACGATCCAGTGGCAGACGGAGCATCCAGTCGTCCCTGGACGAGGGCATGCCAGAGGCGCGCCATCAGGCCGCTATCGCGGGAGGCTTGGCATGGCTGGGTGTGGTCGCGGTCAAGGGCGCCAGCCTCCTGACTTGAAGACGGAGACGCCGCCTGTGGTGGCTATGGCGATGCTGGAGACATGGGGCATGGCGCAGAGGATGGCGAAGCTCACACACGTGACCCCATGCATGGTGAGAAACTTGCCCAGCACTGGCGGACAATTCTATTTGGTTGTTTGATTCAATTAGAGTTAATGAAAATCGTTAGTGAAAATTTGTTTTTACAAACTTTAGTTTTGTTTGTTTAGATTTCGTTAGGAAATTCAGTTTGTTAATGAAAACTAGTTGAATTACGCTCATTAGATTATGTTAGAATCTCATGCAATTATAGTCCATTAAATTTTGTGGCATTTTCTCATTTTGTTATAAAGTTCAATTCTGTTTAGAAAAATAAAATTGCCAAAGATCATAAAGTGTGTTCATTAGGTTTTTGTTGTTGTAAAGGTTAATTCGGTTATGCAAATTTCATTATTGATCAAGTAGGCGCTTCTAGTCATAAAGACCATGGCGCGGGTGATGAGGGTAACGGAGGTGCGGAAGGTGACCATAATGGTGAGCTCATAATTTCAGTTCTATCCGAGCACTCATTTTTCGTGACATGGCAGCATATTTTGCTCATTTTGTGTGACATGGTAGAGATTATTGTACCTCTGCGACCAACCACCCTTCCTCAAATAACAATAGGATCGCTTATATGGCATACATCAGACTATTTATTCCTTGTTAATTGCATCAGGTTTGTTTTGAGTCACGTCCTACTAATTAATCCTTCTATCTCCCATGTCTGATCCTCGGTTACAGTTGCTCCAAGGCGGGTGGACAGTGCAAATTCTTGCGCAGCTAGCCAACTGTCTGATCATCGGTTCTGTCAACAGCAAAAATATTATAAATGATGATTTTTTATACGAAACAGGAGAATTGCATTCCATGGACATCCGTCCTTGAACACCCTGCGTCATCTATATACATATCAACGTAAATTCCACATGCATGTATACAAGCACACGGTCGCTCTCGATCAAGTCACCAGACTCGATCGGATCTAAGCCTCCGGCAATTATTATTTTTTAACTAAGCCTCCGAGAAAGAAGGCAGTAAGGAGGAGACAAATCTGCTACCTAGTTCTTTCAGCGAGAAAGATATATAAATACATGCACTCCCATGGCTTCAGACACAGAAACACCACTACAACTGTAAGTGCAACGCTACAGTTGCCACGGCATACAATGAGACCGCTCGCAGTGGTAGCAGTGCTAGCCACGGCGGCCATGGTTATCGCATGTGCACGCGCTGTGCAGTGCGGCTCGCAGGCTGGCGGGGCGACATGCCCAAACTGCCTCTGTTGTAGCCACTTCGGCTGGTGCGGCTCCACACCGGAATACTGTGGCGATGGTTGCCAGAGCCATTGCTCTGGCTGCGGCAGCACGCCTGTCACACCCTACCCCTTCGGTGGTGTGTCCTCCATCGTCTCCCGCTCCCTTTTCAACCAAATTCTCCTCCACCGTAATGACCCAGCATGCCAGGCCAAGGGCTTCTACACATATGACGCCTTCATCGCTGCCGCCGCTGCCTTCCCTGGCTTTGGTACCACTGGTGGCATCGCCACCCGGAAGCGCGAGATAGCTGCCTTCCTAGCGCAGACCTCCCATGAGACCACTGGCGGATGGCCCACAGCCCCGAATGGGCCCTACACATGGGGCTACTGCTACAAGCACGAGCGCACCACCTCCAGCTACTGCACCCCAAGCGAGCAGTGGCCATGTGCCCCTCGAAGGCGCTACTATGGCCGCGGGCCCATCCAGCTAACTCACAACTACAACTACGGGCAGGCAGGACGGGCCATTGGGGCTGACCTGTTGGGCAACCCGAACTTGGTGGTCGTGAATCCAACCGTGTCTTTTGAGACGGCGATGTGGTTCTGGATGGCGGAGCAACCGCCCAAGCCATCGAGCCATGCAGTGATCACAGGACAATGGAACCCGTCGGCGACGGACCGTGCTGCGGGGCGGGTGCCTGGGTTCGGCGTGATCACCAACATCATCAATGGCGGGATCGAGTGCTTTCACGGGTATGATGAACGTGTTGAGGATCGAATCGGATTTTACAAACGCTACTGCAACATCTTTGGTATCGGCTACGGTGACAACCTGGACTGCTACAAACAGAGGCCCTTTGCCTAATAATCCGCTCCATATATGTACTTGTGTACTTTTTTAAAAATGTTATTTTTCATTATAAAAATCTCAAAAATCTATAACTACTAATAAAGAGAGGTGCATTTCTCCTTTTTTTTTGTCCGTTTATCTATATTATATTTTGTATCCAAGTTGTCCTTATTTTTTGTGCGCCCGTCGTTGCACCTACGCGTTGCTAGAAAATTGAGCTGCTCACCTGTGCTTGAAGCTTGCCCTAAAAAAGCCTGGCTGCCTAGCCATAAGTATTAGCTTTCGCTTGTGCTCGGTCCGTCCGTCCCCGCCGCCTTTTTTTGGGCCAAAAAATGTGACTGAGTGAGATAATTAATTTCGCCTTGCCTCTTACACAAATTCTCGCCAATTTAAATGCTTCCGTGAGTTGCCTCCAAAAGCAAGGAGCCTCCTCGAGAATCAATAAACAAGGATGTGAATAAATAAATTGGATGAACAAAAGATCGGGCACAGGTAAAAGAAGTAATTTAAATTAAAAGAAGGACTAAATGTGGCTATTACGAACCTGTAGGAAGGAAAGGAATAAATTCCGCTTTAGTAAGCACAGGAAAGAAAAGAATTATATGGCTGCATGGGTCGATGGCAGAGAGAGGAACCTGATTAAATGAATGGGCTCAAATAGAATTGAAATTAAAAGAATGAATAAATGGACGTGGTAATTAATCTAAATGCGCATGTGTCTGCATTATGATTTGAGGGTGCGGCGTGTGGCGTGCATAAACATATTGACGTAAAATTGGTTAGCAATATAACATGCACGGTGGAGGAGCACGGCAACTGACCAAACTCGCCGCTTTGAAATTGTTCTTCGTTTTCTTTTGAATCCCCAGTTATAAATTGTTCTTAGCGATATTTACATTATACTCTGTGCATGCTAGAATGTGACGATAGTACAAAGAGGAAAAGTGCCAAGCTCACCAGGGGTGTGGCATACTTTGTTTCTCCCATGACAACGCACATGCATGTTTGCTAGTATAATCTTAAAACAAGATTTGACAACACATGGAGTCATGGTGCGTCAGTTGCGAGTAGACACGATGAATTTCATGTTGTTGTGTTGTCCAAAACGACGTGCGTCTATGGTGGCCAATGCAAACGATTAGGCCAAGTCTCATCTTCCGATCGCGACGTCGCCACGCTCCACCATGGCGGGCAGCACGCTGAGCCACAATTTTATATATAGTATATTTTATAACATATATATTCATAATATTTCAAAGCATAAACAAAAGTAGAACAAATAAACATGAAGAAGAAACAGAAAAATCAAGGTTGTGGCCTCCCAGGAGCTGGGCCGACCGAGTCCCTCGCTTCTGCCCTACGTCTTACTCCAAGGGAGACATAGGCGCGCCCGTAGGTCTTCCCCCCCCCCCCCCCTCCACACCCACACCCACAAAATAGTGTGGTAGGTGTGAGGAGTGTAACAATAGGTCACCATCCTTTCAAAAAGGAAGTATAGGTCGCCATCCAAATCAATATATATATATATATATATATATATATATATATATATATCCCCTATGAGAAGAGAGAAGACAATGGTGGCAAGCTCATCCGGAAGGACAAGGCCAAGTCTTTCCCCAACAAGAACCAATTCACCAAGAAGGCTCCTCCCAAGGGATTGGTGGCACAAGAAGAGTACAATGAGGATGATGATGATGAAGACAGTGAGACGGTTGCAATGGCCTTCGTGGCCATTGCAACAACCCCATGGGCGTCCCTCTTTGATTCACCCAATGAGAACTTCACCGCCAAGTGTCTCATGGCTAAGGCCACCAACAAGGTAACCCCCAACATCAAAACTACCATCATTACTCATCCTTCTTTGACGGATTGCATTGATGAAAGTGGGGGGTCCAACATGGAGGAAAATGAGTTTGAGTCTTTTATGAGTAAGCTTAAGGGTAAATCCAAGAAGCACTTCATTGCTCTCTTGGAACAACTTGGTGAAGCCAATGACATGATCGAGGCTCACGAAGACACCATCTCTGAGATGGAGGCGCAGAGTCGTGACTATGCCGATGAGATATCGGATCTCTCTAACGCTCTTGAGGAAGAGCTTGGTCATCGTTTGGCTCTTGAGGATTCATACAACGATGATCATGCTAAATTAAAGAAAGATCTTGATCATGCTCTTGTTGTGTCTTGTGTGCTAAATTCCGAGAAGGCCAAACTTGGTGTTGATCTTGCTAGACTCAAAGAGGAGTTTGATACCCTTGACAAGGCTCACAAGGCCTTGAAGAGTACTCATGCTACTCTTAAAGAGTCTCATGATCAACTCCAAGTGAGGCTAACCAAGGAGAAAGCCACTTTTCCTCATATGGTTTTAATTGATAATGCAAATGCTACTGACCCTTGTTGTGAGCATGTGCATCTTGTTGAGGAGAATGAAAAGTTGAAGGAGCAACTTGAGAAAGGCCTTGTGCCGTGCATACAAGGTGATAAGAACCTCAACGATCTTTTGAGCAATCAAAAGGAAGTTGTGGCCAAGGAAGGGATTAGGTTTGCACCCAAGTCCAAGAACAAGAAGAAGAATGACAAGGCCAAACGACCTCCTCCTCTCATGCAAACTTTTGTCAAAGAGGGAGAGGGTGCCTCTAAGGAGAAGAAGAACAATGTGAAGGGTGGTGGTGTCAAGAAGGGCAATGTCGCCCCTTCCAACAACGTCGGTGACTTTAACCCTTCCTATGTGTTATGCCGTGCTAGTGATGGGCATGCTTATGCTAAATTTGTTGGTTCTCCTTATGAGTACATTGAATGGTCTATTTGGGTTCCTAAGACCCTTATCACTAACATCAAAGGACCCATTACAAAATGGGTACCTAAAACCAAGCATTGATCTCTTGTAGGTGTTTGCTTCCGGTGGGGGATCATGGTTGCTCGATAGTGGAGCCACTAATCATATGACCGGAAGCAAGGACTTGGTGGTGGACGTGCAAAAGATTCCATCTATGCCCACCAATGTCGAGTGGGGTGATGCCTCGTCCTCTAAGGTATTGGGTCTTGGCAAGGTTGTCATTTCTCATGATCTCACCATCGAGAAGGTCATGCTTGTTGAGTCCCTTGCATACAATTTACTTTCCGTTCGTCAACTTGCAATCATGGGCTTTGACACCTTATTTGATATTGATACTGTGGCCCTCTTGTGGAGCAAGACTCTTAAAGTAGCCTTTGTTGGGCATGTCTAGAACAGTCTCTATGTGATTAACTTTTCGGAGCGACCCACTAAGACCGCGACATGCCTAATGGCTAAAGTTGACGTGGGATGGCTTTGGCATCGCCATTTAGCCCATGTCAATATGAGATCTTTGCAAAGTCTTCTCAATGGGGACCATGTCCGTGGACAAACAAATGTCAGTTTTGCCAAAGATCGTGCTTGCATTGAAGGAAAGCTACATGAGAAGGCTCACCCTCCCACGACTATCATTTACTCAAAGAGGCCTTTGGAGCTCGTTCACTTGGATCTCTTTGGGCCTCAATCCTTTGATAGTCTTGGGGGTAGAAAGTATTGCTTGGTGATTGTAGATGACTATTCAAGATACACTTGGGTGTACTTCTTCAAGAGGAAGAGTGAGACCCAACAAACCGGCATTGACTTTGCAAATGGAGCTCAACGTCAACACAATGCAAAGATCTTGACAATAAGAAGTGACAACGGCACCGAGTTCAAGAACTACACCTTGGATGACTTCCTTAGTGATGAGGGGATCAAACATCAATATTCTGCACCTTACACCCCTCAACAAAATGGTGTAGCGGAGAGGAAGAACCGGACGTTGATGGATGCGGCAAGAACCATGATGGTGGAGTTCAAGTCTCCATACAAATTTTGGGCCGAAGCCATCAACACCGCGTGTCATGCATCCAATCAGCTTTACCTCCGCAAAGGCTTGAACAAGACTCCATATGAGATACTCACCGGTAACAAGCCCAACCTCAAGTACTTCTGGGTATTCGGGTGTAAGTGTTTCATTCTCAAGAAAGGTGTTCATTTGTCTAAATTTGAGGCTAGAGCTCATGAGGGCATATTTGTTGGTTATGCTACAAACTCTCATGCTTACCGTGTCCTCAGTAAGTCAACGGGACTTATTGAGGAGACGTGTAACGTGGAGTTTGATGAGAATAATGGCTCCCAAGTGGAGCAAAGTGGTACTTGTGATGTAGGTGATGAAATTCCTCCCCAAGCCATAAGAAGAATGGGTGTTGGCTTTATCCTACACATTGAGGAACCCCTTGTGGTCGAAGGAGAAGGACAATGTTCCACTCAAATGGAACCATCGCCAACTCAAGACCCACACGCCTCCGAAGAAAAAAGTGAAGGACTTCAACCAAATGAACAAGATCAAGGGAAAGATCAACTTCAAGATGGTGGTGAATCACCAAGTGATGCCCAAGATCAAGTTCTCTCCTCCGAGCTAGTTCCAGATCAAGAACAAGCTCAAGACGACGCTCAAGATGATCAAGTTTCCTCTCCTCAACTCACTCCCGAGGAGGAATTGGAGCGTCGTGCCGCTAAGATTGCATCCAAGCTATCCACCAAAGATCACCTCATGACAAATGTGCTTCAAAGCTTAAGAAAGGGGGTAAGCACTCGTAGACAATTAGCAAACTATTGTGAACATCACGCGTTTGTCTCTTGTGTTGAACCCCAAAAGGTCTATGAGGTGCTCGAAGATCCGGATTGGCTTAATGCTATGCATGAAGAACTCAACAACTTCGAGCACAACAAGGTGTGGAGATTGGTGCCAAGGCCAACGGGGAACCATAATGTCATTGGAACCAAGTGGATATTCAAGAACAAGCAAGATGCTCATGGAATTATTGGCCGCAACAAGGCTCGCTTGGTAGCTCAAGGCTACTCCCAAGACGAGGGTATCGACTACGGTGAAACCTTTTCTCCCGTTGCTCGCCTTTAATCTATTCGTCTGTTGATTGCTTTTGCTTCTCATCATAACTTCAAGTTGCAACAAATGGATGTGAAGAGTGCTTTTCTTAATGGTCCTATTAATGAGTTGGTGTATGTCAAACAACCCCCCGGGTTCGAGGATCCATATTTCCCCGATCATGTGTACCAACTCAATAAGGCACTCTATGGCCTTAAACAAGCCCCACGTGCATGGTATGACCACCTTACCGAGTTGTTGCAAGATCGTGGGTTTGAAATTGGGAAAATTGACCCCACTCTTTTTACTAAGAAGGTCAAAGGGGAGTTCTTTGTGTGCCAACTATATGTTGATGACATTATCTTTGGTTCTCCTAACAAAACTTTCAATGAGGAATTTTCCGCTCTCATGACCTCGAAGTTCAAGATGTCCATGATGGGAGAGTTGAAGTTTTTTACCGGGTTCAAAATCAAGCAATGAAGAGAAGGAACCTTCATCAACCAAGCCAAATACACTCAAGACATGCTCAAGATATTCAATCTAAGTGAAGTCAAGTCAGCTTCCACTCCAATGCCCGTCAAATGCCAACTTGACATAGATCCCAATGGTAAAGCGGTGGATCAAAAGGTATATCACTCCATGATTGGCTCCTTGTTTTACCTTTGTGCATCTAGACCGGATATCATGTTGAGTGCGGGAATTTGTGCACGGTTTCAAGCCGCACCTAAGGAAAGTCACTTTGTGGCGGTCAAGTGAATCTTTTGATATTTGACTCATACCCCAAACTTTGGCTTATGGTACCCAAGAGGATCAAACTTCAACCTTGTAGGATATTCGGACTCAGATTGGGCGGGAGACAAAGTGGATAGGAAGTCCACTTCCGGAGGGTGCCAATTCCTTGGTTGCTCTTTGGTGAGTTGGTCTTCCAAGAAGCAAAGTTGTGTGTCTCTCTCGTCTACCGAAGCGGAGTATGTGGCCGCCGGTAGTTGTTGTGCACAACTTCTATGGATGAGGCAAACTTTAAAGGATTACGGTGTCATATGTGACAAAGTGCCTCATTGGTATGACAATGAAAGTGCCATCGAGATTTCTCTCAACCCGGTTCAACACTTCAAGACGAAGCATATTGAGATTCGTTATCACTTCATCCGGGATCATATTAGGCGAGGGGAGATCGACCTCAACTATGTCAACACTCATGATAACCTTGTAGATATGTTCACGAAGCCCTTGGATGAAGCAAGATTTCGCGAGTTAAGGCATGAGCTAAATATCATTGATTCAAGCAATGTTGCTTGAACCCTTGCACACCCCGCCATACTCAACTTGTTATCTTGTCTAGGTGTAGGCATGGACATAGGGGGAGTGTTGTTCTCTCAATGAACTCTCCCTCCCCCCATTATGCATAAATTGATCAACTCTTTCACATCAACCATTGTTGATGGTACTTGTGCTTCAAAGACGAGTTTTGGTCATGGGCCCAAGGATAATTTTTCGTGGTGCCATACCAATTGACTCAAACATAGGTGGCTCCGGCCACCACCCTCTCTTTGGAGAGGTTCTGTTGCGTGTTTAGTCCTTGTTGTCTCTTGCCTTCCTTTCTTTGTGTCGAGCTTGCGTGTGTTGTCTCGTGAATTAGCTCTTTGGTGTGTCCGTTCGCTTGAAGGTTTTATTGCAAAGGATGTTTTTATCTTTTCTGAAACTTGCATTTTTCTTGGGTCTGCGGTACTACCGTGGTGTGCCACGGTACTACCGCTGGAGTTGCGCACGGTACTACCGCATTTTTGCATGGCAGTATTTTTTTACTGCCGCTGGACGAGCGGTACTACCGCCCAGTGTGCGGTACTTCCACCCGGGCGGGACTACCGCGGTACTACCGCGCAGATGCGAGCGCGTGGGGGTTAAGAGCGAGCAGGGGGAGTTCCAACTCCCCCATACCCATTCAACTCTTTTTCCCCACGAAGTTCTCTCTCTCTCTTTCCTTCCCAAGACCGGCACTGGAGAACATCGTTGGATCTCCGTCTCCGGCCGCTCTCCTCGCATTCCATCTGGTGGGATCGTTCCCCACCACGCCCTCTTGCCATGGAACAAGGTTTCTCCCCAAATCCCTCTCTTTTTGGTTCATTCTTTCGTATCTAGGTTTTTGGGGAGATGCATGTTGTTCTTGAGATTTTAGGCCAAATCTTCGCAAGAGTAGGATGTAGGAGAGTACTAGTGTGGAGAGATGATATTTGGTATGTTGCCCCATGGTAGATTTGATCAACCGTAGTACCGCGTTGTCACTGCTGTGCTCAGATCCATTCGTGCTTCGGATCCGACCTCATGCGGTACTACCGCTCCTTAGGAGCGGTACTACCGTGCGAGGTGCGGCAGTAAAATTTTACTTTCGCTCCCACTGCGGTGCTACCGTGACATCCTGGCGCGGTACTACCGTGACTGGAGCAACACTAAAACTTAGTTCCGTGCATCCGTGCGGCACTACCGTTGGTGTCAAATCTTACATGTGGCAACTACCCAATGCTATTTCTACTTGTTTCACTTGTTTTGCTGTGGCCTTTGCATTGATCATTCTCGTTTCTCTTGCGTGTTCGTGTGTTTTGTGTCATAGGTGGTGGCTCTGGTTCCAATGTCCTCCGTTCCAATCCCAGCCGTGACACGGGTTCCAAGTGTCTGTGCAACCAAGGTGAAGCTCCAGAGGGCTCCAATGCCCCCCAACGCAGAACCAAGACCACCGCCACCAAGAACAAGGAGCCCTCCATGGGCATGGATGAGATACCACTTGCTGAGTTTGTCACCCGAAGGAAGATCAACCCCTATGTGAATCCCCGTGCAAACTTCAGAGGGAATGACATGTTCTGGACCAAGCAGCAGAATCTTATCTATCTGGATGTGATCAAGGCCAAGCAGAACATCTACGTGGATGTGCACTGGATTGACATGAATCATATGAGGGATGACAAGCACCGTGACTATTTTGGTGAGGCTTTGGACCTGGTGGAGCAGTTTGGGGTTGAGGACTTGATCATGTTCCACCTGGACTTTGACCCTGAGATTGTGGCTCAGTTATTTGCCTCGGTCCACTTCCACTCTAATGAGGAACGGAGTTTGACATGGATGACAAATGGACAACAGTTGACCGCCAAGTGGAAGGACTTCATGGATATGCTACATGTTCGTTATGAGGGGCTCGACAAGCCCGTTGGTGTTCGCCCTCATGCCAACTCCGAGTCTGCTAACAAAAACAAGCTCCAGCCATACTATGTTGAGAAGAAGCTTCCCAGTGGCAAGAAGACCTGGGCACTGAACCCATTCCTTGACATCATGTATCGGATCTTCCGCAACACCCTCTTCCCACGTATTGGTGACAAGGATAAGGTACATGCCTATCTCGTGGATATGATGCTCATTTGTGAGGAGGCGCGTCGTGTTCAGATGTAACCACTTGATGTCTCACATATCATGTGGTGTGAGCTTAGGTTTGCGGTGTTCAACCATAAGGTACCCATCTATGGTCCTTACCTGTTTCACCTGATCTCGAAGACTTGGGAGAAGCTCTATCCCAATGTTGAGTTTGAGGCCCCCGACTGGACCCGTCACGAGCCCGTCAAGCTCCGCGTCAAGCCTAAGTGGGCTAACACCACTACCCGTGCTGAGGCGGCAGCTGCTCAGATGGATGTTGGTGAGGATGAGCTTGAGGAGGAGGAAGCGGATGAGGATAGCTCTGCTAGGTATGCTCCTCCCTTTACTGAGCCCTCATGGGCTAAGAAGCTGAAGGCCAAGATGAAGACCTTGTTCTGTATGCAAGCCAAGGGGCAGTACAGGACCCATGTTGCTTCCAAGGAGAGTCGCCGGCGCGACAAGAGGATCTTGAGGACGTTTGGCGAGGACGTCTCCAGCGGGTCCGAGAAGCACATCACCCCAGAGGCAGCTTGGATGGCAAAGCAGAGCTATAAGTGGACTGATTCTGAGGAGGAGCGGGAGGAGACCATTCCCACTGCCGAGACCAACGAGGAGCGCGACTAGTGATCGTCTCTGCCTGAGCTACCACCTGTGTAGTAGGTGTCCTCTCTGCCTTTTGGTGTCTCGATGCCAAAGGGGGAGAGAGTGTAGGGATTTGCAAGTCGTGTGTCGTGTTTGCTTTTTGTTGGACCTCATTTTCTTTGGTTTGATTTGTCGTGAGTCGTGTTCCATATCATATGGTGTAAGACATATGCACTCTAGCGTATCCTATTGTCTTTCATGCTTAGTATCCCGTGAGCGTATACTATCTTGTGCCAGTTACTTTATGCTCATAGTTTTATCTTGCCTACTTGCTTAGTGTTAGGTTCATTATTGCAAGATATGCCTTGTCTATAAAATATAGGAGGAGTGTTGATCCTAGCATGTGTGTCATGCAGTCCAAAGCACTTCTCTAATATGCACACATCTAGGGGGAGCCCGTCTATATTTTATAGATGGTGGGATTGCCGTTGTTTCTCTTTATATCCCTTTGTGCAAATCCCGTATTGTCATCAATCCACCAAAAAGGGGGGATTGTAAGGGCATATTTATCCCTGAGTAGTTTTGGTGATTGATGACAATGCCTTTGCGGACTAATTGTGTGCATTGAGCATTTCAGACATATCATTAAGTCATACTATTAAGAGGGGGTCCGCGTTGGAAAGGTTTGGGTGGAATCAACACGTACACATCTGTTTCCTTTGCACCACCTTTCCTTTGGCTCTTTGGAGCATCCTCCGTTTTTTCCTTGTCTTTGCAAAATGAAGGATTCCTAGTGTTGTTGATCTGGGGCATGCGGTAGTACTGCTCTCCCGAGTGATAGTACCGCAGAGCCTTGCGGTAGTACCGGCCGTAGGGGCGGTAGTACCGCAGGTACTCACAGTAGTACCGCTCCTCAGGAGCGGTACCGTGGCCTCTGGCCAGGCTCAGCCGCTTGAGCGGTTGTAGGGGCGGATGTAATTTTTTACATTCGCGCCCTATGCGGTAGTACCACCCCATGGGCGTGGTAGTACCGTGAGCCCTGGCCTAGCACAGCGACATGAGCGGAAGTAGGGGCGGATGTAATTTTTTACATCCGCGCCCTACGTGGTAGTATCGCTTGCAAGGTGCAGTACTACCGTGTCGGATTTTTGCACCGATCCCAACTCAGCGGATTGCCATGGATGTATTTTTATATTTCCGTGCCTTCCCAAAACTGGCCTATCCCTGCCTTGCGGTAGTACTGCGCCAGCGGTTCTACCGCCCTCTACTTCACCGCATCAAGGCTGCTTTGGATTCTGCTACATGGGCGGTAGTACCGCAGTGCGTTGTGGTAGTACCGTGTGCCCTAGCGGTAGTACCGCGTCTCCGGTGCGGTAGTACCGTGTGTCGCAGGCTGAGTTGGTGGATAACGGTTGGATTTGTTCTCTTACTATAAAAGGGGAGTCTTCTTCTCCGAGTTGACCACCTCTTCCACCCCCAAGCTCCATTGTTGCTCCAAGCTCCATTTTAGCCCGATATCTCTCCCTGGCCGATCAAACTTGTTGATCTCCTAGGGATCGGTTGAGAAGGCCTAGATCTACACATCCACCAAGAGATACTTGATTCCCCCCACTAATCCCTCGCGGATCTTGTTACTCTTGGGTGTTTGAGCACCCTAGACGGTTGAGGTCATCATGGAGCCATACTCCATTATGGTGAAGCTTCGTGGTGTTGTTGGGAGCCTCCAATTAAGTTGTGGAGATTGCCCCAATCTTGTTTGTAAAGGTTCGGCCGCCGCCTTCCAGGGCACCAATAGTGGAATCACGACATCTCGCGTTGTGTGAGGGCGTGAGGAGAATACGGTGGCCCTAGTGGCTTCTTGGGAAGCATTGTGCCTCCACACCGCTCCAACGGAGACGTACTTCCCCTCAAAGGGAAGGAACTTTGGTAACACATCCTCGTCTTCACCGACTCCACTCTTGGTTATCTCATCCATTTACTCGTGCAAGCTTATCTTGTGTTGCATCCCTTGCTTGCTTGTTTACTTATTGTTGTTGCATCATATAGGTTGCTCACCTAGTTGCATATCTAGACAACCTACTTTGATGCAAAGTTTAAATTGGTAAAGAAAAGCTAAAAATTGTTAGTTGCCTATTCACCCCCCCCCCCCCCATCTAGTCAACTATATCGATCCTTTGAGATGGTGTGTCCAGGGACATGTTGCCCCGGTCTGATTCTTTCAACGGCTATGGTTTTGCTTCTAGCAAACTACTTTGGAGGTCTATAAAGCTGCTGATCAACGATGGAGCCGTATCGAGCTTGGGTGAAGAGGTGATCTGTCTTTTTATCCTTTGGTGGCCGCTTCGGTGGTGTCGAAGGAAAGGGACAGGTTCTGGTATTCTGCATAGGATTTTCCTATCTTTTCAGTTATGTATGGTCGGTGCTTACGTGCCTTGTAACTTAATCTTTATTCTATATAAATGAGACACATATTACCATGCAAAAAAATGGAAAGCATATGAGGGAAAGCAAGTAGGGAGGATGCATCTGTCAAGATTTATAGGGAGTAGATATTCAACTGAAATTGACTTTGTGCCCCGCTTTCTGTGGCAGATTGTCATGACGCTCACGCTAGATTTGCTCTTGAACGGGATTATTATGCCCCTGCTCCACCTCCCCTTTTCACCCCGGGAAAATATCTAGTACTCCCATCCTTGGAGTACTTCGGATGCCCCAAGTTCAAAAACAAATCTTAAATGTTTTCAATTTTTTTAAAAAAAAAATGAACATTCGCAAGGAATGTGACTACAACCCCTAGAAATTTCAGGTCCAAACTTATTTTTGAGGGTCCAAACTTGAAATGTACATTGACAAACAAAAATGTGAAATCCAGATATGAATAATCTCGATGTTGATTTTGTCTTTTTTTAACACTATTCATGCCAGATTTCACATTTTTGTTTCTTATTGTCATTTCAAGTTTGGACCTGAAATTTTTAGGGGTTGTAGTCACATTCATTGTGAACATTCATACTTTTCCGGAATTTTTTGAAACATTTATGAATAGCTTTTTTAAACTTGGAGCACCGGGAGTACCCCAAGGATAGGAGTACCTGATACTTTCCCTTTCACCCCCTTTTGCTCACCCTGAGCTTCAAGGTTTTAAATCACATTTTTCACAGCTTCACGTGAGGATCGAGCTAGCTACGTTAGGGCGTCTCCAACACTGACCCACAAATGGCTTTGGCCTCTGTCCGAGGACAGGGGATTAGTCTGCAAACACTGATGTCGAAGGCCGCCATCTAATGCTGCTCGCACACATTTCAGCCACTGATCAAACCAAAAGGACAAAACTCATGCAAACATGGCGGATTTTCATATAAACCTGACTGGATTCGATACATTTTGGACATATTTCATAAACCGGATGAAATTCATTATATTTTGGATAATTTTTTACTAAACCGTATTTTTTTGGACATTATATTTTGGAAGAGGCCTGCAAATCACCGGCGGAGGAAGCGTGCAAGTCGCCGGCGGAGGAGATGTAGCCCCTTTCCGTGGGCGGCTATGTCTCACTGGCCGCGGGCGAGCTCACGTCGGCACGATCCAGTGGCAGACGGAGCATCCAGTCGTCCCTGGACGAGGGCATGCCAGAGGCGCGCCATCAGGCCGCTATCGCGGGAGGCTTGGCATGGCTGGGTGTGGTCGCGGTCAAGGGCGCCAGCCTCCTGACTTGAAGACGGAGACGCCGCCTGTGGTGGCTATGGCGATGCTGGAGACATGGGGCATGGCGCAGAGGATGGCGAAGCTCACACACGTGACCCCATGCATGGTGAGAAACTTGCCCAGCACTGGCGGACAATTCTATTTGGTTGTTTGATTCAATTAGAGTTAATGAAAATCGTTAGTGAAAATTTGTTTTTACAAACTTTAGTTTTGTTTGTTTAGATTTCGTTAGGAAATTCAGTTTGTTAATGAAAACTAGTTGAATTACGCTCATTAGATTATGTTAGAATCTCATGCAATTATAGTCCATTAAATTTTGTGGCATTTTCTCATTTTGTTATAAAGTTCAATTCTGTTTAGAAAAATAAAATTGCCAAAGATCATAAAGTGTGTTCATTAGGTTTTTGTTGTTGTAAAGGTTAATTCGGTTATGCAAATTTCATTATTGATCAAGTAGGCGCTTCTAGTCATAAAGACCATGGCGCGGGTGATGAGGGTAACGGAGGTGCGGAAGGTGACCATAATGGTGAGCTCATAATTTCAGTTCTATCCGAGCACTCATTTTTCGTGACATGGCAGCATATTTTGCTCATTTTGTGTGACATGGTAGAGATTATTGTACCTCTGCGACCAACCACCCTTCCTCAAATAACAATAGGATCGCTTATATGGCATACATCAGACTATTTATTCCTTGTTAATTGCATCAGGTTTGTTTTGAGTCACGTCCTACTAATTAATCCTTCTATCTCCCATGTCTGATCCTCGGTTACAGTTGCTCCAAGGCGGGTGGACAGTGCAAATTCTTGCGCAGCTAGCCAACTGTCTGATCATCGGTTCTGTCAACAGCAAAAATATTATAAATGATGATTTTTTATACGAAACAGGAGAATTGCATTCCATGGACATCCGTCCTTGAACACCCTGCGTCATCTATATACATATCAACGTAAATTCCACATGCATGTATACAAGCACACGGTCGCTCTCGATCAAGTCACCAGACTCGATCGGATCTAAGCCTCCGGCAATTATTATTTTTTAACTAAGCCTCCGAGAAAGAAGGCAGTAAGGAGGAGACAAATCTGCTACCTAGTTCTTTCAGCGAGAAAGATATATAAATACATGCACTCCCATGGCTTCAGACACAGAAACACCACTACAACTGTAAGTGCAACGCTACAGTTGCCACGGCATACAATGAGACCGCTCGCAGTGGTAGCAGTGCTAGCCACGGCGGCCATGGTTATCGCATGTGCACGCGCTGTGCAGTGCGGCTCGCAGGCTGGCGGGGCGACATGCCCAAACTGCCTCTGTTGTAGCCACTTCGGCTGGTGCGGCTCCACACCGGAATACTGTGGCGATGGTTGCCAGAGCCATTGCTCTGGCTGCGGCAGCACGCCTGTCACACCCTACCCCTTCGGTGGTGTGTCCTCCATCGTCTCCCGCTCCCTTTTCAACCAAATTCTCCTCCACCGTAATGACCCAGCATGCCAGGCCAAGGGCTTCTACACATATGACGCCTTCATCGCTGCCGCCGCTGCCTTCCCTGGCTTTGGTACCACTGGTGGCATCGCCACCCGGAAGCGCGAGATAGCTGCCTTCCTAGCGCAGACCTCCCATGAGACCACTGGCGGATGGCCCACAGCCCCGAATGGGCCCTACACATGGGGCTACTGCTACAAGCACGAGCGCACCACCTCCAGCTACTGCACCCCAAGCGAGCAGTGGCCATGTGCCCCTCGAAGGCGCTACTATGGCCGCGGGCCCATCCAGCTAACTCACAACTACAACTACGGGCAGGCAGGACGGGCCATTGGGGCTGACCTGTTGGGCAACCCGAACTTGGTGGTCGTGAATCCAACCGTGTCTTTTGAGACGGCGATGTGGTTCTGGATGGCGGAGCAACCGCCCAAGCCATCGAGCCATGCAGTGATCACAGGACAATGGAACCCGTCGGCGACGGACCGTGCTGCGGGGCGGGTGCCTGGGTTCGGCGTGATCACCAACATCATCAATGGCGGGATCGAGTGCTTTCACGGGTATGATGAACGTGTTGAGGATCGAATCGGATTTTACAAACGCTACTGCAACATCTTTGGTATCGGCTACGGTGACAACCTGGACTGCTACAAACAGAGGCCCTTTGCCTAATAATCCGCTCCATATATGTACTTGTGTACTTTTTTAAAAATGTTATTTTTCATTATAAAAATCTCAAAAATCTATAACTACTAATAAAGAGAGGTGCATTTCTCCTTTTTTTTTGTCCGTTTATCTATATTATATTTTGTATCCAAGTTGTCCTTATTTTTTGTGCGCCCGTCGTTGCACCTACGCGTTGCTAGAAAATTGAGCTGCTCACCTGTGCTTGAAGCTTGCCCTAAAAAAGCCTGGCTGCCTAGCCATAAGTATTAGCTTTCGCTTGTGCTCGGTCCGTCCGTCCCCGCCGCCTTTTTTTGGGCCAAAAAATGTGACTGAGTGAGATAATTAATTTCGCCTTGCCTCTTACACAAATTCTCGCCAATTTAAATGCTTCCGTGAGTTGCCTCCAAAAGCAAGGAGCCTCCTCGAGAATCAATAAACAAGGATGTGAATAAATAAATTGGATGAACAAAAGATCGGGCACAGGTAAAAGAAGTAATTTAAATTAAAAGAAGGACTAAATGTGGCTATTACGAACCTGTAGGAAGGAAAGGAATAAATTCCGCTTTAGTAAGCACAGGAAAGAAAAGAATTATATGGCTGCATGGGTCGATGGCAGAGAGAGGAACCTGATTAAATGAATGGGCTCAAATAGAATTGAAATTAAAAGAATGAATAAATGGACGTGGTAATTAATCTAAATGCGCATGTGTCTGCATTATGATTTGAGGGTGCGGCGTGTGGCGTGCATAAACATATTGACGTAAAATTGGTTAGCAATATAACATGCACGGTGGAGGAGCACGGCAACTGACCAAACTCGCCGCTTTGAAATTGTTCTTCGTTTTCTTTTGAATCCCCAGTTATAAATTGTTCTTAGCGATATTTACATTATACTCTGTGCATGCTAGAATGTGACGATAGTACAAAGAGGAAAAGTGCCAAGCTCACCAGGGGTGTGGCATACTTTGTTTCTCCCATGACAACGCACATGCATGTTTGCTAGTATAATCTTAAAACAAGATTTGACAACACATGGAGTCATGGTGCGTCAGTTGCGAGTAGACACGATGAATTTCATGTTGTTGTGTTGTCCAAAACGACGTGCGTCTATGGTGGCCAATGCAAACGATTAGGCCAAGTCTCATCTTCCGATCGCGACGTCGCCACGCTCCACCATGGCGGGCAGCACGCTGAGCCACAATTTTATATATAGTATATTTTATAACATATATATTCATAATATTTCAAAGCATAAACAAAAGTAGAACAAATAAACATGAAGAAGAAACAGAAAAATCAAGGTTGTGGCCTCCCAGGAGCTGGGCCGACCGAGTCCCTCGCTTCTGCCCTACGTCTTACTCCAAGGGAGACATAGGCGCGCCCGTAGGTCTTCCCCCCCCCCCCCCCCCCTCCACACCCACACACACAAAATAGTGTGGTAGGTGTGAGGAGTGTAACAATAGGTCACCATCCTTTCAAAAAGGAAGTATAGGTCGCCATCCAAATCAATATATATAAGGAAGATAATCAATAAATAAATCATGCTCCGACTTCATCACATAATTGTTCACCATACGTGCATGCTACAGGAATCACAAACTTCAACACAAGTATTTCTCAAATTCACAACTACCGAACTAGCATGACTCTAATATCACCATCTCCATATCTCAAAACAATTATCAAGTATCAAACTTCTCATAGTATTCAATGCACTTCTATGGAAGTTTTTATATTATAGCAAATTTCCATGTTGTTCTAAAGGACTATCAAAATAATATAAGTGAAGCATGAGAGAACAATAGTTTCTATAAAACAAATCCACCACCGTGCTCTAAAAGATATAAGTGAAGCACTAGAGCAAAAACTATATAGCTCAAAAGATATAAGTGAAGCACATAGAGTATTCTAATAAATTTCAAATCATGTGAGTCTCTCTCAAAAGATGTGTACAGAAAGGAGGATTGTGGTAAACTAAAAAGCAAAGACTCTAATCATACAAGACGCTCCAAGCAAAACACATATCATGTGGTGAATAAAAATATAGCTCCAAGTAAAGTTACCGATAGATGAAGACAAAAGAGGGGATGCCTTCCGGGGATTGTTTCCCCTATGAGAAGAGAGAAGACAATGGTGGCAAGCTCATCCGGAAGGACAAGGCCAAGTCTTTCCCCAACAAGAACCAATTCACCAAGAAGGCTCCTCCCAAGGGATTGGTGGCACAAGAAGAGTACAATGAGGATGATGATGATGAAGACAGTGAGACGGTTGCAATGGCCTTCGTGGCCATTGCAACAACCCCATGGGCGTCCCTCTTTGATTCACCCAATGAGAACTTCACCGCCAAGTGTCTCATGGCTAAGGCCACCAACAAGGTAACCCCCAACATCAAAACTACCATCATTACTCATCCTTCTTTGACGGATTGCATTGATGAAAGTGGGGGGTCCAACATGGAGGAAAATGAGTTTGAGTCTTTTATGAGTAAGCTTAAGGGTAAATCCAAGAAGCACTTCATTGCTCTCTTGGAACAACTTGGTGAAGCCAATGACATGATCGAGGCTCACGAAGACACCATCTCTGAGATGGAGGCGCAGAGTCGTGACTATGCCGATGAGATATCGGATCTCTCTAACGCTCTTGAGGAAGAGCTTGGTCATCGTTTGGCTCTTGAGGATTCATACAACGATGATCATGCTAAATTAAAGAAAGATCTTGATCATGCTCTTGTTGTGTCTTGTGTGCTAAATTCCGAGAAGGCCAAACTTGGTGTTGATCTTGCTAGACTCAAAGAGGAGTTTGATACCCTTGACAAGGCTCACAAGGCCTTGAAGAGTACTCATGCTACTCTTAAAGAGTCTCATGATCAACTCCAAGTGAGGCTAACCAAGGAGAAAGCCACTTTTCCTCATATGGTTTTAATTGATAATGCAAATGCTACTGACCCTTGTTGTGAGCATGTGCATCTTGTTGAGGAGAATGAAAAGTTGAAGGAGCAACTTGAGAAAGGCCTTGTGCCGTGCATACAAGGTGATAAGAACCTCAACGATCTTTTGAGCAATCAAAAGGAAGTTGTGGCCAAGGAAGGGATTAGGTTTGCACCCAAGTCCAAGAACAAGAAGAAGAATGACAAGGCCAAACGACCTCCTCCTCTCATGCAAACTTTTGTCAAAGAGGGAGAGGGTGCCTCTAAGGAGAAGAAGAACAATGTGAAGGGTGGTGGTGTCAAGAAGGGCAATGTCGCCCCTTCCAACAACGTCGGTGACTTTAACCCTTCCTATGTGTTATGCCGTGCTAGTGATGGGCATGCTTATGCTAAATTTGTTGGTTCTCCTTATGAGTACATTGAATGGTCTATTTGGGTTCCTAAGACCCTTATCACTAACATCAAAGGACCCATTACAAAATGGGTACCTAAAACCAAGCATTGATCTCTTGTAGGTGTTTGCTTCCGGTGGGGGATCATGGTTGCTCGATAGTGGAGCCACTAATCATATGACCGGAAGCAAGGACTTGGTGGTGGACGTGCAAAAGATTCCATCTATGCCCACCAATGTCGAGTGGGGTGATGCCTCGTCCTCTAAGGTATTGGGTCTTGGCAAGGTTGTCATTTCTCATGATCTCACCATCGAGAAGGTCATGCTTGTTGAGTCCCTTGCATACAATTTACTTTCCGTTCGTCAACTTGCAATCATGGGCTTTGACACCTTATTTGATATTGATACTGTGGCCCTCTTGTGGAGCAAGACTCTTAAAGTAGCCTTTGTTGGGCATGTCTAGAACAGTCTCTATGTGATTAACTTTTCGGAGCGACCCACTAAGACCGCGACATGCCTAATGGCTAAAGTTGACGTGGGATGGCTTTGGCATCGCCATTTAGCCCATGTCAATATGAGATCTTTGCAAAGTCTTCTCAATGGGGACCATGTCCGTGGACAAACAAATGTCAGTTTTGCCAAAGATCGTGCTTGCATTGAAGGAAAGCTACATGAGAAGGCTCACCCTCCCACGACTATCATTTACTCAAAGAGGCCTTTGGAGCTCGTTCACTTGGATCTCTTTGGGCCTCAATCCTTTGATAGTCTTGGGGGTAGAAAGTATTGCTTGGTGATTGTAGATGACTATTCAAGATACACTTGGGTGTACTTCTTCAAGAGGAAGAGTGAGACCCAACAAACCGGCATTGACTTTGCAAATGGAGCTCAACGTCAACACAATGCAAAGATCTTGACAATAAGAAGTGACAACGGCACCGAGTTCAAGAACTACACCTTGGATGACTTCCTTAGTGATGAGGGGATCAAACATCAATATTCTGCACCTTACACCCCTCAACAAAATGGTGTAGCGGAGAGGAAGAACCGGACGTTGATGGATGCGGCAAGAACCATGATGGTGGAGTTCAAGTCTCCATACAAATTTTGGGCCGAAGCCATCAACACCGCGTGTCATGCATCCAATCAGCTTTACCTCCGCAAAGGCTTGAACAAGACTCCATATGAGATACTCACCGGTAACAAGCCCAACCTCAAGTACTTCTGGGTATTCGGGTGTAAGTGTTTCATTCTCAAGAAAGGTGTTCATTTGTCTAAATTTGAGGCTAGAGCTCATGAGGGCATATTTGTTGGTTATGCTACAAACTCTCATGCTTACCGTGTCCTCAGTAAGTCAACGGGACTTATTGAGGAGACGTGTAACGTGGAGTTTGATGAGAATAATGGCTCCCAAGTGGAGCAAAGTGGTACTTGTGATGTAGGTGATGAAATTCCTCCCCAAGCCATAAGAAGAATGGGTGTTGGCTTTATCCTACACATTGAGGAACCCCTTGTGGTCGAAGGAGAAGGACAATGTTCCACTCAAATGGAACCATCGCCAACTCAAGACCCACACGCCTCCGAAGAAAAAAGTGAAGGACTTCAACCAAATGAACAAGATCAAGGGAAAGATCAACTTCAAGATGGTGGTGAATCACCAAGTGATGCCCAAGATCAAGTTCTCTCCTCCGAGCTAGTTCCAGATCAAGAACAAGCTCAAGACGACGCTCAAGATGATCAAGTTTCCTCTCCTCAACTCACTCCCGAGGAGGAATTGGAGCGTCGTGCCGCTAAGATTGCATCCAAGCTATCCACCAAAGATCACCTCATGACAAATGTGCTTCAAAGCTTAAGAAAGGGGGTAAGCACTCGTAGACAATTAGCAAACTATTGTGAACATCACGCGTTTGTCTCTTGTGTTGAACCCCAAAAGGTCTATGAGGTGCTCGAAGATCCGGATTGGCTTAATGCTATGCATGAAGAACTCAACAACTTCGAGCACAACAAGGTGTGGAGATTGGTGCCAAGGCCAACGGGGAACCATAATGTCATTGGAACCAAGTGGATATTCAAGAACAAGCAAGATGCTCATGGAATTATTGGCCGCAACAAGGCTCGCTTGGTAGCTCAAGGCTACTCCCAAGACGAGGGTATCGACTACGGTGAAACCTTTTCTCCCGTTGCTCGCCTTTAATCTATTCGTCTGTTGATTGCTTTTGCTTCTCATCATAACTTCAAGTTGCAACAAATGGATGTGAAGAGTGCTTTTCTTAATGGTCCTATTAATGAGTTGGTGTATGTCAAACAACCCCCCGGGTTCGAGGATCCATATTTCCCCGATCATGTGTACCAACTCAATAAGGCACTCTATGGCCTTAAACAAGCCCCACGTGCATGGTATGACCACCTTACCGAGTTGTTGCAAGATCGTGGGTTTGAAATTGGGAAAATTGACCCCACTCTTTTTACTAAGAAGGTCAAAGGGGAGTTCTTTGTGTGCCAACTATATGTTGATGACATTATCTTTGGTTCTCCTAACAAAACTTTCAATGAGGAATTTTCCGCTCTCATGACCTCGAAGTTCAAGATGTCCATGATGGGAGAGTTGAAGTTTTTTACCGGGTTCAAAATCAAGCAATGAAGAGAAGGAACCTTCATCAACCAAGCCAAATACACTCAAGACATGCTCAAGATATTCAATCTAAGTGAAGTCAAGTCAGCTTCCACTCCAATGCCCGTCAAATGCCAACTTGACATAGATCCCAATGGTAAAGCGGTGGATCAAAAGGTATATCACTCCATGATTGGCTCCTTGTTTTACCTTTGTGCATCTAGACCGGATATCATGTTGAGTGCGGGAATTTGTGCACGGTTTCAAGCCGCACCTAAGGAAAGTCACTTTGTGGCGGTCAAGTGAATCTTTTGATATTTGACTCATACCCCAAACTTTGGCTTATGGTACCCAAGAGGATCAAACTTCAACCTTGTAGGATATTCGGACTCAGATTGGGCGGGAGACAAAGTGGATAGGAAGTCCACTTCCGGAGGGTGCCAATTCCTTGGTTGCTCTTTGGTGAGTTGGTCTTCCAAGAAGCAAAGTTGTGTGTCTCTCTCGTCTACCGAAGCGGAGTATGTGGCCGCCGGTAGTTGTTGTGCACAACTTCTATGGATGAGGCAAACTTTAAAGGATTACGGTGTCATATGTGACAAAGTGCCTCATTGGTATGACAATGAAAGTGCCATCGAGATTTCTCTCAACCCGGTTCAACACTTCAAGACGAAGCATATTGAGATTCGTTATCACTTCATCCGGGATCATATTAGGCGAGGGGAGATCGACCTCAACTATGTCAACACTCATGATAACCTTGTAGATATGTTCACGAAGCCCTTGGATGAAGCAAGATTTCGCGAGTTAAGGCATGAGCTAAATATCATTGATTCAAGCAATGTTGCTTGAACCCTTGCACACCCCGCCATACTCAACTTGTTATCTTGTCTAGGTGTAGGCATGGACATAGGGGGAGTGTTGTTCTCTCAATGAACTCTCCCTCCCCCCATTATGCATAAATTGATCAACTCTTTCACATCAACCATTGTTGATGGTACTTGTGCTTCAAAGACGAGTTTTGGTCATGGGCCCAAGGATAATTTTTCGTGGTGCCATACCAATTGACTCAAACATAGGTGGCTCCGGCCACCACCCTCTCTTTGGAGAGGTTCTGTTGCGTGTTTAGTCCTTGTTGTCTCTTGCCTTCCTTTCTTTGTGTCGAGCTTGCGTGTGTTGTCTCGTGAATTAGCTCTTTGGTGTGTCCGTTCGCTTGAAGGTTTTATTGCAAAGGATGTTTTTATCTTTTCTGAAACTTGCATTTTTCTTGGGTCTGCGGTACTACCGTGGTGTGCCACGGTACTACCGCTGGAGTTGCGCACGGTACTACCGCATTTTTGCATGGCAGTATTTTTTTACTGCCGCTGGACGAGCGGTACTACCGCCCAGTGTGCGGTACTTCCACCCGGGCGGGACTACCGCGGTACTACCGCGCAGATGCGAGCGCGTGGGGGTTAAGAGCGAGCAGGGGGAGTTCCAACTCCCCCATACCCATTCAACTCTTTTTCCCCACGAAGTTCTCTCTCTCTCTTTCCTTCCCAAGACCGGCACTGGAGAACATCGTTGGATCTCCGTCTCCGGCCGCTCTCCTCGCATTCCGTCTGGTGGGATCGTTCCCCACCACGCCCTCTTGCCATGGAACAAGGTTTCTCCCCAAATCCCTCTCTTTTTGGTTCATTCTTTCGTATCTAGGTTTTTGGGGAGATGCATGTTGTTCTTGAGATTTTAGGCCAAATCTTCGCAAGAGTAGGATGTAGGAGAGTACTAGTGTGGAGAGATGATATTTGGTATGTTGCCCCATGGTAGATTTGATCAACCGTAGTACCGCGTTGTCACTGCTGTGCTCAGATCCATTCGTGCTTCGGATCCGACCTCATGCGGTACTACCGCTCCTTAGGAGCGGTACTACCGTGCGAGGTGCGGCAGTAAAATTTTACTTTCGCTCCCACTGCGGTGCTACCGTGACATCCTGGCGCGGTACTACCGTGACTGGAGCAACACTAAAACTTAGTTCCGTGCATCCGTGCGGCACTACCGTTGGTGTCAAATCTTACATGTGGCAACTACCCAATGCTATTTCTACTTGTTTCACTTGTTTTGCTGTGGCCTTTGCATTGATCATTCTCGTTTCTCTTGCGTGTTCGTGTGTTTTGTGTCATAGGTGGTGGCTCTGGTTCCAATGTCCTCCGTTCCAATCCCAGCCGTGACACGGGTTCCAAGTGTCTGTGCAACCAAGGTGAAGCTCCAGAGGGCTCCAATGCCCCCCAACGCAGAACCAAGACCACCGCCACCAAGAACAAGGAGCCCTCCATGGGCATGGATGAGATACCACTTGCTGAGTTTGTCACCCGAAGGAAGATCAACCCCTATGTGAATCCCCGTGCAAACTTCAGAGGGAATGACATGTTCTGGACCAAGCAGCAGAATCTTATCTATCTGGATGTGATCAAGGCCAAGCAGAACATCTACGTGGATGTGCACTGGATTGACATGAATCATATGAGGGATGACAAGCACCGTGACTATTTTGGTGAGGCTTTGGACCTGGTGGAGCAGTTTGGGGTTGAGGACTTGATCATGTTCCACCTGGACTTTGACCCTGAGATTGTGGCTCAGTTATTTGCCTCGGTCCACTTCCACTCTAATGAGGAACGGAGTTTGACATGGATGACAAATGGACAACAGTTGACCGCCAAGTGGAAGGACTTCATGGATATGCTACATGTTCGTTATGAGGGGCTCGACAAGCCCGTTGGTGTTCGCCCTCATGCCAACTCCGAGTCTGCTAACAAAAACAAGCTCCAGCCATACTATGTTGAGAAGAAGCTTCCCAGTGGCAAGAAGACCTGGGCACTGAACCCATTCCTTGACATCATGTATCGGATCTTCCGCAACACCCTCTTCCCACGTATTGGTGACAAGGATAAGGTACATGCCTATCTCGTGGATATGATGCTCATTTGTGAGGAGGCGCGTCGTGTTCAGATGTAACCACTTGATGTCTCACATATCATGTGGTGTGAGCTTAGGTTTGCGGTGTTCAACCATAAGGTACCCATCTATGGTCCTTACCTGTTTCACCTGATCTCGAAGACTTGGGAGAAGCTCTATCCCAATGTTGAGTTTGAGGCCCCCGACTGGACCCGTCACGAGCCCGTCAAGCTCCGCGTCAAGCCTAAGTGGGCTAACACCACTACCCGTGCTGAGGCGGCAGCTGCTCAGATGGATGTTGGTGAGGATGAGCTTGAGGAGGAGGAAGCGGATGAGGATAGCTCTGCTAGGTATGCTCCTCCCTTTACTGAGCCCTCATGGGCTAAGAAGCTGAAGGCCAAGATGAAGACCTTGTTCTGTATGCAAGCCAAGGGGCAGTACAGGACCCATGTTGCTTCCAAGGAGAGTCGCCGGCGCGACAAGAGGATCTTGAGGACGTTTGGCGAGGACGTCTCCAGCGGGTCCGAGAAGCACATCACCCCAGAGGCAGCTTGGATGGCAAAGCAGAGCTATAAGTGGACTGATTCTGAGGAGGAGCGGGAGGAGACCATTCCCACTGCCGAGACCAACGAGGAGCGCGACTAGTGATCGTCTCTGCCTGAGCTACCACCTGTGTAGTAGGTGTCCTCTCTGCCTTTTGGTGTCTCGATGCCAAAGGGGGAGAGAGTGTAGGGATTTGCAAGTCGTGTGTCGTGTTTGCTTTTTGTTGGACCTCATTTTCTTTGGTTTGATTTGTCGTGAGTCGTGTTCCATATCATATGGTGTAAGACATATGCACTCTAGCGTATCCTATTGTCTTTCATGCTTAGTATCCCGTGAGCGTATACTATCTTGTGCCAGTTACTTTATGCTCATAGTTTTATCTTGCCTACTTGCTTAGTGTTAGGTTCATTATTGCAAGATATGCCTTGTCTATAAAATATAGGAGGAGTGTTGATCCTAGCATGTGTGTCATGCAGTCCAAAGCACTTCTCTAATATGCACACATCTAGGGGGAGCCCGTCTATATTTTATAGATGGTGGGATTGCCGTTGTTTCTCTTTATATCCCTTTGTGCAAATCCCGTATTGTCATCAATCCACCAAAAAGGGGGGATTGTAAGGGCATATTTATCCCTGAGTAGTTTTGGTGATTGATGACAATGCCTTTGCGGACTAATTGTGTGCATTGAGCATTTCAGACATATCATTAAGTCATACTATTAAGAGGGGGTCCGCGTTGGAAAGGTTTGGGTGGAATCAACACGTACACATCTGTTTCCTTTGCACCACCTTTCCTTTGGCTCTTTGGAGCATCCTCCGTTTTTTCCTTGTCTTTGCAAAATGAAGGATTCCTAGTGTTGTTGATCTGGGGCATGCGGTAGTACTGCTCTCCCGAGTGATAGTACCGCAGAGCCTTGCGGTAGTACCGGCCGTAGGGGCGGTAGTACCGCAGGTACTCACAGTAGTACCGCTCCTCAGGAGCGGTACCGTGGCCTCTGGCCAGGCTCAGCCGCTTGAGCGGTTGTAGGGGCGGATGTAATTTTTTACATTCGCGCCCTATGCGGTAGTACCACCCCATGGGCGTGGTAGTACCGTGAGCCCTGGCCTAGCACAGCGACATGAGCGGAAGTAGGGGCGGATGTAATTTTTTACATCCGCGCCCTACGTGGTAGTATCGCTTGCAAGGTGCAGTACTACCGTGTCGGATTTTTGCACCGATCCCAACTCAGCGGATTGCCATGGATGTATTTTTATATTTCCGTGCCTTCCCAAAACTGGCCTATCCCTGCCTTGCGGTAGTACTGCGCCAGCGGTTCTACCGCCCTCTACTTCACCGCATCAAGGCTGCTTTGGATTCTGCTACATGGGCGGTAGTACCGCAGTGCGTTGTGGTAGTACCGTGTGCCCTAGCGGTAGTACCGCGTCTCCGGTGCGGTAGTACCGTGTGTCGCAGGCTGAGTTGGTGGATAACGGTTGGATTTGTTCTCTTACTATAAAAGGGGAGTCTTCTTCTCCGAGTTGACCACCTCTTCCACCCCCAAGCTCCATTGTTGCTCCAAGCTCCATTTTAGCCCGATATCTCTCCCTGGCCGATCAAACTTGTTGATCTCCTAGGGATCGGTTGAGAAGGCCTAGATCTACACATCCACCAAGAGATACTTGATTCCCCCCACTAATCCCTCGCGGATCTTGTTACTCTTGGGTGTTTGAGCACCCTAGACGGTTGAGGTCATCATGGAGCCATACTCCATTATGGTGAAGCTTCGTGGTGTTGTTGGGAGCCTCCAATTAAGTTGTGGAGATTGCCCCAATCTTGTTTGTAAAGGTTCGGCCGCCGCCTTCCAGGGCACCAATAGTGGAATCACGACATCTCGCGTTGTGTGAGGGCGTGAGGAGAATACGGTGGCCCTAGTGGCTTCTTGGGAAGCATTGTGCCTCCACACCGCTCCAACGGAGACGTACTTCCCCTCAAAGGGAAGGAACTTTGGTAACACATCCTCGTCTTCACCGACTCCACTCTTGGTTATCTCATCCATTTACTCGTGCAAGCTTATCTTGTGTTGCATCCCTTGCTTGCTTGTTTACTTATTGTTGTTGCATCATATAGGTTGCTCACCTAGTTGCATATCTAGACAACCTACTTTGATGCAAAGTTTAAATTGGTAAAGAAAAGCTAAAAATTGTTAGTTGCCTATTCACCCCCCCCCCCCCCCCATCTAGTCAACTATATCGATCCTTTGAGATGGTGTGTCCAGGGACATGTTGCCCCGGTCTGATTCTTTCAACGGCTATGGTTTTGCTTCTAGCAAACTACTTTGGAGGTCTATAAAGCTGCTGATCAACGATGGAGCCGTATCGAGCTTGGGTGAAGAGGTGATCTGTCTTTTTATCCTTTGGTGGCCGCTTCGGTGGTGTCGAAGGAAAGGGACAGGTTCTGGTATTCTGCATAGGATTTTCCTATCTTTTCAGTTATGTATGGTCGGTGCTTACGTGCCTTGTAACTTAATCTTTATTCTATATAAATGAGACACATATTACCATGCAAAAAAATGGAAAGCATATGAGGGAAAGCAAGTAGGGAGGATGCATCTGTCAAGATTTATAGGGAGTAGATATTCAACTGAAATTGACTTTGTGCCCCGCTTTCTGTGGCAGATTGTCATGACGCTCACGCTAGATTTGCTCTTGAACGGGATTATTATGCCCCTGCTCCACCTCCCCTTTTCACCCCGGGAAAATATCTAGTACTCCCATCCTTGGAGTACTTCGGATGCCCCAAGTTCAAAAACAAATCTTAAATGTTTTCAATTTTTTTAAAAAAAAAATGAACATTCGCAAGGAATGTGACTACAACCCCTAGAAATTTCAGGTCCAAACTTATTTTTGAGGGTCCAAACTTGAAATGTACATTGACAAACAAAAATGTGAAATCCAGATATGAATAATCTCGATGTTGATTTTGTCTTTTTTTAACACTATTCATGCCAGATTTCACATTTTTGTTTCTTATTGTCATTTCAAGTTTGGACCTGAAATTTTTAGGGGTTGTAGTCACATTCATTGTGAACATTCATACTTTTCCGGAATTTTTTGAAACATTTATGAATAGCTTTTTTAAACTTGGAGCACCGGGAGTACCCCAAGGATAGGAGTACCTGATACTTTCCCTTTCACCCCCTTTTGCTCACCCTGAGCTTCAAGGTTTTAAATCACATTTTTCACAGCTTCACGTGAGGATCGAGCTAGCTACGTTAGGGCGTCTCCAACACTGACCCACAAATGGCTTTGGCCTCTGTCCGAGGACAGGGGATTAGTCTGCAAACACTGATGTCGAAGGCCGCCATCTAATGCTGCTCGCACACATTTCAGCCACTGATCAAACCAAAAGGACAAAACTCATGCAAACATGGCGGATTTTCATATAAACCTGACTGGATTCGATACATTTTGGACATATTTCATAAACCGGATGAAATTCATTATATTTTGGATAATTTTTTACTAAACCGTATTTTTTTGGACATTATATTTTGGAAGAGGCCTGCAAATCACCGGCGGAGGAAGCGTGCAAGTCGCCGGCGGAGGAGATGTAGCCCCTTTCCGTGGGCGGCTATGTCTCACTGGCCGCGGGCGAGCTCACGTCGGCACGATCCAGTGGCAGACGGAGCATCCAGTCGTCCCTGGACGAGGGCATGCCAGAGGCGCGCCATCAGGCCGCTATCGCGGGAGGCTTGGCATGGCTGGGTGTGGTCGCGGTCAAGGGCGCCAGCCTCCTGACTTGAAGACGGAGACGCCGCCTGTGGTGGCTATGGCGATGCTGGAGACATGGGGCATGGCGCAGAGGATGGCGAAGCTCACACACGTGACCCCATGCATGGTGAGAAACTTGCCCAGCACTGGCGGACAATTCTATTTGGTTGTTTGATTCAATTAGAGTTAATGAAAATCGTTAGTGAAAATTTGTTTTTACAAACTTTAGTTTTGTTTGTTTAGATTTCGTTAGGAAATTCAGTTTGTTAATGAAAACTAGTTGAATTACGCTCATTAGATTATGTTAGAATCTCATGCAATTATAGTCCATTAAATTTTGTGGCATTTTCTCATTTTGTTATAAAGTTCAATTCTGTTTAGAAAAATAAAATTGCCAAAGATCATAAAGTGTGTTCATTAGGTTTTTGTTGTTGTAAAGGTTAATTCGGTTATGCAAATTTCATTATTGATCAAGTAGGCGCTTCTAGTCATAAAGACCATGGCGCGGGTGATGAGGGTAACGGAGGTGCGGAAGGTGACCATAATGGTGAGCTCATAATTTCAGTTCTATCCGAGCACTCATTTTTCGTGACATGGCAGCATATTTTGCTCATTTTGTGTGACATGGTAGAGATTATTGTACCTCTGCGACCAACCACCCTTCCTCAAATAACAATAGGATCGCTTATATGGCATACATCAGACTATTTATTCCTTGTTAATTGCATCAGGTTTGTTTTGAGTCACGTCCTACTAATTAATCCTTCTATCTCCCATGTCTGATCCTCGGTTACAGTTGCTCCAAGGCGGGTGGACAGTGCAAATTCTTGCGCAGCTAGCCAACTGTCTGATCATCGGTTCTGTCAACAGCAAAAATATTATAAATGATGATTTTTTATACGAAACAGGAGAATTGCATTCCATGGACATCCGTCCTTGAACACCCTGCGTCATCTATATACATATCAACGTAAATTCCACATGCATGTATACAAGCACACGGTCGCTCTCGATCAAGTCACCAGACTCGATCGGATCTAAGCCTCCGGCAATTATTATTTTTTAACTAAGCCTCCGAGAAAGAAGGCAGTAAGGAGGAGACAAATCTGCTACCTAGTTCTTTCAGCGAGAAAGATATATAAATACATGCACTCCCATGGCTTCAGACACAGAAACACCACTACAACTGTAAGTGCAACGCTACAGTTGCCACGGCATACAATGAGACCGCTCGCAGTGGTAGCAGTGCTAGCCACGGCGGCCATGGTTATCGCATGTGCACGCGCTGTGCAGTGCGGCTCGCAGGCTGGCGGGGCGACATGCCCAAACTGCCTCTGTTGTAGCCACTTCGGCTGGTGCGGCTCCACACCGGAATACTGTGGCGATGGTTGCCAGAGCCATTGCTCTGGCTGCGGCAGCACGCCTGTCACACCCTACCCCTTCGGTGGTGTGTCCTCCATCGTCTCCCGCTCCCTTTTCAACCAAATTCTCCTCCACCGTAATGACCCAGCATGCCAGGCCAAGGGCTTCTACACATATGACGCCTTCATCGCTGCCGCCGCTGCCTTCCCTGGCTTTGGTACCACTGGTGGCATCGCCACCCGGAAGCGCGAGATAGCTGCCTTCCTAGCGCAGACCTCCCATGAGACCACTGGCGGATGGCCCACAGCCCCGAATGGGCCCTACACATGGGGCTACTGCTACAAGCACGAGCGCACCACCTCCAGCTACTGCACCCCAAGCGAGCAGTGGCCATGTGCCCCTCGAAGGCGCTACTATGGCCGCGGGCCCATCCAGCTAACTCACAACTACAACTACGGGCAGGCAGGACGGGCCATTGGGGCTGACCTGTTGGGCAACCCGAACTTGGTGGTCGTGAATCCAACCGTGTCTTTTGAGACGGCGATGTGGTTCTGGATGGCGGAGCAACCGCCCAAGCCATCGAGCCATGCAGTGATCACAGGACAATGGAACCCGTCGGCGACGGACCGTGCTGCGGGGCGGGTGCCTGGGTTCGGCGTGATCACCAACATCATCAATGGCGGGATCGAGTGCTTTCACGGGTATGATGAACGTGTTGAGGATCGAATCGGATTTTACAAACGCTACTGCAACATCTTTGGTATCGGCTACGGTGACAACCTGGACTGCTACAAACAGAGGCCCTTTGCCTAATAATCCGCTCCATATATGTACTTGTGTACTTTTTTAAAAATGTTATTTTTCATTATAAAAATCTCAAAAATCTATAACTACTAATAAAGAGAGGTGCATTTCTCCTTTTTTTTTGTCCGTTTATCTATATTATATTTTGTATCCAAGTTGTCCTTATTTTTTGTGCGCCCGTCGTTGCACCTACGCGTTGCTAGAAAATTGAGCTGCTCACCTGTGCTTGAAGCTTGCCCTAAAAAAGCCTGGCTGCCTAGCCATAAGTATTAGCTTTCGCTTGTGCTCGGTCCGTCCGTCCCCGCCGCCTTTTTTTGGGCCAAAAAATGTGACTGAGTGAGATAATTAATTTCGCCTTGCCTCTTACACAAATTCTCGCCAATTTAAATGCTTCCGTGAGTTGCCTCCAAAAGCAAGGAGCCTCCTCGAGAATCAATAAACAAGGATGTGAATAAATAAATTGGATGAACAAAAGATCGGGCACAGGTAAAAGAAGTAATTTAAATTAAAAGAAGGACTAAATGTGGCTATTACGAACCTGTAGGAAGGAAAGGAATAAATTCCGCTTTAGTAAGCACAGGAAAGAAAAGAATTATATGGCTGCATGGGTCGATGGCAGAGAGAGGAACCTGATTAAATGAATGGGCTCAAATAGAATTGAAATTAAAAGAATGAATAAATGGACGTGGTAATTAATCTAAATGCGCATGTGTCTGCATTATGATTTGAGGGTGCGGCGTGTGGCGTGCATAAACATATTGACGTAAAATTGGTTAGCAATATAACATGCACGGTGGAGGAGCACGGCAACTGACCAAACTCGCCGCTTTGAAATTGTTCTTCGTTTTCTTTTGAATCCCCAGTTATAAATTGTTCTTAGCGATATTTACATTATACTCTGTGCATGCTAGAATGTGACGATAGTACAAAGAGGAAAAGTGCCAAGCTCACCAGGGGTGTGGCATACTTTGTTTCTCCCATGACAACGCACATGCATGTTTGCTAGTATAATCTTAAAACAAGATTTGACAACACATGGAGTCATGGTGCGTCAGTTGCGAGTAGACACGATGAATTTCATGTTGTTGTGTTGTCCAAAACGACGTGCGTCTATGGTGGCCAATGCAAACGATTAGGCCAAGTCTCATCTTCCGATCGCGACGTCGCCACGCTCCACCATGGCGGGCAGCACGCTGAGCCACAATTTTATATATAGTATATTTTATAACATATATATTCATAATATTTCAAAGCATAAACAAAAGTAGAACAAATAAACATGAAGAAGAAACAGAAAAATCAAGGTTGTGGCCTCCCAGGAGCTGGGCCGACCGAGTCCCTCGCTTCTGCCCTACGTCTTACTCCAAGGGAGACATAGGCGCGCCCGTAGGTCTTCCCCCCCCCCCCCCCCCCTCCACACCCACACACACAAAATAGTGTGGTAGGTGTGAGGAGTGTAACAATAGGTCACCATCCTTTCAAAAAGGAAGTATAGGTCGCCATCCAAATCAATATATATAAGGAAGATAATCAATAAATAAATCATGCTCCGACTTCATCACATAATTGTTCACCATACGTGCATGCTACAGGAATCACAAACTTCAACACAAGTATTTCTCAAATTCACAACTACCGAACTAGCATGACTCTAATATCACCATCTCCATATCTCAAAACAATTATCAAGTATCAAACTTCTCATAGTATTCAATGCACTTCTATGGAAGTTTTTATATTATAGCAAATTTCCATGTTGTTCTAAAGGACTATCAAAATAATATAAGTGAAGCATGAGAGAACAATAGTTTCTATAAAACAAATCCACCACCGTGCTCTAAAAGATATAAGTGAAGCACTAGAGCAAAAACTATATAGCTCAAAAGATATAAGTGAAGCACATAGAGTATTCTAATAAATTTCAAATCATGTGAGTCTCTCTCAAAAGATGTGTACAGAAAGGAGGATTGTGGTAAACTAAAAAGCAAAGACTCTAATCATACAAGACGCTCCAAGCAAAACACATATCATGTGGTGAATAAAAATATAGCTCCAAGTAAAGTTACCGATAGATGAAGACAAAAGAGGGGATGCCTTCCGGGGATTGTTTCCCCTATGAGAAGAGAGAAGACAATGGTGGCAAGCTCATCCGGAAGGACAAGGCCAAGTCTTTCCCCAACAAGAACCAATTCACCAAGAAGGCTCCTCCCAAGGGATTGGTGGCACAAGAAGAGTACAATGAGGATGATGATGATGAAGACAGTGAGACGGTTGCAATGGCCTTCGTGGCCATTGCAACAACCCCACGGGCGTCCCTCTTTGATTCACCCAATGAGAACTTCACCGCCAAGTGTCTCATGGCTAAGGCCACCAACAAGGTAACCCCCAACATCAAAACTACCATCATTACTCATCCTTCTTTGACGGATTGCATTGATGAAAGTGGGGGGTCCAACATGGAGGAAAATGAGTTTGAGTCTTTTATGAGTAAGCTTAAGGGTAAATCCAAGAAGCACTTCATTGCTCTCTTGGAACAACTTGGTGAAGCCAATGACATGATCGAGGCTCACGAAGACACCATCTCTGAGATGGAGGCGCAGAGTCGTGACTATGCCGATGAGATATCGGATCTCTCTAACGCTCTTGAGGAAGAGCTTGGTCATCGTTTGGCTCTTGAGGATTCATACAACGATGATCATGCTAAATTAAAGAAAGATCTTGATCATGCTCTTGTTGTGTCTTGTGTGCTAAATTCCGAGAAGGCCAAACTTGGTGTTGATCTTGCTAGACTCAAAGAGGAGTTTGATACCCTTGACAAGGCTCACAAGGCCTTGAAGAGTACTCATGCTACTCTTAAAGAGTCTCATGATCAACTCCAAGTGAGGCTAACCAAGGAGAAAGCCACTTTTCCTCATATGGTTTTAATTGATAATGCAAATGCTACTGACCCTTGTTGTGAGCATGTGCATCTTGTTGAGGAGAATGAAAAGTTGAAGGAGCAACTTGAGAAAGGCCTTGTGCCGTGCATACAAGGTGATAAGAACCTCAACGATCTTTTGAGCAATCAAAAGGAAGTTGTGGCCAAGGAAGGGATTAGGTTTGCACCCAAGTCCAAGAACAAGAAGAAGAATGACAAGGCCAAACGACCTCCTCCTCTCATGCAAACTTTTGTCAAAGAGGGAGAGGGTGCCTCTAAGGAGAAGAAGAACAATGTGAAGGGTGGTGGTGTCAAGAAGGGCAATGTCGCCCCTTCCAACAACGTCGGTGACTTTAACCCTTCCTATGTGTTATGCCGTGCTAGTGATGGGCATGCTTATGCTAAATTTGTTGGTTCTCCTTATGAGTACATTGAATGGTCTATTTGGGTTCCTAAGACCCTTATCACTAACATCAAAGGACCCATTACAAAATGGGTACCTAAAACCAAGCATTGATCTCTTGTAGGTGTTTGCTTCCGGTGGGGGATCATGGTTGCTCGATAGTGGAGCCACTAATCATATGACCGGAAGCAAGGACTTGGTGGTGGACGTGCAAAAGATTCCATCTATGCCCACCAATGTCGAGTGGGGTGATGCCTCGTCCTCTAAGGTATTGGGTCTTGGCAAGGTTGTCATTTCTCATGATCTCACCATCGAGAAGGTCATGCTTGTTGAGTCCCTTGCATACAATTTACTTTCCGTTCGTCAACTTGCAATCATGGGCTTTGACACCTTATTTGATATTGATACTGTGGCCCTCTTGTGGAGCAAGACTCTTAAAGTAGCCTTTGTTGGGCATGTCTAGAACAGTCTCTATGTGATTAACTTTTCGGAGCGACCCACTAAGACCGCGACATGCCTAATGGCTAAAGTTGACGTGGGATGGCTTTGGCATCGCCATTTAGCCCATGTCAATATGAGATCTTTGCAAAGTCTTCTCAATGGGGACCATGTCCGTGGACAAACAAATGTCAGTTTTGCCAAAGATCGTGCTTGCATTGAAGGAAAGCTACATGAGAAGGCTCACCCTCCCACGACTATCATTTACTCAAAGAGGCCTTTGGAGCTCGTTCACTTGGATCTCTTTGGGCCTCAATCCTTTGATAGTCTTGGGGGTAGAAAGTATTGCTTGGTGATTGTAGATGACTATTCAAGATACACTTGGGTGTACTTCTTCAAGAGGAAGAGTGAGACCCAACAAACCGGCATTGACTTTGCAAATGGAGCTCAACGTCAACACAATGCAAAGATCTTGACAATAAGAAGTGACAACGGCACCGAGTTCAAGAACTACACCTTGGATGACTTCCTTAGTGATGAGGGGATCAAACATCAATATTCTGCACCTTACACCCCTCAACAAAATGGTGTAGCGGAGAGGAAGAACCGGACGTTGATGGATGCGGCAAGAACCATGATGGTGGAGTTCAAGTCTCCATACAAATTTTGGGCCGAAGCCATCAACACCGCGTGTCATGCATCCAATCAGCTTTACCTCCGCAAAGGCTTGAACAAGACTCCATATGAGATACTCACCGGTAACAAGCCCAACCTCAAGTACTTCTGGGTATTCGGGTGTAAGTGTTTCATTCTCAAGAAAGGTGTTCATTTGTCTAAATTTGAGGCTAGAGCTCATGAGGGCATATTTGTTGGTTATGCTACAAACTCTCATGCTTACCGTGTCCTCAGTAAGTCAACGGGACTTATTGAGGAGACGTGTAACGTGGAGTTTGATGAGAATAATGGCTCCCAAGTGGAGCAAAGTGGTACTTGTGATGTAGGTGATGAAATTCCTCCCCAAGCCATAAGAAGAATGGGTGTTGGCTTTATCCTACACATTGAGGAACCCCTTGTGGTCGAAGGAGAAGGACAATGTTCCACTCAAATGGAACCATCGCCAACTCAAGACCCACACGCCTCCGAAGAAAAAAGTGAAGGACTTCAACCAAATGAACAAGATCAAGGGAAAGATCAACTTCAAGATGGTGGTGAATCACCAAGTGATGCCCAAGATCAAGTTCTCTCCTCCGAGCTAGTTCCAGATCAAGAACAAGCTCAAGACGACGCTCAAGATGATCAAGTTTCCTCTCCTCAACTCACTCCCGAGGAGGAATTGGAGCGTCGTGCCGCTAAGATTGCATCCAAGCTATCCACCAAAGATCACCTCATGACAAATGTGCTTCAAAGCTTAAGAAAGGGGGTAAGCACTCGTAGACAATTAGCAAACTATTGTGAACATCACGCGTTTGTCTCTTGTGTTGAACCCCAAAAGGTCTATGAGGTGCTCGAAGATCCGGATTGGCTTAATGCTATGCATGAAGAACTCAACAACTTCGAGCACAACAAGGTGTGGAGATTGGTGCCAAGGCCAACGGGGAACCATAATGTCATTGGAACCAAGTGGATATTCAAGAACAAGCAAGATGCTCATGGAATTATTGGCCGCAACAAGGCTCGCTTGGTAGCTCAAGGCTACTCCCAAGACGAGGGTATCGACTACGGTGAAACCTTTTCTCCCGTTGCTCGCCTTTAATCTATTCGTCTGTTGATTGCTTTTGCTTCTCATCATAACTTCAAGTTGCAACAAATGGATGTGAAGAGTGCTTTTCTTAATGGTCCTATTAATGAGTTGGTGTATGTCAAACAACCCCCCGGGTTCGAGGATCCATATTTCCCCGATCATGTGTACCAACTCAATAAGGCACTCTATGGCCTTAAACAAGCCCCACGTGCATGGTATGACCACCTTACCGAGTTGTTGCAAGATCGTGGGTTTGAAATTGGGAAAATTGACCCCACTCTTTTTACTAAGAAGGTCAAAGGGGAGTTCTTTGTGTGCCAACTATATGTTGATGACATTATCTTTGGTTCTCCTAACAAAACTTTCAATGAGGAATTTTCCGCTCTCATGACCTCGAAGTTCAAGATGTCCATGATGGGAGAGTTGAAGTTTTTTACCGGGTTCAAAATCAAGCAATGAAGAGAAGGAACCTTCATCAACCAAGCCAAATACACTCAAGACATGCTCAAGATATTCAATCTAAGTGAAGTCAAGTCAGCTTCCACTCCAATGCCCGTCAAATGCCAACTTGACATAGATCCCAATGGTAAAGCGGTGGATCAAAAGGTATATCACTCCATGATTGGCTCCTTGTTTTACCTTTGTGCATCTAGACCGGATATCATGTTGAGTGCGGGAATTTGTGCACGGTTTCAAGCCGCACCTAAGGAAAGTCACTTTGTGGCGGTCAAGTGAATCTTTTGATATTTGACTCATACCCCAAACTTTGGCTTATGGTACCCAAGAGGATCAAACTTCAACCTTGTAGGATATTCGGACTCAGATTGGGCGGGAGACAAAGTGGATAGGAAGTCCACTTCCGGAGGGTGCCAATTCCTTGGTTGCTCTTTGGTGAGTTGGTCTTCCAAGAAGCAAAGTTGTGTGTCTCTCTCGTCTACCGAAGCGGAGTATGTGGCCGCCGGTAGTTGTTGTGCACAACTTCTATGGATGAGGCAAACTTTAAAGGATTACGGTGTCATATGTGACAAAGTGCCTCATTGGTATGACAATGAAAGTGCCATCGAGATTTCTCTCAACCCGGTTCAACACTTCAAGACGAAGCATATTGAGATTCGTTATCACTTCATCCGGGATCATATTAGGCGAGGGGAGATCGACCTCAACTATGTCAACACTCATGATAACCTTGTAGATATGTTCACGAAGCCCTTGGATGAAGCAAGATTTCGCGAGTTAAGGCATGAGCTAAATATCATTGATTCAAGCAATGTTGCTTGAACCCTTGCACACCCCGCCATACTCAACTTGTTATCTTGTCTAGGTGTAGGCATGGACATAGGGGGAGTGTTGTTCTCTCAATGAACTCTCCCTCCCCCCATTATGCATAAATTGATCAACTCTTTCACATCAACCATTGTTGATGGTACTTGTGCTTCAAAGACGAGTTTTGGTCATGGGCCCAAGGATAATTTTTCGTGGTGCCATACCAATTGACTCAAACATAGGTGGCTCCGGCCACCACCCTCTCTTTGGAGAGGTTCTGTTGCGTGTTTAGTCCTTGTTGTCTCTTGCCTTCCTTTCTTTGTGTCGAGCTTGCGTGTGTTGTCTCGTGAATTAGCTCTTTGGTGTGTCCGTTCGCTTGAAGGTTTTATTGCAAAGGATGTTTTTATCTTTTCTGAAACTTGCATTTTTCTTGGGTCTGCGGTACTACCGTGGTGTGCCACGGTACTACCGCTGGAGTTGCGCACGGTACTACCGCATTTTTGCATGGCAGTATTTTTTTACTGCCGCTGGACGAGCGGTACTACCGCCCAGTGTGCGGTACTTCCACCCGGGCGGGACTACCGCGGTACTACCGCGCAGATGCGAGCGCGTGGGGGTTAAGAGCGAGCAGGGGGAGTTCCAACTCCCCCATACCCATTCAACTCTTTTTCCCCACGAAGTTCTCTCTCTCTCTTTCCTTCCCAAGACCGGCACTGGAGAACATCGTTGGATCTCCGTCTCCGGCCGCTCTCCTCGCATTCCGTCTGGTGGGATCGTTCCCCACCACGCCCTCTTGCCATGGAACAAGGTTTCTCCCCAAATCCCTCTCTTTTTGGTTCATTCTTTCGTATCTAGGTTTTTGGGGAGATGCATGTTGTTCTTGAGATTTTAGGCCAAATCTTCGCAAGAGTAGGATGTAGGAGAGTACTAGTGTGGAGAGATGATATTTGGTATGTTGCCCCATGGTAGATTTGATCAACCGTAGTACCGCGTTGTCACTGCTGTGCTCAGATCCATTCGTGCTTCGGATCCGACCTCATGCGGTACTACCGCTCCTTAGGAGCGGTACTACCGTGCGAGGTGCGGCAGTAAAATTTTACTTTCGCTCCCACTGCGGTGCTACCGTGACATCCTGGCGCGGTACTACCGTGACTGGAGCAACACTAAAACTTAGTTCCGTGCATCCGTGCGGCACTACCGTTGGTGTCAAATCTTACATGTGGCAACTACCCAATGCTATTTCTACTTGTTTCACTTGTTTTGCTGTGGCCTTTGCATTGATCATTCTCGTTTCTCTTGCGTGTTCGTGTGTTTTGTGTCATAGGTGGTGGCTCTGGTTCCAATGTCCTCCGTTCCAATCCCAGCCGTGACACGGGTTCCAAGTGTCTGTGCAACCAAGGTGAAGCTCCAGAGGGCTCCAATGCCCCCCAACGCAGAACCAAGACCACCGCCACCAAGAACAAGGAGCCCTCCATGGGCATGGATGAGATACCACTTGCTGAGTTTGTCACCCGAAGGAAGATCAACCCCTATGTGAATCCCCGTGCAAACTTCAGAGGGAATGACATGTTCTGGACCAAGCAGCAGAATCTTATCTATCTGGATGTGATCAAGGCCAAGCAGAACATCTACGTGGATGTGCACTGGATTGACATGAATCATATGAGGGATGACAAGCACCGTGACTATTTTGGTGAGGCTTTGGACCTGGTGGAGCAGTTTGGGGTTGAGGACTTGATCATGTTCCACCTGGACTTTGACCCTGAGATTGTGGCTCAGTTATTTGCCTCGGTCCACTTCCACTCTAATGAGGAACGGAGTTTGACATGGATGACAAATGGACAACAGTTGACCGCCAAGTGGAAGGACTTCATGGATATGCTACATGTTCGTTATGAGGGGCTCGACAAGCCCGTTGGTGTTCGCCCTCATGCCAACTCCGAGTCTGCTAACAAAAACAAGCTCCAGCCATACTATGTTGAGAAGAAGCTTCCCAGTGGCAAGAAGACCTGGGCACTGAACCCATTCCTTGACATCATGTATCGGATCTTCCGCAACACCCTCTTCCCACGTATTGGTGACAAGGATAAGGTACATGCCTATCTCGTGGATATGATGCTCATTTGTGAGGAGGCGCGTCGTGTTCAGATGTAACCACTTGATGTCTCACATATCATGTGGTGTGAGCTTAGGTTTGCGGTGTTCAACCATAAGGTACCCATCTATGGTCCTTACCTGTTTCACCTGATCTCGAAGACTTGGGAGAAGCTCTATCCCAATGTTGAGTTTGAGGCCCCCGACTGGACCCGTCACGAGCCCGTCAAGCTCCGCGTCAAGCCTAAGTGGGCTAACACCACTACCCGTGCTGAGGCGGCAGCTGCTCAGATGGATGTTGGTGAGGATGAGCTTGAGGAGGAGGAAGCGGATGAGGATAGCTCTGCTAGGTATGCTCCTCCCTTTACTGAGCCCTCATGGGCTAAGAAGCTGAAGGCCAAGATGAAGACCTTGTTCTGTATGCAAGCCAAGGGGCAGTACAGGACCCATGTTGCTTCCAAGGAGAGTCGCCGGCGCGACAAGAGGATCTTGAGGACGTTTGGCGAGGACGTCTCCAGCGGGTCCGAGAAGCACATCACCCCAGAGGCAGCTTGGATGGCAAAGCAGAGCTATAAGTGGACTGATTCTGAGGAGGAGCGGGAGGAGACCATTCCCACTGCCGAGACCAACGAGGAGCGCGACTAGTGATCGTCTCTGCCTGAGCTACCACCTGTGTAGTAGGTGTCCTCTCTGCCTTTTGGTGTCTCGATGCCAAAGGGGGAGAGAGTGTAGGGATTTGCAAGTCGTGTGTCGTGTTTGCTTTTTGTTGGACCTCATTTTCTTTGGTTTGATTTGTCGTGAGTCGTGTTCCATATCATATGGTGTAAGACATATGCACTCTAGCGTATCCTATTGTCTTTCATGCTTAGTATCCCGTGAGCGTATACTATCTTGTGCCAGTTACTTTATGCTCATAGTTTTATCTTGCCTACTTGCTTAGTGTTAGGTTCATTATTGCAAGATATGCCTTGTCTATAAAATATAGGAGGAGTGTTGATCCTAGCATGTGTGTCATGCAGTCCAAAGCACTTCTCTAATATGCACACATCTAGGGGGAGCCCGTCTATATTTTATAGATGGTGGGATTGCCGTTGTTTCTCTTTATATCCCTTTGTGCAAATCCCGTATTGTCATCAATCCACCAAAAAGGGGGGATTGTAAGGGCATATTTATCCCTGAGTAGTTTTGGTGATTGATGACAATGCCTTTGCGGACTAATTGTGTGCATTGAGCATTTCAGGCATATCATTAAGTCATACTATTAAGAGGGGGTCCGCGTTGGAAAGGTTTGGGTGGAATCAACACGTACACATCTGTTTCCTTTGCACCACCTTTCCTTTGGCTCTTTGGAGCATCCTCCGTTTTTTCCTTGTCTTTGCAAAATGAAGGATTCCTAGTGTTGTTGATCTGGGGCATGCGGTAGTACTGCTCTCCCGAGTGATAGTACCGCAGAGCCTTGCGGTAGTACCGGCCGTAGGGGCGGTAGTACCGCAGGTACTCACAGTAGTACCGCTCCTCAGGAGCGGTACCGTGGCCTCTGGCCAGGCTCAGCCGCTTGAGCGGTTGTAGGGGCGGATGTAATTTTTTACATTCGCGCCCTATGCGGTAGTACCACCCCATGGGCGTGGTAGTACCGTGAGCCCTGGCCTAGCACAGCGACATGAGCGGAAGTAGGGGCGGATGTAATTTTTTACATCCGCGCCCTACGTGGTAGTATCGCTTGCAAGGTGCAGTACTACCGTGTCGGATTTTTGCACCGATCCCAACTCAGCGGATTGCCATGGATGTATTTTTATATTTCCGTGCCTTCCCAAAACTGGCCTATCCCTGCCTTGCGGTAGTACTGCGCCAGCGGTTCTACCGCCCTCTACTTCACCGCATCAAGGCTGCTTTGGATTCTGCTACATGGGCGGTAGTACCGCAGTGCGTTGTGGTAGTACCGTGTGCCCTAGCGGTAGTACCGCGTCTCCGGTGCGGTAGTACCGTGTGTCGCAGGCTGAGTTGGTGGATAACGGTTGGATTTGTTCTCTTACTATAAAAGGGGAGTCTTCTTCTCCGAGTTGACCACCTCTTCCACCCCCAAGCTCCATTGTTGCTCCAAGCTCCATTTTAGCCCGATATCTCTCCCTGGCCGATCAAACTTGTTGATCTCCTAGGGATCGGTTGAGAAGGCCTAGATCTACACATCCACCAAGAGATACTTGATTCCCCCCACTAATCCCTCGCGGATCTTGTTACTCTTGGGTGTTTGAGCACCCTAGACGGTTGAGGTCATCATGGAGCCATACTCCATTATGGTGAAGCTTCGTGGTGTTGTTGGGAGCCTCCAATTAAGTTGTGGAGATTGCCCCAATCTTGTTTGTAAAGGTTCGGCCGCCGCCTTCCAGGGCACCAATAGTGGAATCACGACATCTCGCGTTGTGTGAGGGCGTGAGGAGAATACGGTGGCCCTAGTGGCTTCTTGGGAAGCATTGTGCCTCCACACCGCTCCAACGGAGACGTACTTCCCCTCAAAGGGAAGGAACTTTGGTAACACATCCTCGTCTTCACCGACTCCACTCTTGGTTATCTCATCCATTTACTCGTGCAAGCTTATCTTGTGTTGCATCCCTTGCTTGCTTGTTTACTTATTGTTGTTGCATCATATAGGTTGCTCACCTAGTTGCATATCTAGACAACCTACTTTGATGCAAAGTTTAAATTGGTAAAGAAAAGCTAAAAATTGTTAGTTGCCTATTCACCCCCCCCCCCCCATCTAGTCAACTATATCGATCCTTTGAGATGGTGTGTCCAGGGACATGTTGCCCCGGTCTGATTCTTTCAACGGCTATGGTTTTGCTTCTAGCAAACTACTTTGGAGGTCTATAAAGCTGCTGATCAACGATGGAGCCGTATCGAGCTTGGGTGAAGAGGTGATCTGTCTTTTTATCCTTTGGTGGCCGCTTCGGTGGTGTCGAAGGAAAGGGACAGGTTCTGGTATTCTGCATAGGATTTTCCTATCTTTTCAGTTATGTATGGTCGGTGCTTACGTGCCTTGTAACTTAATCTTTATTCTATATAAATGAGACACATATTACCATGCAAAAAAATGGAAAGCATATGAGGGAAAGCAAGTAGGGAGGATGCATCTGTCAAGATTTATAGGGAGTAGATATTCAACTGAAATTGACTTTGTGCCCCGCTTTCTGTGGCAGATTGTCATGACGCTCACGCTAGATTTGCTCTTGAACGGGATTATTATGCCCCTGCTCCACCTCCCCTTTTCACCCCGGGAAAATATCTAGTACTCCCATCCTTGGAGTACTTCGGATGCCCCAAGTTCAAAAACAAATCTTAAATGTTTTCAATTTTTTTAAAAAAAAAATGAACATTCGCAAGGAATGTGACTACAACCCCTAGAAATTTCAGGTCCAAACTTATTTTTGAGGGTCCAAACTTGAAATGTACATTGACAAACAAAAATGTGAAATCCAGATATGAATAATCTCGATGTTGATTTTGTCTTTTTTTAACACTATTCATGCCAGATTTCACATTTTTGTTTCTTATTGTCATTTCAAGTTTGGACCTGAAATTTTTAGGGGTTGTAGTCACATTCATTGTGAACATTCATACTTTTCCGGAATTTTTTGAAACATTTATGAATAGCTTTTTTAAACTTGGAGCACCGGGAGTACCCCAAGGATAGGAGTACCTGATACTTTCCCTTTCACCCCCTTTTGCTCACCCTGAGCTTCAAGGTTTTAAATCACATTTTTCACAGCTTCACGTGAGGATCGAGCTAGCTACGTTAGGGCGTCTCCAACACTGACCCACAAATGGCTTTGGCCTCTGTCCGAGGACAGGGGATTAGTCTGCAAACACTGATGTCGAAGGCCGCCATCTAATGCTGCTCGCACACATTTCAGCCACTGATCAAACCAAAAGGACAAAACTCATGCAAACATGGCGGATTTTCATATAAACCTGACTGGATTCGATACATTTTGGACATATTTCATAAACCGGATGAAATTCATTATATTTTGGATAATTTTTTACTAAACCGTATTTTTTTGGACATTATATTTTGGAAGAGGCCTGCAAATCACCGGCGGAGGAAGCGTGCAAGTCGCCGGCGGAGGAGATGTAGCCCCTTTCCGTGGGCGGCTATGTCTCACTGGCCGCGGGCGAGCTCACGTCGGCACGATCCAGTGGCAGACGGAGCATCCAGTCGTCCCTGGACGAGGGCATGCCAGAGGCGCGCCATCAGGCCGCTATCGCGGGAGGCTTGGCATGGCTGGGTGTGGTCGCGGTCAAGGGCGCCAGCCTCCTGACTTGAAGACGGAGACGCCGCCTGTGGTGGCTATGGCGATGCTGGAGACATGGGGCATGGCGCAGAGGATGGCGAAGCTCACACACGTGACCCCATGCATGGTGAGAAACTTGCCCAGCACTGGCGGACAATTCTATTTGGTTGTTTGATTCAATTAGAGTTAATGAAAATCGTTAGTGAAAATTTGTTTTTACAAACTTTAGTTTTGTTTGTTTAGATTTCGTTAGGAAATTCAGTTTGTTAATGAAAACTAGTTGAATTACGCTCATTAGATTATGTTAGAATCTCATGCAATTATAGTCCATTAAATTTTGTGGCATTTTCTCATTTTGTTATAAAGTTCAATTCTGTTTAGAAAAATAAAATTGCCAAAGATCATAAAGTGTGTTCATTAGGTTTTTGTTGTTGTAAAGGTTAATTCGGTTATGCAAATTTCATTATTGATCAAGTAGGCGCTTCTAGTCATAAAGACCATGGCGCGGGTGATGAGGGTAACGGAGGTGCGGAAGGTGACCATAATGGTGAGCTCATAATTTCAGTTCTATCCGAGCACTCATTTTTCGTGACATGGCAGCATATTTTGCTCATTTTGTGTGACATGGTAGAGATTATTGTACCTCTGCGACCAACCACCCTTCCTCAAATAACAATAGGATCGCTTATATGGCATACATCAGACTATTTATTCCTTGTTAATTGCATCAGGTTTGTTTTGAGTCACGTCCTACTAATTAATCCTTCTATCTCCCATGTCTGATCCTCGGTTACAGTTGCTCCAAGGCGGGTGGACAGTGCAAATTCTTGCGCAGCTAGCCAACTGTCTGATCATCGGTTCTGTCAACAGCAAAAATATTATAAATGATGATTTTTTATACGAAACAGGAGAATTGCATTCCATGGACATCCGTCCTTGAACACCCTGCGTCATCTATATACATATCAACGTAAATTCCACATGCATGTATACAAGCACACGGTCGCTCTCGATCAAGTCACCAGACTCGATCGGATCTAAGCCTCCGGCAATTATTATTTTTTAACTAAGCCTCCGAGAAAGAAGGCAGTAAGGAGGAGACAAATCTGCTACCTAGTTCTTTCAGCGAGAAAGATATATAAATACATGCACTCCCATGGCTTCAGACACAGAAACACCACTACAACTGTAAGTGCAACGCTACAGTTGCCACGGCATACAATGAGACCGCTCGCAGTGGTAGCAGTGCTAGCCACGGCGGCCATGGTTATCGCATGTGCACGCGCTGTGCAGTGCGGCTCGCAGGCTGGCGGGGCGACATGCCCAAACTGCCTCTGTTGTAGCCACTTCGGCTGGTGCGGCTCCACACCGGAATACTGTGGCGATGGTTGCCAGAGCCATTGCTCTGGCTGCGGCAGCACGCCTGTCACACCCTACCCCTTCGGTGGTGTGTCCTCCATCGTCTCCCGCTCCCTTTTCAACCAAATTCTCCTCCACCGTAATGACCCAGCATGCCAGGCCAAGGGCTTCTACACATATGACGCCTTCATCGCTGCCGCCGCTGCCTTCCCTGGCTTTGGTACCACTGGTGGCATCGCCACCCGGAAGCGCGAGATAGCTGCCTTCCTAGCGCAGACCTCCCATGAGACCACTGGCGGATGGCCCACAGCCCCGAATGGGCCCTACACATGGGGCTACTGCTACAAGCACGAGCGCACCACCTCCAGCTACTGCACCCCAAGCGAGCAGTGGCCATGTGCCCCTCGAAGGCGCTACTATGGCCGCGGGCCCATCCAGCTAACTCACAACTACAACTACGGGCAGGCAGGACGGGCCATTGGGGCTGACCTGTTGGGCAACCCGAACTTGGTGGTCGTGAATCCAACCGTGTCTTTTGAGACGGCGATGTGGTTCTGGATGGCGGAGCAACCGCCCAAGCCATCGAGCCATGCAGTGATCACAGGACAATGGAACCCGTCGGCGACGGACCGTGCTGCGGGGCGGGTGCCTGGGTTCGGCGTGATCACCAACATCATCAATGGCGGGATCGAGTGCTTTCACGGGTATGATGAACGTGTTGAGGATCGAATCGGATTTTACAAACGCTACTGCAACATCTTTGGTATCGGCTACGGTGACAACCTGGACTGCTACAAACAGAGGCCCTTTGCCTAATAATCCGCTCCATATATGTACTTGTGTACTTTTTTAAAAATGTTATTTTTCATTATAAAAATCTCAAAAATCTATAACTACTAATAAAGAGAGGTGCATTTCTCCTTTTTTTTTGTCCGTTTATCTATATTATATTTTGTATCCAAGTTGTCCTTATTTTTTGTGCGCCCGTCGTTGCACCTACGCGTTGCTAGAAAATTGAGCTGCTCACCTGTGCTTGAAGCTTGCCCTAAAAAAGCCTGGCTGCCTAGCCATAAGTATTAGCTTTCGCTTGTGCTCGGTCCGTCCGTCCCCGCCGCCTTTTTTTGGGCCAAAAAATGTGACTGAGTGAGATAATTAATTTCGCCTTGCCTCTTACACAAATTCTCGCCAATTTAAATGCTTCCGTGAGTTGCCTCCAAAAGCAAGGAGCCTCCTCGAGAATCAATAAACAAGGATGTGAATAAATAAATTGGATGAACAAAAGATCGGGCACAGGTAAAAGAAGTAATTTAAATTAAAAGAAGGACTAAATGTGGCTATTACGAACCTGTAGGAAGGAAAGGAATAAATTCCGCTTTAGTAAGCACAGGAAAGAAAAGAATTATATGGCTGCATGGGTCGATGGCAGAGAGAGGAACCTGATTAAATGAATGGGCTCAAATAGAATTGAAATTAAAAGAATGAATAAATGGACGTGGTAATTAATCTAAATGCGCATGTGTCTGCATTATGATTTGAGGGTGCGGCGTGTGGCGTGCATAAACATATTGACGTAAAATTGGTTAGCAATATAACATGCACGGTGGAGGAGCACGGCAACTGACCAAACTCGCCGCTTTGAAATTGTTCTTCGTTTTCTTTTGAATCCCCAGTTATAAATTGTTCTTAGCGATATTTACATTATACTCTGTGCATGCTAGAATGTGACGATAGTACAAAGAGGAAAAGTGCCAAGCTCACCAGGGGTGTGGCATACTTTGTTTCTCCCATGACAACGCACATGCATGTTTGCTAGTATAATCTTAAAACAAGATTTGACAACACATGGAGTCATGGTGCGTCAGTTGCGAGTAGACACGATGAATTTCATGTTGTTGTGTTGTCCAAAACGACGTGCGTCTATGGTGGCCAATGCAAACGATTAGGCCAAGTCTCATCTTCCGATCGCGACGTCGCCACGCTCCACCATGGCGGGCAGCACGCTGAGCCACAATTTTATATATAGTATATTTTATAACATATATATTCATAATATTTCAAAGCATAAACAAAAGTAGAACAAATAAACATGAAGAAGAAACAGAAAAATCAAGGTTGTGGCCTCCCAGGAGCTGGGCCGACCGAGTCCCTCGCTTCTGCCCTACGTCTTACTCCAAGGGAGACATAGGCGCGCCCGTAGGTCTTCCCCCCCCCCCCCCCCCCCCCTCCACACCCACACACACAAAATAGTGTGGTAGGTGTGAGGAGTGTAACAATAGGTCACCATCCTTTCAAAAAGGAAGTATAGGTCGCCATCCAAATCTATATATATATATATATATATATATATATATATATATATATATATATATATATATATATATATAGTCGTATCTTGACTGTTGAGAGATTAGGACAACAGCTAATTTACATGATGGTTAGGTGACGGTTGTGTGGATGCTTGTCTAGAAAGAATTGAGAATTCCATACATGACATTTCTTTCCTCAACACTCAGACTCCCATTGCTATGTGTTATGAGAGCAAGCTGGAATCAAGAAGGCTCGGCAAGATTGGATTTTGTGGTCAGAAGATCTTGGAGGCCATGACCACAGACGAATAACCAAAATAAGTGTATATCTACTTCATATCAACATCCTAATCATATATGGAAAAACGCTTGCGTAGTAGTATATCATGTCCTAAGTCATAAGTTGCACGTGAATCCCTCACGCGGATGAATGGCTATCTCATATATATAGAGGGATGGAGGCATATATGGTGGAGACTGCTCGTAGAGAACAAGAAGGGGCAAGAGGCAAGGCCGTGCCGCGGATCAGTGAGGTGGCGCAATCCTCACCTTTCTTTCCCTACGGGTGGGTTTTAAGGAGGAAAAGGATCGGATTTCCAAGAGGTTGATTATCACGGTTTCTCAAGCTTCCCAATAAGAGGTTGATTATCACGGTTTCTCAAGCTTCCCAATAAGAGGTTGATTATCTCGGTTTCTCAAGCTTCCTAAGACCTCTTTCAATGCAAAGGTGCTTAGATGAGGTGCTAAGTGCATTAAATACCTTAGCAACTCATCTCCTCAATGCATAGGTGCTTAACTTGTTGTTGCTAAGCACACTTTATTTAATGAGTTAGCACCTAAAGTATTTCATGCATTGGTCAAGTTGTTTCATTTAAGTGGTTTGCCTAGGTTCTCGCGTTTGGCGTTGGTTCTTTCTAGGGTCCCCAAAGTGCTTTCTCCCCTTATTAAATGTTGTGCCATGTCATTTTTTTGCTTATATGGCATGCTTAGCACCTGTCCACCATAGAACACTAGAAAGGGCCTAATAACTACTGTACCAGTGCGCCCTCCCTCCCCTTTCTTTCCAAAATACTAATCCCTCCGGATGGATTTCAAGGAGGGAGAGGATTCCTAGGAGGTTAATTACCACGGTTACTTAAGCTTTCTGTAATAACTAACTATTGTACTAGTGCGACCTCCCTCCCTCAAATAATGCTGGGTAGCTTACTACTAAGTTACTCGAAAAAATGACATGATATTAGTAGATTGGATAGTAGATTGGATACGTCGGAGTATTTATTTCCTATTAGTCACATCATGTTTGATGTGAATCATGTACGGATTGATGTGAATCCCGTACGCTTCCTACTAAGTTACTCGAAAAAATGGATCAATCGTGCATCCATGCATGCACCAAATAGATTTATACACACACATATATATAGTATTAAAGAGGAGAGCAAGGATCACTTGCATATGACAGATAGATACTAGGTACACAGACCCAACGATGTGCTCCAAATCAGGAATGGAGATGAGCAGAGCAACCTAGCTAGCTTCCATGCAATTATTTCCTTTGTATTTCCATATGTCCTACCAACTCCAAGCACGAGCGCACCACCTCCAGCTACTGCACCCCAAGCGAGCAGTGGCCATGTGCCCCTCGAAGGCGCTACTATGGCCGCGGGCCCATCCAGCTAACTCACAACTACAACTACGGGCAGGCAGGACGGGCCATTGGGGCTGACCTGTTGGGCAACCCGAACTTGGTGGTCGTGAATCCAACCGTGTCTTTTGAGACGGCGATGTGGTTCTGGATGGCGGAGCAACCGCCCAAGCCATCGAGCCATGCAGTGATCACAGGACAATGGAACCCGTCGGCGACGGACCGTGCTGCGGGGCGGGTGCCTGGGTTCGGCGTGATCACCAACATCATCAATGGCGGGATCGAGTGCTTTCACGGGTATGATGAACGTGTTGAGGATCGAATCGGATTTTACAAACGCTACTGCAACATCTTTGGTATCGGCTACGGTGACAACCTGGACTGCTACAAACAGAGGCCCTTTGCCTAATAATCCGCTCCATATATGTACTTGTGTACTTTTTTAAAAATGTTATTTTTCATTATAAAAATCTCAAAAATCTATAACTACTAATAAAGAGAGGTGCATTTCTCCTTTTTTTTTGTCCGTTTATCTATATTATATTTTGTATCCAAGTTGTCCTTATTTTTTGTGCGCCCGTCGTTGCACCTACGCGTTGCTAGAAAATTGAGCTGCTCACCTGTGCTTGAAGCTTGCCCTAAAAAAGCCTGGCTGCCTAGCCATAAGTATTAGCTTTCGCTTGTGCTCGGTCCGTCCGTCCCCGCCGCCTTTTTTTGGGCCAAAAAATGTGACTGAGTGAGATAATTAATTTCGCCTTGCCTCTTACACAAATTCTCGCCAATTTAAATGCTTCCGTGAGTTGCCTCCAAAAGCAAGGAGCCTCCTCGAGAATCAATAAACAAGGATGTGAATAAATAAATTGGATGAACAAAAGATCGGGCACAGGTAAAAGAAGTAATTTAAATTAAAAGAAGGACTAAATGTGGCTATTACGAACCTGTAGGAAGGAAAGGAATAAATTCCGCTTTAGTAAGCACAGGAAAGAAAAGAATTATATGGCTGCATGGGTCGATGGCAGAGAGAGGAACCTGATTAAATGAATGGGCTCAAATAGAATTGAAATTAAAAGAATGAATAAATGGACGTGGTAATTAATCTAAATGCGCATGTGTCTGCATTATGATTTGAGGGTGCGGCGTGTGGCGTGCATAAACATATTGACGTAAAATTGGTTAGCAATATAACATGCACGGTGGAGGAGCACGGCAACTGACCAAACTCGCCGCTTTGAAATTGTTCTTCGTTTTCTTTTGAATCCCCAGTTATAAATTGTTCTTAGCGATATTTACATTATACTCTGTGCATGCTAGAATGTGACGATAGTACAAAGAGGAAAAGTGCCAAGCTCACCAGGGGTGTGGCATACTTTGTTTCTCCCATGACAACGCACATGCATGTTTGCTAGTATAATCTTAAAACAAGATTTGACAACACATGGAGTCATGGTGCGTCAGTTGCGAGTAGACACGATGAATTTCATGTTGTTGTGTTGTCCAAAACGACGTGCGTCTATGGTGGCCAATGCAAACGATTAGGCCAAGTCTCATCTTCCGATCGCGACGTCGCCACGCTCCACCATGGCGGGCAGCACGCTGAGCCACAATTTTATATATAGTATATTTTATAACATATATATTCATAATATTTCAAAGCATAAACAAAAGTAGAACAAATAAACATGAAGAAGAAACAGAAAAATCAAGGTTGTGGCCTCCCAGGAGCTGGGCCGACCGAGTCCCTCGCTTCTGCCCTACGTCTTACTCCAAGGGAGACATAGGCGCGCCCGTAGGTCTTCCCCCCCCCCCCCCCCCCCCTCCACACCCACACCCACAAAATAGTGTGGTAGGTGTGAGGAGTGTAACAATAGGTCACCATCCTTTCAAAAAGGAAGTATAGGTCGCCATCCAAATCAATATATATATATATATATATATATATATATATATATATATATATATATATATATATATATATATAGTCGTATCTTGACTGTTGAGAGATTAGGACAACAGCTAATTTACATGATGGTTAGGTGACGGTTGTGTGGATGCTTGTCTAGAAAGAATTGAGAATTCCATACATGACATTTCTTTCCTCAACACTCAGACTCCCATTGCTATGTGTTATGAGAGCAAGCTGGAATCAAGAAGGCTCGGCAAGATTGGATTTTGTGGTCAGAAGATCTTGGAGGCCATGACCACAGACGAATAACCAAAATAAGTGTATATCTACTTCATATCAACATCCTAATCATATATGGAAAAACGCTTGCGTAGTAGTATATCATGTCCTAAGTCATAAGTTGCACGTGAATCCCTCACGCGGATGAATGGCTATCTCATATATATAGAGGGATGGAGGCATATATGGTGGAGACTGCTCGTAGAGAACAAGAAGGGGCAAGAGGCAAGGCCGTGCCGCGGATCAGTGAGGTGGCGCAATCCTCACCTTTCTTTCCCTACGGGTGGGTTTTAAGGAGGAAAAGGATCGGATTTCCAAGAGGTTGATTATCACGGTTTCTCAAGCTTCCCAATAAGAGGTTGATTATCACGGTTTCTCAAGCTTCCCAATAAGAGGTTGATTATCTCGGTTTCTCAAGCTTCCTAAGACCTCTTTCAATGCAAAGGTGCTTAGATGAGGTGCTAAGTGCATTAAATACCTTAGCAACTCATCTCCTCAATGCATAGGTGCTTAACTTGTTGTTGCTAAGCACACTTTATTTAATGAGTTAGCACCTAAAGTATTTCATGCATTGGTCAAGTTGTTTCATTTAAGTGGTTTGCCTAGGTTCTCGCGTTTGGCGTTGGTTCTTTCTAGGGTCCCCAAAGTGCTTTCTCCCCTTATTAAATGTTGTGCCATGTCATTTTTTTGCTTATATGGCATGCTTAGCACCTGTCCACCATAGAACACTAGAAAGGGCCTAATAACTACTGTACCAGTGCGCCCTCCCTCCCCTTTCTTTCCAAAATACTAATCCCTCCGGATGGATTTCAAGGAGGGAGAGGATTCCTAGGAGGTTAATTACCACGGTTACTTAAGCTTTCTGTAATAACTAACTATTGTACTAGTGCGACCTCCCTCCCTCAAATAATGCTGGGTAGCTTACTACTAAGTTACTCGAAAAAATGACATCATATTAGTAGATTGGATAGTAGATTGGATACGTCGGAGTATTTATTTCCTATTAGTCACATCATGTTTGATGTGAATCATGTACGGATTGATGTGAATCCCGTACGCTTCCTACTAAGTTACTCGAAAAAATGGATCAATCGTGCATCCATGCATGCACCAAATAGATTTATACACACACATATATATAGTATTAAAGAGGAGAGCAAGGATCACTTGCATATGACAGATAGATACTAGGTACACAGACCCAACGATGTGCTCCAAATCAGGAATGGAGATGAGCAGAGCAACCTAGCTAGCTTCCATGCAATTATTTCCTTTGTATTTCCATATGTCCTACCAACTAATGTGCTTTGCCTCTTCCTCCGCCATCGATACCAAGATTTGCATTTCTCCTGCATCCATCCATCCTTTGCATACATAAACAAACAGAGCACGCATGAAATGCATCGGTCATCCAGAGAGAAAGCACAAAAAGGGAGATGATTTTATTTGTTCGTAACCTGAATCAGTCAAACCATCCAGAAATACATCAACGCACACTCCAAATCATACCAATACCCAAGCATATTGTAACAATGGCATTATATATATCACATATTGTTGAAGGTAGAAATACAACAACTTGTGTGCTTTGCCTCGTCCTATACCGCACAACATTACCAGGATTGATGATATCTAAGAGCTCCTACCTACCTACTCCAATGCATCCATCCTACCAACACAACACACCAATTCCCAAAAGAAGTAACTAATCTCAACGGCAACCAAGGGCCCCATCCATCATCATGGCCTCCTCAGGCTTCAGCACCACGCCGTCCGTCCTTCTTCAGTCACACCACAAGCCAAGAGCCAACCAGAAGCACATTCTTCAATACAAACATCACTTCTACAGCTCACAAACAAAACAAATTCTCCTCCATTGCTAGAACAGCCAAGCATAACGCTCAGGATTCCCTAGCTCCCGACCACTTACATAGCTAGTCATTCTTCTACATCTTCGCTTTCTTCCTTCAACTTACCAGAGACTCCTCCAGCAGCGCCAACAAAGCTTTTGGAGCATCATGGCACAAGCACCTGCACAATAGTCCGATAAACATCAGTGCATCTTCCAAGTACAAGTGCCACCCAATTGAATCATAAACAATAGCATGCTATTCTAGAACATCGAATGTTGCTATAGGATGTTTTCCCTTTGTTTTTATTTTATAGCATTTTTCTAAATTTCTTTTTTTCTAATCTGGAGCCTTCTGTACAAGGTATTATATATATGTTGACACATTTTGATTTACTGCGCTCAAAGAAACATAAGTTTACATGGAGCTTAACTAATAGATGGCCATTTGATATCGTCTTATAGGTACTTCATTGTGATCGATGACATATGGAACAATTTCGTATGGAAAGAAAGCAAACATGCTTTGATTGACAACGAATGCGGAAGTAGAATAATTACAACAACTCAAATTTTTTATGTTGCCAAAGAAGTTGGTGGTGTTTATGACCTAAAGCCTCTTTCTCTTGCACAGTCACGAAAGTTATTCTACCAAAGAATATTTGGTGCCGAAGACAAATGTCCTAATCAATTAGCTGAAGTATCTGATAACATTATTAAGAGATGTGGTGGAGTACCATTAGTTATTATTACAACAGCTAGTATGCTAGCCAGTAAAAATAGAAATGATTGGTCCAAGGGCTACCAAGCTATGGGTTCTGGGCTACAAGATAGACCTGGTGTGAAGGACATGAGAAGGATATTATCAGTCAGTTACTATGACCTACCTCCGCAACTAAGAACATTTTTATTGTATATAAGTTTGTATCCAGAGGATTATAATATTGTTTCTAGAGATTTGATATGGCAATGGATTGGTGAAGGTTTTATTCGGGAAGAACATGGAAATAGCTTGTATGAAGTAGGAGAAGACTATTTCAGCGAGCTCATTAACAAAGGTTTGATCCAACCAGCAGATGTCAGTGATGATAAAGAGAGCGCTTGTCGTGTACACGATATGGTGCTTGACCTCATCACTTCCATTTCAAGGGAAGAGAATTTTCTAACATGTATAGGTGGTCAGCAATCTGGATCTGCACCAAGTAAGATCCGTCGGCTATCAGTCCAAAGCCTAAATGAAGACGATATCATGCAGATGGCAACTATGAACTTGTCCCGTTTGAGGTCAATCACTGTGTTTGGGCGAGATATCAATTTGTTACCAGCCCTTTCAAGCTTTTCAGTCTTGCGTGCATTGAACTTAGTTTATTGTTGGGATGTGGATAATCATCATATTAAGGTTACCTACAGCATGTTACACTTGAGGTATTTATGTCTATGCAATACATCTATCACTCAGATACCGGACGATATTAGGAATCTGCGGTTCTTGCAAGTACTAGACATAAGTGCGACGGCAATAAAAATGTTACCAACATCATTTTTTCAGCTAACACAACTAGTGTACCTTCATATTGGTATGGGCACGGCCCTGCCAGAACGATTGGATAATTTAAAATCACTGCAAGAATTGCTAGGTATCAATATCGAGTCTCCATCCATGCTGCACGATTTGAGCAAGCTGACGGAATTGAGGAACCTTCGTGTTAGGGTTTGTGGATGGAACGATGACTATAAGGAACTTTTTCGGCGGTGTCTCTCCAACCTAATCAATCTCAAAAGCATTAAATTAAGTGGTGTACATCGAAACATAGATTACGGAAGTGATAGTTTGTCGCCTGAGCCTCAGCAGCTTCAGTGCATCCATCTGGCTGATAGCATAAAGTGCGATGTGCCAAGATGGATATCTTCGCTCTCCAACCTTTCCACCCTTCTAATCCAGCATCTAGAAACACTCAGAGAGGAGCACCTTCGAGTGCTTGGCCCCATGTCATCACTCTGTGATCTTCATATATGGGTGGCGCAAACCGCACGAAGCAAAAGGTTGGTGATTGATGGCAGTTATCTGTTTCGGTGTCTCGCAAGGCTGAAAATCGGGAGTAGCATCATGGAGCTGAAGTTTGCACAAGGAGCCATGCAGAAGCTACACACCCTTGAGGTTATTTTATCAGTGCAGCAGACATGGGATCGATTTGGTGATTTGGACTTTGTCCTGGAGAACCTCTCTTCACTTAAACAGGTCTATGTTGGGAAGTGGTAGGCTGTGTGGTGGTCCAAGCCAGAGCTTGAAGAGGCAGAGGATGCAATTTGTCACGCCATCAACATCAATCCCAACAAGCTGACACTCGAGTTCATCATGGTAGCTATACCGACTCACCCTTCCAGTTAACCCGTATTTAGTTACTTATTTTCCTTGGGATTAGTTGATTCTGTAATTTTGTCTTTCTTTACCGTGCATACATATTGATTTCGTACCACATTCTCTTTTGACAGTTCAAGTTGTGATGATGAGTTGGAATATCATTCTCGAAAAATCTCCTCGTTAATTTGCAGGTGTGTATCATTACACTAGTATTAACTGTTAGTACTCTCTTGGCCATCGTATCATGATTACTAACACCTCTAATGTTTTGACATCTTCATCTACAACGATGTCTTTCTACGGAGCATTGGCGATTCTTCAGGAGCAACACTTATTACATCAAACAAATAATCTGTTGCGCAGAGGATTCCTGCAACCTTCTTATTTGATCCGTACCGTTACATTGATAGTTTCATGCCATGTATATCTATTATGTCCCTGGATCATATTTTCCGCGACAGTGTCCATGACAGGATGAATGAACTGAAACCACATCGTTTCTCTTCCGGAGGTTTGTTCTGAATATACAAAAGCCGAAGGTCTTTGACTTTTTAATAACTATGTTGCCTTCCTATAAATTCTTATAATGATCCTTGGGTGTAGTGGAAAGCATACACCCCACCATCCCCTCAAAAAAGCTATGGTCAGGCACCATGTCATGCTTCTTCATTGGAATGGAGTAGTAGCTCTTAGCAAACTTTGAAATAATCAACCTCTTCTCACGCACAAAAGAAATGTACACATGTATGAAACTAGTCTAAAACAAAACCATTTACACTTCTAATAATATTAAGATTATGAATTATATACAATGAAAACATGTTGTAGTACCAATGGAGTCAAGACGGTAGCTAATATGCTAAGGAGGAAACCTTCACCGGGATTGTGAATAAGGAGTTCAGCAAAATGAGTTAGATAGAAATTTGATATGTTAATACCCCAAGCATAGAAGTTTGGTATGATCCATTGCTTGGTTCGGACAACCATTGTGCATGGTTTCTCCATACCTAAATAACAAATAAAATAGAAAGTTATAAAAATATAATCGCACTGTTTCATTTTTATCTAGGCAACTATAAGGATGAAGATTATATAAGCATGATAGGCAATGCGTACATTGGAATGCTTTAGAAAAATGGACATACCAATGTTTCAATTTCATTAACCGAGAGAAACAAGGTCTGTTTAATTGAGGATTGAATATTTTTACCATTTATATTTGCACATTCATTAGCAATGTCAAGGGCTGAATTTCCATACCCAACAATAGTCACACACTTGTCCTTGATCATCTCCTTAGCTTTCTCGCTACCCATTTTGGAGTAGTCCATGGAGTGGATCACTTTCCCATCAAATGCTTCTGGGCCTCTACCAGGAGGGAATTTGGGTATGTTGGGATAATTGTTAAACCTTCCCGTACAAAGAATCACAAAGTCTACCATGTGTACCTAGAGAAAGGGAATACATGTTTATGAACAATCACATGAGAAAGTTAATTAGTGTAACACCCTGGCCCAATATGAGTTATAACTAGGCCACTTGTAGGGTGGACCCATATATATGTAGCATTCCCCTTACACTTTCATCTTTGCATCATGTAAAAGGGTTAGCACAATGGTGCTATATTAGGAATACAAGGCTGGACCAAAGAAAGGGTCGTCGTTTACTTGGCAAACTATTGTGGCTGGAATTCAGACTTTCAAGAGAGGTTGTGTATGGCGGGTTGGAACGGGCTTGCAAATAAATATTTGGGATGATCCTTGGATTCCTTCTAGTGCATCAAGAAAGGTTATAACACCTAGAGGAGGTAGGTTTTCGATCTAGTTTCCCTGATAGACCGGACCACTCTCTGGCATAATGGCCACTTTGAGTAATATATTCAGGTGGAGGGACTCCTCCCCGGTGATTCTCTCAAAAAAACACCTAGAGGAGGGACAGTGTTATAACACCTAGTGGAGGAAATTATAGACCCTCACACGGGACAGTGGGATCTAGACCTTATTAGGTTTGTCTTTAAACTGGTTGATGTTGCAAGAATAATTCAAATTCCTCTCCAGGCGGAGGCCATGGAAGATATTGTGGCGTGGCGGTATACAAGGTCAGGACCTTCTCAGTTCGGTGGGCGTACCACGCGGACTTTAACCATCAGTTTGGGAGCCAAATAACCAGGTCGGACAGACACGATAGCCTTTAGTTAAACTCCATATGGAAACAACTTTGACAACTACATACTCCAAGGAAAATAAAACACTTCGGGTAGAAGGTGCTCACAGGTGTACTACCATGCAAGGGAGTCTTAGCCGGAAGGCACATTCCAGTCCTTCTACAATGTCCGTTTGCAAGACCGGATTGATGACAGTCAAAATGTTTTCTTCGCCGAAACAGGACGAACGCTTTCTTCTGGGGGGCAGCCGCTTCTCCACCAAAGAAGCCTATGTCATTCTTCTATGAGAGCCGGACAACGACTTAAATGCCCCCCTCATTTGGCGCTCGCAAGTGCCAAACAAGATCAAGATCTTCCCATGGCTCCTCTTCTGGGACAGACTAAATACGCGGGTCAACCTCGTCCACAAGCATATCATCACAGACCCGGTATGCCCGCGATGCCAGGCTCTGCCAGAAGACGCCAGCCACCTCTTCATCTCATGCCCATATGCGGCCCGCATATGACAGTGACTCAGCATCACACCGACCTCCCCTGCCATCGACGACCTTTGGGATGCCCAACTCCCACCGGTCACTAATACGTCTCCATCGTATCTATAATTTTTGATTGTTCCATGCCATTATTCTGCAACTTTCATATACTTTTGGCAACTTTTTATACTATTTTTGGGGAGTAACATATTGATCCAGTGCCCAGTGCCAGTTCCTGTTTGTTGCATGTTTTTTATTTAGGAGTAAATTCATATCAAACGGAGTCCAAAAGGGATAAAAACTAACAGAGACTTTTTTTAAAATATATGTGATTTTTGGAAAGAAAAATCAATGTGAGACGATGCCTGAGGGGGCCGCGAGGCAGGGGGGCGCGCCCCGGGGGTCAGGCGCACCCTGGGCCCTCGTGGACACCCCGTAAGGCGGTTGGTGCCCTTCTTTCGCCGCAAGAAAGCTAATATCCGGATAGAGATCGTGTTAAAATTTCAGCCCAATCGGAGTTACGGATCTCCGGGAATATAAGAAACGGTGAAAGGGTAGAATCTGAGAACGCAGAAACAAAGAGAGACACAGAGACAGATCCAATCTCGGAGGGGCTCTCGCCCCTCCCACGCCATGGAGACCAAGGACCAGAGGGGAAACCCTTATCCCATCTAGGGAGGAGGTCAAGGAAGAAGAAGAAGGAGGGGGGCTCTCTCCCCCTCGCTTCCGGTGGCAACCGGAGTGCCGCCGGTGGCCATCATCATCGCCGCAATCTTCACCAACAACTTCACCGCCATCATCACCAACTCTTCCCCCCTCTATGCAGTGGTGTAACCCCTCTTTTACCCGCTGTAATCTCCACTTAAACATGGTGCTCAACGCTATATATTATTTCCCAATGATGTATGGCTATCCTATGATGTTAGAGTAGATTTATTTTGTCCTATGGGTTATTTGATGATCGTGCTTGGTTTGAGTTGCATGTTTTATTATTGGTGCTGTCCTATGATGCTCTCCGTGTCGCGCAAGCGTGAGGGATTCCCGCTGTAGGGTTTGCAATATGTTCATGATTTGCTTATGGTGGATGGAGTGAGTGACAGAAGCACAGACCTGAGTAAGTAGGTTGTTTGCGTATGGGATAAAGAGGACTTGATACTTTAATGCTATGGTTGGGTTTTACCTTAATGATCTTTAGTAGTTGTGGATGCTTGCTAGAGTTCCAATCATAAGTGCATATGATCCAAGTAGAGAAAGTATGTTAGCTTATGCCTCTCCCTCAAATAAAATTGCAATAATGATTACCTGTCTAGTTATCGATTGCCTAGGGACAAATAACTTTCTTGTAACAAAAAGATCTTTACTAAAACTAACTTAGTTGTGTCTTTATCTAAACAGCCCCTACTTTTTATTTACGTAATCTTTATTATCTTGCAAACCTATCCAACAACACCTACAAAGTACTTCTAGTTTCATACTTGTTCTAGGTAAAGCGAACATCAAGCGTGCGTAGAGTTGTATCGGTGGTCGATAGAACTTGAGGGAATATTTGTTCTGCCTTTAGCTCCTCGTTGGGTTCGACACTCTTACTTATCGAAAACTGTTGCGATCCCCTATACTTGTGGGTTATCAAGACCTTTTTCTGGCGCCGTTGCCGGGGAGCCATAGCGTGGGGTGAATATTCTCGTGTGTGCTTGTTTGCTTTATCACTAAGTAATTTTTATTTGTTGTTTTTAGTTGTTCTTTATCTTTAGTTATGGATATGGAACACTAAATACCAAAAAAATTAGGTGTACTTGCTGCTCATGGAGATGAGGAACCTCCTAAAACCCTCGATGCTCGTTATGTGACAGATATTATGTACTACTTTGATAATCCAGAGAAAACCCCATTCAATTTGGTAATGGGAGACACGTTGGATCAACATGAATACTTTAGGGGTTATCGCTTGACTCAAAAAGGGAAACTATTATGGGATCAAATTTATATGTTGAAATGGTATGCTAGGCAACTATGCTTGAGATATGATTATACTTGTTGCTCTAGGATGAAGGCTCCACACCTTCCCTTTTATGCAAATTTAATGATAATGAAACTTTGGCTTCTTATGCTAGAGGTATATATGACTACTATGATGTGGAACAAATAGAAGAATTTGTTGCTTTTATGGGTGCTTATGAAATTGAATCTAAGTTCAAAGAATATGAAAATCTTTATGATGCTGTCTACAGACCTGAAAATTTAGCTATCCTTAAATACTGTTATGAGAATTATGAATACAATTCCGATATTGATGCGTTTATTGAGAAAGTCTCCGTTGTCCAAGAAGAGACTAATATTTTGCAGGAGTCTATGGAAGAAGAAATTGATAAAACTGTGAGCTCATTGGATGAAAAAGATGATGAGGAGAGCGAAGAACGAAAGGAGGAAGAGCGGATTAGCTACCCCTGCCCACCTTCTAATGAGAGTAACTCTTCAACTCATACATTGTTTAATTTCCCTTCGTGCTTACCGAAGGATGATTGCTATGATGATTGTTATGATCATGTTGATTCTCTTGAAATATCCCTTTTTGATGATGCTTGCTATGCTTATGGCCAAGATGCCAATATAAATTATGCTCATGGAGATGAACTTGCCATAGTTCCTTATGTTAAACATGAAATTGTTGCTATTTCACCCACACATGATAGTCCTATTATCTTTTTGAATTCTCCCGACTACACTATATCAGAGAAGTTTGCACTTATTAAGGATTATATTGATGGGTTGCATTTTACTATTACACATGATGATTTTGATGAATATAATATGCATGTTCTTGCTGCTCCTACTTGCAATTATTATGAGAGAGGAACTATATATCCACCTTTCTATGTTTCCAATGCGATAAAATTGCAAGAAACTGTTTATACTATGCATTGGCCTTTACTTTGTGTGCATGAATTATTCTTTTATGACATGCCGATGCATAGGGAGAGAGTGAGACTTCATTGTTGCATGATATATGTTACTTTATGCTCACTACTAAATTACAAATCATTGTTAATTAAAATTGGCTTTGATATACCTTGGGATCCGGGTGGATTCATTACTTGAGCACTATATGCCTAGCTTAATGGCTTTAAAGAAAGCACTGTCAGGGAGACAACCCGGAAGTTTTAGAGAGTCATTTATTTATGTTGAGTGCTTTTATATAGTTTAGAAACAAAAAAAATAAAGAGGGGAACCCTAAACTTTTCAAAAAGAAAAGTGAAAGTGAGATAGACGAGCATTGTGAAAGTGGGGGACGTCCTTGAACTTTGTTCATGCCCATGGAAACTTTGTGAATCTTAATTACAGAAACTTTTCAACAAAAATAATTATCCCCTTGTAGAATTCCATTGTATTATAAAAATAATGTGCCAAGGTTTGCCTTTAGGATGTTTACTTTGCTTGTTGGTTTGTATGGTGCAGGACAGAAACTTTGGCTGTAGTGCGCGATTTTACATTTTTTACTGAAACGTCAAATGGTTCTGATTCTTTTTGAACTGTCTTTCTATACAAATTATTTATTTTTCCTAATTTTGGCAGAATTTTTCAAGTATCAGAAGTATGGTGAATGTTCAGATTATTAAAGACTGTTCTATTTTAGACAGATTCTGTTTTTGATGCATAGTTTGCTTGTTTTGATGAAACTATCGAATTATATCAGTGGATTAAGCCATGAAAAAGTTATACTACAGTAGCTATAATGAAAAAACAAAATATGAATTGGTTTACAACAGTACTTAGAGTAGTGATTTGCTTTATTATACTAACGGATCTTACCGAGCTTTCTGTTGAGTTTTGTGTGGATGAAGTGTTTGAAGAACGAGGAGGTCTCGATGTGAAGAGAAGGAGGAGAGGAAAGAGCTCAAGCTTGGGGATTCCCAAGGCACCCCAAGTAAATATTCAAGGATACTCAAGCATCTAAGCTTGGGGATGCCCCGGAAGGCATCCCATCTTTCTTCAACAAGTATCGGTATGTTTTCGGATTCGTTTCGTTCATGCGATATGTGCAAATCTGGAGCGTCTTTTGCATTTAGTTTGCACTTTTCTTTTATGCACCATGCTGGTATGAGATAGTCCTTGGTTGATTTATAGAATTGCTCTATGCACTTCACTTATATCTTTTGAGTATGGCTTTATAGAATGCTTCATGTGCTTCACTTATATCATTTGAAGTTTGGATTGCCTGTTTCTCTTTACTTAGACAAACGCCATTTGTAGAATGCTCTTTTGCTTCACTTATATTTGTTAGAGCGTGGGCATATATTTTGTAGAAAGAATTAAACTCTCTTGCTTCACTTATATCTATTTAGAGAGATGACAGGAACTGGTCATTCACATGGTTAGTCATAAAATCCTACATAAAACTTGTAGATCACTGAATATGATATGTTTGATTCCTTGCAATAGTTTTGCGATATAAAGATGGTGATATTAGAGTCATGCTAGTGGGTAGTTGTGGATTAGTAGAAATACTTGTGTTGAGGTTGGTGATTCCCGTAGCATGCACGTATGGTGAACCGTTATGTAATGAAGTCGGAGCATGGGGTATTTATTGATTGTCTTCCTTATGAGTGGCGGTCGGGGACGAGAGATGGTATTTTCCTACCAATCTATCCCCCTAGGAGCATGTGTGTAGTACTTTGTTTCGATGACTAATAAATTTTTGCAATAAGTATGTGAGTTCTTTATGACTAATGTTGAGTCCATGGATTATACGCACTCTCATCCTTCCACCATTGCTAGCCTCTCTAGTACCGCGCAACTTTCGCCGGTACCATAAACCCACCATATACCTTCCTTAAAACAGCCACCATACCTACCTATCATGGCGTTTCCATAGCCATTCCGCGATATATTGCCATGCAACTTCCATCATCATCATATACATGACTTGAGCATCATTGTCATGTTGCTTTGCATGATCGTAAGATAGCTAGCATGATATTTTCATGGCTTGTCCGTTTTTTGATGTCATTGCTACGCTAGATCATTGCACATCCCGGTACACCGCCGGAGGCATTCGTATAGAGTCATATCTTTATTCTAGTATCGAGTTGTAAGTAAATAAAAGTGTGATGATCATCATTATTAGAGCATTGTCCCAGTGAGGAAAGGATGATGGAGACTATGATTCCCCCACAAGTCGGGATGAGACTCCGGACGAAAAAATAAAATAAAAAAATAAAAAAGAGAGAAAGGCCATAAAAAGGCCCAAAAATAATGAGAGAAGAAAAGAGAAGGGACAATGCTACTATCCTTTTTCCACACTTGTGCTTCAAAGTAGCACCATGTTCTTCATATAGAGAGTCTCTTGAGTTATCACTTTCATATACTAGTGGGAATTTTCATTATAGAACTTGGCTTGTATATTCCGATGATGGGCTTCCTCAAATGCCCGAGGTCTTCATGAGCAAGCAAGTTGGATGCACACCCACTTAGTTTTCAGTCTGAACTTTCATACACTTATAGCTCTTAGTGCATCCGTTGCATGGCAATCCCTACTCACTCACATTGATATCTATTGATGGGCATCTCCATAGCCCGTTGATACGCCTAGTTAATGTGAGACTATCTTCTCCTTTTTGTCTTCTCCACAACCACCATTCTATTCCATCTATAGTGCTATGTCCATGGGTCACACTCATGTATTGCGTGAAAGTTGAAAAGGTTTGAGAACGTCAAAAGTATGAAAGAATTGCTTGGCTTGTCATCGGGGTTGGCATGACGTGAATATTTTGTATGGTGAAGATGGAGCATAGCCAGACTATATGATTTTGTAGGGATAACTTTCTTTGGCCATGTTATTTTGAAAAGACATGATTGCTTTATTAGTAGGCTCAAAGTATTATTGTTTTTATGTCAAATGATACACTATTGCTTTGAATTACTCGTATCTTAATATTCATGCCATGATTAGATATGTGATCAAGATTATGCTAGGAAGCATTCCACATCAAAAATTATCTTTTTTATCATTTACCTACTCGAGGACGAGTAGAAATTAAGCTTGGGGATGCTGATACGTCTCCGTCGTATCTATAATTTTTGAATGTTCCATGGCAAAACTTTCATATACTTTTGACAACTTTTTATACTATTTTTGGGGACTAACATATTGATCCAGTGCCCAGTGCCAGTTTGTTGCATGTTTTTCGTTTCGCAGTAAATCCATATCAAACGGAGTCCAAACGGGATAAAAACTGACGGAGATTCTTTTTTGGAATATATGTGATTTTTGGAAAGAAAAATCAACGTGAGACGATGCCCGAGGGGGCCACGAGGCAGGGGGCGCCCCAGGGGGTCAGGCGCGCCCTGGGCCCTCATGGCCATCCCGTAAGGCGGTTGGTGCCCTTCTTTCCCCGCAAGAAAGATAATATCCGGATAGAGATCGTGTAAAATTTCAGCCCAATCGGAGTTACGGATCTCCGGGAATATAAGAAACGGTGAAATGGTAGAATCTGAGAACGCGGAAATAGAGAGAGACAGAGACACAGATCCAATCTCGGAGGGGCTCTCGCCCCTCCCACGCCATGGAGACCAAGAACCAGAGGGGAAACCCTTCTCCCATCTAGGGAGGAGGTCAAGGAAGAAGAAGAAGGAGGGGGCTCTCTCCCCCTCGCTTCCGGTGGCACCGGAGTGCCGCCGGGGACCATCATCATCGCCGCAATCTTCACCAACAACTTCACCACCATCATCACCAACTCTTCCCCCTCTATGCAGCAGTGTAACCCCTCTTTTACCTGATGTAATCTCTACTTAAAAATGGTGCTCAACGCTATATATTATTTTCCAATGATGTATGGCTATCCTATGATGCTTGAGTAGATCCGTTTTGTCCTATGGATTATTTGATGATCGTGATTGGTTTGAGTTGCATGTTTTATTATTGGTGCTGTCCTATGGTGCTCTCTGTGTCGCGCAAGCGTGAGGGATTCCCGCTGTAGGGTTTGCAATATGTTCATGATTTGCTTATGGTGGGTGGCGTGAGTGACAGAAGCACAGACCCGAGTAAGTAGGTTGTTTGCGTATGGGATAAAGAGGACTTGATACTTTAATGCTATGGTTGGGTTTTACCTTAATGATCTTTAGTAGTTGCGGATGCTTGCTAGAGTTCCAATCATAAGTGCATATGATCCAAGTAGAGAAAGTATGTTAGCTTATGCTTCTCCCTCAAATAAAATTGCAATAATGATTACCGGTCTAGTTATCAATTGTCTAGGGACAAATAATTTTCTCGTAACAAAAAGTTCTTTACTAAAACTAAGTTAGTTGTGTCTTTATCTAAACAGCCCCTACTTTTTATTTACGTAATCTTTATTATCTTGCAAACCTATCCAACAACACCTACAAAGTATTTTTAGTTTCATACTTGTTCTAGGTAAAGCGAACATCAAGCATGCATAGAGTTGTATCGGTGGTCGATAGAACTTGAGGGAATATTTGTTCTGCCTTTAGCTCATCGTTGGGTTCGACACTCTTACTTATCGAAAACTGTTGCGATCCCCTATACTTGTGGGTTATCAGTCACACAGGGCCCTGTCTGGTCCTTTGTGCTTCTCACGATCCTGTGGAAGATATGGGAGGCGAGGACTGATAAAATATTCAGATCGCTTGATAGACGTTCTATCTCTACATGTAAACTAATCCTTTCAGACATTGACCTTTGGTCTCACCGGCTTGTCAAAACTGGTGACAAGGAGGTCGTCTCCTCGTGGCGGTCTTTCCTCTGTGCACGATGTTTTATGCCTATGTAACTCTGTAACACAGCTTGTTGTGACTCTTTTGAGTAATATATTCAAGGTGGGGGAACTCCCCCCCCCCCCCCCCCTCGGTGATTCTCAAAAAAACATTATTTTCTGTTGTCCTTAGGCACGCAAGGTTTGGGTAGAGCTTGGGCTAAATCTGCTATTGATGAGGCAGTAGCATAAGAAATGCTAGATTAACATTTCTTTTTGGTTGACCTCGGGCATGCAAAACTAGGTTTATAACATTTTTTCTATACACATTTAGTATTTTACAAATGCTGTATTAACATTTTTTTCAACAATTTTACGTATAGTGTATTTTGTAATCTACATATTTGGAAGCATATACAAAAGTAAAACAAGAAAATAAAAAGCGAAAAAACCAGAAAAAACAAGGCTGTGGCCTCCCGCCAGCTGGGCCGGCCCAGTCCCTCGCTCCTGCCCTACATCTTCCGGACATAGGCGCGCCCGTAGGTCCTGCTCAAAAAAAGAGGCGCGCCCGCAAGTAGTGAAAGTAACAGGATGGTACTCCCACTCTCCCGCAAAAAACGGTGTGGTAGGTGTGAGGAGGAAAAGAATTCTATGAAACCAGGTCTCACGTGAGACCCATCCTGATAGATGACACGTGGCATTCACAAATCACAAAGCATCCTCCACCCCTCACTTAAAATCAGGGAGAGAGAGAGATTAGATGCTTTATGATTTGTGAATGCCACGTGTCATCCATCAGGACGGGTCTCACCTGCTAACCGTGAGACTTGGTCTCATATAATTTGTTTCCGTGTGAGAAGGGTAACAATAGGTCGCCATCCTTAAAAAGAAAGTATAGGTCGCCATCCAAACCAATATATATATAGTCACCATCTTGACTCTTGAGAGATTAAGACTACAGCCATTCACATAATGGTTAGGTGATTTTTTATACGAAACAGGAGAATTGCATTCCATGGACATCCGTCCTTGAACACCCTGCGTCATCTATATACATATCAACGTAAATTCCACATGCATGTATACAAGCACACGGTCGCTCTCGATCAAGTCACCAGACTCGATCGGATCTAAGCCTCCGGCAATTATTATTTTTTAACTAAGCCTCCGAGAAAGAAGGCAGTAAGGAGGAGACAAATCTGCTACCTAGTTCTTTCAGCGAGAAAGATATATAAATACATGCACTCCCATGGCTTCAGACACAGAAACACCACTACAACTGTAAGTGCAACGCTACAGTTGCCACGGCATACAATGAGACCGCTCGCAGTGGTAGCAGTGCTAGCCACGGCGGCCATGGTTATCGCATGTGCACGCGCTGTGCAGTGCGGCTCGCAGGCTGGCGGGGTGACATGCCCAAACTGCCTCTGTTGTAGCCACTTCGGCTGGTGCGGCTCCACACCGGAATACTGTGGCGATGGTTGCCAGAGCCATTGCTCTGGCTGCGGCAGCACGCCTGTCACACCCTACCCCTTCGGTGGTGTGTCCTCCATCGTCTCCCGCTCCCTTTTCAACCAAATTCTCCTCCACCGTAATGACCCAGCATGCCAGGCCAAGGGCTTCTACACATATGACGCCTTCATCGCTGCCGCCGCTGCCTTCCCTGGCTTTGGTACCACTGGTGGCATCGCCACCCGGAAGCGCGAGATAGCTGCCTTCCTAGCGCAGACCTCCCATGAGACCACTGGCGGATGGCCCACAGCCCCGAATGGGCCCTACACATGGGGCTACTGCTACAAGCACGAGCGCACCACCTCCAGCTACTGCACCCCAAGCGAGCAGTGGCCATGTGCCCCTCGAAGGCGCTACTATGGCCGCGGGCCCATCCAGCTAACTCACAACTACAACTACGGGCAGGCAGGACGGGCCATTGGGGCTGACCTGTTGGGCAACCCGAACTTGGTGGTCGTGAATCCAACCGTGTCTTTTGAGACGGCGATGTGGTTCTGGATGGCGGAGCAACCGCCCAAGCCATCGAGCCATGCAGTGATCACAGGACAATGGAACCCGTCGGCGACGGACCGTGCTGCGGGGCGGGTGCCTGGGTTCGGCGTGATCACCAACATCATCAATGGCGGGATCGAGTGCTTTCACGGGTATGATGAACGTGTTGAGGATCGAATCGGATTTTACAAACGCTACTGCAACATCTTTGGTATCGGCTACGGTGACAACCTGGACTGCTACAAACAGAGGCCCTTTGCCTAATAATCCGCTCCATATATGTACTTGTGTACTTTTTTAAAAATGTTATTTTTCATTATAAAAATCTCAAAAATCTATAACTACTAATAAAGAGAGGTGCATTTCTCCTTTTTTTTTGTCCGTTTATCTATATTATATTTTGTATCCAAGTTGTCCTTATTTTTTGTGCGCCCGTCGTTGCACCTACGCGTTGCTAGAAAATTGAGCTGCTCACCTGTGCTTGAAGCTTGCCCTAAAAAAGCCTGGCTGCCTAGCCATAAGTATTAGCTTTCGCTTGTGCTCGGTCCGTCCGTCCCCGCCGCCTTTTTTTGGGCCAAAAAATGTGACTGAGTGAGATAATTAATTTCGCCTTGCCTCTTACACAAATTCTCGCCAATTTAAATGCTTCCGTGAGTTGCCTCCAAAAGCAAGGAGCCTCCTCGAGAATCAATAAACAAGGATGTGAATAAATAAATTGGATGAACAAAAGATCGGGCACAGGTAAAAGAAGTAATTTAAATTAAAAGAAGGACTAAATGTGGCTATTACGAACCTGTAGGAAGGAAAGGAATAAATTCCGCTTTAGTAAGCACAGGAAAGAAAAGAATTATATGGCTGCATGGGTCGATGGCAGAGAGAGGAACCTGATTAAATGAATGGGCTCAAATAGAATTGAAATTAAAAGAATGAATAAATGGACGTGGTAATTAATCTAAATGCGCATGTGTCTGCATTATGATTTGAGGGTGCGGCGTGTGGCGTGCATAAACATATTGACGTAAAATTGGTTAGCAATATAACATGCACGGTGGAGGAGCACGGCAACTGACCAAACTCGCCGCTTTGAAATTGTTCTTCGTTTTCTTTTGAATCCCCAGTTATAAATTGTTCTTAGCGATATTTACATTATACTCTGTGCATGCTAGAATGTGACGATAGTACAAAGAGGAAAAGTGCCAAGCTCACCAGGGGTGTGGCATACTTTGTTTCTCCCATGACAACGCACATGCATGTTTGCTAGTATAATCTTAAAACAAGATTTGACAACACATGGAGTCATGGTGCGTCAGTTGCGAGTAGACACGATGAATTTCATGTTGTTGTGTTGTCCAAAACGACGTGCGTCTATGGTGGCCAATGCAAACGATTAGGCCAAGTCTCATCTTCCGATCGCGACGTCGCCACGCTCCACCATGGCGGGCAGCACGCTGAGCCACAATTTTATATATAGTATATTTTATAACATATATATTCATAATATTTCAAAGCATAAACAAAAGTAGAACAAATAAACATGAAGAAGAAACAGAAAAATCAAGGTTGTGGCCTCCCAGGAGCTGGGCCGACCGAGTCCCTCGCTTCTGCCCTACGTCTTACTCCAAGGGAGACATAGGCGCGCCCGTAGGTCTTCCCCCCCCCCCCCCCTCCACACCCACACACACAAAATAGTGTGGTAGGTGTGAGGAGTGTAACAATAGGTCACCATCCTTTCAAAAAGGAAGTATAGGTCGCCATCCAAATCAATATATATAAGGAAGATAATCAATAAATAAATCATGCTCCGACTTCATCACATAATTGTTCACCATACGTGCATGCTACAGGAATCACAAACTTCAACACAAGTATTTCTCAAATTCACAACTACCGAACTAGCATGACTCTAATATCACCATCTCCATATCTCAAAACAATTATCAAGTATCAAACTTCTCATAGTATTCAATGCACTTCTATGGAAGTTTTTATATTATAGCAAATTTCCATGTTGTTCTAAAGGACTATCAAAATAATATAAGTGAAGCATGAGAGAACAATAGTTTCTATAAAACAAATCCACCACCGTGCTCTAAAAGATATAAGTGAAGCACTAGAGCAAAAACTATATAGCTCAAAAGATATAAGTGAAGCACATAGAGTATTCTAATAAATTTCAAATCATGTGAGTCTCTCTCAAAAGATGTGTACAGAAAGGAGGATTGTGGTAAACTAAAAAGCAAAGACTCTAATCATACAAGACGCTCCAAGCAAAACACATATCATGTGGTGAATAAAAATATAGCTCCAAGTAAAGTTACCGATAGATGAAGACAAAAGAGGGGATGCCTTCCGGGGATTGTTTCCCCTATGAGAAGAGAGAAGACAATGGTGGCAAGCTCATCCGGAAGGACAAGGCCAAGTCTTTCCCCAACAAGAACCAATTCACCAAGAAGGCTCCTCCCAAGGGATTGGTGGCACAAGAAGAGTACAATGAGGATGATGATGATGAAGACAGTGAGACGGTTGCAATGGCCTTCGTGGCCATTGCAACAACCCCACGGGCGTCCCTCTTTGATTCACCCAATGAGAACTTCACCGCCAAGTGTCTCATGGCTAAGGCCACCAACAAGGTAACCCCCAACATCAAAACTACCATCATTACTCATCCTTCTTTGACGGATTGCATTGATGAAAGTGGGGGGTCCAACATGGAGGAAAATGAGTTTGAGTCTTTTATGAGTAAGCTTAAGGGTAAATCCAAGAAGCACTTCATTGCTCTCTTGGAACAACTTGGTGAAGCCAATGACATGATCGAGGCTCACGAAGACACCATCTCTGAGATGGAGGCGCAGAGTCGTGACTATGCCGATGAGATATCGGATCTCTCTAACGCTCTTGAGGAAGAGCTTGGTCATCGTTTGGCTCTTGAGGATTCATACAACGATGATCATGCTAAATTAAAGAAAGATCTTGATCATGCTCTTGTTGTGTCTTGTGTGCTAAATTCCGAGAAGGCCAAACTTGGTGTTGATCTTGCTAGACTCAAAGAGGAGTTTGATACCCTTGACAAGGCTCACAAGGCCTTGAAGAGTACTCATGCTACTCTTAAAGAGTCTCATGATCAACTCCAAGTGAGGCTAACCAAGGAGAAAGCCACTTTTCCTCATATGGTTTTAATTGATAATGCAAATGCTACTGACCCTTGTTGTGAGCATGTGCATCTTGTTGAGGAGAATGAAAAGTTGAAGGAGCAACTTGAGAAAGGCCTTGTGCCGTGCATACAAGGTGATAAGAACCTCAACGATCTTTTGAGCAATCAAAAGGAAGTTGTGGCCAAGGAAGGGATTAGGTTTGCACCCAAGTCCAAGAACAAGAAGAAGAATGACAAGGCCAAACGACCTCCTCCTCTCATGCAAACTTTTGTCAAAGAGGGAGAGGGTGCCTCTAAGGAGAAGAAGAACAATGTGAAGGGTGGTGGTGTCAAGAAGGGCAATGTCGCCCCTTCCAACAACGTCGGTGACTTTAACCCTTCCTATGTGTTATGCCGTGCTAGTGATGGGCATGCTTATGCTAAATTTGTTGGTTCTCCTTATGAGTACATTGAATGGTCTATTTGGGTTCCTAAGACCCTTATCACTAACATCAAAGGACCCATTACAAAATGGGTACCTAAAACCAAGCATTGATCTCTTGTAGGTGTTTGCTTCCGGTGGGGGATCATGGTTGCTCGATAGTGGAGCCACTAATCATATGACCGGAAGCAAGGACTTGGTGGTGGACGTGCAAAAGATTCCATCTATGCCCACCAATGTCGAGTGGGGTGATGCCTCGTCCTCTAAGGTATTGGGTCTTGGCAAGGTTGTCATTTCTCATGATCTCACCATCGAGAAGGTCATGCTTGTTGAGTCCCTTGCATACAATTTACTTTCCGTTCGTCAACTTGCAATCATGGGCTTTGACACCTTATTTGATATTGATACTGTGGCCCTCTTGTGGAGCAAGACTCTTAAAGTAGCCTTTGTTGGGCATGTCTAGAACAGTCTCTATGTGATTAACTTTTCGGAGCGACCCACTAAGACCGCGACATGCCTAATGGCTAAAGTTGACGTGGGATGGCTTTGGCATCGCCATTTAGCCCATGTCAATATGAGATCTTTGCAAAGTCTTCTCAATGGGGACCATGTCCGTGGACAAACAAATGTCAGTTTTGCCAAAGATCGTGCTTGCATTGAAGGAAAGCTACATGAGAAGGCTCACCCTCCCACGACTATCATTTACTCAAAGAGGCCTTTGGAGCTCGTTCACTTGGATCTCTTTGGGCCTCAATCCTTTGATAGTCTTGGGGGTAGAAAGTATTGCTTGGTGATTGTAGATGACTATTCAAGATACACTTGGGTGTACTTCTTCAAGAGGAAGAGTGAGACCCAACAAACCGGCATTGACTTTGCAAATGGAGCTCAACGTCAACACAATGCAAAGATCTTGACAATAAGAAGTGACAACGGCACCGAGTTCAAGAACTACACCTTGGATGACTTCCTTAGTGATGAGGGGATCAAACATCAATATTCTGCACCTTACACCCCTCAACAAAATGGTGTAGCGGAGAGGAAGAACCGGACGTTGATGGATGCGGCAAGAACCATGATGGTGGAGTTCAAGTCTCCATACAAATTTTGGGCCGAAGCCATCAACACCGCGTGTCATGCATCCAATCAGCTTTACCTCCGCAAAGGCTTGAACAAGACTCCATATGAGATACTCACCGGTAACAAGCCCAACCTCAAGTACTTCTGGGTATTCGGGTGTAAGTGTTTCATTCTCAAGAAAGGTGTTCATTTGTCTAAATTTGAGGCTAGAGCTCATGAGGGCATATTTGTTGGTTATGCTACAAACTCTCATGCTTACCGTGTCCTCAGTAAGTCAACGGGACTTATTGAGGAGACGTGTAACGTGGAGTTTGATGAGAATAATGGCTCCCAAGTGGAGCAAAGTGGTACTTGTGATGTAGGTGATGAAATTCCTCCCCAAGCCATAAGAAGAATGGGTGTTGGCTTTATCCTACACATTGAGGAACCCCTTGTGGTCGAAGGAGAAGGACAATGTTCCACTCAAATGGAACCATCGCCAACTCAAGACCCACACGCCTCCGAAGAAAAAAGTGAAGGACTTCAACCAAATGAACAAGATCAAGGGAAAGATCAACTTCAAGATGGTGGTGAATCACCAAGTGATGCCCAAGATCAAGTTCTCTCCTCCGAGCTAGTTCCAGATCAAGAACAAGCTCAAGACGACGCTCAAGATGATCAAGTTTCCTCTCCTCAACTCACTCCCGAGGAGGAATTGGAGCGTCGTGCCGCTAAGATTGCATCCAAGCTATCCACCAAAGATCACCTCATGACAAATGTGCTTCAAAGCTTAAGAAAGGGGGTAAGCACTCGTAGACAATTAGCAAACTATTGTGAACATCACGCGTTTGTCTCTTGTGTTGAACCCCAAAAGGTCTATGAGGTGCTTGAAGATCCGGATTGGCTTAATGCTATGCATGAAGAACTCAACAACTTCGAGCACAACAAGGTGTGGAGATTGGTGCCAAGGCCAACGGGGAACCATAATGTCATTGGAACCAAGTGGATATTCAAGAACAAGCAAGATGCTCATGGAATTATTGGCCGCAACAAGGCTCGCTTGGTAGCTCAAGGCTACTCCCAAGACGAGGGTATCGACTACGGTGAAACCTTTTCTCCCGTTGCTCGCCTTTAATCTATTCGTCTGTTGATTGCTTTTGCTTCTCATCATAACTTCAAGTTGCAACAAATGGATGTGAAGAGTGCTTTTCTTAATGGTCCTATTAATGAGTTGGTGTATGTCAAACAACCCCCCGGGTTCGAGGATCCATATTTCCCCGATCATGTGTACCAACTCAATAAGGCACTCTATGGCCTTAAACAAGCCCCACGTGCATGGTATGACCACCTTACCGAGTTGTTGCAAGATCGTGGGTTTGAAATTGGGAAAATTGACCCCACTCTTTTTACTAAGAAGGTCAAAGGGGAGTTCTTTGTGTGCCAACTATATGTTGATGACATTATCTTTGGTTCTCCTAACAAAACTTTCAATGAGGAATTTTCCGCTCTCATGACCTCGAAGTTCAAGATGTCCATGATGGGAGAGTTGAAGTTTTTTACCGGGTTCAAAATCAAGCAATGAAGAGAAGGAACCTTCATCAACCAAGCCAAATACACTCAAGACATGCTCAAGATATTCAATCTAAGTGAAGTCAAGTCAGCTTCCACTCCAATGCCCGTCAAATGCCAACTTGACATAGATCCCAATGGTAAAGCGGTGGATCAAAAGGTATATCACTCCATGATTGGCTCCTTGTTTTACCTTTGTGCATCTAGACCGGATATCATGTTGAGTGCGGGAATTTGTGCACGGTTTCAAGCCGCACCTAAGGAAAGTCACTTTGTGGCGGTCAAGTGAATCTTTTGATATTTGACTCATACCCCAAACTTTGGCTTATGGTACCCAAGAGGATCAAACTTCAACCTTGTAGGATATTCGGACTCAGATTGGGCGGGAGACAAAGTGGATAGGAAGTCCACTTCCGGAGGGTGCCAATTCCTTGGTTGCTCTTTGGTGAGTTGGTCTTCCAAGAAGCAAAGTTGTGTGTCTCTCTCGTCTACCGAAGCGGAGTATGTGGCCGCCGGTAGTTGTTGTGCACAACTTCTATGGATGAGGCAAACTTTAAAGGATTACGGTGTCATATGTGACAAAGTGCCTCATTGGTATGACAATGAAAGTGCCATCGAGATTTCTCTCAACCCGGTTCAACACTTCAAGACGAAGCATATTGAGATTCGTTATCACTTCATCCGGGATCATATTAGGCGAGGGGAGATCGACCTCAACTATGTCAACACTCATGATAACCTTGTAGATATGTTCACGAAGCCCTTGGATGAAGCAAGATTTCGCGAGTTAAGGCATGAGCTAAATATCATTGATTCAAGCAATGTTGCTTGAACCCTTGCACACCCCGCCATACTCAACTTGTTATCTTGTCTAGGTGTAGGCATGGACATAGGGGGAGTGTTGTTCTCTCAATGAACTCTCCCTCCCCCCATTATGCATAAATTGATCAACTCTTTCACATCAACCATTGTTGATGGTACTTGTGCTTCAAAGACGAGTTTTGGTCATGGGCCCAAGGATAATTTTTCGTGGTGCCATACCAATTGACTCAAACATAGGTGGCTCCGGCCACCACCCTCTCTTTGGAGAGGTTCTGTTGCGTGTTTAGTCCTTGTTGTCTCTTGCCTTCCTTTCTTTGTGTCGAGCTTGCGTGTGTTGTCTCGTGAATTAGCTCTTTGGTGTGTCCGTTCGCTTGAAGGTTTTATTGCAAAGGATGTTTTTATCTTTTCTGAAACTTGCATTTTTCTTGGGTCTGCGGTACTACCGTGGTGTGCCACGGTACTACCGCTGGAGTTGCGCACGGTACTACCGCATTTTTGCATGGCAGTATTTTTTTACTGCCGCTGGACGAGCGGTACTACCGCCCAGTGTGCGGTACTTCCACCCGGGCGGGACTACCGCGGTACTACCGCGCAGATGCGAGCGCGTGGGGGTTAAGAGCGAGCAGGGGGAGTTCCAACTCCCCCATACCCATTCAACTCTTTTTCCCCACGAAGTTCTCTCTCTCTCTTTCCTTCCCAAGACCGGCACTGGAGAACATCGTTGGATCTCCGTCTCCGGCCGCTCTCCTCGCATTCCGTCTGGTGGGATCGTTCCCCACCACGCCCTCTTGCCATGGAACAAGGTTTCTCCCCAAATCCCTCTCTTTTTGGTTCATTCTTTCGTATCTAGGTTTTTGGGGAGATGCATGTTGTTCTTGAGATTTTAGGCCAAATCTTCGCAAGAGTAGGATGTAGGAGAGTACTAGTGTGGAGAGATGATATTTGGTATGTTGCCCCATGGTAGATTTGATCAACCGTAGTACCGCGTTGTCACTGCTGTGCTCAGATCCATTCGTGCTTCGGATCCGACCTCATGCGGTACTACCGCTCCTTAGGAGCGGTACTACCGTGCGAGGTGCGGCAGTAAAATTTTACTTTCGCTCCCACTGCGGTGCTACCGTGACATCCTGGCGCGGTACTACCGTGACTGGAGCAACACTAAAACTTAGTTCCGTGCATCCGTGCGGCACTACCGTTGGTGTCAAATCTTACATGTGGCAACTACCCAATGCTATTTCTACTTGTTTCACTTGTTTTGCTGTGGCCTTTGCATTGATCATTCTCGTTTCTCTTGCGTGTTCGTGTGTTTTGTGTCATAGGTGGTGGCTCTGGTTCCAATGTCCTCCGTTCCAATCCCAGCCGTGACACGGGTTCCAAGTGTCTGTGCAACCAAGGTGAAGCTCCAGAGGGCTCCAATGCCCCCCAACGCAGAACCAAGACCACCGCCACCAAGAACAAGGAGCCCTCCATGGGCATGGATGAGATACCACTTGCTGAGTTTGTCACCCGAAGGAAGATCAACCCCTATGTGAATCCCCGTGCAAACTTCAGAGGGAATGACATGTTCTGGACCAAGCAGCAGAATCTTATCTATCTGGATGTGATCAAGGCCAAGCAGAACATCTACGTGGATGTGCACTGGATTGACATGAATCATATGAGGGATGACAAGCACCGTGACTATTTTGGTGAGGCTTTGGACCTGGTGGAGCAGTTTGGGGTTGAGGACTTGATCATGTTCCACCTGGACTTTGACCCTGAGATTGTGGCTCAGTTATTTGCCTCGGTCCACTTCCACTCTAATGAGGAACGGAGTTTGACATGGATGACAAATGGACAACAGTTGACCGCCAAGTGGAAGGACTTCATGGATATGCTACATGTTCGTTATGAGGGGCTCGACAAGCCCGTTGGTGTTCGCCCTCATGCCAACTCCGAGTCTGCTAACAAAAACAAGCTCCAGCCATACTATGTTGAGAAGAAGCTTCCCAGTGGCAAGAAGACCTGGGCACTGAACCCATTCCTTGACATCATGTATCGGATCTTCCGCAACACCCTCTTCCCACGTATTGGTGACAAGGATAAGGTACATGCCTATCTCGTGGATATGATGCTCATTTGTGAGGAGGCGCGTCGTGTTCAGATGTAACCACTTGATGTCTCACATATCATGTGGTGTGAGCTTAGGTTTGCGGTGTTCAACCATAAGGTACCCATCTATGGTCCTTACCTGTTTCACCTGATCTCGAAGACTTGGGAGAAGCTCTATCCCAATGTTGAGTTTGAGGCCCCCGACTGGACCCGTCACGAGCCCGTCAAGCTCCGCGTCAAGCCTAAGTGGGCTAACACCACTACCCGTGCTGAGGCGGCAGCTGCTCAGATGGATGTTGGTGAGGATGAGCTTGAGGAGGAGGAAGCGGATGAGGATAGCTCTGCTAGGTATGCTCCTCCCTTTACTGAGCCCTCATGGGCTAAGAAGCTGAAGGCCAAGATGAAGACCTTGTTCTGTATGCAAGCCAAGGGGCAGTACAGGACCCATGTTGCTTCCAAGGAGAGTCGCCGGCGCGACAAGAGGATCTTGAGGACGTTTGGCGAGGACGTCTCCAGCGGGTCCGAGAAGCACATCACCCCAGAGGCAGCTTGGATGGCAAAGCAGAGCTATAAGTGGACTGATTCTGAGGAGGAGCGGGAGGAGACCATTCCCACTGCCGAGACCAACGAGGAGCGCGACTAGTGATCGTCTCTGCCTGAGCTACCACCTGTGTAGTAGGTGTCCTCTCTGCCTTTTGGTGTCTCGATGCCAAAGGGGGAGAGAGTGTAGGGATTTGCAAGTCGTGTGTCGTGTTTGCTTTTTGTTGGACCTCATTTTCTTTGGTTTGATTTGTCGTGAGTCGTGTTCCATATCATATGGTGTAAGACATATGCACTCTAGCGTATCCTATTGTCTTTCATGCTTAGTATCCCGTGAGCGTATACTATCTTGTGCCAGTTACTTTATGCTCATAGTTTTATCTTGCCTACTTGCTTAGTGTTAGGTTCATTATTGCAAGATATGCCTTGTCTATAAAATATAGGAGGAGTGTTGATCCTAGCATGTGTGTCATGCAGTCCAAAGCACTTCTCTAATATGCACACATCTAGGGGGAGCCCGTCTATATTTTATAGATGGTGGGATTGCCGTTGTTTCTCTTTATATCCCTTTGTGCAAATCCCGTATTGTCATCAATCCACCAAAAAGGGGGGATTGTAAGGGCATATTTATCCCTGAGTAGTTTTGGTGATTGATGACAATGCCTTTGCGGACTAATTGTGTGCATTGAGCATTTCAGGCATATCATTAAGTCATACTATTAAGAGGGGGTCCGCGTTGGAAAGGTTTGGGTGGAATCAACACGTACACATCTGTTTCCTTTGCACCACCTTTCCTTTGGCTCTTTGGAGCATCCTCCGTTTTTTCCTTGTCTTTGCAAAATGAAGGATTCCTAGTGTTGTTGATCTGGGGCATGCGGTAGTACTGCTCTCCCGAGTGATAGTACCGCAGAGCCTTGCGGTAGTACCGGCCGTAGGGGCGGTAGTACCGCAGGTACTCACAGTAGTACCGCTCCTCAGGAGCGGTACCGTGGCCTCTGGCCAGGCTCAGCCGCTTGAGCGGTTGTAGGGGCGGATGTAATTTTTTACATTCGCGCCCTATGCGGTAGTACCACCCCATGGGCGTGGTAGTACCGTGAGCCCTGGCCTAGCACAGCGACATGAGCGGAAGTAGGGGCGGATGTAATTTTTTACATCCGCGCCCTACGTGGTAGTATCGCTTGCAAGGTGCAGTACTACCGTGTCGGATTTTTGCACCGATCCCAACTCAGCGGATTGCCATGGATGTATTTTTATATTTCCGTGCCTTCCCAAAACTGGCCTATCCCTGCCTTGCGGTAGTACTGCGCCAGCGGTTCTACCGCCCTCTACTTCACCGCATCAAGGCTGCTTTGGATTCTGCTACATGGGCGGTAGTACCGCAGTGCGTTGTGGTAGTACCGTGTGCCCTAGCGGTAGTACCGCGTCTCCGGTGCGGTAGTACCGTGTGTCGCAGGCTGAGTTGGTGGATAACGGTTGGATTTGTTCTCTTACTATAAAAGGGGAGTCTTCTTCTCCGAGTTGACCACCTCTTCCACCCCCAAGCTCCATTGTTGCTCCAAGCTCCATTTTAGCCCGATATCTCTCCCTGGCCGATCAAACTTGTTGATCTCCTAGGGATCGGTTGAGAAGGCCTAGATCTACACATCCACCAAGAGATACTTGATTCCCCCCACTAATCCCTCGCGGATCTTGTTACTCTTGGGTGTTTGAGCACCCTAGACGGTTGAGGTCATCATGGAGCCATACTCCATTATGGTGAAGCTTCGTGGTGTTGTTGGGAGCCTCCAATTAAGTTGTGGAGATTGCCCCAATCTTGTTTGTAAAGGTTCGGCCGCCGCCTTCCAGGGCACCAATAGTGGAATCACGACATCTCGCGTTGTGTGAGGGCGTGAGGAGAATACGGTGGCCCTAGTGGCTTCTTGGGAAGCATTGTGCCTCCACACCGCTCCAACGGAGACGTACTTCCCCTCAAAGGGAAGGAACTTTGGTAACACATCCTCGTCTTCACCGACTCCACTCTTGGTTATCTCATCCATTTACTCGTGCAAGCTTATCTTGTGTTGCATCCCTTGCTTGCTTGTTTACTTATTGTTGTTGCATCATATAGGTTGCTCACCTAGTTGCATATCTAGACAACCTACTTTGATGCAAAGTTTAAATTGGTAAAGAAAAGCTAAAAATTGTTAGTTGCCTATTCACCCCCCCCCCCCCATCTAGTCAACTATATCGATCCTTTGAGATGGTGTGTCCAGGGACATGTTGCCCCGGTCTGATTCTTTCAACGGCTATGGTTTTGCTTCTAGCAAACTACTTTGGAGGTCTATAAAGCTGCTGATCAACGATGGAGCCGTATCGAGCTTGGGTGAAGAGGTGATCTGTCTTTTTATCCTTTGGTGGCCGCTTCGGTGGTGTCGAAGGAAAGGGACAGGTTCTGGTATTCTGCATAGGATTTTCCTATCTTTTCAGTTATGTATGGTCGGTGCTTACGTGCCTTGTAACTTAATCTTTATTCTATATAAATGAGACACATATTACCATGCAAAAAAATGGAAAGCATATGAGGGAAAGCAAGTAGGGAGGATGCATCTGTCAAGATTTATAGGGAGTAGATATTCAACTGAAATTGACTTTGTGCCCCGCTTTCTGTGGCAGATTGTCATGACGCTCACGCTAGATTTGCTCTTGAACGGGATTATTATGCCCCTGCTCCACCTCCCCTTTTCACCCCGGGAAAATATCTAGTACTCCCATCCTTGGAGTACTTCGGATGCCCCAAGTTCAAAAACAAATCTTAAATGTTTTCAATTTTTTTTAAAAAAAAATGAACATTCGCAAGGAATGTGACTACAACCCCTAGAAATTTCAGGTCCAAACTTATTTTTGAGGGTCCAAACTTGAAATGTACATTGACAAACAAAAATGTGAAATCCAGATATGAATAATCTCGATGTTGATTTTGTCTTTTTTTAACACTATTCATGCCAGATTTCACATTTTTGTTTCTTATTGTCATTTCAAGTTTGGACCTGAAATTTTTAGGGGTTGTAGTCACATTCATTGTGAACATTCATACTTTTCCGGAATTTTTTGAAACATTTATGAATAGCTTTTTTAAACTTGGAGCACCGGGAGTACCCCAAGGATAGGAGTACCTGATACTTTCCCTTTCACCCCCTTTTGCTCACCCTGAGCTTCAAGGTTTTAAATCACATTTTTCACAGCTTCACGTGAGGATCGAGCTAGCTACGTTAGGGCGTCTCCAACACTGACCCACAAATGGCTTTGGCCTCTGTCCGAGGACAGGGGATTAGTCTGCAAACACTGATGTCGAAGGCCGCCATCTAATGCTGCTCGCACACATTTCAGCCACTGATCAAACCAAAAGGACAAAACTCATGCAAACATGGCGGATTTTCATATAAACCTGACTGGATTCGATACATTTTGGACATATTTCATAAACCGGATGAAATTCATTATATTTTGGATAATTTTTTACTAAACCGTATTTTTTTGGACATTATATTTTGGAAGAGGCCTGCAAATCACCGGCGGAGGAAGCGTGCAAGTCGCCGGCGGAGGAGATGTAGCCCCTTTCCGTGGGCGGCTATGTCTCACTGGCCGCGGGCGAGCTCACGTCGGCACGATCCAGTGGCAGACGGAGCATCCAGTCGTCCCTGGACGAGGGCATGCCAGAGGCGCGCCATCAGGCCGCTATCGCGGGAGGCTTGGCATGGCTGGGTGTGGTCGCGGTCAAGGGCGCCAGCCTCCTGACTTGAAGACGGAGACGCCGCCTGTGGTGGCTATGGCGATGCTGGAGACATGGGGCATGGCGCAGAGGATGGCGAAGCTCACACACGTGACCCCATGCATGGTGAGAAACTTGCCCAGCACTGGCGGACAATTCTATTTGGTTGTTTGATTCAATTAGAGTTAATGAAAATCGTTAGTGAAAATTTGTTTTTACAAACTTTAGTTTTGTTTGTTTAGATTTCGTTAGGAAATTCAGTTTGTTAATGAAAACTAGTTGAATTACGCTCATTAGATTATGTTAGAATCTCATGCAATTATAGTCCATTAAATTTTGTGGCATTTTCTCATTTTGTTATAAAGTTCAATTCTGTTTAGAAAAATAAAATTGCCAAAGATCATAAAGTGTGTTCATTAGGTTTTTGTTGTTGTAAAGGTTAATTCGGTTATGCAAATTTCATTATTGATCAAGTAGGCGCTTCTAGTCATAAAGACCATGGCGCGGGTGATGAGGGTAACGGAGGTGCGGAAGGTGACCATAATGGTGAGCTCATAATTTCAGTTCTATCCGAGCACTCATTTTTCGTGACATGGCAGCATATTTTGCTCATTTTGTGTGACATGGTAGAGATTATTGTACCTCTGCGACCAACCACCCTTCCTCAAATAACAATAGGATCGCTTATATGGCATACATCAGACTATTTATTCCTTGTTAATTGCATCAGGTTTGTTTTGAGTCACGTCCTACTAATTAATCCTTCTATCTCCCATGTCTGATCCTCGGTTACAGTTGCTCCAAGGCGGGTGGACAGTGCAAATTCTTGCGCAGCTAGCCAACTGTCTGATCATCGGTTCTGTCAACAGCAAAAATATTATAAATGATGATTTTTTATACGAAACAGGAGAATTGCATTCCATGGACATCCGTCCTTGAACACCCTGCGTCATCTATATACATATCAACGTAAATTCCACATGCATGTATACAAGCACACGGTCGCTCTCGATCAAGTCACCAGACTCGATCGGATCTAAGCCTCCGGCAATTATTATTTTTTAACTAAGCCTCCGAGAAAGAAGGCAGTAAGGAGGAGACAAATCTGCTACCTAGTTCTTTCAGCGAGAAAGATATATAAATACATGCACTCCCATGGCTTCAGACACAGAAACACCACTACAACTGTAAGTGCAACGCTACAGTTGCCACGGCATACAATGAGACCGCTCGCAGTGGTAGCAGTGCTAGCCACGGCGGCCATGGTTATCGCATGTGCACGCGCTGTGCAGTGCGGCTCGCAGGCTGGCGGGGCGACATGCCCAAACTGCCTCTGTTGTAGCCACTTCGGCTGGTGCGGCTCCACACCGGAATACTGTGGCGATGGTTGCCAGAGCCATTGCTCTGGCTGCGGCAGCACGCCTGTCACACCCTACCCCTTCGGTGGTGTGTCCTCCATCGTCTCCCGCTCCCTTTTCAACCAAATTCTCCTCCACCGTAATGACCCAGCATGCCAGGCCAAGGGCTTCTACACATATGACGCCTTCATCGCTGCCGCCGCTGCCTTCCCTGGCTTTGGTACCACTGGTGGCATCGCCACCCGGAAGCGCGAGATAGCTGCCTTCCTAGCGCAGACCTCCCATGAGACCACTGGCGGATGGCCCACAGCCCCGAATGGGCCCTACACATGGGGCTACTGCTACAAGCACGAGCGCACCACCTCCAGCTACTGCACCCCAAGCGAGCAGTGGCCATGTGCCCCTCGAAGGCGCTACTATGGCCGCGGGCCCATCCAGCTAACTCACAACTACAACTACGGGCAGGCAGGACGGGCCATTGGGGCTGACCTGTTGGGCAACCCGAACTTGGTGGTCGTGAATCCAACCGTGTCTTTTGAGACGGCGATGTGGTTCTGGATGGCGGAGCAACCGCCCAAGCCATCGAGCCATGCAGTGATCACAGGACAATGGAACCCGTCGGCGACGGACCGTGCTGCGGGGCGGGTGCCTGGGTTCGGCGTGATCACCAACATCATCAATGGCGGGATCGAGTGCTTTCACGGGTATGATGAACGTGTTGAGGATCGAATCGGATTTTACAAACGCTACTGCAACATCTTTGGTATCGGCTACGGTGACAACCTGGACTGCTACAAACAGAGGCCCTTTGCCTAATAATCCGCTCCATATATGTACTTGTGTACTTTTTTAAAAATGTTATTTTTCATTATAAAAATCTCAAAAATCTATAACTACTAATAAAGAGAGGTGCATTTCTCCTTTTTTTTTGTCCGTTTATCTATATTATATTTTGTATCCAAGTTGTCCTTATTTTTTGTGCGCCCGTCGTTGCACCTACGCGTTGCTAGAAAATTGAGCTGCTCACCTGTGCTTGAAGCTTGCCCTAAAAAAGCCTGGCTGCCTAGCCATAAGTATTAGCTTTCGCTTGTGCTCGGTCCGTCCGTCCCCGCCGCCTTTTTTTGGGCCAAAAAATGTGACTGAGTGAGATAATTAATTTCGCCTTGCCTCTTACACAAATTCTCGCCAATTTAAATGCTTCCGTGAGTTGCCTCCAAAAGCAAGGAGCCTCCTCGAGAATCAATAAACAAGGATGTGAATAAATAAATTGGATGAACAAAAGATCGGGCACAGGTAAAAGAAGTAATTTAAATTAAAAGAAGGACTAAATGTGGCTATTACGAACCTGTAGGAAGGAAAGGAATAAATTCCGCTTTAGTAAGCACAGGAAAGAAAAGAATTATATGGCTGCATGGGTCGATGGCAGAGAGAGGAACCTGATTAAATGAATGGGCTCAAATAGAATTGAAATTAAAAGAATGAATAAATGGACGTGGTAATTAATCTAAATGCGCATGTGTCTGCATTATGATTTGAGGGTGCGGCGTGTGGCGTGCATAAACATATTGACGTAAAATTGGTTAGCAATATAACATGCACGGTGGAGGAGCACGGCAACTGACCAAACTCGCCGCTTTGAAATTGTTCTTCGTTTTCTTTTGAATCCCCAGTTATAAATTGTTCTTAGCGATATTTACATTATACTCTGTGCATGCTAGAATGTGACGATAGTACAAAGAGGAAAAGTGCCAAGCTCACCAGGGGTGTGGCATACTTTGTTTCTCCCATGACAACGCACATGCATGTTTGCTAGTATAATCTTAAAACAAGATTTGACAACACATGGAGTCATGGTGCGTCAGTTGCGAGTAGACACGATGAATTTCATGTTGTTGTGTTGTCCAAAACGACGTGCGTCTATGGTGGCCAATGCAAACGATTAGGCCAAGTCTCATCTTCCGATCGCGACGTCGCCACGCTCCACCATGGCGGGCAGCACGCTGAGCCACAATTTTATATATAGTATATTTTATAACATATATATTCATAATATTTCAAAGCATAAACAAAAGTAGAACAAATAAACATGAAGAAGAAACAGAAAAATCAAGGTTGTGGCCTCCCAGGAGCTGGGCCGACCGAGTCCCTCGCTTCTGCCCTACGTCTTACTCCAAGGGAGACATAGGCGCGCCCGTAGGTCTTCCCCCCCCCCCCCCCCCCCTCCACACCCACACACACAAAATAGTGTGGTAGGTGTGAGGAGTGTAACAATAGGTCACCATCCTTTCAAAAAGGAAGTATAGGTCGCCATCCAAATCTATATATATATATATATATATATATATATATATATATATATATATATATATATAGTCGTATCTTGACTGTTGAGAGATTAGGACAACAGCTAATTTACATGATGGTTAGGTGACGGTTGTGTGGATGCTTGTCTAGAAAGAATTGAGAATTCCATACATGACATTTCTTTCCTCAACACTCAGACTCCCATTGCTATGTGTTATGAGAGCAAGCTGGAATCAAGAAGGCTCGGCAAGATTGGATTTTGTGGTCAGAAGATCTTGGAGGCCATGACCACAGACGAATAACCAAAATAAGTGTATATCTACTTCATATCAACATCCTAATCATATATGGAAAAACGCTTGCGTAGTAGTATATCATGTCCTAAGTCATAAGTTGCACGTGAATCCCTCACGCGGATGAATGGCTATCTCATATATATAGAGGGATGGAGGCATATATGGTGGAGACTGCTCGTAGAGAACAAGAAGGGGCAAGAGGCAAGGCCGTGCCGCGGATCAGTGAGGTGGCGCAATCCTCACCTTTCTTTCCCTACGGGTGGGTTTTAAGGAGGAAAAGGATCGGATTTCCAAGAGGTTGATTATCACGGTTTCTCAAGCTTCCCAATAAGAGGTTGATTATCACGGTTTCTCAAGCTTCCCAATAAGAGGTTGATTATCTCGGTTTCTCAAGCTTCCTAAGACCTCTTTCAATGCAAAGGTGCTTAGATGAGGTGCTAAGTGCATTAAATACCTTAGCAACTCATCTCCTCAATGCATAGGTGCTTAACTTGTTGTTGCTAAGCACACTTTATTTAATGAGTTAGCACCTAAAGTATTTCATGCATTGGTCAAGTTGTTTCATTTAAGTGGTTTGCCTAGGTTCTCGCGTTTGGCGTTGGTTCTTTCTAGGGTCCCCAAAGTGCTTTCTCCCCTTATTAAATGTTGTGCCATGTCATTTTTTTGCTTATATGGCATGCTTAGCACCTGTCCACCATAGAACACTAGAAAGGGCCTAATAACTACTGTACCAGTGCGCCCTCCCTCCCCTTTCTTTCCAAAATACTAATCCCTCCGGATGGATTTCAAGGAGGGAGAGGATTCCTAGGAGGTTAATTACCACGGTTACTTAAGCTTTCTGTAATAACTAACTATTGTACTAGTGCGACCTCCCTCCCTCAAATAATGCTGGGTAGCTTACTACTAAGTTACTCGAAAAAATGACATGATATTAGTAGATTGGATAGTAGATTGGATACGTCGGAGTATTTATTTCCTATTAGTCACATCATGTTTGATGTGAATCATGTACGGATTGATGTGAATCCCGTACGCTTCCTACTAAGTTACTCGAAAAAATGGATCAATCGTGCATCCATGCATGCACCAAATAGATTTATACACACACATATATATAGTATTAAAGAGGAGAGCAAGGATCACTTGCATATGACAGATAGATACTAGGTACACAGACCCAACGATGTGCTCCAAATCAGGAATGGAGATGAGCAGAGCAACCTAGCTAGCTTCCATGCAATTATTTCCTTTGTATTTCCATATGTCCTACCAACTCCAAGCACGAGCGCACCACCTCCAGCTACTGCACCCCAAGCGAGCAGTGGCCATGTGCCCCTCGAAGGCGCTACTATGGCCGCGGGCCCATCCAGCTAACTCACAACTACAACTACGGGCAGGCAGGACGGGCCATTGGGGCTGACCTGTTGGGCAACCCGAACTTGGTGGTCGTGAATCCAACCGTGTCTTTTGAGACGGCGATGTGGTTCTGGATGGCGGAGCAACCGCCCAAGCCATCGAGCCATGCAGTGATCACAGGACAATGGAACCCGTCGGCGACGGACCGTGCTGCGGGGCGGGTGCCTGGGTTCGGCGTGATCACCAACATCATCAATGGCGGGATCGAGTGCTTTCACGGGTATGATGAACGTGTTGAGGATCGAATCGGATTTTACAAACGCTACTGCAACATCTTTGGTATCGGCTACGGTGACAACCTGGACTGCTACAAACAGAGGCCCTTTGCCTAATAATCCGCTCCATATATGTACTTGTGTACTTTTTTAAAAATGTTATTTTTCATTATAAAAATCTCAAAAATCTATAACTACTAATAAAGAGAGGTGCATTTCTCCTTTTTTTTTGTCCGTTTATCTATATTATATTTTGTATCCAAGTTGTCCTTATTTTTTGTGCGCCCGTCGTTGCACCTACGCGTTGCTAGAAAATTGAGCTGCTCACCTGTGCTTGAAGCTTGCCCTAAAAAAGCCTGGCTGCCTAGCCATAAGTATTAGCTTTCGCTTGTGCTCGGTCCGTCCGTCCCCGCCGCCTTTTTTTGGGCCAAAAAATGTGACTGAGTGAGATAATTAATTTCGCCTTGCCTCTTACACAAATTCTCGCCAATTTAAATGCTTCCGTGAGTTGCCTCCAAAAGCAAGGAGCCTCCTCGAGAATCAATAAACAAGGATGTGAATAAATAAATTGGATGAACAAAAGATCGGGCACAGGTAAAAGAAGTAATTTAAATTAAAAGAAGGACTAAATGTGGCTATTACGAACCTGTAGGAAGGAAAGGAATAAATTCCGCTTTAGTAAGCACAGGAAAGAAAAGAATTATATGGCTGCATGGGTCGATGGCAGAGAGAGGAACCTGATTAAATGAATGGGCTCAAATAGAATTGAAATTAAAAGAATGAATAAATGGACGTGGTAATTAATCTAAATGCGCATGTGTCTGCATTATGATTTGAGGGTGCGGCGTGTGGCGTGCATAAACATATTGACGTAAAATTGGTTAGCAATATAACATGCACGGTGGAGGAGCACGGCAACTGACCAAACTCGCCGCTTTGAAATTGTTCTTCGTTTTCTTTTGAATCCCCAGTTATAAATTGTTCTTAGCGATATTTACATTATACTCTGTGCATGCTAGAATGTGACGATAGTACAAAGAGGAAAAGTGCCAAGCTCACCAGGGGTGTGGCATACTTTGTTTCTCCCATGACAACGCACATGCATGTTTGCTAGTATAATCTTAAAACAAGATTTGACAACACATGGAGTCATGGTGCGTCAGTTGCGAGTAGACACGATGAATTTCATGTTGTTGTGTTGTCCAAAACGACGTGCGTCTATGGTGGCCAATGCAAACGATTAGGCCAAGTCTCATCTTCCGATCGCGACGTCGCCACGCTCCACCATGGCGGGCAGCACGCTGAGCCACAATTTTATATATAGTATATTTTATAACATATATATTCATAATATTTCAAAGCATAAACAAAAGTAGAACAAATAAACATGAAGAAGAAACAGAAAAATCAAGGTTGTGGCCTCCCAGGAGCTGGGCCGACCGAGTCCCTCGCTTCTGCCCTACGTCTTACTCCAAGGGAGACATAGGCGCGCCCGTAGGTCTTCCCCCCCCCCCCCCCCCCCCCCTCCACACCCACACCCACAAAATAGTGTGGTAGGTGTGAGGAGTGTAACAATAGGTCACCATCCTTTCAAAAAGGAAGTATAGGTCGCCATCCAAATCAATATATATATATATATATATATATATATATATATATATATATATATATATATATATATATATATATATATAGTCGTATCTTGACTGTTGAGAGATTAGGACAACAGCTAATTTACATGATGGTTAGGTGACGGTTGTGTGGATGCTTGTCTAGAAAGAATTGAGAATTCCATACATGACATTTCTTTCCTCAACACTCAGACTCCCATTGCTATGTGTTATGAGAGCAAGCTGGAATCAAGAAGGCTCGGCAAGATTGGATTTTGTGGTCAGAAGATCTTGGAGGCCATGACCACAGACGAATAACCAAAATAAGTGTATATCTACTTCATATCAACATCCTAATCATATATGGAAAAACGCTTGCGTAGTAGTATATCATGTCCTAAGTCATAAGTTGCACGTGAATCCCTCACGCGGATGAATGGCTATCTCATATATATAGAGGGATGGAGGCATATATGGTGGAGACTGCTCGTAGAGAACAAGAAGGGGCAAGAGGCAAGGCCGTGCCGCGGATCAGTGAGGTGGCGCAATCCTCACCTTTCTTTCCCTACGGGTGGGTTTTAAGGAGGAAAAGGATCGGATTTCCAAGAGGTTGATTATCACGGTTTCTCAAGCTTCCCAATAAGAGGTTGATTATCACGGTTTCTCAAGCTTCCCAATAAGAGGTTGATTATCTCGGTTTCTCAAGCTTCCTAAGACCTCTTTCAATGCAAAGGTGCTTAGATGAGGTGCTAAGTGCATTAAATACCTTAGCAACTCATCTCCTCAATGCATAGGTGCTTAACTTGTTGTTGCTAAGCACACTTTATTTAATGAGTTAGCACCTAAAGTATTTCATGCATTGGTCAAGTTGTTTCATTTAAGTGGTTTGCCTAGGTTCTCGCGTTTGGCGTTGGTTCTTTCTAGGGTCCCCAAAGTGCTTTCTCCCCTTATTAAATGTTGTGCCATGTCATTTTTTTGCTTATATGGCATGCTTAGCACCTGTCCACCATAGAACACTAGAAAGGGCCTAATAACTACTGTACCAGTGCGCCCTCCCTCCCCTTTCTTTCCAAAATACTAATCCCTCCGGATGGATTTCAAGGAGGGAGAGGATTCCTAGGAGGTTAATTACCACGGTTACTTAAGCTTTCTGTAATAACTAACTATTGTACTAGTGCGACCTCCCTCCCTCAAATAATGCTGGGTAGCTTACTACTAAGTTACTCGAAAAAATGACATCATATTAGTAGATTGGATAGTAGATTGGATACGTCGGAGTATTTATTTCCTATTAGTCACATCATGTTTGATGTGAATCATGTACGGATTGATGTGAATCCCGTACGCTTCCTACTAAGTTACTCGAAAAAATGGATCAATCGTGCATCCATGCATGCACCAAATAGATTTATACACACACATATATATAGTATTAAAGAGGAGAGCAAGGATCACTTGCATATGACAGATAGATACTAGGTACACAGACCCAACGATGTGCTCCAAATCAGGAATGGAGATGAGCAGAGCAACCTAGCTAGCTTCCATGCAATTATTTCCTTTGTATTTCCATATGTCCTACCAACTCCAAGCACGAGCGCACCACCTCCAGCTACTGCACCCCAAGCGAGCAGTGGCCATGTGCCCCTCGAAGGCGCTACTATGGCCGCGGGCCCATCCAGCTAACTCACAACTACAACTACGGGCAGGCAGGACGGGCCATTGGGGCTGACCTGTTGGGCAACCCGAACTTGGTGGTCGTGAATCCAACCGTGTCTTTTGAGACGGCGATGTGGTTCTGGATGGCGGAGCAACCGCCCAAGCCATCGAGCCATGCAGTGATCACAGGACAATGGAACCCGTCGGCGACGGACCGTGCTGCGGGGCGGGTGCCTGGGTTCGGCGTGATCACCAACATCATCAATGGCGGGATCGAGTGCTTTCACGGGTATGATGAACGTGTTGAGGATCGAATCGGATTTTACAAACGCTACTGCAACATCTTTGGTATCGGCTACGGTGACAACCTGGACTGCTACAAACAGAGGCCCTTTGCCTAATAATCCGCTCCATATATGTACTTGTGTACTTTTTTAAAAATGTTATTTTTCATTATAAAAATCTCAAAAATCTATAACTACTAATAAAGAGAGGTGCATTTCTCCTTTTTTTTTGTCCGTTTATCTATATTATATTTTGTATCCAAGTTGTCCTTATTTTTTGTGCGCCCGTCGTTGCACCTACGCGTTGCTAGAAAATTGAGCTGCTCACCTGTGCTTGAAGCTTGCCCTAAAAAAGCCTGGCTGCCTAGCCATAAGTATTAGCTTTCGCTTGTGCTCGGTCCGTCCGTCCCCGCCGCCTTTTTTTGGGCCAAAAAATGTGACTGAGTGAGATAATTAATTTCGCCTTGCCTCTTACACAAATTCTCGCCAATTTAAATGCTTCCGTGAGTTGCCTCCAAAAGCAAGGAGCCTCCTCGAGAATCAATAAACAAGGATGTGAATAAATAAATTGGATGAACAAAAGATCGGGCACAGGTAAAAGAAGTAATTTAAATTAAAAGAAGGACTAAATGTGGCTATTACGAACCTGTAGGAAGGAAAGGAATAAATTCCGCTTTAGTAAGCACAGGAAAGAAAAGAATTATATGGCTGCATGGGTCGATGGCAGAGAGAGGAACCTGATTAAATGAATGGGCTCAAATAGAATTGAAATTAAAAGAATGAATAAATGGACGTGGTAATTAATCTAAATGCGCATGTGTCTGCATTATGATTTGAGGGTGCGGCGTGTGGCGTGCATAAACATATTGACGTAAAATTGGTTAGCAATATAACATGCACGGTGGAGGAGCACGGCAACTGACCAAACTCGCCGCTTTGAAATTGTTCTTCGTTTTCTTTTGAATCCCCAGTTATAAATTGTTCTTAGCGATATTTACATTATACTCTGTGCATGCTAGAATGTGACGATAGTACAAAGAGGAAAAGTGCCAAGCTCACCAGGGGTGTGGCATACTTTGTTTCTCCCATGACAACGCACATGCATGTTTGCTAGTATAATCTTAAAACAAGATTTGACAACACATGGAGTCATGGTGCGTCAGTTGCGAGTAGACACGATGAATTTCATGTTGTTGTGTTGTCCAAAACGACGTGCGTCTATGGTGGCCAATGCAAACGATTAGGCCAAGTCTCATCTTCCGATCGCGACGTCGCCACGCTCCACCATGGCGGGCAGCACGCTGAGCCACAATTTTATATATAGTATATTTTATAACATATATATTCATAATATTTCAAAGCATAAACAAAAGTAGAACAAATAAACATGAAGAAGAAACAGAAAAATCAAGGTTGTGGCCTCCCAGGAGCTGGGCCGACCGAGTCCCTCGCTTCTGCCCTACGTCTTACTCCAAGGGAGACATAGGCGCGCCCGTAGGTCTTCCCCCCCCCCCCCCCCCCCTCCACACCCACACACACAAAATAGTGTGGTAGGTGTGAGGAGTGTAACAATAGGTCACCATCCTTTCAAAAAGGAAGTATAGGTCGCCATCCAAATCAATATATATATATATATATATATATATATATATATATATATATATATATATATATATATATATAGTCGTATCTTGACTGTTGAGAGATTAGGACAACAGCTAATTTACATGATGGTTAGGTGACGGTTGTGTGGATGCTTGTCTAGAAAGAATTGAGAATTCCATACATGACATTTCTTTCCTCAACACTCAGACTCCCATTGCTATGTGTTATGAGAGCAAGCTGGAATCAAGAAGGCTCGGCAAGATTGGATTTTGTGGTCAGAAGATCTTGGAGGCCATGACCACAGACGAATAACCAAAATAAGTGTATATCTACTTCATATCAACATCCTAATCATATATGGAAAAACGCTTGCGTAGTAGTATATCATGTCCTAAGTCATAAGTTGCACGTGAATCCCTCACGCGGATGAATGGCTATCTCATATATATAGAGGGATGGAGGCATATATGGTGGAGACTGCTCGTAGAGAACAAGAAGGGGCAAGAGGCAAGGCCGTGCCGCGGATCAGTGAGGTGGCGCAATCCTCACCTTTCTTTCCCTACGGGTGGGTTTTAAGGAGGAAAAGGATCGGATTTCCAAGAGGTTGATTATCACGGTTTCTCAAGCTTCCCAATAAGAGGTTGATTATCACGGTTTCTCAAGCTTCCCAATAAGAGGTTGATTATCTCGGTTTCTCAAGCTTCCTAAGACCTCTTTCAATGCAAAGGTGCTTAGATGAGGTGCTAAGTGCATTAAATACCTTAGCAACTCATCTCCTCAATGCATAGGTGCTTAACTTGTTGTTGCTAAGCACACTTTATTTAATGAGTTAGCACCTAAAGTATTTCATGCATTGGTCAAGTTGTTTCATTTAAGTGGTTTGCCTAGGTTCTCGCGTTTGGCGTTGGTTCTTTCTAGGGTCCCCAAAGTGCTTTCTCCCCTTATTAAATGTTGTGCCATGTCATTTTTTTGCTTATATGGCATGCTTAGCACCTGTCCACCATAGAACACTAGAAAGGGCCTAATAACTACTGTACCAGTGCGCCCTCCCTCCCCTTTCTTTCCAAAATACTAATCCCTCCGGATGGATTTCAAGGAGGGAGAGGATTCCTAGGAGGTTAATTACCACGGTTACTTAAGCTTTCTGTAATAACTAACTATTGTACTAGTGCGACCTCCCTCCCTCAAATAATGCTGGGTAGCTTACTACTAAGTTACTCGAAAAAATGACATCATATTAGTAGATTGGATAGTAGATTGGATACGTCGGAGTATTTATTTCCTATTAGTCACATCATGTTTGATGTGAATCATGTACGGATTGATGTGAATCCCGTACGCTTCCTACTAAGTTACTCGAAAAAATGGATCAATCGTGCATCCATGCATGCACCAAATAGATTTATACACACACATATATATAGTATTAAAGAGGAGAGCAAGGATCACTTGCATATGACAGATAGATACTAGGTACACAGACCCAACGATGTGCTCCAAATCAGGAATGGAGATGAGCAGAGCAACCTAGCTAGCTTCCATGCAATTATTTCCTTTGTATTTCCATATGTCCTACCAACTAATGTGCTTTGCCTCTTCCTCCGCCATCGATACCAAGATTTGCATTTCTCCTGCATCCATCCATCCTTTGCATACATAAACAAACAGAGCACGCATGAAATGCATCGGTCATCCAGAGAGAAAGCACAAAAAGGGAGATGATTTTATTTGTTCGTAACCTGAATCAGTCAAACCATCCAGAAATACATCAACGCACACTCCAAATCATACCAATACCCAAGCATATTGTAACAATGGCATTATATATATCACATATTGTTGAAGGTAGAAATACAACAACTTGTGTGCTTTGCCTCGTCCTATACCGCACAACATTACCAGGATTGATGATATCTAAGAGCTCCTACCTACCTACTCCAATGCATCCATCCTACCAACACAACACACCAATTCCCAAAAGAAGTAACTAATCTCAACGGCAACCAAGGGCCCCATCCATCATCATGGCCTCCTCAGGCTTCAGCACCACGCCGTCCGTCCTTCTTCAGTCACACCACAAGCCAAGAGCCAACCAGAAGCACATTCTTCAATACAAACATCACTTCTACAGCTCACAAACAAAACAAATTCTCCTCCATTGCTAGAACAGCCAAGCATAACGCTCAGGATTCCCTAGCTCCCGACCACTTACATAGCTAGTCATTCTTCTACATCTTCGCTTTCTTCCTTCAACTTACCAGAGACTCCTCCAGCAGCGCCAACAAAGCTTTTGGAGCATCATGGCACAAGCACCTGCACAATAGTCCGATAAACATCAGTGCATCTTCCAAGTACAAGTGCCACCCAATTGAATCATAAACAATAGCATGCTATTCTAGAACATCGAATGTTGCTATAGGATGTTTTCCCTTTGTTTTTATTTTATAGCATTTTTCTAAATTTCTTTTTTTCTAATCTGGAGCCTTCTGTACAAGGTATTATATATATGTTGACACATTTTGATTTACTGCGCTCAAAGAAACATAAGTTTACATGGAGCTTAACTAATAGATGGCCATTTGATATCGTCTTATAGGTACTTCATTGTGATCGATGACATATGGAACAATTTCGTATGGAAAGAAAGCAAACATGCTTTGATTGACAACGAATGCGGAAGTAGAATAATTACAACAACTCAAATTTTTTATGTTGCCAAAGAAGTTGGTGGTGTTTATGACCTAAAGCCTCTTTCTCTTGCACAGTCACGAAAGTTATTCTACCAAAGAATATTTGGTGCCGAAGACAAATGTCCTAATCAATTAGCTGAAGTATCTGATAACATTATTAAGAGATGTGGTGGAGTACCATTAGTTATTATTACAACAGCTAGTATGCTAGCCAGTAAAAATAGAAATGATTGGTCCAAGGGCTACCAAGCTATGGGTTCTGGGCTACAAGATAGACCTGGTGTGAAGGACATGAGAAGGATATTATCAGTCAGTTACTATGACCTACCTCCGCAACTAAGAACATTTTTATTGTATATAAGTTTGTATCCAGAGGATTATAATATTGTTTCTAGAGATTTGATATGGCAATGGATTGGTGAAGGTTTTATTCGGGAAGAACATGGAAATAGCTTGTATGAAGTAGGAGAAGACTATTTCAGCGAGCTCATTAACAAAGGTTTGATCCAACCAGCAGATGTCAGTGATGATAAAGAGAGCGCTTGTCGTGTACACGATATGGTGCTTGACCTCATCACTTCCATTTCAAGGGAAGAGAATTTTCTAACATGTATAGGTGGTCAGCAATCTGGATCTGCACCAAGTAAGATCCGTCGGCTATCAGTCCAAAGCCTAAATGAAGACGATATCATGCAGATGGCAACTATGAACTTGTCCCGTTTGAGGTCAATCACTGTGTTTGGGCGAGATATCAATTTGTTACCAGCCCTTTCAAGCTTTTCAGTCTTGCGTGCATTGAACTTAGTTTATTGTTGGGATGTGGATAATCATCATATTAAGGTTACCTACAGCATGTTACACTTGAGGTATTTATGTCTATGCAATACATCTATCACTCAGATACCGGACGATATTAGGAATCTGCGGTTCTTGCAAGTACTAGACATAAGTGCGACGGCAATAAAAATGTTACCAACATCATTTTTTCAGCTAACACAACTAGTGTACCTTCATATTGGTATGGGCACGGCCCTGCCAGAACGATTGGATAATTTAAAATCACTGCAAGAATTGCTAGGTATCAATATCGAGTCTCCATCCATGCTGCACGATTTGAGCAAGCTGACGGAATTGAGGAACCTTCGTGTTAGGGTTTGTGGATGGAACGATGACTATAAGGAACTTTTTCGGCGGTGTCTCTCCAACCTAATCAATCTCAAAAGCATTAAATTAAGTGGTGTACATCGAAACATAGATTACGGAAGTGATAGTTTGTCGCCTGAGCCTCAGCATCTTCAGTGCATCCATCTGGCTGATAGCATAAAGTGCGATGTGCCAAGATGGATATCTTCGCTCTCCAACCTTTCCACCCTTCTAATCCAGCATCTAGAAACACTCAGAGAGGAGCACCTTCGAGTGCTTGGCCCCATGTCATCACTCTGTGATCTTCATATATGGGTGGCGCAAACCGCACGAAGCAAAAGGTTGGTGATTGATGGCAGTTATCTGTTTCGGTGTCTCGCAAGGCTGAAAATCGGGAGTAGCATCATGGAGCTGAAGTTTGCACAAGGAGCCATGCAGAAGCTACACACCCTTGAGGTTATTTTATCAGTGCAGCAGACATGGGATCGATTTGGTGATTTGGACTTTGTCCTGGAGAACCTCTCTTCACTTAAACAGGTCTATGTTGGGAAGTGGTAGGCTGTGTGGTGGTCCAAGCCAGAGCTTGAAGAGGCAGAGGATGCAATTTGTCACGCCATCAACATCAATCCCAACAAGCTGACACTCGAGTTCATCATGGTAGCTATACCGACTCACCCTTCCAGTTAACCCGTATTTAGTTACTTATTTTCCTTGGGATTAGTTGATTCTGTAATTTTGTCTTTCTTTACCGTGCATACATATTGATTTCGTACCACATTCTCTTTTGACAGTTCAAGTTGTGATGATGAGTTGGAATATCATTCTCGAAAAATCTCCTCGTTAATTTGCAGGTGTGTATCATTACACTAGTATTAACTGTTAGTACTCTCTTGGCCATCGTATCATGATTACTAACACCTCTAATGTTTTGACATCTTCATCTACAACGATGTCTTTCTACGGAGCATTGGCGATTCTTCAGGAGCAACACTTATTACATCAAACAAATAATCTGTTGCGCAGAGGATTCCTGCAACCTTCTTATTTGATCCGTACCGTTACATTGATAGTTTCATGCCATGTATATCTATTATGTCCCTGGATCATATTTTCCGCGACAGTGTCCATGACAGGATGAATGAACTGAAACCACATCGTTTCTCTTCCGGAGGTTTGTTCTGAATATACAAAAGCCGAAGGTCTTTGACTTTTTAATAACTATGTTGCCTTCCTATAAATTCTTATAATGATCCTTGGGTGTAGTGGAAAGCATACACCCCACCATCCCCTCAAAAAAGCTATGGTCAGGCACCATGTCATGCTTCTTCATTGGAATGGAGTAGTAGCTCTTAGCAAACTTTGAAATAATCAACCTCTTCTCACGCACAAAAGAAATGTACACATGTATGAAACTAGTCTAAAACAAAACCATTTACACTTCTAATAATATTAAGATTATGAATTATATACAATGAAAACATGTTGTAGTACCAATGGAGTCAAGACGGTAGCTAATATGCTAAGGAGGAAACCTTCACCGGGATTGTGAATAAGGAGTTCAGCAAAATGAGTTAGATAGAAATTTGATATGTTAATACCCCAAGCATAGAAGTTTGGTATGATCCATTGCTTGGTTCGGACAACCATTGTGCATGGTTTCTCCATACCTAAATAACAAATAAAATAGAAAGTTATAAAAATATAATCGCACTGTTTCATTTTTATCTAGGCAACTATAAGGATGAAGATTATATAAGCATGATAGGCAATGCGTACATTGGAATGCTTTAGAAAAATGGACATACCAATGTTTCAATTTCATTAACCGAGAGAAACAAGGTCTGTTTAATTGAGGATTGAATATTTTTACCATTTATATTTGCACATTCATTAGCAATGTCAAGGGCTGAATTTCCATACCCAACAATAGTCACACACTTGTCCTTGATCATCTCCTTAGCTTTCTCGCTACCCATTTTGGAGTAGTCCATGGAGTGGATCACTTTCCCATCAAATGCTTCTGGGCCTCTACCAGGAGGGAATTTGGGTATGTTGGGATAATTGTTAAACCTTCCCGTACAAAGAATCACAAAGTCTACCATGTGTACCTAGAGAAAGGGAATACATGTTTATGAACAATCACATGAGAAAGTTAATTAGTGTAACACCCTGGCCCAATATGAGTTATAACTAGGCCACTTGTAGGGTGGACCCATATATATGTAGCATTCCCCTTACACTTTCATCTTTGCATCATGTAAAAGGGTTAGCACAATGGTGCTATATTAGGAATACAAGGCTGGACCAAAGAAAGGGTCGTCGTTTACTTGGCAAACTATTGTGGCTGGAATTCAGACTTTCAAGAGAGGTTGTGTATGGCGGGTTGGAACGGGCTTGCAAATAAATATTTGGGATGATCCTTGGATTCCTTCTAGTGCATCAAGAAAGGTTATAACACCTAGAGGAGGTAGGTTTTCGATCTGGTTTCCCTGATAGACCGGACCACTCTCTGGCATAATGGCCACTTTGAGTAATATATTCAGGTGGAGGGACTCCTCCCCGGTGATTCTCTCAAAAAAACACCTAGAGGAGGGACAGTGTTATAACACCTAGTGGAGGAAATTATAGACCCTCACACGGGACAGTGGGATCTAGACCTTATTAGGTTTGTCTTTAAACTGGTTGATGTTGCAAGAATAATTCAAATTCCTCTCCAGGCGGAGGCCATGGAAGATATTGTGGCGTGGCGGTATACAAGGTCAGGACCTTCTCAGTTCGGTGGGCGTACCACGCGGACTTTAACCATCAGTTTGGGAGCCAAATAACCAGGTCGGACAGACACGATAGCCTTTAGTTAAACTCCATATGGAAACAACTTTGACAACTACATACTCCAAGGAAAATAAAACACTTCGGGTAGAAGGTGCTCACAGGTGTACTACCATGCAAGGGAGTCTTAGCCGGAAGGCACATTCCAGTCCTTCTACAATGTCCGTTTGCAAGACCGGATTGATGACAGTCAAAATGTTTTCTTCGCCGAAACAGGACGAACGCTTTCTTCTGGGGGGCAGCCGCTTCTCCACCAAAGAAGCCTATGTCATTCTTCTATGAGAGCCGGACAACGACTTAAATGCCCCCCTCATTTGGCGCTCGCAAGTGCCAAACAAGATCAAGATCTTCCCATGGCTCCTCTTCTGGGACAGACTAAATACGCGGGTCAACCTCGTCCACAAGCATATCATCACAGACCCGGTATGCCCGCGATGCCAGGCTCTGCCAGAAGACGCCAGCCACCTCTTCATCTCATGCCCATATGCGGCCCGCATATGACAGTGACTCAGCATCACACCGACCTCCCCTGCCATCGACGACCTTTGGGATGCCCAACTCCCACCGGTCACTAATACGTCTCCATCGTATCTATAATTTTTGATTGTTCCATGCCATTATTCTGCAACTTTCATATACTTTTGGCAACTTTTTATACTATTTTTGGGGAGTAACATATTGATCCAGTGCCCAGTGCCAGTTCCTGTTTGTTGCATGTTTTTTATTTAGGAGTAAATTCATATCAAACGGAGTCCAAAAGGGATAAAAACTAACAGAGACTTTTTTTAAAATATATGTGATTTTTGGAAAGAAAAATCAATGTGAGACGATGCCTGAGGGGGCCGCGAGGCAGGGGGGCGCGCCCCGGGGGTCAGGCGCACCCTGGGCCCTCGTGGACACCCCGTAAGGCGGTTGGTGCCCTTCTTTCGCCGCAAGAAAGCTAATATCCGGATAGAGATCGTGTTAAAATTTCAGCCCAATCGGAGTTACGGATCTCCGGGAATATAAGAAACGGTGAAAGGGTAGAATCTGAGAACGCAGAAACAAAGAGAGACACAGAGACAGATCCAATCTCGGAGGGGCTCTCGCCCCTCCCACGCCATGGAGACCAAGGACCAGAGGGGAAACCCTTATCCCATCTAGGGAGGAGGTCAAGGAAGAAGAAGAAGGAGGGGGGCTCTCTCCCCCTCGCTTCCGGTGGCAACCGGAGTGCCGCCGGTGGCCATCATCATCGCCGCAATCTTCACCAACAACTTCACCGCCATCATCACCAACTCTTCCCCCCTCTATGCAGTGGTGTAACCCCTCTTTTACCCGCTGTAATCTCCACTTAAACATGGTGCTCAACGCTATATATTATTTCCCAATGATGTATGGCTATCCTATGATGTTAGAGTAGATTTATTTTGTCCTATGGGTTATTTGATGATCGTGCTTGGTTTGAGTTGCATGTTTTATTATTGGTGCTGTCCTATGATGCTCTCCGTGTCGCGCAAGCGTGAGGGATTCCCGCTGTAGGGTTTGCAATATGTTCATGATTTGCTTATGGTGGATGGAGTGAGTGACAGAAGCACAGACCTGAGTAAGTAGGTTGTTTGCGTATGGGATAAAGAGGACTTGATACTTTAATGCTATGGTTGGGTTTTACCTTAATGATCTTTAGTAGTTGTGGATGCTTGCTAGAGTTCCAATCATAAGTGCATATGATCCAAGTAGAGAAAGTATGTTAGCTTATGCCTCTCCCTCAAATAAAATTGCAATAATGATTACCTGTCTAGTTATCGATTGCCTAGGGACAAATAACTTTCTTGTAACAAAAAGATCTTTACTAAAACTAACTTAGTTGTGTCTTTATCTAAACAGCCCCTACTTTTTATTTACGTAATCTTTATTATCTTGCAAACCTATCCAACAACACCTACAAAGTACTTCTAGTTTCATACTTGTTCTAGGTAAAGCGAACATCAAGCGTGCGTAGAGTTGTATCGGTGGTCGATAGAACTTGAGGGAATATTTGTTCTGCCTTTAGCTCCTCGTTGGGTTCGACACTCTTACTTATCGAAAACTGTTGCGATCCCCTATACTTGTGGGTTATCAAGACCTTTTTCTGGCGCCGTTGCCGGGGAGCCATAGCGTGGGGTGAATATTCTCGTGTGTGCTTGTTTGCTTTATCACTAAGTAATTTTTATTTGTTGTTTTTAGTTGTTCTTTATCTTTAGTTATGGATATGGAACACTAAATACCAAAAAAATTAGGTGTACTTGCTGCTCATGGAGATGAGGAACCTCCTAAAACCCTCGATGCTCGTTATGTGACAGATATTATGTACTACTTTGATAATCCAGAGAAAACCCCATTCAATTTGGTAATGGGAGACACGTTGGATCAACATGAATACTTTAGGGGTTATCGCTTGACTCAAAAAGGGAAACTATTATGGGATCAAATTTATATGTTGAAATGGTATGCTAGGCAACTATGCTTGAGATATGATTATACTTGTTGCTCTAGGATGAAGGCTCCACACCTTCCCTTTTATGCAAATTTAATGATAATGAAACTTTGGCTTCTTATGCTAGAGGTATATATGACTACTATGATGTGGAACAAATAGAAGAATTTGTTGCTTTTATGGGTGCTTATGAAATTGAATCTAAGTTCAAAGAATATGAAAATCTTTATGATGCTGTCTACAGACCTGAAAATTTAGCTATCCTTAAATACTGTTATGAGAATTATGAATACAATTCCGATATTGATGCGTTTATTGAGAAAGTCTCCGTTGTCCAAGAAGAGACTAATATTTTGCAGGAGTCTATGGAAGAAGAAATTGATAAAACTGTGAGCTCATTGGATGAAAAAGATGATGAGGAGAGCGAAGAACGAAAGGAGGAAGAGCGGATTAGCTACCCCTGCCCACCTTCTAATGAGAGTAACTCTTCAACTCATACATTGTTTAATTTCCCTTCGTGCTTACCGAAGGATGATTGCTATGATGATTGTTATGATCATGTTGATTCTCTTGAAATATCCCTTTTTGATGATGCTTGCTATGCTTATGGCCAAGATGCCAATATAAATTATGCTCATGGAGATGAACTTGCCATAGTTCCTTATGTTAAACATGAAATTGTTGCTATTTCACCCACACATGATAGTCCTATTATCTTTTTGAATTCTCCCGACTACACTATATCAGAGAAGTTTGCACTTATTAAGGATTATATTGATGGGTTGCATTTTACTATTACACATGATGATTTTGATGAATATAATATGCATGTTCTTGCTGCTCCTACTTGCAATTATTATGAGAGAGGAACTATATATCCACCTTTCTATGTTTCCAATGCGATAAAATTGCAAGAAACTGTTTATACTATGCATTGGCCTTTACTTTGTGTGCATGAATTATTCTTTTATGACATGCCGATGCATAGGGAGAGAGTGAGACTTCATTGTTGCATGATATATGTTACTTTATGCTCACTACTAAATTACAAATCATTGTTAATTAAAATTGGCTTTGATATACCTTGGGATCCGGGTGGATTCATTACTTGACCACTATATGCCTAGCTTAATGGCTTTAAAGAAAGCACTGTCAGGGAGACAACCCGGAAGTTTTAGAGAGTCATTTATTTATGTTGAGTGCTTTTATATAGTTTAGAAACAAAAAAAATAAAGAGGGGAACCCTAAACTTTTCAAAAAGAAAAGTGAAAGTGAGATAGACGAGCATTGTGAAAGTGGGGGACGTCCTTGAACTTTGTTCATGCCCATGGAAACTTTGTGAATCTTAATTACAGAAACTTTTCAACAAAAATAATTATCCCCTTGTAGAATTCCATTGTATTATAAAAATAATGTGCCAAGGTTTGCCTTTAGGATGTTTACTTTGCTTGTTGGTTTGTATGGTGCAGGACAGAAACTTTGGCTGTAGTGCGCGATTTTACATTTTTTACTGAAACGTCAAATGGTTCTGATTCTTTTTGAACTGTCTTTCTATACAAATTATTTATTTTTCCTAATTTTGGCAGAATTTTTCAAGTATCAGAAGTATGGTGAATGTTCAGATTATTAAAGACTGTTCTATTTTAGACAGATTCTGTTTTTGATGCATAGTTTGCTTGTTTTGATGAAACTATCGAATTATATCAGTGGATTAAGCCATGAAAAAGTTATACTACAGTAGCTATAATGAAAAAACAAAATATGAATTGGTTTACAACAGTACTTAGAGTAGTGATTTGCTTTATTATACTAACGGATCTTACCGAGCTTTCTGTTGAGTTTTGTGTGGATGAAGTGTTTGAAGAACGAGGAGGTCTCGATGTGAAGAGAAGGAGGAGAGGAAAGAGCTCAAGCTTGGGGATTCCCAAGGCACCCCAAGTAAATATTCAAGGATACTCAAGCATCTAAGCTTGGGGATGCCCCGGAAGGCATCCCATCTTTCTTCAACAAGTATCGGTATGTTTTCGGATTCGTTTCGTTCATGCGATATGTGCAAATCTGGAGCGTCTTTTGCATTTAGTTTGCACTTTTCTTTTATGCACCATGCTGGTATGAGATAGTCCTTGGTTGATTTATAGAATTGCTCTATGCACTTCACTTATATCTTTTGAGTATGGCTTTATAGAATGCTTCATGTGCTTCACTTATATCATTTGAAGTTTGGATTGCCTGTTTCTCTTTACTTAGACAAACGCCATTTGTAGAATGCTCTTTTGCTTCACTTATATTTGTTAGAGCGTGGGCATATATTTTGTAGAAAGAATTAAACTCTCTTGCTTCACTTATATCTATTTAGAGAGATGACAGGAACTGGTCATTCACATGGTTAGTCATAAAATCCTACATAAAACTTGTAGATCACTGAATATGATATGTTTGATTCCTTGCAATAGTTTTGCGATATAAAGATGGTGATATTAGAGTCATGCTAGTGGGTAGTTGTGGATTAGTAGAAATACTTGTGTTGAGGTTGGTGATTCCCGTAGCATGCACGTATGGTGAACCGTTATGTAATGAAGTCGGAGCATGGGGTATTTATTGATTGTCTTCCTTATGAGTGGCGGTCGGGGACGAGAGATGGTATTTTCCTACCAATCTATCCCCCTAGGAGCATGTGTGTAGTACTTTGTTTCGATGACTAATAAATTTTTGCAATAAGTATGTGAGTTCTTTATGACTAATGTTGAGTCCATGGATTATACGCACTCTCATCCTTCCACCATTGCTAGCCTCTCTAGTACCGCGCAACTTTCGCCGGTACCATAAACCCACCATATACCTTCCTTAAAACAGCCACCATACCTACCTATCATGGCGTTTCCATAGCCATTCCGCGATATATTGCCATGCAACTTCCATCATCATCATATACATGACTTGAGCATCATTGTCATGTTGCTTTGCATGATCGTAAGATAGCTAGCATGATATTTTCATGGCTTGTCCGTTTTTTGATGTCATTGCTACGCTAGATCATTGCACATCCCGGTACACCGCCGGAGGCATTCGTATAGAGTCATATCTTTATTCTAGTATCGAGTTGTAAGTAAATAAAAGTGTGATGATCATCATTATTAGAGCATTGTCCCAGTGAGGAAAGGATGATGGAGACTATGATTCCCCCACAAGTCGGGATGAGACTCCGGACGAAAAAATAAAATAAAAAAATAAAAAAGAGAGAAAGGCCATAAAAAGGCCCAAAAATAATGAGAGAAGAAAAGAGAAGGGACAATGCTACTATCCTTTTTCCACACTTGTGCTTCAAAGTAGCACCATGTTCTTCATATAGAGAGTCTCTTGAGTTATCACTTTCATATACTAGTGGGAATTTTCATTATAGAACTTGGCTTGTATATTCCGATGATGGGCTTCCTCAAATGCCCGAGGTCTTCATGAGCAAGCAAGTTGGATGCACACCCACTTAGTTTTCAGTCTGAACTTTCATACACTTATAGCTCTTAGTGCATCCGTTGCATGGCAATCCCTACTCACTCACATTGATATCTATTGATGGGCATCTCCATAGCCCGTTGATACGCCTAGTTAATGTGAGACTATCTTCTCCTTTTTGTCTTCTCCACAACCACCATTCTATTCCATCTATAGTGCTATGTCCATGGGTCACACTCATGTATTGCGTGAAAGTTGAAAAGGTTTGAGAACGTCAAAAGTATGAAAGAATTGCTTGGCTTGTCATCGGGGTTGGCATGACGTGAATATTTTGTATGGTGAAGATGGAGCATAGCCAGACTATATGATTTTGTAGGGATAACTTTCTTTGGCCATGTTATTTTGAAAAGACATGATTGCTTTATTAGTAGGCTCAAAGTATTATTGTTTTTATGTCAAATGATACACTATTGCTTTGAATTACTCGTATCTTAATATTCATGCCATGATTAGATATGTGATCAAGATTATGCTAGGAAGCATTCCACATCAAAAATTATCTTTTTTATCATTTACCTACTCGAGGACGAGTAGAAATTAAGCTTGGGGATGCTGATACGTCTCCGTCGTATCTATAATTTTTGAATGTTCCATGGCAAAACTTTCATATACTTTTGACAACTTTTTATACTATTTTTGGGGACTAACATATTGATCCAGTGCCCAGTGCCAGTTTGTTGCATGTTTTTCGTTTCGCAGTAAATCCATATCAAACGGAGTCCAAACGGGATAAAAACTGACGGAGATTCTTTTTTGGAATATATGTGATTTTTGGAAAGAAAAATCAACGTGAGACGATGCCCGAGGGGGCCACGAGGCAGGGGGCGCCCCAGGGGGTCAGGCGCGCCCTGGGCCCTCATGGCCATCCCGTAAGGCGGTTGGTGCCCTTCTTTCCCCGCAAGAAAGATAATATCCGGATAGAGATCGTGTAAAATTTCAGCCCAATCGGAGTTACGGATCTCCGGGAATATAAGAAACGGTGAAATGGTAGAATCTGAGAACGCGGAAATAGAGAGAGACAGAGACACAGATCCAATCTCGGAGGGGCTCTCGCCCCTCCCACGCCATGGAGACCAAGAACCAGAGGGGAAACCCTTCTCCCATCTAGGGAGGAGGTCAAGGAAGAAGAAGAAGGAGGGGGCTCTCTCCCCCTCGCTTCCGGTGGCACCGGAGTGCCGCCGGGGACCATCATCATCGCCGCAATCTTCACCAACAACTTCACCACCATCATCACCAACTCTTCCCCCTCTATGCAGCAGTGTAACCCCTCTTTTACCTGATGTAATCTCTACTTAAAAATGGTGCTCAACGCTATATATTATTTTCCAATGATGTATGGCTATCCTATGATGCTTGAGTAGATCCGTTTTGTCCTATGGATTATTTGATGATCGTGATTGGTTTGAGTTGCATGTTTTATTATTGGTGCTGTCCTATGGTGCTCTCTGTGTCGCGCAAGCGTGAGGGATTCCCGCTGTAGGGTTTGCAATATGTTCATGATTTGCTTATGGTGGGTGGCGTGAGTGACAGAAGCACAGACCCGAGTAAGTAGGTTGTTTGCGTATGGGATAAAGAGGACTTGATACTTTAATGCTATGGTTGGGTTTTACCTTAATGATCTTTAGTAGTTGCGGATGCTTGCTAGAGTTCCAATCATAAGTGCATATGATCCAAGTAGAGAAAGTATGTTAGCTTATGCTTCTCCCTCAAATAAAATTGCAATAATGATTACCGGTCTAGTTATCAATTGTCTAGGGACAAATAATTTTCTCGTAACAAAAAGTTCTTTACTAAAACTAAGTTAGTTGTGTCTTTATCTAAACAGCCCCTACTTTTTATTTACGTAATCTTTATTATCTTGCAAACCTATCCAACAACACCTACAAAGTATTTTTAGTTTCATACTTGTTCTAGGTAAAGCGAACATCAAGCATGCATAGAGTTGTATCGGTGGTCGATAGAACTTGAGGGAATATTTGTTCTGCCTTTAGCTCATCGTTGGGTTCGACACTCTTACTTATCGAAAACTGTTGCGATCCCCTATACTTGTGGGTTATCAGTCACACAGGGCCCTGTCTGGTCCTTTGTGCTTCTCACGATCCTGTGGAAGATATGGGAGGCGAGGACTGATAAAATATTCAGATCGCTTGATAGACGTTCTATCTCTACATGTAAACTAATCCTTTCAGACATTGACCTTTGGTCTCACCGGCTTGTCAAAACTGGTGACAAGGAGGTCGTCTCCTCGTGGCGGTCTTTCCTCTGTGCACGATGTTTTATGCCTATGTAACTCTGTAACACAGCTTGTTGTGACTCTTTTGAGTAATATATTCAAGGTGGGGGAACTCCCCCCCCCCCCCCCCTCGGTGATTCTCAAAAAAACATTATTTTCTGTTGTCCTTAGGCACGCAAGGTTTGGGTAGAGCTTGGGCTAAATCTGCTATTGATGAGGCAGTAGCATAAGAAATGCTAGATTAACATTTCTTTTTGGTTGACCTCGGGCATGCAAAACTAGGTTTATAACATTTTTTCTATACACATTTAGTATTTTACAAATGCTGTATTAACATTTTTTTCAACAATTTTACGTATAGTGTATTTTGTAATCTACATATTTGGAAGCATATACAAAAGTAAAACAAGAAAATAAAAAGCGAAAAAACCAGAAAAAACAAGGCTGTGGCCTCCCGCCAGCTGGGCCGGCCCAGTCCCTCGCTCCTGCCCTACATCTTCCGGACATAGGCGCGCCCGTAGGTCCTGCTCAAAAAAAGAGGCGCGCCCGCAAGTAGTGAAAGTAACAGGATGGTACTCCCACTCTCCCGCAAAAAACGGTGTGGTAGGTGTGAGGAGGAAAAGAATTCTATGAAACCAGGTCTCACGTGAGACCCATCCTGATAGATGACACGTGGCATTCACAAATCACAAAGCATCCTCCACCCCTCACTTAAAATCAGGGAGAGAGAGAGATTAGATGCTTTATGATTTGTGAATGCCACGTGTCATCCATCAGGACGGGTCTCACCTGCTAACCGTGAGACTTGGTCTCATATAATTTGTTTCCGTGTGAGAAGGGTAACAATAGGTCGCCATCCTTAAAAAGAAAGTATAGGTCGCCATCCAAACCAATATATATATAGTCACCATCTTGACTCTTGAGAGATTAAGACTACAGCCATTCACATAATGGTTAGGTGATGGTCGCGTGGATGCTTATCTAGAAAGAATTGAGAATTCCGTACATGACATTTCTTCCCTCAACACTCGACTCCCATTGCTATATGATTATGAGAGCAAGCTCGAATCAAGAAGGCTCAGCAAGATTGGGTTTTGCGGTCAGAAGATCTTCAAGAGAGTATTTGACAAAAAACTACCATATTAGGGTTGCCGTCCCACAGAACTATCACATTCAAAAAAGTGACTGATAACTATCAAAAATTTCTAATTTTATGACTAAAAACTACCACTTCTGAAAAATGGCCAGTTTAGACAATTTAAACATGTTTATGACATGCGGGACCCACCTATCAGGGCTGACGTGGCGGCAAAGTCAACTCCGTTTATTTTGACCGTTAAGCTGACCGTTATGACAGGTGGGGCCCACACGTTAGTTTTTTAGAAAAAGCAATTGGGTCCCTGCCGACGAGGGTGTGCCAGCTCCTACGTGCAGAGCGGCCAAGCTCCAAGTGTCGCATAGCCCCGTTCTAGAGGTGCTGCACGCGACGCGGTAGGGCAGGAGGGTTGCCGCAACCACGGCGGGCGACGCCATGCCCATCCAGCTCCTTCCCGCTACTGCTTGCCACTACTGGTCCTTCCCTGCTAGTGGCCGCTGCTGCTCCTTCCTGCTGCTTGCCACCGCCGCCGCTGCTCCTTTCCCGATGCTGCTGCTTGCGGCTGCTGCTCCTTGCCGGGTCTGCTGCTCTTTGCCATTGTTGCTTGCCGCTGCTCCTTGCGATGGCTGCTCTGCTCCGGGATGTTGGGCGTCACGGTGGGCAGTGACAACGCGTCGATGGCAGTTTGGGTCCTGGAGGAGGGAGAAAGGTGGAACCTCCGATTCGTCATCGAGGCACAGGGAGTACGGCAGCTTGCCATACCACACTTCGCGCACGGCGCCGGCAGCCAAGGTACTGAGGTCCAGGCGGCAGCAGCAGCACGACGAAATTCTCGCCGGCGTCGCTCATATTGCCATGGTCGACCAACTGCGCATCGGAGCTGACCTGGGCAAGTGCAGGAGTGGGGGAAGGGGAAGACTGAGTCTGGGCGTGGCGGTGACAGGCATGGCCGTGGTGGCTCGATGTAGGCTTGGCGGCGGCGACGCTGGTGAGAGTGGCATGGCCATGGTGGCTCGGGATAGAGAGTTCAGGGAAGAGAGATAGAGAGAGGAAGAAGAATGACATGTGGGCCCCACCTGTCATAACGGTCGGCTCAACGGTCAAAATAAACGGAGTTGACTTTGCCGCCACGTCAGCCCTGACAAGTGGGTCCTGCATGTCATAAACGTGTTTAAATTGTCTAAACTGATCATTTTTCAAAAATTGTCACAAAATTAGAAATTTCTTATAGTTATCAGTCACTTTTTTGAATATGGTAGTCCTGTGGGACGGCAACCCCTAATGTGGTAGTTTTTTGTCAAATACTCTCTTGAAGACCATGACCACAGAGAAACCAAATAAGTTCATATCTACTTGCATACCATCATCCTAAGCATGGAGAAACGTTTGCGCAGTAGTATATCATATCGTTACCTCTACGAGACCTTCGGCGTCGGCCACCGTGAGGCGCCACTCCCCGTGGCCGGAGCTGAACGCCTCGCCGCCACCTCCTCCTCTTCCACGCCTACATACTCCATGCCGGTCACGCGGTGGCCGAGCCTGATGCAGTCCAGCACCCCGAAGCGGCGCGCGTAGGCGCGGAGGTAGTCGGCCACCTGGCGCTGGTTGGGAACATCTCCGTCACGGAGTCCGGCGAAAGGAAGTCGGAGTACCGTTACATGTGTCGCGGCGCCTAGAGCCTGGTCCCCTCCATGGCATTGGGCCACACGCCGCCCACGGTGGCGCCCGCGTCGAAGACCACCGGCCGGCACCCGCGCTCCAGCAGGTGCTTGCATGCCGCGAGCCCGCTCACGCCGGCGCCGATGATGGCCACGCTCTTCTTCTCCAGGCCCATCAGTCGATTTGTATGTGTATGTGCGCCGTTGACTAAGCGGGGTGGACGGTGTTTATGTAGGTGGTGACAGAGAGAAAGCGAAGGACACCTCACCCGCAAAAAAAAACGAAAAAGGCGGGGGATACCTCACAAAACTCTAGTGAAAGTGATGCATGCAGTCCTGGCCGCCCGGTGTTCAATTACCAGAGCCAGCAAGTAATTACAGCGTGTTTGGCAATATTAAGGGAATAGGAAGGGAGTTTAGAGTAGGGAGTTGGGTCGAAATTATACATGGATAAGTCGTTTTATTCCCAATCCTCTGTTTGGTGCGTGATAGGAGTTATGTGTGAATTGAAATTATACTCCCTTGTTTGGTTCGTGGGAATTGACATGAGACTAGACAAGGGAAGTTAGGATAAACGGTTAATATTGACTCAATTAAACAATTCCCTTTCAACTCCCACCCCCTCCCCTGTTAATCAAACAGTGGGAGTTGGAGTCTCAAATCCCATGCCTCTTCTCTTGTGAATTCCCAATTCCTCCAATCAATCAATAGATTTGAAATCTCATACCCCTTCAATTCCCATTCCCTGACTCTAACTACCCCAACCGAAGGTTTGCTCCGTCGAATAGCAAAGAGAAGAAGACTATTGTTTTTGCCAGAAAAACTTCTAATCTATTTATCAACTATGAAGTTAGTACAAAGACGGAAATCCATCTCTGAACCCAAGCTCATCTGCACCCGCGTTGATAACAAAAATCAAAACAAATACTAAAAAAAATCAAAAAAATCAAAAAATATGTGCAGTAGAAAATTTAATGCATGAGGTCCGCTCCAATTTTCAAATCATTTGGACATCTGGGGAGCTCTCAGCAGAAAAGACAAATTTGGGGTCTGTAAAAATGTTTACTGTTCATGTATTGTTTTGGCTTGATTTGTCTTTTTTGCTGAGAGCTTCTCAGGTGTCCAAATGACATGAAATTTGGAGCGGACCTCATGCATCAAATTGTCTACCATACAAAAAATTAGAATTTTTTAAGTCTTTTTTTATATTTTTACAAAAAAAATCTAACCGGGTGCAAATGAGTCTGGGCACCGAAACACCCCTAGAAACAAAATTTACATCCAGGTCTGTAGAACACCTAACGACGACTATAAGCACTGCAGCAAGCCGAAGGCACGCCGCCATCATCGCCCCTCCCTCACCAAATTCAAGCAAACATTGTTGTATTAGACAGTCAGGAAGGCGTCGTGCTAAGGCCCCACAGGACCAGCGCACCAGAACAGCAATCACCACCGATGAAGAGAAATGTAAATTGAAAAAATCCAACCTGCAGACACGCAGATGTAGACGAATGAAGATCGGATCCACCAAAGACAAATGTCAATCGGATCCCACGAGATCCGTTAGAGGCAAACCTCTACACGCCTTCCGACGAGGCTTGAAACATCACCGGAACGGGGGCTAAACAGGAAGGACCTTATTCCATCTTCAAGAAGCCGCCGCCTTGACATAAACCCTAACAAAATTCAGAAAAGCGCCTAAAAACGGATCCCTCCCTCCTGCCTCTCGCTGGCGCCACCGCCAGTCCGCCTCGAACTCATCCGGGGTTCCCTGCCTCTCACTAACGCCGCCGCCAGTCCATCGTCTCAACGGACTGGCGGCGGCGTTAGCGAGAGGCAGGGAACCCTAGATGAGTTCACACAAGGGCACGAGGACGGGTTTCTATTTTGTCCTCCTTTTGTTTCCTATTGATTTTTTTTAAGAGAAGGAAACTATTGGATAAGCCAAGCGTGGTAGCACCATAGCAATACGAGAATTCATATGCGTAGACCACCTAGCGACGACTACAACACTGTAGCGAGCTGAAGGCGCGCCACCGTCATCATCCCTACCTCACTCTAGCCAGGACAAACTTCATGGCTATAGATTGGAAGTTTTCTCGATAGGAAATATATGAGAATTTTGACAACAAAAAAATATAAGTCAGCGAAAAAAATGAAGTAGGGTTAGTCGTTTTTTGAGCCGTTGATTTGTGCTTCAAGATTCGTGATCCTTCTTCTTTTCTCTGTTGCGTGCGTGCGGGTGGCAAAAGTAAAGCCGTGCCTGACATTACTTGAAATCCAAACATATTCATGAACATCCTTTTGGAATGCGTGAATTTAACTTTTAAATGTCATGTACATTCTTCTGAAAATTTCTTCTACTTACACAAACATTTCTATATTATATAACGTGTTTTTAAATGTCACATATATTTTCTGAACATTTTATAAATATTATGAATATTCTTTTGAATAATATCAACACTTAAAAGGAAATACTTTTTAAAAAAAGTCACGTACATTCTTCTGAAGGGTAGGAAACATTTGTTTTACATACGCAAACATTTTTTTATGTTGTATAACATAACTTTACACTAGCTAAGATTTTTCAAATTCGCTGTGAACAGTTTTAGGTTTTTTGAAGTAATTAAAGGTTTTGAAATATATATATATATATATATATATATTTAAACATCTTCGAAAATATCAGAAAAGAAAAAGAAAAAGAAAAGGAAAAAACGAACGAATGAAGAAGCTGAGAAAAACTACATGAGCCGGTCCCATATGTAGAGACTGCATGGCGCCTAGGATGCGTCGGTCCAGCGCGGGGGGAGCGCTGGTTCGTTACCGCGTGTTCTTTTTCTTACCCTAAAAAAGGATCTTTTTTATTACTTTTATATATATATATATGAAATGAAAAAAAATCTAGAAAACGTCTATGATTTTCTGAAAAAGGTTCATGCAGTGTAAAAAAATCGCAGAACTTTTAAAATGTCGATAGCCTTTAACAAAAATCATGATATTTACAAAATGCTCACGTGTTTCCAAAATATGTTCCTGACAATTTCTAAAATCTATACCTACTAATAAAGAAAATAGGTATTCTTGGTCGTCATAATTGTTTGCTGAAAAATTCTGATTTTTTTTAATAATCGACCCGTAGTCCAGTATTAAGTCAAATTTTCAATTTTCTCCCGTTGCATCGCAAGAGTTCTTTGCTATGTTAATATAATGTAAGAAGAAGCTCATAATTTATTCAATATATTAATTGCTATAAAGTAATGATTATGACATTTCAAATATATATATTCATGTGTTTCAAAAATATATTTTTAAACGCTTCATACCATTAAACATGTATTCATGACATTTTAACAAATGTTCACACATTACCAATATATTCATGAGATTTTTGAAAAATGTTAATACAATGTAAAGAAATGTTTGAATAATTTTTAAAAATGTTGCATACCATTCAAAAATGCTCAATAATGTGTTTGGATTTTTTAACATGTATTCGGAAAAATGAATAAATATGTATTCAAAAAATGAATAATTTTTAAAAACTGATCTTCATCCATTCTAAAAAAATTCAAGGTGTATCAAAAAAATTTGCGGGTATATTGAAATTATATAACCTGTGTTATAATAAAGTATACGTGTACTTGAAATAAATGTGAAACAGATGAAAGCCGACGAAACCAATAAAGAAACACCGAAAATTGAAAATTGAAAAAACAGAAAGCCGATAAAGAAACTATAAAAATAGAAGAAAAAATGAAAACACATGGAAGGTTCTACAGACCGGTTTTGTCCAAAACCGTATAATGGGTCAGCCTACTAAGTGGAGAGCACACTCATCGCAAAGAGGCGAGGCCAGACTATATATCGCGGTAAGCGAGATATAGGGGTCCTCTCCTCACGACAACATGGCGAGCAAAAACTCTTCATCATCTAGGGTTAAAGGAAACAGCGAGGTAAAACAGAACGTCACGGAGTGGAGAGCATCAAAGTAGGAGGACGGATCTAGTTTGAACGGAGGAGCAGGCGATCAGAACTAGGGGCTTCACAAAATCGGAGTACCCTACTGGGTCAGCCCACTTAGATCCTTTGTAGGTGATCGCTATGTAAACACAGACCATATACTACTAGGCAGATCATATTTTACGCCCGCGGGCTTCAAATGAAGGCCACGACACCCATGTGTGATGCAAGTTGGGCCAAACCACTTCGGATTTCATGTGCGGGTACTTTTTCATTGCTCGCTTCCTTGTGCGGGTAGCTCACCTCTATTTCGTACACTGGCTGCTGCATTTTTTTCCTTGTTCAACTCTTTTCCTTTCGTTTACTGTTTGGGTTTTTTCTTCCTAGTTTTTATTTAGTGTTTCCTTTTTATTTTTTGTGATATGTTTTCTCTTCCAGTTTTGATTTATCCACTGGTTTCTACTGATTTTTGTATTGGATCATCTCTTTCTCTTTTTTATATTTATTTTTCTTTGGCTTTTCTTTCGGATTTTTTTGCTTTTTCTTTTCACTCTTTCTTGTGTATTATACAAAGAGCTCACCCGTGCATTTACAAAGATGTTCATCTTACACTTAAGAAAATGTGCAATGTATATTAAGAAAATGTTCAATGTATTTTCATAAAATGTTTCACTGTGTATTTAAAAGTTGTTCAACATATATCATAAAAATGTTCAATGTGTATTTAAATATTGTTGAGTATATATCACAAAAATGAAAATGGAAGGAAAAATTATAAGTTGCAAAATACAGAAGAAATATTAAATAATAATAAAAGGTAAAGAAATAAAAACTGGAAGGTAAAACCCATAAGAAAACAAACAAAGGCACACCAGAAGTAGGCTAGCACAGTAGCTCCCGCTATGGGTGTTGCTATTGGGTTTTTTTAGGGGAAGTTGTTCTTTTTTTGTCAAATTTCGGTTGCAAACCACATGTTGCACGTGGTTTGAGGGGAAGTTGTTGTTGGTTTTGTTCGGATGGTTCTAGCGGGTTTTTTATTTTGGGATTTCGTTTTTTACTATTTTCTAGTTTCCTTTTTCCCCTTTTTATTATGTTTTCCTCATGCAGACTTTTCTCCTGTTTTATTTCTGGTTTTATTATGTTTCCTTTTTATATATATTTTTACAAATTTTTATTATTTTTAAATCTTGTGAATATTTTGAATTTATCAAATTTTATATTTATGGAATTCGAAAATATTTTTACAATTTATGAATATTTCCAATTTATGAACATGTTTTTAATCTGTTAAAAAATTTCATAATTTTAGTTTCAGTTCACAATCATTTTATAAATCTGCGTGAAAAAAATAGTTTGAGATTTTTTGTTAAATTTTTTAATATTTACGAAATTTTTTAATATAATAATTAACATTTTTCCGAAGTCATGAGCATTTTTAAGTTTTCAAATATTTTTTTAATTCACGAAAAACATTTTTAATTAAGTTAAAACCAACAGGCATCCAACCGCTGAACAGAGCGTGCTGGGCTCGGGCCTGTTCACTGGCGAAGACGCAACTGCAGCATACGGATCATAAGCGATACCGAGCCGCCAAGAAACTTGTATGAGACTCAACGTCCAGGTTTTCGTTTTTTTTTTTAAACCCAGGTTTTCGTTTAGGCCCGTGTCTACATCTGCCCTTGCCGACGAACATTTTTTCCCGTCAACTTGCACCCAGAGAGACAGCCAGGCAGCCCATGGTATACCTACAGCAATGTATAAGGGCATCTCCAGCCGTTGGCTTCCCAGGGGGCGCCTAAAATCGCCGTCTGGGATGAGCCGGCGCAAAAATTGGGCCTGGGGCCAAGTTGGTCCTCAGCCGCTGGCCCCAAGGCCGCCCCAGGCATGTTTTAAAATAAAAGAAGTTCGGCGAAGTTCGGCTTAAACACGATAAAATTCGGCCAAACACGATAAATTTCGGTACATTTCGGCGAAGTTCGCGGATTTTCATTACATAGCACATACATAAGTTAATCTAAAGGAAAAACTGGCTGAAGTCGCCGCCGTCGCCGCCATCGTCGTCGTCGGCCTTCTCCTCCTTGACGCGGGCGCCCCTACTGGACCCCTGCCCGGCGTCGCCATGGCGGACTGGTGGCGGCGCATCGTCGTCGTCGTCGCTGTCGCAGATGACGACGACTCCGCCTTCGTCGCGGCCGCGTCGACGTTCCGCGAAGCGAAGCAGGGCGGCGCGCTGGCGCTCCTTCGCCTTCTCCAGGCGCTGAGCCTCCACCCCGTCGGCCCGGCGCGCATGTCCGGCGGCGCCGGGATGTTCGCCTGAAACAGGAGTCAGGACTCCTGTTCGCGGAGTGAACGGCGGCCGAAGCCGTTGGCCGCCGCCTCGTCTCCGGGGTAGCGTTCCGCCATGGCGACGGGCTCGGGAGAGGTAGAGAGATAGAGGGAGGGGCTGGGCGGCGGCGCTCGGGAGAGGTAGGGAGAGGGAGGAGCTGGGCGGCGGTGAGGGGCGGGCTGGTGTGGGCACAGGCGAGTGCAGGCCACCGGCTATATAGCCGCGCCGCACCCGTGTGTACGCGTGCGAGGGAGGGGAGGCGTCGGCGCGCCGTCCCGTGACGCGCCGCCCGTGAGGAATCATTGACAAGGCTGACTGGCGGCAGCCTTGGCATCGATTCCCCGTGGGAACCGAGGCCGTTGGGGAAGACGAGGCACCGTGTCGCTGACGCGGCGGGCCCGCGGCTGTTTCGCGCCAAAACAGTTCGCCCCGGCGCCTCCGGGCGCCCCCCAGCACACCGGGTTCGGCCTGGGTCCGCCGGCGCTGTTTTCGGCCCAGGCCGGTGAAAATCGAGCCCCTGGGGTGCGACTGGGCCTTTTTTTGGCGCCGGCACGAAAAAATCGTCTAAAGAGGCTTTTCTGGGGGCGCGGCTGGAGATGCTCTAAGACTGCATGAGTATGTGGACTTATGTCCGGGAATATGATTCCAAAATAGAAAGCATTTGACGGAAAGCAGGTAGTATAATAGAGAGGATGCATCTTCCAAGATTTGGAGGTAGATATGCAAAAATATCCGTTTGACTCCGCGCCAACCTTTCTGATTCAACCCCCCCCCCCCCCCCCCTCTCTCTCTCTCCGCTCTTCTGGGTTTCAAATGTACAAATTGAATACGTGAGTACACTGTATTTGTCCGTTATGAGTGGTGAGGCGACATCTTTAAATTCACTATACTCTCTAAGTGGAGCTCTCTCATTCGATTGAGGTGTAAGTCTTTTGATTTGGTCATGATTTCAACTGGATCAACAGTTTTTTTTCTTTTTAAATTCTCTATGCTCCCTAAGCTTGGAGCTCTCTTAGTTAGTTGAGGTGTCATTTTCTTATTTCGCCGCAATTTTGACTGAATCAATGATTCTCAAATCAACTATAAAAACACATCAGTCTCATGCACCCTCTCACCACCTGGCAAAAAAGAAGCACCAACATGCGACACGGTACCACCAACGCAAAAGAAAATGTTCCCAGAGACATGTGGGTTGATTAGTGGATAATGTAAAATCGCACTGTCAAGGAGGATCCACCAAGACATCTCATTATAAAAAAAACACTCCATCATCTTCCCCACATGCCAAAACAAATAATAATTTCTTGTGAAATGCAAGGTTTTAATTTTATAACAAACAATTTTGGACCTTGCTAAAATATGGGAAAAAATTTATTTTTGTACATTTTGGAAATAACTTTAGGCTTCAAATTTCACTTAATTTTAATGAATTTTAACCTAATTTAAATTTGGATTGAAATTAGTTTGAATCTTGCTCGAAATTTTGAGGTTAAAAAATATCTTGAGCCCGATGAAAATATATGAGATTTCACTAAACTTTTTAACCCTGGTGAAATTCCGACGACATCAATGGTGCAGCGAAAGTTGGATCTCCCAGCATAGCCCGTGTGATCCTCCTTCTAGTGTGTGAATTTTAGGGGATTACATACAATGGTTTTGAGAAGGACATCACTCCAAAGGAAAGTTGGATCTCCCAGCATAGTCGTTGGACTGATGATGGTGATGAGGATGCACTGATCACCATGATCGTACTCCTCTGTTCAGAAGATGTGACACCACCAACGAGGAGGAAGAGTCAAACGACGACAGCGACAAGAATGATGAGGAGGAGGACGACGATTGATACCGTGGGACGAGTAGCATCACTCTTTCCCATTTTGTCATCTTGATGCCAAAGAGGGAGTTCTATTAGTGTGTCTTGGGATTTGCATGGGTGGTGTCACAAGCTTGATCTCAAGTTTATTGTCTTATGCTTGTGAATTCTCTTTAGTTGAGTTATTTGCTTTGTGAACTTGGTTTGTTTGGAGACTTTATTCTAGCTCATGGTGTAAGTATCACAATAGTAATTGTCTCAACAAAGAGCAGAGGAGAGTATTTATGAGTGGCGTTTCGGCCACACACAAATTGTCACCAGTCTCGTGTGAAGTAATTGTTTGAGTACCTTCATAAGCTATTAGTGTTCTTTGGAACAAAATAAATCAGAGTGGTAAAAAGATTGAATTGTAGCTGCAGGAATAATAATAACTTGAAAATAAAGAACATAAATAAAAAGACAAAAAATGAGGTTGGTTTCCTGCAAAGGAGAGATTAGGCACAGAGAAACTTCGGATCATGTCAAGTGTACCAGTGTGACGTAATGCCAGTTAGAGCATCTCTAGCAGATCCTGTAAAAGACCCCCAACCTATAAAATAACCGTCATTATAGATCCGGCAAAAATGGAATCATCTAAAAAAATATACAACTCCCCCTAAAAGCAACACCTCATCCTCAATACATGGAGTTTTTGAGGCAGATTTTACAGCTCCCTCTATACCAGAAAAACGTTGGCGGGAGGGAAGTTTCACATCAACTGCCACCGTTGTCGCCGCCAGCTACTGGTTCCGATTGTCCCCATCGCTACCAACCAGCCGACCAACGTCTCCCGCCCTTCCTCGCCTCATTATCGATGACCATCATGCCACTCGAGCTCTCGGGTGGCCATGGCAGGTCTACCGTGGACGCAGGCTCGAGGTCGTCGCTAGGACCCGACTGCTGGGAATCGTTGCATGGAAAACAAAAAAAATTCTATGCACACGCAATGATCTATCCATGGAGATGCCTAGCAACGAGGGGGGGAGTGTGTCTACGTACCCTCGTAGACCATAAGCGGAAGCGTTTCACAACGCGCTTGATGTAGTCGAACTTCTTCGTGCTTCAACCGATCAAGTACCGAACGCACGACACCTCCGCGTTCTGCACACGTTCAGCTCGGTGACATTCCTCGCCTTCTTGATCCAGCAAGACGTCGAAGTAGTAGATGAGTTCCGTCAGCACGACGGCGTGGTGACGGTGATGGTGAAGTGATCTTCGATTGGCTTCGCCTAAGCACTACGAAAATATGACCGGGGATGTAAACGATGGAGGGGAGCGCCGCACACGGCTAACAATTGATCTGGTATGTGCTAGGGCGCGCCCTACATATATATAGGTGGGAGGGAGAGGGGAGGCTGCCAGGAGGCCCCCCAAGTAGGCCGAATCCTACTTGGGGTCCTCCCAAGTGGTGTCCCCCTGCCATATTTAACCGAGGGAGAAGGGAAGAGGGTGAGAGGGAAGGAAGTGGGAATCCTAATCCACACTTTCCTTTTCCTTCTCCCCTCTCCTTCCCCTCCTTAGGACGGCCCATATGAGGGGCGCACCAGCCCCTTGTGGCTGGTGCGTTTCCCCTCTTGGCCCATAAGGCCCATATTTTTTGTCGTGGGTGCCCAGAACCTCTTCCGGTGACCCAATAAGTACCCGGTACCTGATGTCTACTACACAACCTTCTTCTTGTAGACGTTGTTGGGCCTCCAAGTGCAGAGGTTTGTAGGACAGTAGCAAATTTCCCTCAAGTGGATGACCTAAGGTTTATCAATCTGTAGGAGGCGTAGGATGAAGATGGTCTCTCTCAAGCAACCCTGCAACCAAATAACAAAGAGTCTCTTGTGTCCCCAACACACCCAATACAATGGTAATTTGTATAGGTGCACTAGTTCGGCGAAGAGATGGTGATACAAGTGGTATATGGATAGTAGATAATAGTTTTTGTAATCTGAAATTATAAAAACAGCAAGGTAACAAGTGATAAAAGTGAGGGTAAACGGTATTGCAATGATGGTAAACAAGGCCTAGGGTTCATACTTTCGCTAGTGTAAGTTCCCTCAACAATAATATCATAATTGGATCACATGACTATCCCTCAACATGCAACAAAGAGTCACTCCAAAGTCACTAATAGCGGAGAACAAACGAAGAGATTATGGTAGGGTACGAAACCACCTCAAAGTTATTCTTTCCAATCAATCCATTGGGCTATTCCTATAAGTGTCACAAACAGCCCTAGAGTTCATACTAGAATAACACCTTAAGACACAAATCAACCAAAACCCTAATGTCACCTAGATACTCCAATGTCACCTCAAGTATCCGTGGGTATGATTATACGATATGCATCACACAATCTCAGATTCATCTATTCAACCAACACAAAGGACCTCAAAGAGTGCCCCAAAGTTTCTATCGGAGAATCACGACGAAAACGTGTGCCAACCCCTATGCATAGGTTCCCAATGTCACGAAACCCGCAAGTTGGTCACCAAAACATACATCAAGTGGCACGTGGTATCCCATTGTCACCACAGATATCCACGGCAAGACATACATCAAGTGTTCTCAAGTCTTTAAAGACTCAATCCGATAAGATTACTTCAAAGGGGAAACTCGATTCATTACAAGAGAGAAGAGGGGGAAGAAACATCGTAGGATCCAAATATAATAGCAAAGCTCGCGATACATCAAGATCGTATCATCCCAAGAACACGAGAGAGAGAGAGAGAGATCAAACACATAGCTACTGGTACATACCCTCAGCCCCGGGGGAGAACTACTCCCTCCTCGTCATGGAGAGCGCCGGGATGATGAAGATGGCCACCAGTGAGGGTTCCCCCCTCCGGCAGGGTGCCGGAACAGGGACCCAATTGACTTTTGGTGGCTACGGAGGCTTTTGGCAGCGGAACTCCCGATCTATCTTGCGTTCTGGAAGTTTTAGGTCACATAGGTATATATGGGTGCAGGAGGTACGTCAGGGGAGCCAAGAGGGCCCCACGAGACAGGGGGCGTGCTCTAGGGGGGGCGCGCCCCCCACCCTCATGAGCACCTCGTTCCTTCCTTGACGTGGGGTCCAAGTCCATCAGGTGTGTTTCCTTCCAAAAATAACTTCTCCAGTTGATTTCGTTCCTTTTCGACTCCGTCTGATATTCCTTTTCTTCAAAACACTGAAATAGGCATAAAATAGCAAATCTGGGCTGGGCCTCCGGTTAATAGGTTAGTCCCAAAAGTAATAGAAAAGTGGAAAATAAAGCCCAATATTGCCCAAAACAATAGATAATATAGCATGGAGCAATCAAAAATTATAGATACGTTGGAGACGTATCAAGCATCCCCAAGCTTAATTCCTGCTCGTCCTCGAGTAGGTAAATGATAAAAAGATAATTTTTGATGTGGAATGCTAGTTGGCATAATTTCAATGTAATTCTTCTTACTTGTGATATGAATATTCAGATCCGAAAGATTCAAGACAAAAGTTCATATTGACATAAAAATAATAATACTTCAAGCATACTAACTAAGCAATCATGTCTTCTCAAAATAACATGGCCAAAGAAAGTTATCCCTACAAAATCATATAGTCTGGCTATGCTCTATCTTCACCACACAAAATATTTAAATCATGCACAACCCCGATGACAAGCCAAGCAATTGTTTCATACTTTTAATGTTCTCAAACTTTTTCAATCTTCACGCAATACATGAGCATGAGCCATGGACATAGCACTATAGGTGGAATAGAATGGTAGTTGTGGAGAAGACAAAAAGGGAGAAGATAGTCTCACATCAACTAGGCGTATCAACAGGCTATGGAGATGCCCATCAATAGATATCAATGTGAGTGAGTAGGGATTGCCATGCAACGGATGCACTAGAGCTATAAGTGTATGAAAGCTCAACAAAAGAAACTAGTGGGTGTGCATCCAACTCGCTTGCTCACGAAGACCTAGGGCATTTTGAGGAAGCCCATCATTGGAATATACAAGCCAAGTTCTATAATGAAAGATTCCCACTAGTATATGAAAGTGACAACATAGGAGACTCTCTATCATGAAGATCATGGTGCTACTTTGAAGCACAAGTGTGGTAAAAGGATAGTAGCATTGCCCCTTCTCTCTTTTTATCTCATTTCTTTTTTTATTTTTTTATTTTTTTTATTTGGGCCTTCTCTTTTTTTATGGCCTCTTTTTTTTATTTGGGCTTTGGGCTTCTTTGGCCTCTTTTTTTATTTGGGCTTCTTTGGCCTCTCTTTTTTTCGTCCGGAGTCTCATCCCGACTTGTGGGGGAATCATAGGCTCCATCATCCTTTCCTCATTGGGACAATGCTCTAATAATGATGACATCACACTTTTATTTTTCTTACAACTCAAGAATTGCAACTCGATACTTAGAACAATATATGACACAATATGAATGCCTCCGGCGGTGTACCGGGATGTGCAATGATGCATGAGTGACATGTATGAAAGAATTATGAACGGTGGCTTTGCCACAAATACGATGTCAACTACATGATCATGCAAAGCAATATGACAATGATGGAGTGTGTCATAATAAACGGAATGGTAGAAAGTTGCATGGCAATATATCTCGGAATGGCTATGGAAATGCCATAATAGGTAGGTATGGTGGCTGTTTTGAGGAAGGTGTATGGTGGGTTTATGGTACCGGCGAAAGTTGCACGGTACTAGAGAGGCTAGCAATGGTGGAAGGGTGAGAGTGCGTATAATCCATGGACTCAACATTAGTCATAAAGAACTCATATACTTATTGCAAAAATCTATTAGTTATCGAAACAAAGTACTACGCGCATGCTCCTAGGGGGATAGATTGGTAGGAAAAGATCATCGCTCGTCCCCGACCGCCACTCGTAAGGAAGGCAATCAAAAAAATAAATCATGCTCCGACTTCATCACATAACGGTTCACCATACGTGCATGCTACGGGAATCACAAACTTCAACACAAGTATTTCTCAAATTCACAACTACTCAACTAGCATGACTCTAATATCACCATCTCCATATCTCAAAACAATTATCAAGTATCAAACTTCTCATAATATTCAACACACTCATAAGAGAATTTTATTATTATTGAATACCTAGCATATTAGGATTTTAAGCAAATTACCATGCTATTTAAGACTCTCAAAATAATCTAAGTGAAGCATGAGAGTTCATCTATTTCTTCAAAATAAAACTACCACCATGCTCTAAAAGATATAAGTGAAGCACTAGAGCAAATGACAAACTACTCCGAAAGATTTAAGTGAAGATCAATGAGTAGTCGAATAATTATGCAACAATGTGAAGACTCTCTAACATTTAATAATTTCAGATCTTGGTATTCTATTCAAACAGCAAGCAAAATAAAATAAAATGAGATTCTAATAATGTCAAGCATCATGTGAAGAAGCAAAAACTTAGGATCAACCGAAACTAACCGATAATTGTTGAAGAAGAAAGGTGGGATGCCAACCGGGGCATCCCCAAGCTTAGATGCTTGAGACTTCTTGAAATATTATCTTGGGGTGCCTCGGGCATCCCCAATCTTGAGCTTTTGTGTCTCCTTAATTCCTCTCATATCAAGGTCTCCCTAAATCTCAAAAGCTTCATCCACACAAAACTCAACAAGGACTCGTGAGATAAGTTAGTATAAACCATTGCCAAAACCTTATCATACTCTACTGTAGCAAATCACTAAAATTATTATTCAACATTGCATACTAAATGTCTCTGCATATTTAATAGTCCTATCCTCAAATAGAATCATTAAAGAAGCAAACATATGCAAACAATGCAAACATAACAGCAATCTGCCTAAACAGGATAGTCTGTAAAGAATGCTGCAACATCCATACTTCCCTAGCTCCAAAAATTATGAAATAAAATTCCCACTGTAGTAAATTTATCAGAGCTTAATATTCAAAAGGTTTCAACATTTTATAACATTCTGAATTTTCTAGGGAATTATTGCAAAAGTGGTAAACTTTCTGTTTTCAAACAGCAACATGTATACTTGTAACATAGGCATAGTAAAGGCTATCAATGCCACTTTTATTGAAATAAAAGATGCAAAACATTGTTCTAAATAACAGAAAGCAAATCCTAACAAAATAAATTGATGCTCCAAGCAAAACACATATCATGTGGCGAATAAAAATATAGCTCCAAGTAAAGTTACCGATGAACGAAGACGAAAGAGGGGATGCCTTCCGGGGCATCCCCAAGCTTAGGCTCTTGGTTGTCCTTGAATATTACCTTGGGGTGCCTTGGGAATCCCCAAGCTTAGGCTCTTGCCACTCCTTATTCCATAGTCCATCGAATCCTTACCCAAAACTTGAAAACTTCACAACACAAAACTTAACAGAAAACTCGTAAGCTCCGTTAGCGAAAGAAAACAAAACACCACTTCAAGGTACTGTAATGAACTCATTATTTATTTATATTGGTGTTAAACCTACTGTATTCCAACTTCTCTATGGTTTATAAACTATTTTACTAGCCATAGATTCATCAAAATAAGCAAACAACACACGAAAAACAGAATCTGTCAAAAACAGAACAGTCTGTAGTAATCTGGATCAAACGTATACTTCTGGAACTCATAAAATTCTCAAATAAATTTCTGGACCTGAGGAATTTATCTATTAATCATCTTAAAAAAGATTTAACTAAATAGAACTCTCCAAATAAAAATGGCAGCAATTCTCGTGAGCGCTAAAGTTTCTGTTTTTGACAGCATGATCAACAAGACTTTCCCAAAGTCTTCCCAAAGGTTCTACTTGGCACAAACACTAACTAAAAGCATAAAACCACATCTAAACAGAAGCTAGATGAATTATTTATTACTAAAAAGTAACAAAAAGCAAGGAACAAAAATAAAGTTGGGTTGCCTCCCAACAAGCGCTATTGTTTAACGCCCCTAGCTAGGCATGATAATGACAATGATGCTCACATAAAGGATAGGAATTGAAACATAAAGAGAGCATCATGAAGAATATGACTAGCACATTTAAGTCTAACATACTTCCTATGCATAGGGATTTTGTGAGCAAACAACTTGTGGGAACAAGAATCAACTTGCATAGGAAGGTAAAACAAGCATAACTTCAAAATTTTAAGCACATAGAGAGGAAACTTGATATTATTGCAATTCCTACAAGCATATATTCCTCCCTCATAATAATTTTCAGTAGCATCATGAATGAATTCAACAATATAACCAACACCTAAAGCATTCTTTTCATGATCTGCAAGCATAGAAATTTTACTACTCTCCACATAAGCAAGGTTCTTCTCATGAATAATAGTGGGAGTATCATAAGAGACTCGAATACTATAAATTCATTCCACATTAAAAGAGTAATGTTCAGAGAAGGGGTAATCATAATCATGAAAAGTTTTATAAATATAATCACTACTTTTTATAGCATAAGTATCATCACAATAATTATCATAAGTAGGAGGCATGCTATCATCATTATAAACTTGCATATCAAAACTTGGGAGACTAAAAATATCATCTTCATTAAGCGTAGCATCCCAAAGCTTGGGACAAACATTAATTTCAGCAAATATATTCTCAAATATGTCATCCTCATCAAACATAGCTTCCCCAAGCTTGGGCCTTTTCGTATCATAAGCATAATCAATCTCATCATTAATAGTATAGATAGCACCGATAGTATGGCAATTATTATGTTCTTCCAAGCAAGTGCCAAAAAGATTTTCAAGATCATAAGAAGTATAATCATCTTCCACAATTACATTTTCATGAGGCATAATAGTAATAGGAGCACCATTATTTGGGAGGGATACCTTTTTACCTCTCTTCCTTTTTCTTTTCTTCTTCTTCACCACATCATGTGTGGGTTCAATTCTCCTTTTGGAGCTCCTTATTAATGAGATTGGTTGAATAGGAGGCTCCTCCTCGTTACCTGATTCATCATAAGAAATAATAGGAGGATATTGGGAAGTCTCTTCCCTTTCATTAGTATTCTCTTCATCCTCTATTTGTTTTGTTTTCTTTATGTAATTGGCAATGTAAGGATTTTCAATGCAATTCACCGCACAATACATATAAATATTTTCTAGATCAAAATCAAGAACTCTATCAAGATTAAACTTTGGAATACCCTCAGTTATACGTTTCATTTCTTCATAACCCAAAAGAAGGCTAAGCTCTTTATGATGCTCAAGGGTAATCAAATTATCACAATGTTTGGACACGACTTGATCATGAAACAAATAGCATTGGAGCTTTAAATGACCATGTTCATTGCAAAGTTCACAAGGGGCACGAAAAATATTGAATCTTTTAGCACATTCATCTAGGCTTTCTTGCAATGATTTGGTTTCTAAGTACTTATGCCTCTTGCAATATCTATCTTCCCTATTTGGTGTGTACTTGCAAACCCAGTCTACTCAACAAAAATTGACATGTTTATAGGAGGCATTTTCATCATAACTAGTGCAATCATCATTAGCATCATGGATATTCAAAGAATTCGTACTAACAACATTGCAATCATGCTCATCATTCAAATATTTAGTGCCAAACATTTTATAGATTTCTTCTTCTAGCACTTGAGCACAATTATCATTTCCATCATACTCACGAAAGATATTAAAAAGATGAAGCGCATGAAGCAAACTTAATTCCATTTTTTATAGTTTTCTTTTATAAACTAAACTAGTGATAAAACAAGAAACTAAAAGACTCGATTGCAAGATCTAAAGATATACCCTCAAGCGCTAACCTCCCCGGCAACGGCGCTAGAAAAGAGCTTGATGTCTACTACACCACCTTCTTCTTGTAGACGTTGTTGGGCCTCCAAGTGCAGAGGTTTGTAGGACAGTAGCAAATTTCCCTCAAGTGGATGACCTAAGGTTTATCAATCCGTAGGAGGCGTAGGATCAAGATGGTCTCTCTCAAGCAACCCTGCAACCAAATAACAAAGAGTCTCTTGTGTCCCCAACACACCCAATACAATGGTAATTTGTATAGGTGCACTAGTTCGGCGAAGAGATAGTGATACAAGTGGTATATGGATAGTAGATAATAGTTTTTGTAATCTGAAATTATAAAAACAGCAAGGTAACAAGTGATAAAAGTGAGCGTAAACGGTATTGCAATGATGGTAAACAAGGCCTAGGGTTCATACTTTCGCTAGTGTAAGTTCCCTCAACAATAATATCATAATTGGATCACATAACCATCCCTCAACTTGCAACAAAGAGTCACTCCAAAGTCACTAATAGCGGAGAACAAACGAAGAGATTATGGTAGGGTACGAAACCACCTCAAAGTTATTCTTTCCAATCAATCCATTGGGCTATTCCTATAAGTGTCACAAACAGCCCTAGAGTTCGTACTGGAATAACACCTTAAGACACAAATCAACCAAAACCCTAATGTCACCTAGATACTCCAATGTCACCTCAAGTATCCGTGGGTATGAATATACGATATGCATCACACAATCTCAGATTCTTCTATTCAACCAACACAAAGGACCTCAAAGAGTGCCCCAAAGTTTCTATCGGAGAATCACGATGAAAATATGTGCCAACCCTATGCATAGGTTCCCAATGTCACGAAACCCGCAAGTTGGTCACCAAAACATACATCAAGTGGCACGTGGTATCCCATTGTCACCACAGATATCCACGGCAAGACATACATCAAGTGTTCTCAAGTCTTTAAAGACTCAATCCGATAAGATTACTTCAAAGGGGAAACTCGATTCATTACAAGAGAGAACAGGGGGAAGAAACATCATAGGATCCAAATATAATAGCAAAGATCGCGATACATCAAGATCGTATCATCCCAAGAACACGAGAGAGAGAGAGAGAGATCAAACACATAGCTACTGGTACATACCCTCAGCCCCGGGGGAGAACTACTCCCTCCTCGTCATGGAGAGCACCGAGATGATGAAGATGGCCACCGGTGAGGGTTCCCCCCTCCGACAGGGTGCCGGAACAGGGTCCCGACTGACTTTTGGTGGCTACGAAGGCTTCTGGCGGCGGAACTCCTGATCTATCTTGCGTTCTGGAAGTTTTAGGTCATGTAGGTATATATGGGTGCAGGAGGTACGTCAGGGGGGCCACGAGGGCCCCACGAGACAGGGGGCGCGCCCTAGGGGGGGCGCGCCCCCCACCCTCATGAGCACCTCGTTCCTTCCTTGACGTGGGGTCCAAGTCCATCAGGTGTGTTTCCTTCCAAAAATAACTTCTCCAGTTGATTTCGTTCCTTTTCGACTCCGTCTGATATTCCTTTTCTTCAAAACACTGAAATAGGCATAAAACAACAAATCTGGGCTGGGCCTCCGGTTAATAGGTTAGTCCCAAAAGTAATATAAAAGTGGAAAATAAAGCCCAATATTGCCCAAAACAATAGATAATATAGCATGGAGCAATCAAAAATTATAGATACGTTGGAGACGTATCAGTACCCCCTGAAACACTTCCGGTGTCCGAATACCCTTGTCCTATATATCAATCTTTACCTCTCGGCCATTTCGAGACTCCTCGTCATGTCCTTGATCTCATCCGGGACTCAAAACAACATTCGGTCACCAAATCACATAACTCATACAATATTATATCATCATCGAACATTAAGCGTGAGGACCCTACGGGTTCGAGAACTATGTAGACATGACCGAGACACCTCTTCGGTCAATAACCAATAGCGGAACCTGGATGCCCATATTGGCTCCTACATATTCTACGAAGATCTTTATCGGTCGAACCATTATGACAACATATGTAATTCCCTTTGTCCATCGGTATGTTACTTGCCCGAGATTTGATCGTCGGTATCTTCATACCTAGTTCAATCTTGTTACCGGCAAGTCTCTTTACTCGTTCCGTAATACATCACCTCGTGACTAACTCCTTTGTCTTTTGCTTGCAATTTAGTGAGGGATCATCTTATAATGCTACCGCCATACTAAACAAAATAAGATGCATAAAAGATAAACATCACATGCAATCAAAATAAGTGATATGATATGGCCATCATCATCTTGTGCTTTTGATCTCCATCTCCGAAGCACCATCATGATCACCATCCTCACCGGCTTGACACCTTGATCTCCATCAAAGCATCATTGTCGTCTCGTCAACTATTGCTTCTACGACTATCGCTACCGCTTAGTGATAAAGTAAAGCAATTACATGGCGATTGCATTTCATGCAATAAAGCGACAACCATAAGGCTCCTGCTAGTGCTGATAACTTTTACAAAACATGATCATCTCATACAACAATTTATATCTCATCACGTCTTGACCATATCACATCACAACATGCCCTACAAAAAAAAGTTAGACGTCCTCTACTTTATCGTTGCAAGTTTTACGTGGCTGCTACAGGCTTCTAGCAAGAACCGTTCTTACCTACGCATCAAAACCACAACGATTTTTCGTCAAGTGTGATGTTTTAACCTTCAATAAGGACCGGGCATAGTCAAACTCGATTCAGCTAAAGTTGGAGAAACAGACACCTGCCAGCCACCTGTGTGCAAAGCACGTCGGTAGAACCAATCTCATGAATGCGGTCATGTAATGTCGGTCCGGCCTGCTTCATCCAACAATACCGCCGAATCAAAGTAAGACGTTGCTGGTAAGCAGTATACTATTATCGCCCACAACTCTTTGTGTTCTACTCGTGCATATAACATCTACACATAGACCTGGCTCGGATGCCACTGTTGGGGAACGCAGTATTTCAAAAAAAATCTTAAGATCACGCAAGATCTATCTAGGAGATGCATAGCAACGAGAGGAGAGAGTGTGTCCACGTACCCTCGTAGACCGGAAGTGGAAGCGTTTAGTAACGCGGTTGATGTAGTCGAACGTCTTCGCGATCCAACCGATCCAAGCACCGAATGTACGACACCTCTGTGTTCAGCACACATTCAGCACGATGACGTCCCTCGAGCTCTTGATCCAGTTGAGGACGAGGGAGAGTTCTGTTAGCATGACGGCGTGGCGACGGTGATGGTGATGTTACTGGCGCAGGGCTTCACCTAAGCACTACAACGATATGACTGAGGTGTGTAACTGTGGAGGGGGGCACCGCACACGGCTAAAAGAAGACTTTGTGTGTCTTTGGGGTGTCCCCCTCCCACGTATATAAAGGAGGGGGGAAGAGGAAGTCGGCCCTAGAGGGGGCGCGCCAAGGGGGTGAGTCCTACTTGGACTCCCGGTCCAAGTAGGATTCGCCCCCCCCCCCTTTCCTATTCCAACTAGGAGAAGGAGGGAAGGGGGAAGAGGGGAGAAGGAAGGAGGGGGCGCCTGAGGGAGTCATGGACTAAGGGGTCCTCGGGCGTCCGGCCTGTTGGACATGGGCCGGACTAATGGGTTGTGAAGAAACAAGACCGAAGACTCTCTCATGTGTCCGGATGGGACTCTCCTTGGCGTGGGAGGCAAGCTTGGCGACCAAATATGAATATTCCTTTCTTTGTAACCGACCTTGTGTAACCCTAGATCCCTCATGTGCTTATATAAACCGGAGGGCTAGGTCCATAGATACCCCGGAATAATCATAGCCAGACTAGACTTTTAGGGTTTAGTCATTACGATCTCGTGGTAGATCAACTCTTGTAATACTCATATTCATCAAGATCAATCAAGTAGGACGTAGGGTATTACCTCCACAGAGAGGCTCGAACCTGGTTAAACATTGTGTCCCCTGTCTCCTGTTACCATCGACCTTAGACGCACAGTTCGGGACCCCCTGCCCGAGATCCGCCGGTTTTGACACCGACATTGGTGCTTTCATTGAGAGTTCCACTGTGTCGTCCTCAAAAGGTTTGGTGGCTCCTTCAATCATCTACAACGGCACTGTCCAAGGGGAGGTCTTCCTCCCCAGACAGATCTTCGTGTTCGGCGGCTTTGCACTGCGGGCCAACTTGCTTGGCCATCTGGAGCAGATCGACAGCTACGCCCCTGGCCGACAGGTCAGATTCGGGAGCTTAAACTACGTCACGGATATCCGCAGAGACTTGATCTTCGACAGATTCGATACCACGGCAATCGCTCCCCATCACCTCGATGAACATGACTTAGATATGTCATCGGGCCATACCCAGGAAATTGCACCTGTAACCGCTCTGGCCTTAGACCCGGAGCAGGTCGCGCCATCCGAGGATAGGAAGCTTAACCCCACCACGGAAGCCGCAGACTCCACGACGTTGGAGCCGCACACAGACCTAACCTCTGTTAATGCCTGTGTCACTGGAACCTTGGGCTCGTTTCCGGTTAAAAGTTCCGAACTATGTGCGTCCGCGCACATCGAGCATGATCGGTTATCGATCGTCGAATTCAGCACCGCGGACATCTTTCGGCACTCACCTTTGGGCGATGCGCTGAATTCATTAAAAACCCTATCCTTAGCGGGGGATTCACAGCCGAACTATATCCGGTTCGAACTAGAAGCTGATGACAGGGAATTTCGCTCCCCACCCGCCACCCACTTTATAGCCATTGTCGAAAACTTAACAGACATGCTCGATTACGGCTCCAAATACATCGACAGTATGGACGACGATGCAGATGGGGAGCATGGCAAAAACCCGCCGTTTACTAAACGCTGGACGACTACTTCTTCATACGACGTATATATGGTGGATACGCCTAAAGAATCTAACGACGACGACAAAGAAGATCCAGTCGAGGACAAACCTCCTGGGACACAGCCTAAGCGCCGACGTCAGCAGCACCACTCTAAGTCACGTCATGCCAAAGATAGCAATACCGGCACAGGAGAAGATAATACTCCTGAAGGTGCCGACGATAATGAAGACCCCGTTGAAGCAACTCCTGAACAAGAAGAACGGGAAGATGGGCAAGTTAGCCCCAACGAGCAGGCCATCAACGAAGACTCGGAGGACAGTAATTATCTTCCGCTCTCCAAGGATGAGGTGAGCCTCGGCAACAAAGATTTCATTGTGCCTGAAGAACCTCTCGAGCAGGAGCGCTTCAAGCGCCAGCTAATAGCCACCGCAAGAAGCCTGGAAAGAAGCAATAGCAACTTCAAGCTGATCAAGACATGTTAAGTGATAGATGGACTGATGTCCTGACAGCCGAAGAATACGACCTTAAGCGCCCGGCCAAAAGTTACCCGAAGCGCAAATTGCTACCACAGTTCGATGATGAGGCGCTGGAGCCCATACCATCACCACGCAATGGGGCTGACCGACTACCACGTGGTCGGGATAAAGCGGCAACTCAAGCCGAACACCAGCCCGCCCCGCCTCATTATAAAGGCAAAGATAAAACAGCTCGTGGTCACACATATGACCTCCGGCAGGACCTGAACAACAAAGCAGGGCATACCAGATCGATCTACGGATCGCGGGACCATACCTCGACACCTATCGACGGCTATCTATTCGGACGTGACAAGCCTAGTCATGCACGGGCCGAACACCGCAAACGGACTCCATCGGAGCTATGTCGTGATACGGTCCGATATAGAGGCGCCGCACACCCTCTTTGCTTCACTGACGAAGTAATGGATCACGAATTCCCAGAAGGGTTTAAACCCGTAAATATCGAATCATACAATGGAACAACTGACCCCGTGGTGTGGCTCGAGGACTTTATTCAACACATTCATATGGCTCGTGGAGATGACCTCCACGCCATCAAATACCTCCCTTTAAAACTCAAAGGGCCAGCTCGGCACTGGCTAAATAGCTTGCCCAAAAATTCTATTGGCAGCTGGGAGGACTTGGAAGAGGCCTTCCTTGACAACTTCCAAGGTACATATGTCCGGCCACCAGATGCCGATGACTTAAGTCACATTGTCCAGCAACCCGGAGAGTCATCCAGGAAGCTTTGGACTAGGTTCTTAGTTAAAAAGAACCAAATCGTCGACTGTCCGGACGCCGAAGCCCTAGCGGCCTTCAAACACAGCGTCCGGGACGAGTCGCTCGCTCACCACCTCGGTCAAGAAAAACCAAAATCCATGCTAGCCCTTACCGCTCTGATGACCCGTTTTTGCGCGGGGGAAGACAGCTGGCTCGCTCGTAGAAGCAACAGCGCCAGCGATCCAGGCACTTCTGAAGTCCAGAACAGCAATGGCAAACCATGACGCGGCAAATACAAATGCCGCAATGATAACGAAAGAACGCATGACATAGCGGTTAACACCGGATTTAGCGGTCCCAAATCCGGTCAACAGAAGAAGCCATTTAAGGCAAATAGAGATGGACCATCCAATTTGGACAAGATATTGGAACGGCCCTGCCAGATTCATGGCCACCCCAACAAGCCAGCTAATCATACCAACAGAAGCTGTTGGGTCTTCAAGGAGGCCGGTAAGCTCAATGCCGAACACAAGGGGAGGAGGCCGCCAGGAGATAGCGATGATGAAGAGGCTCACCAACCAAATTCCGGGGGTCAGAAGCAATTTCCCCCCGAAGTGAAAACAGTGAACATGGTATACATGACACACAACTCTACAGGGGAGCTGGAGAGACACTCCCTCCGGACTGAGGATCACAATACGGCAACCTCAGCTGAAGTACAAAGCGGTCTCATTAAACCGCATACCTTGTTGGCCGTTAAGCCACCAGTCTCTATTCAACATGATCGACCAAGTTGGAGCAGGATTAGCAGTTCGGCTTCCGCCGTCCGCCTCATATACCTGTGAAATGTGTACCGCGCACACATAACTATGCACTTCAAATAGCCTAGGCATCGGCGGAAGCACAACACGGACGGGTCTACAAGTACTCCCATAAACTACTTCCTTTTTTACTTTCTTATATTACTCTTTCTTTTTCCATCATCCTTTGCCACAGGTAGCACAAAGGCTGGTCATGTCATGGACTGTATCAGAGTCCGGGTTCATAAATTCACCCAAAGGCTACTCCTGTTAAGGAGCCCCTTCATCGAGGAAAAGCGGCGCAGACGTGCGACAGGAGGTCCAAAACAACTTTTTGTAGACCGCGCTCCCTATTTTTTAAGCCTGTAAAGTGCATGTTTCCTCATGAAAGCACAAGTGCTCCCTGGGTGATTTTGATTATTAATGACAACATATCTCTTATTGGACTAATACTTTTACCTAGTATGTTTCAGACAAGTTCAAAAAATTAAGTGGCATGGACTAAAGGATGTGGAACCCCTTCAAGATGCTAAGGACAAAGGATTAGCTCAAGCTTCAAGATCAAGACTCTACATTTTCTATTTTAGTGATCCAAGATCACATTGAGTCTATAGGAAAAGCCAATACTATCAAGAGGGGATGAGGTGTTGCATAATGGCTTGCTTGCTCAAAGTGCTTAGTGATATGCTCCAAAACCCTCAAATACCTTACCCACATCCACATATGACCTAAACCAAAAGTCAAACTCGGCCCCACCAATTCTTCTATCCGGTGTCACCGAGTTCAGATGTCATAGCCACTGCCACAAACCCTAGGCAAATCGGTTTCACCGATAGGGATCTCGGTCTCACCAAGATGGGATTGTAATTTCTCTATGTATGTCCATTACCAAAATCGGTCCCACCGAGATTGAGCAATAGGTACTACCCAGATTACAATGCAAACTTTCTGGTTAGCTTATTACCAAAATCGGTCCCACCGAGTTTGTGTAATCGGTCTCACCAAGTTTGCCTGACCAACTCTCTGGTTAGCTTATTACCAAAATCAGTCCCACCGAGTTTGTGTAATCGGTCTCACCGAGATTACATTATGACCTAACCCTGACCATATCGGTCCTACCGAGTTGCATCTCAGTCCCACCGAAAATCCTAACGGTCACTAGGTTTGCTAAATCGGTCCGACCGAGTTTCTCAATTCGGTCTCACCGAGATTGGTAAATTGTGTGTAACGGTTAGTTTTTGTGTGGAGGCTATATATACCCCTCCACCCACTCTTCATTCATGGAGAGAGCCATCAGAACATACCTACACTTCCAATACACATTTTCTGAGAGAGAACCACCTACTCATGTGTTGAGGCCAAGATATTCCATTCCCACCATATGAATCTTGATCTCTAGCCTTCCCCAAGTTGCTTTCCACTCAAATCTTCTTTCCACCAAATCCAAATCCTGTGAGAGAGAGTTGAGTGTTGGGGAGACTATCATTTGAAGCACAAGAGCAAGGAGTTCATCATCAACACACCATTTGTTACTTCTTGGAGAGTGGTGTCTCCTAGATTGGCTAGGTGTCACTTGGGAGCCTTCGAAAAGATTGTGGAGTTGAACCAAGGAGTTTGTAAGGGCAAGGAGATCGCCTACTTCGTGAATATCTACCGCTAGTGAGGCAAGTCCTTCGTGGGCGATGGCCATGATGGGATAGACAAGGTTGCTTCTTTATGGACCCTTCATGGGTGGAGCCCTCCGTGGACTCGCGCAACCGTTACCCTTCGTGGGTTGAAGTCTCCATCAACGTGGATGTACGATAGCACTACCTATCGGAACCACGACAAAAACATTCGTGTCTCCAATTGCGTTTGAATTCTCCAAACCCTTCTCCTTACATTCTTACAAGTTGCATGCTTTACTTTCCGCTGCTCATATACTCTTTGCATGCTTGATATGTATTGTGTTTGTTAAACTTGTGCCAAAACTCCACTTCAACTTAAAGAAATTAAAAACTACAACTTTTGGTACTTAGTGTCTAATCACCCCCACTCTAGACACCTCTTCTTGATCCTTTCAATTGGTATCAGAGCCTTGGTCTCCATTGCCTTGGTTTAAACACCTTTGGAGGAAGATGGATGTGTCTACTTTGGGGAGTCTTAGACATAGAGTGCCTATTCTTGATGGAGAATATTTTCATGAGTGGAAAAATGAAATGCTTGAGATTTTCAATGAATATCACTTGAACAAGTACATTGCTAGCCCTTGTGCACCTCATATTGATCCCTTGCATCCCACACCCAAAGAGGATCTTGACATGATTCGCAATCTTAGAACCATCAATCTTATCATAAGAGGATTGCCCAAAAATTTGATTGCTAGTTTGCATACTCTTGATTGTGCCTATACTATATGGAAATTTCTTGAGGAACGATTTCCATATTATTCCTTGAAAAATTTAGACGAAATTCTCCATAAGTCTATTGCTTTGAGTAAGATGAATTCTAGTGATCCTAGCTTTGGTGATTGTCTATTTGAGCTTACCAATCTCATGCGTGCCATAGGAAATGTTGGGATCATTAGCGATATCATATCCGAAGCTATTAGAATTCATAAAGGTGACCATTGTGATGATCATTTGTCTAATGAATTACCCTCTCTAGGAATTGATCAATCACAAAATGATGTTGAACATGGATACTATGATGTGGATGATGATAGTGACTATGATCTCGATGATGCGATGAGACACCTTGGTCTTATGGAAAATCTTCGCGGCTACATGGCTGGAGGAAAGGAATGGGTCCTTGATAGTGGATGTACTGATCATATGACCGGAGATAAAGACATGTTCCGTGAGCTTGCTGGAAACGACGGCCCTCGAAAGTATGTCACTTTTGGTGATAATTCAAAGGGTAAGGTGGTTGGCCTTGGTAAGGTGGCCATCTCACATGATAGCTCCATACAAAATGTCATGCTCGTTGAATCTCTTGGCTACAACTTACTTTCAGTATCTAGACTTGCTGATTTTGGTTTCAATGTCCTATTTACTGAAGTAGACTGCCAAGTGTTTCATAGAGATAATCATAAAATGGTCTTTACCGGTATACATAGAGGAGATCTTTACATTGTTGATTTCACTAAAAAGGCTCAACCTAGAACTTGCTTAATTGCTAAATCTTCTAAAGGCTGGTTGTGGCATAGAAGGCTAGGCCATGTGGGCATGCGAAACCTTGACAAACTCATTAAAGGAAATCATATCCTTGGCGTTAACGATGTCATATTTGACAAGGATAGACTTTGTAGTGCTTGTCAAGCAGGGAAACAAGTTGGAGGAAGTCATCGCGCTAAGAACATCATGACCACAAGAAGACCACTCGAGCTACTTCACATGGATCTCTTTGGTCCAAATGCCTACAAGAGTCTCGGTGGTAACTCATTTGGTCTAGTCATAGTTGATGATTTTTCAAGATTTACGTGGGTGTTATTTCTTGATGACAAATCGCAGGTCCAAAAGATCTTCAAAAACTTTGCTAGGAAGGCCCAAAATCAATTTGACGTGAAGATCAAGAAGGTTCGGAGCGACAACGGAACGGAGTTCAAGAACGCAAATGTAGACACCTTTCTTGACGAAGAAGGGATTGCACATGAGTTCTTGGCTACGTACACACCTCAACAAAATGGAGTCGTTGAGAGGAAGAACCGGACTCTTATCGAGATGGCAAGAATGATGCTTGATGAGTACAAGACGCCAAAACACTTTTGGGAGGAAGCGGTTGAGACAGCTTGTCATGCAACAAATCGCTTGTATCTTCACAAGCTACTCGGCAAGACGGCATACGAGCTCCTCACCGGTAACAAACTCCAAGTTGGATACTTTCGAGTATTCGGCTCAAAGTGCTACATTCTTGATAAGCATCGTCGTTCTAAATTTGCTCCTAAGTCTCATGAAGGTTTTCTACTTGGTTATGGTTCAAACTCTCACACATACCGTGTCTACAACAATTTCACCCGAAAGGTTGAAGAAACGGTAGATGTGAAGTTTGATGAATCTAACGGCTCACAAGTAGAGCAATTGCCAATTGATGTAGGAGACAAAGATCCCTCGGAAGCAATCCAAGACTTGTCTATTGGCAAGATTCGTCCAACGGAGATGAAGGAGAGTACCTCGTCCATCCAAGTGGAAGCTTCTACCTCACGACAAGGTGAACCAAGAGTTGATACGGAAGCATCCACGAGTGGGACACACCAAGATGAAGAAAACGAGGAAGTGCACCAAGACGAACGTCAACAACCTCCTTCTCCACCACGACAAGAGAACGACAACGCTAACAATGAAGAAGTCCAAGAAGAAGAACAAGATGAAGAAGATGTTCAACCAAGACCCAAGCAAAAGCTTTCACGAGTTCGAGCAAGAATTGCTAAAGATCATCCCGTGGAGTAAATCTACAATGATATCCAAACCGGGAGAATCACTCGCTCTAAAACTCGTTTGGCTAACTTTTGTGAACATTACTCATTCATATCTAGCATTGAACCTATGAAGGTTGAAGAAGCATTGGAGGATCCGGACTGGATAAATGCTATGCATGAAGAGCTACACAACTTTGAGAGAAATCAAGTGTGGACATTGGTCGAGAAGCCCGACAACAACCACAACATCATCGGTACCAAATGGGTGTTTCGCAACAAGCAAGATGAAGATGGAAAAGTGGTTCGCAACAAAGCATGTCTCGTCGCCCAAGGCTACACACAAGTCGAAGGTATGGACTATGGTGAGACATATGCTCCCGTTGCTAGACTTGAGTCCATTCGCATCTTACTTGCTTATGCTAATCACCATGATATCACTTTGTACCAAATGGACATTAAAAGTGCTTTTCTAAATGGTGAAATTGAGGAGGAAGTTTATGTTAAGCAACCTCCCGGCTTTGTCAATCCTAAGGAACCTAATCATGTCTACAAACTTCACAAAGCCCTTTATGGTCTTAAACAAGCTCCTAGATCATGGTATAAATGCTTGACCAAGTTCCTTATTGAAAAAGGCTTTGAAATTGGAAAAATAGATTCTACTCTTTTTACTAAAAGGGTTAATGGAGAACTAGTTGTAGGCCAAATTTATGTCGATGATATTATATTTGGATCAACTAATCCTCATTTTAGTGAAAAGTTTGGGAAGCTAATGTCGGAGAAGTTTGAGATGTCTATGATGAGTGAACTCAAATTCTTTCTTGGTTTGCAAATCAAGCAAACTAAGGAAGGCACCTTTGTCTCTCAAACAAAGTACACCAAGGACTTATTCAAGAAGTTCAATATGCAAGAATGCAAAGGTATGAATACACCCATGCCTACTAGTGGACATCTTGATTTGACCAAAGATGGTGAACTAGTTGATCAAAAAGTTTACCGCTCTATGATTGGTTCATTGTTATATCTATGTGCTTCACATCCCGATATCATGCTAAGTGTGTGCATGTGTGCACGATATCAAGCTGCTCCTAAGGAATGTCATCTTAAGGCCGTGAAGAGGATAGTGAGATACTTAATACATACACCAAATTTTGGCATTTGGTATCCAAAGAGGGCTTCCGTTGATCTTGTTGGCTACTCCGACTCGGACTATGTTGGTGACAAGGTTGATAGAAAGTCCACTTCGGGTACTTGTCAATTCCTTGGTAGATCTCTTGTGTCTTGGTCTTCCAAGAAACAAAACTCGGTATCCTTATCCACCGCCGAAGCGGAATACATTGCCGCTGGTTCATGTTGTGCTCAATTACTTTGGATGACCCAAACTCTTAAAGATTATGGGATATATGTGAAACATGTTCCATTACTTTGTGACAATGAAAGTGCTATCAAGATTGCTCACAATCCCGTGAAAGACTCTCGAACTAAGCATATTGAAGTTCGTCATCATTTCATTCGAGATCACGTTGCTAAGGGTGACATAAACCTTAAGCATGTTCGCACCAATAAGCAATTAGCGGATATATTCACTAAACCACTTGATGAGAAAGTTTTTTGCAGGTTAAGAGGTGAATTGAACATCATTTATGCTTCAAACTTGGAGTAGGAACTCCATTGGATACATGCAAGACTTGAGCTTATGACTAATCACTTGATATTTCTCCTATGATGATTATCTTATGTCTTGAAAATTTGCATCTTGCATGTTATCTAACCCTTGTAGGTACTTGGATGAATCTAATTCTATGATATTGCAACTCACTCACATCTTGAGCAATCTCTACATCACCAAGTCTCTACACAATGGTGGTTGATGACAAGGAAGCACGAAACCTTTCAAACATATCCTTTAACAAATTCTATGTTGAGTTTCATGATTGTCATGTTGGATACACAAGTGCTCTTCCTTGCGAAAACTAACCCATGTAGGTAGATGAACTCAAAATCCAAAGGGTGCTCCCAATTCTTGATGGGCTACATCAACCTTGAGCAACCCACACAAGTTTAACTACATGATCAAGATCAACACCGCCACCCAAGGTATGTTATTCCATCTTAGAGTAGCTTTACTCCAAGTCATGAGTCAAAGCAACTCAACAAGATGCGAATACATCAAGATACTTAAATGAAAAATGGTAACCCCATTTTGAGCTTAAACGATGAGTACGACCTATGATCAAGTGATCTCACTTGACTCCTAAGTCAATATACTCTAATATAGGTGACTTTGTCACCGCCCAACTATAGATGAAGTTCTCTTGTGTTCTTTTCTGTGTTCTTGCATTTGTCTCATGCATATATGTTTCCCCTTTCAAAAAAACTTCATCTAGATCTTTTAGTTTCTTTTCTTTGCTTTTTGTTCTGCATTTTCTGCATCCAATTCATTGCAAATCTTTGTGAGATCTTATTTGTCCAGTGAGCTAAGGTGACAAGTGTTTTTCTCTGTGATGAACTCGGTTCCACCGGTTTCATGTCTCTGGTCTAGCCGAAGATTTTTGGAGCAACCGAAGCATACAACTCGGTGACACCGATTTCACTACAGGAAAAACATTTTGCCATTTATTCCTGCTTTATTCTTGATCCAGCTCCACTCAATGAATCTTGTCCTCTGCAAGCATCACATTTACCTTAATCCTTTGTACTGTGATTCAAGGACCGAACCCATTCACAACAAATTCCAGAAGACCCTTCTTGGAAATTGATGTCAAAGGGGGAGAGAGAGATCACATCAAAGCTTAATCATATCTCTAGGGGGGGAGATCTCTAGGGGGAGGGAATACTCTAGGAAAGAGTAATCTTCAAGGATCCCAGATGCTTGATGTTCAAGAGGAGAGATGCCACATGTCTTCTTGGGGGAAATACATGTTCATATGTGCTTATTTGCATTAGCTCTGTTCATTTGTTTCTTTGAGCTCTGTTTTTCTATTCCCTATCTTCTCCCAGTATCCCATGCTAGATTCAGGGGGAGCAAGACATCCAAGGGAAAGAAATTTATTAAATTCATTGCATATCTATCTCTTTGGGGACATGTCAATATCTATCGTGGTACTCTGTACTCACTCTACATGTCATCCCAGTCTTGGTACTCTTGTGGTTTCTTTTGTTTGCTCTAGCTAGTGGGTGCATCTGTGTTATCTAACCTTGTTTACGCAGGCTCATCCCATCCTAGCCAACTCAAGACCACAAGGTAAGTATATGCATCATAGTCATGTGTATGAGAAATTCTTGCTGATGTACATACTGTTTGCAAGAAGGACTCATGGGCATGAAGGTACATTTCCCATATTCATATCTTTTGCCCTGATGCATATAGCCAAGATACATGTAACACATTGCTACACTGTCATGGTTATGCTCTCACATGCTTCTATATTCCATATTCACATGATTGCATACATGTAGGGGGAGCCTATGCTTGTTACATGTCTTTCCAAAGCTTTACTTGCTATTCTCTATATCGTTATCTAAAGCTTTGATGTATGTTGCCATCAATTACCAAAAAGGGGGAGATTGAAAGCACAAGTGCTCCCTGCGTGATTTTGATAATTAATGACAACATATCTCTTGTTGGACTAATACTTTTACCTAGTATGTTTCAGACAAGTTCAACAAATTAAGTGGCATGGACTAAAGGATGTGGAACCCCTTCAAGATGCTAAGGACAAAGGATTAGCTCAAGATTCAAGATCAAGACTCTACATTTTCTATTTTAGTGATCCAAGATCACATTGAGTCTATAGGAAAAGCCAATACTATCAAGAGGGGATGAGGTGTTGCGTAATGGCTTTCTTGCTCAAAGTGCTTAGTGATATGCTCCAAAACCCTCAACTACCTTACCCACATCCACATATGACCTAAACCAAAAGTCAAACTCGGCCCCACCGGTTCTTCTATCCGGCGCCACCGAGTTCAGATGTCATAGCCACTGCCACAAACCCTAGGCAAATCAGTTTCACCGATAGGGATCTCGGTCTCACCGAGATGGGATTGTAATCTCTCTGTGTATGTCCATTACCAAAATCGGTCCTACCGAGATTACAATGCAAACTTTCTGGTTAGCTTATTACCAAAATCGGTCCCATCGAGTTTGTGTAATCGGTCTCACCAAGTTTGCCTGACCAACTCTCTGGTTAGCTTATTACCAAAATCGGTCCCACCGAGTTTGTGTAATCGGTCTCACCGAGATTACGTTATGCCCTAACCCTAACCATATCGGTCCTACCGAGTTGCATCTCAGTCCCACCGAAAATCCTAACGGTCACTAGGTTTGCTAAATCGGTCCGACCGAGTTTCTCAATTCGGTCTCACCGAGATTGGTAAATTGTGTGTAACGGTTAGTTTTTGTGTGGAGGCTATATATACCCCTCCACCCACTCTTCATTCATGGAGAGAGCCATCAGAACATACCTACACTTCCAATACACATTTTCTGAGAGAGAACCACCTACTCATGTGTTGAGGCCAAGATATTCCATTCCCACCATATGAATCTTGATCTCTAGCCTTCCCCAAGTTGCTTTCCACTCAAATCTTCTTTCCACCAAATCCAAATCCTGTGAGAGAGAGTTGAGTGTTGGGGAGACTATCATTTGAAGCACAAGAGCAAGGAGTTCATCATCAACACACCATTTGTTACTTCTTGGAGAGTGGTGTCTCCTAGATTGGCTAGGTGTCACTTGGGAGCCTCCGACAAGATTGTGGAGTTGAACCAAGGAGTTTGTAAGGGCAAGGAGATCACCTACCTCGTGAAGATCTACCGCTAGTGAGGCAAGTCCTTCGTGGGCGATGGCCATGATGGGATAGACAAGGTTGCTTCTTCGTGGACCCTTCGTGGGTGGAGCCCTCCGTGGACTCGCGCAACCGTTACCCTTCGTGGGTTGAAGTCTCCATCAACGTGAATGTACGATAGCACCACCTATCGGAACCACGACAAAAACATCCGTGTCTCCAATTGCGTTTGAATTCTCCAAACCCTTCCCCTTACATTCTTGCAAGTTGCACGCTTTACTTTCTGCTGCTCATATACTCTTTGCATGCTTGCTTGATATGTATTGTGTTTGTTAAACTTGTGCCAAAACTCCACTTCAACTTAAAGAAATTAAAAACTGCAACTTTTGGTACTTAGTGTCTAATCACCCCCCCCCTCTAGACACCTCTTCTCGATCCTTTCACCTCAGTCGCCGACCCCTGGCATGTCAAATAGCCGTGGTTGTGGCGTTATTATCTATAAAAATGACAATTGGCATGTCAGTTAGGTTCTAGTGAACATACTCCGTATCCGGTATTCACTTTTCTATAAAGAATCGAATTTTGCTCCTTTTTGTTGTTTCACACACCCAACCCAGCATACCTTGCCAGGGGCTTGACATTGGAACAAAATGAGTTGCCAACAAAGTCCGAACAACTTCATAGCATACTTCGGCGTCGTGAGTTCGGCCTTATATGCATCAGCTCCGAATCATGTCTTGGGTCAATAGTTGGGTTGCCCGGCTCCTGTGCTTGCTACCTACGTTCCGCTCTATCGGCTAGGGTAGTAAAGGGAGAACTACTGCGATTGTGTTTCTGATTCACCTGGTCAAACACCTCAGTAGAGAAAGCCGAAAACTGACTGTCATGATGCGGCGAGAGCTGGTCAACCGCTTGACGACTTAATGGGATCTTTTGAGATTCCCCCGTACTATACGAAGGACCTTCTTTCGGGTCATACATGTAATGCACCACATTGGGATAACTGCGTACATAACAGGATCTATATCATAGATCCACCATAAAACTCCTATGGCTAAGTGAAAGTGTTAACACCCTATAGTTCGATTGCCTAGTTCACCGCATTGACACCTCCTTTTTGGACCAAGACATTGGGTTAAGAGTGATCAACTGCTATTCCGAACACCCCCGTATTTCTTACAAGGGGGTTGAAGCCGACGACTGGAAATCTTTCAGATTATATAAAAACGGCCGCATAGGAGGATTCAAAGCTTGTAAGCAGCTCTAAAATAAACTTTATTATTTGATAATATTGTCTTTCACAATGTCAATACATCTCACTCGAATATCATATCTTTCGAGCACTGACCCTCTATCAACCGGGCAGCCGCTAAGACATCTTCGAAATAATGCTCTGGTGCGTACTGGTCCTTTCCCTTGGGTGGACTCTTCGCTGCAACATCGATGGCCTTCATCTTCGTCCAGTATGTTTTCACATGGGCAAGGGCCATCCGTGCACCTTAAATGCACATGGATCGCTTAACAGCGTCGATGCACGGCGCCGCGGCAGCAAGTCGCCGCACCAAACCAAAATAACTATCCAGAATTGGCTCGGCCGGCCACAGTCGGACCACGGCGTCTTTCATGGCAGCGCCAGATATCCGGTATAGTTCTGCCCATTGGGTCATCTGTTCGTTCAACAACAGTGGGCGCTTTGACGCACCAAATTGCGACCAGAAAAGCTTCTCCGTTGCATACCCTTCTTGTGCTTGGTAAAACTGCGCCGCATCGGAAGCACTCTTCGGCAAATCCAATAAAGCATCTGGAGAACTCCACACTTGATTAAGCGGGGCATAATTCGGATCGCCGAACTTAGTTTGCAGTAAAAAGGGTTTACCAGCCGCGATCTCCCCAGCTTACCGGATCTCCTCCCAGGCCGCTCTAGATTCGGACAGGGCCTCTCTTGCCTCTTGTAAGGCCTTGTCAAGATCACCCGTTTTGGCTTTATTATCCCTCTCGAGAAATCCGCAGCGGCTAACGGCCTCCTTTAGTTCAACCGTCATCGAGGATATTTTCTCCTCGCATCGGTGCCGAGCAGCCTGTTCGGCCTTTGGCTCGGCAGATGCCTTTTCGGCAGCCGCATTACTAATCTGGGCCTGCTCCTTGGCCCGGGCTAGCTCAGCCCGAAGGACTTCGTCGGCGGTAGCACCATCCGCAGATATGTACATCTTATTGCACAATTCTTTGCAACATGCTTATATTATAAACACGTGCATAGTATGGCTGCCCCAAAAAACATACCTTGCGCCTTGTCAAGTCGCCTGTTGATAAGCGCGATATCCTTATCTGCCTCATCAATCTTGTGTTGCAAATCCGCAACTTCTGTAGTCCGGGCAGTTACCGGAGAGGTCACAGCTTGTGTTCCAATTAATCAGATTATTTTCTGGGCATATATTTTGATCCTCTGATCGCCTCCATCGGGAAGCCGATCAAAGTCTCAGGGGCTATTATCTATCCACAAGTGTATTTTGTGAATAAAACACAATCGAACATATTATAGTACAAACCTCGAAGCCTCTTAGCAGGCTCACGAAGGCCTCATTCAATCCACTTTTCGCGGACAGGACCTTTTCAACCATTGTGCCCATCAAGGTACGATGTTCCTCTAAGAGGGATGCCTGTCGCAACATGTTCGTCAATGTATCCGACGCCTCTAGGTTCCCGGAGGATGCTGAAGAGTACGGCCTCCCTTTGAAGGAATCCATTTATTCGTATTCGGCTGTAGCCCGGACTGCTCGGGACCTTCATTGTTGGCCCCCGGGCCCTGGGCCTCCGAAGTATCACCTTCGAATGGTGTCTTCATCCCTTGCACCACTTGTTGATCGGGGAGACCCTCTGCGACGATACCTCGAAGTCGTCCGCCCTATTGGGCGAGGAGACCGGTGGAGGCGTCTCGCTTTCCATCATCCCCGGGAGAAGGTCCCCCGAGGAAGAGGACTGTTGAAGAAGACTGCGTGCCGAACTGCAAAAAACATATATTCTAGATGTTACAAGAAAGGAACAGGACATGTTTAAAACACCCTTGTTCACTTACGATTTGGCCTGAGGCTCGTCCTCGTCGTGGGACTGCACGATGACATCGTCCTCCAAGCCCGGGCCACCTGTCAGAGGCATCTTGCCTCGCTTAGGAGCCTTTTCCTCGCAATCTTCGGAGGCGGCCCTTTTCTTTCCGTGGGGGGAAGAGATGTTGACCTCCCCTTCATGTTTATCTTTGGGTGATGGAATCTTGATTCCCTCGGACACAATGTCTGATATACCTTCGGGATGGAGGCCATCTTTGGTCCTCCCACTCTCCGCTTTGCTCTCCTTCACAGGCATCTGGTATGGAGCCGGGGCCAGCATCCTTGTTAATATGGGATCCGCCGAGCCTTCGGGAAGGGGGGCCGAACACCTAATTAGTTCTGCTTTCTTTATCCAGCCCTGGAAGAAGATAGTTTGCTCAGTAATGTATTACGGCATACTTAAATACAAAGTGTTCAGAAGTCGAGTGCTTAACGGGGTATCTGGATGGTTGCAGTTGAGGCCGGCGTCCTCAGTGGTGTCCAGCCAATGTTTTCATTTCCCGAAAAACAACTTCCACATCCCTTTGTGCGTAATGCCGAAGAAGTGTTGGAGGGTTCGTGGTCCTTCTGGATTAAACTCCCACATGCGGAGAGGCCTACGCTGGCATGGCAGAGCTCGGCGGACTAGCATTTCTTGAATCACATCGACAAGATCTATGTCCTTCTCAAGGAGGGTTCGGATGCGGCTCTGTAGAGTCTGCACTTCATCAACTGATCCCTAGTCCAACCCCTTATTGATCCATGATGCAAGCTGTAACGGAGGGCCGGAACGGAACGCAGAGCAGCCCACTTAGTACTACGGGGTTCCGTGATGTAAAACCACTCTCGCTGCCATTGGTTGGAAGTTTCGGTGAAAGAGCCTTTTGGCCAGAGAGTGTTGGTAAGCTTGCTTACTATAGCACCGCCACACTCCGCTTGTTCCCGGTCGACTACCTTCGGCTTCACACTAAAGGTCTTGATCCATAGGCCGAAGTGTGGGGGGATTCGGAGGAAGGCCTCGCACGTGATGATAAACGTCGAGACGTGGAGGAGAGAATCTGGAGTTAGATCATGAAAATCTAGTCCGTAATAAAACATTAGCCCCCGTACAAAGGGGTGGAGAGCGAACCCTAGCCCTCAGAGGAAGTGAGGGATGAATACGACCCTCTCGCCTGATCTGGGGGTCGGAATAACCTGTCCTTGAGCAGGAAGCCTCTGGGGGATCTCCGTGGTCAAGTATCTGGCCGCTCGAAGCTTTGCAATATCCTCCTCTGAAACGGAGGAAGCCACCCATCGACCTTGAGGGCTGGGCCCGGATAGGATGGGGAAGCTTGGAGCAATGAAGTCGAACCTTGGGTGCTAGAACTTGAGGTTGGAAAGGCTGAGGAGAGGTTTGGCGTAAAAAGACGGCCCTTGGTTCCTTTATAAAGGCACCGGGTATTGAACGCCTCCTCCTGAGCCTGAAGACTTTCCCATTCCTAAGGAATCTTTCCAATAGAACGGTTGGGTTACCCACGCTCGTATTGATGAGAATCCCGCAATGAGGGGACACGATCTTTGCTTCGACAGGACGTGCCAATAACAACCACGCCTCGAAACGTGGAACTATGGGATAGGAAACGGTTCAAAATAAATAACCGGACGAGCTTGATGTCACGTTATAAAAATTATTATCAATAGATTGGACTCGTAAAATACTATACTCTACGGCTGTGGTACTTGTGTTGCAGGTCCGGACATTGTCGTTTTGTCCGAAGACTATCCTGAAGTATTCGGAAAGGGGAACCCGCCTTGCAATGCCGAAGACAATCTGTGTGCCGGACACCTCGTCATTGAAGCCTGGTACAGGGGCTACTGAGGGAGTCATGGACTACGGGGTCCTCGAGCGCCCGGCCTGTTGGACATGGGTCAGACTAATGGGCTGTGAAGAAACAAGACCGAAGACTCTCTCCTATGTCCGGATGGGACTCTCCTTGGCGTGGGAGGCAAGCTTAGCGACCAAATATGAATATTCCTTTCTTTGTAACCGACCTTGTGTAACCCTAGATCCCTCTTGTGCTTATATAAACCGGAGGGCTAGGTCCGTAGATACCCCGGAATAATCATAGCCAGACTAGACTTTTAGGGTTTAGTCATTACGATCTCGTGGTAGATCAACTCTTGTAATACTCATATTCATCAAGATTAATCAAGCAGGACATAGGGTATTACCTCCACAGAGAGGGCCCGAACCTGGGTAAAACATTGTGTCCCCTGTCTCCTGGTATCATCGACCTTAGATGCACAGTTTGGGACCCCCTACCCGAGATCCGCCGGTTTTGACACCGACACCGCCCCCTCCTAGTCCAATTCGGACCAGCCCATGGGGGGGCCGCGGCTACCCCTTCAGGCCCTTCTCTTGTTTCCCCTAAAGCCCATTAAGGCCTATTACTCTCCCGGGGGTTCCAATAACCTCCCGGCACTCCGAAAAATACCCAAAACACTTCGGAACCATTCCGGTGTTCGAATATAACCTTCCAATATATCGATCTTTAATTACCTCTCGACCATTTCGAGACTCCTCGTCATGTCCGTGATCTCATCCGGGACTCTGAACAAACTTCGGTCATCAAATCACATAACTCATAATACAAATCGTCATCGAACGTTAAGCGTGCGGACCCTACGGGTTCGAGAACTTATGTAGACATGACCGAGACACATCCCAGATCAATAACCAATAGCAGAACCTGGATGCTCATATTGGCTCCTACATATTCTATGAAGATCTTTATCGGTAAAACCGCATAACAACATACGTTATTCCCTTTGTCATCGGTATATTACTTGCCCGAGATTCGATCGTCGGTATCATCATACCTAGTTCAATCTCATTACTGGCAAGTCTCTTTACTCGTTCCGTAATGCATCATCTCGCTGTTGGGGAACGTAGAAATAATTCAAAAAATTCCTACGTGTCACCAAGATCAATCTAGGAGATGCTAGCAACGAGAGAGAGGGAGTGCATCTTCATACCCTTGAAGATCGCTAACCGGAAGCATTGCAAGAACGCGGTTGGTGGAGTCGTACACGCAGTGATTCAGATCGTGGTCGATTCCGATCTAAGCGTTGAACAACGGCGCCTCCACGTTCAACACACGTACAGCCCCAGGACGTCTCCTCCTTCTTGATCCAGCAAGGGGAGAGGGGAAGTTGAGGGAGAACTCTGACAGCACGACGACGTGGTGGTGATGGAGCTCGTGGTTCTCTGGCAGAGCTTCGCCAAGCGCTACGGAGGAGGAGGAGGTGTTGGAGAGGGGGATGGTGATACGTCTCCAATGTATCTATAATTTTTTATTGTTCCATGCTATATTATATTCTGTTTTGGACATTATTGGGATTTATTATACACTTTTATATTATTTTTGGGACTAACCTATTAACCGGAGGCCCAGCCCAGAATTGTTGTTTTTTGCCTATTTCAGAGTTCCACAGAAAAAGAATATCAAACGGAGTCCAAACGGAATGAAACCTTCGGGAATGTGATTTTTGAAACGAACGCGGTCCAGAGGACTTGGACCCTACTTCAAGAAAGCAACCAGGAAGGCACGAGGTAGGGGGCGTGCCTACCCCCCCAGGCACGCCCTCCACCCTCGTGGGGCCCACATTGCTCCACCGACGTACTTCTTCCTCCTATATATACCTACGTACCCCCAAACTACCAGATACAGAGCCAAAACCCTAATTCCACCGCCGCAACCTTCTGTACCCGTGAGATCCCATCTTGGGGCCTTTTCCTGAGCTCCGCCGGAGGGGGCATCGATCACGGAGGGCTTCTACATCAACACCATAGCATCTCCGATGATGTGTGAGTAGTTTACCTCAGACCTTCGGGTCCATAGTTATTAGCTAGATGGCTTCTTCTCTCTTTTTGGATCTCAATACAATGTTCTCCCCCTCTCTTGTGGAGATCTATTCGATGTAATCTTCTTTTGCGGTGTGTTTGTTGAGACCGATGAATTGTGGGTTTATGATCAAGTTTATCTATGAACAAGATTTGAATCTTCTCTGGATTCTTTTATGTATGATTGGTTATCTTTGCAAGTCTCTTTGAATTATCAGTTTGGTTTGGCCTACTAGATTGATCTTTCTTGCAATGGGAGAAATGCTTAGCTTTGGGTTCAATCTTGCGGTGTCCTTTCCCAGTGACAGTAGGGGCGGCAAGGCACGTATTGTATTGTTGCCATCGAGGATAACAAGATTTATATCATATTGCATGAGTTTATCCCTCTACATCATGTCATCTTGCTGAAAGCATTACTCTGTTCTTTTGAACTTAATACTCTAGATGCATGCTGGATAGCGGTCGATGTGTGGAGTAATAGTAGTAGATGCAGGCAGGAGTCGGTCTACTTGTCTCGGACGTGATGCCTATATACATGATCATACCTAGATATTCTCATAACTATGCTCAACTATGTCAATTGCTCAACAGTAATTTGTTTACCCACTGTAATACTTATGCTCTCGAGAGAAGCCACTAGTGAAACCTATGGCCCCCGGGTCTATTTTCTATCATATTAATCTTCCATCAACAAGCTATTTCTTGCACCATTTTTATTTTGCTTTATTTACTTTGCATCTTTATCATAAAAATACCAAAAATATTATCTTATCACATCTATCAGATCTCACTTTCGTAAGTGACCGTGAAGGGATTGACAACCCCTTTATTGCGTTGGTTGCGAGGATTTTATTTGTTTGTGTAGGTGCGAGGGACTCGTGCGTGGCCTCCTACTGGATTGATACCTTGGTTCTCAAAAACTGAGGGAAATACTTATGCTACTTTGCTGCATCACCCTTTCCTCTTAAAGGGAAAACCAACGCAGTGCTCAAGAGGTAGCAAGAAGGATTTCTGGCGCCGTTGCCGAGGAGTCTACACAAAAGTCTACATACCAAGTACCCATCACAAACCTTTATCACCCGCATTACATTATTTGCCATTTGCCTCTCATTTTCCTCTCCCCCACTTCACCCTTGCCATTTTATTTGCCCTCTCTCTCCGTCCTTCTTCTCTTTCCCTTTTTGCCTCTTTTTGCCTGTTTCTTGTTTGCTTGTGTGTTGGATCGCTTGCTTGTCGTTATGGCTAGTCCCCTATCTTCTCTGTTTTCTCCCGAAAATGAAGTTCTTAATTTTAAGCAAAGGGAAGGAGAAAATCTAAAAGACGCTTGGTATAGAATTTGCAATGCTCAAAATAGATCTACCAGGAAGCAATCTACTTCCGTTCTTCTCCACAATTTTTATGTAGGCGCTACTCCTTGGCACAAATATGTCCTTGATACCATTACCGGAGGGAATTTCTTGGGTAGCCATACTTTTGATTCTTATAATGCTATGATAGATTTTTTTGGCTCACCCCCTCTTTTGGTTAATGGAACTATGTTAACTTTGGAGCATGTAATGCAAAGACTTGAAATTATTGAAAATAAAGTTGCTACCATAGAGTTAATTGAAAATTTAGATAAAAGATCCACAACCAAATTACCCAATATGGATCTAAAGTAGGAGTCACTTTGAAAAATATTAAGGAGAAGGAACCCATAGTTAATGAAGAATAAATCGGGATTCCACTAGAATCGATAAACTTGAGGGTATCATTACCAACTTGGGAACCGCCTTTTCTTCCGTAAAGAATACTCCAAGTCCTGTGTATGTTCCTAAAAATAAGGGTGAATCCTCTAGCAAGGAAACTGCGGATCTCCAATCTATAAGTATTCATCCCAATCTTTTTGCTATCATTAAGGAACCATTTCCTACAAATGATTTTTTCGATTTTGTGCCTAGAAGTTTGATAATTAATAAAAAGGAAGAAACTCCTAAGGGTGATAGATGTCTCATTAAAGAATTGCCAACTAAAGATGGCAATACCTAGATCTATCTTCGCTTTTATGCCTAGCTAGGGGCGTTAAACGATAGCGCTTGTTGGGAGGCAACCCATTTTTATTTTTATTCCTTGATTTTGCTCCTGTTTAGTAATAAATAATTTATCTAGCCTCTGTTTTGGTTGTGTTTTTTGTGTTTAATTAGTGTTTGTGCCAAGTAGAACCGTTGGGAAGACTTGGGGAAAGTCTTTTGATCTTGCTGTAAAAAACAGAAACTTTAGCGATCACGAGAATTGCTGCCATTTTTATTTGGAAAGTGCTATTTAGTTAATTATTTTTTAAGATTATTAATAGATAAATTACTCACGTCCAGCAATTTATTTTAGAATTTTTGGGGTTCCAGAAGTTTGCGTTAGCTACAGATTACTACAGACTGTTCTGTTTTTGACAGATTCTATTTTTCGTGTATTGTTTATTTATTTTGATGAATCTATGGCTAGTAAAATAGTTTATAAATCATAGAGAAGTTGTAATATAGTAGGTTTAACACCAATATAAATAAATAATGAGTTCATTACAGTACCTTGAAGTGGTGTTTTGTTTTCTTTCGCTAACGGACCTCACGAGATTTTCTATTTTGAGTTTTGTGTTGTGAAGTTTTCAAGTTTTTGGTAATAAGATTTGATGGATTATGGAACAAGGAGTGGCAAGAGCCTAAGCTTGGGGATGCCCTTTGCACCCCAATATAATCTAAGGACACCTAAAAGCCAAAGCTTGGGGATGCCCCGGAAGGCATCCCCTCTTTCATCTACTTCCATCGGTAACTTTACTTGGAGCTATATTTTTATTCACCACATGATATGTGTTTTGCTTGGAGTGTCTTGTATTATTTGAGTCTTTATTTGTTAGTTTGCCAGAGTCATCTTTTCTGTACACACCTTTTGAGAGAAACACACATGATTTGAAAATTATTAGAATACTCTATGTGCTTCACTTATATCTTTTGAGTTATATAGTTTTTGCTCTAGTGCTTCACTTATATATTTTAGAGCACGGTGGTGGATTTGTTTTATAGAAAATATTATTCTCTCATGCTTCACTTATATTATTTTGAGAGTCTTAAACAGCATGGTAATTTACTTAAACTGGGAAATTAATCCTAATATGCTAGGCATTCAAGATTAGTATAAAAAAATTCTTATGAGTGTACTGAATACTAAGAGAAGTTTGATACTTGATAATTGTTTTGAGATATGGAGATGGTGATATTAGAGTCATGCTAGTTGAGTAGTTGTGAATTTGAGAAATACTTGTGTTGAAGTTTGTGATTCCCGTAGCATGCACGTATGGTGAACCGTTATGTGATGAAGTCGCAGCATGATTTATTTATTGATTGTCTTCCTTATGAGTGGCGGTCGGGGACGAGTGATGGTCTTTTCCTACCAATCTATCCCCCTAGGAGCATGCGCGCAATACTTTGTTTCGATAACTAAGAGATTTTTGCAATAAGTATGTGAGTTCTTTATGACTAATGTTGAGTCCATGGATTATACGCACTCTCACCCTTCCACCATTGCTAGCCTCTCTAATACCGTGCACCTTTCGCCGGTATCATACACCCACCATATACCTTACTCAAAACAGCCACCATACCTACCTATCATGGCATTTCCATAGCCATTCCAAGATATATTGCCATGCAACTTTCCAACGTTCCGTTTACTATGACACGCTCCATCATTGTCATATTGCTTTGCATGATCATGTAGTTGACATTGTATTTGTGGCAAAGCCGCCGTTCATAATTCTTTCATACATGTCACTCATGCATCATTGCACATCCCGGTACACCGCCGTAGGCATTCACATAGAGTCATATTTTGTTCTAAGTATTGAGTTGTAATTGTTGAGTTGTAAGTAAATAAAAGTGTGATGATCATCATTTTTAGAGCATTGTCCCAAGTGAGGAAAGGATGATGGAGACTATGATTCCCCCACAAGTCGGGATGAGACTCCGAACTAAATAAAAAAGGGGAGGCCATAAAAAAGAGAAAAGGCCCAAAAAATGAGAGAAAAAGAGAGAAGGGACAATGCTACTATCCTTTTACCACACTTGTGCTTCAAAGTAGCAGCATGATCTTCATGATAGAGAGTCTCCTATGATGTCACTTTCATATACTAGTGGGAATTTTTCATTATAGAACTTGGATTGTATATTCCAATGATGGGCTTCCTCATAATGCCCTAGGTCTTCGTGAGCAAGCGAGTTGGATGCACACCCACTTAGTTCCTTGTGTTGAGCTTTCATATACTTATAGCTCTAGTGCATCCGTTGCATGGCAATCCCTACTCACTCACATTGATATCTATTAATGGGCATCTCCATAGCCCGTTAATATGCCTAGTTGATGTGAGACTATCTTCTCCCTTTTTGTCTTCTCCACAACCACCATTCTATTCCACATATAGTGCTATGTCCATGGCTCACACTCATGTATTGCGTGAAGATTGAAAATTTTTGAGAACACCAAAAGTATGAAACAATTGCTTGGCTTGCCATCGGGGTTGTGCATGATTTAAATACTTTGTGTGGTGAAGATAGAGCATAGCCAGACTATATGATTTTGTAGGGATAACTTTCTTTGGCCATGTTATTTTGAGAAGGCATAATTGCTTAGTTAGTATGCTTGAAGTATTATTATTTCTATGTCAATATTAAACTTTTGTCTTGAATCTTTCGGATCTGAATATTCATACCACAATTAAGAGAATTACATTGAAATTATGCCAAGTAGCATTCCAATCAAAAATTCTGTTTTTATCATTTACCTACTCGAGGACAAGCAGGAATTAAGCTTGGTGATGGTTGATACGTCTCCAACGTATCTATAACTTTTTATTGTTCCATGCTATACTATATTCTATTTTGGAAATTATTGGGCTTTATTATACACTTTTATATTATTTCGGGACAAACCTATTAACCGGAGGCCCAGCCTAGAATTGCTGTTTTTTGCCTATTTTAGGGTTTCACAGAAAAAGAATATCAAACGGAGTCCAAACGGAATGAAACCTTCGGGAACGTGATTTTCGGAATGAACATGATCCAGAGGACTTGGACCCTACGTCAAGCAATCAACGAGGAAGGCACGAGGTAGGGGGCGCGCCTACCCCCCCCCCCCCCCCCAGGCGTGCCCTCCACCCTCGTGGGCCCCCTGTTGCTCCACCGACGTACTCCTTCCTCCTATATATACCTACGTACCCCCAAACTACTAGATACGGAGCCAAAACCCTAATTCCACCACCGTAACTTTCTGTATCCACGAGATCCCATCTTGGGGCCTTTTCTGGAGCTCCGCCGGAGGGGGCATCAATCACGAAGGGCTTCTACATCAACACCATAGCCCCTCTGATGAAGTGTGAGTAGTTTACCTCAGACCTTCGGGTCCACTGTTATTAGCTAGATGGCTTCTTCTCTCTTTTTGGATCTCAATACAAAGTTCTCCCCCTCTCTTGTGGAGATCTATTCGATGTAATCTTCTTTTGCGGTGTGTTTGTTGAGACCGATGAATTGTGGGTTTATGATCAAGTTTATCTATGAAAAATATTTGAATCTTCTCTGAATTCTTTTATGTATGATTGGTTATCTTTGCAAGTCTATTCGAATTATTAGTTTGGTTTGGCCTACTAGATTGATCTTTCTTGCAATGGGAGAAGTGCTTAGCTTTGGGTTCAATCTTGCGGTGTCCTTTCCCGATGATAGTAGGGGCAGCAAGGCACGTATTGTATTGTTGCCATCAAGGATAACAAGATGGGGTTTACATCATATTGCATGAGTTTATCCCTCTACATCATGTCATCTTGCTTAAAGCGTTACTCTGTTCTCTTGAACTTAATACTCTAGATGCATGCTGGATAGCGGTCGATGTGTGGAGTAATAGTAGTAGATGCAGGCAGGAGTCGGTCTACTTGTCTCGGACGTGATGCCTATATACATGATCATACCTAGATATTCTCATAACTATGCTCAATTCTGTCAATTGCTCAACAGTAATTTGTTTACCCACCGTGAATACTTATGCTCTTGAGAGAAGCCAATAGTGAAACCTATGGCCCCCGGGTCTATCTTCCATCATATTAATCTTCCAATACTTAGTTATTTCCTTTGCCATTTATTTTACTTTGCATCTTTTTATTCTCTTTATCATAAAAATACCAAAAATATTATCTTATCATATCTATCAGATCTCACTCTCGTAAGTGACCGTGTAGGGATTGACAACCCCTTATCGCGTTGGTTGCGAGGATTTATTTGTTTGTGTAGGTGCGAGGGACTTGTGTGCGGCCTCCTACTGGATTGATACCTTGGTTCTCAAAAACTGAGGGAAATACTTACGCTACATTGCTGCATCACCCTTTCCTCTTCAAGGGAAAACCAACGCAAGTGCTCAAGAGGTAGCACTCATCAATACAGGCGTGGGTAACCCAACCGTGCCTTTTACACAGCCCTTGGGAATAGGCGAGTTTTAAGGCGAGTAGGAAGGCATTTGACATTCATGGCCTTTATAAGGGGATAAGGATTCGCCCTCACTCACCCCTGCCTTCTCCTTCCTCTGCCCATCCATTCTTGAGCTCAGCGCCCAAGCTCTAGCTTCCCCCGCCGGAGAAAGCACCCCAACCATGTCCGGATTCGGAGCTGGTGGCAAGTGGATGGCCTCCTCTGTTAAGAAGAAAGACATCAAGGAGCTCCAAGAGGCCAAATACCTGGCCAAGGAGATCGTTCACCGTCTCCCGGCCGAGGGACATATCGTCCCCACCCCAGACCCCATGAGAGGGTTGTGTTTCTCACACATTTGGTTCACGGGCTGGGATTCCCTCTCCATCCGTTTGTCCGCGGACTGATGTTTTACTACGGACCGGACTTTCATGATCTAGCCCCCAACTTTATCCTCAACATCTCGGCATTTATAGTCGTTTGCGAGGCCTTTCTCCGTATCCCACCTCACTTCGGCCTATGGCTGAAGACCTTCAATGTAAAGCTGAAGGTGGTGAGAGGCCAACAAGCAGAGTGTGGAGGTGCCTGATACGTCTCCAACGTATCTATAATTTTTGATTCCTCCATGCTATATTATCTACTGTTTTAGACATTATTGGGCTTTATTTTCCACTTTTATATTATTTTTGGGGCTAACCTATTAACCGGAGGCCCAGCCCAGAATTGTTGTTTTTGCCTGTTTTAGGGTTTCGAAGAAAAGGAATATCAACCGGAGTCCAAACGGAATGAAACCTTCGGAAACGTGATTTTCTCATCAGATAAGATCCAGGAGACTTGGACCCTCCGTCAAGAAAGCCACGAGGTGCTCACGAGGGTAGGGGGCGCCCCCCTAGGGCGCGCCCCCCTGCCTCGTGGGCCCGTCGAAGCTCCACCGACGTACTTACTCCTATATATATCCACATACCCCCAAACGATCGGGGACGGAGCCAAAAACCTAATTCCACCGCCGCAACTTTCTGTATCCACGAGATCCCATCTTGGGGCCTGTTTCGGAGCTCCGCCGGAGGGGGCATCGATCACGGAGGGCTTCTACATCATCATCCAAGCCCCTCCGATGAAGTGTGAGTAGTTTACTTCAGACCTACGGGTCCATAGCTAGTAGCTAGATGGCTTCTTCTCTCTTTTTGGATCTCAATACAATGTTCTCCCCCTCTCTCGTGGAGATCTATTCGATGTAATCTTCCTTTTGTGGTGTGTTTGTTGAGACCGATGAATTGTGGGTTTATGATTAAGTCTATCTATGAATAATATTTGAATCTTCTCTGAATTCTTTTATGTATGATTGGTTATCTTTGCAAGTCTCTTCGAATTATCAGTTTGGTTTGGCCTACTAGATTGGTTATTCTTGCCATGGGAGAAGTGCTTAGCTTTGGGTTCAATCTTGCGGTGTCCTTTCCCAGCGACAGAAGGGGCAGCAAGGCACGTATTGTATTGTTGCCATCGAGGATAACAAGATGGGGCTTTTATCATATTGCATGAAACTATCCCTCTACATCATGTCATCTTGCTTAAGGCGTTACTCTATTTTTAACTTAATACTCTAGATGCATGCTGGATAGCGGTTGATGAGTGGAGTAATAGTAGTAGATGCAGAATCGTTTCGGTGTACTTGTCTCGGACGTGATGCCTATATACATGATCATACCTAGATATTCTCATAACTATGCTCAATTCTGTCAATATCTCAACAGTAATTTGTTCACCCACCGCAGAATACTTATGCTCTTGAGAGAAGCCACTAGTGAAACCTATGGCCCCCGGGTCTCTTTCTCATCATATCAATCTCCATCACTTTATTATTGCTTTTCTTTTACTTTGCTTTTACTTTATTTACTTTGCATCTCTATACCAAAAATACCAAATATATTATTTATTATCTCTATCAGATCTCACTTTCGTAAGTGACTGTGAAGGGATTGACAACCCCTAAGCGCGTTGGTTGCGTTGAGCTATTGTTTTTGTGTAGGTACGAGGGACTCGAGCGTAGCCTCCTACTAGATTGATACCCTGGTTCTCAAAAATTGAGGGAAATACTTACGCTACTTTGCTGCATCATCCCTTCCTCTTCGGGGAAATCCAACGCAGTGCTCAAGAGGTAGCAAGAAGAATTTTTGGCGCCGTTGCCGGGGAGTCTGTGCAAAAGTCAACATACCAAGTACCCATCACAATCCCTATCTCCCGCATTACATTATTTGCCATTTGCCTCTCGTTTTCCTCTCCCCCCAATTCACCCTTGCCGTTTTATTCGCCCTCTCCCTCTCTCTATCCTCCCTCTCTATTTGCCTCTTTTGCCCGTTTGCTCTTGTTTGCTCGTGTGTTGGATTGCTTGTTTGTCGTTATGGCTAGTTCTTCACCTTCTGCCTCTATGTCTGAAATTGGGGATACTATTGTCGATAATAATTTTGATGCTCCTACTAAAGAACCCACTATCTCACATATAAAAAGATTTCGTGTTGGTAGCGGTAATATTATTGGAAAAGGAGTTATTCAAGATTCCTTTACTTGTGCCGGTGCTTTACCTTCTATGGGTAGCTCTATTCTTCATAGAACTAGTAGTCTTACGGACGCTATTGCCATGCTTGTAGTTGAACTTGAGAGGCAATTCATGCACTTGCATCCTTCTATACAAAGGATTTTCCTAGAATTTTCTAATATTGAGCATTCTTCTGTTAAGCGTGCCATTACTATCTTTTTGGCTCATGAGTTTCGATTCATAATTAAAGAGGCCAAATAAATCTTTGCGCATTATAGGGTGGATGCTTTCCGTCCTCCCATAGAGACTATCCTCTTTGATCAAGAAGAAATAATGCGTTTTCACTCTCTAGACTATGTTGCTTTGAATGAAAAACTTAGAAAAAGGGTTCCTACCAATGTTTTAGTTGATAGAATTTCTGAACTTAATGATGATTTAGCTATTCGAGATAATGAATTGGGATATTCTCTCGAATATAGGCTCACAAAGTTCTGTCAAAAGAATGCTTATAATGATGAATTGGTTGTGCAATATGAAGGACCAAAGGAGGAACCTATACCTCCCAAGGTTGATCTTGGAGACTTTTGTCCCAACAAATTTAGCCCTTTTGATTACTTTTGCTTGCCTCAAAGAAAACTTGCTGCTGAATGTAGAGAATATGAAATGAATTTTAACAATCTATCTTATTATTATGGCAATATCTAGATCTATTCTTGCTTGTTATGCCTAGCTAGGGGCGTTAAACGATAGCGCTTGTTGGGAGGCAACCCAATTTTAATTTTATTCCTTGCTTTTTGCTCCTGTTTAGTAATAAATAAATTATCTAGCCTCTGTTTTGGTTGTGTTTTTTGTGTTTAATTAGTGTTTGTGCCAAGTAGAACCGTTGGGAAGACTTGGGGAAAGCCTTGATTGAACTTGCTGTAAAAAACAGAAACTTTAGCGCTCACGAGAACTGCTGTCATTTTTATTTGGAAAGTGATATTTAGTTAATTCTTCTTTAAGATGATTAATAGATAAATTCCTCACGTCCATCAATTTATTTTAGAATTTTTAGGGTTCCAGATCTTGCGCTAGCTACAGATTACTACAGACTGTTCTGTTTTTGACAGATTCTGTTTTTCGTGTGTTGTTTGCTTATTTTGATGAATCTATGGCTAGTAAAATAGTTTATAATCCATAGAGAAGTTGGAATACAGTAGGTATAACACCAATATAAATAAATAATGAGTTCATTACAGTACCTTGAAGTGGTCTTTTGTTTTCTTTCGCTAACGGAACTCACGAGTTTTCTACTTTAAGTTTTGTGTTGTGAAGTTTGCAAGTTTTGGGTAAAGATTTGTTGGATTATGGAACAAGGACTGGCAAGAGCCTAAGCTTGGGGATGCCCATGGCACCTCCAAGATAATCTAAGGACACCTAAAATCCAAAGCTTGGGGATGCCCCGGAAGGCATCCCCTTTTTCGTCTACTTCTATCGGTAACTTTACTTGGAGCTATATTTTTATTCACCACATGATATGTGTTTTGCTTGGAGCGTCTTTTATGATTTGAGTCTTTGCTTATTATTTTACCACAATCATCCTTGCTGTACACACCTTTTGAGAGAGCCATACATGATTTGGAATTTGATAGAATACTCTATGTGCTTCACTTATATCTTTTGAGCTTTATAATTTTGCTCTAGTGCTTCATTTATATCTTTTAGAGCACGGTGGTGGATTTGTTTTATAGAAACTATTGTTCTATCATGCTTCACTTAGATTATTTTGAGAGTCTTAATAGCATGGTAATTTGCTTAAAATCCTAATATGCTTGGTATGCAAGATTAATAATAAAACTTTCTTATGAGTGTGTTGAATACTAAGAAAAGTTTGATGCTTGATGATTGTTTTGAGATATGGAGGTAATAATATCAAAGTCATGCTAGTTGAGTAGTTGTGAAATTGAGAAATACTTGTGTTGAGGTTTGCAAGTCCCATAGCATGCATGTATGGTAAACGTTATGCAACAAATTTGAAACATGAGGTGTTATTTGATTGTCTTCCTTATGAGTGGCGGTCGGGGACGAGCGATTGTCTTTTCCTACCAATCTACCCCCCTAGGAGCATGCGCGTAGTGCCAAGGTTTTTGATGACTTGTAGATTTTTGCAATAAGTATGTGAGTTCTTTATGACTAATGTTGAGTCCATGGATTATACGCACTCTCACCCTTCCACCCTTGCTAGCCTCTTCGGTACCGTGCATTTCCCTTTCTCACATTGAGAGTTGGCGCAAACTTCGCCGGTGCATCCAAACCCCGTGATATGATACGCTCTTTCACACATAAACCTCCTTATATCTTCCTCAAAACAGCCACCATACCTACCTATTATGGCATTTCCATAGCCATTCCGAGATATATTGCCATGCAACTTTCCATCATTCAGTTCATCATGACACATTCATCATTGTCATATTGCTTAGCATGATCATGTAGTTGACATAGTATTTGTGGCAAAGCCACCGTTCATAATTCTTTCATACATGTCACTCTTGGTTCATTGCATATCCCGGTACACCGCCAGAGGCATTCACATAGAGTCATCTTTGTTCTAGTATCGAGTTGTAACCATTGAGTTCTAAATAAATAGAAGTGTGATGATCATCATTATTAGAGCATTGTCCCAAGTGAGGTATAAAAAAGGCCATAAAAAGAGAAGGCCCAAAAAAAGAGAAAGGCCATAAAAAATAAAAGGCCCAAAAAATGAGAGAAAAAGAGAGAAGGTACAATGTTACTATCCTTTTACCACACTTGTTCTTCAAAGTAGCACCATGATCTTCATAGTAGAGAGTCTCTCATGTTATCACTTTCATATACTAGTGGGAATTTTTCATTATAGAACTTGGCTTGTATATTCCAACAATGGGCCTCCTCAAGTGCCCTAGGTCTTCATGAGCAAGCAAGTTGGATGCACACCCACTAGTTTCTTTTGTTGAGCTTTCATACATTTATAGCTCTAGTGCATCCGTTGCATGGCAATCCCTACTCCTTGCATTAACATAAATCGGTGGGCATCCCCATAGCCCATTGATTAGCCTCATTGATGTGAGACTTTCTCCTTTTTGTCTTCCCCACATAACCCCCCTTCATTATATTCTATTCCACCCATAGTGCTATGTCCATGGCTCACGCTCATATATTGCGTGAAAGTTTATAGGTTTGAGATTACTAGAGTATGAAACAATTGCTTGGCTTGTCATCAGGGTTGTGCATGATGATAGCATTCTTGTGTGACGAAAATGAAACATGACTAAACTATATGATTTTGTAGGGATGAACTTTTTTGGTCATGTTATTTTGAGAAGACATAATTGCTTAGTTAGTATGCTTGAAGTATTATCATTTTTATGTCAATATGAACTTTTGTCTTTAATCTTTTGGATCTGAATATTCATACCACAATTAAGAAGAATTACATTAAAATTATGCCAAGTAGCACTCCGCATCAAAAATTCTATTTTTATCATTTACCTACTCGAGGACGAGCAGGAATTAAGCTTGGGGATGCTTGATACGTCTCCAACGTATCTATAATTTTTGATTGCTCCATGCTATATTATCTACTGTTTTAGGCATTATTGAGCTTTATTTTCCACTTTTATATTATTTTTGGGACTAACCTATTAACCGGAGGCCCAGGCCAGAATTGCTATTTTTTACCTGTTTTAGGGTTTCGAAGAAAAGGAATATCAAACGGAGTCCAAACGGAATGAAACCTTCGGAAACGTGATTTTCTCATCAGATAAGATCTAGGAGACTTGGACCCTCCGTCAAGAAAGCCACGAGGTGCTCACGAGGGCAGGGGCGCCCCCCTAGGGCGCGCCCCCTGCCTCGTGGGCCCCTCGAAGCTCCACCGACGTACTTCTTCCTCCTATATATATCCACGTACCCCCCAAACGATTGGAGACGGAGCCAAAAACCTAATTCCACCGCCGCAACTTTCCGTATCCATGAGATCCCATCTTGGGGCCTGTTCCGGAGCTCCGCCGGAGGGGGCATCGATCACGGAGGGCTTCTACATCATCATCCAAGCCCCTCCGATGAAGTGTGAGTAGTTTACTTCAGACCTACGGGTCCATAGCTAGTAGCTAGATGGCTTCTTCTCTCTTTTTGGATCTCAATACAATGTTCTCCCCCTCTCTCGTGGAGATCTATTCAATGTAATCTTCTTTTTGCCGTGTGTTTGTTGAGATCGATGAATTGTGGGTTTATGATCAAGTCTATCTATGAATAATATTTGAATCTTCTTTGAATTCTTTTATGTATGATTGGTTATCTTTGCGAGTCTCTTCAAATTATCAGTTTGGTTTGGCCTACTAGATTGGTTGTTCTTGCCATGTGAGAAGTGCTTAGCTTTGGGTTCAATCTTGCGGTGTCCTTTCCCAGTGACAGAAGGGGCGGCAAGGCACGTATTGTATTGTTGCCATTGAGGATAACAAGATGGGGTTTTTATCATATTGCATGAAACTATCCCTCTACGTCATGTCATCTTGCTTAAGGCGTTACTCTATTTTTAACTTAATACTCTAGATGCATGCTGGATAGCGGTCGATGAGTGGAGTAATAGTAGTAGATGCAGAATCGTTTTGGTCTACTTGTCTCGGACGTGATGCCTATATACATGATCATACCTAGATATTCTCATAACTATGCTCAATTCTATCAATTGCTCAACAGTAATTTGTTCACCCACCGTAGAATACTTATGCTCTTGAGGGAAGCCACTAGTGAAACCTATGGCCCCTGGGTCTCTTTCTCATCATATCAATCTCCATCACTTTATTATTGCTTTGCTTTTACTTTGCTTTTACTTTATTTACTTTGCATCTCTATACCAAAAATACCAAAAATATTATTTATTATCTATATCAGATCTCACTTTCGTAAGTGACCGTGAAGGGATTGACAACCCCTAAGCGCGTTGGTTGCGTTGAGCTATTGTTTTTGTGTAGGCACGAGGGACTCGAGCGTAGCCTCCTACTGGATTGATACCTTGGTTCTCAAAAACTGAGGGAAATACTTACGCTACTTTGCTGCATCATCCCTTCCTCTTCAGGGAAATCCAACGCAGTGCTCAAGAGGTAGCAGTGCCATGGTGGGCAAGATGCCCAACGTCACATGGCCCGAAGGCTCCTTTGTGAAGACGGTGAAGGGGTGACTGTCGGGGTGGTTCTACATCACCGAGCCGCGCGACACCAACTGGGCGGCGGCCCCCGAATTTCGACCCGGAGCTCCGCTGCGGCTCATCTCCTGGCAAGAGAAGGGCCTAACCTGGGGTTCTTCGAACGAGCTAACTGGGCTCCAGACGTGCGTTCAGAACATGATAACCAAGAGAATAAAACTTGTGAACGTGATCCATGTTATGCTCATTCGGCAGATCCTTCCGTGCCAACGCTGGACTTGCTATTTGTGGGAGTTCGATCCGGCCAAGCACCAGACGCTGCTAGAGCTCTTCGGCACGACGCACGAAGACGTCTAGAATGTTCTCTTCAAGGCCAGCGAGACACCACCGCGAACGACCGAGGATCGCGGGCTCAGCTTAAAACGACAGGCTAATTCAGTAAGTTCTTTCATGTTTTCAAGGTATAGCCTTTACTGACATATTCTGTGAAGGAGTCTAAGCCTTCCTATCAATTTTTTTAGGCCTGGATCGACATAGTGGGGCAGATTAACTGTCCAGCTCCACTGCCCGAAGACCAAGAGACCCCGCTTCTGACGAAGATGCTGTTTCCGGCGCCTTATGATGTGCCGAAGAAGAAGGCCAAGAAAACAGCCAAGGGGGGCCGGAGTGGCCTTCGCCGAAAAGGCGCTTCGGACGTGACGTCCGAAGATGGGACTCGCTCTTCCGCCGTCGAAGATGACGAGGAGGAGGAGGAATAAAGAGACTCCCCTCCTAGGGGGAGGAATAAAAGGGGGCCTCCCCAAGTTTGGAGGCGAAGGCGCCTAAGAGAGGGAAGGGCTCCCTTGCGGATGACTCCGCATGGGATGTCGATAGCAGTCCGGGGCGGATGCCCCGGACCAAGCCTCGGGCCGCCTCATAAGTACCAAAAACCTTATGGACGTACAAATGCCTGGCCTTTCCATTTTGTAATATTAATATGTTTAAATTATGCCATCACAGTCCAGACCACGACACCTCCCTGCGATCCTCGACAGAGGGTTCGCTAGATTCAAAGGAGATGGCCAGCGCATCACCGCCGCCCGCTGACTCCCCCAAGGCCAAGGACGACGCGGAGGTGTTGTCTCGAAGGACTTTCTCGGGCCGGGGAGAGGCTCAGGAGGCGCCGAAAGGCGATGCCTCCGTCGCCGGACACCAGCGGGAGCCGATCTCCTAGGAGACTGGTGGCGAGGAGGGCCCTGTTCGGTCCGGCCCTCAGTCGGACTCGATTTCGGAGATCGATGCGGCTCCCAAATCCGGCACGCAACCTCCTTCGAAAGAAGGGGGTATGTGTATTCCGCCGGTGACCCCTGTCCAACCCGGGGCACCGAATAATCTGCTGGAAGCGCCTTGTGGATGAGCACCGTGTCCTTATGGGCACGGTAATCGAGAAGGTTCAGTCCACCAAAAGCGGACTGACCAAAGCCTGCACTAGCCTTTTAACAGGCTTTGAGGTAAGTAATGTAATTGTAGAAAGGATATCACCATGTAGACAATAGCCCCTAATGCTTTGTTCGATGTTCGAAAAGAAAAGGCCGAATAGAGGATCAAAATAATTTTCGCAGGAGTCTAACATAAGATGTCTATGTGAATAAGCAGGCGTCACTGCTGGCTGCTGCCGCTCATACTGCGGAGGTCTCCGACCTAAAGCAGAGCCTGGAGCGGGCCAAAGAAGAGCTCGGCCTCATGAAGAAGTAGTTGGAGGACAGCCAAGGTATGCAGTGATCTGCGCGTGAATTGAGGAAGGATGAATGTTTCGTGCTGACTAAAGTGTCATGAGTTTTATTATGGGCCACGACCGAGGTGGCAGCCCTCAAGAAGGCGTTAGCCGAGGCCGAGGACAAAGCGGCCAAGGAGCGCGCCGCGTGCGAGAAACACGAGGCCCGGGTCAGCGAGGTCCAGCTAGAGCTCCAGGACGCCGTCAAGAAGTATGAGTCCTTGGAGCGTGATTCTAAGATGCAAGCATCCGAACTTGCAAAGGCCCGCCAGAGCGCACAAGAGGCCCGAGCCGAGGCCCAGAGTGCTCTTCAGGAAATCCAGACGGCCAAGAAGATCATGGTGGGTAAGGCTTTCATTATGCAAAGCAAGTCTGTGAAGGAAACATTCCTTTTACTTACCCGAATTTGGAGCTCTCCAGGGGCATTTACGGATTTGCCGCACAGCGTATCAGATGCTGCTGAGTTCTATCGAGCCGAAGAAGGGAGTTCTACGGAGAAGTTATTCTGGTCTCAATATCTTGGACCAGCACATCCGGTGCCCTTCAGCGACGAGCTGAAACAGCTGGTCGAGCTGCACAAGGCAGCCGAGCTAGCCAGGAAGGACCTGATAGTCCGACTATGGCTTGTCGCCCCGATACCCAGCAGCTACTCTGGCTTGTGAAGCGGCTTGTTAGTGCATGCCCACGGCTTGAGGTCATAAAGCGATCGGTTTGTATTGAAGGTGCCCGGATGGCCTTTGCCCATGTCAAGATGCACTGGGCGAAGATGGATGCCAAGAAGTTGATGACCGAGGGGCCGCCTGAGGGCAAGGAGCACCGCCGTCCCGAGTTATATTTTGATGGTGTCCTGGAGGGATCCCGCCTTGTGGCAGAGTAATGTGTGAAGGATGTTATATTCCCATGAAAATATCCGTATTATCCTGTCCTGTAACATGAATCAACAATGTTGTGTAATATAATGCTTGTTTATGTTTTAATTTTTTTCCTCCTGTGCGGCCGTGTTGTATGAAATCTGAGGGTTGGCCAGTCGTCGGCTTCTGCCCCCACGTAGGTAGTATGGGGGTGTTCGGGATGGAATCTAAACAATCTTGATCCAATTATATGGTCCTTGAAGGAGTTGTTTAGCACAACGAACCAGGCAACCAGACTATGCGGCTTGAACGCCCTCACTTAGCCATAGGAGTTTTATAATAAAAACATGGGCGCAGCCCCTAGTATCTGAACTAGAGTGCTATAAGCGTCTGATCGGGAAGTACCGATCCTTTGCGTAATGCGGAAGAAATCTCCAACGATTTGTAACCTCCGAACAGTTGACCGGCTCTCGCCGCATCATGACTGACGGTGTCCTGGACTAGGGGGTACTCACCACGTTATCTCCCGATCTGTTAGATTGGGCCGAGGACCCTCATGGCCGTATACTCATGGACCAGTTCGGACAGCTGCCGCATACATGGAAGATTCTACAAAACTTGGTGATCAAGACAAGGACTCCTCCCCACCAGCGTATTCGGCTAGGACTCTTGTTATCCTAGGCCTCTGGTGCATTATATAAACCGAGGCCAGGCTAGTCGATAGATATATACAACAATCATACCATAGGCTAGCTTCTAGGGTTTAGCCTCTCCAATCTCGTGGTAGATCAACTCTTGTAATACTCATATCATCAAGAATAAATCAAGCAGGACGTAGGGTTTTACCTCCATCAAGAGGGCCCGAACCTGGGTAAAACATCGTGTCCCCTGCCTCCTGTTACCATCCGCCTTAGACGCATAGTTCGGGACCCCCTACCCGAGATCCTCCGGTTTTGACACTGACATTAGTGCTTTCATTGAGAGTTCCGTTGTGTGATCGGCAAAAGGATCGATGGCTCGTCTGCAGGTCAACTGCGGTGCCGCCATCTTCGTCGCCGGCTCGACCGAGGACCGTGCTCCATCTCCGATCGTCATGTTCGGATGAGGGCCTTCATCAATATCAACTCCGATCTCTATCAAGATCATGGAGGAATCATCCATGGAGCTCGGGGGCTCAACGTCAACATTGCCCTCGGGCGACCGTGTTGTTTTTCCGAACAGCAAACTTGTATCCGCTGCCATCACCTCTTAGAGCATCGCTTTGACGATCCCTTTGGTGGAATTGTGCGGAATTGAGTCTACAACAACCATGCAAAATTTCGTCGAGTTCCGATGGAGGAATCTCCGACAATCTAAGATGTACCGGAGGCTTGTCAAATCTGGACGGGAATCTGGACGAGTTTAGGGCGTGGTCTCCAGAGCCTAGCTCGGAGGTCCTTTGGAAGATCCAACCGTTCATCTACTGCATAATTCCCATATCTACCACCCCTCAAAATTTCAGCTTGATCTGACGGTTCAAACTCCGGGAACCTTCCGATGAGTGGATCAATTTTCGGATCCGTTTTCTGCGCGAATACAAATCCGACCCGAATTCATATTTCTTTATGAACGTGACATTGGACAACCCTTTTAGAGAAATTCTCTTCTAGGGTATTGTGCGTTGTTCTTAAACACGTGCGCGTAAATTTTTAAGCCTCCCCTGAGGTCGCCTTCATCATCATACTGGTGTCAAACCAGTCCGGCGATATTGCTCAAGGCTGCCGACCTGCGCTAGACACGTCGTCATTTTATTGAGCCGAGCTCAACTTCTTTGGATCATCATCTCGGCAAGCCGAACAAGAGTCCGACATCATTAAGGATAAATCATCACCAACATCGCCGCCCCATGGATTACACGAAGCGGGCATACCGGCATCGCCGCACGGTCACTTCATCAAGCCGGCATCGACCACGTCACGACCTGCATCAGCAGGGCCGCACTATTGCTTCTTCAAGCTAGTGTCCATCACGCCGACCTACTTCGACTCATTGGCTGACATCGAGGCTTCGACATCTCGGCTGGACCGGGGGCTTCGCCATCTCTTCATCAACCTACTCCGGAGACTTTGGCGTCACTAGCCGACCAGCTCCGTCATGATAGCTGGACCGAGGGCTTTGCCTCAACGAGCCAACCTTGGCCAGCATCGCCATACCGTCGCTTTATCGCCCATCAGGCAATGGGTGTGCGGATCGAGTCCCAATTTTGGGAATCACCTTTCTTCGGATTGCTACAACAAATAAACCAGATGCTATTAATCCTAGTATTTTTTGCTTGTTTGGGTTTATTTTTCCCAAGGAATTATTACTCTGGTTTGTCCATCATCTGTACACAGGTCTATCAAATGATGGCCGCATTAACGACGGTCGCGTGGTGGTTCGGTCAGTTTTCGTACATAGTCCGGCGAACGCCGCATCCGGAACTCGGACCGACCTATGAATTCAGGCTTTGCCATGCCTTTACCGCATCACGCCAACGCCCTGCATCGACATTGACTTCGGCGCCAGGCCATATTTCTTTTATTACTCACTTTGCATAAATTATTTATTATGCAACGATTTTTTAAATTATTATTACTATTATCTTCGATTTGCACTATTTTTTGTGCACAAGAAAATGATTCGGGGACTTCAGCATCATTCTGCCGGTCTGCGTTGACCGTGCTATGTCACCACTTCGGCGTGTCGAGCTCTCCGCTCCGCCACCTCGGGACCGGCTTGGGGGATGGAACCTCGTCCCGCATCAAGCTCGGACCGCGTCATCAATGCCGAACACATTAACCAGCTAAGTCGCTTTCATGCTAAAAGTTTTAATTTTTAACTTATGTTCGGTTCGACCAAGCATTATACTTTTCTGGAAAAAGTTGCTTGCAAAAAAAAATTCCTTGTCCAAATTGTGTTTGTGACACACATATTAAAATACCCCGTTTATTTGGGGGCTTCCTTTATGAAGCTTTTCCTCTTGCATATGATTATACTTGTACGGCTTCGTTCCTTGTTCGTGTATTACGCCACAATATGCACCATATTGACTTAAGCGATTTGCAAGCTGGGTTGCTTGGCTCCTGTGCTTACCCCTACATTCCCGATTGTTCGGCTAGGGAGTAAAGGGAGCACCTCTGCGATTGTCACGACCGGGTCCTCCGAGCTCTGACCTCAGACTGGGTGAAGCCGAAAGCTAGCGCTCTTATTGTTTTCAATCATGGTCGGCACACAACGGAACTCATGAGTACAAAAAATCTATTGCACAAGTCTCATAGCACTAATGAGCACCGAAGAAATGTATCGGTGGGGGTCCTATTTTCTTCGAAGATGATTCTTACACTTCGTCTGTAATATAGCATAAGTTCCCTGAGCGCACTTTGTCTGTTACAGCCTTATGGCCCGGTTGCCTGGTTATCGGAAGCTCTGTCGATATTCTCGACAGGTGGAGTACATAACACTTTTTGGTCCTTGACCGAAGAGGGAGAAGCCGACGGTCGGTTAAGACGTGTTTAAAGTTCGGTTGAACAAAGATATGATATTAATACTTCCGTACATACAATCATTATACATAAAATTCTTTCACCCAAGTCACTTGGGGGCTCTTAAATTTGTATGAGCCGTTTTATAATAAGTGTTCTTCTTCTTAGTTGTTGCAAAGTTTTTATTACTATTATTATTCATCACTCCTTTTTTCGACACGAGTGTGTGGTCACTAGCCGGGGAGCCTAATTTCTCTCTCAAAGCCGCTAGAGCTAAACTGGCCTAATGAGAAGTACTCCGCCTTTGGGATAGGAGGTTGAAGCCGTGGGTTGACCTGATTGAAGTCTTGAGATAGGATGTGTCATGTTAAAGCATGACAGAAGCACTTTTTTAAGTCCAATTTTCTAATTGGCACCGAATAATTGATCTAGTTCGGACGTCGATTTTTTCCGACGTTTTTTGGTTTTCCAAGCCTATGGCACTTTTAAACTATTTGTGTGTTTCCAGCACAAGTCTCACAGTGCAATGCCGGACACCTTTATAGATTCGGCAAAAACATTCTCGGATCTCACTATATATGCATTGGTTTTGAATTGTGTCTTCGGTCAATAGTTGGGTTGCCCGGCTCCTGCGCTTGCCTCCTACGTTCTGCTTTGTTCGGCTAGGTGTGCAAAGGGAGAACCACTGCGATTGTGCTTCCAGCTCACATGGTTAAGCACCTCAGTGGAGAAAGCCGAAAACTGACTGTCACAATAAGCATAAACTGGCCAGCAATCCGATGACGGTGTTAAATGACTGGCCATTCATAACATTGGCCGAAGTGTTTACAGCTTGACCTCGACTGTCGTCGAACACTACCGGGGGCTAGTAACTGGCCTCCCAAACTAAATCCTCAATATTTTGCTCTTACATTAGAGTTGAGGTTTCATGATCATGCTCAGCATGACAACCCAAAGAAAGGAACCGATAGCGGGATTATTTTCTTTGGAAGACATTTATTATATTAAACAGTGATATAACATATCTCTCTGTGTACCTTTGTTTATAAAACCGTATGGCCAGATTGCCTCGTTTGTCGTAAATATTTGCCCTCATAAAGGCTTTATAAAGTAGGACAAACACTCCTCGGCTACTGGCCGAGGAGGTGGAAGCCGATGGTCGGTCAACAAAGTTTTGTACAATGCGGATCCGAGCACTAATGATGTAAAGTACTTGGATACATAGAATCATTACACATAATTTGTGATTTTACTCTCGATATTGATCCTTAATTCGGCCACCCGTGCCCGCATTAAGGCTCGGGGGCTACTGGGCTTCAGGCTTATCATTTACTAATTTTAAAGGGGCGTATCGATCCCCTGATCTGGTGTTGCCACCCGACTAGTGTCTCGGGGGCTACTGCATTGGCAATCCAGTGCAGAAAATTTAAGTGCAATATAGTTTTCGAGGAGATTATGATCCTCAGGTTGGTCGGCCACACCCAACCTGAGTCTCGAGGACTCCGCACACCGCTTTTTGTGTCCTGAAGTATTCTGCTGAGCTAGGAGTTGATCCTCAGACCGATTTTGCAAATCAACCTGAGTCTCGGCGGCTACTGGGATCAGCGGTCTTATGTCATCCTTCAGGTGCATCTCGGGTTTTAGACTGATACACACCTTGAGGGCTACTAGCTATATATCTCAACAGAGAAAAAAATTGCACCAATCAAAAATTTTGACAAAAAATTGTCCCACGGTCGGGGTGGTGCACCACCTCGGAAGCAGTCCGGCATAAAGCTCGGGCGCTAGTGGCTGGCTCCATAGAGGGCATTTCCAGCATTAAGCTCGGCTAAACTCCTTCAACTCTTTTGGACCAAGATGATCTATGACATCTTGGATATAGTCCGGCGTTGGAGCTTGGACACAGTCTGGCGTTGGAGCTCGAATACATTTCGGCGTTAGAGCTCGGAAGCAGTCTGGCATTGGTGCTCGGCTGCAAAAGATACCTCGAATGCAGTCCGGCGTTAGAGCTCGGACGCAAGAGGACACTGCCTCCCGGGAACAACTTCAAACCCGAGGTGTGGAATAATAATAACAAGGCATTGATAAAGGCCGGAAACTTAAAGGGGCTCCTCGGAAACCCGACGTGTTAACTTGTCGAATGCATTTCGGCGATCCTCAAGATCAAAGATGGGAAAATTTGTTGAGCCAGTTTCCAAGACCGACAGCCGAATATGAAGAACAGTTCGAAAGAATCGAGGAGCGTCTCTAACTTGAAGACCGGTTCAGGGGGCTACTGACGGTGTCCTGGACTAGGGGGTACTCACCACGTCATCTCCCGATCTGTTAGATTGGGCCGAGGACCCCCATGGCCGTATACTCATGGGCCAGTTCGGACAGCTGCCGCATACATGGAAGATTCTACAAAACTTGGTGATCAAGACAAGGACTCCTCCCCACCGGCGTATTCGGCTAGGACTCTTGTTATCCTAGGCCTCTGGTGCATTATATAAACTGAGGCTAGGCTAGTCGATAGATATATACAACAATCATACCATAGGCTAGCTTCTAGGGTTTAGCCTCTCCGATCTCGTGGTAGATCAACTCTTGTAATACTCATATCATCAAGAATAAATCAAGCAGGACATAGGGTTTTACCTCCATCAAGAGGGCCCGAACCTGGGTAAAACATCGTGTCCCCTGCCTCCTGTTACCATCCGCCTTAGACGCACGGTTCGGGACCCCCTACCCGAGATCCACCGGTTTTGACACCGACAATGATAGTCAGTTTTCGGCTTTCTCTACTGAGGTGCTCCTTTGGATAAACCCATGCACAATCATAGTAGTTCTCCCTTTACTACCTTAGCCGATTGTCGGAGTAAATGGCCATGGGTAGCCTAGCCGGCTTCCCCTGGCACTTCTGCAAAAATTATGAGCCCGCCCGGCCCTCAAAAAATCCAAGACACGGGGCCGCCTTCCCCCCGCCGGCTGCGATCCAGGCCGGCTTTGGGAAGACGGTCCGACTTCGACCTTCATGAGAGGGCCGACTCCAAGAAGCCGGCTATGAGAAAGCTGACTCCTTCAAGCCGACTCCCCATAAAGTAGTCAAGACCGTACCCACAAAGTTTGCACCCACCTAACGGCGGTGCGACAGGGCATGGCTACAGAAGAACCTGCCACCCCCGAATCCCGGAGCACGCCTGGCACAGTGCGCCGTACGAGGTAGGCATGACCCGTCCGGCATAGCACTGTTGCCATGTTGACCCTGGCGTCACCCACGACGGGCCGCCAGCGTGGCCCACAGGCGGTGGGCCCCTTAGAGCAGGGAGACGGCCGAAGGCGGCCGCGCTTCCAACCAACCGGCCCAAGACGGAGCCGGCTCCGCCAGCCGGCCCGCCGCTCCCCTCGAAGAGGACGCCCCATTAAGGAGACAAGACGCGGTAAGGCTACAGCGATCACCCGGCAGGCGGCGGTACTGTAGCCGCGCTTACCACGATGAAGCTTACGTCAGCAAGATGAAGCCACAGTGACCAAGGAGTTGACAGCCGGCGGGCCCCAGCGGTCGGCGCAGAAGCCGGCGAGTGCAGTCACAGACGGCTGGGCCCGCGCCCAGCCGGATTACCATTGTATCCCTCGGGGGGTAGGCCTATATAAACCCCCCGGGGCACCCATGCAAAGGGTTCGACCCCCTGCTAGTTCTAGAGACCATACAAGGAGGAGAAGCAGGCTAGCCGTGCCCTTTCTTCCTCCTCCGCCCCCAAAAACAGCTCAAGGAGCGTTGTGTAGCTACTTGGTTCATCTAGTGAGCATGCGGAGACCCCGCAGAGCAGCAGTAGGGGTGTTATCTCTTCGGAGAGCCCCGAAGCTGGGTAAGAGCCGCCGGTGTGCGCGTCTATGCCTCATCCCGCTTCCAGGCACCGGCGACGTCTTACTGGTTCCCACATAGATAAGCCACCCGTTGGCATATGTCGCGCCTACCACCCGACATTTGGCGCCCACCGTGGGGCCAGGCGCACCGTCGTCCGGAGACCTGTTCTGGACGGGAACCCTCTTCCTCCCCAGCGAGCGTAGCCAGCCCGGCATGCCCGATGGCGCTTGCCCCGACGCGCTGCAAGATGTCACCAACATCTGCGCGGCAAGCGGCCTCGCCGATCTCCCTGACGAGCTCGCCTCCGATGCGGGCGCTGACCGCCTCGCCAACTTTCTCGGCCAGCTCCGTGTCTCCAGCGAGCCCGCTGCGGACCTGGAGTCGGTTGGTTCCACCGACCCGATGCCTGTCGACTCCGACACGGCCTCCTACGGCGCCTTCCCCGCCAACGTCGCGATCTACAACGACCCGCTTCCCTGAGCCGACGGCCACGATGCTGTCGCCGCCGAAGTGATGGTTGTCGGCCGCAGCGGCCCGGCCGACGAGAGCGCCCGCGACGCCTCGCACGCGGCGGCCCATGACTTGTCCGCTCCTCTCCCGGCCGACGCCGACGACGAAGCCCTGGAAGCACGCCGCCTCGCCCTCCTCGCGGAGGGCCGGAGGCTGGCCTCCGTAAGACGCCTCACCGAGGCCTACCAGCGCGAGGCTGACCGCGCCGCCTTCGGCACGCCGGCCCCGAGCGGGCCAAGCCGGGCCGGCCTTGTCAAGCAACGCGGCGCCGTCATCGCCGACGCGCTGGGAGTCGACCGCCCGGTCTATGCCACTCCGCTCGAGAACTTGCGTGCCGCCCAGGTGGCCGTAGACGAGCTGGACGGCCTGGAGCCCGAAGACCTTCCCCACATGGCCCGGCGCATCCAGCAGTTGATCGACGCCGCCACGCAGCGGCACGAAGCCGACGCTCGCGCGGAAAGCCTTCCCCCGCGCCGAGAGCAGGGCGCGACGTCCCGGACGCCGACTCCGAGCAATACCCGCGCGCGACGCGAGAAGGAGCCGGCTACCAGCCACGGCCGGACCCGGATCTCCATCGAGGGGGACGCGGACGGTTATCCCCGAGCCATGGAGTGGCGGGGCGACCCGCCTCCGCCTCCGCCCTGCGGAGAGAGATACCCCGCCTCACCGCCAGTGGCGCACCTGACTCTCAGCGGCCGACTGGGCCGCCGCGAAGGAATTGGCGAGAACGACGCCCGCCATCGGCTCGACCACCTGGCACGATCCCTGGCATTGGAAGAAGAAGACGATGTCGGCCCGCCTTGCTTTGGCCCCCGCATCCGCGATGAGCCCTTTCCCAAAGGGTTCTCGCTCCCAAGAGACACGCCCAAGTACAACGGCTCCGTAAAGCCGGAAGATTGGTTGATCGACTACTCCACCGCAGTTAGCATAGCCAACGGCAACCGGCGAGTCCCCGTGAAGTACGTGCCCCTCATGCTGCAAGGCACGGCGCGGACTTGGCTCAACAGCCTCAAGCCGCGTAGCATCAACAGTTGGCTAGACTTCACAGAAGCCTTCATCCGCAACTTCACCAGCACCTACAAGCGGGCTCCCAAGCCCAGACAGCTCTCCTTGTGCGTGCAAGGCCCCGCCGAGTCCACCCGCGATTACCTCACGCGTTGGGCCGAGCTCTGCAACTCCTGCAAAGGGGTGCACGAGGTACAAGCCATAGAGTACTTCACAGCCGGATGCCGAGAAGGCACCCTCCTCAAGCACAAGCTCCTCTGCGACGAGCCGGCTACTCTCGATGAGCTTCTGGACATAGCGGACAAGTACGCCACCGCCGAATCCTCGATGAAGACCGAGCTTCGGGTAGACGCGTCCGGGAAGGTGCTCAACCCGGCGCCCAAGACGCCGGCTGGAGAGCCCGGCCGACACCCCAACTCGAACGACAACAAGCGCAAGGGCCCTGCGCCGCCTCCCGCTAGCCGGCAGGTGGCCACGGTCGAAGATGCGCCGCCTGAAGAACGACCGGCGCCCAAGAAGCCCAAGGGCGGAAGGCCGGCTTGGCAGCCCGCCTTCTCCTACGAGCAAACCCTCGACGCCCCTTGCAAGTTCCACAGCGGCGCGAAGCCGTCCAACCACACGACCCGGAAGTGCAACTGGCTCACCCGAATCTCTAAAGGCGAGGGGCTCTTGCCACCTCCGCCTGCCGGCCCGCCGCCTCCGCCTCCGGCCGCTCGGCCCGCAGTCGGAGCCGTGCAAGACGAGTTCCCTGATGAGCAAGCAACCTACGTCGTCTTCACCAGCCAGCCCGAAGACCGGCGCAGCAAACGCCGAGAGCACCAGGAAGTCAGCGTGGTCGCTGCCACCCCCGCTGAACACATGCATTGGTCAGAAAAGCCCATCAGCTGGAGCCGGGCCGACCACCCGGAGGTGATGCCGTCTCCCGGCTCTTATGCTTTGGTCCTGGAAGCCACCCTTTCAAGGGACAGACGCGCCGCCCGCTTCTCTCGTGTATTGATAGACGGCGGGAGCAACATCAACATCTTGTATCGTGACACCCTGGAGAAGTTGAACGTCAAGACAAAACAGCTCACGCCCACTCGGACAGTGTTCCATGGCATCGTACCCGGCCTGTCCTGCGCCCCCATTGGCAAAATCAAGATTGATGTACTTTTTGGGGACAAGGAGCATTTCCGCCGGGAAGCGATCTGGTTTGAGGTGGTGGACCTGGAGAGCCCTTACCATGCATTGCTGGGCCGACCTGCCTTGGCCAAATTCATGGCGGTTCCCCACTATGCATACCTCAAGATGAAGATACCAAGCACCAAAGGCGTCATCACCGTAGCCGGCGACTACAAGAAGTCCTCCGAGTGCGCCGCGGCCAGCAGCCGGCTGGCCGAGTCCCTTGTGATCGCTGAAGAGAAGAAGATGCTGGACCGAGTCGTGGCCATGGCCGGCAAGCAGTCGGCCGTGTCCCTCGACCCCAAGGAGCATGACACTCAAGGGTCTTTTCAGCCGGCCAAGGAGACGAAGAAGATACCTCTTGACCCCGAGCGTCCGGAGAGATTTGCCGTCATCGGGGCAAACCTGAACAGCAAATAGGAAGGTGAGCTCGCCGATTTCCTCCGTGAGAATCGGGACATCTTCGCATGGTCCCCCAAGGACATGCCGGGTGTTCCGAGGAAATTCGCCGAGCACAAACTGCATGTTCAAGAAGGCGCGAAGCCGGTCAGACAACCCCTTCGCCGGCTGTCAGAGGAGAAGCGCAGGATTGTAGGGGAGGAGATAGCACGGCTCTTGGCGGCCGGCTCCATCATGGAAGTTTTCTTTCCAGAGTGGCTCGCCAACCCGGTCCTTGTGTTGAAGAAGAATAACAAGTGGCGCATGTGTATAGACTACACAAGCCTCAACAAAGCATGCCCCAAAGATCCTTTCGCCCTGCCAAGGATAGACCAAGTGATAGACTCCACGGCCAGATGCGAGCTGTTGAGTTTTTTGGATGCTTACTCTGGATATCACCAGATAAAGCTAGACCCGGATGACCGCCTGAAGACCGCCTTCATCACGCCGTTCGGAGCCTTCTGCTACCTGACTATGACATTCGGCTTGAGAAATGCCGGTGCCACCTTTCAGCGTTGCATGCAGAAGTGCCTCCTCAAGCAGCTCGGCAGGAATGCCCACGTTTACGTGGACGACATCATGGTGAAGACGGAGAAGCGTGGCACCTTGCTGGAAGACCTCAAGGAAACATTCGAGAACCTGCGCCGGTTCCAAATCAAGCTCAACCCCGAGAAATGCGTGTTCGGGGTGCCAGCCGGCCAGCTCCTAGGCTTCCTGGTCTCCGAACGCGGCATCGAATGCAACCCAGCGAAGATCAAGGCCATCGAGAGAATGGCGATCCCCACCAAGCTTCGAGACATTCAGAAGTTCACCGGGTGCTTAGCCTCCTTGAACCGCTTCATGAGCCGGCTCGAAGAAAAGGCCCTCCCCCTCTACCGCCTCATGAAGAAGAGCACTCACTTCGAGTGGAACGACCAGGCCGACCAAGCTTTCCACGAGTTGAAGAAGATGCTGGCCACGCCGCCTGTCCTCGCGGCGCCGACTGAGAAAGAGCCCATGCTCCTTTACATCGCTGCAACCAGCCGGGTGGTCAGCACCGTCATCGTAGTCCAGCGCCCGGAAGAAGGCCGAGCCCAGCCGGTCCAGAGGCCGGTGTATTATTTGAGCGAGGTGCTGTCCGCCTCAAAGCAGAACTACCCGCACTACCAAAAGATGTGTTACGGCGTGTACTTCACCGCCAAGAAGCTGAAGCCCTACTTTCAAGAGCACCCCGTCATGGTCGTAAGCACTGCCCCGCTAGCCGAGATCATAGGCAGCCGGGATGCGTCCGGCCGGGTCGCGAAATGGGCATCGAGCTGGCCCCTTACACAATCTTCTACCAGCCCCGCACCGCCATCAAGTCCCAAGCGCTGGCCGACTTCCTCGTCGACTGGGCCGAGACCCAGTACCTGCCGCCGGCTCCGGACTCCACCCATTGGCGCATGCACTTCGACGGGTCCAAGATGCGCACCGGCTTGGGAGCCGGCATCGTCCTTACCTCTCCCAAAGGAGACAAGCTCAAATACGTGCTACAGATCCACTTCGCCGCCTCCAACAATGTGGCCGAGTACGAGGCGCTCATACACGGGCTCCGGCTTGCCAAAGAGCTTGGCATTCGCCGGATCCTATGTTATGGCGACTCGGACCTGGTAGTCCAGCAGTCATCTGGTGACTGGGACGCCAAGGACGCGAACATGGCGAGCTACCGTTTCTTGGTCCAACAACTCAGCGGATACTTTGAAGGGTGCGAGTTCCTCCACGTATCACGAGCCGACAACGAGCCAGCTGATGCCTTGGCCCGAATAGGCTCCACCCGGCAAGCAATTCCAACCGGCGTCGCTCTACAACGCCTACTCAAGCCGTCTATCAAGCCGTCTCCGGAATCCGATTCCATCTTCGTGCCGCCTGACCCCGATGCGGCCAGGTCCGGCTCGAAGAATCAAGTAGCCGACCTCAAGACCCCTGTAGCCGGCCCGGGGACTTCGGCAGCTGGCTCGGGGACTGCGGTAGCCGGCCCGGGGACTGCACCAGCACTACAGCCGGCGGCCAACTCCAGCACCTCACCGCCCAGCCCGCCCACCCTAGTGGCAGTAGCCACGTTGGCAGTAGAAGAAATCACGGCTCCGTCTTGGGCTCAATCCATCCTCAACTTCTTAGTGAACCAAGACTTGCCGGCCGACGAAACAGAAGCAAGACAAGTCCAGCGTCGAGCCGGAGCGTACACAATCGTCAACAGAGAACTACTCAAGCGCAGCGTCACTGGAGTCCTCCAGCGATGCGTCGAGCAAGAGAAGGGCATTGCAATCCTCGCAGACATTCACCAAGGAGAGTGCGGCCACCATGCGGCCTCAAGATCACTTGTCGCCAAAGCCTTCCGCCATGGTTTCTTCTGGCCGACTGCTTTGGACGACGCCAAAGAACTAGTCAAGCATTGCAAGGGATGCCAGCTCTTCATCTCCAAGCAACACATGCCGGCCTCGGCACTCAAGACCATTCCCCTCACTTGGCCCTTTGCCGTTTGGGGACTGGACATGGTGGGCCCATTCAAGACGGCGCGCGGCGGCATGACGCATCTGCTCGTCGCCGTGGACAAGTTCACCAAGTGGATTGAAGCAAAGCCGATCAAGAAGCTGAATGGGCCGACTGTCGTGACCTTCATCGCAGACATAACAACTCGGTATGGCGTGCCGCACAGCATCATCACCGACAATGGCACGAATTTCGCCAAAGGAGCCTTGGCACGTTTCTGTGCAGCCCAAGGCATCCGGCTGGACTTAGCGTCCGTCGCCCATCCGCAGTCAAACGGCCAGGTCGAGCGAGCCAATGGCCTCATCCTCTCCGGCATCAAGCCCCGATTGGTTGTACCTCTGGAGCGCTCGGCCGGCTGTTGGCTCGATGAGCTGCCGGCTGTCCTCTGGAGTCTGCGCACTACACCCAACAAGTCAACCGGCTTCACCCCCTTCTTCCTTGTGTACGGTGCCGAGGCGGTCATCCCAACTGACATCGAATTCGACTCGCCTCGAGTAACCATGTACACGGAAGCGGAGGCCAAGGAAGCAAGAGAAGACAGCGTCGACCTGCTGGAAGAAAGCCGGCTGTTAGCTCTCAGCCGGTCTGCAATTTACCAGTAGGGTTTGTGCCGCTATCACAGCCGGAAGGTCAGGCCAAGATCTTTCCAAGAGGGCGACCTGGTGCTCCGGCTGATTCAGCGAACAGCCGGCCAGCACAAGCTCTCAGCCCCTTGGGAAGGCCCTTTCGTCATCAGCAGAGCTCTAGGCAACGACTCCTACTACCTGATCGACGCACAGAAGCCGAAGGCACGCAAAAGAGACGACTCCGGCAAGGAGTCGGAACGACCATGGAACGCCAACCTCCTTCGAAGATTTTACAGTTGAAAGGCAGTATGTATCATGCTAACTTTTGTATTAAGTACAAGACAATAGGCTCCCCGAGGAGGGCTCGGGGACTGCCATCCCTTATTTATGAATGAAAATATCATGCTTGTCGCACCATTTACTTATTCTGTCCGGCACCGAGTCCGCCTAGTCGGCTCGGGGACTGGCCGACTGAAGTTATATTAGAAGTCCTACCTGCAGTCAGACAAGTAGTGTGCAGGCTCTCAAGCCTTCCCTTGCCAAAGTCGCAGTTCGAAGAATCGGCTGCCCGACTGGCAAGGGTCAAAGGTAGAAACGACCGCCCACACGAAAAACGGCTAGGGACTAGCGGACTAATATAACAAAGCCGGTTTTTCCCGCACCGCCGACCGGCTACCAGAGTAGCCGGCCGGCCGGTTTCCATTCACTTTACTTTAAATCCAAGAAAGCTCAAGTACTTGCCTCCCCAAAGAGGGAAGGCGGCAAAGGAAAAGCCTAAGGACAAACAAGCATACGTGAATGGAAACCAAACATGCACGTGATAATATTTACATAAAAAGACCTCCAAGAGGCCAGCATTCAACATAGTTTGGATACACCCCCAGTGGGTGGAACTGCGAAACTTAACAAAAGACTGTTCAAAGACAACAAAGTAGGAAAGATAAAGACGGCAGGTCAGGCTGGCGGAGCGGCCGACTGGTTGGCGGAGACGGTCGCGCCGGCTGAAGGAGCGGCCGGCTGACGAACTTCGGCTTGGTCGCCGCCTCCCGCAGAGGGCGCGCTTCCACGCGCCTCGTTGTTGGAGGCACGGTCGGCCTGAGGTCGGCTGGCTGTTCCACCAGCCGGCTCGACGTCTCTGCCGTCGTTGTCTTCGTCCTCTTCGCCCTCGTCGCTGGAGGCGATCTCCTCCGCCGAGTCCTCGCCCACCGCCAGGTTCAGCCCGAACCACTCCTCCGGCTGCGCGACACCGTCATCATTGATTTCGGGTGCGAAAACGCTGATGTCGGTGCACTCGGCGATCGTTGAGGCTCGCTGGGCGATAGCCGGCCTCACCTCCTCCAGCTCCGCGTCGGCCTCCATCCGCCAAGTACGCAGCTGGTCCAGGCTCAGTCCTGGGTACCAAGCCCATACGAATTCCAACGCCCGCCCGGCTCCGAGGCGGGCCGCTGACGCCTTCCAAGCCTCGAAGCGTCCGACTGCGACTTCCAGCCAGTCGGCAGTTCGGCTTGGGGTGCGGGGGATCGTCTCGCCAGGCCAGAGGGCGGCCACCACCTGCGCCCCCGCACGTTGGAGCCGGCGGAGCATCCGGTGGGCCGGCTGCAGCCGCGCCTGGACAGCCAGAAGCTGCTCCTCAAGGGTCTGGTTTGCATCCGGCGCAATGTCGGCCCCCGCTTGACGGCGCGCTTCGCGATGAGCCTCGATGGTTTGGGCAGCGAAGACGGAGTAGCCCGGGAAGTAATCTACAAGAAACAACAAGCAGCAGTCCAAGATAAGTCAAAAAAAAACCCAGACGGCAAGGGACGGGGGAAGGCCGTGGAAAGCAGCTTACCGTCGATCAAGTCTTCAATCCGGCCGTAGCCTTCCTCCAGGCCTCGTCGGGTCTCGGACCAAGTCGCCGCCGCTATCTCATACTCCGCCAGCACGGCGGCTTCGCTCTCCTTCGCCGCCTGAAGGGCCGTTTTGTGGCTCTCCTCTTGGTCGGCCAGCTTCTTGGCCAGGCGATCCCGTTCCTGAGCCAAGGCAGTGCACTCGGCCTCTTTGGCGAAGAGGGCGGCCTTCGCTTCGCCAAGCTTCTTCCTCAAGTCGGCGTTGGCCCCTAAAGACAAGAAGAAGAAAAATCAATAAGAAAGGAGTCGTCAAGAAAGATTCGACCCGACTACGCGGCAGTCGGCCCGAATCTCGGGGACTACACCCAGTGGGTGCGCTGGCGCGCCCCCACAGGAGACAAACAAACCAAGTACTTACTTCAGCTGTCGGCCAGGTCGTTGGTCCGCCGGCTCAGCTCTCGAGCCTGGGAGTCAAAGGCGGCAACGCGAAGGTTGTGGTATTCCTGAAAGTTCAGAAAGAAAGCAAAGTGAGGTGGCCGTCGAGAAAGATCCGACTCGACTGCGCAGCAGTCGGCCCGAATCTCGGGGACTACACCCAATGGGTGCGCTGACGCGCCCCCACGGAAGAAATCAAGAAAGCAAAGCAGCCAAGAGCGAAGGACGTACCCGGACGGAGGTTCGTGTCGACGAGAACTCTTGGTTGAGCTGCTGCAGCAGGGCGGCTTGAGCTCGTAGCCGGCTTCGGACCCCTTGAGCCGCTGCTTCTAGCTCGCCGGTCCCCCCGATGGGAGTCCACTCGAACACGGCGGAGCTGGCCACCTCCAGATCCCCTGCCGGCTGGCCCGCGCCCGCGGCTCGGCGCGACTCCGGCGGAGCGGCGCCTCCTTCAGCACGCCGGCCCGTCGCCAGCTGCACCTTGAGGCCGGCCCGGCTCCCTGGCTCACCTCCGGCCGGCTCCTCCGGCGCCGCTGGCGATCGACTGCCTTGGATCGCCCCGGTTGGCGTCGCAGGCGGCGTTCTCCCGGCCAAGACCACGGGCTCCCCCTCCCTCTCCAACAGCGGCAGGTCTTGGATGATCTCCTCCGCCATGGGCAACGGGGTGTTGGGGGCCACGGCTCGGAGGGGAACGGTGAGCAGCGGAGGCTGGCTGCGCGAGCTTTCCGCCTCCGTCTCTGCAGGAGCCGCCTCCTTCTGGGCCTTGGCTACGGCTTCAGCCTGCCCCTTTGCCGCCTGGGCGGCCGCCTTCTCCGCCGCCTCGCGCTCCTCCCGCGCTTCGCGGGCGTTCCGCTCTGTGGCCTCCCTAAGATCGGCGCGGGGGTCCACGCGGCGGGAGCTCGAAGAACCTGCAGCCGGCCCCACGACGGAGCCGCCTGGGCCCCGCTCGAGAGAAAGCGACGCCCTGTCCAGCAAACGAAGAAAGCTAAGAGTGCATTTGAAGAAAAAAGAACAACGTCGAGACTACGGCAAGCGGTTAAAAACTTACGCCGAGACCGCCTGGGGCTGTTTCACGGCTTCACGGAAGCGGGCCGCCTTCGCGGCCGCTTCTTATCGCTTCGTCACTGCGGCGGAGGGCTTGGACTTTTTCGGCCGACTACTGAAGAGGCCTAGAGCGGCCCGATGTTTCTGCGCGCCGCCGGCAGCCGGCGCGACGGACGAGCCGGCGCCCTGTTGGTCGGCCGCCGGCTGGCGGCGCGGAACGACTTCGGCTTCAAAGTCGTCCGGCCAGTCCTCGAAGCTCGCGGTGAACTTCGAGCCTCCGGGCTCGGCGCTGTCCCCCACGACGGCGTCTTCCATGGCGGCCGCCCCCAAGTCCGGGTCGTCAACATCGTCCACCGTGCGGTCGGGGACGTACTGGCGCTCGATCCCTGCCGCCCCGGCTGGCGGCGGGAGAAGAGGGTTCTGCACAGAGAGCCGGAAGGTCAGAAGCCGGCCGTCGCGAAGCCGGCTGACGACGAAAAAGAGGATAAAGAGAGAAGCTTACCACGGGTGGAGGATTCGCGCGGGAGTACGGCGCCTTGCCGTACTGCCAGTCCCCGCTGAGCTTGCAATTGGCGATGTAGTTGACCATAAGCGCCACCTCCGCGTGGGGCATCTCCCATGTGCTGAGCCGGCTCGGGTCGAACCGGCCGCTCATCTGACACATCATGTGGGGCCGGCTCTGGAGAGGAAGGATCCGGCGCTCCACGAAGGCGGCCACCAAGTCGGCCCCGCGCAGGCCTTCCGACTGAATGAGCACCCGAAGCCGGGAGATGGCGGCGTTCCCGGCCAGAGACAACGACCGGGATCGGAAGCTCCACGAGGGCTGCCTCCCAGCCGGCGGGCCGGCTACGTAAGCTGGCAAGTTGATGTAGTCTTCTTGCTCGGCGACGTTCTTCACATAGAAGTAAGATCTCTGCCAGACCTTCACCGACTGGATCAGGGGGATGGGCGGGAACGGATTGTTCTCGCTCGCCCTCCTCATGGCGATGAAGGCTCCGCAGGGGGCGGGCACGCCGGCGACGACCGTGCCGAGCTTGCTCTGGAAGAATTCTCCCCAGAGCTCCAGCGTGGGGAGCAGCCCCAAGAAGCCTTCGCAGAGGGAGACGAAGGCCGACAGCAGCATCACTGCATTGGGCGTGAGGTGATGCGGCTGGAGGTTGTAGAAGTCGAGGAAGGAACGAAGAAACCCGCTCGCCGGGAGGCCGACGCCGCGCAAGCAGTGCGAGCGGAAGACGACCCGCTCGCCCTCCTCCGGCGCCGGCGAGATCTCCCTCTCGGGCGCCAGACGGACCTGAACGCGGTCGGCGCCGGGCAGGCGCCGGGTCTGGCGAAGGAACTCCACGTGATCCTCGTGGACGTTGGAGCCGTCCCAGGAGCTTGACAGTGCCATGGCGACGAGGTGGCGTGGAGACGCGACGGCGTTGAGGAGGAGGCTGCGGCGACAGCGAGAGCAAGGAGACGAGGGCTAGGAGGGACGGAGTGGGAGGGGGCGCGCGAACCTCTGTCGCTCCCTCTCCTCCCCCTACTTATAGGCTCACGTGACGGAGTCGAGGAGGCGGGGCGTGGGGAAGCGTGGGGGTCGATCGTGCCCACTTCCCACGCCCCACGATTACCGACCCTTAATGGCGAGGCGAAACTGCCTTGAGAAGGCGAGCGGCCCTGTGGGCCACGGGAGATCCGCGCCCGGACCGAGGCTCGCGAGTGGCGGGCCCGGGCCTGCGGCGGCGTCCCATCGGGCGCGTGCGCTCGCAGAATCCTGCCGCCACGTGGCCGCAAGAGGGCCCGTGGTCAGCATGCAGGCCCCCTCTCCTCCCGCTTACACGGGTTATCAGAAGTCGGCGTATGCCCGCGAAGCCGGCTCTCCGGGATAGGAAGCTGACCAAGCTTCTCGTCCCCTTGTTCACCTCGGAGCTCGATCAGCTTCGGGGACTACTGTCGGAGTAAATGGCCATGGGTAGCCTAGCCGGCTTCCCCTGGCACTTCTGCAAAAATTATGAGCCCGCCCGGCCCTCAAAAAATCCAAGACACGGGGCCGCCTTCCCCCCGCCGGCTGCGATCCAGGCCGGCTTTGGGAAGACGGTCCGACTTCGACCTTCATGAGAGGGCCGACTCCAAGAAGCCGGCTACGAGAAAGCTGACTCCTTCAAGCCGACTCCCCATAAAGTAGTCAAGACCGTACCCACAAAGTTTGCACCCACCTAACGGCGGTGCGACGGGGCATGGCTACAGAAGAACCTGCCACCCCCGAATCCCGGAGCACGCCTGGCACAGTGCGCCGTACGAGGTAGGCATGACCCGTCCGGCACAGCACTGTTGCCATGTTGACCCTGGCGTCACCCACGACGGGCCGCCAGCGTGGCCCACAGGCGGTGGGCCCCTTAGAGCAGGGAGACGGCCGAAGGCGGACGCGCTTCCAACCAACCGGCCCAAGACGGAGCCGGCTCCGCCAGCCGGCCCGCCGCTCCCCTCGAAGAGGACGCCCCATTAAGGAGACAAGACGCGGTAAGGCTACAGCGATCACCCGGCAGGCGGCGGTACTGTAGCCGCGCTTACCACGATGAAGCTCACGTCAGCAAGATGAAGCCACAGTGACCAAGGAGTTGACAGCCGGCGGGGCCCACCAGCCGGCGGGCCCCAGCGGTCGGCGCAGAAGCCGGCGAGTGCAGTCACAGACGGCTGGGCCCGCGCCCAGCCGGATTACCATTGTACCCTCGGGGGGTAGGCCTATATAAACCCCCCGGGGCACCCATGCAAAGGGTTCGACCCCCTGCTAGTTCTAGAGACCATACAAGGAGGAGAAGCAGGCTAGCTGTGCCCTTTCTTCCTCCTCCGCCCCCAAAAACAGCTCAAGGAGCGTTGTGTAGCTACTTGGTTCATCTAGTGAGCATGCGGAGACCTCGCAGAGCAGCAGTAGGGGTGTTATCTCTTCGGAGAGCCCCGAAGCTGGGTAAGAGCCGCCGGCGTGCGCGTCTACGCCTCATCCCGCTTCCAGGCACCGGCGACGTCTTACTGGTTCCCACACAGATAAGCCACCCGTTGGCATATGTCGCGCCTACCACCCGACACCGATATAGCGGAACGTAAGGTAGCAAGCACAGGAGCAGGGCAACCCAACTATTGACCAAAGACATGATTCGGAGCCAATGCATATAATGCTAAATTCAGGGTCCCGAACTATACTTATAAAAAGTGTTCGGACTTTTGTTGCCGTAATGTGGGGTGCTATGAAGCCCCTGGCAAACATCATGTACGGGTGCTACCTGATAGGGTTATCCATAGGGGAGCTGAAAAAGAGAAAGAAAACAAAAAAGGTACAAAGGTAAAAGGATGGGTCCTAAAGATCCAGCCGCAAACTGTTCTCATTGTAATTTAATTAGTATGTCAAGGCACATTGATACAAGTAGTGCGATAAGCAACAGGCTATTTGACATGCCGAAACCAAGGTAGAGCTGCATGTGGGTCCTGAAAAACAGGTAGAGTTATCGTTAACGGAATCACCTAAAAAGTCCCCATATGTCTGCGTTTCTCGCCGTCTTGGTGTGTTTATCCTTCAAGAGGACCGATGACCAGTCCACCAGATGGGGCCTGTGGGATTGATACCTGCGAAGGAAACAAGTAAAAGAGAAAGTACGTGTGTATCCGATGTCGGTTGAGCCGTACTATGGACCACAAGCTAGCTATGCCTCCGTCGATGCCCATGGGATTTAGAGTGTGTAGTTATTTACGCGTCGCACGAATGCCGCCACTTTATCGGGACCGAGACGGAGGCCGGATTGCTAGTCAAGCTCCTGACGAGTCGAGCTCTCGAGCTCCTGAGGACCCCTTAGTATAGGACTCCCTCAACCGTTTCTTAAATTTCTGGAGATCCGTAACTCCGATTGGGCTGAAATTTTGAGGGGATTTTTATCCATAAATTATCTTTTTTGCGACGAAAGAAGGGAGGCAACAGCCTTACGAGGTGCCCACTACCCATCAGGGCGCGCCCTGGTGCCTAGTGGGCCCCTCGAGCACTATCTTGCATTGATTCTTCTTCCAAAAATTCACATATATTCCAAAAAAACTTCGTAATGTTTTATCGCGTTTGGACTTTGTTTGATATGGATATTCTACGAAACAAAAAACATGCAACAAACAAGAACTGACACTGGGCATTGGATCAATATGTTAGTCCAATAAATCATATAAATTGTTGCCACAAGTATGTGAAAGTTGTATAATATTGGCATGGAACAATCAAAAATTATAGATACGACAAAGACGTATAAATATGCTTTGGCCCAACGTGAAAACGGTGGTGATTCTTCCCTTAATTTTACCACATGGACCAAAACCCCACACATGAAGCATAATCCGGGTATGTACTCATACTCAAACTAACAAAAGGCCCAGTCATTCTTCTTCTTATTCTTCTTCACCTCATCGCCTCGCATGATGGGACTGGAAATTGGCACCCGCACCTTCACCCTCGTTTACTTCCCTATTGCTCTCTCATTTGCTCAAATATCTAACTCCAAAAACCTCCCGACCAGATTCCTGCTATCTCCTCCCCCGCACCTTCATCTATCTTCTCCATTAGTAGTCCATAAACTTTGATCCATGTTTGACCCCTCCTTGAACTCGTATTCTTCGAGTCCTTTACTTGGCACAAAATCCACCATGACCACCGTACCGCTTTCAAATATCGACGACCCCTCCTCCAAGGCTTTCCACTTGTCTATCTCCTAGTTGAGTGTGAACAAAAAGAGGTCATCACCCATTTCCTTCCAAATCCTCTTAACGAGCACCAAACTCTCCCAAGGGAATGTCATGTACCATGTAGATGGGTTGGCCTCTTCGACATAATCTTCCTGATTGCCTGGATGTCCAAGTTCTCCCCCATTTCTTCTTCAATCACTGGATCTTCACCCCCTTCCTCTCCTCCTCACCTAGCTACAATCTTTCAAGTAAACCTTAACACTACTATCAACACCCTCAATACCAAGCAAGTAACACCAAACAACCCAATAACCACAATAGTAAACACAGTAAAATCTCATAATTCGAAACTTGTTTGAAACCCCACAGAGCCCCAGCCCTACACAGTGTGTGGGACTCTCTCATACAAACGAACTTTTACAATTACTAGAATGTACGTCTTCTCTTTAATAGTTTGTACTCTATCACTCGTTCGGGTATGTACTCATACTCAAACTAACAAAAGGCTAGAGACTGCTACCTCTTGAGCATGCGTTGGTTTTCCCTTGAAGAGGAAAGGGTGATGCAGCAAAGTAGCATAATTATTTCCCTCAGTTTTTGAGAACCAAGGTATCAATCCAGTAGGAGGTAACACGCAAGTCGCCTAGTACCTGCATAAACAAACAAGAACCTCGCAACCAACGTGATAAAGGGGTTGTCAATCCCTTCACGGTCACTTACGAAAGTGAGATCCGGTACAGATAATAAGATAAATATTTTTGGTATTTTTATGATATAGATTGGAAAATAAAGATTGCAAAATAAACGGTAGTATAAATAGCAAGTTGATAGGAAAATAATATGATGGAAGATAGACCCGGGGGCCATAGGTTTCACTAGTGGCTTCTCTCAAGATAGCAAATTCTACTGTGGGTGAACAAATTACTGTCGAGCAATTGATAGAAAAGCGAATAATTATGAGAATATCTAGGCATGATCATGTATATAGGCATCACGTCCGCGACAAGTAGACTAAAACGATTCTGCATCTACTAATATTACTCCACACATCGACCGCTATCCAGGATGCATCTAGATTATTAAGTTCATAAGAACAGAGTAACACATTAGGCAAGATGACATGATGTAGAGGGATAAACTCAAGAAATATGATATAAACCCCATCTTTTTATCCTCGATGGCAACAATACAATACATGCCTTGTTGCCCCTGCTGTCACTGGGAAAGGACACCGCAAGATTGAACCCAAAGCTAAGCACTTCCCCCATTGCAAGAAAGATCAATCTAATAGGCCAAACCAAACTGATAATTCGAAGAGACTTGCAAAGATATTTAAATCATGCATAAAAGATTTCAGAGATGAATCAAATATTGTTCATAGATAATCTTGATCATAAAGCCACAATTCATCGGATCTCGACAAACACACCGCAAAAAGAATTACATCGAATAGATCCCCAACAGAATCGAGGAGAACTTTGTATCGAGATCCAAAGAGAGAGAAGAAGCCATCTAGCTAATAATTATGGACCCAAAGGTCTGTGGTAAACTACTCACACATCATCGGAGAGGCTATGGTGTTGATGTAGAAGCCCTCCGTGATTGATTCCCCCATCGGCGGGGCGCCGGAGAAGGCCCCAAGATGGGATCTCATGGGTACAGAAGGTTGCGGCGGTGGAAATAGGGTTTCGTGGTGCTCCTGGATGTTTTCGGGGTATATGGGTATATATAGGAGGAAGAAGTACGTCGGTCGAGCTGCGAGGGGCCCACGAGGGTGGGGGCGCGCCTACCCCCCCCCCCCCCCCCCCGGGCGCGCTCTCCTTCCTCGTGGCCTCCTCGCTTCTTTCTTGACATCTACTCCAAGTCTCCTGCATCACGTTTGCTCCAAAAAATAACTCTCCCGAAGGTTTCATTCCATTTGATATTCCTTTTCTGCGAAACACTGAAATAGGCAAAAAAAACAGCAATTTGCACTGGGCCTTTGGTTAGTAGGTTAGTCCCAAAATAATATAAAAAGGTATATTAAAGCCCAATAAACATCCAAAATAGATAATATAATAGCATGGAACAATCAAAAATTATAGATACGTTGGAGACGTATCAAGCATCCCCAAGCTTAATTCCTGCTCGTCCTCGAGTAGGTGAATGATAAAAACAGAATTTTTGATGTGGAATGCTACCTAGCATAATTCTCAATGTAATTTTCTTTATTGTGTCATGAATGTTCAGATCCGAAAGATTCAAGACAAAAATTTAATATTGACATAAAAATAATAATACTTTAAGCATACTAACAAAGCAATCATGTCTTCTCAAAATAACATGGCCAAAGAAAGTTATCCCTACAAAATCATATAGTCTGGCTATGCTCTATCTTCACCACACAAAGTATTTAAATCATGCACAACCCCGATGACAAGCTAAGCAATTGTTTCATACTTTCAATGTTCTCAAACTTTTTCAATCTTCACGCAATATATGAGCGTGAGCCATGGACATAGCACTATAGGTGGAATAGAATGGTGGTTGTGGAGAAGACAAAAGGAAGAAGATAGTCTCACATCAACTAGGCGTATCAACGAGCTATGGAGATGCCCATCAATAGATATCAATGTGAGTGAGTAGGGATAGCCATGCAGCGGATGCACTAGAGCTATAAGTGTATGAAAGCTCAAATAAAACTAAGTGGGTGTGCATCCAACTCGCTTGCTCACGAAGACCTAGGGCATTTTGAGGAAGCCCATCATTGGAATATACAAGCCAAGTTCTATAATGTAAAATTACCACTAGTATATGAAAGTGATAACATAAGAGACTCTCTATCATGAAGATCATGGTGCTACTTTGAAGCACGAGTGTGGTAAAAGGGTAGTAACATTGTCCCTTCTCTCTTTTTTTCTCATTTTTTATTTGGGCCTTCTCTATTTTTTTGGCCTCTTTTTTTTATTTTTTTTCGTCCGGAGTCTCATGCCGACTTGTGGGGGAATCATAGCCTCCATCATCCTTTCCTCGCTTGGGACAATGATCTAATAATGATGATCATCACACTTTTATTTACTTACAACTCAAAAATTACAACTCAATACTAGAACAACATATGACTCTATGTGAATGCCTCCAACGGTGTACCGGAATGTTCAATGAATCAAGAGTGACATGTATGAAAGAATTATAAATGGTGGCTTTGCCACAAATACGATGTCAACTACATGATCATGCAAAGCAATATGACAATAATGTAACGTGTCATAACAAACGGAACGGTGGTAAGTTGCATGGCAATATATCTCGGCATGGCTATGGAAATGCCATAATAGGTAGGTATGGTGGCTGTTTTGAGGAAGGTATATGGTGGGTGTATGGTACCGGCGAAAGTTACGCGGTACTAGAGAGGCTAGCAATGGTGGAAGGGTGAGAGTGCGTATAATCCATGGACTCAACATTAGTCATAAGAACTCACATACTTATTGCAACAATCTATTAGTTATCGAAACAAAGTACTACACGCATGCTCCTAGGGGGATAGATTGGTAGGAAAAGATCATCGCTCGTCCCCGGCCGCCACTCATAAGGAAGACAATCAATAAATAAATCATGCTCCGACTTCATCACATAACGGTTCACCATACGTGCATGCTACGGGAATCACAAACTTTAGAACAAGTATTTCTCAAATTCACAACTACTCAACTAGCATGACTCTAATATCACCATCTTCATATCTCAAAACAATTATCAAGTATCAAACTTCTCATAGTATTCAATGCACTTTTTATGATAGTTTTTATTATACCCATCTTGGATGCCTATCATATTAGGACTAATTTTATAGCCAAAGCAATTTACCATGTTGTTCTAAAAGACTCTCAAAATAATATAAGTGAAGCATGAGAGATCAATAATTTCTATAAAATAAAACCACCACCGTGCTCTTAAAGATATAAGTGAAGCACTAGAGCAAAATTATCTAGCTCAAAAGATATAAGTGAAGCATATAGAGTATTCTAATAAATTCCGATTCGTGTGTGTCTCTCCAAAAGGTGTGTATAGCAAGGATGATTGTGTTAAACTAAAAGGCAAAGACTCAAATCATACAAGATGCTCCAATCAAAACACATATCATGTGGTGAATAAAAATAAAGCCTCAAGTAAAGTTACCGATAGACGAAGACGAAAAGAGGGGATGCCTTCCGGGGCATCCCCAAGCTTAGGCTTTTGGTTGTCCTTGAATTTTACCTTGGGGTGCCTTGGGCATCCCCAAGCTTAGGCTCTTGCCACTCCTTATTACAAAATCATCAAATCTTTACCCAAAACTTGAAAACTTCACAACATAGAACTCAACAGAAAATCTCATGAGCACCTTTAGTATAAGAAAACAAATCACCACTTCAAGGTACTGTAATGAACTCATTCTTTATTTATATTGGTGTTAAACCTACTTTATTCCAACTTCTCGATGGTTCAAACCCCCCGATACTAGCCATAGATTTATCAAAATAAGCAAACAACACACGAAAAGCAGAATCTGTCAAAAACAGAACAATCTGTAGTAATCCGTAGGTTTCGAATACTTATGTAACCCCAAAAATTCTAAAATAAATTGGTGGACGTGAGGAATTTGCCTATTAATCATCTGCAAAAAGAATCAACCTAATCACACTCCCCAGTAAAAAAATGGCAGCAAATCTCGTGAGCGCTAAAGTTTCTGTTTTTTACAGCAAGATCGCAAAAACTCCCCCCAAGTCTTCCCAAAGGTTCTACTTGGCACAAACACTAATTAAAAGCATAAAGCCACATATAAACAGAAGCTAGATGAATTATTTATTACTAAACAGGAACAAAAAATAAGAAAAATAAATAAAATTGGGTTGCCTCCCAACAAGCGCTATTGTTTAACGCCCCTAGCTAGGCATAGAGATTTCAATGATGCTCACATGAAAGACAAGAATTGAAGCACAAAGAGAGCATAATAAATCATGTAACAAGCACATCTAAGTCTAACATACTTCCTATCCATAGCCATCTTATAGGCAAACGAATTATCAAGGCAAGCAAAAACTAGCACATGCAAGGAAGCGGAAAGAAACAATGGCAATCTCAACATAGCGAGAGGTAATTTAGTATCATGAAAATTTCTACAACTAAATTTTCCTCTCTCATAATAATTACATGTGGGATCATAAGAAAATTCAACAAAATATCTATCACATAAAATATTTTCAACATGATCCACATGCATGCAAAGTTGACACTCTTCCAAAAAAGTGGGAATATCATTAAATAAAGTCATGACCTCTCCAAACCCACTTTTATCAAAAATACCATAAGATTGAACATTCTCCAAATATGTGGGATCTAATGTTGACACTATTCCAAACCCACTTTCAATATTATTGCAAACACTATTATCAATCTCATATTCATCATGGGGCTTAAATAAATTTTCAAGATCATAAGAAGAATCACCCCAATCATGATCATTGCAACAAGTAGTAGACATAGCAAAACTTGAAGGAAATATGCCCTAGAGGCAATAATAAAGTTATTATTTATTTCCTTATATCATGATAAATGTTTATTATTCATGCTATAATTGTATTAACCGGAAACATAATACATGTGTGAATACATAGACAAACAGAGTGTCACTAGTATGCCTCTACTTGACTAGCTCGTTGATCAAAGATGGTTATGTTTCCTAACCATAGACATGAGTTGTCATTTGATTAACGGGATCACATCATTAGGAGAATGATGTGATTGACTTGACCCATTCCGTTAGCATAGCACTTGATCGTTTAGTTTGTTGCTATTGCTTTCTTCATGACTTATACATGTTCCTATGACTATGAGATTATGCAACTCCCGTTTACCGGAGGAACACTTTGTGTGCTACCAAACGTCACAACGTAACTGGGTGATTATAAAGGAGCTCTACAGGTGTCTGCGAAGGTACTTGTTGGGTTGGCGTATTTCGAGATTAGGATTTGTCACTCCGATTGTCGGAGAGGTATCTCTGGGCCCTCTCGGTAATGCACATCACCTAAGCCTTGCAAGCATTGCAACTAATGAGTTAGTTGCGAGATGATGTATTACGGAACGAGTAAAGAGACTTGCCGGTAACGAGATTGAACTAGGTATTGAGATACCGACGATCGAATCTCCGGCAAGTAACATACCGATGACAAAGGGAACAACGTATGTTGTTATGCGGTCTGACCGATAAAGATCTTCGTAGAATATGTAGGAGCCAATATGAGCATCCAGGTTCCGCTATTGGTTATTGACCGGAGACGTGTCTCGGTCATGTCTACATAGTTCTCGAACCCGTAGGGTCCGCACGCTTAACGCTACGATGACAGTTATATTATGAGTTTATATGTTTTGATGTACCAAAGGAGTTCGGAGTCCCGGATGAGATCGGGGACATGACGGGGAGTCTCGAAATGGTCGAGACGTAAAGATCGATATATTGGACGACTATATTCGGACATCGGAAAGGTTCCGAGTGATTCGGGTATTTTTCGGAGTACCGGAGAGTTACGGGAATTCGCCGGGGAGTATATGGGCCTTATTGGGCTTTAGGGGAAAGAGAGAGGAGAGGTTGGGCGCCCCCCAAGGCCTAGTACGAATTGGACTAGGGGGAGGGGCTGCGCCCCCTCCTTCCTTCTCTTCTCCCTTCCCTTGCCTTGACTCCTACTCCTACTACTTGGAAGGGGGGAATCCTACTCCCGGTGGGAGTAGGACTCCTCCAGGCGCGCCATAGGGGCCGGCCCTCTCCCCCCTCCTCCACTCCTTTATATACGTGGCCAGGGGGCACCCCATAGACACAACAATTGATCTCTTGATCTCTTAGCCGTGTGCGGTGCCCCCCTCCACCATAATCCACCTCGATCATATCGTAGCGGTGCTTAGGCGAAGCCCTGCGTCGGTAGAACATCATCATCGTCACCATGCCGTCGTGCTGACGAAACTCTCCCTCAACACTCGGCTGGATCGGAGTTTGAGGGACGTCATTGAGTTGAACGTGTGCAGAACTCGGAGGTGCTGTATGTTCGATACTTGGATCGGTCGGATCGGGAAGACGTACGACTACTTCCTCTACATTGTGTCAACACTTCCGTTGCCGGTCTACGAGGGTACGTAGACAACACTCTCCCCTCTCGTTGCTATGCATCACCATGATCTTGCGTGTGCGTAGGGAAATTTTTGAAATTACTACGTTCCCCAACAATGGCATCTGAGCCTAGGTTTTATGCGTAGATGTCATATGCACGAGTAGAACACAAGTGAGTTGTAGGCGATATAAGTCATACTGCTTACCAGCATGTCACACTTTGGTTCGGCGGTATTGTTGGATGAAGTGGCCCGGACCGACATTACGCGTACGCTTACGCGAGACTGGTTTTACCGCCGTGCTATGCACACAGGTGACTAGCGGGTGTCAGTTTCTCCAACTTTAGTTGACCCGAGTGTGGCTACGCCCGGTCCTTGAGAAGGTTAAAACAGCACTAACTTGACAAACTATCGTTGTGGTTTCCGATGCGTAGGTAAGAACGGTTCTTGCTAAGCCCGTAACAGCCACATAAAATTTGCAACAACAAAGTAGAGGACGTCTAACTTGTTTTTGCAGGGCATGTTGTGATGTGATATGGTCAAGACGTGATGAGATATAAGTTGTTGTATAATATGATCATGTTTTGTTGAAGATATCGGCAACTGGCAAAAGACTTATGGTTATCTCTCTATTGCATAAGATGCAAGCGCCAAATAATTGCTTTACTTTATCGCTATGCGATAGCAATATTTCAAGAGCAATTGTTGGCGAGACAACCATGTGATGACACATTGATATAGATCAAGATGATGGAGATCATGGTGTCATGCCGGTGACGATGGAGATCATGACGATGCTTTGGAGATGCATATCAAAGGCACAAGATGATGATGGCCATATCATGTCACATATTTTGATTGCATGTGATGTTTATCTTTTATGCATCTTATTTTGCTTAGTTCGACGGTAGATTTATAAGATGATCTCTCACTAATTATCAAGGTACAAGTGTTCTCCCTGAGTATGCACCGTTGCGAAAGTTCTTCGTGCTAAGACACCACGTGATGATCGGGTGTGATAGGCTCTACGTTCAAATACAACGGGTGCAAAACAGTTGCACACGCGGAATACTCAGGTTAAACTTGACGAGCCTAGAATATAACAAATATGGCCTCGGAACACGGAGACCAAAAGGTCGAGCGTGAATCATATAGTAGATATGATCAACATAGTGATGTTCACCATTGAAACTACTCCATCTCACGTGATGATCGGACATGGTTTAGTTGATTTGGATCACGTGATCACTTAGAGGATTAGAGGGATGTCTATCTAAGTGGGAGTTCTTAAGTAATATGATTAATTGAACTTTAATTTATCATGAACTTAGTCCTGGTAGTATTAGCATATCTATGTTGTAGATCAATAGCTCGTGTTTAGCTCCCCTGTTTTATTTTTGATATGTTCCTAGAGAAAACTAAGTTGAAAGATGTTAGTAGCAATGATGCGGATTGGATCCGGTGATCTGAGGTTTATCCTCATTGCTGCACAGAAAAATTATGTCTTTGATGCACCGCTAGGTGACAAACCTATTGCAGGAGCAGATGCAGATGTTATGAACATTTGGCTAGCTCAATATGATGACTACTTGATAGTTTAGTGCACCATGCTTAAACGGCTTAGAATCGGGACTTCAAAGACGTTTTGAACGTCATGGACCATATGAGATGTTCCAGGAGTTGAAGTTAATATTTCAAGCAAATACCCGAGTTGAGAGATATGAAGTCTCCAACAAGTTTTATAGCTAAAAGATGGAGGAGAATAGCTCAAGCAGTGAGCATGTGCTCAGATTGTCTGGGTACTACAATCGCTTGAATCAAGTGGGAGTTAATCTTCCAGATAAAATAGTGATTGATAGAATTCTCTAGTCACCATCACCAAGTTAGTAGAACTTCGTGATGAACTATGATATGCAAGGGATAAACGGAAACGATCCCCAAGCTCTACGTAATGCTGAAATCGACGAAGGTAGAAATCAAGAAAAATATCAAGTGTTGATGGTAGACAAGACCACTAGTTTCAAGAAAAGGGCAAAGGGAAGAATGGGAACTTCAAGAAGAACGGCAAGCAAGTTGCTGCTCAAGTGAAGAAGCCCAAGTCTGGTCCTAAGCCTGAGACTAAGTGCTTCTACTGCAAAGGGACTGGTCACTGGAAGCGGAACTGCCCCAAGTATTTGGCGGATAAGAAGGATGGCAAAGTGAACAAAGGTATATTTGATATACAGATTATTGATGTGTATTTTACTAGTGTTCGTAGCAACCCCTCGGTATTTGATACCGGTTCAGTTGCTAAGAGTAGTAACTCGAAACGGGAGTTGCAGAATGAACATAGACTAGTTAAGGGTGAAGTGACGATGTGTGTTGGAAGTGGTTCCAAGATTGATATGATCATCATCGCACACTCCCTATACTTTTGGGATTAGTGTTGAACCTAAATAAGTGTTATTTGGTGTTTGCGTTGAGCATGAATATGATTTGATCATGTTTATTGCAGTACGGTTATTCATTTAAATAAGAGAATAAATTGTTGTTCTGTTTACATGAATAAAACCTTATATGGTTACAAACCCAATGAAAATGGTTCGTTGGATCTCGATCGTAGTGATACACATATTCATAATATTGAAACCAAAAGATGCAAAGTTAATAATGATAGTGCAACTTATTTGTGGCACTGTCGTTTAGGTCATATTGGTGTAAAGCGCATGAAGAAACTCCATGTTGATGGGCTTTTGGAATCACTTGATTATGAATCAGTTGATGCTTGCGAACCATGCCTCATGGGCAAGATGACCAAGACTCCGTTATCCGGAACAATGGAGCGAGCAACAGATTTGTTGGAAATCATACATACTGATGTATGTGGTCCGATGAATATTGAGGCTCGCGGCAGGTATCATTATTTTCTGATCTTCACACATGATTTGAGCAAATATGGGTATATCTACTTAATGAAACACAAGTCTGAAACATTTGAAAAGTTCAAAGAATTTCAGAGTGAAGTGGATAATCATCGTAACAAGAAAATAAAAGTTTCTACGATATGATCGCAGAGGTAAATATTTGAGTTAAGAGTTTGGCCTTCAGTTAAAACAATGTGAAATAGTTTCACTACTCACGCCACCTGGAACACCATAGTGTAATGGTGTGTCCGAACGTCATAACCGTACTTTATTAGATATGGTGCAATCTGTGATGTCTCTTACCGATCTACCACTATCGTTTTGGGGTTATGCATTAGAGACAGCTGCATTCACGTTAAATAGGGCACCATCTAAATCCGTTGAGACGACACCGTATGAACTATGGTTTGGCAAGAAACCTTAGCTGTCGTTTCTTAAAGTTTGAGGTTGCAATGCTTATGTGAAAAAGTTTCAACCTGATAAGCTCAAACCCAAATCGGAGAAGTGCATCTTCATAGGATACCCAAAAGAAAATGTTAGGTACACCTTCTATCACAGATCTGAAGGCAACATATTCATTGCTGAGAATGGATCCTTTCTAGAGAAGGAGTTTCTCTCGAAAGAAGTGAGTGGGAGGAAAGTAGAACTTGATGAGGTAATTGTACCTGCTCCCTTATTGGAAAGTAGTTCATCGCAGAAATCTGTTCCTGTGACTACGACACCAATTAGTGAGGAAGCTAATGATGATGATCATGTAACTTCAGATCAAGTTACTACCGAACCTCGTAGGTAAACCAGAGTGAAATCCGCACCAGAGTGGTACGGTAATCCTGTTCTGGAGGTCATGTTACTTGACCATGACGAACCTAAGAACTATGAGGAAGCGATGATGAGCCCAGATTCCACGAAATGGCTTGAGGCCATGAAATCTGAGATGAGATCCATGTATGAGAACAAAGTATGGACTTTGATTGACTTGCCCATTGATCGGCGAGCCATTGAGATTAAATGGATCTTCAAGAGGAAGACGGACGCTGATAGTAGTGTTACTATCTACAAAGCTAGAATTGTCGCAAAAGGTTTTCGACAAGTTCAAGGTGTTGACTACGATGAGAGTTTCTCACTCGTATCTATGCTTAAGTCTATCCGAATCATGTTAGCAATTGCCACATTTTATGAAATCTGGCAAATGGATAAACAAAACTACATTCCTTAATGGATTTATTAAAGAAGAGTTGTATATGATGCAACAAGAAAGTTTTGTCAATCCTAAAGGTGCTAACAAAATATGCAAGCTCCAGCGATCCATCTATGGACTGGTGCAAACATCTCGGAGTTGGAATATACGCTTTGATAAGTTGATCAAAGCATATAGTTTTATACAGACTTGTGGTGAAGCCTGTATTTACAAGAAAGTGAGTGGGAGCACTACAACATTTCTGATAAGTATATGTGAATGACATATTGTTGATTGGAGATAATGTAGAATTATTCTGCAAAGCATAAAGGAGTGTATGAAAGGGTTTTTTTTTCAAAGAAAGACCTCGGTGAAGCTGCTTACATATTGAGCATCAAGATCTATAGAGATAGATCAAGACGCTTGATAAGTTTTACAATGAGTACATACCTTGACATGATTTTGAAGTAGTTCAAAATGGAACAGTCAAAGAAGGAGTTCTTGCTTGTGTTACAAGGTGTGAAGTTGAGTAAGACTCAAACCCGACCACGGTAGAAGATAGAGAGAGAATGAAAGTCATTCCCTATGCCCCAGCCATAGGTTCTATAAAGTATGCCATGCTGTGTACCAGACCTATTGTATACCCTGCCCTGAGTTTGGCAAAGGAGTACAATAGTGATCTAGGAGTAGATCACTGGACATTGGTCAAAATTATCCTTAGTGGAATAAGGACATGTTTCTCGATTATGGAAGTGACAAAAGGTTCGTCGTAAAGGGTTACGTCGATGCAAATTTTGACACTGATCCAGATGACTCTAAATCTCAATCTGGATACATGTTGAAAGTGGGAGCAATTAGCTAGAGTAGCTCCGTGCAGAGCATTGTTGACATAGAAATTTGCAAAATACTTACGGATCTGAATGTGGCAGACCCGTTGACTAAACTTCTCTCACAAGAACAACATGATCACACCTTAGTACTCTTTGGGTGTTAATCACATAGCGATGTGAACTAGATTATTGACTCTAGTAAACCCTTTGGGTGTTGGTCACATGTCGATGTGAACTATGGGTGTTAATCACATGGTGATGTGAACTATTGGTATTAAATCACATGGCGATGTGAACTAGATTATTGACTCTAGTGCAAGTGGGAGACTGAAGGAAATATGCCCTAGAGGCAATAATAAAGTTATTATATATTTCCTTATATCATGATAAATGTTTATTATTCATGCTATAATTGTATTAACCGGAAACATAATACATGTGTGAATACATAGACAAACAGAGTGTCACTAGTATGCCTCTACTTGACTAGCTCGTTGATCAAAGATGGTTATGTTTCCTAACCATAGACATGAGTTGTCATTTGATTAACGGGATCACATCATTAGGAGAATGATGTGATTGACTTGACCCATTCCGTTAGCATAGCACTTGATCGTTTAGTTTGTTGCTATTGCTTTCTTCATGACTTATACATGTTCCTATGACTATGAGATTATGCAACTCCCGTTTACCGGAGGAACACTTTGTGTGCTACCAAACGTCACAACGTAACTGGGTGATTATAAAGGAGCTCTACAGGTGTCTGCGAAGGTACTTGTTGGGTTGGCGTATTTCGAGATTAGGATTTGTCACTCCGATTGTCGGAGAGGTATCTCTGGGCCCTCTCGGTAATGCACATCACCTAAGCCTTGCAAGCATTGCAACTAATGAGTTAGTTGCGAGATGATGTATTACGGAACGAGTAAAGAGACTTGCCGGTAACGAGATTGAACTAGGTATTGAGATACCGACGATCGAATCTCCGGCAAGTAACATACCGATGACAAAGGGAACAACGTATGTTGTTATGCGGTCTGACCGATAAAGATCTTCGTAGAATATGTAGGAGCCAATATGAGCATCCAGGTTCCGCTATTGGTTATTGACCGGAGACGTGTCTCGGTCATGTCTACATAGTTCTCGAACCCGTAGGGTCCGCACGCTTAACGCTACGATGACAGTTATATTATGAGTTTATATGTTTTGATGTACCAAAGGAGTTCGGAGTCCCGGATGAGATCGGGGACATGACGAGGAGTCTCGAAATGGTCGAGACGTAAAGATCGATATATTGGACGACTATATTCGGACATCGGAAAGGTTCCGAGTGATTCGGGTATTTTTCGGAGTACCGGAGAGTTACGGGAATTCGCCGGGGAGTATATGGGCCTTATTGGGCTTTAGGGGAAAGAGAGAGGAGAGGTTGGGCGCCCCCCAAGGCCTAGTACGAATTGGACTAGGGGGAGGGGCTGCGCCCCCTCCTTCCTTCTCTTCTCCCTTCCCTTGCCTTGACTCCTACTCCTACTACTTGGAAGGGGGGAATCCTACTCCCGGTGGGAGTAGGACTCCTCCAGGCGCGCCATAGGGGCCGGCCCTCTCCCCCCTCCTCCACTCCTTTATATACGTGGCCAGGGGGCACCCCATAGACACAACAATTGATCTCTTGATCTCTTAGCCGTGTGCGGTGCCCTCCACCATAATCCACCTCGATCATATCGTAGCGGTGCTTAGGCGAAGCCCTGCGTCGGTAGAACATCATCATCGTCAGCATGCCGTCGTGCTGACGAAACTCTCCCTCAACACTCGGCTGGATCGGAGTTCGAGGGACGTCATCGAGTTGACCGTGTGCAGAACTCGGAGGTGTCGTACGTTCAGTACTTGGATCGGTCGGATCGGGAAGACGTACGACTACTTCCTCTACGTTGTGTCAACACTTCCGTTGCCGGTCTACGAGGGTACGTAGACAACACTCTCCCCTCTCGTTGCTATGCATCACCATGATCTTGCGTGTGCGTAGGGAAATTTTTGAAATTACTACGTTCCCCAACAAAACTAGCATCCCCAAGCTTAGGGTTTTGCATATTATTAGCACAACTGACATCAATAGAATTTATAGTAGAATCATTGCAATCATGCTTTTGATTCAAGGAACTATCAAGTATGGGTGCAATAGCAATAATCTCGTGTTTAACATAAGGAACTATAGCAAATTCATCTCCATAAACAATGGAATCATGGCTATAAGAATAGCAAGCATCATGTTCATTAAGAGATATTTCAATCAAATCATCGAAATCATAATTATCTATAGATTTGTGCATATCATTATTTTCTTCCAAAGCAACGGCCATTCTCTCAATAAATTCCTTAACATAGGCATTCTGAGCATAGTTTTCATAGCAATATTTAAGTATGTCGAAATTTTCAGGTTTGTAGAGAGTAATATCATACTTTTCAATCAAAAAAGCAACTTAATGAGCACCCTTAAAAACAACAAATTCTTCAATTTGTTCGATATCATAGTAACTATAAACACCATTTCCATAAGAAGATAAGATTTCATTATCATTAAACTCACATAGGTAGGGAAGGTGTTTTTTAGGGTTCTTAGAGCAACAAGTAAAGTCATAAATTTTACAAAGATTCCAAGCATAGCATAGCAAACTATTTATTTGATACCATAAGAGCTTCCCCTTTTCAGACAAACGATGACGCACAAAATGAGCATGCTCATCTAAAGATTTCCTATCAACTAGGCTAGTTGGGGTTTCAGCATGAGCGCATAAGGATTGAAGATGATCCAAGTAGAACACTTTATGTGGATCCCTGTCAATAGATTTTTAGTAAGCAAATAGAAGGCACATGGAAACACAAACAAAGATACATACGGGAAGAAGGCGAAGAAAAGGCAAAGGTTTTCGAAAATCGTTTTAGAAGTGGGGGAGAGGAAAACGAGAGGCGAATGGCAAATGATGTAATGCGAGGGATAAGAGTTTATGATGGGTACTTGGTATGTCTTGATTTGTGCGTAGACGGCGCCAAAAATGGCTAGTTGTTGGTAGATCAAATCTTGACTTGACTTGGTGCAACCTCCCCGGCAATGGCACCAGAAATCCTTCTTGCTACCTCTTGAGCATGCGTTGGTTTTCCCTTGAAGAGAAAAGGGTGCTGCAGCAAAGTAGCGTAATTATTTCCCTCAGTTTTTGAGAACCAAGGTATCAATCCAGTAGGAGGTAACACGCAAGTCGCCTAGTACCTGCACAAACAAACAAGAACCTCGCAACCAACGCGATAAAGGGGTTGTCAATCCCTTCACGGTCACTTACGAAAGTGAGATCCGGTACAGATAATAAGATAAATATTTTTGGTATTTTTATGATATAGATTGGAAAATAAAGATTGCAAAATAAACGGTAATAGAAATAGCAAGTTGATAGGAAAATAATATGATGGAAGATAGACCCGGGGACCATAGGTTTCACTAGTGGCTTCTCTCAAGATAGCAAATTCTATGGTGGGTGAACAAATTACTGTCGAGCAATTGATAGAAAAGCGAATGATTATGAGAATATCTAGGCATGATCATGTATATAGGCATCACATCCGCGACAAGTAGACCGAAACGATTCTGCATCTACTAATATTACTCCACACATCGACCGCTATCCAACATGCATCTAGAGTATTAAGTTCATAAGAACAAAGTAACGCATTAGGCAAGATGACATGATGTAGAGGGATAAACTCAAGCAATATGATATAAACCCCATCTTTTTATCCTCGATGGCAACAATACAATACGTGCCTTGCTGACCCTACTGTCACTAGGAAAGGACACCGCAAGATTGAACCCAAAGCTAAGCACTTCTCCCATTGCAAGAAATATCAATCTAATAGGCCAAACCAAACTGATAATTTAAAGAGACTTGCAAAGATATTTAAATCATGCATAAAAGATTTCAGAGAAGAATCAAATATTGTTCATAGATAATCTTGATCATAAACCCACAAGTCATCGGATCTCGACAAACACACCGCAAAAAGAATTACATCGAATAGATCCCCAACAGAATCGAGGAGAACTTTGTATCGAGATCCAAAGAGAGAGAAGAAGCCATCTACCTAATAACTATGGACCCGAAGGTCTATGGTAAACTACTCACACATCATCGGAGAGGCTATGGTGTTGATGTAGAAGCCCTCCGTGATCGATTCCCCCACCGGCGGGGCGCCGGAAAAGGCCCCAAGATGGGATCTCACGGGTACAGAAGGTTGCGGCGATGAAAATAGGGTTTCGTGGTGCTCCTGGATATTTTCGGGGTATATGGGTATATATAGTAGGAAGAAGTACGTCGGTGGAGCTGCAAGGGGCCCATGTGGGTGGGGGCGTGCCTACCCCCTGGGCGCGCCCTCCTGCCTCGTGGCCTGCTCGCTTCTTTCTTGACGTCCACTCCAAGTCTCTTGGATCACGTTTGTTCTAAAAATAACTCTCTCGAAGGTTTCATTCCGTTTGGATTTCGTTTGATATTCTTTTTCTGCGAAACACTGAAATAGGCAAAAAAAAGCAATTTGCACTGGGCCTTTGGTTATTAGGTTAGTCCCCAAAATAATATAAAAAGGTATATTAAAGCCCATTAAACATGCAAAACAGATAATATAATAGCATGGAACAATAAAAAATTATAGATATGTTGGAGACGTATCAGCGACGCGTTATAAAATTTTGAGCTATGTCACACGGCAATTTTTTTTCCGTTTCTATTTCACAAATTAAGTTTCTTTTTTTGCATGGCATTTTTATTATTAAGATATGAGATTTTTATTATTATCAAGAGATGACATTTTAATTATTAAAGATATATGCCATTTTTTATTGTTAAGACATGTCATGTTTTATTTATTAAGACATGCCATTTTTATTATTAAGAAAAGACATTTTTTGATCATGGCATTTTCTTCTTCTTCGTTGACACGACAACTGAAACTATAGGAGCACGCCAAGTATACATACATTTTTTTACTATCCATGGTTAGTTTCAGATATTAGATATTTTCATAAATTCAGAGCATGTAATTTCAAAATTTGGCTTTTCTCTATGTTTTATAAGAATTTTTTTATTCATGGCATTTTCTAAATAAAAAACAGTTAACACGGCCCCTTGGGTCAGTCGGGGTCGCCCTGGCCCGCCCCCAGCAAACGATCAGAAATGACCCATGGAAGTTTCTTTTTTTTTGTTGAGGAAGACCATCACGACTAACTTTATTAATCTCAAATAATAATTTTTCATCGTTCACAAGTTAGTGACCGCCGGGAGCTGCTCGCTCTAGCGAATGAATCGTTCGACGGGAGCAGTTCGGAGGCGATCGATTCCTAGCTATCAGTGTCCACCAAAAATTGATTGAAACTCTCTGACCATGAGTATTCATGTTTATTTTTGAGACAAATTACAAGTATATTCATCTTGTGAAAACTCATAACCGGTTCCATCTCCATACCCATGGATCCGGCGGCAGGCCAGGCCACAACAAACCAGCAGTAAACTCGTTTCCCTAAAAAAAAAGCAGTAAACCCGTAAAAAACCCACAGTAAAACGTCATTTCCGGTGAAGATCAGGCTGATCGTGGTGACGTCACCGTGACCAAGTGCAGACACAAAACCACATGAAACTCAGAATGCGTTCGAGACCATGCCCGAGGCACGCATGGATCGGCAGCGTTCGTCGCGCGGCGAAAGGAGGCAGTTCGAACGGGGCGGATCGGCGCCTCCAACGGCCGGAGCGAGGCCGCGCCGTGCGCCATAGGAAGCACAGAGTGAAAACACAGGCGCCACCCCGCTCCTCCGTCGCGGCGGGCCGGCCAACCGCGGCAGACCTCGCGGATCGGTGACGTGGCGGGGCAGATGCCGCGTTAGGTCGCTGACGCCCCGGGCCCGCCGCCCCAGCGCCCCCCGCGCGTGGCACATGCAAAAATATCGGCGCTTCCCCAAAATTCCAAAATCCCGCCCAAGCCCCTGCGCGCGCGCCCTCACGCCCGGGTCCCTCCCGTCTGGGATAATCGCGTTTACGCCCCTCGCGGGTTGTACTGGGCGGCGGCCCGCCCCTCTACCCACCCTCGTGCTCTACATGACATCCCGGCCCCACCAGGCACCCGGCCCCGCGGGTGACCGCTGGGTAGGCGGGACGGAGTGAGGAAAGGTTGCGATCGGTCCGAAAATTCGAATTGGGAGTTGTGGGCGGGCCCTCGGAGATGGGGCGGAATCGCGGATACGCCCTCGGGCGGGCGAGCGCTTCTTATCCCCTCGGCGCAACGCAGCGTTAGCCCAGCCCAGCCTTGTCTGCGTCTCCTCCTCCTTTCCCCAACCCAGACCAGGAGCGCCCTCCCCCCGCCCCCTCCCCCCAGGTGAGCCTCCCTCGCCGGCGCCCGATCCGCCGCCGAATCGCCTCGATTCCTCGCCGCTCCGCCCGATTCCGGCCCGTGCCGTCGCTGATTTCGTGTTTTTCGGCGCAGGAAACCAGCCATGAAGGGGGCCAAATCCAAGGGCGCCGCCAAGGCCGACGCCAAGTAAGAAATCCGATCCGATTCCTCTTGTGTTTCTGGTAGATCTGCTGGCGTGGTTAGGGTTCTGACGATCTGTGCTGTTGTGGTTGTGGTCTCGTCTCGTGTAGGTTGGCGGTGAAGAGCAAGGGGGCGGAGAAGCCGGCCGCCAAGGGGAAGAAGGGCAAGGCCGGCAAGGACCCCAACAAGCCCAAGAGGGCGCCATCCGCCTTCTTCGTCTTCATGTACGTCCTCACCGCAGATGGATCCCCCTTTGCTTCCTTCCTTCCTGTTACCCTGCTCAGATTCTGTTTTTCTGTTGCTCTTCTAACCGTGCTTCCCGGGCGGCCGTTGTTCTGAACCTGATGTTTGTTGGTTGGTTGCTTTCAGGGGCGAGTTCCGCGAGGAGTTCAAGCAGAAGAACCCCAAGAACAAGTCCGTCGCCGCCGTAAGTTCCATCCAAATCTATCCCCTCTCCCGATTTGCTCTGTGTACCAGCATGTAGTACAAATTAATCTGCCAGGTGCTGTAGGTTGGTAATTCTAGAAAAAATTTAGGTGCTATAGATTGGATCATGATCTGGGAACTGATTAGTTGCTTCCGCTGTGATTTTTCACTCAGGTCGGCAAAGCGGCCGGTGAGAGGTGGAAGAGCTTGAGCGAATCGGTAAGCTTTTGTACCTGACCCTGCTTCTGATTAACCCTAGCTCGTTAGGTTTGGCCGATATGTTGCCCGATTTGTCTGTCGATGTGTATGCTGACACGCAACTTCTGTGGGTTTGCTTTGCAGGAAAAGGCCCCCTATGTGGCCAAGGCCAACAAGCTCAAGGGCGAGTACAACAAGGCCATTGCTGCCTACAACAAGGGCGAGGTAGTGACTCGCCGAACCCACCCTGTGATTTAACCTTGCTGCTTTGTCTGATTGATGATGTTTGGCTGAGCTAATCTTGGCTCTGTGCTTTGTTTGTTCAGAGCGCTGCTGCTGCTGCCCCAAAGAAGGCTGCGGCCAAGGAGGTAGAGGAGGAAGATGAGGAGGAATCTGACAAGTCCAAGTCGGAGATCAATGACGACGATGACGATGAGGGTAGCGATGAGGTATAAACTACACAACATCCTGTATACCGTCTCTTGAATTAGCTTATGGTACTTGCTAGGCATGCTTATTGCTTGACCAGAATGCTGCATTATTCCTTAGCTGTAGAGTAGATTGATGGTATTGAGTTGAAGGCCTGAGGCTGTAGTAGGCAATTAGAACAACCACCTGTTAAGTAAGATCTGTTGTAGTGCATGTTCTGAACATAAGCCTGTGCTGAACATTGCAGGACGAGGACGATGACGAGTGAAGAAGACGCATCTTGTCAAGGCTGCTCCGGCGGACAAGTCGGGAGCTGCTGTGCGAGAACGGACCTGAGCATCTCCACTAGAATTATCCCAAGTTTCACTTCACATCGTGATGTTGTTTTACCTTTTTTCCTGTCATTGTCCTGCTATAACGGATAGCGCTCCCTGTTGGCGCCGCCGCCGGCGGGGATGCCCTAGTGGTGGAGGGTGTATGTCCTCTGCCGCGGGTGCCCCTGCTTGTACCTAGATGGTTACTCTTTCCGTCCATTGTCACCGGCTAACATTGTGATAATATCAGTCTGGGTAATGTTAGATTAAGCTGTTGTCCTCCCCTGCCATGCATTCGCGTGTATGATTTGTTCCTTATGCTTGCTTGCTTGCTTGGTTGGTTCTGTGATTGCTGCTGCCCTTTTGCAAGTGTTGGTGGCATGGCTGCTGCGCTGTGATGTGCTGTGCTGTGCTTGGTACTCTAACAACTTTGTAGGTTAAATTCGTTGCCGTGTATGCCCTGTGCTGCAGTGCCATGCTGCTGTGCGAGTGGTATTCTTGTTTTGAAATGGCTTAGTATTGAACATCATTTTGGTAAGGAGGTGGTATTCTATAGGAAAAATTAAATTCCTATGAACGCATTCTCCTTGCCTTCCACTTTTCATATAGATTATAATGAACTCAAATGAAAAATAAAAATCTTATGATGGATTTAAGATGCATGTCATCTCGTTTTGACATGGACTAGCTGGGTGGAGTGATTGGTTGGTCGTGGACAATCTTGTTCACCTTGCTTTCAAAATTACAGGCCTGCATGTTTGCTGGTGGTTGTAGTACCAATTATAGCGAAATCTTTCTCTTTGATTGGCGTTGGTACATGGAACAGTGCAACAGTACATGGAACAAGCACATGTTGGTGCCCAGCCAATCATCGATCGGCCACTGGACTCGGACCACAGATCCTTGCAACCCGAAAGAACGAAGTAATTCCGTCGTGGTTCTGTATTCCAATGTCAAAACTCTCAAGACGTTGGAGTTGGATTAGGCATGCGCTCATCAGGAGATTGGTGTTGGCATGTTGTTGTTCAGCGGCATTTCTATCGCTATCGCTTCTTGGCATTTCTCCCCTTTTGCAGCCAATCATTGGCAGTAGCATACCAGAGAGACCACCGGAAGGAATCGGACCGCATTTTCTCCAACTTGCAAGGATTCGCCGCCGCGAAGGCGAATTCTCCATCCAGTGCTGGCCGACGTCGTGGCCGTGTTGCGTGGTTCGTACGACCGTCAACCGTGCGTCGCCTCCCCCAAAGGGCAGATGCCATCCCAACCCATCCAAGCTCTCTGCGTTGAAAACAATGGCGGAATGCCGCTCGTTCGTGAGTGAAGGAAGATATTTGTATAGTCTGGAAATGAATGTATGGAGGAGGAGCCGTTGCCGCTGCCCGTATGTCTGCTGCTGGAGGCAGGCATCCATGAATGCGAGCCTCTGAATCTGGGCCCGGGCCGACATGCCTGCCCGGCCGCATTTACGCGCCTGCGGGGAGTACCACGTACTGTACGTGAGGCTTTGCATTTTGATTTTTGTTGTCGATGACTATACAGTGCTGCTGCTGCTGCTGGATCTGTCCCGTGGTTTCAAATTCCAACTCGCTCGCTCCGGTGAGTGCGTCGGACGTGTCTGTCAGCGGTTAACCGTTCCGGTGGGCGGGGCGGGCGGATTGGTGCTGGAGGGGTTAATCGGGGTGATTAAATTAAGGACGTGTCAGAGGAGTGAAGAGCACAGCGGGCCTCCGTAGCATAGTGGTAGTGCGTTCCCTTCGTAAGGGAAAGGTCGTGAGTTCGATCCTCACCGGGGGCTTCCATTTTTTTTTATGTTTCGTTTTTTTTCTTTCTTGCATTGTAAATTGTTTCACCGTCTGCCGTAACACTCCACTTTTAGGTCATTGACTTTAAAGAATGATTAATGGAATAGTTTTGTTGCTGGGAGTACTGCTTAATTTTACATCCTACTATATGGGCTGCTTGCTTGCTTGCTGTCCCATGGAGGACGAAAGCGGGCGCTCACGGATGTGGCAAAATTCGCCCGATAAGCTCCACGTTCTTCAGGACGGATCTTTCTCCTCCCGTCTATCTTCACGCATCATGATTAGGCTCGTCATCGGCGGTGTATGCATTTGGGAAGCTTTGAGTCCCGCCACTTGGGGCAGTTCTTTTACGGTTGTCAGCGCCCACAAGGACAAAGCCAGTCATCCAGAAGCGCGAGGTGACGAGGACTCGACTTGTGGGCCAGCAGCCTTGCGGCCCACTCGCGATCGACGACTTCCCCAGTGGCTTGCAGGCCCAGACTGGGCCCGTTAAGGGTGTACGCTGATATACGCGGTGTGTGTGCTTTGCGTGTGGATTGGGAAAGGAGTTGGTGGCTTCGGCCATGGCTAGTGTGTGGCGTGCGTGAGCTTGTGCATACCTCATGCTGAATTAGCCACAGATCTGAGATCAGATACAAGTTATATCCTCACAACGGTCTTCTAAAATAAGCTGAAATAAGCCGCCTCCTATCCAAATTAATCTAAACCTAAAAGCCCAATCAACTTTTTCAAAAGCTTACTAATTACGATTTGACTAGTAGATTTAAAAAATATATTTTTGGTTGGGCTTCTATAATAAGCTCGGTAGGAGAAAGCTTATTCTAGAAGCTAAAAAAAGCCACAAAAATAAGTGGCCCTGACAGCGGTGCCAGATGATGATGGTCTTCTGCAAGATGGCCACGACCTTTACTTCTTCTCCTGACCTGCATGTCAAAAGGGTGGTAGGTGAGCTATGGTTCTCCGTCCACTGCTGTCACTTCTCGTGAGATCTGGTACTGCAGCGGTGACGACCTTGTTGGCCCAAGTGATATTCTCTCCGACGTTGGCAAGGCTGTTCAGAGTTGGAGCTCAGTGTTGCAAGATAACTCAATTGCAATCTATGCTTTATTTGCGGGGCTCTTCTTGTAAACATGTTGGACATAGTTGAAAATTTAGTTTTCAGTTGGGTCCTCGTGTGAGTTGTATGTGTTTTTTGTTTATAATATATAGAGCAACTCTCGGTCCCTCTGAATCCTTCACATGTTCCAAACAAAAAAAACTTAATTTGGCCACAATGATGTATTTTTGTATGAGTAAGAAGCGTGAGCTTCAGTTAAAGGTGGCAATGAAGCCTAGGCATAAATGTCGGTGCAGGCGATGATGACCTTTTTGAGTGCCACTTCCTTCCATGGGAGCATCGTTATGGGGTCGTGCCTTTATCACTCGGGCCTTGAGCGCGAAAAGAGCCACTTCCTTCCTTGGAGGCATTGTCATTGGGTCGTGCCTCTATCAATCAGGTTTTGAGCATGAAGAGCGTCACTTCTTTCCATGAAGGCATTGTCATTGGGTCATGCCTCCATCACTCGGGTTTCGGGCATGAAAAGCCATGGCCTGGTTGCTTAAGTGGATGTTTTCGATGCCTCTACGTCGTTCCCTCCTCAAAGGCTTGTGCTTAGACCCTTGGGTCTATATCAACTGACCATCGTGTGATTGGTTCGTGGACCACCACAATACCGTTCTCTTTTTGAGCTACATTTGTGGCAGATGTATGCCTTGGTCCAGTTATGGTGTTCATTCAACCTCTCAAGTGAGCTTCTTTGTCACCTGATGGGTTGGCACCCTTCATGCCAGGGCAAGGGGACCGAGATTCCACTTGGGCGATAGATGGTGGTACATCATCACTCCTTGAAGTAGGTGAGTACTTCTTTTGATATAGTTGGCTGACATCCATTCTTTGGCACTACATCTGTTTCATCTTTATGGGTGTATGCAGAGGTCGGGGGTTATCCTCCTTTTTGAAAAAAAAATCTTCTTCACCCTTGGTCTACATGCCCCGTTTACGATGCATGTGATGTTCTTTATTTTATTCTTTATTTTTGTTTTATTCTTGCTGTTTCTCTCAAACACCTTGTGCTCTATTCCGAACTTTCTGTTTTTTACTAATAATTTAGAGTCGGGATAATGGCTTTCTTTCTTAGCTTTTGTTGATTTGCGCCAGTAACCATAAGTAGTACGGAAAGGATACACTGGTATCTTTGTTTTGCAATAATCAATATTTTCCTTTGCAGCGTAGATTTGTCATGGCAAAAATAGTAATTAATATGGTCTTGCTAAATGTAGGGTGTCTTCAATATTTTCTTAGCTGGTTTTCGAGACGTGACTGTAATCACGACGAGCAAGCAATAAAGCTTTAATATATCAGAAGATTTTTTTTCTCAAGAAAGAGTAAATAATAAGGCTTGTTGATTTGCAAAAATAAAAAAGGTTTTTGTTTTCTTATACCCGAACCGTCACTTGAGCCATCCAGTGGCGGAGCTTAGTGGAGATCAACCTGGGCCATCGCCCCCCCCCCCCCCCCCCCCCCAGCGCCTAGGAGATTTGTTCATATTATCATGAGTAAATTTCCCATAGATTGATAGAAATCTAGCCCAAACCTGATGTTGGTTGCCCTCCCCCCCCCCCCAGCCTATTTGCCCCTCCTCTAAGATGTGTCCCAAGCTCCGGCACTCCATCCAAGCATTGAGATTCGTGCAAAGGCTGCGGCGTCAAGATTCGATCGAATGGTTTTGACTCGGACATAAGAAATCCAAGTCGATGCTGGTGAGTGGACGTGAAATGAAATGAAATGCAAAGCGATGGACGTGCCAGGATCAAACTGTCGTCGTGAACGTCCAGCCGGCTCACCAAGCTTCGGTTCTCTTAGCTTTTGTTGCCTGCCGTCCCACCAATCTAAAATGTTTGGTCGTGCGCGGGACGACTCCTCCCTCCGAGAAATCCATTTGGTGCCATTGTTGACACAGCAGGCGATCGAGCTGAACCAGAAACCCCAATCCTCCTCCTCCTCGAACCTCGATCAGCAGCCAGCACGGTCGCGACGCCCGCCGTCCCAAGAATCCGATCGATCGATGCTCGGCCAGCCGAGCGTCATCGCCCGCCTCATGGGCATGGAGGACCAGCGCCACACGACGGTGCCGGCGACGGCGACGACGATCGTCCAAGCCGCGGGAGGAACCAGTACCACGACCATCAGCCTGTTGAAACCGTCGTCGTCCCAGGCCGAGCAGCCCAAGTGCGGCCCGCTCGGCGCCCACCACGGCCGGCGCATCGGCGGGGACTACTACAGGTACTGCCTCAACAAGATGAAGCCGCGGCGGAGGAGGGCAAGGTGTGATCGTCGCCGCCGCGAGCATCCGCAGGAGGAGCTGCTGGAGAAGATCAAGGAGGACTTCCGGGCTTCCTGGCAGCTGGCCTCCACGGCCACGCCGCCAATGGGGACGGAGGAGGAGGAGGGGGTAGTGACGTCGGGGAGGAGGAGCGGTGGTCGGGTGGCCGGGCTGTTGGACGGGAGGTGCATCCAGAGGATCGCGCAGGAGAACCTGCGCCGGGAGAAGCTGGCCAGGTACGGCTATGGCGGCCGCCAGAGCAGCGCGGAGGAGGAAGAAGAAGACATTCAGGTGGCGGTTGTATCTACCCTGAAGAAATTTGAAGCAGAGCAGCAGCAGCAGCGTGGTTCAGAAGCTGCAGCGGCCATGGAGGCTGCAGTGTCTGAAGAACATGACGAGCATGACCAAACGAGCAGCACGCCGGACAAATCGCGCGGCATGCCGGCGACACGGATAGCGATCCTCAGGCCGACGACCAGTGCTGCTCTCGGTGCCGCCGGTGATCATCGGAACGCCGTTCCGACGCCGTCATGGAAGGCGGTGCGGGACGGCGGCATGGACATGGAGGACTTCCTCCGGGAGGTGAAGGAGAGGGCGGAGAGGCTCAAGGCCGAAACGAAAGCCAAGACCGACGGCGCAGGCGACGTGGTCGCGAAGGAGAGGAGAGGCTGGGGAAGCGTCGGCGACGGCCCGGAGCGAACGGCGCAAGACACGGCGAGGCAGATCAGGGAGGCCGTCGGCAAGAGGCTGAGCCGGCTGGAGTCCTTCCGCGTCTTCCGAGGCGACCGCGGCCGGCGCGACGGCGCCGCGGCGTCACCGTCCCCGGAGCACAGGATGCTGAGGAGCGTCATGGCGAGGACCGAGGCCATGTCGCCGACGAAGACCACGGGCAGAGGACCGAGGGGCGGCAGGTGGTCACCGCTGCGGGCAGGCGCTGGCGTGAACGACCGGCAGAGCCCTGACCGTGACCCGCGTCGGAGTCCGGCGAAGCTGCACGGCGACGACGGCGTCGACTTCGTTGCTGCGTCGCCGCGGGCGCTGCTCCGGTCGTTCTCTGCCCCGGCGGCGGGGTGTTCTTCGGAAGCGTCCTCTGTGGCGGAGCAGAAGATGGTGGGCCGGAGCAGAAGCTTCAGCATTTTCAGAGGGACGGTGGCCAGCCTGAGGCAGAGCCTCTGCCTGGGCGGAGGAGCCGGGAAGCTGCTGCTGATGCATCTGTCCAAGAAGAAGCCTTCCTCTCCGGCGCCTCCTAGCCCGGTGTCCCCGTTGGAGGTCAGCGGCGGGCGCCATTTCGCCGGTGATCTCAACTGCACGTTCCTCCCAGGTACAGGATCACAAAATTTACCAAAAGTTTTGCTGCATTCCATATGATTTCTTTGCTGCAGCGAATTAAGCAGCAATGCGCTTTGCAGAGTCGAGCCCGAGATGGAGTCCCAGGTGTTCGTCGGAGTTCGAGGCGTCCGTGGGCGGCGGCGAGTCGCCGTGGGAATGGAAGGCCGACGCCGCGGCCGAGAGCGACGACCCTGACACGGCGTACGTCCGGGAAGTGCTCGTTGCCGCGGGTCTGTTCGACGACGACGACGCGACGGTTTCCAGGACGGACTCGATCGCCATCTCCGAGGAAGTCTTCGATGAGGTGGAGGACGGGTACTACTACCGCCGCCTCCGGCGCCGCGACGACGGCGCCGGAGAGGAGGAGGAACTCGGGGCGGCGGACCGCCGCAGGCTGCTCTTCGACCTGGCCAACGAGGCAATGCAGGCGGGCGCGAGACCTGCCTTCTCGTGTTCTTCGCCGTCGTGTCTGCGCCGGTGGGTCGTCGAGTGCAACAACGGCGCGCCGTCGCCGTCGCGGCCGCGGGGGAGGGAGCTGGAAGACGAGGTGTGGCGGCACGCGGCGCGGGCGACGGTGGACGGCACAGCCGAGCGCGATGTCGGGAGGTCGCCGTGGGTGCCGGAGGCGCTGTGCGAGGACGCCTGCGCCGTCGGGAGGAAGATCGAGCGCGCCATCTTCGACGAGCTGGTCGGCGACGTCGTGCGTCAGCTGTTTGTCTGACTGCACTTATTTTTTCCAACAGTTTTTGTTTTTCTTGAGAAATTTTTTGGAACAGGTTTTGTAGGAAAAAAAAAGCTTGTAAGAGCATTACTAGTAGAACCCCTAAACTCTCAAACCCTTCAGTTTTAAGGGTTGAGAAATGTCACTTTTTGACACTTTTAAGGGTTGAAAAACAGAGGCAAAGACTAGAACTCTCAAACCCAACCTTTAAACTGCTTTAAGGGTTGGATTTGAGGGTTCTAGTCTTTGCCTCAACCCCAACCTTTAAATTTATCATTTCACATATCACATATTTCATCACATTTCATCATATGACATATTACAAATTCCATCACATTTGACATAAAACAATAATCATTCTAGTTATTATTACAACACCGAATAAAACAATAATCATTCAAATTATTACAACAATGTTTGAGCAAATTACACTAATTGTTCGAATCAAATAGGACATAGAAAAGTAAAACAAAGTTATATCATGGGCCAATGCGCCGCCCATCCAACTGCCAGTGGTGCTCTATTAGATCATCCCGGAGCCGACCATGAGTGGTTGCATCCTCAATCTCACGATGTGCTTGAAGAAAAGCGTGTATGCGAGAAGGGTTTCTTTCCGGTTGCACACGGGTACCAACATTGTCATAGAAACAAGGGAGGTTTAACCCTCTTTCATCCTCTAGGATCATATTGTGTAGCATCACACAACATTTCATGATGTTCATCAAGGTTTTTTTGTCCCAAAACCGAGCTGGACCATGAACTATGGCAAACCTTGCTTGCAAAACACCGAAATCTCTCTCAATATCCTTGCGGGCTGCCTCTTGTGCCTTGGTGAAATGAGCCTCTTTTCTTGTTAAGGGCACCCCATTTTTTTTCCTTGATGGACTTCACAAGAGTTGCCCATTCGGGATAGATGCCATCGGTGAGATAGTATCCCATTGAGTACTCATTGTCCATGATTTTGTAGTTGCAAGCTGGAGCATCCCCAGAAATTAATCTTTTGAACAAAGGAGATCTATTGAGGATATTGATATCATTGAGTGTTCCCGGCAACCCAAAGAATGCATGCCAAATCCATGTGTCCTGAGATGCTACGGCCTCAAGCACAATGGTAGCATCACGGCTTTTACCTCAATACATTTCGTGCCATGCCTTTGGGCAATTTTCCACCTCCAATGCATGCAGTCAAGACTACCTAGCATCCCCGGCCATCCCCTTTTTTCATTCATTTCCATTAATCTCTTTGTATCTTCCTCGTTTGGTGCCTGAAGATACTGCTCACCGTACAACCGAATGACCAACTTGGCAAACCTATGGACTGACTCCGTGGTTGTATCTTGCCCAATGCGAAGATACTCGTCGGTATAATCCGCGGGTATGCCATAAGCGAGTACCCGCATTGCCGCCGATATCTTTTGATATGCACTAAACCCCATAATACCGGCGGCGGATCTACGACGTTTAAAGTAATAGGAGGCGGCCTCACAATCGGTGACAATCTTCACAAACAAACTACGCCGCATTCGGTACCTTCTGTGGAAGAGACGAGGAGGGTATGTAGGTACCTCCGCGAAGTAGTCTTCCATCAAATGCTCGTGTCCGAGAGCGCGGTTCCGGTAGATGGTGACTCGCCCCATCTTCGTCCCTCTCCTCTGATCCATCAGCTTCACGCGGTTTTCAAAGGATTGCACGTCGATGAGGAGGCTCATCATCTCGACGTCGTCATCTTGCAACAACTCGTCAATGTCTGAATCGTCGGATGACGACCAACCCGATGAATCGGACAATGAGTCCATGTTGTTGTTGTTCACCTCCATCTACACAATACAACAAACAATAAATTGTGAGTGCCAACAATGAATCAAAAAGGAAAAAAATAAAACAAAAAGAAAGAAAAGGAAGCATACCTGCGGGGAGCTCGGGGCGGCGGCGCGGCTGCCTCTGGCCCGCCTGGCCTCTGGCGCGGCGGCTCGAGGAGGCTTGAGGTCGGCCTGCCTCTGGCTGCTGGGGGCCGGGAGGCAGCTGGGAGGCGGGAGGCGGCTGGGGGCGGGAGCCGACTGTGTTGGGGAACGTAGTAATTTCAAAAAATTTCCTACGCACACGCAAGATCATGGTGATGCATAGCAACGAGAGGGGGAGAGTGTGATCTACGTACCCTTGTAGATTGACAACGGAAGCGTTAACTTGGTTGATGTAGTCGTACGTCTCCACGGCCCGGCTGATCAAGCACCAAAACTACGGCACCTCCTGTTGGGGAACGTAGTAATTTCAAAAAATTTCCTACGCACACGCAAGATCATGGTGATGCATAGCAACGAGAGGGGGAGAGTGTGATCTACGTACCCTTGTAGATCGACAACGGAAGCGTTAACTTGGTTGATGTAGTCGTACGTCTCCACGGCCCGACCGATCAAGCACCGAAACTACGGCACCTCCGAGTTCTAGCACACGTTCAGCTCGATGACGATCCCCGGACTCCGATCCAGCAAAGTGTCGGGGAAGAGTTCCGTCAGCACGACAGCGTGGTGACGATCTTGATGTACTACCGTCGCAGGGCTTCGCCTAAGCACCGCTACAATATTATCGAGGACTATGGTGAAAGGGGGCACCGCACACGGCTAAAAATATGATCACGTGGATCAACTTGTGTGTCAAGGGGTGCCCCCTGCCCCCGTATATAAAGGATCAAGGGGAGGAGGCCGGCCGGCCCTCTATGGCGCGCCAAGGAGGAGTCCTCCTCCTAGTAGGAGTAGGACTCCTACTAGGAGGGGGAAAGAAGTGGGGAGGGAGAGGGAAAGGGGGGGCGCCGCCCCCCTCTCCTAGTCCAATTCGGACCAGGGGGGGAGGAGGCGCACGGCCCACCTCTGGCTGCCCCTCTCTCTCTCTCCACTAAGGCCCATATGGCCCATTACTTCTCCCGGGGGGGTTCCGGTAACCCTCCGGCTCTCCGGTTTTCTCCGAAATCACTCGGAACACTTCCGGTGTCCGAATATAGCCGTCCAATATATCAATATTTATGTCTCGACCATTTCGAGACTCCTCGTCATGTCCGTGATCACATCCGGGACTCCGAACTAACTTCGGTACATCAAAACTCATAAACTCATAATATAACTGTCATCGAAACCTTAAGCGTGCGGACCCTACGGGTTCGAGAACAATGTAGACATGACCGAGACACGTCTCCGGTCAATAACCAATAGCGGAACCTGGATGCTCATATTGGCTCCTACATATTCTATGAAGATCTTTATTGGTCAGACCGCATAACAACATACGTCGTTCCTTTGTCATCGGTATGTCACTTGCCCGAGATTCGATCATCGGTATCTCAATACCTAGTTCAATCTCGTTACCGGCAAGTCTCTTTACTCGTTCTGTAATACATCATCCCGCAACTAACTCATTAGTTGCAATGCTTGCAAGGATTAAGTGATGTGCATTACCGAGAGGGCCCAGACATACCTCTCCGACAATCGGAGTGACAAATCCTAATCTCGAAATACGCCAACCCAACATGTACCTTTGGAGACACCTGTAGAGCTCCTTTATAATCACCCAGTTACATTGTGACGTTTGGTAGCACACAAAGTGTTCCTCTGGCAAACGGGAGTTGCATAATCTCATAGTCATAGGAACATGTATAAGTCATGAAGAAAGTAATAGCAACATACTAAACGATCGGGTGCTAAGCTAATGGAATGGGTCATGTCAATCAGATCATTCAACTAATGATGTGATCCCGTTAATCAAATAACAACTCTATATCCATGGTTAAGAAACATAACCATCTTTGATTAACGAGCTAGTCAAGTAGAGGCATACTAGTGACACTCTGTTTGTCTATGTATTCACACATGTATTATGTTTCCGGTTAATACAATTCTAGCATGAATAATAAACTTTTATCATGATATAAGGAAATAAATAATAACTTTATTATTGCCTCTAGGGCATATTTCCTTCAGTCTCCCACTTGCACTAGAGTCAATAATCTAGATTACACAGTAATGATTCTAACACCCATGGAGCCTTGGTGCTGATCATGTTTTGCTCGTGGAAGAGGCTTAGTCAACGGGTCTGCAACATTCAGATCCGTATGTATCTTGCAAATCTCTATGTCTCCCACCTGGACTAGATCCCAGATGGAATTGAAGCGTCTCTTGATGTGCTTGGTTCTCTTGTGAAATCTGGATTCCTTTGCCAAGGCAATTGCACCAGTATTGTCACAAAAGATTTTCATTGGACCCGATGCACTAGGTATGACACCTAGATCGGATATGAACTCCTTCATTTGCTGCTTCCGAAGCAGCTATGTATTCCGCTTCACACGTAGATCCCGCCACGACGCTTTGTTTAGAACTGCACCAACTGACAGCTCCACCGTTTAATGTAAACACGTATCCGGTTTGCGATTTAGAATCGTCCGGATCAGGGTCAAAGCTTGCATCAACGTAACCGTTTACGATGAGCTCTTTGTCACCTCCATATACGAGAAACATATCCTTAGTCCTTTTCAGGTACTTCAGGATGTTCTTGACCGCTGTCCAGTGATCCACTCCTGGATTACTTTGGTACCTCCCTGCTAGACTTATAGCAAGGCACACATCAGGTCTGGTACACAGCATTGCATACATGATAGAGCCTATGGCTGAAGCATAGGAAACATCTTTCATTTTCTCTCTATCTTCTGAAGTGGTCGGGCATTGAGTCTGACTCAACTTCACACCTTGTAACACAGGCAAGAACCCTTTCTTTGCTTGATCCATTTTAAACTTCTTCAAAATCTTGTCAAGGTATGTGCTTTGTGAAAGTCCAATTCAACGTCTTGATCTATCTCTATAGATCTTTATGCCTAATATGTAAGCAGCTTCACCGAGGTCTTTCATTGAAAAACTCTTATTCAAGTATCCCTTTATGCTATACAGAAATTCTATATCATTTCCGATCAGTAATATGTCATCCACATATAATATCAGAAATGCTACAGAGCTCCCACTCACTTTCTTGTAAATATAGGCTTCTCCAAAAGTCTGTATAAAACTAAATGCTTTGATCACACTATCAAAGCGTTTATTCCAACTCCGAGAGGCTTGCACCAGTCCATAAATGGATCGCTGGAGCTTGCACACTTTGTTAGCTCCCTTTGGATCGACAAAACCTTCCGGTTGCATCATATACAACTCTTCTTCCAGAAATCCATTCAGGAATGCAGTTTTGACATCCATCTGCCAAATTTCATAATCATAAAATGCGGCAATTGCTAACATGATTCGGACAGACTTAAGCATCGCTACGGGTGAGAAGGTCTCATCGTAGTCAACCCCTTGAACTTGCCGAAACCCTTTTGCGACAAGTCGAGCTTTGTAGACAGTAATATTACCGTCGGCGTCAGTCTTCTTCTTGAAGATCCATTTATTCTCAATTGCTTGCTGATCATTGGGCAAGTCAACCAAAGTCCACACTTTGTTCTCATACATGGATCCCATCTCAGATTTCATGGCTTCAAGCCATTTTACGGAATCTGGGCTCACCATCGCTTCTTCATAGTTCGTAGGTTCATCATGATCTAGTAGCATGACTTCCAGAATTGGATTACTGTACCACTCTGGCGTGGATCTCACTCTGGTTGATCTACGAGGTTCAGTAGTATCTTGTTCTGAAGTTTCATGATCATTATCATTAGCTTCCTCACTAATTGGTGTAGGTGTCACACAAACAGTTTTCTGTGATGCACTACTTTCCAATAAGGGAGCAGGTACAGTTACCTCGTCAAGTTCTACTTTCCTCCCACTCACTTCTTTCGAGAGAAACTCCCTCTCTAGAAAGTTTCCGAACTTAGCAACAAAAGTCTTGCCTTCGGATCTGTGATAGAAGGTGTATCCAATAGTCTCCTTTGGATATCCTATGAAGACACATTTCTCCGATTTGGGTTCGAGCTTATCAGGTTGAAGCTTTTTCACATAAGCATCGCAGCCCCAAACTTTCAGAAATGACAACTTTGGTTTCTTGCCAAACCATAGTTGATAAGGCGTCGTCTCAACGGATTTTGATGGTGCCCTATTTAACGTGAATGCGGCCGTCTCCAAAGCATAACCCCAAAACGACAGCGGTAAATCAGTAAGAGACATCATAGATCGCACCATATCTAGTAAAGTACGATTACGACGTTCGGACACACCATTACGCTGTGGTGTTCCAGGTGGCGTGAGTTGCGAAACTATTCCGCATTGTTTCAAATGTACACCAAACTCGTAACTCAAATATTCTCCTCCACGATCAGATCGTAAAAACTTTATTTTCTTGTTACGATGATTTTCAACTTCACTCTGAAATTCTTTGAACTTTTCAAACGTTTCAGACTTATGTTTCATTAAGTAGATATACCCATATCTGCTTAAGTCATCTGTGAAGGTGAAAAAATAACGATATCCTCCACGAGCCTCAATATTCATCGGACCACATACATCTGTATGTATGATTTCCAACAAATCCGTTGCTCTCTCCATAGTACCGGAGAACGGCGTTTTAGTCATCTTGCCCATGAGGCACGGTTCGCAAGTACCAAGTGATTCATAATCAAGTGGTTCCAAAAGTCCATCAGTATGGAGTTTCTTCATGCGCTTTACACCGATATGACCTAAACGGCAGTGCCACAAATAAGTTGCACTATCATTATCAACTCTGCATCTTTTGGCTTCAACATTATGAATATGTGTGTTACTACTATCAAGATTCAATAAGAATAGAACACTCTTCAAGGGTGCATGACCATAAAAGATATTACTCATATAAATAGAACAACCATTATTCTCTGATTTAAATGAATAGCCGTCTCGCATCAAATAAGATCCAGATATAATGTTCATGCTTAACGCTGGCACCAAATAACAATTATTTAGGTCTAATATTAATCCCGAAGGTAGATGTAGAGGTAGCGTGCCGACCGCGATCACATCGACTTTGGAACCGTTTCCCACGCGCATCGTCACCTTGTCCTTAGCCAATCTTCGCTTAATTCGTAGTCCCTGTTTCGAGTTGCAAATATTAGCAACAGAACCAGTATCAAATACCCAGGTGCTACTACGAGTATTAGTAAGGTACACATCAATAACATGTATATCACATATACCTTTGTTCACCTTGCCATCCTTCTTATCCGCCAAATACTTGGGGCAGTTCCGCTTCCAGTGACCAGTCTGCTTGCAGTAGAAGCACTCAGTTTCAGGCTTAGATCCAGACTTGGGTTTCTTCTCTTGAGCAGCAACTTGCTTGCTGTTCTTCTTGAAGTTCCCTTTCTTCTTCTCTTTGCCCTTTTTCTTGAAACTAGTGGTCTTGTTGACCATCAACACTTGATGCTCCTTTTTGATTTCTACCTCCGCGGCTTTCAGCATTGCGAAGAGCTCGGGAATAGTCTTATTCATCCCTTGCATATTATAGTTCATCACGAAGCTCTTGTAGCTTGGTGGCAGTGATTGGAGAATTCTGTCAATGACGCAATCATCTGGAAGATTAACTCCCATTTGAATCAAGTGATTATTATACCCAGACATTTTGAGTATATGCTCACTGACAGAACTGTTCTCCTCCATCTTGCAGCTATAGAACTTATTGGAGACTTCATATCTCTCAATCCGGGCATTTGCTTGAAATATTAACTTCAACTCCTGGAACATCTCATATGCTCCATGACGTTCAAAATGCCGTTGAAGTCGCGGTTCTAAGCCGTAAAGCATGGCACACTGAACTATCGAGTAGTCATCAGCTTTGCTCTGCCAGACGTTCACAACATCTGGTGTTGCTCCAGCAGCAGGCATGGCACCCAGCGGTGCTTCCATGACGTAATTCTTCTGTGCAGCAATGAGGATAATCCTCAAGTTACGGACCCAGTCCGTGTAATTGCTACCATCATCTTTCAACTTTGCTTTCTCAAGGAACGCATTAAAATTCAACGGAACAACAGCACGGGCCATTTATCTACAATCATACATAAACAAGCAAGATACTATCAGGTACTAAGTTCATGATAAATTTAGGTTCAATTAATCATATTACTTAAAGAACTCCCACTTAGATAGACATCCCTCTAATCTTCTAAGTGATTACGTGATCCAAATCAACTAAACCATGTCCGATCATCACGTGAGATGGAGTAGTTTCATTGGTGAACATCACTATGTTGATCATATCTACTATATGATTCACGCTCGACCTTTCGGTCTCCGTGTTCCGAGGCCATATCTGTATATGCTTGGCTCGTCAAGTATAACCTGAGTATTCCGCGTGTGCAACTGTTTTGCACCTATTGTATTTGAACGTAGAGCCTATCACACCCGATCATCACGTGGTGTCTCAGCACGAAGAACTTTCGCAACGGTGCATACTCAGGGAGAACACTTCTTGATAATTTAGTGAGAGATCATCTTATAATGCTACCGTCAATCAAAGCAAGATAAGATGCATAAAAGATAAACATCACATGCAATCAATATAAGTGATATGATATGGCCATCATCATCTTGTGCTTGTGATCTCCATCTCCGAAGCACCGTCGTGATCACCATCGTCACCGGCGCGACACCTTGATCTCCATCGTAGCATCGTTGTCGTCTCGCCAATCTTATGCTTCCACGACTATCGCTACCGCTTAGTGATAAAGTAAAGCATTACAGCGCGATTGCATTGCATACAATAAAGCGACAACCATATGGCTCCTGCCAGTTGCCGATAACTTGGTTACAAAACATGATCATCTCATACAATAAAATTTAGCATCATGTCTTGACCATATCACATCACAACATGCCCTGCAAAAACAAGTTAGACGTCCTCTACTTTGTTGTTGCAAGTTTTACGTGGCTGCTACGGGCTTAAGCAAGAACCAATCTTACCTACGCATCAAAATCACAACGATAGTTTGTCAAGTTGGTGTTATTTTAACCTTCGCAAGGACCGGGCGTAGCCACACTCGGTTCAACTAAAGTTGGAGAAACTGTCACCCGCAAGCCACCTATGTGCAAAGCACGTCGGGAGAACCGGTCTCGCGTAAGCGTACGCGTAATGTCGGTCCGGGCCGCTTCGTCCAACAATACCGCCAAACCAAAGTATGACATGCTGGTAAGCAGTATGACTTATATCGCCCACAACTCACTTGTGTTCTACTCGTGCATATAACATCAACATATAAAACCTAGGCTCGGATGCCACAGTTGGGGAACGTAGTAATTTCAAAAAAATTCCTACGCACACGCAAGATCATGGTGATGCATAGCAACGAGAGGGGGAGAGTGTGATCTACGTACCCTTGTAGATTGACAACGGAAGCGTTAACTTGGTTGATGTAGTCGTACGTCTCGACGGCCCGACCGATCAAGCACCGAAACTATGACACCTCCGAGTTCTAGCACACGTTCAGCTCGATGACGATCCCCGGACTCCGATCCAGCAAAGTGTCGGGGAAGAGTTCCGTCAGCACGACGGCGTGGTGACGATCTTGATGTACTACCGTCGCAGGGCTTCGCCTAAACACCGCTACAATATTATCGAGGACTATGGTGGATGGAGGCACCGCACACGGCTAAGAATATGATCATGTGGATCAACTTGTGTGTCAAGGGGTGCCCCCTGCCCCCGTATATAAAGGATCAAGGGGAGGAGGCCGGCCGGCCCTCTATGGCGCGCCAAGGAGGAGTCCTCCTAGTAGGAGTAGGACTCCTACTAGGAGGGGGAAAGAAGTGGGGAGGGAGAGGGAAAGGGGGGCGCCGCCCCCCCTCTCCTAGTCCAATTCAGACCAGGGGGAGGAGGCGCGCGGCCCACCTCTGGCTGCCCCTCTCTCTCTCCACTAAGGCCCATATGGCCCATTACTTCTCCCGGGGGGGGTGGTGGTTCCGGTAACCCTCCGGCTCTCCGGTTTTCTCTGAAATCACCCGGAACACTTCCGGTGTCCGAATATAGCCGTCCAATATATCAATCTTTATGTCTCGACCATTTCGAGACTCCTCGTCATGTCCGTGATCACATCCGGGACTCCGAACTAACTTCGGTACATCAAAACTCATAAACTCATAATATATCTGTCATCGAAACCTTAAGCGTGCGGACCCTACGGGTTCGAGAACAATGTAGACATGACCGAGACACGTCTTCGGTCAATAACCAATAGCGGAACTTGGATGCTCATATTGGCTCCTACATATTCTACGAAGATCTTTATCGGTCAGACCGCATAACAACATACGTCGTTCCCTTTGTCATCGGTATGTCACTTGCCCGAGATTCGATCGTCGGTATCTCAATACCTAGTTCAATCTCGTTACCGGCAAGTCTCTTTACTCGTTCTGTAATACATCATCCCGCAACTAACTCATTAGTTGCAATGCTTGCAAGGCTTAAGTGATGTGCATTACCGAGAGGGCCCAGAGATACCTCTCCGACAATCGGAGTGACAAATCCTAATCTCAAAATACGCCAACCCAACATGTACCTTTGGAGACACCTGTAGAGCTCCTTTATAATCACCCAGTTACGTTGTGATATTTGGTAGCACACAAAGTGTTCCTCTGGCAAACGGGAGTTGCATAATCTCATAGTCATAGGAACATGTATAAGTCATGAAGAAAGTAATAGCAACATACTAAACGATCGGGTGCTAAGCTAATGGAATGGGTCATGTCAATCAGATCATTCAACTAATGATGTGATCCCGTTAATCCAATAACAACTCTTTGTCCATGGTTAGGAAACATAACCATCTTTGATTAACGAGCTAGTCAAGTAGAGGCATACTAGTGACACTCTGTTTGTCTATGTATTCACACATGTATTATGTTTCCGGTTAATACAATTCTAGCATGAATAATAAACTTTTATCATGATATAAGGAAATAAATAATAACTTTATTATTGCCTCTAGGGCATATTTCCTTCAGACTGGGGGGCGGGGCCGACGGCTGAGGCGGGCGGGCGGGGGGCAGGGCGGGAGGCGGCGGGGCAGGAGGCCGGGGGGCGGGACGCCGGGGCGGGAGGCTGCGGGGCAGGAGGCCAGGGGGCGGGGCGCGGGGCGGGGCGGCCGGGGGCTGGGGCGTGGGGCGGGAGGCGGCGGGAACGGCGGATCCGACGGCGGGGAGTGTGGCGCAGGGGCGGGACGACGGCGGCGTCGAGGGGAGGCGGGGGGCCGGCCGGATTGGCGGCGGGCGACGGCCGGCGGCTTGGGAGGGAGGAAGCGGGAGGTTGGGGACGGGAAACTTCCCTCCCGCGCGACGGGGGAAGGGAGTGCGGGCTGGTGTCGAGCGCCCCCCTCCAACCCTCACTTCTACGGTTTGAAATTGGGTTTGAGGGTTGGACCCTTACTTTTCTTTGAGGGTTTGAGGGTTTAGGGGTTCTAGTCTTTGCGTTTTTTTTGTTGCAACCCGCAAAAAAAACGGTTATTTTTGAGGGTTTGAGGGTTTAGGAGTACTACTAGTAATGCTCTAAGTGGGCTGGAGCCTGCATGAGTTGCAGGCAGAGCCCAACCCTGTTCTTTACAAGAGGCCCAATTGTACAGTCCAAGTGTCAGTAAGCATATGCATTCCACTTTGTCTCAAAAAAAATGCATTCCTCTTCCCTCAATTAAAAACAAAATGCATTCCACTTTTTTTTTGCGGGAATAATACTTGTATTACTCATTTATCAGGTCCTTACAATCATCTAGGACGAACTTCAAAACATCCTCAGGCCCCGAACCAATCCATGTCATAGTCCTGCCCTCTATTCTAGCAAAATTAGCGAGACTATCACTCGCTTTATTTTGACAACGAGGGACATAAGTAATACAAGATTGCCTAAGGCTTAATAGGAATTTAATTTCACCAACCAAGGAAGCATAAATTGAGCGGTCCATCTCGCCACAGGAAATCATCTGCACCGCCGTACTCGAGTCCATCTCAACTTCAATCGGAAGATCCGATCGTTGAATTGCGAATGATAATCCTTCCATACATGCACACAACTCAGCTTCTAGGGCGTCTCTACATGAGAACAAAGATCTGCAGGATGAAAACACAACAGAACCATCAACATTACGTAGAATCATCCCAGCTCCCGCGCCACCATCCGATGAGTAAGACCCATCCGTATTAAACTTAGCCCAACCTTGTTGGGGCGGTTTCCATGACGTTTCAAGGACAGGAGCACATGCATGCATTACAGCGCCTTGGTCAAAGTTTATGCTGTACTTCCCTTTAACCGGGTCCATGTGGGAATTGAATTTGATACAGAACAAGACATCCAGATAGTCCTGTAGAAATTTTACTGAGACGACCATGGGCGGTGGTGGTTTGTAATGTGTTATCTCGTTCCTCACGTACCAGCTTCTCCAGAAGATTAGCACCAACATGCTTCTCTGAATATCATTAAGGGGAGCAAGGGCCTGGAGTAGCCACTGTTTCCCAACAGGTAGCAGCGATTCAATTGCTGATATACACCACACCTTGGACATGGCTAGATAAAGGTCTCGTCCAAACTGGCATCTCAGAAACGGATGATAATTATCTTCCTCTTCCATGCCACAAACGGCACATCTGCTAGATGTTTCGAGGCCAATCTTATACTTATTTTTCCACGTCGGAAGAGAATCAATCGACAGTCTCCAGGCAAAATTACGTACAGTGGGGGGAACATTGCACTTCCATATAAACTTCCAGCATGTCCTGCTACCATCCGGCGAACTGCTTGATGCTTCTGAGGACCCCCTGTGAATTTCGTCAAAAGCCATGGCATAAGCTGATTTCACTGTGAAAACTCCTAGCCTCCCCGGGCCCCATGAAATAACATCTTCCCTAAGTCTCGGTGACGCCCGTATCTTCAAAATATCTTCAACATCAGCTGGTATGAAGTATTGCTGCAGCAGTTCCACGTTCCATGAGCCATTGTCGTTAAGCAGGTCCGACACAAAGCGGATACGACACCGGCCTTGAATAAACACAGGTTTGTATGAGTAAGGCCTCGGTATCCAATTATCTCTCCACACTCTAATACTCTTTCCATTCCCAACTCTCCATATTAGACCTTTCTTCAAAAGATCTAGACCGTGACTAATAGCTTGCCATGATGAGGAAGCATTTCCTAAGAAGACCGTATCTACTAGATTACCTTGGGGATAATATCTAGCCTTTAGCACTTGGGCGCATAAGCTATCTGGTTTGGATAGCAACCTCCAGGCTTAGCGTGCCAACAGTGCTTGATTGAATAATCGAAAGTCACGGAATCCTGCACCTCCTTTAGCCTTGGGCTGTAATAGATAGTCCCAACCTCTCCAATGGACCCTCCTTCTTCCTTCCTTAGAACCCCAATAAAAGTTCCTAACCATTCTTGTGAGATCATCGCACACCGAGTATGGTAACTTGAAGACACCCATCATGTACGTCGGCAAGGCCTGTGCCACTGACTTAATTAAAACCTCTCTACCTGGCTGGGCAAGGAGTCCATCACCCCACTGAATCAATCACTTTGTGAGACTTGTTTGCAAGTTCTGAAACCGTTCTTTAGACATACGCCCTTCTGGTGTTGGAAGGCCCAGATATTTTTCCTCGAATACCAGACTTGTAACTCCCAACACATCTCTTACTTGCTCCTGTATCGTCACCGGGCAGGCAGCACCAAAAAATATAGAGCATTTATTATAGTTCAAGCTTTGGCCAGTGGACGCGCTATACAATTCCAGGGCAGCCTTTACACTAACCGCTTGGACACTGGAGGCCTCAAAGAATAACAAGGTATCATCAGCAAATAGCAAATGAGATATACCAGGAGCCCTTCTACATACCTTAACAGGGGTAATCTCACCCAAAGACACTTTGTTCTTTAAAATTGCTGACAAGCCATCTGCCACAAACAGGAATAAGAATGGTGATAGAGGGTCGCCTTGCCGAAGCCCACGCGTCGGTGCAAATGAATCCAAGAGGGTACCATTTAATTTGATAGAATACCTCATCGATGTGACACACGTCATAACCCAGTCAATCCATCGTTGAGCGAAACCCACCTTTTGCATCACCTGCCTCAAGAACACCCAATCCACTCTGTCATAAGCCTTTGACAAATCTAGCTTGTAAGCACAGAAGCTTTTTGTTGGGTCCTTCTCCTGTTTGATGTAATGGATGCATTCAAACGCAACAAGGGCATTGCCCGTTATCATCCTTCCAGGAATAAAGGCGCTCTGCTCTGGAGAAATTAAATTGTCCAATAGTGGTTGTAACCGGTTCACCAGGCATTTCGAAATGATTTTATAAATAACATTACAGAGGCTAATGGGTCTATAATCAGAAATCTTAGCGGGGTTAGATATTTTTGGAATAAGAACAATGGAAGTAGAATTTACCCCATGAGGCATTATTCCTGTCCGGAAGAAGTCCTTAACCGCAGCTAAAACATCCTCTTTGATAATACTCCAATTCCGCTGAAAAAACCTTGCCGGAAAGCCATCAGGTCCGGGGGCTTTTAGTGGCCCTATCTGGAACAATGCGTCTGAGATTTCTTTGTCCGTAAATGGAGCACAAAGCTTGACATTATCTTCCTCCGAAATCTTAGGCTCCAAAAGATCAAGGACCGGCGAAGCATCAAGTGAGGGATCAGCAGCAAAAATAGTCTGAAAGTATTCATTTGCTATTTTTCCCATTGCAGCAAAATCTGAATGTACTACGCCAATACTATCAGTGAGTTGACGTATTTTATTCTTCCTCGCTCTCCATACAGCCTTGCTCTGAAAAAACTTGGTATTACGGTCGCCCTCCTTCAGCCATGAAATCCTAGACCTCTGGAGCCACATCATCTCTTCTTGATATAGCAACTCGTTCATTTTATCCGTCACCCTCCGGATGTCTTGTTGATCTGCATTCATATGCATAAGCTCCTCCAATTGCGACCTAGACTTGGCTAGCTCCCTCGTAACATTACCAAATTTCTTGCTCCATGATCCGAGAGACAACATTGTTTTAGTCAATGCGTCCCTCCTTGGCCCTGTCGGAACCTCATCGGGTGAACTTTTAAGTACCAACGCCACATGGTCAGAACATGACGACGGAACATGCAGAACTGATGAAAAGGCAAACATATTTCTCCAATTATTTGTAGCTACAGCTCTGTCCAAACGTACCCGCACATTTCCAGAACCTGACCTCTTGTTGTCATAAGTGAATGGGACACCAACGAACCCAAGATCCACCAAACCGCAGGTTTCCAATGTATCTCTAAAAGCTACCATCTGAGATTCAGCCCTGGGAGTTGCTGACATGTGTTCAAAGTCCCAAAGTGCCTCATTAAAGTCTCCCACCACTAACCATGGCAACTCATTTGTACTCTTCAAAGACTGTAATTTTGTTCACATGAGATGTCTATTTTCCACTCTTGGTTCCCCATACACACAAGTAATCCTCCATTGATCGGCGTCTCGATTAACTCGTACAAGAGCATCGATATGTCGTTCGTTTTTATCCATAATCTCCACCTCATAAGACTCATGCCAGAAAAGCGCGAGACCACCACTCATGCCATTACTATCAACACCACAAAAACCTTTGAGGCCTAGAGGACCCCGTATTCTCTTCATCTTCTCTTCTTTCTGCCTCGTTTCACATAAGAAGACTAACATGGGGGAATGCGACTGACATAACGTCGCTAGTTCACGAACTGTCCGGGTATGCCCCCCACCCCGGCAGTTCCAGCTGAGAAGAATCATTGTGACCGGCGGCTCTCCGCCTCGGAGGCCGCCTCAATAGACATATCAACATTTTCTCCCTCAACTCCCTCTCCATGACGTCTCCTTTTCACAATGGGGGCTTTGCCAGGTGTAGAATTCACCCCTACTCCCGCCGAAGCTTCTGTTGCATTCCCATTTTCAATCATCAGAACTGTACTTGACACTTTCCCTACCAAATTTTGCACTGCCTGTCCCCTGACATTAATAGTACCATCCGCACTGATCAGCCTTTTGCGGGCATTCTTCCCCTCCTCCCCTAATGCTTCATCATGATCTTGTTGTTGATTCACATGTTCATATTTGGTTCCCCCACCACGCCCTGCTCCACTGTTTGATCTTCCTCCTCTTCCTCTGCCAGCACCACCATCCCCTTTACCAGCGTGGTCACGGCCTCCAGCTGCACCACCACCCCTTCCTGAACCCGGCCATCCTCCTCCTCTACCACCACCCGTGCCTCCTCCATTGGGTTCATTATTCCAGTGCAAATACTCACCCCATTCACATGTACCAGGATCTTGTATGCCATCACCACACTCCTCAACGACATGTCCCATGCAGCCACAAAAGAAACAAAAGTCTGGAAGCTTCTCATAGCAGACAGGGTATTTCTTCCTTTCTTTCAACGTGATCGGCACAAATCTCACAAGAGGTTTATTGACATTCACAAACACTCTCACCCGCAAATAGCTAGAAGGATTAATCTTCCCTTCATTAACAATGACAGTAAACGGTGGTTCCCCTACTTTCTTCGCCACCTTCTCCGCAAGTTCTTTTTTCCTTGTTAAACCATCCGGCAAACCTTTGATTCTCGCCCAAAGAGGATACATATCAAGTGCATATTCAACGACGTTTGTGAATCCGTCATACTCAACAAGTACGACGGGATCTCTTCTAAACTGCCAAGGGCCTCCGTCCATCACCCGCTTCCAATCTCCTAAGCAATGGCACTGTGCCAGGAACAGGTTTGGGCCCTTAATGTTGAAGGTCACCCCTTGCGCACATACCCACGCGTTTCTCATGGAGTTCAAAAGGGCAGCATGGCTAAACGGTCTCATGGTATGGACCCTAAACAGGGCCAACCACCTCACGTCCTTGATCAAATCCTCCACCTCCCCAGAGAGGTCCAGGTCTTCTTCTTCTTCACCGTGTAAATTCATGCCTTCAAAAGCATCCTCTAGGGTTGGATCAGGGCCACTATGATCCCAATCCCCTCCATTGTCTTCCTCCATATCAGCCTCATCCGATGTTGGCAGCGCCTCCGCAGCCTTCTCCTCGGGCAGAGGATTGGATTGTCCTCTCCCCGATCTTGTTTCCTCCCGCACCTCTCCCCCCGTATGCATCTCCTTCGTTCCTTCCTTCAAGCTCGTTCCAGTACTCAAACCTCCCGGATCCCCCATGCAACCACCGTACCAGGGACGCGCAGACGTAGTCTACCTAGCGCTCGCAGGAATCCAGCGAGTCTATGGTGAAGATATGTGGACTCCGTCGGCGGCGCCGTCGGAGGATAAGGTAGACCCTAGGGGAACCCTAGGGGACGTAACGTGTTCCACTTCAAATGGAAAAGGTCACATGCACCGAGTTACACTCCTTTTCCCGCAACCAAAAAAAAACACAAAATCACATAAGGACCGGCGAAGGAAACTCGGGTTTTTTATTTGAGAACAACGAAGGAAATTCGTGTGTACATCTATTGAGCCAGTGCAGAATGAAACCACTGCAAAGACGAAGCTTCATCGGCCTTTTTTGTTTCTTTTGTTACATTGCTTCTGTAGCCCGTTTACCTGAGCGGTTTCTTTTGGTGTACGGTAATCTTTCTGGTATTCTTATATGATTTCCCGATACTTTTTGTTGTATCAATTTTTTATTTTCATCTTTACTTTTATTTTCTTCTTCTTATTTTTCTGTCTATTTTCATTTTTATTTGAAAATTACCAGATCATTTATTAAAAAACATGACGACCTTTGAAATTTATATGACATTTCTTTTAAATGCATAAAATATTTTAAATTACATGAACCTTTCTACTCAAATACTTGACGGACAATTACTTTGTACATGATCCAATTTTGATCGGTATAAACAAATGTTAAGAATAGAATGAACAATTTTTCAATACACGCTGAACATGCTTTTTCATATGCAATGACCATTTTTTCAAAGACATGATGATGCTTTTGAAAATAACCATGCATATAGTTTTTTTTAGGAAAAACACATATTTTAATACGTTAAGAACTTTTTTGTTATGTAATTTTTTTATACACGACGAACATATTTTTCTTGTACGGTGATTTTTTTAGAAAACACGAAGAACAATTTACAATATAAGAGTATTCTTAGAAAAACATTTTTAATACATGATTAAACTTTTAAAAATATATGATGAACAATCTTTAACATGAATTGACCTTTTTTAATATGCGACATACAATTTTTTCATACACAACGAATATTTTTTCAATACATGATGATACTTTTTCTGGAAACACAAGGAAAACATTTCTACTACTCCCTCCGTCCCATAATGTAAGACGGTTTTTGACTCTAGTGTAGTGTCAAAAAATATCTTACGTTATGGGACGAAGGGATTACTTTTGATTAAGAAATATACAATATGGGCTGAACATTATTTAATACAGAATGAACCTTTTTGTTAAAATATCGATGCATAAGAAATATTCATATAATTTAAAATATTAACACATTTTTAACGAACTACTCAGGTATTTTTAATATATATACAAATGTAAGTGAGTGTCCATTGAAGGACGTGCATATATATAGATATGCATGTGGCGCGGGCTACGGTGGACGGCACGGCTGAGCGCGAGGTCAGGAGGTCGCCGTGGGTGCCGGAGGCGCTTTGCGGGGACGCCTGCGCCGTCGGGAGGAAGATCGAGCAGGTTTTGTAGAAAAAAAAAGATCTCGTAAGTAGGCTGCCGCCCACATAAGTTGCTAGGAGAGCCCAACAATGTCCTGGCCACAGGGAAGCCCAATGCTCCAGTTAATTATAACTTTTTTTTTATGTAGGAGTACATTGTTCTTTTTGTTGAGAAGAATACGAAATCACTAATTAAGGAGTACTCCTTGCAAAGATACAGCGCGCCATTTGTCGCAACCTGAGAGTTTTCCTTTTTTTCGTAGATCCGTTTATTCAAAACGTTTTATCTCTTAAACCGTGCGTCCAAATCTCGAACTGTTTTCACCATTGGATTCCTCGCGTCAAGATCTTCAAAACTAGATCCCATGTTGATAGGTTTTAACGAACTTTTTTTCACAAAAAAAACCGAACGAAAAAATCGAACAAAAAACCGAACCAGGAGCACGGTTTTTTCCCTTTCTGAAAGAGGCACGCCCGTGCCTCTTGCGAAATCACAATCGTGCCTCTCGTGAAAGCAAAAACATGACTCTCGTGGAAGGAAAAAAAAACAGAAAACGCGTTTTTTTTCGTTTCCGAGAGGCACGGCCGTGACTCTCGCGAAAGCACAACCGTGCCTCTCGCGGAAGCAAAACCGTGACTCTCGCGAAAGAAAAAAAAACAGAAAACGCGTATTTTTTTCCCTTTCCTAGAGGCACGGCCGTGACTTTCGTGAAAGCACAACCGTGCCTCTCGGGGAAGCAAAACCGTGACTCTCAAGAAAGAAAAAAAAACAGAAAACGCGTTTTGTTTTTCCCTTTCCTAGAGGCACGGTCGTGACTTTCGCGAAAGCACAACCGTGCCTCTCGCGGAAGCAAAACCGTGACTCTCACGAAAGAAAGAAAAAAAATAGAAAACACATTTTGTTTTTCCCTTTTCCGAGAGGCACGACCGTGACTTTCGCAAAAGTATAACCGTGCCTCTCGCGGAAGCAAAACCGTGACTCTCGCGAAAGAAAAAAAAGACAAAAAACACGTTTTTTTGAAAGGCACGGCCGTGACTCTCGCTAAAGCACAACCGTGTCTCTCGCGGAAGAAAAACCGTTACTTTCGCGAAAGTAAAATAAAAGAAAACGTGTTTTTTCGCGGAATTTTTTTTTTCAAATTTTTTGATCGAAAAGCTAAGAAAGACCGGGGGAAAACCAAAACGTCGAAAAAACCCGGGAAAAAAACCATTTAAAAAGCTGAAAACGCGTGCGGAAAAATAAAAAAAACAAAATCCGAAGGGAGCGTCCAGAGCACGATACGTGGCGAATGGCTGAGAGCGCGCCAAGTGGCGCTGATTGTTGCGAGGCTCCCAAAGGAGCGCTCGTTAACTAGTTGCTTCCAGAAGAATAGGAGTACATTGTGAGTAGCTGATAATTTGAACTCATGTTATTACCAAGCATATGTTTTCATTCATATCAATTCTACTTTTGAGACTATATTTCTGTGCTGTGTCTCTGAAACGATTATTATCTTTCTCGCCCTCTAATGACTAAATCCTGGCTCCACCCATGTCTGGGCTTCCTCATAGCCGCCCTAGATTTAAGAGGTCTGCCGATCAGCCCGGACATTTAGGGCTGGTTTAAGGCGTCCGTTTGGATCAGCTTTTTTCGACCAGTCACTGACCCGGCTAGTGTATGGAGGGAGTTTGGTGCGCCTGGCGGTAGATGCTCTAAATTTTTTTAGCTCCCGATCCCCGAAAAGCACACAGGGCCTCGGTTTGATGATGGGTTAAAAAGTTCGGACGGGTGCACTAGGCTTACGGGTGGGCCTCCACCCCATGGTCCAGGGCAGAAGACCCAAATTAGTCGGCACGACGAATCCACCACGGTAGAGCAGAGCATTGCTCCTCTTCCCAGATGGATCTAAGCCACGCCGGCCACCACCGCCGCCGCTCCGAGCTTCATATGCAGCCGGCCGGGATCCCCCGCCGTCGCAGCACGGACGGGCTGGAGGCGCCGCCACCGAAAGCGGGTAAGAGTGTACCAGTCTCGGTGTCAGTGTATTGTATTTCTGGACTAGCAACCACGGTTGGTTGTATTGTATCTCTGGACTAGCTAGCTAGTGTACTTAGCTCGAGTGAAACTGCTATGCCTGCTTGTCCCTGTATGTGTTGCCATACAGTAGAATCATAGCAGCTGGGATCTTGCAGACACACATTAGTGCTCACGTCAATGAATTTGTGAAGACTGGACGGTTACATAAACATAAGAGATTCTAGACTTCTACTCTTCTAGTGCTAGCATAGCAGGACACTTGAAATAACAACAAATTGCAAATTTAATTTGTTGATAAAGCAGGCTGCCCCATGAAATGTTTCCTGGACAATGTTTGACTTGTAGCATATCTGGGATCTTGCAGATACACATTAGCACTCATAGCGGTGAATTTGTGAGGACTGGATGTTACATTAGAGGTTGTAGTGCTAGCAGGACACCTGAAAATATATAACCAATTGCAAGTTTAATTAGAGTGTAGGCCTTGGAGTTCCGAGTTGACGGGACCATTCTCTAGATTATGGCATATCCTTCCCCGGGCTTGTGCTCAAGGGTTTTATATTTCTTCTTAGCAGAGCCAGAGAGCGAAAAATTGGATGAAGTGGATCGAGTTTGTTCCATTCATGAAACATGGGAGGTCTTGCGGAAAATGCTGTGTCCTTTTTACCATTTTCTCATAAAGGAGTCTGGTTCTGTTAGTTTGTATCGTCAATGTTTAGCTTTCAATTGAGTCAACTTCTACCTATATTACTGGTCAAGAGACTTTTATCTTTATTGTTGGTTTACTGCATATACCAAATTACAAAACAAACTTGCTGTTGATTAGCATGTGATGGTTTGCTGTCACCTGTGCCCACATTTGGTGTTGATCTGACACGGACCTGAATGCTTAAACATTTATCTGAAAATCATTCAAGTTATCTAAATTCTAAATATATTGCCAAGGTATCAGTTCTATGTGCAGAGTAAGGCTTTTGCTTGTTGCATAGATATCAAACCATATATGCATGACAATGAGGGGCAAACTAATCAGCAATCACCAGATATTTACGTGACAATACATCTCATTGCGGGTACTCACAACTCTGTATGATGTGTTCTCATAACAAACTTCTGGGTTTGAGTTGGATCAAGATGCTGTGGTGCTCTTTAAGACGTACAAGTTGGAGGACTAAACGACGAGAGCAGTGTATCAACTTATGAAATGTAAATTTGTATTGCCTGTGTCAGTGAATCTATGCTGAATTTTATGTTTGATGACTGTACTAGAAATGGTCAACATGGGACTACAGAAGATTAGGTAGACCAACCGGCATTATTACCCTGTCCTATGGGTACACCCGAGGGTGCTTTGAAGGAGAATGTTAGCTCCACTAAGGAGTCTGATTAGCTTGAAGACAACCAGTACGTAATTTACCAGTTCTTAATACGGAACTTGACACATAAGGTGGAAAGGACAGATCAACAAGCTAGGCAAACATGACGAGCCAGAAACGAACAAACCAAAACCAAGCTTAGAATGCCAAACATATAACCTCCATGAAGCCAATTAAGTGTACATGACCTGGATGTTTCAGCATAAGGTCTTGCGTTATATACTGCCGACCTTGTTACTCCTTTTGTGTTATTCTAATATAGCTATCCCTTATCCTGTGAATCGCAGCAGCTGCATCTCCTATGCACATTCTCTTGGTGGGTGCATGCTTGCTGCATGACAGGGCAACCTCTATGACAGAGAACATGGCATTGCTGCTATATATCAACTAAACGACGAGAGCAGTGTATCAACTTATGAAATGTAAATTTGTATTGCCTGTGTCAGTGAATCTATGCTGAATTTTATGTTTGATGACTGTACTAGAAATGGTCAACATGGGACTACAGAAGATTAGGTAGACCAACCGGCATTATTACCCTGTCCTATGGGTACACCCGAGGGTGCTTTGAAGGAGAATGTTAGCTCCACTAAGGAGTCTGATTAGCTTGAAGACAACCAGTACGTAATTTACCAGTTCTTAATACGGAACTTGACACATAAGGTGGAAAGAACAGATCAACAAGCTAGGCAAACATGACGAGCCAGAAACGGACAAACCAAAACCAAGCTTAGAATGCCAAACATATAACCTCCATGAAGCCAATTAAGTGTACATGACCTGGATGTTTCAGCATAAGGTCTTGCGTTATATACTGCCGACCTTGTTACTCCTTTTGTGTTATTTTAACATAGCTATCCCTTATCCTATGAATCGCAGCAGCTCAATCTCCTATGCACATTCTCTTGGTGGGTGCATGCTTGCTGCATGACAGGGCAACCTCTATGACAGAGAACATGGCATTGCTGGTATATATCAACTAAACGACGAGAGCAGTGTATCAACTTATGAAATGTAAATTTGTATTGCCTGTGTCAGTGAATCTATGCTGAATTTTATGTTTGATGACTGTACTAGAAATGGTCAACATGGGACTACAGAAGATTAGGTAGACCAACCGGCATTATTACCCTATCCTATGGGTACACCCGAGGGTGCTTTGAAGGAGAATGTTAGCTTCACTAAGGAGTCTGATTAGCTTGAAGACAACCAATACGTAATTTACCAGTTCTTAATACGGAACTTGACACATAAGGTGGAAAGGACAGATCAACAAGCTAGGCAAACATGACGAGCCAGAAACGAACAAACCAAAACCAAGCTTAGAATGCCAAACATATAACCTCCATGAAGCCAATTAAGTGTACATGACCTGGATGTTTCAGCATAAGGTCTTGCGTTATATACTGCCGACCTTGTTACTCCTTTTGTGTTATTCTAACATAGCTATCCCTTATCCTGTGAATCGCAGCAGCTGCATCTCCTATGCACATTCTCTTGGTGGGTGCATGCTTGCTGCATGACAGGGCAACCTCTATGACAGAGAACGTGGCATTGCTGGTATGTTCCATTGTGTTGCTTCCATCCAGCAAACTACTGGCACTAGCTTCTTCAATGGACAGTAGGACTGGATCGACGATCTGCATCAGCATCCCTGGAAATGCATCCTTGGCATGTTTTTGCAAGGTCAACCCATCCCTGAACATGTCATGAGTAGGTGCCTTGCCTATAAACAACTCGAGGATGGCACACCCAAAGCTGTATACGTCCCCACGTGAAGAAACTTGACCGCCTTCACCATATTCTACATTTGCATACATAAAAAGGTATGATTTTGCATACCTGCTAAATTTATGCTGTGGACTGTTTGATTTAATGTTAGAGAAAATTAAAGCTACCTGGAGCGACGTAGCCAATTGTTCCTCTTATTCCATTCGAGCTCTTTGAGTTAATCAGTTGCTCGGCTGCTGGTTCGGAAAGAATCTTTGCAAGGCCAAAGTTTCCAACATGAGCAACTAAATCCTCATTGAGAAGAATGTTGCTTGGCTTCAGGTCACAGTGAACTATTGGCGGTTCCCAGTTGTTGTGTAAATAATCTAGTGCATCAGCAATATCGACTGCAATATTTAATCTCTGCATCAATGTCAATCCTTGCAGTTGCCGTGATGCATCATGTACATCCGGATGTAACCAGCTGTCCAGGTTCCCATTGGGCATGAACTCGAACACAAGAGCTTTGAAGTCGTTTTGGCTTGAGTCAGAGCTTGAGCAGCAAGTTATGACACTGATCAAATTACGATGGCGAACCTTACTAAGTGCCTCACACTCAGCTAAAAAGCTTTTGGAACAACCAGTCTGTTGGAGATCAAAAACCTTCACCGCTACTGTGGTCATCATGTTGTTCAGCAATAAATGACACTTATACACTGATCCATGCATTCCTCTACCAATCAAATTGGCTGTGGCAAAGCCACCTGTTCCCTGGGCCAGTTCAACATAAGTAACTCTTGGATAATTGTCACCCATCAATTGGAATCCACTTGTGGATGTGGATTGAGCTTTTGTTTCCTTTCTCCTTGTGAAGAACACAAGCATCACACTCAAGCATAGAATTGCGCCAACAATTGGGATAGCTATTGCGATAATGAAATGGCGTTTCTTCTTGTGTTCCATTGATTCCAGCGGCGGGCATGGGGGCAACTGTTATTCTGAGTTACCACCACAAAGCCTCGAATTCCCTTCAAACAAAAATCAGTCACATTACTGAACACGCCCTGCGATGGAACTTTGCCATCCAGATTATTGAAGGACAGGTCTAACCGATACAATGATGCCATGTTTTGCAAGCTCTCAGGGATATGACCAGACAAGTAGTTGTGTGCAAGATACAATTCTTGAATACCGTCCATGAGTCCTAACTCTTGAGGAACCACACCAGAGAGTGCATTCTTGGAAAGATTTAGAAATGTCAAGCCCTGCATTTTGCTGATAGACGAGGGAATGGTACTATTGAAGTAGTTGTGGTCCAACCTGAGCTCTATCAAGCTTTGGCAATAGCTAAGTGTATCAGGTAGTGGTCCTGATAAGTTGTTCATGGATACATACATGTATGTAAGCTTTGTCAGACTGCCAACTTCAGGTGGAAGAGAACCAACCAAAAAGTTGTTTGACAAATCCAGTGTATTTGATAGGGTTGATAGGTTAAATATCTCTTTTGGCAATGTACCTGAAAACTTATTGTTTGAAAAGTCTGCTTCAGTTATCTCTTGGAGGTTCCCTAGGCCTGTTGGAAGGGCCCCCTTAAACTTATTGCTGCCGGCTGAAAGAACTAGTAGCCGTGTCAAGTTCCCGAGGGAGGATGGCATGGACCCTGAAAATTGATTATTATTGAAATACAATTGCTGAAGCAAATTTAGCCTTCCGATGCTGTCAGGCAAGACACCAGTAAGTTGGTTGTGAGGGAAGTCCAACACATTTAGTCCGACAAGATTGCTTATTCCAAATGGTAATTTGCCAGAAATTTTATTAAATCCAAAAATAAATTGTTGGAGATGTGCTGATAGGTTGCCAACTGAGCTTGGCAGCATGCCACCTAGCATGTTGGCCTGGATGCTAAGGAACCTGAGGCGTGTGCAGTTTGTGAGGAATGTCATAAACTCCCAGTCCTGAGCAGTGGTTGCCATTAGCTGATTACTCTTAAAATTGAGGACTTCTGGGCAGAGCATTCCAATCTCAGGAGGAACTGTTCCGGTGATGTTGTTGAAGGAGATGTCGAGAAACCTTATCTGAGTTGCATTGACAAGAGAAGCTGGAAGGCTTCCTGTAAAGCTGTTCAACCCGAGGAACAGGCCCATGAGGTGCGGGACGTGATCCCCCAAGTCAGAGGGCAGTTTACCATCCAACTCATTGGCTGCCACACTAAATCCAACTAGAGATGAAAGGTTGAAGAGAGCTGTAGGGATGGTACCTGATAAATGGTTAAGTCCGAGGGAGACGTATGCGAGACTACCGAGACTGCCAAGGCCCTCAGGGATGGCACCATGAAGGTGGTTTTTGCCGAAATAGATCTGTTCTAGCTCTGATAGGTTGGTAAGCGACGACGGGATTATCCCGGTGAAGTTGTTCCTCTCCAGATGGATCTTGAGCTTTGACAGCCGTCCAAGCCAGGCAGGGATGTTCCCGGTGAAGAGGTTGAAGTCAAGATTGATAGCTTCAAGACCGGTGCAGTTGTTCAAGCCAGCGTTGTTCACATCACCATGAAATGAGTTGCCGGACAAATCAATGTGCCGTAAACGAGACAAATAGCCGATCGACGAAGGCATTTCGCCGTGGAATTTGTTCTGGCTGAGGTCTAGGATCTTCAGGAACGTGAGGTTTCCGACTGATGGAGCGATTTTGCCGGCGAGGCCCCCCGAGGTGAGGTTAAGCACTGCCACCCTGTGCTTATGCTTAAGGCTGCAAGTGACACCTGGCCAGGAGCAGAGAGCAGCGGTCGTGTTCCACGCAGCCAGCGCGCCTCGCTGGTCGCTTAGGCTCGCCTTGAAGGCCAGCAAGGCATCCACATCGGGCGAGTTATTTACCCAAAATCATCACATTATGGGCTAGGGTAACAACTTGGTACTACATTTGAGTCAGGGCACAAAAAACCACCAACTCTGCGCCTAACCTATAACTCCGAGCACTAATTCTCCGATAAGCTCACGAAAACAGTGAAACTGACAGGTTGGCCCCACTTGTCGGGCTGACATGGCGAAGACCAAAAACTTTGACCGATTGATGTGGCAAATGAGACTTGGGCCCCACTTGTCAATGACTAGAGGGTCATCTTCTTCACAACATTCTTTCTATCAGGCATTCCATCGAGCACCTTCCGTGCGTTCATCCTCTGGTCACTGACGAAGGCACAACATGCCATGGTGCGGGGAAGGGGCGCGGTGCTCACCTTCAGCACGTATGCATGCTCGGACGCGGGGAGGTAGCACTGGAGCAACGTCCTCGTGAGCGGCAGCGGCCGACGAAGCATGGTGAGGCGAGGAAGACGGCTTGGGGACTCGCAGCTTGCCGGTGTTGGCGGCGAAGGCATCAAGAGGACGTGTCGAAGCCTAGGGACTAGTTGCGAGGCGCAGGGATTCACCGGAGCAGGAGATCGAGGCACGTTGGTGGTTAGACGTGAAGAAGACGACCGCGGCGTGGCCAATTTTGGACGTCCGGGTCCAAAAACTCCAGTAGGGGTGCTCAGGGAGGCATTCCGGTGCTCCCAGACAAGGTGGTGGGGCTTGGAGTGGTCTCTCGCCATGAGAATGGTGGCCGGCGGCGACCGCAGATCGGGGAGGAGCTGCTATGGGCTCCGTGGGGGTGTGGACTCCGGCGGCCGATGCGGACGCCGTACGGGTCCTGGGCACCAGATCCATGGAAGCGGGGTTGCGGGCGTCCACATCCGGAGCGAGCGGCGGCCAGCAAGGCAACCGGCCCGAGTGGTGCTGCTCGGGGCGAGGCGCGCATCGCCGGAGCGGCCTGGAAGAGAGGAGGAGGTTGATGGCGGGGGACGCGGCGTCTCGTCAGGCGTTGGGCTGCCGGCGGGGACGACCGTGGCGGCCGACCATGGCGGCGGAGGCATGGGTCCAGCCTGAGCATGGCCACTGGCGAGGTCCTCTGTGTTCGCTGGTTGAAGAGAGAAAAAAGACAGAGAGGAGGAAGGAGGAGGTGCGTGAGGATGACATATGGGACCTACGTCCACCTCAGCAAATTGTCCAGATAGGCATGCCACATCGTCCCGACATGTGGGCTCTACCTATCGGTTTCGTTGTTTTCGTGAGTAAATTCGACTATCTCGGTGTTACAGATTAGCCCCATTGTTGGTTGTTTTTTGTGCTTTGACTCAAATGTGGTACTGATCTGTTACCCTAGCCCATAATATGGTGGTTTTGGATAAATAACTCACATCGGGCTTGTCGTCGAGTGTTGTTGCTGATGCCGAGTGGAATGCGTAGGGTAGGGAAATGGAGGAAAAGAGTCCAAGCCAGGGGCCGGGGAGAATGAATCACATCACGGTAGGGAAATTAAAGAGGCATGCTTACAGAGATGGATGTAGGGGCCGGCCGGGAGGAGGACGTACGTGCGCGCAGCCTCGAGCGAAGGGGCTGCTAGCGGGCTAGGCGCAGGAGAGGAAGGGCCGGCCGCCGGCGCCGGAGGGGCTCGGAATCAGCTCGCCGGGCAAGGGGGCATCAGCCCAGATCAAGATGTGCGCTCGGCTCATGCCGTATACATCGTCAGTCAGAAGATGGCCCGGCTCCGGTTGAGATGGTGGTAGGGACGGTAACTCACGGGCATCTGTCGGCGGTTAGTATGAATGAACGACATAAACATGAGGCGTGGCCCCCTCCGGCCCTACACGGCTGCCACCCAGTAGCACACTACTTCCTCCGTTCCTTAATATTTATCTTTCTAATTATTTTAAATGAACTAAACATCCGGATATATGTAAACATATTTTAGAGTGTAGATTCATTTATTTTGCTCTGTATGTAGCCACTTGTTGCAATCTTTAGAAAGACAAATATTTGAAAAATGAGGGAGTATTTGTTCTCTTTTTTATATTTATTACTTCAAACCCCTAGCGTTCCTTTTTTTTTTGAGGTTTACCCGTAACGTTCCTAGACAAGTAGGTATAAGGTAAAGTCTTTTTTTTTACTCCAGCACGATCGCGACGAGCGCTCACGCCGGAGACTCCTCTGACGGTTGCTGCAACCGGAGCTATGTTTCTAAAACGCGGGTTATGTTGCAATTCTTGGCCTCTCAAGCTCTAATGCTGTGTGCTCCTTCGACACTTTCTGTAATCGGGGATATATTTATGAAGCAAGATCTCTGTTGCAAAAGAAAAGATCTTCACCATCAGACCACTTTTTTTCTTCTGAAATAAGACCCTATTGCTGAAAAAAAACTTCATCACTGAACCTTTTTTTTCTTCTTCTGAAACAAGACCCTTGTTAAAGGGACTTGTGGCCAGCGTGAGCGTTTGATCAGGATTGATCCGACGGCTACGCATGCGACAGGATTAAGTGTGTAAACTACAAGCGAAGGCGCCTTAAATGAAGACGCTTTTGGCTGTGGCCGATGACCATCCACGAGTGTGGCATCCTTCCCTTCTCACGTGCCTTTCCGTAGCGCGTAGTCAACCTGAAGGACCTTAAGCAAATGACACAACAGACTCTCAGTTGTGCAGGCAATCTGCTCCACTCTACTCTCAAATTTAAGATATATCTCAGAGACAATTACCAAGATAACAGAGTCTCAACCTAGCCATTTCAACTAAGCTAAATAATGGACATCTACTGGTAACTCACCTGCACATTGCATCCAATGAATCTCTTTCCAGTATCAACTCCTTCAAAAGCCAGACATTTCTTCGGCCTTTGCTTCTACAACATGCGATTCGGCACATCATCCACAACAACATCGTTGTAAAGCGGCTCAGGAATGATGTCCGGTGTCTCCTGCGTACATTGCAAGCTAGATCAACGACATATTCCATGTAATCTGTGCAGCAAAGCTCAAAACAAGGAAAAAAAATCCCCAAATCTAAGAACCCTAACCCTAACTATTCAGAGAGGAGCCAATCTTACAAAGTAGTCCATGTCCATGAAGTCGTCGCCCATGTTGATGCCGTTGTCACTGCTCTCTTCCGCATCCTTCCACGACGACATGTTCACCGGCAACGACATGGTCGAGTAAAGAGAGGAGAACGAGTTGGAGAGTGAGGGAGAGGGAGTTAGCCGTCCCGAGTCATTTTGACCCGGTCAGAACGTCAGCCTCTAACGTCCGTGAGCACGGGCGCCGTCTGTCGGCTGCCGACGTGGCCCCGACGGGTGGGCCTGTCTTGTCATAAATCCGTTCAAGACGCAATGATTGGCGACTTGGGTCTTTTGAAACAACCAACCCTCGAAAGTGGGAGTTATAAAGAAAATTTTAAAGGCGGTAGTTTTTTGGAAACCTACCCCAAGTTGTGGTAGGTTTATGCTATTTACCAAAGAAAAAGAGAGCAAGTAATAAGGCTCTGTTGATTTCCAAAAAAAAACTATTATTTTTCTTCTTATATTTAAGTCGGCCTTTTAGCCATCCGACATCTAAGCATTGGTATTCGTGTATTTGAAAAATGTCAATCATGTATTCGAAAAATGTAAAACGAGTATAAGGAAAATGTTCCTACTGTGCATGTGGCGGAGTGCGGCGGGCATTTTTTTAGAAAAATGATTTTTTTTAGAATACCATGAACATTTTTTGTAATTATGAACGTATTTAAAATCATATTTTTTTTCAATTTTCAATTTTTTCTTCAAAAAAAGCGAACAAAAGCTGAATTTCTAACAATTTTGGATTTTTGGAATGTTTTATTAAATACTTAATTATTTTGAAAATACGAACATTTTTCAAAATAGTGAACATTATTTGTAAACATGAGCAATTTTTCAAGTTGTGAATACTTTTCGAAAACGCGAACAATTTCTGTGCAAACCAAGATTCCCAGCATGGCAAGCATCCAAACGGCCCAAAACGGCATCCAGCGGGCCTGGCTGAGGTACATGTACACTACCAAACACCTCCCTAGTGGATTCGATGTCCAACATCGATTTGTAAGTGCCGCCATCCAGTCGAATAGTTTGAATTTGGGTGGCACCCATGAAGTCTTGACCAGATCACCCAACCGCGACGAAGAGCTGCTTTGCCATTTTTATTTTCAGACCATTTCCATCATTGCACATCTTCTTCCTTAATTCAACATGGCGGATCAGAAGGAACTGAAAAGATTGTGACGAAGTTGATCATTGATGTCACGCGTCCAACAGTTTCTCTGAAGGCCCATGGCAATGGTGCGCTCCCGTGTGGTTTCTCTCCGAACGAATTCCATCGACTCAAGGAAGAACACGCGAGCACACTGTTTTTAACACTATACCATCACAGATGCTCGCATAGACGTACATACACTCATATCTATGAACACACACACACTCTCTATCCTTATGAGCATCTCCAAGACACTGAGATGGCACAACATTTAAACCCTTTAGCTTTCAACTAATCGGGAAAAAAACACCTCCGACTTTTGGGTGGGGGGGAATCGGATCGGTCCGCCAATTTTTAGAAAACAATGCCTCCAAACCTTTTGAAATTTCAGAAAACGCCGCCACCAACTTTCAAAATTAGGCCCCCGACCCCCAAAAACCTTTCCATACATGTCGTAAGGCCAACTCCACCGCGCGACCCTATCTTGTCTGGCCCCATCTGTTTGGGGTAAAACGGACAAAGGATGCGGCCCAGCGCGCGACGACCCGGACCCATCTTGTCCGTTTTGTGTCCGGGCCGACCCATTTCAAGCACAAATTTACGCCGGGCTTGGGTCGCGACGGACACCAAACGGACGCGCGCCTCGTCCGCGTCGGGGCCGCGTGGCAGGCGGCCACCTACCTCCCACCCGCCCACATCAATGCGCACGAGCAGGCGACCCCACCTGTCATCCGCACGTCGAACGGTCGCCGTCCTTCTTTAAGTGGGAGGCGTGGACGGGTCGTCGTCCACACTGCCCCATGCCACCCCGCGGCCAGAGGCGGAACCAGGATTTCCGAAAGCCTAGGGCTAAAACTAAGCTGCTATAAATAACGCCAAATACCACACATACAAATTCAATGCTATAAGCATGAAATATGTATTCTAATGTTGTAAGAGCAAATTCGATAAAACATATAAACAATTTACAAGGATGCATCATTGCAAATGTAGGTACCAAATTAATGAAGACGTAAAGTAGTAAATATAAAACTGAGTATTTGGAATCAGTACACTTACTAAGTCAAATTCTTAATACAAAATTTTACCAAATAAGAATATAATATACCATTATCACGAAGTGCATGACGTAGACATGTAGTAGCCCCTTGCATTTCCTCATTTTTTGATAGCATAGTATGATCTTTATATCGTCAATGCTTAGATGTAGACTGGTTGGACGTTGCTTGAAAAAGGTGTAATTGCTCAAGTCCACTTGATCTTTGGTTTATAATTCCCGTTGATAATATAATTGATTGACGTTACACAATTTGACATTATTAAATAATTGATTTATACTAATACATAAAAAATAAGGAAGAAAATTAGATCACACGTGGCAGAAATTACCTTTCCAGCCGGTTTGGTAGTGTAAGGCTGGGAATAGAGCAGTAAATGGCAAAGCAGATCTGAACTGGAACAAAAATTAGACGGCGCAGCCATGAGCGAGGGCTTGGTCAGCCGAGCTGATCGAATCGCTCGGCGATTCATTTGCTTTCACCGATTGGTTTTCAATCTTAGGTGCAGCCGAGCAGGTAGAGAGCTTTTCCTTTTGAGAAACAGTTGGAGAGCTTAGTGGGCTGAGAAACTTGGAGATCTATGGGCTGAAGCCTGCGGATGGGTATACATGCCTGGGGCTGGGCTTTTAAAAGGTTAAAATTCTGAACAAAATTTACTAAGGCTATAGGTACTAGTTGGGCTACGCCTGAGACTATAGCCCCAATTGCCCCAGGCCCAATTTCACCCTTGCCCGCGGCCTTCTCGAAACCCGACAACGCCGAATCCAAATCCTAGCCAAGAACTCGCCGGCCGGCCGCCCGCAGCCATGGGCCTCTGGAATTACGGCCGCAAAGACAAGCACGACCGCGAGGCTGGTTCCTCGTCGGGACGCCGCCGCGGCTCGGTGAAGAAAGAGGAGCCCGCGTCGCCATCGCCATCATATCGGGCCCCCGCGCCGCCCGCCTTCTCCATCGCGCCCGCCGCCGGCTCGCGCGACCGGCACTATATCGAGGCGGCCGTCTGCCGCCGTTATTGGGAGACGAGGACGCTGCTGCCCTGGAGCGACGTCCACCTCCCCAATAACTGGCATCTGTCGGCCGACCGCATGCCGATCCCGCCCGTCCCGCTGAGCGGCCGTGCGCGCCGCTAGGAGATCGAGCGCCGCCGCCGCCTTCTCCCGGACGACCTCTACCATGACGAGAGGTACGTCCCCGACTCGACATTGGGGAACACGTGGTTCCGCGATGAGCACGACGTGCGGCGGGCGTCGTTCTTCGCCGGCACGTTGACGGGGCTGCGGCGGCCGCATGAGCCCCGAGCGGCTTCCCAGGAGCGCGGGCGTACGCGGGTCCGCGGCCTGACGCCCAAGCCGTCGCCGTCGCCATCTCCATCGCCACCCCCACCTCCTCGCATGACGGCGGAGGAGGAGGCCCGGCTCATGGCGCGTGTGCTGGAGGACTCCATGCACACGCACGACGAGCGCCAATGGGCGGACCTCGAGGCGACGATGGCCCTCTCCGCGGCCGGCGACGTCGCCATCCCCGAGGAGCCGCCAGTGGCCGCGTTGCACCCTGACCTGGTGGGCCAGGGGTGGAGCTGGTCGTGCTCCGCTGAGCAGATGGCGGCCGCCCTGGAGGCCGTGAACTGGTGCCCCACGCCGCGGTCGCCGGAGCGGGAGGCCTCGCCTCGGGAGGAAGTGGTGCAGGCACCACCGGCCACCTTGCAGCCCACCGCCCCCGTGCACCACGAACCGCCGGCCCACCTGTGGACGCCACCGGAATACATCGATCTCGTCAGCGACGACGACGACACCGGCGGTCAGTGAAGACGGCGACGACCATGGCATCGACGGGCACGGCAGGAGCGCGCACGCAGGGGGCGTTTTTTTGATTTTATGTTAATTATGAACTGGGCCGTTTAAGTAGACTGAACTGAGCCGTTTTGTGGCCGTAACCTCTATATATATGTTTTATGTTTTTTTAACTGCGTTTATTTACCTTTTTAGTCATTTCAATTAAAATTTTAAATTATTTTTATTCACATCCATCCCGAACAGGTTTTAGGATGCGGCCGTGCGTTGGGCGCACCCACGGCCCATCGAACAAACACGGACATGGGCAAACTTATCGATGCCCCAAAAAAATAAAATCCGGGCAAACCGGACATCCGTTTGGGGTCACGCGATGAAGTTGGCCTAAAAATAGGCGAGCCGTGACGGACAATGGCCAAAACGCCACGCGCCGCCGCCCAAACCCGAAATCGGCGGCTCGCAACAAAGGAAAAGAGGAAACTAGCGCCGAATTTCGGGGAGGGATGGCACGACGCGGGGTCCACCCTGGCGAGCGGCGCGGCTGCGGTCGAAAAAACAGAGCTTTCCCCTCCGTCCCCTCCCCGTCCCGATCCATCGATCCCCCGCCCGCCGCCTCCCCCGGCGCCGAGGCGCTCCAGCACTGATGGCGGGAGCCCGTGGCGCGGCCGCCCGCCCGCCGCCCCACGCGCGACGGCGACCCCGAGGCCGCCCTCGCCGCCGGCCTCGGGGGCGGCGACCCCTGCCTCCGCCGGGCGGCCGCAGCTGATCTCCGCCGGCGGCGCGGCTTCCTGCGAGCGTCCGCGCGGCCAGGCACGCCCAAGGTAGCACACACACAACCTACCCCCGCCCCGCACGCAGATTAGCCATAGCTCATGCCATGTGTTTGTTCCTCGTTCCGTCTCGTGCCGCCACCGAACATAATCAGCAAGGAAGCAACACGTACGCGCGCAGATCATCCACGCGCGTCCCTTTTTCCCATTCCGCTCCGGAACGGCAGAATTCAGAGGAACTGAAGCGGATCAGTTACCGGCTAAAGAGTGAAGAAAAAGGATCTGGCTCCCTTCCCGGGCCGCATCTTGGCGTGATGGGGCGGAGCATCTCACCCTCGCCCTCACACCACCCGTTCCGCAAAGCTTTTTTGTCCACCACCAGAGGCCTTTGCCGCGCAGGAATCATTCCCTTCTCCCACACTCGTCTCCCCCTTTTCCTTTGTGTTAGTATCTACTCCCTCCGTTCCAAAATAGATGAGTACAAAGTTGAGTCATCTATTTTGAAACGGAGGGAGTAGTATGTATCCTTCTATATATGCATTGCAATCACATTGCACGGCACACATACATGTCCCTCCTGAGTAACCCCGTGCCGTTCTTCGCTCATTCCTTAGCTGCCACCCTTACCCCTTCTTTGCTTTATCACCAATCATCGTCATCATCATTATCAACAACTCGTCATCATTCTTAACACTCGGCGCTGTGAGGGATTAATTGGAGGAGTGCTGTTCATTGCGGACTGAGGAACGTGCAGTGCAGAATCCAGCATGCAGCTACACCTCTTGCCGCCGGCATGGCTGCCATTGGGCTACGGCCATGGATCGCGGCCGCGTGCTCTCGTCGTCAAAGGTGCTCAATTGACGTATGATGTTTTTGGCGCAAGGCGCTGGTTTCCCTGTCGTATGATGTTTCGTGTGTACCGCGATTAATTATGTGGATCTAGCGGTTCTTCGTGTGCCGGCCACGTCTGCGGGGATACGGCTGCAGGAGTTCCTGTCTGTCATTAACACACGCGAATTGTGATGCCTGCAGCTCGTGACCGTTTCGCCCTGTCCACCGCAGGCAAATGTCGGGATGCTGTGTTGAATTTGAACGAAACCGACATAGGCTCTTGTCGTGAGATTGATTCTGATCGCTTTCTCTTTGAACAATCAGGTCCATGCCGTTTCCACGGCAAAGGAGATGCTGCCCTTGTGGAAACCGCCGGCTCGCGTGTCGCTCTCCAGATTGCGCAGGCCACCAAAGTATCCAGTGCTAATGGTATTGTTGCCTTGACTCGGTCTGCGACCCAGTGACCTTGTGTTTGTTTTATGCTTCTGTTCTCTCCATCGCTCGCTTTAGTGTCACTGTCTACTGTTAGCTAGCACTGGGAAAGTATCATAACATTACTAATTTACTAATTAATCTCAGCTGGCCATCTCCCGTTTCTACTGTCTGTTGTTTTGCTATCTGCCATCATGCCAGCCTATGTACTCCAATCTGTAGGCAGCTAATTAGTACATATATTTTTTTAGTCCTTTTTATTATGTTCCTCTTTAGCGAGTACACGTCACATAATTAACATATTTGGAGCTCAATTACACATGCTGCTACTCATTTACCCAAGGAACGAATGGCCTCTGGTGAGTTGGTACGTGCTATACCAATTATAGCACACATAATTAGCAGGCGAGACATGAACAAATGATCAGTCAACGAATCAGGAGTTGATAGGATCCGGATTTTCGGAACACACAACACATTAATTAGTAGGTGAGACAAGAACAAATGATCTGTCAACGTCTCTAGGTCCTTTTTACAAAACGACACGACATGCCATTTGTCGCCAAGAGGAGTCGCAATTATACTGATAGAGTGCACAGAAACATGAGAAAAGGGTATACTAGAGAGAAGGCTAGGATTAAGATTTTTTCTTTTGGAGCACACAACACGTTAACTAGTAGGCGAGACAACGGTTCGTCAACGACTATTTTTTTGGCATCAAGAAGAGAAGGAACCCGAACCTATATGAAGTTCACTTTAGCACAATGATGTAGCTTTCTTACCAGATCCCAAAGCATCAATTATACAAAAGAATGCTTCTGCAGTTTAAAGTCAAGTCTGATGATAGAAAGATTCTCGACCTACTATTGTTCTCGTTACCGTCAGTGTCACTGCCATCGTTCTTTCATCAGCAGATCAGCTAATAAAATCCTAGGTGAACTTAACCCAATCTCAGTCTGTATAGCTTGAATTTAATTTACAATCATGTAAACTGGACCTGGAGCTGAAATTTGGTAACATGTTAATGCACATGGAGGCATTATTATTCTAGTTAATTCAAAATGAATGTGATGTCTTACACTGGATACATTTAATCATTTGTGTGTTTCGACGTAACTGCAGGGTTGCAAAAGAACCTTGTCAGAAACGATATTCAGATTCTAGAACGGACTGAGGAACCATGTGAACTCGACGACTACTGTGTGATTCCCGGGACAGAGTTCGAGCAGGCACTGGTCGACCAAGTGAGGATGATGCTGGGGTCAATGAGTGACGGCGAGATCAACGTCTCGGTATACGACACCGCCTGGGTCGCTCTGGTGCCGAGTCTGGATGACAGTGACAGCCCCCAGTTTCCCACCACCCTCCGGTGGATTCTTGACAACCAGCTCCCAGACGGCTCCTGGGGAGACGCTGCCCTGTTCTCCGCCTATGACCGGGTCATTAACACCCTTGCCTGTCTCGTGGCTCTCACAAAGTGGTCTCTTGGCCCTGATAAATGCAGGAGAGGTATTGCAAATCTACAAACTGATACACGCAACTGTTCTGCTAAAGTACCAAATGAAGCAAGGTCTTTCAACTAAATGTATGCATGATGCATCCTGGTTTTCTTTTCAGGGCTCTCTTTTCTAGAGGAGAACGTGTGGAGGCTAGCTGAGGAAGACCTAGAGTTGATGCCCATTGGCTTCGAGATCGCGTTCCCTTCTCTCCTGGAGGTGGCCAAGAGCTTGGGCATTGGGTTCCCGTATGACGACCATGCTCTGCAGCGCATATATGCCAACAGAGAAGTGAAGCTCAAGAGGTACCCCTATATCCCCTTTCATGCCAGAGATGCAGATTACTTCACAGTTTTCCTAGTTAATTATTAATTACTTCCGTAGGATTCCGGTGGAGATGATGCACAGGATTCCAACGTCGATCCTGCATTCCCTTGAAGGGATGCCTGTGGTGGACTGGCAGAAAATCCTCAGGCTCCAGTCTACTGATGGGTCCTTCCTCTATTCTCCCTCGGCTACAGCCTATGCTCTCATGCAAACTGGTGACCCGAAATGCTTCGAATACATCGACAGAATCGTCAAGAAATTCAACGGAGGAGGTAAGAGATCCATGACCATTAACTACACTAATATTGGATGGGACTGAGTTCTTTTTTTGGGTAATTCCTGATCCTGTGTGCATTGTTCATCTTGATTGGCACATTTCAGTTCCCAATGTTTACCCGGTCGATCTCTTTGAGCGCATCTGGGCCGTCGATCGATTGGAGCGTCTTGGAATCTCGCGCTATTTCAAGCAAGAAATCAAACAGTGCTTGGACTATGTTCATAGGTTTAATTTCTCCTTCATAACTGTGTGTTGTTAACAATAGCATGGTAATCTTAAACTTTTGGTCGCTTCATGAGGAAAGTTTCTTCTAGCCTCTATACTCACTCTTTAGGCACTGGACTGATGAGGGGATTGGCTGGGCGAGGAACTCCACTGTAATAGACGTGGATGACACATCCATGGCATTCCGGCTGCTGCGGCTACATGGATACAATGTCTCCCCAAGTATGACCCCCTTTTCCCTGCAAACTCAAATATTGTATCGTGCTGTACATACTCTGCAGAGTAATAATAATTATTTCATGTCACAAACAAAACTGACATTTTGATTCATTCACAGGTGTATTTGAGAAGTTTGAGAAGGACGGGGAGTTCTTCTGTTTCGTCGGGCAGTCAACGCAAGCAGTCACTGGGATGTACAACCTGAACAGGGCCTCTCAGGTAAGGTTCCCCGGAGAGGACTTGTTGCAGCGTGCAGGGAGATTCTCATATGAGTTCCTTAGAGAAAGGGAAGTCCATGGCACGATTCGAGACAAATGGATCATTGCTAAGGATCTACCAGGCGAGGTAAACACATCCATCCTGCCAATCAATCGGTTTAGATGGACTAGGAAGTAAACATAACTCTCACAATCTTTGGCTTGATTGCTGACGACACTTGATAGTTAATTTTTTTTGAAACCCTTAAAGAATTGTACTTGATATTTCCATATACAATATGACTATTTTAAACACTCTCTTGTTAGCATATTAAAAAAAATTATTATCTTATTATTGTGAAACAAAATAACCTTATCTGGATACGAACAAGAATATAAATACCTTTATGTATGATTATAGGTAAAATATACACTGGACTTCCCATGGTATGCAAGCTTACCGCATGTAGAAGCAAGAGTCTACCTAGATCAATATGGTGGTGATAATGATGTCTGGATTGGAAAGACACTCTACAGGTAAAAAATGGTTGAATTCCAACAATTGGTTAATTTCATACTCGTTGAGGAAAGATCCCAGAGTTGATATGCTGAATGGTTTTGGCAGGATGCCACTTGTGAACAACAACACCTATCTTGAGTTGGCAAAGCGTGATTTCAATCGCTGCCAAGTCCAACATCAGCTAGAGTGGCATGGCCTACAAAAGTACGCATTAATCTCACATAACATTTTGCTAATTACGTCTAATTTTTTTCCTGCATAACATGTCTTTCTATGTATTTAGGTGGTTTACTGAGAATGGCCTCGAAATTTTTGGGGTGACTTTAAGGGATGTTTTGAGAGTTTATTTTCTAGCCGCCGCTTGCATTTTCGAGCCAAGCCGTGCCATCGAGCGACTTGCATGGGCCAAGGTGTCAGTGCTGGCCAACATTATTACTAAATACCTTCGTAGCAATTTTTTGGGTAATGAAATGATGGAACGGTTTATGCATGGTGGTATCTATGAAGGAAATAGTAATATATCATGGTAAGCACATTAACTGAGCATCACTACTCAATCTAAACCATCGCACCAAATGATAAGTATTTACATGCTTAACTGGATCCCTTTGACCAATTGTTCTTTTGATAAGAAAAATGGCAAACTAATACTAGTAATTTGGTAGATGATTTCCACAGGTGGACAATTGTGATGCAAACATAACATCCACTATCTAGAAATTAAGACCTTCAAACTTGCATATGTAGCTTCATTTTTTGCTTACGAGAGATGATGTAATCTTTAAACACTACTATTTAATGTCTTTATGAAAACATGGACTTCCATTTATAATGTCTTTTCACTTTTTTTAATATGGTTCACATGACACAATTTGTCCATCCAGGCGTAAAGGAGATGCAAAAGAAGACATTCTTGTGGGGGCACTTGAGCAGCTTATTGATTTATTGGCACAAGAGGCACTACCTGTTGGTGAAGGACCAACGTACATCAACAATTTGTTACGCTGTGCTGTAAGTTGAACGACCAATTGCACCTTTTATTAGAGTTATTAATTGCCAGAATGTTCTCTTGGTAAACATTCTAATATATTTCTTTGGACCTCTAGTGGATCGAGTGGATGATGCAACAGAAAAACAGAGAGGATGACACCTGCATTTCAGGTGTTGTTCAAGCAGGGCCATGCATGGTTCACGATAAACAAACATGTTTGCTTCTAGTGAAAATTATTGAGATTTGCGGTGGACGAAGTGGTGAAGCATCATCGATGATAAACACCATGGATGGTGCTTGGTTTATTCAACTTGCGTCCTCTATTTGTGACAACCTTCACCACAAGATGTTACTTTCTGAGGTAGTTCTTTTACGCTCAAATAATATATATTTTGCCATATTTTCTAGTGAACTTTGTGATACGAACATGGTTGATGGTGTTTTTCCCATTTGAAGAACTGAACACAATGACAGATCACTGAAGTATTCTCACCCTTTCTTGGTTACTTGCGTGCAATGAATAGCCCACATGTGTAAACTGAAGCATGCTCTGAAGCAAGCTCCAAAACATTAGGGATCTCATGCTAGTTTTGGCTTGTAAATTAGCTTATAATAACTTATTTTAATTCGGCGCTAGAATTTATCGTCTTTTTTTTTGTATCTGCTCCATGCAAGCAATATTCCCATGTACATACCAACTGTGAATCAACACGTTTTCGTTAGAAACAGAGCCACACATCTGACATCTATCAAACTAACTATGCAATTTATTTACAGGACACCAAAAGGAGCGAGGCAACAATGAGCCACCTGGACGAGAAAATTGAGGCGGGTATGCAGCAACTCACCCAGAACGTCCTCCGGGCGCACGGCGATGGAGCGAGCAGTGAGCCAAAGCGTACCTTGTTGAGCGTCGTGAGGAGCTGTTACTACGCCGCTAACTGCCCTCCCCATGTATTCGATGGACATGTCTCCAAGGTCATTTTCGAACATGTGTTTTGAAGGAAAGAAAGAATAAATTGTCCTGCAATGGTAGGAATGAGTGGAGGTGGGATCTGTATGTAGTGTCAATGTTTTTGAGTCGACTAGTCATTTTGGGGTTGTACATATACATATTTTAAAGTATAGATTCACTCATTTTGCTCGGTATGTAGTCCATATTGGAATCTCTAAAAGTCTTATATTTAGAAACTGAGGGGATACTTATTAATAGTCTGTAATACAAACCTGAGCATCAATAAAATTACCATAGTATATGATATACTTATTAATAGTCTCTAATAAATAAATTATAGTCGTTCAACTAAAAAGCCACGACTAGTCGTGACTGGTCGATCGAGTCGCTCGACTGATCCAACTAGTCGAGTCGACATCTTGAGTCAACTTGGCAGTTGCGACTCGAGTCGAAGACTAGTTGCTTGACTCAAAAACAGTGTGTACTGTACATGGAAATAATGCTGCAAGGAGTGCTAGTGGGAAGGAAAATTGTCAAGTTGGATTAATTGTTAGGTTGTATATGTTGCAGTTCGTGTTTGATTATCTCTTGATCAGAGGATGCAACCCCAACTGCAGGATGCACCCTTGACGCACATCACACTCCATTTTTTGTTTTTGAGGGGATCGAGCTCCAGCTAAATGAACTAACTAATTGCCCGTGTTGGATTAACATCGATTATGTATAACAGATAGAAAACTCATGTACATTAGATGGTATTGTAAATTTGATTTACTGTTGAATACAAAACTTGATTAATCTTCAAGAAATAAACCCGTGTATAGAGGCAAAAGAGGGAAGGACTGACGTGCGTGCGTGGGTAGCGGGATGGTTTTCGCCTGGTTTCTTGCGTGCTAAGAGCATCTCCAGCCGCGCCCCCAAGAAGGCCCCCCAGGCATTTTTTCGTCCGCCGGCGCCAAAAATCGGCCCAATCGTGCCCCAAGAGCCCAGTTTTCGCCGGCTCGGGTCGAAATTGGCGCCGGCGGACCCAACCCGAACCCGGCGCGCTGGGGGTCGCTCGGGGGCGCTGGGCGAATCGTTTTTGACGCGAAGAGCCGCGGCCCCGCCGCGTCAGCGACTCTACTCTCTTCTCGCCCCTTCGTCGTCCTCATCGCCTCGTTTCCCGCGGCGAATCAATGCCAAAGCTGGCGCGCGCTGCCGCGCCGGTCAGCCTCCATTGATGCCTCACGGGCGGCGAAGTGAAGGCTGGGCGACGCGTCCCTCGGCCGCCACGCAATCACGCCACGCGTAGCGCGCCGGCCAAGCCTACCACGCGGCGTCTCCGCCTATAAAAGCCGACTGCAAGCGCGCAGGAGAGACTCACCCCGATCATCCACCGACGACGCGCTCATTTCTCCCCCTTTCCTTCTCTCGCCGTCATCAGTTGAGAAAGTATGGCCGAGCGTTTCCCAGGCGACGGCGCGGCGGCGAACGGATTCGGGCGCCGTCATCTGCACGAGGACGAGGCTCGCCTCCTTTTCGAGGCCGAGTACTCGGTCCCGCCGGACATGCGGGTGCCCGGGGCGTGGAGGATCAGCGCCGGCGGTGTGCCGGTGCCCCCGGTACCCACCGGCGCGGCGCGGCGTGCGGAGATCGCACGCATCCGCTCGTCTCTGCCGCGTGCGGCGAGGGAGGGGCCCCGGTCCGTCCCCGACAGCCCAATCTGGGAGCCGTACTTCCGCCGCCAGCACAACGAGCAGCTCGAGGCCACCAACGGCGTCGTGCCCTCCGGCAGGTTCAACGCCGCCGGCCGGCGTCGGTGGTGGGGCGTGCCCGGGCGCACGTTGGAGTCCGTCCTCGAGTATATCGAGGGCGGCAACACGCCGCGCCTCGAGTACCCCGCTCCCCCGTCCTTCTCACGCCGCTGGGGCCGCCAGGGAAGCTCCTGGACGCCGAGACGCATGGAGACCGGGGTGTCGTCCTCCTCGTCCGGCGGCTCTCCCTGCCTCCACCTCCGCCCCGTCAAGCCGGAGCCCCAGGACACACCTGTCAGCGCGCGTACCCGCAGCTCCGGCGCCCTCGTCGAGCCCAAGGTGGAGCCCAGCCTCCCCCCGGAGCACGAGGAGATAGCCCGGCGCGGCTTCTCCGACGAGGACGCCATGTGGTGGTCGCGCGACGACTACCTGCGCGAGGAGATGATCCGGCAGCACCGGGCCCTGGAGGAGATCGCCGCCCGCAAACGTGGGCGCGAGGACGAGGACGATGTCGTCGTCCTCGATAGCGACGACGACGACGCCCCCGGACCGTCCAATCCGCCGCGCCAACCGGGGGAGGGATGCAGCAGGGACGACGGAAGTGTAGGCGGGGGCGACGACGACAACGGCGGTGACTACACACGGTTCTACAGCCTCCTCGGCATGTAGAACCGCTTGGGCGGGCGGCGAGGGAGACGGCGGGGGTAGCCCGCGGTAGTTTTTTTTTGTAAAATATGTTTAAATTTGAACGAACTCGCCCGTGTTTGCGTTGTGTTTGTGCGGAATTTGAACATTTTAAAAACCCGTGGGGGGCCGCGACTGGGGGCATCACGCCCCCAGTGCACGGTTTAGCACCGGTGCGCCCTCAGGGGGCGATTTTTTGCCCCTCCTAGGGGTCCAACGGCTGGAGATGCCCTAAGCATGGGATGGGCGTGAGCGAAGGTTGAGCGAAATGAAAACGTTATGCTTTTTTTAGGTAGTGTATAGATAGATTGATTTGCCGGGTACGATAGTGAATCGATTGGGGTTGCTGGAGACAATTTTTGGTTGGTGATTGATTTAATTTTTTATGGCAGTGGATCTGCTGGGAAAACACCCGAGTGCATACGAAGAAAGAAAGAAGATGTGATCAAACTGGATGACGTTGTAGTTGGTAAAAGGAAATAGAGAATGGTGAAAAGATACTTCAATCTATGGGGCCCTGGTGGGACGTACAAACTCCCCTTTAATACTAACTACATTGTAACAGGGCACCACATTTTAATGGTTTAACACCAATCATGTCTAACATATACCTTTAGAATACTCATGTACATTAGACTGTATTGTCGATTTCATTTACCATTAAATAATTCCTCCTCCACCACCAACCCCTCTCCCTTTCTCTAAAAAAAAAACGAAGACTTGATTAACCTTGAAGAAATAAACCCGTTGTTAGAGGTAAGGATGGACCTGCATGCGTGGGTTGTAACGGACCGATTTCCCTGGTTTTCTTGGCTTTCTAAGCGTGGGTTGAAGGTGGTCGAAGGTTGAGTGAAATGGAAATGTTGTCTCTTTTCTTGCAGTGTAGACTGATTGATTTGCGTGTATGGTAGTGAGTCTGTTGGGCTATCGGAGGGTGGATATGATTAAGTGCAAAAGCTATATATCGCTTACTGTGATACATATGATAGCCTCGCCTATATGGAGGACTACAGTGGACCGGCCCAAGGAGTGGTTTCGAGAAAATGGTTTCTCGAACCTTCCACCCGGTTCTGGACCGGTTTGGAGAAAGTTATACTGGTATTTTTCTTTGTTTTTTTATCTTTTATGTCTTTTTCTCTATCATTTTTTCCTTTTTATTTTTTTGAAAATACATCTCACATTTTCTTAATACACGTAGAATATTTTTTGTATACAAATCGAACATTTTTAAAATATACATTGAAAAGTTTCTAAATACATGTTGATTATTTATCGGATGCATCTTGAAAACTTGTAAAATACACATTGGACATCACTTAAGTGCACATAGAAATTTTTTCAAGCACATGTTGACCATTTTGTAAAAAGTTATGAACATTTTTTTCTCAAAACATGCAAACACTAGTTAAGTGTTAGAACAATTTATATATGTTACTAATGTTTTTAAAAATCATGTGAACAATGTTTTACATTTCATGAACACTTTTTTAAAAATGCCATGAAAGTTAATTTTAAAAGTTATCCACTCTGCGGGAACTAGGATCATGAAACATAATTTTTACCAACACACGAATAGGTAGATATCATGAAGCGCAAAAGTTATATATCGCTTACTGTGATACATACAGTAGCCTCGTCTACACGAGAGCGCTAAACTGGGCCGACCTAAGAAGCAGTTTTCGGAAACCGGTCGTGGAACCTTCCGCCCCGTTTTGGCTGGTTTGGAGAAGGTTCTACGTGGTTTTTTCCCTTTAAGATGTGTTTTTATCTATCATTTGCTTTTTCAAAATACATGTCATGTTTTTCTGAATACACATTGAACATTTGTCGTATAGAAATCAAATATTTTTTATACACAGTGCACATTTTTAAACACACATTGAAGTTTTTTTCAAAAAATTCATTAACATTTTCTAAAACATGCAAACATTTATTAAGTGCTAGAACAAATTTTAAATTTCATGACCATTTTTATACGTGATGAATATTTTTTAAATTACACAAGAAATTTTTTCTATTTCATGAGCATATTTTAAAAATGTCATGCAACATATTTTAAAATGCGTGAACTGATTTGAATGACACGAGTATTTTTTTGCAAGGTACACAATTGTTTTTCAGAAATCACACAAAAAATGTCACGAACATTTTTTGAATCAACTTCAAAAAAATGATCGACGTGTTTTTTACACTGCATTACAATTTTTTTCTAATTTGCATGGTGAAGATTTTTTAAAATTTCAGCAGTATAATGTCTGGAATATATATATTTAGAATATTCGAAAATTTAAAAAAGAATAAAAAGAGCAGAACAAACTAATGAGTGAAGTAGAGTGCTAATGGGCCAACCCTCTAGCGCATCGCTTGAGGCAAGGCTACACTCGGTCTCGCGTGAAGCATACTTAGAAGCAGCAATGATGAAGGCATACTATTGAGTAGAGTGGACCTACCTTGAATCCGTTCTGTTGAAAATGGTTTTTAAACCAAGCTGGGTTTCTAAGATAACAAATTATGTCTTGATAATTTCATTTAATGTTTTGGTGAATGGAAGCAACCTGGAGGGTTTAGAACAACTAGCCATGTACACCCCTTTTAAGTTTTCAGTTGGAAACAACCATTCTATCTACTCTATTTTGGGATGACAATTGGCCACCATAGGATAATCTACTCAGAGCGCTGCATCCTGCTTGGTTAACCCACTGGATATTATCTTAGATCTTAAATAGCGTTACTAGAACATGGAACACGGAGCGATTGTTAGAGCATATGTAGGAACCTGATACAAAGTCATTTTCAACATCTCCCTCAGCTCTTGGAATATCATTGATAGCTAGGCATGACATTACTAACGTAGTGGCATTTTTTGTATGATGTACTTGCCGGCCGCTGGTGATACAAAAAGGAGGAGGCTGGACTGACTTGAGGGATGAGCGACATTGTGAGACCAAGGCGCAAACCAAGGCAATGGAAATTGCTTTGGAATATCAAAGTTTTGGAAGTTGTTGAATATTTTTCTTAGAGGTTACCATGGAATTCTATCCCTACTGGTCATGTCAGACTCAAGAGGAATATGTTGGACATTGATGTTTGCTTGCTATGCAATGGTGCACAAGATACGTGGCGACATACTCTAATAGATTGTAACCGGGCAAAGTGTGTCTGGTCCCTTCTTGACGAAGATCTAGTTGAGCACTTGATTGCATGCAAACAGTCAGATGCAAGGTTGTTGTTGCTTGATCTCAGAGAGTCATCAAATGCTGGTGATTTCACTAAAGCTTTGGTTAGCTTATGAGCTATTTGGTGGCCGTGACGCAAAACGATACATGAACACTAGTTCCAATCCTCACTATCAACATTGTGCTTTATCCAGAAATATTTGGCGACCTTGCTTTGTTACTTTAGCATGCCAAGAATGTGAATCCATCTAGACATTTGCAAAGGATAAAACGGTGGAAGCCAACCTCACAAAATTTCTCTAGGATGAACAGTGATGCGCCCGTTTCCAAGAATCAAGAAAAGGGTGCCATTGCTACACTGTGTCGTCACGAGCAGGGAACATATCTAGTGCTTCGATTATGGTTTTGTTGAAATTAACTGTACACGAGATTATGAAATGTCATGGAGCGAGTGCCTGAATTTCCCCTCTGATATGTATTTGAGAAAAGTTCAAGCGGCGGCATATTGCATGGCAACCGTGAAACATTTGAAGGAACAATATTGTGGCTCTAGCACCATGATTATTGAAGAAATCAAACCAAAGATTGAAGACCTTAAAGAAACCAGGATTGAGCATGAAATGAGAGAAGCTAATTCTGAGGCACATGATCTGGCTAAGGCTGCGCCATCCATTGCTTGTATTTCAAACTCTATAATAGTTTAATAAAGTGTTTTAACCCTTAAAAAACAGTCCATGCATAGGGCGGGGTAAGAGACATCACGCACCCGTCCCCACCTAATGGGTCAGCCCACTTGGGGCTTTCTTGTGCAATTGTTTTATTTGATTTCTTTTCTTTTCTTTTATCTTTTCTGTTCATACTTTTTTTCTTATTTTTGTTTCGGGAACAATTTTAAATTCAATAAGAAGTTTTTAAATTTGGAAACAATTTCCAATTCACGAGTATTTTTTTATATTTTAGAACTTAAATGAGAAAGTTTTTAGTAACGAACATTTATAAATTTGTGAATGTATTTTTTTACTCCACAAACATTTTCTTAAATTCAATTTTTTTTTAAATTTTGCAAAAAAATTGCGAGTTTTTTTAAATTCCATGATTTTTTTTCAAATTCCATCTTAAAAAATTCTTGAACACATTTTTAAATTGGTGGGAATTTAAAAATCCGTGATCAACATTTTAATTCAGGAACATTTTAAATGTATGAACATTTTCTTTAATTCCATTACATTTTTAATGCACAATAATTCTCTAAATTCACTATTCTTTTTAAATTCTACAAGAATTTTTAAATATAGACTCTAAAAAAATCATGAGTTTTTGAGAATTTTGGAACATTTTTTCCAATTTGTTTTTTATATTAAAAATTTGAACATCTTTTTAAATCCAAACATTTTTTTAATTTGATTAATTTTTATTTTTAAAATCATATAACAAAACTGTTTTGTGAGAAAGGAAAAACTCCCGGTAAGCTTAACGAAGAATGCTTCCCTACTGGCGAATGCTTGCTACAGCAGGTTACCTGGACAAAAGGCAAAAAAAAGACAAAGAAAACCACTTGGAAACCAGAAGATGGCCAACCCACCCTCCGGACGGGTATGTGTGTCCTCGTTGTTCGTCGCACAACATAAACAAGGGAATAATTTCAAAGAAAGAAGATTACGTCGACCAAGAATGAGCATATGCATATGTCGACAATGTTGGGTCCAGATATCCATATTTTTTTCATCCCTCACTAGCTTATTGATTCCCATTTCGTAAAGAAATAAGCTACCCGTGGAGCAGTCATTATGTTGTCATTCTTCGAGTTAGCTTTGGAACATTCCTTGACCTTTTGTGAATCAGCACGTGCCAAAATAAGCATGAAACAAAATCTCCGTTTTTAATTAGATTTGGTGATAATGGTGATGGTGAGAGATAAGATGGTGAAAAAAACACCGAAAAAAAAAAATCTACCGATCTGCTCCTGAATCCTGATCCTAGCTCCTGTCTATATGGGAAGCGGCAACTCAACCCAACCCAGGAAACCGACTAAGCACGCACCTAGTACGTAGCTCCCTTTCTTTTCTCTCATCGGTCGGCCTGAAAATGGGCAGCTCCGTGGACATCGCCGCCGTCTCCGCGTTGGCCCTCCGCGGCGACAAGCCAGCGTTTCAGCCACTCGATCCCGTGGATGTCCGCGCCTACCCTCACAAGGCCGTCGACTTCATCTCCGACTACTACGCCAACGTTGAGTCCATGCCGGTCCTCCCGGGCGTCAAGCCGGGCTACCTGCAGGCAAGGTTTAAACTTTCGGTAACAATTTTTTTCCAGCGGAACGGACGCTTTGGCATGCACGTCGCTCTTCTGTCAAAATTAACTTACTATGATATTTGTGTCCTTTTAAAATTTTGATTTAAAATTAGTTTGGGTTTGGTTTGGTCAGGAATTTTGCGATTACAAAAACCCACTGATATTTTGTCAAATTTCATTGATAATTTGAATCGTGTTTGTTGTCGCAGGAGGAACTTATGCCGTCTCCTCCCACCTATCCTATGCCGTTCGATATCACCATGAAGGAGCTGAAGGCCTCTGTAGTTCCTGGTATGACGCATTGGGCCAGCCCAAACTTCTTCGCGTTCTTCCCCGCCACCAACAGTGCCGCCGCCATCGCCGGTGATCTCATTGCCTCTGCCATGAACACTGTCGGCTTCATGTGGCAAGCCGTTCCCATGGCAACCGAGATGGAGGTTCTCGCGCTTGACTGGCTCGCGCAGCTTCTTCGCCTGTCGGCTACATTCATAAACCGCACCAGCACTGGAAGCCGTGGCACCGGGGGTGGTGTCATCCTCGGCAGTCGGCACCACCAGCGAAGCTATGCTAGTCACCTTTGTTGCCGCCCGTGATGCCGCTCTACATCGGAGTGGTTCTGTCGGCGTCTCCGGCTTGCCACGTCTGACAGTCTAAGCCACCGACTAGACCCACTCCACCTTCTTCAAGGTTTGTCGCCTCGCCGGGTTTGACCCCGCCAAACATCCGCTCCATCCCTACCATGTTGGAGAACCACTATGAGCTTGACCCAGCCAGGCTGTTCGAGGCAATGCAAGCTGACGCCGATGCTGGTCTTGTGCCAACATATGTCTGTATCACGGTGGGCACCACGTCCACCAACGCTGTCGACCCGGTGAGCGCTATCGCCAAAGTGGCCGCATTGTTCAGCGCGTGGGTCCATGTCGACGCCACCTACGCCGGTAGTGCCCGCGTATGCCCAGAGTTCCGCCACCACCTCGACGGCGTCGAGCGTGTGGACTCCATTAGCGCCAGTCCACACAAGTGGCTTCTTACCTGCCTTGATTGCACCCGCCTCTACGTCCGCGACGCTTGCCGCCTAAGAACATCTCCAACAGACGCGCTAAACAGGCGCCGTGCCGCAAAATCCCCCGTTTTAGCGCGCGCGCAACCCGACGGATGGCTCCAGCGGGCGCGCAATAACCGCGCGCGCGGTATAAGCAGTTGGGCGCGCGCTAGGAAGCGGTACCTCGCACGGTGTATTTGCGGCGCCCGCTTCCGCGCGCGGCACACACGACGCTCGCGCTGCGCTCTTCTTCTTCCCCTCCAAAGCCCCGCGCGTGTCGGCGCCGGCGACCCGCACCCATGGACGCACGCGCCGGCACCCCGCTCACCCCGTCCTATAGCCGCGACCCCCCCACCCCGCCGCCGCCGCCACAAACCCTAGCCCGGGTGGCATTGGCCTCGCCTCCGCCGGAGCTCCTCCGACGAGCGGCCTCGCGCGCGGCCTCTTCATGCCGCCGCGGATGACCTCGGCGACGGGTGGCGTCGCGCCGACGCTGGCCCGAGCCGCCGCCCCCTCCTCCTCAAAGCTCCCCAATGCGGCGCGGCCAAAGAAGGGCAAGACATCGGCGAAGAAAAACAAGGCGGCGGACGGCTCCGGCACCTCCAAGGCGAAGAGGAAGAAGCTTGCGGGGCGTGCGACGGGCGCGGCGGCTGCCGAAGCGCCGGCAAGCTCACTCGTTGAGCCGGCGGCCGGCGCGCACAACATGTTCGACGAAATGCCTCCAAGGTAAAAAAATTCTAACTTTTCATTTTTTGTTATTTTTTGAATGCATTCGTCACATATAGATAGCTTATTTGCATTGTGCAAAAAATTTGTAGTCTCAATGATGATGCATACATGTCAACGATGGGTGTTGGCTCCAACAATTCGCATTGGTCTCAAACCAATGACATGCATTTTGAAGACCATGAGTTCGAGGTGGACGAGGAGGGTGAGGGCATTGTCGATGCACCGAAAGGAAGAGCGGGCAATTACACCAACACCGATGACATCTTACTATGCAATACTTGGTTGCAAGTGTCGAGGGATCCATCCGTTGGAGGTGATCAAAGTAGAGATGCTTATTGGAACCGGATGAAGGAACACTTTGATGCTCACAACGTGAGTGGAATTGACCACTCCAACCGATCACTTAGGTCCCGATGGTCGACAATCAACTCGGATTGTCAAAGGTGGGCGGCCTGTCAAAAGGTGGTTGACAAGTTGAACCCAAGTGGCACAATTGAGGATGATAGAGTAAGTGCCATTTCATCTTACATGTTGGTGCTAAACTTGCTTTGTTTTGCTTGTTGTTGGTGCTAACTTGCTTTGTTTTCATGTAGTACAACATTGCGCAAAACTTGTTCAAAGAAGAGGAGGAAAACCAAGAAGGGGAAGATCAAGAAAGGAAGGGTATTTACTTTGCCTCATTGCTATGATGTGTTGAAGGATGATGAGAAATGGAAGAAGCGTGAAGATTTGGATGATTTGCATTTGAGCGACAAACGGAAGCGAACAATTAAGTTGCATGATGATGATGATGATGAGGATGATGCATCAAGTGATGACGGCAAGAGAAGCCCCATACCCAACTCGGTTTCATACTCGAAGCCAAAGCGGCCGGATGGGTGCAAGAAAGACAAAACCGAAAAAAAGAAGAGGAAAGGAGATGATGAGCTCAAAAATGCTATGGAAACTATTGTGAAGGCAAGAAAAGAAGCCAACGAGGTGAGGAAAATGGCAAGGACCCAAGATGCCGCGGCCGAGGAGAGAAGGTTGGTGGCCGAGGAGAGAAGGGTGGCGACCGAGGAGAGGAAGGTGGCTTTGGAGGAGAGGAAGGTGATCAATGAGGAGCGAACTAGATTGTTGGAATGGGAGAAGCACTTGTTCTTCTTGGACACAACTAACCTCAATGCGGCGCAAAAGGAGTATGTCAATCTTGCCCAATAAGAAGTCTTGATCCAAAAAAAGAGCCATGGTTCGTGCAATGGGTGGCGGTGGCCTCGGCACAATGGGTGGCGGTGGCATCGGCGCCATGGGTAGCGGTGGCCTCGGCGCCATGGGTGGTTTCGGAGGTACCGTGGGCGGCTTAGGTGCAATGGGAGGCATGGCTGGCTTTGGAGCACCCCCCGACGCTATGGCCACGATGGGAGGCATGAGTTTTGCTTCTCTCATGGGAGGCATGGGTGCACCTCCGGCCGCCATGGGAGGAATGTCTTTCGATGAGCCTCCTCGCACACATTCCCATGAAGATGCCGTTGAAGATCTTGCCAACACCGTCGGAGCTTCACGTGATGCGGTGCGCGATGAGGAGAGGGAGGAAGATTCATCTTCGGAGGCGGAAGAATCGTCTTCCGAAGATGAGGACGAGGACGAGGACGAGGACGAGGAATGATGTGTATTTCCTTTGTGTATTGAACTTGATTTGCATTTTGAACTTGGTTGGATGAACTTGTGGGCATGATTTTAAACTTGTGGGCATGAACTTCATCAACTTGTTTGTGTGAAATTTTTATTGTGTTGAAAATGTTCATCATTTTGTGTTGAAAAATGCCATATGCAATGCACCGGCGAGTCGCGCGCGCTGCTGGAGCGACGCGCGCGCGCTGCATTTTAGCGCGGCCACTGGAGCCAGCGCTACGCGCCGCGCCAAACCAGCCGATGCATGCGCGGCATATCTGTTTTTTGCGCGCGGCGCGACCGACGCTTGTTGGAGATGCTCTAAGTGACTCCATGAAGACCAACCCAGAGTACCTAAAGAATGATGCCATTGACTCCGCTGAGGTCACCGATTTCAAGGACATGCAGGTTGGCGTGGGTCTCCGCTTCCGCGGGCTCAAGTTGTGGATGGTCATGCGCACCTACGGCCCCGCCAAGCTCCAGGAGCACATCCATAGTGATGTCACCAAGGCCATCAAGAGCACAACAAACAAGATGATGATGAAATGAGTGGTGTGTGCTTGTAGAGAATTTGAGAGGGGAAAATGAATTCAACCAAACGCAAAACTATATTGTACACCTTACATTTTAATACTTTTTTACTTTTGCCTTTTATTTTGATTGTGGTTCTTCTTTGTGAGTGAAACTTTACATGGCAGTAAAAGGACACAATTCACATGAATGCAAGATATGAATTCCAGTTTCACAATAGTGTTTTGCTATTTCAAGCCAGTTGTTATTCTAGCTATGACTAAGTCGTACTATTCGTACACGAACACGTCACCATGTGTCACTGATGTTGAGTGCGGTATGCAAGACTTGTGAGAGGAGCCTCATTGGCAGTGCAATGCACAAGGCATGTAGTTGGCAAGGTCACTTAGAGATCCAAAACTCCACACGCCTAGGAAAACCCCTGTTAGGGAGTACATCGGCTATGGGATGCCCTAGGTCAGCCTAACAGTCATTTAAGCCTTGAGGTACACTGCCGTCCCACGAGATAGATAGATGAAAAAGTAGTATATTAATTTGCTTCATGGTGTGTTGTTCTTCAATCAGGCATAAAATATCTTTATATATGAGGCGAAATAATTTTCTATACAAGAAAATAACTAGTTTCCATTGAAAGCCTTAAACCTAGATTAATTTGGACAAATTTTTTTGAGTACGCTCGAAGGAAGCTCGAGTACATTCTAAGAGTTCCACTGAAGAATGCATGCAATAGGTGTACTAGTAGAACGCCCGTGCGTTGCTACGGGTTTTTTGTATATAACAATAGTTTAACATCAATTGTGTATAATATATACTTTACCCTCATACTAATTATGTTTATGCATCATTGTCGACCTTTTTTGATGTAAAGACCCTCTTTCTCACTCTGTCTCTCATCTCCAACACTCTTCTTTCTCTCTCTCTCCATCCATTTTCCTATTGTGCCCTCATCTTCTCCATCCTCTCAAATTCCCTCAATCGGTTATTTAAGTGTTCGACTATACACAAAATAATATTTTCCAGTGTAATATTTTCAGGACTAAGAGCATCTCCAATAGACGGTCCATATATAAAAATAACCAACTTTTGAATCTTCTAAGGCAAAAAATATCTCTCCATCAGATGGTCCATATGTAAATATTTTTACATTTCCGCCTCCACGAGACATAAAATACAACACCTCGCGGTGCAAATTTACATTTCTAGAGACAGGAGATGTAAAAACCGTGGCCGCGCACCAACGCCCAACCGCCCTTCAGTTTATTTCCCCCCTTCTTCCTCCCACCCGCCCGCTGCCGCCCCGCCGCAGCTCCTCGACGCCGCCCTGCCGTAGATCCGACCCCGTCCCTACCACCGCCGCCGATTCCACCCTGCCTGGACCACCGCCCGCCGTCGTACGAGTGGATCGGGCCGTCGCCGCACCGCGCCGCCCTGGCCCCGTCCGCCTCCGCCCCGCCCCGGACCCGTCTGCCTTAGACCCGCCCCTGACCGCCTCCGGCCTCTGCCCGCCCCCGTCCGCACCGCTCACCGCCGCCGCCCGCCTTTGCCAGCACTGCACGCTGCCGCCCCGCTCCGTCCGCCTCCGCCCCACACCGCACGCCACCGCCCGCTCCCCGCCCGGCCGCCGCCCCGACCTCTCTCCATCTGCCGCCGCCCTGACTCACTCCAGCCGACGACACCACCCGATGGCGTCGAAGAAGACGCCGAAGGGCAAGTCGGGTTTCTTCGGCGTGAGGGTGAAGCCCTCTGGGAACTCCGGAGTGGAGTTCTCTGACGCCGCACGGCGTTGGTGGCTCGGCACGTATCCCACCGTCGACGAGGTTGCGCGTGCCTACGACGTGGTGGTGTGGTGTGTCGGACGGCCGAAGACGGACCTCAAATTCCCGGCAATCGAGACCTAGGTGGTGGCAGAGTGGCTCATGCTGCAGGGCATCCGTATGGAGGAGATGCCGAAGAAGAAGAAGAAGAGACTGGCGGTTGTCGTCACTCCCTGTGAGAGCGACAAGGCGGCGATGGCTCGGTTTGCGTGGGAGCATCCCGAGTATGCCCAAGCCGAACATGAGTTCTACTGGAAGCGTGATATCAAGGAGAAGACAAAGAAGGAGGAGGAGGAGGAGGAGGAGGAGGAGGTGAAGAAGGAGGACGAGGCCGGCCCCTCGACGGTGATCCCCATCCTCCATCATCGTCGGAGGACGAGGAGTTCTGGGGGCTCTCGGATGACTCCGAAGAGTCGTACTGGATGCCCTCGGACAACGAGTAGTTCTGCTAGTTTAAATTTATGTCATCTATGTTTTAACTATGTTTGAATTTGATGTTTAAACTATGTTGAGATGAAGTAGTAGTTGGTCATTTTCAGAATTTTACATCTTCGTTTTGGACCATCTGTTGGAGTTGCTCTTTTGCATCTCCGTTTTGGACCATCTATTGGAGTTAAGCCTTTTTCGGAGATGTAAAAAACATTTTTTGGTGATGTAAATTTTTACATCACCGGTTTGGATCACCAAAATATACATCATCTATTGGAGATGCTCTAAGCATTATATTTGCCACCACAACAAAAGGAATTTCATGGAAATTGTTTTGGGTGATTCTCTCTATCCTTAAAAGTTTTCAAGGGTCATGAGAAATATTCTGTGGAGCACTACAACACACTCCACACATACGGTGGCGTAATATTTCATTTTCTGATAAGAAACGTATAATTTTTTTATCTATTTGTGTGAAGTATTGAAAGCAGATAGTTAGAGCAACTCTAGTAGACCCCGCATCCCGCCGACCCGCAAAACGCATTTGCAGTTCGCGCAAAATGGTCTTTGCGGGCTGGCACGGACGATCACAGATGCAGACCCCTCAAACGGACCTGCATAAAAGTATATTCACGGAATATGATTTTTACGGGTCGACTTTGCGGGATCTGCTCTTTGCGCTGCTACATCCCGCATCTCATCAGCCCGCAAATATCAAATCCAACATATCAAAACAAACGTAAATAAAACTAAATTATTCAAATCAAACATAATACAATAATCACCCACATTACAAATAATTATTCAAATCACCGTAGCAAACTTAAATAATGCAATACAAAACTTGTCATGAATACAAATACAAATGAATACAAAAATTAGTCACTGTCTAGCCTTTTGCCAATGGTGCTCAATGAGATCCTGCTGAAGTTGAAAGTGTGTGTTTGCATTTTTAATCTCCTTGTATGTCTGAAGAAAAACTCTAATGCGGTTAGGGTCTCTAGCTGGTTTGACACGGCTACCCACATTGTCATAGAAGAATTCCAAGTTCATTCCTCTCTCATCTTCAAGAATCATATTGTGCAGGATAACACAACATGCCATGATATATTTCAAGGTTTTCTCATCCCAAAAATGAGCAGGACCACGGACAATGACAAACCTAGATTGCAAAACACCGAATGCTCTTTCAATGTCTTTTCGGGCTGCCTCTTGCACCCTTGCAAATTCACATTGTTTTTTAGTTTTGGGTTCTTTGATGCTCTTGACAAATGTGCATCAAGGAGGGTATATACCATCTGCAAGATAGTATCCCTTTGTGTATTCATGCCCATTGATAGTGTAGTTGCAAGCAGGAGCATCACCACTAGCAAGCCTAGCAAACAAATGAGACCGTCACAACATATTGATATCATTGAGAGTGCCCGGCATACCAAAAAAGCAATGCCAAATCCATAAATTCTCGGATGCTACGGCCTCTAGAACAATTGTTGCATCACGAGACTTGCCACTATACATTCCTTGCCATGCCTTGGGGCAAATTTTCCAAGTCCAATGCATACAATCAATGCTACCTAGCATGTCGGGCCAACCTCTTCTCTCATTAGATGCCATCAATTTCTTTGTGTCATCTTCGTTGGGTGCCCGAAGATACTCAGGACCAAAGACACGGATGATCACTTTTGCAAATCTACGCACAGACTCAATTGTAGTATCTTCACCAATGCGAAGGTACACATCGGCATAGTCAGCCGGGACGCCATATGCAATCACCCGCATAGCTGCGGAGAATTTTTGATATGCACTAAATCCCTTTAAGCCCACAACATTTCTTCTTTGAGTGAAATACCGGCAATTTGCCTCGCAAGCTTGAACAATTTTCAAAAAGAGGGATCGACGCATTCGGTACCTTCTCCAGAAGAGGTGCGGTGGATACGTAGGATTCTCCGCGAAGTAGTCTTGCATCAACATCTCATTCCCAAGATGACAATTCCAAGGAATGCAAAGACGCCCGATGGTCAATCCTTGATACGTCCATTTTGCATCATGCTTTTATATCGATATTTATTGCATTATGGGCTATTATTACACATTATGTCACAATACTTATGCCTATTCTCTCTTATTTTACAAGGTTTACATAAAGAGGGAGAATGCCGGCAGCTGGGATTCTGAGCTGGAAAAGGAGCAAATATTAGAGACCTATTTTGCACAGCTCCAAAAGTCCTAAAACTTCATGGAAGTCAATTTCAGAATATATAATAAATATTGAGCGCAAGAAGTTCACCAGGGGGCCCACACCCTGCCCACGAGGGTGGGGCGCGTGCCCTACCCCCTGGGCGCGCCCCCTACCTCGTGGGCCCCCTGGTGGCCCTCCGATGACCATCTTCTGCTATATGAAGTCTTTCGATGGGAAAAAAAATCATAAGCCATCTCCTCGGACGAAACTCCGCCGCCACGAGGCGGAACCTTGGCGGAACCAATCTAGGGCTCTGGCGGAGCTGTTCTGCCGGGGAAACTTTCCTCCGGGAGGGGGAAATCATCGCCATCATCATCACCAATGCTCCTCTCATCAGGAGAGGGCAATCTCCATCAACATCTTCACCAGCACCATCTCCTCTCAAAACCCTAGTTCATCTCTTGTATCCAATTCTTGTCTCCAAGTCCGGGATTGGTACCTGTGGGTTGCTAGTAGTGTTAATTACTCCTTGTAGTTGATGCTAGTTGGTTTATTTAGTGGAAGATCATATGTTCAGATCCTATATGCATATTAATACCCCTCTGATTATGAACATGAATATGCTTTGTGAGTAGTTACGTTTGTTCCTGAGGACATGGGAGAAGTCTTGCTATTAGTAGTCATGTGAATTTGGTCTTTGTTCGATATTTTGATGAGATGTATGTTGTCTATCCTCTAGTGGTGTTATGTGAACGTCGACTACATAACACTTCACCATTATTTGGGCCTAGAGAAAGGCATTGGGAAGTAATAAGTAGATGATGGGTTGCTAGAGTGACATAAGCTTAAACCCTAGTTTATGTGTTGCTTCGTAAGGGGCTGATTTGGATCCATATGTTTCATGCTATGGTTAGGTTTACCTTAATACTTTTGTTGTAGTTGCGGATGCTTGCAATAGAGGTTAATCATAAGTGGGATGCTTGTTCACGCAAGGACAGTACCCAATCATCGGTCCACCCACATACCAAATTATTAAAGTACCGAACGCGAATCATATGAACGTGATGAAAACTAGCTTGACGATATTCCCATGTGTCCTCGGGAGCACTTTTCTCTATATAAGAGTTTGTGCAGGCTTATCCTTTGCTACAAAAGGATTGGGCCACCTTGCTGCACTTTATTTACTTTTGTTACTTGTTGCTCGTTACAAATTATCCTATCACAAAACTATCTGTTACCACTTATTTCAGTACTTGCAGAGAATACCTTGCTGGAAACCGCTTATCATTTCCTTCTGCTCCTTGCTGGGTTCGACACTCTTACTTATCGAAAGGACTATGATAGATCCCCTATACTTGTGGGTCATCAAGACTCTTTTCTAGCACCGTTGCCGGGGAGTGAAGCACCTTTGGTAGGTGGAATTTGGTAAGGAAAATTTATATAGTGTGCTAAAATTTACTGTTATTTGTTACTATGGAAAGTAATCCTCCGAGGGGCTTGCTCGGGGTATCTTCACCCCGACCAGTAGAGCAAAGAGTTGCTCCTCAACCTACTGAACCTACTGAAAAATAAAAATGAAAATGGAAATGTCTGCTTTGAAATTCCTTCGGGTATGTTAGAAAAACTGCTAGATAATCCTTTTGCAGGAGATGGAACAATGCATCCTGATGAGCACCTAATATATGTTGATGAAGTTTGTGGATTATTTAAGCTTGCAGGTGTACCCGGAGATGTTGTTAAGAAGAAGGTCTTCCCTTTATCTTTGAAGGAAGATGCATTGACATGGTATAGGCTATGTGATGATACGGGGTCATGGAACTACAAACGATTGAAATTCGAATTTCAACAGAAGTTTTATCCTATGCATCTTGTTCATCGTGATCGCAATTATATATATAATTTTTGGCCTCGCGAAGGAGAAAGCATCGCTCAAGCTTGGGGGAGGCTTAAATCAATGTTATATTCATGCCCCAATCATGAGCTCTCAAGAGAGATGATTATTCAAAATTTATATGCTCGACTTTCTGATAAAAATCGCACGATGCTCGATACTTCTTGTGCTGGCTCTTTTATGATCAAGACCATTGAATTCAAATGGGATTTATTGGAAAGAATTAAATGCAACTCTAAAGATTGGGACCTCGACGAAGGTAAGGAGTCAGGTATGACACCTAAGTTTGATTGTGTTAAATCTTTTATGGATACCGATGTTTTCCGTAAATTTAACACTAAATATGGACTTGACTCTGAGACAGTAGCTTCTTTCTGTGAATCTTTTGCTACTTATGTTGATCTCCCCAAGGAGAAGTGGTTTAAATATCATCCTCCCATATAAGTAAAAGTAGCTGCACCTATTAAAGTTGAAGAAAAGACTATCACTTATAATGATCCTATTGTTCCTACTTCTTATGTTGAGAAACCACCTTTCCCTGTTAGGATAAAGGATCATGCTAAAGCTTCAACCGTGGTCCGTAAAAGCAATATTAAAACTTATACACCTCTTGAGCAAGTTAAAGTTGAACCTAATATTGTTAAAGATCTTTTGGCTGATAATATTGATGGGCATGTTATTTATTTCTGTGATGAAACTGCTAGAATTGCTAAACTGTAGCGACCAGACCTCAAACAGTCTGATCTCTGTGCTCAAGTGTCATCCCTGGATCAGTAATGCTGACACCACACAGTACTTGAAGGATTTATAACAGAGTAGCAATCACACACTTATTACATCGAGTGTCTCAATAGAGAACTTATTACAATAAATATGGCTTAAGGCCATCTAATAACGATAACAACGGAAGGCTTGGAAGATAAGTGAGTCCATCAACTCCAATGGCATCACTGAGTATAGAACCACGACCCTAAAACTCCTTAATCATCGTTTGAAAAGTCTGCAACATTAATGTTGCAGCCCGAAAATGGGTCAGCACATGGAATATGCTGGCAAAGTAACACATAGAGAGTAATGGAATGAAACAGCTATACTATATGCATATTTGGCTGGTGGAAAGCTCTATGGTTACAGTTTTGCGTAAAGCCAATTTTTCCCTACTGCAAAGGAATAAATTTTATTTAACTATCATGGTAGTTGTTAAACATTGAGAATGGTTGACAGCATTCTCAATCCCAATTAAGCATCATCATTAAAAAAACCCAACAAAATTAAATTTTAGAGTAACATGTTGAGATTCACATGATAATCCAAGTACTAGATACTCAAGATGTCCATAATTGGGGACATGCCTAACCATGATTAGTTTATACACTCTGCAGAGGTTTGCGCACTTTTCCCCACAAGACTCGATCGCCTCCGTTTGGTTTCTCGCACTACATGGTGTTTGAGAAGACGGATGACCGAGACACAGTCTTTCAGAAGCGCTAGCACCTTACGATGGATAGACCGTTACACCTACTTTCTCCTACATCTGCTAGTCTACCCTGTAAGAGTTCGCACGACTTAATCAACTATGCTAGAGCCCATAATAGCTTGTGGCTGCACACGGAAGTTTCTAGTATGAAAAATCTCATGATCCCTTTGGGCCTGGGTGGCGGTCCATAAAGAAAAACAGGCAATCCTGGAATACCCAGGTACCTCAATCCACCCAGATGTGTGTTTAAGTTGCCACCTTAGATAAACCATTAAATTAACAAACTCACATCTGTCATGGATATCACTCACCCAATCCACGTCTACTAGCATAGCATGGCATAATAGGCAAACGTAGAAGTAACTCCCAAAGGTTTGATAATACAACAGGTAATAGGTACTACCTCAACTACTTCCCATCCCACAATTTAATTAGATCCTAATCATGCAATGTTTGAGGATTGATCTAATGCAACAAAACTGGATAGTAGGAGGTATGATCAAAGTGTTACTTGCCTTGCTGATGATCCACGAAACTTAAAGATTCGAAGTAATAGGGGGCGCACTCCGGGTATTCTATCACAGACAAACAAACAAGCATACAATAAGTACTCATCTAATGCACAGGTAAAACTCAAATAAGAGATCTAACCAGAAGGTCGGCGAGAGATCTATAAAAAAAATCTACTCGGTAACTCCGGCGAGAGATCCGACGGCGGCGGCGGCGCTAGGGCGGGGCTGGGGCGGCGCGCTAGGGTTTGGGGGAGACCCCGGGCTGGGCTCCGCGGCTTATAAAGCCTGGACGGGCCTGGTGTCCAGGTCGGACACGGCCCGTAGGTCGGTTGCGTTTTTTAAATTCCGCACAGAAAAACAAATAAAAGAAATACTAAACGGACTCCAAAAATCCCGAAATAAATTTTCCCGGGCTTCTAAAATCAAGCCGCACAAGGTGAACATTTATTTGGGGCCTAAATGCAATTTTGAAAAACGCACATTTTTCCTAAATTCAAATAAAATAACGAAAAACTCTGAAAATATTATTTGATTTTATTATTAAATCCTCAATATTTCTTTATTTTGGGAAAGTCAATTTATTCCCTCTCTCATATTTTTGTAATAGAAATAATTGATGATAAAATAATTAAAATCAAATGATCCTATTCTCAAAATTTGAGAAAACTCAAATATGAAAATAACGAAATCCCCAACTCTCTCCATGGGTCCTTGAGTTGCATAGAATTTCTAGGATCAAAACCAAAGGCAAATAAATAATGATATGCAATGATGGTCTAATGTATAACATTCCAAATTGAAAATTTGGGATGTTACAAACCTACCCCCCTTAAGATGAATCTCGCCCTCGAGATTCGGGTTGGCTAGAAAATAGGTGAGGGTGGTCCTTGAGCAAATCTTCCTCTCGCTCCCAGGTGGCTTCATCCTCCGTGTGGTGGCTCCACTGAACCTTACAAAACTTGATAACCTTGCTGCGGGTGACTCGGCTGGCAAACTCGAGAATCTTAACTGGTTTCTCCTCATAGGTCAAATCACTGTCCAACTGAATTGCTTCCAGTGGTACCGTATCTCTCAGCGGTATGTCAGCCATCTCCGTGTGGCACTTCTTCAACTGAGAAACGTGGAACACATCATGAACTCCTGACAATCCTTCAGGCAATTCCAACTTGTAGGCCACTTCTCCCATACGTTCCAATACTCGGTATGGTCCTACAAATCGTGGCGCTAACTTTCCCTTAACACCAAAGCGCTTTATTCCCCAAAGTGGGGATACTCGAAGATAAACTCTATCTCCGACTTCGTAAACTGTCTCCTTGTGTTTAGAATCTGCATAGCTCTTCTGCCTGGATTGAGCTACCTTGAGCCTATCGCGAATCAATTTCACCTTCTGCTCAGACTCCTTAATCAAATCAGGTCCAAACAACTGGCGATCTCCAACTTCATCCCAAGACAATGGGGTCCTGCACCTCCTTCCGTACAAGGCTTCGAAAGGGGCCATCTTCAAACTGGATTGATAGCTGTTGTTGTAAGAGAATTCTGCATATGGCAAATTGTCGTCCCAACTAGATCCATAATCTAGCGCACAAGCTCTCAGCATGTCCTCCAAAATCTGATTGACTCTCTCGGTCTGTCCACCTGTCTGTGGATGAAAAGCTGTGCTGAACTCTAGCCTGGTACCCAAAGTTTCGTGCAACTGATTCCAGAACTTTGAGGTAAACTGGGTTCCTCTATCTGATTCTATACTCCTCGGAACTCCATGTAAGCATACAATCCTGGTCATGTATATCTTTGCCAACTTAGCACTGGTGTAAGTGGTCTTTACTGGGATGAAATGAGCTACTTTCGTCAACCGATCAACTACAACCCAAATCGAGTCATAGCTTGAACGAGTTCTGGGTAATCCCGTGATAAAATCCATGCCTAACTTATCCCACTTCCATTCGGGTATCGGCAATGGTTGTAGCAATCCTGCTGGCTTCTGATGCTCTGCCTTTACTCTCTGACATACATCACAAACTGCTACATACTCCGCAATATCTTTCTTCATTCTGTTCCACCAGAAAATATCCTTCAAATCCAAATACATCTTGGTATTTCCACGGTGAATCGAATATGGTGAATCGTGTGCCTCTTGCAGAATCAACCTCCTGATCTCCGGGTCATTGGGCACATAAACACGGTCTTCAAACCATAGGGTGTCGTGCTCATCCTCACGAAATCCTTTAGCCTTTCCCTCACTCATTTTCTCCTTTATAGAGGCAATCTCCTTGTCGGTCTTCTGAGCTTCTCTGATTTTATCCATCAAAGTTGACTGAATCTCCAATGCTGCTACATAGCCTCTCGAAACTATTTCCAAAGATAGCTCACGAAGATCCTCGGCTAACTCCTTTGGTATTTCTCCCGTCATTAGTGTATTGACATGGCTCTTACGGCTCAATGCGTCAGCTACTACATTAGCCTTTCCGGGATGGTAATGCAATCTCATATCATAATCCTTGATGAGCTCCAACCATCTCCTTTGTTTGAGGTTTAACTCCTTCTGCGTGAAAATGTATTTCAAACTCTTGTGATCCGTGTACACCTCACAATGATTTCCAATGAGGAAATGTCTCCATGTTTTCAATGCATGCACTACGGCTGCTAACTCCAAATCACGCGTGGCATGATTCAATTCGTGGGGTTTCAGTTGTCGTGAGGCATATGAAACAACTCTCCCTTCCTGCATAAGCACTGCTCCAAGTCCTCGCCGTGAAGCGTCGCAATACACCTTATAATCCTTGGTCTGGTCTGGCAAAACCAACACTGGTGAAGTAACCAAGCGTTTCTTCAACTCCTGGAAACTAGCCTCACACTCCTCAGTCCATATGAACTTTGTATCCTTCTTTAACAACTCCGTCATAGGTTTTGCAATCTTGGAGAAATTCTCAATAAATCTCCGGTAGTATCCTGTGAGTCCAAGGAAACTTCGGATCTCTCCAACTGTTGTTGGTGCCTCCCACTTGGTCAGGGTATCAACTTTAGTGGGATCTACTGATATACCTTCTCCGGATATAACGTGTCCGAGGAATCTGACTTCCTTTAACCAAAACTCACATTTGCTGAACTTGGCATACAACTGATGTTCTCCGAGCTTCTCAAGTACCAATCGCAAATGTTCCTTATGTTCCTCTTCATTCTTCGAGTAAACCAGGATATCATCAATGAACACCACGACGAACTTATCCAAAAATTCCATAAACACTTTGTTCATCATGTTCATAAAATAGGCAGGTGCGTTAGTCAGACCAAATGACATAATGGTATACTCGTACAGCCCATACCTGGTGGTAAAAGCCATCTTAGGTATATCCTGTTCTCGAATCTTCAACTGGTGGTATCCTGATCGCAGATCGATCTTGGAAAATACCTTAGCTCCTTGCAATCGATCAAACAGATCATTGATCATTGGTAGTGGGTACTTGTTCTTGATCGTTACTTCATTCAACCCACGATAATCAACAACCATCCTTAACGATCCATCCTTTTTCTCCACTAGAAGTACTGGTGATCCCCAAGGCGACGAACTTGGGCAAATATAACCTTTATCCAGTAACTCCTTAATCTGCTTCTTAATCTCCACCAAATCCTTTGCAGGCATCCTGTATGGTATCTTTGATATTGGCCCTGTGCCTGGCAATAGATCAATCAAAAACTCAATATCTCTATTCGGTGGCATGCCTGGCAACTCTTCGGGAAATACGTTAGGGAAATCCCTTACCACTGGTACTTCCTCCTGCACAACTCCTATTAAACAATTTACTTGAGTCCCTTTTGGCACATGTCGGGATACATACTTGATCCTTCTCCCTTCTGGGGTGGTAAGCAAAATTGTCTTACTGGCGCAATCGATGTTTCCCCCATACATCGACAGCCAATCCATACCCAGAATTACATCCAATCCTTGTGATTCCAAAATGATTAAATCCGAGGGGAACACATGCCTACCTATACTTAATGGCACTTGGAAACATCCTTGACTGGCCATATACTCTGCTCCCGGTGAGCTTACTAGCATAGGTGTTCTAAGAACCTTAGTGGGCAAGTTATACTTATCCACAAATCCCCTTGATATGTATGAATGCGATGCACCAGTATCAAAAAGAATGAGTGCAGTAAATAACTTAACCAAAAACTTACCGATTACTGCATCCGGCTGCTCTTCAACCTCCTCCATGTTAACGTGGTTCACCTGTCCCCTGTTGAAAGGGTTCGGCTTCTTCCCAGAGCTTCCATTGCCATTCTGGCCTTCAGGACATTCATTGGCATAATGTCCGGTCTTCTGACACTTAAAGCAAGTGACTTGGTTCAGGTCTTTCTTGGCTGGGGTTGATGGGTTGGTACGGTTCTGGCCGTTGCTTCCTCCATTGCCATTACCATTCTTGGTGCCGTTGTGATTGTGCGAGCTACCTCCTCCATGGGTATGCTGAAAATGTCCTCCCGATCTAGGGGTAAAACGTGGCTTCTGCTGAGCTCTTGAATTGTACTTCCCTTGTCCATACTTCCTCTTGCGGTTCTCAATTTGCTGCTGCTTCCCTTCAATCATAAGAGCACGATCTACCAACTCCTGGTAGTTGTTGAAGGTTGCTACCATCAACTGCATGCTTAACTCATCATTCAGTCCTTCCAGAAACTTCTCCTGCTTAGCTGCATCCGTAGCAACGTCATCTGGGGCATAACGTGTTAATTTACTAAAGTCCTCCACATACTGGCCAACTGTACGTCCTCCTTGGCGCAAGTTGCGAAACTCACGCTTCTTCATGGCCATAGCTCCTGCTGAAACATGGGCAGTTCGAAAAGCCTGCTGAAACTGGTCCCATGTGACAGTGTCGACAGGGAAGGTGGCTGTGAAATTCTCCCACCATGATGTTGCGGGTCCTTCAAGCTGATGTGCAGCAAACTTCACCTTCTCCGCATATGTGCATCCTGCTGTGGTCAACTCTCTAGCTGTCTTGCTGAGCCAATCATCTGCTACTATCGGCTCGGTGCTACTGGAAAACACCGGCGGATTCAGCCTAAGAAAACGGGCTAAGTGATCAACAGGTGGTGGTGGTGGTGGTGGGTTGTTGTTGTTCCCCTGATTCTGATTTTGGACTAGCAACTGCATCAATGTGTTCTGCTGCTGGATCAACTGGGTGAGCTCCGATGGAAAGGTAAATCCGGGGTCATGTCTCGGAGGCATCTGAGGGTTTAGAAAAGATGAGATTTAAGAATAGAGGGGGTCTAAAGAGAAAACACTACCCATATGCACATGAGGCAAAAGCAAACAATTCACTTCATTCAATCAAACAAGGGCATACAATCGATCTAACTATCGCAAAAGTGCTCGGACTACTGTATTTACATGGTGGACTACTACTACTGATGAGGTGGTCTACTAGAAATATTCTTCAGTTGCAGACTCCATTATATCTGCGCCGGCTTCATCAACATAGTCATCATCGCTATCATCTGGGTCCGAGTCGGTGTCGTCGATGATGATGTAGTCTTCCGGGCGAATCTCCTTGGGTTCTTCGTCTTCATCTACTGGTGTAGGGCCTCCCATAAATATTCCAATCTTCTTGATCAGATCGTCATTCTTCTCCACCAATACTTCAATTTCCTCTTCGTAATCTTCACGTGTAGCCTTGAGTTCTTCCTCCAGTTCTTTGATTCTTGTCCTAGCCTTCTTCAGGTCTATCATGTCGGCGCACATCTGGTTCTCCTATCGTCGAATGTGCTGGTTTAATTCCTGGATAAAAGCTGCAATTGATCTATCCTTTCTGGTGCCGATCATCTCCCAGTGCTCATCTCGGCGCCCACAAATCTGGTAGATAGTATCCTTGAGATCATTGCGGTAGACTTCTCCAATGCGTCCCATGGCGATGTGAGCTGCCATGCTCTTTCCTAGACTCCAAGTTGGTGCATCAAAAGAAAACTCTATGGGCTCAGTGACTGGCATGAACGTCCTTCCTGGAACTTGAACTTGAATCATCCAGCGCTCTTCTTCAGGTAAAGTGGCGTTGTAGGTTCTGGTGAAGCTTGGTACTCCTATGTTCAGGTATCTAGTGACTTCCTTCAACTGGCGTCCAAAGGGTGTATCTTCATCCGGTTGCGTGAACTTGTTCCTTGCATCCGCCATCCTAAAGAGTAGAAAAGATGAACGGTCAGAAGAGAAGAGAGTGAATAGTGTTCTAGGTCTTTAGCTTAGTGGTCGTGTCCTACAGTCAGCGTGTGCTCTGATACCATCTTTGTAGCGACCAGACCTCAAACAGCCTGATCTCTGTGCTCAGGTGTCATCCCTGGATCAGTAATGCTGACACCACATAGTACTTGAAGGATTTATAACAGAGTAGCAATCACACACTTATTACATCGAGTGTCTCAATAGAGAACTTATTACAATAAATATGGCTTATGGCCATCTAATAACGATAACAACGGAAGGCTTGGAAGATAAGTGAGTCCATCAACTCCAATGGCATCACTGAGTATAGAACCACGACCCTAAAACTCCTTAATCGTCGTCTAAAAAGTCTGCAACATTAACATTGCAGCCCGAAAATGGGTCAGCACATGGAATATGCTGGCAAAGTAACACATAGAGAGTAATGGAATGAAACAGCTATACTATATGCATATTTGGCTGGTGGAAAGCTCTATGGTTACAGTTTTGCGTAAAGCCAATTTTTCCCTACTGCAAAGGAATAAATTTTATTTAACTATCATGGTAGTTGTTAAACATTGAGAATGGTTGACAGCATTCTCAATCCCAATTAAGCATCATCATTAAAAAAACCCAACAAAATTAAATTTTAGAGTAACATGTTGAGATTCACATGATAATCCAAGTACTAGATACTCAAGATATCCATAATCGGGGACACGCCTAACCATGATTAGTTTATACACTCTGCAGAGGTTTGCGCACTTTTCCCCACAAGACTCGATCGCCTCCATTTGGTTTCTCGCACTACATGGTGTTGAGAAGACGGATGACCGAGACACAGTCTTTCAGAAGCGCTAGCACCTTACGATGGATAGACCGTTACACCTACTTTCCCCTACATCTGCTAGTCTACCCTGTAAGAGTTCGCACGACTTAATCAACTATGCTAGAGCCCATAATAGCTTGTGGCTGCACACGGAAGTTTCTAGTATGAAAAATCTCATGATCCCTTTGGGCCTGGGTGGCGGTCCATAAAGAAAAACAGGCAATCCTGGAATACCCAGGTACCTCAATCCACCCAGATGTGTGTTTAAGTTGCCACCTTAGATAAACCATTAAATTAACAAACTCACATCTGTCATGGATATCACTCACCCAATCCACGTCTACTAGCATAGCATGGCATAATAGGCAAATGTAGAAGTAACTCCCAAAGGTTTGATAATACAACAGGTAATAGGTACTACCTCAACTACTTCCCATCCCACAATTTAATTAGATCCTAATCATGCAATGTTTGAGGATTGATCTAATGCAACAAAACTGGATAGTAGGAGGTATGATCAAAGTGTTACTTGCCTTGCTGATGATCCACGAAACTTAAAGATTCGAAGTAATAGGGGGCGCACTCCGGGTATTCTATCACAGACAAACAAACAAGCATACAATAAGTACTCATCTAATGCACAGGTAAAACTCAAATAAGAGATCTAACCAGAAGGTTGAACTTAAGAACTCCGGTTTGCAAAAGGAATCAAATCAAACGAAGCAACGAAAGTCAAACGGCAAAAGAAACAGGCTTCGTTTACTATTCTGGATCTAGGGCAATTTTTACAGTGGCAAAAATTAAGTTGGTTAAACAGATAGAGGGTTTCGAGACGAAACTCCAGGCGCTTGAATCACCTGATTCCGATAAACGAGCGAAAAGTTATACTAAAACGAAAATCAGATCAGGAATCGCGATCAGAAAAATCGCGGATTTAATCCGAGAAAAAGAAAAAACAACGAACGTTCGCTAGAACGAACGAACGAACGCTCGCTATTTAAATAAATCGGAAAAACCGATCTATTTAAAAAAACCGAAACTAAGCAAAAAAACGAACAAAACCGTCAGAAAAACCGAACGGTTTTTCAGAAAAAAACCGGCGTCTATGAAAAAAATCTACCCGGCAACTCCGGCGAGAGATCCGGCGGCGGCGGCGGGGCTCCGGCGGCGGCAGCGGCGGCGCTAGGGCGGGGCTGGGGCGGCGCGCTAGGGTTTGGGGGAGACCCCGGGCTGGGCTCCCCGGCTTATAAAGCCCGGACGGGCCTGGTGTCCAGGTCGGACACGGCCCGTAGATCGGTTGCGTTTTTTTTAAATTCCGCGCAGAGAAACAAATAAAAGAAATACTAAACGGACTCCAAAAATCCCGAAATAAATTTTCGCGGGCTTCTAAAATCAAGCCGCACAAGGTGAACATTTATTTGGGGCCCAAATGTAATTTTGAAAAACGCACATTTTTCCTAAATTCAAATAAAATAACGAAAAACTCCGAAATAAAATCTTATTTGATTTTATTATTAAATCCTCAATATTTCTTTATTTTGGGAAAGTCATTTTATTCCCTCTCTCATATTTTTGTAATAGAAATAATTGATGATAAAATAATTAAAATCAAATGATCCTATTCTCAAAATTTGAGAAAACTCAAATATGAAAATAACGAAATCCCCAACTCTCTCCGTGGGTCCTTGAGTTGCGTAGAATTTCTAGGATCAAAACCAAAAGCAAGTAAATAATGATATGCAATGATGGTCTAATGTATAACATTCCAAATTGAAAATTTGGGATGTTACATAAACCTTGTGCTAAAGATAAACCTAGACCTGTGGTAGGCATGCCTGTTATTTCTGTTAAAATAGGAGATCATTGTTATCATGACTGATGTGATATGGGTGCCAGTGCTAGTGCAATACCTATTGACCTATATAGAGAAATTATGCATGATATTGCACCTGTTGAGTTAGAAGATATTGATGTCACAGTTAAACTTGCCAATAGAGATACTATTTCACCAATGGGAATTGTTAGAGATGTTGAAGTCTTGTGTGGGAAAACTAAATATCCTGCTGATTTTCTTGTTCTTGGTTCCCCACAAGATAGCTTTTGTCCCATTATATTTGGTAGATCCTTCTTAAACACTGTTAATGCTAAGATAGATTGCAAAAAGGATGTTGTTACTATCGTTTTAGATGATATGTCTCATGAATTTAATTTCTCGAAATTTAGTAGACAAAACCGTGACGAAGAATTACCTAGTAAGGATGAAATTATTGGTCTTGCTTCTATTGCCGTACCTCCTAGTGATCCTTTAGAACAATATTTGCTAGACCATGAAAATGATATGTTTATGAATGAAAGAAGGGAAATAGATGAAGTATTCTTTAAACAGGAACCTATTCTGAAACACAATTTGCCTGTTGAAATCCTAGGGGATCCTCCTCCACCCAAGGGTGATCCCGTGTTTGAGCTTAAACCGTTGCCTGATACTCTTAAATATGCTTATCTTGATGAGAAAAAGATATATCCTGTTATTATTAGTGCTAACCTTTTAGAGCATGAGGAAGAGAGATTATTGAAAACTCTGAAGAAGCACCATGCTGCTATTGGGTATACTCTTGATGATCTTACTAGCATTAGTCCCACTCTATGTCAACATAAAATAAATTTGGAAGAAGATGCTAAACTAGTTCGTGATCATCAACGACGGCTAAATCCTAAAATGAAAGAAGTGGTAAGAAAAGAAATACTAAAGCTCCTTGAGGCAGGTATAATCTATCCCGTGTTTTTGACTGGAAACTGTGAGGCAACAGCCCCACAACACTTTATTAAAACTCAACCACCAAACAAACAAAGAGGTTCTGAAAAGAAAGCTAACTATAGAGGTAGAGGACTACTTACCTATTGAGCTATTTACACAATTACAGAAATATATACATGGATACATACAACCAACTAGGGCAATGAATTGACCCAAGCTAACATCAATGGCTTTAGACTAGGCTTGAATCTATGAGAGTGCAGAGTAACATCATGAGTGAAGTTTCTCTTCCAAGCAGCAAAAGTTGGCCTTTCATATCTGAAAATTCTGCCATTTATGATGAGCCAAATATTCCAAGCTGCTAGATAAGCGACCTTCCTGAAGAAAGGTTGCCCAAAGCTCTTCCTTGCAGCAAGTAAACACTGAGTTGGGGTTAAACCAGCTAACCATTGGATGTTCAAGTAGTTCCATACTCTTGTGCTGAATTGACATGTGAAGAAAAGATGATCTCTATCCTCATGAGCATGGGCAAAGAATAATGGGCATGTGTTGTCATCCTGAGGTGATCGCCAGTGCCTCCTCACCAGCATATCTCTGGTATTGAGCCTATCATTTAACATCAACCAGGCAAACACCTTTATCTTCATTGTTGCCTTACTTTCCCAAATCCATTTGGCTGGAGTATCAGTGGCCATATGAGCATGCATCACTGTATAATAACTTTTGGCAGAGAAAATACCTTTGCCAGGTGTCCAGGACCACGAATCAGGAATCCCTTCATCAGCATGAAGACCAGCATGCATCCAGTGCTTCTAGTGACAAGGGCAGATGAAATAGTTCAGACATATCAGTTGTGTTTATCACCTCTCGTACATACACCTTGTCATCAATGGCAAAAGAGAACAACCTAGGAAATCTCTCTCTGAGGGGAACAGATGAGCCTAGGAACACCCAAGCATCAAACCAAAAAAGAACAGAGTCCCCCATGTTGATGGTAACCTCAGAATGAAGTTTGAAAACTTCATTGAGCTTGAGTATGTCTCTCCACCAATAAGAACCACATAAAACTGTGCCATGAGGAACAACACCATCATAGTAGGTATTCCAAATGAGAGAAACCCAAGGGATATCTGCTTTGTTATAAAACTTGGAAAGGTGCTTGGAAAGGAGAGCTCTGTTTTGGATGGCTAGATTTACTATCCCCATGCCACCTTTATCTTTGGGTCTGCAAACAAGAGGCCAAGCTACAAGTGATTGCCTAGGAGTATCAGAATTTCCTCTCCATAAGCACTGCCTCATAATCCTTTCTAATTGCTTTATAATACCAGCTGGCAAACATAAACTGCAAATAAAATGGATGGACAAAGAGGACATCACTGATTGTAGTAATTGCAACCTAGCACCCTGATTGAGAAGGCTGGAACTGGCAGACAACCTTCTTTCAACTCTATCAACCACATGAAATAAATCTTGGATTCTGGGTTTAGTTGTTCCCACAGGGAGCCCCAGGTAGGTAACGGGAAGGGCCCCAACTTGGCAGCCAAAAACAGAAGCTAACCTGGTAGTTTCTGCCTCATCCACATTAATAGGCAATATGCATGGTTTATGGAAGTTTACCCCAAGACCTGTGGAGGCATGGAAATCTTACATCATCTCCTTGAGAGCTAATAGTTGCGAATCCACAGCAGGCACAATGAGGAGAGTGTTGTCAGCATATTGCACTATAGGGAAATCAGGATCATGAGTTTCAATAGGCAGGGAGATCACTCCATTTCTGAGCATATTGTTTACCAAAGTTTGTAGCAGATCGGCTGCGAGAACAAACAAGAGGGGTGACAGTGGATCACCCTGCCTTACTCCCCTTTTGCAGGTAAATTGTTTTCCAGGCACACCATTTAGAATGACAAAAGAAGTACCAGAGGATAGAAGCTCTCTAATCCAACCAATCCACTTGTTATCAAAACCTTTGTGATGCAGGAGTTTGAGTATTAGGTCATGCTCAACAGTATCAAAGGCTTTGGCAAAATCCAGCTTAAGAATCAAGATAGGCTTCTTGGACTTGTGACACTGATGGATATAATCCAGAGTCCAAGCAATACAATCTTGGATAGACCTGCACTTAAGGAACCCATATTGGTTTTTATGAATGCACTTTAGGATAACCTTCTGCAATCTATTAGCCAGCAGTTTAGTCAGAAACTTCAGACAAGTATTTGTCAAGGAAATAGGCCTAAAATCATTAGGACTCTCAGGTGATAGTTTCTTTGGAATTAAGGTGATTAAAGACCCATTGATGCTGCTAATAGTAACCTTTCCATCATAGAAATCTCAGAATAGCTGCAAAAAATCATCCTTAATGATGTGCCAGCACCGTTTGACAAACAAACTGGTAAAACCATCAGGGCTAGGGGCCCTATCAGTAGGCAGAGACTTAAGAACCTCATTTATTTCCTCCTCAAAAAATGGAGCAGACAAGTTATCTAGATCATCCACTTTGTCAATCAATGAGGCTAGGTCAAACTTCATATCAGTCCCCTCAGGGACACCCATTCTATCCTTGAAAGTGCCCCATAACATGCCAGCCATCTGTTGGTGATCAGAGACAACATCACCATTTTCATTCTGCAGAGAGGAAATTGAGTTCCTCCTTAAACGTTCAGTCGCCATTGCTTGGAAAACTAAGAGTTTTCCTCCCCAACTTTTATCCACCGAATGGTACATCTCTGTTTCCAGTATAGAAACTGCAGGTGGAGTATTTCCTCGATGTGAAGTTTAACAATTTTCCTGAAATTAAATTCAGGTCTTGTTAAAGGCCTTAACTCTTCCAGATTATCAAAAAAGATGACCACCTTGTTACAAGCTTGAATGGCCTTCTTAAGTTTAGACAGGCTGATGTACCAGTGTTTAAGAGCATTTCGAAGTCTCTTGAATTTTTCAGTCAAGCGAGTTGCAGAATTTGTTCTTTTTGTTGGAGCATTCCAAGATTGTTCCACACAGTCATAGAAACCAGGCAAATCCACCCAATAGTTTTCAAACCGAAAGATCTTTGACTTGGGAATAATTGTTGCAATGGAGACTACACAAGGTACATGATCCGACGCTGTTTGTACTAGAGGAAGGACCATCGTGTTAGGATAGTCATTAATCCAAGTGGAGGAAGTGAAGAACCAGTCCAGTTGTTCCAGCAACGGATTTTCTTGCATATTAGACCATGTGTATGATCTTCCTTTTAATGGCAACTCAAGGAGACCAAGGTGGCCAATGACCTCGTTGAAGAGGAAAATATAATTTATATCTCCTCCTGGCAAGTTTCTGTTCTCAGGAGATCTAATGAAGTTAAAATCCCCCACAAGGAGCCACTTATCATCTGTTGGAATATCCAGATCATACAGCCATTGAACAAAATTATCTCTATGCTACCCTTGACAAGGCCCATAAACATTGACCAAGGTCCATCGACTTGCATTATGGGCAGATATGAAGGAGACTATGATACCAAACAGCTTAATATCCACTAAAGTGCCAGTGAACATGTTAGAGCACCACAGCACAAGGATTTCACTAGAGGCACCAATAGAGGGTGAATAAACAAAGTTATCAAATCTTCTTTGGCAAAACTTTCTAACCGTACGCTGATCGAAGAAATCACGTTTAGTTTCTTGCCAACAAATGATAGAGCATTGGCTTTCCTCAATTTTCACTCTAACGCTTCTCTGCCTATCTTCAGAGTTTAAACCTCTCACATTCCAACAGAGAACCCTCCAATCTCTAGTTTGTTGTGCATTCATCAGGAAACAATAAAATGAGGCAGAGGTAATAGCTCACTGCATAACAGTGAAACAAAAGCCCATAGATAAAACCATCCACACGGACCAAAGTGCAGACCAAAGTGCAGGTAACAGACAAAAGAGAAATAAGGTTCAGACAACTGGCATGACAAGGGACATGCCTCCCTGTATAACAAATAAAAGGCTTAATCGTCATGAGAAACTGCAGGCTTGGGGGCAGTATCTGAAGAAGCCATAAGCTTCTCCACAATCATCTTCTCAGTAGGGACACCAAGAGCTGCTCCAATCATCTGAAGTGTGGCAATTGGAGTTGGAGGGGGGAGCCTGGTCCTGGGTAGCATCATTCTCTGGTTGGGCCTGATTGTTTGGAGTGGAAGCTTGGTTGTCAGCCTTCAACTTCTTTGCTCTGGGCCACCTGAGGGGTTTGGGCTTGGGTGACAGAGGAGATATAGGTTTAAAACCTTTAGATTTGGCTAGACTCCTGGTCATCCTTCTGTCATAAAAGTCAGAGGCAACCTGAACAACTGAAGATTTGGGCTTTCTGGCACGGGATTTCCTAGCTGGCTGTACCGTGGATGAAAAGGTGCAGGTCATACTATCTGAAACTTCAGCAGCCTGAGTAGGTCATGACCGGCAATTGTAACGCTTCAACCTGGGCAGAAATACTAAAGCTTCTTGAGGCAGGTATAATTTATCCTGTTGCTGATAGTCAGTGGGTAAGTCCTGTCCATTGTGTCCCTAAGAAGGGAGGCATTACTGTCGTTCCTAATTATAAAGATGAGTTGATCCTGCAAATAATTATTACAGATTATAGGATGGTAATTGATTTCCTCAAATTAAATAAAGCTACTAAAAAGATCATTACCCCTTACCTTTTATCGATCAGATGCTAGAAAGATTATCCAAACATACACATTTTTGCTTTCTAGATGGTTATTATGGTTTCTCTCAAATACCAGTGTCAGCCAAAGATCAATCAAAGACTACTTTTACATGCCCTTTTGGTACTTTTGCTTATAGATGTATGCCTTTTGGTTTATGTAATGCACTTGCTACCCTTCAAAGATGCATGATGGCTATATTCTCCGACTTCTGTGAAAAGATTTGTGAGGTTTTCATGGACGATTTTTCCGTCTATGGATCTTCTTTTGATGATTGCTTAAGAAACCTTGATCGAGTTTTGCAGAGATGTGAAGAAACTAATCTTGTCTTGAATTGGGAAAAGTGCCACTTTATGGTTAATGAAGGTATTGTCTTGGGGCATAAAGTTTCTGAAAGAGGTATTGAGGTTGATAAAGCCAAGGTTGATGCTATTGAAAAGATGCCATGTCCCAAGGACATCAAAGGTATAAGAAGTTTCCTTGGTCACGCCGGATTTTATAGGAGGTTCATTAAGGACTTCTCAAAAATTTCTCGGCCTCTGACTAATTTATTACAAAAAGATATACCATTTGTCTTTGATGATGATTGTGTAGAAGCATTTGAAATACTTAAGAAAGCATTGATCTCTGCACCTATTGTTCAGCCACCTGATTGGAATTTACCCTTTGAAATTATGTGTGATGCTAGTGATTATGCTGTAGGTCTGTTCTAGGGCAAAGGGTTGATAAGAAATTAAATTTTATTCAATATGCTAGTAAAACCCTAGGCAATGCACAAAGAAATTATGCTACTACTGAAAAACAATTCTTAGCAGTTGTATTTGCTTGTGATAAGTTCAGGCCTTATATTGTTGATTCTAAAGTAACTATTCACACTGATCATGCTGCTATTACATATCTTATGGAAAAGAAAGATGCTAAACCTAGACTTATTAGATGGGTTCTCTTGCTACAAGAATTTGATTTGCATATTGTTGATAGAAAGGGAGCTGAGAACCCTGTTGCAGACAACTTGTCTAGGACGGAAAATGTGCTTGATGACCCACTACCTATTGATGACAGCTTTCCTGATGAGCAATTAAATGTCATAAATGCTTCTCATACTGCTCCATGGTATGCTGATTATGCTAATACATTGTTGCCAAATTCATACCAGCTAGTTTCACATACCAGCAAAAGAAAAAGTTCTTATATGATTTGAGGCATTACTTTTGGGATGACCCACATCTTTATAAAGAAGGAGTAGATGGTTTTATTAGACGTTGTGTACCTGAGCATGAACAGGAACAGGTCCTACACAAGTGTCACTCCGAAGCTTATGGAGGACACCATGCTGGAGATAGAACTGCATAAGGTATTGCAATCTGGTTTTTATTGGCCTACTCTCTTCAAAGATGCCCGTAAGTTTCTCTTATCTTGTGATGAATGTCAAAGAATTGGTAATATTAGTAGACGTCAAGAAATTCCTATGAACTATTCACTCGTTATTGAACCATTTGATGTTTGGGGCTTTGACTATATGGGACCTTTTCCCGCCTCTAATGGATATACACATATTTTAGTTGCTGTTGATTATGTTACTAAGTGGGTAGAAGCTATTCCAACTAGTAGTGCTGATCATAACACTTCTATTAAAATGCTTAAAGAAGTTATTTTTCCAAGATTTGGAGTCCCTAGATATTTAATGACTGATGGTGGTTCACATTTTATTCATGGTGCTTTCCGTAAAATGCTTGCTAAATATGATGTTAATCATAGAATTGCATCTCCTTATCACCCACAGTCTAGTGGTTAAGTAGAATTGAGTAATGGAGAGATCAAATTAATTTTGCAACAGACTTTCAATAGGTCTAGAAAGAATTGGTCCAAGAAACTTGATCATGCATTATGGGCCTATAGAACTTCATATAAAAATCCTATGGGTATGTCTCTGTATAAAATGGTTTATGAAAAAGCATGTCACTTACCTCTCGAACTAGAACACAAGGCATATTGGGCTATTAAAGAGCTCAATTATGATTTTAAACTTGCCAGTGAGAAGAGGTTATTTGATATTAGCTCACTCGATAAATGGAGAACCCAAGCCTACGAAAATGCCAAGTTGTTTAAAGAAAAAGTTAAAAGATGGCATGATAAAAGAATACAAAAGCATGAGTTTAATGTAGGTGATTATGTATTGCTATACAACTCTCATTTAAGATTTTTTGCAGGAAAACTTCTCTCTAAATGGGAAGGTCCTTACGTTATCGAGGAGGTCTATCGTTCCGGTGCCGTAAAAATCAACAACTTCGAAGGCACAAATCCGAAGGTGGTGAACGGTCAAAGAATCAAACATTATATCTCAGGTAATCCCGTAAATGTTGAAACCAATGTTATTGAAACCGTAACCCCGGAGGAATACATAAGGGACACTTTTCGGAATGTTTCAGACTCCAAAAAGGAATAGGTATGTGGTACGGTAAGTAAACCGACTCCAAAACAGTTTTAAGGCAATATTTCTCCGTTTTGGAATATTTAGAAAAATAGAAAAATAAGAAGCTGTCCGGGAAGGACACGAGGGCTCCACGAGGGTGGAGGGCGCGCCCTACCCCCTGGGCGCGCCCCCTACCTCGTGGGCACCTCGTGCGCTTTCCGGACTCCGTTTTCTTACACGACACGTATTTTGGTCGGTAAAAATTCATTATATAATCTCCCGGAGGTTTTGACTCCCGTATCACGCAAAAATATCATGTCTTTGTTTTGAGCTGTTTTTCTGACAGATCTAGGTCGTCATGTCATCTTCAAGTGCCCCCAAGGACCAGTTCTTCGAGAAGGTCATCAACCCCTACCTCACGGAGGTGCTGCAACACCCTCAAACCATTGAGATGCGTGAGGGGTTGTTGCACATCCGCGATGTTGAGGGACCAAGGAAGACCGGAAGCACGGAGGCAAGGCTCAAGGCATTGGAGCAATAAGTTTTCAAGTGTCAAGAGATGGTGGAGCGTGGACTCGATTCCAATCACATTCTGATCACGGAGTTCACCAACAACCACAAGCTGGACGTCAAGGACATTGGGGAGGCCATCTTCAAGCTTCATGAGAAAAACAAGCACCTCCAAGCCAGATCTATGACCTGCAAAATCAAAACTGTGAGTATGAATATAGATTCAAGAGGATGAGTTTGGCTGCAGATTTGAGGTTTCAGGAGACTCGATCATCCTTCTATGATGGTGAGCCTATGCCTTGGAAGAAGGACGACAAGCCTACGCCATCAACAAAACCATCACCTTCTCCACCAACAAAGAAGAATTGAGTATCTGGTATGGGCACTCCCCTTGGCAACTGCCAAGCTTGGGGGAGTTCCCCGGTATCATATCACCATCACTTTTATCTTTACCATTTTTCTTAGTTCGATCCTTTTGGTAATATCTTGATCTAGTAGAATAAAAGTTCTTAGTATGATCTAGTTGTGAGTTTTGCTTTATGATCCTTCTATGTAATCGAGTCCGTGAGCTATATATAATAAAGATTAGTGTTGAGTCAAGGGCTTGATTATTTTGCCATGATCCTAAGTGAATAAAAGAAAAGAGAAAGAAATAAAAAGAAACAAAGAGATCATATGGATCTCATAGAGAGTAATGAGCTCACATAGAAAAAGTATGATGAATAAAAGTTGTTGAGAGTTGACAAACATAGTTTTGGTCATAGTTGGAATTAATAGGAAGTAATAAAGAAAGAGAGGTCTTCACATATAAATATACTATCTTGGAGATCTTTTATGATTGTGAGCACTCATTAAAATATGACATGCTAAAGAGTTGACGTTGGACAAGTAAGACAACGTAATGGGTTATGTTTTCTTACATATGAGATAAATTATATTGTCATGGATCATTCAACATGGTTAAGCTTGCCTTTCCCTCTCATGCTAGCCAAATTCATCGCACCAAGTAGAGATACTACTTGTGCTTCCAAATACCCTTAAACCAGTTTTGCCATGAGAGTCCAACATACCTACCTATGGATTGAGTAAGATCCTCCAAGTAAGTTGTCATCGGCGCAAAGCAATAAAAATTGCTCTCTAAGTATGTATGACTTATTAGTGTGGGAGAAAATAAACTTCATACGATCGTGTGATATGGAAGAAATAAAAGCGACAGACTGCATAATAAAGGTCCAGATCACAAGTGGCAATATAAAGTGACGTTCTTTTGCATTAAGATTTTGTGCATCCAATCATAAAATCGCATGACAACCTCTGCTTCCCTCTGCGAAGGGCCTATCTTTTAGTTTTATCTCCTACCTTGCATAAGAGTCATGGTGATCTTCACCATTCCTTTTTACATTTTATCCTTTGGCAAGCACAGTATGTTGGAAAGATCCTGGTATATATGGCTAATTGGATGTGAGTTTTCATGAACTATTATTGTTAACATTACCTTGAGGTAAAATGTTGGGAGGCAAAGCTATAAGACCCTATCTTTCTCTGTGTTCGATTAAAACTCCATACCCATAAGTATTGCGTGAGTGTCAGCAATTGTGAAAGACTATATGATAGTTGAGTATGTGGACTTGCTGAAAAGCTCTTATATATTGTCTCTTTCCTATGTTATGATAAATTGCAATTGCTCCAATGACCGAGATTATAGTTTGCTAGTTTTCAATGAAGTTTACGATTCATACTTGGAATTGTGATTGAAATTATTACTCTAGCATAAGAAATCATATGACAAGAATTATATAAGTTGTTGTTCTAAGAATGATCATGATGCCCTCATGTCCGTATTTTATTTTTATCGACACCTCTATCTCTAAACATGTGGACATATTTTTCGATTTCGGCTTTCGCTTGAGGACAAGCGAGGTCTAAGCTTGGGGGAGTTGATACGTCCATTTTGCATCATGCTTTTATGTCGATATTTATTGCATTATGGGATTTTATTACACATTATGTCACAATACTTACCTATTCTCTCTTATTTTACAAGGTTTACATAAAGAGGGAGAATGCCGACAGCTGGGATTCTGAGCTGGAAAAGGAGCAAATATTAGAGAGCTATTCTGCACAGCTCCAAAAGTCCTGAAACTTCACGGAAGATGTTTTCCGAATATACAAAAAATACTGAGAGCAAGAACTTCACCAGGGGGGCACACCCTGCCCACGAGGGTGGGGGGAGCGCCCTACCCCCCTGGGCGCGCCCCCTACCTCGTGGGCCCCCTGGTGGCCCTCCGGTGGCCATCTTCTGCTATATGGAGTCTTTTGATGGGAAAAAAAATCATAAGCCATCTTCTCGGACGAGGACACGAGGGTGGAATTTACCTATTGTTCAGCCACCTGATTGGAATTTACCATTTGAAATTATGTGTGATGCTAGTGATTATGCTGTAGGTGCTGTTCTTGGGCAAAGAGTTGATAAGAAATTAAATGTTATTCAATATGCTAGTAAAACTCTAGACAATGCCCAGATAAATTATGCTACTACTGAAAAAGAATTTTTAGCAGTTGTATTTGCTTGTGATAAGTTCAGACCTTATATTGTTGATTCTAAAGTAACTGTTCACACTGATCATGCTGCTATTAAATATCTTATCAAAAAGAAAGATGCTAAACCTAGACTTATTAGATGGGTTCTCTTGCTACAAGAATTTTATTTGCATATTATTGATAGAAAGGGAGCCGAGAACCCTGTTACAGACAACTTGTCTAGGTTAGAAAATGTTCTTGATGACCCACTACCTATTGATGATAGCTTTCCTGATGAACAATTAAATGCCATAAATGCTTCTCGAACTGCTTTGGTATGCTGATTATGCTAATTACATTATTGCTAAATTTATACCACCTAGTTTCACATACCAGCAAAAGAAAAAGTTCTTCTATGATTTGAGACATTACTTTTGGGATGACCCACATCTTTATAAAGGAGTAGATGGTATTATTAGACGTTGTGTACCTGAGCATGAACAGGAACAAATCCTATGCAAGTGTCACTCCGAGGCTTATGGAGGACACCATGCTGGAGATAGAACTGCACATAAGGTATTGCAATCCGGTTTTTATTGGCCCACTCTCTTCAAGGATGCCCGTAAATTTCTCTTGTCTTGTGATGAATGTCAAAGAATTGGTAATATTAGTATACGTCAAGAAATGCCTATGAATTATTCACTTGTTATTGAACCATTTGGTGTTTGGGGCTTTGATTATATGGGACCTTTTCCTTCCTCTAATGGGTATACACATATTTTAGTTGCTGTTGATTACGTTACTAAGTGGGTAGAAGCTATTCCAACTAGTAGTGCTGATCATAACACCTCTATTAAGATGCTTAAAGAAGTTATTTTTCCTAGGTTTGGAGTCCCTAGATATTTAATGACTGATGGTGGTTCACATTTTATTCACGGTGCTTTTCATAAAATGCTTGCTAAGTATGATGTTAATCATAGAATTTCATCTCCTTATCACCCACACTCTAGTGGTCAAGTAGAATTAAGTAATAGAGAGCTCAAATTAATTTTGCAAAAGACTGTTAATAGATCTACAAAGAATTGGTCCAAGAAACTTGATGATGCATTATGGGCTTATACAACTGCGTAAAAAATCCTATGGGTATGTCTCCGTATAAAATGGTTTATGGTAAAGCATGTCACTTACCTCTTGAATTAGAACATAAGGCATATTGGGCTATTAAAGAGCTCAACTATGACTTCAAATTTGCTGGTGAGAAGAGGCTTTTTGACATTAGCTCACTTGATGAATGGACAACCCAGGCTTATGAAAATGCCAAGCTGTTTAAAGAAAAAGTTAAATGATGGCATGATAAAAGGATACAAAAGCGTGAGTTTAATGTAGGTGATTATGTATTGCTATACAACTCTCGTTTAAGATTTTTTGCAGGCAAACTTCTCTCTAAATGGGAAGGTCCTTACGTTATCGAGGAGGTCTATCGTTCCGGTGCCATAAAAATCAACAACTTCGAAGGCACAACTCTGAGGGTGGTGAACGGCCAAAGAATCAAACATTATATCTCAGGTAATCCTATAAATGTTGAAACTAATATTATTGAAACCGTAACCCCGGAGGAATACATAAGGGACACTTTCCAAAACGTTTCAGACTCCTAAAAGGAATGGGTACGTGGTACGGTAAGTAAACCGACTCCAAAACCGTTCTAATGGCAATATTTCTTCGTTTTGGAATATTTAAGAAAATAGGAAAATAAAAAGCAGACCAGAAAGGACATAGGGCTTCCACGAGGGTGGATGGCGCGCCCTACCCCCCTAGGCGTGCCCCCTGCCTCGTGGGCACCTCGTGTGCTCTCCGGACTCCGTTTTCTTGCATGATACTTCTTTTACTCTGTAAAAATTCATTATATAATCTCCCGAAGGTTTTGACCTCCGTATCACACAATTATCCCCAGTTCTTGTTTCGAGCTGTTTCTGCCACAGATTAGCGCAAGATGTATTCTCAAGAGTCAGTCGGGGAGAGTCGGGTGTCTCATCCGACACCAGGTCCCGGGGAAAACAGCGATGCCTATCACTTTGGGCCCTCAACGGAGGAAGAGATGGAAGCTGACTTGAAAAGGATAGCTGCCATGGAGGAGTACCAAGAAGTTACTTCTCGTTTTCGGGCAGGATTCACGATGGGGGAACTACAGAGCTCAGCTATTCCAAACTCGGTCATCCCTTCCAATGCTAGATTTCTTTCTTATGAAAAATATGAAAATGAGTGTTACTTGTTCTCCTACAGCTATGCAACATCCTTGGGTGAAAGGAGCTTTACCCGTCACTGGCAAGCTCCGTAAGGAAATAATGAACCTCAAGCAGCAAGTCAATAAGCTCGAGGAAGAGAATCGTATCCTGAGGGGCATCATCGCCAAGAATATCACATCACCACCCCCGAAAAAGGAGACATAATCACATGGGTATGGGCACTCCCCTTGGCAACTGCCAAGCTTGGGGGAGTGCCCCGGTATCGTATCACCATCACAACTTTTATCTTTACTGTTTGTTTTAGTTTGATCCTTTTGATAATACCTTGATCTAGTAGAATAAAGTTTTAGTATGATCTAGTTGTGAGTTTTGCTTTATGATCCTTCTATGTAATCGAGCCCATGAGCTATATATAATAAAGATTAGTGTTGAGTCAAGGGTTTTATTATTTTGTTATGATCTTGAGGGAATAGAATAAGAGAAGAAATAAAAAGAAACAAAGAGATCATATGGATCTTATGGAAAGTAATGAGCTTACATATAGAGAGTATGATGAATAAAAGTTGTTGAGAGTTGACAAACATAGTTTTGGTCATCGTTGCAATGAATAGGAAGTAATAAAGAAAGAGAGGTTCACATATAAATATACTAGCTTGGACATCTTTTATGATTGTGAGCACTCATTAAAGTATGACATGCTAAGAGTTGATGTTGGACAAGGAAGACAACGTAATGGGTTATGTTTTCTTACATCTGAGATAAATTATATTGTCATGGATCATCCAACTGTTGGGGAACGTAGTAATTTCAAAAAATTTCCTACACACACGCAAGATCGTGGTGATGCATAGCAACGAGAGGGGAGAGTGTTGTCCACGTACCCTTGTAGACCAAAAGCGGAAGCATTAGCACAACGCGTTTGATGTAGTTGTACGTCTTCACGATCCGACCGATCAAGTACCGAACGCACGACACCTCCGAGTTCAGCACACATTTAGCCCGATGACGTCCCTCGAACTCCGATCCAGCCGAATGTTTAGGGAGAGTTTTGTCAGCACGACGGTGTGGTGACAATGATGATGTTCTACCGACGCAGGGCTTCGCCTAAGCACCGCTACAATATTATCGAGGTGGACTATGGTGGAGGGGGGCACCGCACATGGCTAAAATATCAAATCAATTGTTGTGTCTCTAGGGTGCCCCCTGCCCCCGTATATAAAGGAGCAAGGGGGGGAGGTGCGGCCGGCTAGGAGGAGGCGCGCCAGGAGGAGTCCTACTCCTACTGGGAGTAGGACTCCCTCCCTTCCTTGTTGGATTAGGAGAAGGGGGAAAGAGGAGGAAGAGAGGAAGGAAAGGGGGGGGGGGCGCCGCCCCCTCTCCTTGTCCTATTCGGATTAGGGGGGAGGGGCGCGCGGCCCTGCCCTGGCCGCCTCTCCTCTTCTCCACTAAGGCCCACTATGGCCCATTAATCCCTCGGGGGGGCGGGGGGGGGGGGGGGGTTCCGGTAACCCCTCGATACTCCGGTAAAATCCCGATTTCACCCGGAACACTTTCGATATCCAAATATAGGCTTCCAATATATCAATCTTCATGTATCGACCATTTCGAGACTCCTCGTCATGTCCGTGATCACATCCGAGACTCCGAACAACCTTCGGTACATCAAAACTCATAAACTCATAATATAACCGTCATCGAAACTTTAAGCGTGCGGACCCTACGGGTTCGAGAACTATGTAGACATGACCGAGACACGTCTCCGGTCAATAACCAATAGCGGAACCTAGATGCTCATATTGGCTCCCACATATTCTACGAAGATCTTTTATCGGTCAGACCGCATAACAACATACGTTGTTCCCTTTGTCATCGGTATGTTACTTGCCCGAGATTCGATCGTCGGTATCTCAATACCTAGTTCAATCTTGTTACCGGCAAGTCTCTTTACTAGTTCCGCAATACATCATTCCACAACTAACTCATTAGTTGCAATGCTTGCAAGGCTTAAGTGATGTGCATTACCGAGTGGGCCCAGAGATACCTCTCCGACAATCGGAGTGACAAATCCTAATCTCGAAATACGCCAACCCAACAATTACCTTCGGAGACACCTGTAGAGCACCTTTATAATCACCCAGTTATGTTGTGACGTTTGGTAGCACACAAAGTGTTCCTCCGGTAAACGGGAGTTGCATAATCTCTTAGTCATAGGAACATGTATAGGTCATGAAGAAAGCAATAGCAACAAACTAAACGATCAAGTGCTAAGCTAACGGAATGGGTCAAGTCAATCAAATCATTCTTCTAATGATGTGATCCCGTTAATCAAATGACAACTCATGTCTATGGTTAGGAAACATAACCATCTTTGATTAACGAGCTAGTCAAGTAGAGGCATACTAGTGACACTTTGTTTGTTTATGTATTCACACATGTATTATGTTTCCGGTTAATACAATTCTAGCATGAATAATAAACATTTATCATGATATAAGGAAATAAATACTAACTTTATTATTGCCTCTAGGGCACATTTCCTTCAGTCTCCCACTTGCACTAGAGTCAATAATCTAGATTACACAGTAATGATTCTAACACCCATGGAGTCTTGGTGCTGATCATGTTTTGCCCGTGGAAGAGGCTTAGTCAATGGGTCTGCAACATTCAGATCCGTATGTATCTTGCAAATTTCTATGTCTCCCACCTGGACTAGGTCCCGGATGGAATTGATGCGTCTCTTGATGTGCTTGGTTCTCTTGTGAAATCTGGATTCCTTCGCCAAGGCAATTGCACCAGTATTGTCACAAAAGATTTTCATTGGACCCGATGCACTAGGTATGACACCTAGATCGGATATGAACTCCTTCATCCAAACTCCTTCATTTGCTGCTTCCGAAGCAGCTATGTATTCCGCTTCACACGTAGATCCCGCCATGATGCTTTGTTTAGAACTGCACCAACTGACAGCTCCACCGTTGAATGTAAACATGTATCCGGTTTGTGATTTAGAATCGTCCGGATCAGTGTCAAAGCTTGCATCAATGTAACCATTTATGATGAGCTCTTTGTCACCTCCACATAAACGAGAAACATGTCCTTAGTCCTTTTCAGGTATTTCAGGATGTTCTTGACCGCTGTCCAGTGATCCACTCCTGGATTACTTTGGTACCTCCCTGCTAGACTTATAGCAAGGCACACATCAGGTCTGGTACACAGCATTGCATACATGATAGAGCCTATGGCTGAAGCATAGAGAACATCTTTCATTTTCTCTCTATCTTCTGCAGTGGTTGGGCATTGAGTCTTACTCAACTTCACACCTTGTAACTCAGGAAAGAACCCTTTCTTTTCTTGATCCATTTTGAACTTCTTCAAAACTTTGTCAAGGTATGTGCTTTGTGAAAGTCCAATTAAGCGCCTTGATAGATCTTAATGCCCAATATATAAACAGCTTCACCGAGGTCTTTCATTGAAAAACTCTTATTCAAGTATCCCTTTATGCTATCCAGAAATTCTATATCATTTCCAATTAGCAATATGTCATCCACATATAATATCAGAAATGCTACAGAGCTCCCACTCACTTTCTTGTAAATACAGGCTTCTCCAAAAGTCTGTATAAAACCAAATGCTTTGATCACACTATCAAATCGTTTATTCCAACTCCGAGAGGCTTGCACCAGTCCATAAATGGATCGCTGGAGCTTGCAGACTTTGTTAGCTCCCTTTGGATCGATAAAACCTTCCGGTTGCATCATATACAACTCTTCTTCCAGAAATCCATTCAGGAATGCAGTTTTTACATCCATTTGCCAAATTTCATAATCATAAAATGCGGCAATTGCTAACATGATTCGGACAGACTTAAGCATCGCTACGGGTGAGAAGGTCTCATCATAGTCAATCCCTTGAACTTGTCAAACACCTTTTGCAACAAGTCGAGCTTTATAGACAGTAGTATTACTGTCAGCGTCAGTCTTCTTCTTGAAGATCCATTTATTCTCAATAGCTTGCCGATCAACGGGCAAGTCAACCAAAGTGCACACTTTGTTCTCATACATGGATCCCATCTCAGATTTCATGGCCTCAAGCCATTTTGCGGAATCTGGGCTCACCATCTCTTCTTCATAATTTGTAGGTTCGTCATGGTCTAGTAACATACCCTCCAGAACAGGTTTACCGTACCACTCGGGTGCGGATCTTACTCTGGTTGACCTACGAGGTTCAGTAACAACTTGATCTAAAGTTCCATGATCATCATCATTAACTTCCTCACTAATTGGTATAGACGTCACAAGAACCGGTTTCTGTGATGAACTACTTTCCAATAAGGGAGCAGCTATGGTTACCTCATCAAGTTCTACTTTCCTCCCACTCACTTCTTTTGAGAAAAAACTCCTTCTCTAGAAAGGACCCATTCTTAGCAACGAATGTCTTGCCTTCGGATCTGTGATAGAAGGTGTACCCAACAGCCTCCTTTGGGTATCCTATGAAGACAAATTTCTCGATTTGGGTTCGAGCTTATCAGGTTGAAGCTTTTTCACATAAGCATCGCGTCCCAAACTTTAAGAAACGACAACTTTGGTTTCTTGCCAAACCATAGTTCAGGCGTCGTCTCAACGGATTTTGATGGTGCCCTATTTAACGTGAATGCGGCCGTCTCTAAAGCATAACCCCAAAACGATAGTGGTAAATCAGTAAGAGACATCATAGATCACACCATATCTAGTAAAGTACGATTACGACGTTCGGACACACCATTGCGCTGTGGTGTTCCGGGTGGCGTGAGTTGCGAAACTATTCCGCATTGTTTCAAATGTAGACCAAACTCGTAACTCAAATATTCTCCTCCATGAGCAGATCGTAGAAACTTTATTTTCTTGTTACGATGATTTTCCACTTCACTCTGAAATTCTTTGAACTTTTCAAATGTTTCAGACTTATGTTTCATTAAGTTGATATACCCATATCTGCTTAAATCATCTGTGAAGGTGAGAAAATAACGATACCCGCCGCAAGCCTCAATATTCATTGGACCACATACATCAGTATGTATGATTTCCAACAAATCTGTTGCTCGCTCCATAGTTCCGGAGAATGGCATTTTAGTCATTTTGCCCATAAGGCACGGTTCGCAAGTACCAAGTGATTCATAACCAAGTGATTCCAAAAGTCCATCAGTATGGAGTTTCTTCATGCGCTTTACACCGATATGACCTAAACGGCAGTGCCACAAATAAGTTGCACTATCATTATCAACTCTACATCTTTTGGCTTCAACATTATGAATATGTGTATCACTACTATCGAGATTCATCAAAAATAGACCACTCTTCAAGGGTGCATGACCATAAAAGATATTAATCATATAAATAGAACAACCATTATTCTCTGATTTAAATGAATAACCGTCTCGCATCAAACAAGATCCAGATATAATGTTCATGCTCAACGCTGGCACCAAATAACAATTATTTAGGTCTAATACTAATCCCGGAGGTAGATGTAGAGGTAGCATGCCGACGGCGATCACATCGACTTTAGAACCGTTTCCCACGCGCATCGTCACCTCGTCCTTGGCCAGTGTTCGCTTAATCCGTAGTCCCTGTTTTGAGTTGTAAATATTAGCAACAGAACCAGTATCAAATACCTAGGTGCTACTGCGAGCTCTGGTAAGGTACACATCAATAACATGTATATCACATATACCTTTGTTCACCTTGCCATCCTTCTTATCCGCCAAATACTTGGGGCAGTTCCGCTTCCAGTGACTAGTCTGCTTGCAGTAGAAGCACTCAGTCTCAGGCTTAGGTCCAGACTTGGGTTTCTTCTCTTGAGCAGCAACTTGCTTGCTGTTCTTCTTGAAGTTCCCCTTCTTCTTCCCTTTGCTCTTTTTCTTGAAACTGGTGGTCTTATTGACCATCAACACTTGATGCTCCTTCTTGATTTCTACCTCCACAGCCTTTTGCATTGCGAAGAGCTCGAGAATAGTCTTATTCATCCCTTGCATATCATAGTTCATCATGAAGTTTTTGTAGCTTGGTGGCAGTGATTGAAGAACTCTGTCAATGACACTATCAACAGGAAGATTAACTCCCAGTTGAGTCAAGTGATTATGATACCCAGACATTTTGAGTATATGCTCACTGACAGAACTATTCTCCTCCATCTTGCAGCTATAGAACTTATTGGAGACTTCATATCTCTCAATCCGGGCATTTGCTTGAAATATTAACTTCAACTCCTGGAACATCTCATATGCTCCATGACGTTCAAAACGTCGTTGAAGTCCCGGTTCTAAGCCGTAAAGCATGGCACACTGAACTATCGAGTAGTCATCAGCTTTGCTCTGCCAAACGTTCTTAACGTTGTCAGAAGCATCTGCAGCAGGCCTGGCACCCAGCGGTGCTTCCAGGACGTAATTTTTCTGTGCAGCAATGAGGATAATCCTCAAGTTATGAACCCAGTCCGTGTAATTGCTACCATCATCTTTCAACTTTGCTTTCTCAAGGAACGCATTAAAATTCAACGGAACAATAGCACGGGCCATCTATCTACAATGAACATAGACAAGCAAGATACTATCAGGTACTAAGTTCATGATAAATTTAAGTTCAATTAATCATATTACTTAAGAACTCCCACTTAGATAGACATCCCTCTAATCCTCTAAGTGATCACGTGATCCATATCAACTAAACCATAACCGATCATCACGTGAAATGGAGTAGCTTTCAATGGTGAACATCATTACGTTGTTCATATCTACTATGTGATTGATGCTCGACCTTTCGGTCTCAGTGTTCCGAGGCCATATCTACATATGCTAGGCTCGTCAAGTTTAACCTGAGTATTCTGCGTGTGCAAAAACTGGCTTGCACCCATCGTAGATGGACGTAGAGCTTATCACACCCGATCATCACGTGGTGTCTGGGCACGACGAACTTTGGCAACGGTGCATACTCAGGGAGAATACTTTTATGTTGAAATTTAGTGAGAGATCATCTTATAATGCTACCATTAATCGAAGCAAGATAAGATGCATAAAAGATAAACATCACATGCAATCAATTTAAGTGATATGATATGGCCATCATCATCTTGTGCTTGTGATCTCCATCTCTGAAGCACCGTCATGATCACCATAGTCACCGGCGCGACACCTTGATCTCCATCGTAGCATCGTTGTCGTCTCGCCAATCTTATGCTTCTACGATTATCGCTACCGCTTAGTGATAAAGTAAAGCATTATAGGGCGATTGCATTGCATACAATAAAGCGACAACCATATGGCTCCTGCCAGTTGCCGATAACTCGGCTACAAAACATGATCATCTCATACAATAAAATTTAGCATCATGTCTTGACCATATCACATCACAACATGCCCTGCAAAAACAAGTTAGACGTCATCTACTTTGTTGTTGCAAGTTTTACGTGGCTGCCACGGGCTTAGCAAGAACCGTTCTTACCTAGGCATCAAAACCACAACGATAGTTTGTCAAGTTGGTGCTGTTTTAACCTTCGCAAGGACTGGGCGTAGCCACACTCGGTTCAACTAAAGTTGGAGAAACTGACACCCGCCAGCCACCTGTGTGCAAAGCACGTCGGTAGAACCAGCCTCGCGTAAGCGTACGCGTAATGTTGGTCCGGGCCGCTTCATCCAACAATACCGCCGAACCAAAGTATGACATGCTGGTAAGCAGTATGACTTATATCGCACACAACTCACTTGTGTTCTACTCGTGCATATCACATCTACGCATAAAACCTGGCTCGGATACCACTTTGGGGAATGTAGTAATTTCAAAAAATTTCCTAAGCACACGCAAGATCATGGTGATGCATAGCAACGAGAGGGGAGAGTGTTGTCCACGTACCCTCGTAGACCGAAAGCGGAAGCGTTAGCACAACGCGGTTGATGTAGTCGTACGTCTTCACGATCCGACCGATCAAGTACCGAACGCACGACACCTCCGAGTTCAACACACGTTCAGCCCGATGACGTCCCTCGAACTCCGATCCAGCCGAGTGTTGAGGGAGAGTTTCGTCAGCACGACGACGTGGTGACGATGATGAAGTTCTACCGACGCAGGGCTTCGCCTAAGCACCGCTACAGTATTATCTGTTGGAAATATTCCCTAGAGGCAATAATAAAATGGTTATTATTATATTTCCTTGTTCATGATAACTGTCTATTGTTCATGCTATAATTGTATTAACCGGAAACGTAATACATGTTTGAATACATAGATCATAATATGTCCCTGGTAAGCCTCTAGTTGACTAGCTCGTTGATCAATAGATGGTCATGGTTTCCTGACCATGGACATTGGATGTCATTGATAACGGGATCACATCATTAGGAGAATGATGTGATGGACAAGACCCAATCTTAAGCGTAGCACAAGATCGTGTAGTTCATTTGCTAAAGCTTTTCTAATGTCAAGTATCATTTCCTTAGACCATGAGATTGTGCAACTCCCGGATACCGTAGGAATGCTTTGGGTGTACCAAATGTCACAACGTAACTGGGTGGCTATAAAGGTGCACTACATGTATCTCCGAAAGTGTCTGTTGGATTGGCACGAATTGAGACTGGGATTTGTCACTTCGTATGACAGAGAGGTATCTCTGGGCCCACTCGGTAATGCATCATCATAATGAGCTCAATGTGACTAAGGAGTTAGCCATGGGATCATGCATTACGGAACAAGTAAAGAGACTTCCCAGTAACAAGATTGAACGAGGTATGGGGATACCGACAATCGAATCTCGGGCAAGTAACATACCGATAGACAAAGGGAATTGTATACGGGATTGATTGAATCCCCGACATCGTGGTTCATCTGATGAGATCATCGTGGAACATGTGGGAGACAATATGGGTATCCAGATCCCGCTATTGGTTATTGGCCGGAGAGATGTCTCGGTCATGTCTGCATGGTTCCCGAACCCGTAGGGTCTACACACTTAAGGTTCGGTGACGCTAAAGTTGTTATGGGAAATAGTATGTGGTTACCGAAGGTTGTTAGGAGTCCCGGATGATATCCCGGACGTGACGAGGAGTTCCAGAATGGTCTAGAGGTGAAGATCGATATATTGGACGAAGGGTATTGGAGTCCAAAATTGTTCCGGGGGTACCGGGTGACGACCAGCATGTCCGAAAGGGGTTTCGGAGGCCCCGACAAGCGTTGGGGGGCCTTATGGGCCAAGAGGAGGGGGCACATCAGCCCACTAAGGGGCTGAGCGCCCCTCCACCCCATATCACGTAACCTGGAGAGGTGGGGGTGCCTCCCCTAGGGCAGCCACCCCTACTGGCTTAGGGGGCAAGTTTCCTAGGGGTGGGGGCGCCCAAACCCATCTAGGGTTTCCCCTGTGGCCGCCGCCCCTCCCCTAGGGAACCCTAGGGAGCCTCCTCCATCCCCCTTCCCCCTATATATAGTGAGGAGAGAGAGGGCAGCCGCACACCCTTCCCTTGGCGCAGCCCTTCCCCCTCTCCTACACCTCCTCCTCCTCCGTAGCGCTTGGCGAAGCCCTGCCGGAGAACCACGAGCTCCATCACCACCACGCTGTCGTGCTGTCGGAGTTCTCCCTCAACTTCTCCTCTCCCCTTGCTGGATCAAGAAGGAGGAGACGTTCCCTGGCTGTACGTGTGTTGAACGCGGAGGCGCCGTTGTTCGACGCTTAGATCGGAATCGACCGCGATCTGAATCGCTGCGTGTACGACTCCACCAACCGCGTTCTTGTAAAGCTTCCGCTTAGCGATCTTCAAGGGTATGAAGATGCACTCCCTCTCTCGTTGGTAGTATCTCCTAGATTGATCTTGGTGACACGTAGGAAATTTTTGAATTATTGCTACATTCCCCAATAGTGACATCATGAGCTAGGTCTATGGTAGATTCTATGCACGAGTAGAACACAAAGCAGTTGTGGGTGATGATTTGTTCAATTTGCTTTCCGTTACTAGTCTTATCTTAATCCGGCGGCATTGTGGGATGAAGCGGCCCAGACCGACCTTACACGTACTGTCGGTGTCAAAACCGGCGGATCTCGGGTAGGGGGTCCCGAATTGTGCGTCTAGGCCGGATGGTAACAGGAGGCAGGGGACACGATGTTTTTCCCAGGTTCGGGCCCTCTTGATGGAGGTAAAACCCTACGTCCTGCTTGATTAATATTGACGATATGGGTAGTACAAGAGTAGATCTACCACGAGATCAGAGAGGCTAAACCCTAGAAGCTAGCCTATGGTATGATTGTCGTTCGTCCTATGGACTAAAACCCTTTGGTTTATATAGACACCGAAGAGGTCTAGGGTTACACAGAGTCGGTTACAATGGTAGGAGATCTACATATCCGTATCGCCAAGCTTGCCTTCCACGCCAAGGAAAGTCCCTTCCGGACACGGGACGAAGTCTTCAATCTTGTATCTTCATAGTCTAGGAGTCCGGCCGAAGGTATAGTCTGGCTATCCGGACACCCCCTAATCTAGGACTCCCTTAGTAGCCCCTGAACCTGGCTTCAATGACGACGAGTCCGGCGCGCAGATTGTCTTCAACATTGCAAGGCGGGTTCCTCCTCCAAGTACTTCATAGAAGATTTTGAACACAAAGGTAGTGTCCGGCGCGCAGATTGTCTTCGGCATTGCAAGGCGGGTTCCTCCTCCAAGTACTTCATAGAAGATTTTTAACACAAAGGTAGTGTCTGGCTCTGCAAAATAAGTTTCCACATATTGCCATAGAGAGAATAATATTTACACAAATCTAATCTGCTGACGTATTCCGTAGCGTGACATCACACCACGGCCAAGTCTTTATTCGAATCGTTTTACTGTCCCACCTCAACACATTTAGCGAGGCGGTTTCCTTGGCACATCTTATTAAAGCAGAGATCGTGTCCCCTTATTCCGGGATTCTCATCAATAAGGGTGTGGGTAACCCAACCGCGCCATTGACTATGGTGCTTGGGAGATAAGCGAGTTTTACCAGGCTGGTGGGGGCGCATAGTCGCATCCATCCATATAAAGGGATAAGGATCTGCCTTTTCATCCACGCCTTCTTCCTCCTTTGCCTATCCATTTACGCGCACTCGAGCTCCAGCGCCCAAGTCCGCACACCCCACCTCAACCTTCTCCAGCCATGTCCGGAGCGGGAGGCAAGTGGATGGTCTCCTCCGTCACAGAGGGACACATCAAAAAACTGAGGAAGGCCGGATACTTGTCTAACGACATTGCGCACCAGCTTCCCGAAGAGGGGCAGCTCATCCCCACCCCTAGGCCCCATGAGAGGGTGGTGTTCCTCCCCCATTTCCTCCGCGGACCGGGCTTCCCTCTCCACCCATTTTTCCGGGGGCTCTTGTTCTACTATGGCCTGGATTTCCACGATCTGGCCCCGAACTTTGTCCTCAATATCTCGGCGTTTATCGTCGTGTGTGAGGCTTTCTTCTGCATCCGCCCCCATTTCGGCCTATGGCTCAAGACTTTCAATGTCAAGCCGAAGGTGGTGCGTGGCACCCAGGCGGAGTGCGGAGGCGCCATGGTGGGTAAGATTCCCAACGTCCTATGGCTCAAGGGCTCCTTCGTGGAGTCCCTAAAGGGGTGGCAATCGGGGTGGTTTTACATCACCGAGCCGCGCGACCCTGAATGGGTCGCAGTCCCCGAGTTCCGATCCGGACCCCCTACGCGGCTCACCTCCTGGAAAGAGACGGGCCTGTCGTCGGGTAAAGAAGGAGAGCTGACCGGACTCCAAACATGCGTCCAAACCCTGGCGGACACGAAGCTCAAACTTGTCAACGTAGTCCAGGTTATGCTCATCCGCCGGATCCTCCCGTGTCAACAACGGGCTTTCAACCTGTGGGAGTTCGACCCGGCGCAACACCGAACTCTGAGCAGGCTCTTCAACACGACATACGAAGATGCCTGGAAGGTGCTTTTCAAGGGCGCCGAGGCCCCTGCACCCGCTACCGAGGATCACGGATTCAGCACGCAGCGTCGCGCTCGTGCGGTAAGCTGTTTTTACCTTTTACAGGGTATTAGTTTTTTATAGTTTGACTCCATTCGGGATCTAAGCTCCCTTACCTTTGACAGGATTGGCAGGAGACGTCCGGACAGATCAACTGTCCGGCTCCTTTGCCCGAAGGCCCAGCGGACGCTCGCTTGGCGAAGCTGCTGGTTCCGGCACCCTATGTGGTGCCGGAGAAGAAGGACAAGAAGAAGGCCACGGGGACTCGAAAGAGTGCCCGGCGCCAGGAGGTGTCGGATTCATCATCCGACGACTCCAAGGCGCACTCCTCTCGTGAAGACGAGGAGGAGGAAGAAGAGACCTCTCCCCCTACAGCGGGGGGAGAGAAGAAAAGGAAGGCCCCCCCAACTGGGGAGGCCGAAGGGTCCAAGAAGGGGAAAACCCTTCCTCCGGACAGCTCCACCAACGCCGACGACGGCGAAGAGGAGTAGCCGCACAGGGCCAAGCCCCTGGCGAGATCGTAAGTATCCGGATACCAGAGTGATTCATAGTATTCCACCATTGCACAGCTTTTCCTTATGTCGAACATGTTTATGCAGTCCACCCAAAGACCGGCTCGACGTGTCATCGAGCGGTTCCCTGGATTAGTCGGATGTGAATTCGCTTCCGACGGTACCTCCCCCCACCCTACGGACGAAGCCGAGGTGCTGCCCCAACAGGTTCCAAGCCAGGAGGAGGTGGTCCTGGAGGCGCCGCAAGGCGACCTCCCGGACTCCAGGCGTAAAGGGGATAAAACCCCCAAGGGCCCCGAGTCCGGCCTTGAGTCGGACACCACGCCGGAACCTTCAACGGTTCCGGACTCCGGTAGGCAGCATCCTTCCAAGAGGAGCAAGCCTACCGAGCCGGTGAGCTCCGTCCAACCGGAGGCACCGGACAATTTGCTGGAGGTGCTTAAAGGTGCCTCCATCGACGAGGAGCACCGCACTATTATGAGTGCGGTGATCGTGAAGGTTCAGTCTGCCAAGAGCGGACTGACTGAAGCCTGTGCCAGCCTTCTAACAGGCTTTGAGGTAAGTATAGAATAAAAACATTACCGCATAGACAGTAGCCCCTAATGCTCTGTTCGACGTTCGGAAAGAAAAGCCGAATAGAGGATCTAATAACATTCGCAGGAGTCTAACATAATCAAGTCAATATGCGTATACAGGCTTCGTTGTTGGCCTCCGCCGCACTGACTGCGGAGGTGGATACGCTGAAGCAAAACCTCACGCGGTCCGAGAACGAGCTCGGCCATGCCAAGAGGCAACTCGAGGAGAAGGAAGGTAAGTAATACCTTGCACAAGTATATAGAGAAGATGTGGTTGCAAAAAATGACAGGATAAACGTGCTATTATAGGGGCCACGACCGAGGTGGCAACCCTTAAGCAAGCGCTGTCCGAGGCCGAAAACAGAGCGGCTGCGGAGCGCACCGAGAGAGGGAAGCAGGAGGCGCGGGTGGAGGAGGTGCAGAAAGAGCTCCAGGCTCTCGTGAAAAAAACACGAGAGTTTGGAGTTTGACTCAAAGATGCAAGCGTCCGAGCTTGCGGCAGCCCTCAAAAGCGCGAAGTCTGCCAAGGCCGAAGCCCAAAAAGCCCTCCAAGAAATTGGAGCGATGAAGAAGATAGCGGCGGGTAAGGCATTCATTATGCAAAGCAAGCACGTGAAAGTGAATTACTTGTTACTTACCCGAGTCCGGAGCTCTCCAGGAGCATTCCAGATTTGCCCCGCAGTGCGTCTGATGCTGCCGCCTACTACCGAGCCGAGGAGGGGAGCTCGACGGAGAAGGTGTTCTGGTCTCAGTATGCTGAGGCCGGACACCTGGTGCCTTTGAGCGACCAGCTGAAGCAACTGGTCGAGCTCCACAAGGTGGCCGAACATGCCAAAAAGGGCCTCGTAGTTCGGCTTTGGCCTGGAGAGGCTCTGACTGGGAGCTACTTCGGGCTGGTGAGGCGGCTGGTGGATGCCTGTCCACGGCTTGAAGTAATCAAGCGCTCCGTCTGCATTCAAGGTGCCCGTAGGGCGCTTGCCCGTGCTAAAGTGCACTGGGGAAATATGGATGCGGAGAAGCTGGTGAAGGACAGGCCGCCACCGGGCAAGGAGCATCGCGTCTCGGAAGCGTATTATGAGGGCGTCCTGAAGGGTGCCCGCCTTATAGCGGATGAATGCTCCAAAGATGTAATTTTTGAGTAAACTCGCATTTGTGATCCTGTATGCTAAAAACTTGTTCATATGCGCTAAGCAACGCTTTTGAATTTAAAATATTACCTTCTGTGCGCCGTTTATCAAATTTGAGAGATGGCGAGTCGTCGGCTTCTGCCCCCATGCCACGAGTGCTGGGGTGTTCGGGATAAACATGAGCGCTCTTTTTCCCATTCTTGGGTCCTTCGAGGGAGGCGCTCAACACAACGAACAAGGCAATCGGACTATAATGCTTGAACACTCTCACTTAGCCATAGAGTTCTGTAATTTGAAATTTCAGCGAAGCCCCTAGTGTTCGGAAGACCGAGTTCGGGGCGCTATCCACGCCTAGGCCGGACAAAGCCGACTCCTCGCTCTAAGCAGCATAAGTCTTTAGGGACTCGAAAACCTCTCGAACAGCGACCAGCTCTCACCTCATCATGACGGTCAGTTTTAGCTTTCTCTACTGAGGTGCTCAGCCCAGCTCAACTGGGGCACAATCGCAGTAGTTCTCCTAGTGCTACCTTAGCCGATATAACGGAACGTAAGGTACCAAAACATAGGAGCCGGGCAAACCCAACTATTGACCCAAGACATGATTCAGAGCCGATGCATATAATGCTATAAGTTCGGGGTGCCGCACTTGTGAAAGTGTTTGGACTTCTCACACCGTATTGTGGGGTACTTAAGCCCCTGGCGTATTGGCCGTACCAAAGTGTACGGGTGCAACATGTCATTAATGAACATATATTCGTAAAAAAGAGTAATGCAATAATAGACGGAAGCTATGCATTGTTTATTCAAAAAGCTGCGATCAAAGCAGAACGATATAAATAGTGCGATAAGCAAACAATGGGACTATTTAACGTGTCCTTTCTAGGGGCGAGCTGCGGAATGGCATGTGAAACAGGTATACTACTCGTTATAGAGACCACCTTAGAGTTCCATAGTGCGGCGTAGCTTTCTGCTTCCCTGGTTGTATCGTTTGTGCGGCAATTGTACTGCCGGACAAGCCTTCCGAAGAATGGAGTCCTGAAAATAAGAGAAAATTAAGAAATCGGCAGCCCCTAGTGCGGTTTAAGCCGAGTTTTGGGCGTGCCGTGATGGTGCCCCTCCCCCTTTGCCCATGGTATTTCCAGAGCGTAGTTATGTACGCGCAACACTGGTTTCGCAAGTTCGTGAGGGCTGGGGTTGGGGCCGCATTGCTACGCTTGCTCGGAACGTGCCAGGCGGTCTTGTTGTAGCTTACTCCGGGTGCGCTTGACGGTGTCCAGACGTTTAATGGCCGGACTGGAGAATTGCCTTGAGAGGCTGCTTTGTACTTCTGCTGCGATAGCCGCTGTATGCTCCTCCGTTCGGAGAGAGCGTTCGGTGTTTCCATTGACCGTGATGACTCCTCGAGGGCCTGGCATCTTGAGCTTGAGATATGCGTAGTGCGGCACCGCATTGAACTTAGCAAATGCGGTTCGCCCGAGCAGTGCATGATAGCCACTGCGGAACGGGACTATGTGGAAGATTAACTCCTCGCTTCGGAAATTATCCGGAGATCCAAAGACCACTTCAAGTGTAACTGAGCCTGTACAATTGGCCTCTACACCTGGTATGACGCCTTTAAAGGTCGTTTTAGTGGGTTTAATCCTCGAGGGATCGATGCCCATTTTCCGCACTGTATCCTGGTAAAGCTGGTTCAGGCTACTGCCGCCGTCCATAAGGACTCTAGTGAGGTGAAATCCGTCAATAATTGGGTCTAGAACCAATGCGGCGAATCTGCCATGACGGATGCTAGTGGGGTGGTCCCTTCGATCAAAAGTGATTGGGCAGGAAGACCATGGGTTGAACTTTGGGGCGACTGGCTCCATCGCGTATACATCCCTTAGCGCACGCTTCCTCTCCCTCTTGGGGACGTGTGTTGCGTATATCATGTTCACCATCCGCACTTGTGGGGGAAAACCTCTGTCCACTGTTGTTCGGTGGCCGGGGCTCCTCCTCGTCATCGCTATGCAGCCCCTTGTCTCTTCTTTCGGCATTTAACTTGCCTGCCTGCTTGAACACCCAACAATCCCTGTTGGTGTGATTGGCTGGTTTTTCGAGGGGTGCCATGTATCTGGCATGAGCGGTCGAGTACTCGGTCCAAACTGGATGGGCCCGGAGTATTTCTTTTGAATGGCTTTTTCCGCTGACCGGGTTTAGAGCCTCTGAATCTGGCATTAACTGCCGTATCCTCAGCATTGTCGCCGTTAATGCGGCGCTTTTGCTTGTTGCGACACGACGTGCCACTGCTGTCCTTGGTATCCGAATTACCAGGGCTAGGGTTACATAGAGTCGGTTACAATGGTAGGAGATCTACATATCCGTATCGCCAAGCTTGCCTTCCACGCCCAGGAAAGTCCCTTCCGGACACGGGACGAAGTCTTCAATCTTGTATCTTCATAGTCTAGGAGTCCGGCCGAAGGTATAGTCCGGCTATCCGGACACCCCCTAATCCAGGACTCCCTCAGTAGCCCCTGAACCTGGCTTCAATGACGACGAGTCCGGCGCGTTGATTTTCTTCAGCATTGCAAGGCGGGTTCCTCCTCCAAGTACTTCATATAGACACCAGAGAGGGCTAGGGTTACACAAAGTCGGTTACAATGGTAGGAGATCTACATATCCGTATCGCCAAGCTTGCCTTCCACGCCAAGGAAAGTCCCTTCCGGACACAGGACAAAGTCTTCAATCTTGTATCTTCATAGTCTAGGAGTCCGGCCGAAGGTATAGTCCGGCTATCCGGACACCCCCTAATCCAGGACTCCCTTAGTAGCCCCTGAACCTGGCTTCAATGACGACGAGTCCGGCGCGCAGATTGTCTTCGGCATTGCAAAGCGGGTTCCTCCTCTAAGTAATTCATAGAAGATTTTTAACACAAAGGTAGTGTCTGGCTCTGCAAAATAAGTTTCCACATATTGCCATAGAGAGAATAATATTTACACAAATCTAATCTGCTGACGTATTCCGTAGCGTGACATCACACCACGGCCAAGTCTTTATTCGAATCGTTTTACTATCCCACCTCAACACATTTAGCGAGGCGGTTTCCTTGGCACGTCTTGTTAAAGCAGAGATCGTGTCCCCTTATTCCGGGATTCTCATCAATAAGGGTGTGGGTAACCCAACCGCGCCATTGACTATGGCGCTTGGGAGATAAGCGAGTTTTACCAGGCTGGTGGGGGTGCATAGTCGCGTCCATCCATATAAGGGGATAAGGATCCGCCTTTTCATCCACGCCTTCTTCCTCCTTTGCCTATCCATTTCCGCGCACTCGAGCTCTAGCGCCCAAGTCCGCAAACCCCACCTCAACCTTCTCCAGCCATGTCCGGAGCGGGAGGCAAGTGGATGGTCTCCTCCGTCACGGAGGGACACATCAAAAAACTGAGGAAGGCCGGATACTTGTCTAACGACATTGCGCACCGGCTTCCCGAAATGGGGCAGCTCATCCCCACCCCTAGGCCCCATGAGAGGGTGGTGTTCCTCCCCCATTTCCTCCGCAGACTGGGCTTCCCTCTCCACCCATTTGTCCGGGGGCTCATGTTCTACTATGGCCTGGATTTCCACGATCCGGCCCCGAAGTTTGTCCTCAATATCTCGGCGTTTATCATCATGTGCGAGGTTTTCTTCTGCATCCGCCCCCATTTCGGCCTATGGCTCAAGACTTTCAATGTCAAGCCGAAGGTGGTGCGCGGCACCCAGGCGGAGTGCGGAGGCGCCATGGTGGGCAAGATGCCCAACGTCCTATGGCTCGAGGGCTCCTTCGTGGAGTCCCTAAAGGGGTGGCAATCGGGGTGGTTTTACATCACCGAGCCGCGCGACCCTGAATGGGTCGCAGTCCCCGAGTTCCGATCCGGACCCCCTACGCGGCTCACCTCCTGGAAAGAGACGGGCCTGTCGTCGGGTAAAGAAGGAGAGCTGACCGGACTCCAAACATGCGTCCAAACCCTGGCGGACAAGAGGCTCAAACTTGTCAACGTAGTCCAGGTTATGCTCATCCGCCGGATCCTCCCGTGTCAACAACGAGCTTTCAACCTGTGGGAGTTCGACCCGGCACAGCACCGAACTCTGAGCAGGCTCTTTGACACGACGTACGAAGATGCCTGGAAGGTGCTTTTCAAGGGCGCCGAGGCCCCCGTATCCGCTACCAAGGATCACGGATTCAGCATGCAGCGTCGCGCTCGTGCGGTAAGCTGTTTTAACCTTTTACAGGGTATTAGTTTTTCATAGTTTGACTCCATGCGGGATCTAAGATCCCTTACCTTTGACAGGATTGGCAGGAGACGTCCAGACAGATCAACTGTCCGGCTCCTTTGCCCGAAAGCCCAGCGGATGCTCACTTGGCGAAAAGCTGCTGGTTCTAGCACCCTATGTGGTGCCGGAGAAGAAGGCCAAGAAGAAGGCCACCGGGACTCGAAAGAGTGCCCGGCGCCAGGAGGTGTCGGATTCATCATCCGGCGACTCCAAGGCGCACTCCTCCCGTGAAGACGAGGAGGAGGAAGAAGATACCTCTCCCCCTCCAGCGGGGGGATAGAAGAAAAGGAAGGCCCCCCCCAACTGGGGAGGCCGAAGGGTCCAAGAAGGGGAAAACCCTTCCTTCGGACGGCTCCACCAACGTCGACGACAGCGAAGAGGAGTGGCCGCACAGGGCCAAGCCCCTGGCGAGATCGTAAGTATCCGGATACCAGAGTGATTCATAGTATTCCTCCATTGCACAGCTTTTCCTTATGTCGAACATGTTTATGTAGTCCACCCAAAGACCGGCTCGATGTGTCGTCGAGCGGTTCCCTGGATTCGTCGGATGTGAATTCGCTTCCGACGGCTACCTCCCCCCACCCTACGGACGATGCCGAGGTGCTGTCCCAACAGGTTCCAAGCCAGGAGGAGGTGGTCCTGGAGGCGCCACAAGGCGACCTCCCGGACTCTAGGCGTAAAGGGGATAAAACCCCCAAGGGCCCCGAGTCCGGCCTTGAGCCGGACACCGCGCCGGAACCTTCAACGGTTCCGGACTCCGGTAGGCAGCCTCCTTCCAAGAGGAGCAAGCCTACCGAGCCGGTGACCTCCGTCCAAACAGAGGCACCGGACAATTTGCTGGAGGTGCTTAAAGGCGCCTCCATCGACGAGGAGCACCGCGCTATTATGAGTGCGATGATCGAGAAGGTTCAGTCCGCCAAGAGCGGACTTACTGAAGCCTGTGCTAGCCTTCTAAGAGGCTTTGAGGTAAGTAAAGAATAAAAATATTACCGCATAGACAGTAGCCCCTAATGCTCTGTTCGGTGTTCGGACAGAAAAGCCGAATAGAGGATCTAATAACATTCGCAGGAGTCTAACGTAATCAAGTCAATATGCGTATACAGGCTTCGCTGCTGGCCTCCGCCGCCCTGACTGCGGAGGTGGATACGCTGAAGCAAAACCTCGTGCGGTCCGAGAACGAGCTCGGCCATGCCAAGAGGCAACTCGAGGAGAAGGAAGGTAATTAATACCTTGCACAAGTATATAGAGAAGATGTGGTTGCAAAAAATGATAGGATCAACGTGCTATTATAGGGGCCACGACCGAGGTGGCAACCCTTAAGCAAGCGTTGTCAGCGCACCGAGAGAGGGAAGCAGGAGGCGCGGGTGGAGGAGGTGCAGAAAGAGCTCCAGGCTCTCATGAAAAAATACGAGAGTTTGGAGCTTGACTCAAAGACGCAAGCGTCCGAGCTTGCGGCAGCCCTCAAAAGCGCGAAGTCTGCCAAGGCCGAAGCCCAGAAAGCCCTCCAAGAAATTGGAGCGATGAAGAAGATAGCGGCGGGTAAGGCATTCATTATGCAAAGCAAGCATGTGAAAGTGAATTACTTGTTACTTACCCGAGTCCGAAGCTCTCCCGGAGCATTCCAGATTTGCCCCGCAGTGCGTCTGATGCCACCGCCTACTACCGAGCCGAGGAGGGGAGCTCGACGGAGAAGGTGTTCTGGTCTCAGTATGCTGAGGCCGGACACCTGGTGCCTTTGAGCGACCAGCTGAAGCAACTGGTCGAGCTCCACAAGGTGGCCGAACATGCCATAAAGGGCCTCTTAGTTCGGCTTTGGCCTGGAGAGGCTCTGACTGGGAGCTACTTTGGCTGGTGAGGCGGCTGGTGGATGCCTGTCCACGGCTTGAAGTAATCAAGCGCTCCGTCTGCATCGAAGGTGCCCGTAGGGCGCTTGCCCGTGCTAAAGTGCACTGGGGCAATATGGATGCGGAGAAGCTGGTGAAGGACGGGCCGCCGCCGGGCAAGGAGCATCGCGTCCCGGAAGCGTATTATGTGGGCGTCCTGAAGGGTGCCCGCCTTATAGCGGATGAATGCTCCAAAGATGTAATTTTGGAGTAAACTCGCATTTGTGATCCTGTACGCTGAAAACTTGTTCATATGCGCTAAGCAATGCTTTTGAATTTAAAATATTACCTTCTGTGCGGCCGTTTATCAAATTTGAGAGATGGCGAGTCGTCGGCTTCTGCCCCCATGCCACGAGTGCTGGGGTGTTCGGGATAAACATGAGCGCTCTTTTTCCCATTCTTGGGTCATTCGAGGGAGGCGCTCAACACAACGAACAAGGCAATCGGACTATAATGCTTGAACACTCTCACTTAGCCATAGAATTCTATAATTTGAAATTTCAGCAAAGCCCCTAGTGTTCGGAAGACCGAGTTCGGGGCGCTATCCACGCCTAGGCCGGACAAAGCTGACTCCTCGCTCTAAGCGGCATAAGTCTTTAGGGACTCGAAAACCTCTCGAACAGTGACCAGCTCTCGCCTCATCATGACGGTCAGTTTTAGCTTTCTCTACTGAGGTGCTTAGCCCAGCTCAACTGGGGCACAATCTCAGTAGTTCTCCTAGTGCTACCTTAGCCGATATAACGGAACGTAAGGTACCAAAACATAGGAGCCGGGCAAACCCAACTATTGACCCAAGACATGATTCGGAGCCGATGCATATAATGCTATAAGTTCGGGGTGCCGCACTTGTGAAAGTGTTCAGACTTCTCACACCGTATTGTGGGGTACTTAAACCCCTGGCGTATTGGCCGTACCAAAGTGTACGGGTGCAACATGTCATTAATGAACATATATTCGTAAAAAAGAGTAATGCAATAATAGACGGAAGCTATGCATTGTTTATTCAAAAAGCTACGACCAAAGCAGAACGATACAAATAGTGCGATAAGCAAACAATGGGACTATTTAACGTGTCCTTTCCAGGGGCGAGCTGTGGAATGGCATGTGAAACAGCTATACTACTCGTTATAGAGACCACCTTAGAGTTCCATAGTGCGGTGTAGCTTTCTGCTTCCCTGGTTGTATCGTTTGTGCGGCAATTGTACTGCCGGACAAGCCTTCCGAAGAATGGAGTCCTGAAAATAAGAGAAAATTAAGAAATCGGCAGCCCCTAGTGCGGTTTAAGCCGCGTTTCAGGCGTGCCGTGATGGTGCCCCTCCCCCTTTGCCCATGGTATTTCCAGAGCGTAGTTATGTACGCGCAACACTGGTTTCGCAAGTTCGCGAGGGCTGGGGTTGGGGCGCATTGCTACGCTTGCTCGGAACATGCCAGGCGGTCTTGTTGTAGGTTATTCCGGGCGCGCTTGACGGTTTCCAGACATTTAATGGCCGGACAGGAGAATTGCCTTGAGAGGCTGCTTTGTACTTCCGCTGCGATAGCCGCCGTATGCTCCTCCGTTCGGAGAGAGCGTTCGGTGTTTCCGTTGACCGTGATGACTCCTCGAGGGCCTGGCATCTTGAGCTTGTGGTATGCGTAGTGCGGAACCACATTGAACTTAGCAAATGCAGTTCGCCCGAGCAGTGCGTGATAGCCACTGCGGAACGGGACTATGTCGAAGATTAACTCCTCGCTTCGGAAATTATCCGGAGATCCGAAGACCACTACAAGTGTAACTGAGCCTGTACAATTGGCCTCTACACATGGTATGACGCCTTTAAAGGTCGTTTTAGTGGGTTTAATCCTCGAGGGATCGATGCCCATTTTCCGCACTGTATCCTGGTAAAGCAGGTTCGGGCTGCTGCCGCCGTCCATAAGGACTCTAGTGAGGTGAAATCCGTCAATAATTGGGTCTAGAACCAATGCGGTGAATCCTCCATGACGGATGCTAGTGGGGTGGTCCCTTCGATCAAAAGTGATCGGGCAGGAAGACCATGGGTTGAACTTTGGGGCGACTGGCTCCATCGCGTATACGTCCCTTAGCGCACGCTTCCTCTCCCTCTTGGGGACGTGTGTTGCGTATATCATGTTCACCGTCTGCACTTGTGGGGGAAAACCTTTCTGTCCACTGTTGTTGGGCGGCCGAGGCTCCTCCTCGTCATCGCTATGCAGCCCCTTGTCTCTTCTTTCGGCATTTAACTTGCCTGCCTGCTTGAACACCCAACAATCCCTGTTGGTGTGATTGGCTGGTTTTTCAGGGGTGCCATGTATCTGGCATGAGCGGTCGAGTATTCGGTCCAAACTAGACAGGCCCGGAGTATTTCTTTTGAATGGCTTTTTCTGTTGACCGGGTTTAGAGCCTCTGAATCTGGCATTAACTGCTGTATCCTCAGCATTGTCGCCGTTAATGCGGCGCTTTTGCTTGTTGCGACGTGACCTGCCACTGCTGTCCTTGGTATCCGAATTACCAGGGCTCTTGGTCATGTTATTGCTGCGAGCTAGCCAGCTGTCTTCTCCCGTGCAAAAACGGGTCATAAGTGTCGTGAGGGCTGCCATAGATTTCGGCTTTTCCTGTCCTAGGTGCCGTGCAAGCCACTCGTCACGGATGTTATGCTTGAAGGCTGCTAGGGCCTCTGCGTCCGGACAGTCGACGATTTGATTTTTCTTGGTTAGGAACCGTGTCCAGAATTGTCTGGCCGATTCCTCTGGCTGCTGAATTATGTGGCTTAGGTCATCGGCGTCTGGTGGTCGCACATAAGTGCCCTGGAAATTGTCGAGGAATGCGGCTTCCATGTCCTCCCAACAACCAATTGATTCTGCTGGCAAGCTGTTAAGCCAATGACGAGCTGGTCCTTTAAGCTTGAGTGGGAGGTATTTGATGGCGTGTAGGTCATCACCGCGGGCCATGTGGATATGAAGGAGATAGTCCTCGATCCATACCGCATGATCTGTTGTGCCATCGTATGATTCGATGTTCACGGGTTTGAAACCCTCGGGGATTTGATGATCCATTACTTCATCTGTGAAGCATAGTGGGTGTGCAGCGTCTCTGTATTGGGCTATATCACGACGCAGCTCAAACGAGCTTTGTCTACTGTGTTCGGCCCGGTCGGATTTACTGTATCCGGCGTGACGAGTACCGTCTCATGCCGTGGGGCGCCCACGTGATCCATAGATCGATCTTGTTTGCCTTGCCTTGTCCTCCAATATATCTTGCAGGTCTGGCGCATTTTCCCATGCCTTGGTATTTTTTGAGCGGTGCCGGGGTGCGGCTTGAGTGGAGGGCCGAGAGGCCTCTCTGTCGCGGCCACGGGGTGGCTGGTCGGCCGCATCATGCGCTGGTGATGTAGGTTTAGGTGCTTCCTCCTCTAATTGGGGTAGCAACCTACGCTTTGGGTAGCTCCTGGAGGGGCGTTCGAGTTCATACTCTTCGGCCGCAAGGACTTCAGTCCATCTATCGGCTAGCAAACCTTGATCAGCTCTAAGCTGTTGCTGTTTTTTCTTGAGGCTGCTCGCCGTGGCCATGAAACTGCGTTTGAAATGCTCTTGTTCGACGGGATCCTCCGGCATGACAAATTCGTCGTCGTCGAGGCTTGCCTCGTCTTCGGAGGGAGGCATATAATTATCGTCCTCGACCTCTCTGTCTGCCGCTCTCTCATGAGGGCTGGCTTCTCTATCCTCCTGTGCTGAATCTTGCTGGAGGTGGTTGTCTTCGGCACTGTCCGGGGTGTTATTATCTCCCATGCCGGAATCACCGTTTTTTCTTTGGCGGGATTTAGAGCGGCGCCGCTGACGCTGGCGCTTAGGCTGCTTCTTGGAGGGGTCATCCTCCGCTGTTCCATCGCCATTACCTTCTTTTGGGGTGTCCACCATGTATATATCATACGGCGAGGTGGCTTTCCAGTGCCCTATAGGCACTGGTTCTTGATCGTCTCCTGCATCGGCGTCCATACCGTCGATGTCTTCAGAGTCGAAGTCGAGCATGTCGATTAAATCATCGACAGTGGCTACGAAGTGGGTGGTGGGTGGGCTTTGAATTTCTTCATCGTCCGCATCCCAACCCTGCTGACCATAGTCCGGCCAGGGCTCTCCTGATAAAGAGAGAGACTTTAGTGAATTCAGAATATTGCTGAAGGGCGAGTGCTGAAAGATGTCTGCGGCGGTGAACTCCATGATCGGCGCCCAATCGGGTTCGATCGGTAGGGGCACGGAGGGCTCGGAGTCAGGAGGGGAGTCCGTCTCCTTGGAGTCACGGGCTTCGCAGAGAATAGGGCTAGTGTTCGGCTCGATCGCCGTAGAGATTGCAGCCCCCGAGGCGGTGTCTAACCACCCATCCTCGATTGGTGTGATCGGCTCCGAGCTAGGGGTCGAAGCGGACACAGGTGCGGCCTCCAGGGCACTGTTCGGTGGCAGAGCTAGATCATGCCCATCGTGACAGTGCGGCGCGCTTGGCTGTGGCCCGAATCCCTCGAAGATCAAGTCTCCGCGGATGTCGGCCGTGTAGTTCAAACTTCCAAATCTAACCTAATGGCCAGGGGCGTAGCTTTCGATCTGCTCTAGATGACCAAGCGAATTGGCCCGCAGTGCAAAGCCGCCGAATACGAAGATCTGTCCGGGGAGAAAAGTCTCACCCTGGATCGCATCGCTGTTGATGATCGGAGAAGCCATCGGGCCTAAAAGTGACGACACAGAGGAACTCTCAATGAAAGCACCAATGTCGGTGTAAAAACCGGTGGATCTCGGGTAGGGGGTCCCGAATTGTGCATCTAGGCCGGGTGGTAACAGGAGGCAGGGGACACGATGTTTTACCCAGGTTCGGGCCCTCTTGATGGAGGTAAAACCCTACTCCTACTTGATTAATATTTATGATATGGGTAGTACAAGAGTAGATCTACCACGAGATCAGAGAGGCTAAACCCTAGAAGCTAGCCTATGGTATGATTGTTGTTCGTCCTATGGACTAAAACCCTCCGGTTTATATAGACACCGGAGAGGGCTAGGGTTACACAGAGTCGGTTACAATGGTAGGAGATCTACATATCCGCATCGCCAAGCTTTTCTTCCACGCCAAGGAAAGTCCCTTCCGGACACGGGACGGAGTCTTCAATCTTGTATCTTCATAGTCCAGGAGTCCGGCCGAAGGTATAGTCCGGCTATCCGGACACCCCCTAATCTAGGACTCCCTCACGTACGCTTATGTGAGACTGGTTCCACCGACTGACATGCACTTGATGCATAAGGTGGCTGGCGGGTGTCTGTCTCTCCCACTTTAGTTGGATCGGATTCGAAGAAAAGGGTCCTTATGAAGGGTAAATAGCAATTGGCATATCACCGTTGTGGTTTTGCGTAGGTAAGAAACGTTCTTGCTAGAAACCCATAGCAGCCACGTAAAAACATGCAACAACAATTAGAGGACGTCTAACTTGTTTTTGCAGGGTATGCTATGTGATGTGATATGTACAAAAGGATGTGATGAATGATATATGTGATGTATGAGATTGATCATGTTCTTGTAAAAGGAATCACGACTTGCATGTCGATGAGTATGACAACCGGCAGGAGCCATAGGAGTTGTCTTAATTTATTTATGACCTGCGTGTCAATGAAAACGCCATGTAATGAATTTACTTTATTGCTAATCGTTAGCCATAGTAGTAGAAGTAATAGTTGGTGAGGCAACTCCATGAAGACACGGTGATGTAGATCATGATGATGGAGATCATGGTGTCATGCCGGCGACGATGGTGTTCATGCCGCACCTCGAAGATGGAGATCAAAGGCGCAAGATGATATTGGCCATATCATGTCACTTTATGATTTTCATGTGATGTTTGTCATGTTTACATCTTGTTTGCTTAGAACGACGATAGCATAAATAAGATGATCCCTCACTAAAATTTCAAGAAAGTGTTCCCCCTAACTGTGCACCGCTGCGAAGGCTCGTTGTTTCGAAGCACCACGTGATGATCGGGTGTGATAGATTCTAACGTTCGAATACAACGGGAATAAGCCAGATTTACACATGCAAAACACTTAGGTTGACTTGACGAGCCTAGCATGTACAGACATGGCCTCGGAACACGAGAGACCGAAAGGTCGAACGTGAGTCGTATAGTAGATACGATCAACATGGAGATGTTCACCGTTGATGACTAGTCCGTCTCACGTGATGATCGGACATGGCCTAGTCGATTCGGATCATGTATCACTTAGATGACTAGAGGGATGTCTATCTGAGTGGGAATTCATTGAATAATTTGATTAGATGAACTTAATTATCATGAACATAGTCTAAATTGTCTTTGCAAATTATGTTGTGGATTAATAGCTCGCGCTTTAGCTCTTTGTTTTAATACATTCCTAGAGAAAGACTAAGTTAAAAGATATTGTAAGCAATTGTGCGGACTAGGGCCGTAGTCTGAGGATTGTCCTCACTGCTACACAGAAGGCTTCTGTCCTTGATGCACCGCTCGGTGTGCCAACCCCTCTGGCATTCTGTTGATGTTGTGAACATCTGGTAGACACGTTCTGATGACTACCTGGTAGTTTAGTGCGCCATGCTTTACGGCTTAGAGTCAGGGCTCCAAAAGCGTTTTGAACGCCATAGAACATATGAGATGTTCGAAGAGCTGAAATTGGTATTTCAGGCTCATGTCCGTGTTGAGAGGTTGAGACCTTTGACAAGACGTTTGCCTACAAGATGGAGGAGAATAGCTCAGCCAGTGAGCATGTGCTCAAAATGTCTGGGTACTTCAATCACTTGAATCAAGTGGGAGTTAATCTACCAGATAAGAGAGTGATTGACAAAAGTTCTCCAGTCGCTATTACCAAGCTACTAGAGTTTCGTGATGAACTATAACATGCAAGGGAAGATAATCCCGGAGCTGTTTGTCGTGCTTAAGGTCGTAAAGGTAGAAATCAAGAAGGAGCATCAAGTGTTGATGGTTAACAAGAGCACTGGTTTCAAAGAAGGGCAAGGGCAAGAAGGGAAACTTCTTGAATGGCAAGCCAGTTGCCGCTCCAGTGAAGAAACCCAAGAACCCAAACCCAAGATAAAGTGCTTCTATTAGGGGAACGGTCACTAGTAGCAGAACTTCCTCAAATACTTGGTAGATAAGAAGGTTGTCAACTTCAACAAAAGTATAGTTGATATATGTGTGTTATTGATGTGTACCTTACTAGTACTCCTAGTAGCACCTGGGTATTAGATACCAGTTCAGTTGCTAACATTGGTAACTCGAAACAAAAGCTACGGAATTAACAGAGACTAGCTAAGGGCGAGGTGATGATGTGTGTTGGAAGTGTTTCCAAGTTTGATGTGATCACCATCGCACGCTCCCTCTACCTTTGGGATTAGTGTTGAACCTAGATAAGTGTTGTTTGCATTGGTGTCTGCGTTGAAGCTGGTGAAGGACGGGCCGCCGCCGGGCAAGGAGCATCGCGTCCCGGAAGCGTATTATGTGGGCGTCCTGAAGGGTGCCCGCCTTATAGCAGATGAATGCTCCAAAGATGTAATTTTGGAGTAAACTCGCATTTGTGATCCTGTACGCTGAAAACTTGTTCATATGCGCTAAGCAATGCTTTTGAATTTAAAATATTACCTTCTGTGCGGCCGTTTATCAAATTTGAGAGATGGCGAGTCGTCGGCTTCTGCCCCCATGCCACGAGTGCTGGGGTGTTCGGGATAAACATGAGCGCTCTTTTTCCCATTCTTGGGTCATTCGAGGGAGGCGCTCAACACAACGAACAAGGCAATCGGACTATAATGCTTGAACACTCTCACTTAGCCATAGAATTCTATAATTTGAAATTTCAGCAAAGCCCCTAGTGTTCGGAAGACCGAGTTCGGGGCGCTATCCACGCCTAGGCCGGACAAAGCTGACTCCTCGCTCTAAGCGGCATAAGTCTTTAGGGACTCGAAAACCTCTCGAACAGTGACCAGCTCTCGCCTCATCATGACGGTCAGTTTTAGCTTTCTCTACTGAGGTGCTTAGCCCAGCTCAACTGGGGCACAATCTCAGTAGTTCTCCTAGTGCTACCTTAGCCGATATAACGGAACGTAAGGTACCAAAACATAGGAGCCGGGCAAACCCAACTATTGACCCAAGACATGATTCGGAGCCGATGCATATAATGCTATAAGTTCGGGGTGCCGCACTTGTGAAAGTGTTCGGACTTCTCACACCGTATTGTGGGGTACTTAAGCCCCTGGCGTATTGGCTGTACCAAAGTGTACGGGTGCAACATGTCATTAATGAACATATATTCGTAAAAAAGAGTAATGCAATAATAGACGGAAGCTATGCATTGTTTATTCAAAAAGCTGCGACCAAAGCAGAACGATACAAATAGTGCGATAAGCAAACAATGGGACTATTTGACGTGTCCTTTCCAGGGGCGAGCTGTGGAATGGCATGTGAAACAGGTATACTACTCGTTATAGAGACCACCTTAGAGTTCCATAGTGCGGTGTAGCTTTCTGCTTCCCTGGTTGTATCGTTTGTGCGGCAATTGTACTGCCGGACAAGCCTTCCGAAGAATGGAGTCCTGAAAATAAGAGAAAATTAAGAAATCGGCAGCCCCTAGTGCGGTTTAAGCTGCGTTTCAGGCGTGCCGTGATGGTGCCCCTCCCCCTTTGCCCATGGTATTTCCAGAGCGTAGTTATGTACGCGCAACACTGGTTTCGCAAGTTCGCGAGGGCTGGGGTTGGGGCGCATTGCTACGCTTGCTCGGAACATGCCAGGCGGTCTTGTTGTAGGTTATTCCGGGCGCGCTTGACGGTTTCCAGACATTTAATGGCCGGACAGGAGAATTGCCTTGAGAGGCTGCTTTGTACTTCTGCTGCGATAGCCGCCGTATGCTCCTCCATTCGGAGAGAGCGTTCGGTGTTTCCGTTGACCGTGATGACTCCTCGAGGGCCTGGCATCTTGAGCTTGAGGTATGCGTAGTGCGGCACCACATTGAACTTAGCAAATGCAGTTCGCCCGAGCAGTGCGTGATAGCCACTACGGAACGGGACTATGTCGAAGATTAACTCCTCGCTTCAGAAATTATCCGGAGATCCGAAGACCACTACAAGTGTAACTGAGCCTGTACAATTGGCCTCTACACATGGTATGACGCCTTTAAAGGTCGTTTTAGTGGGTTTAATCCTCGAGGGATCGATGCCCATTTTCCGCACTGTATCCTGGTAAAGCAGGTTCGGGCTGCTGCCGCCGTCCATAAGGACTCTAGTGAGGTGAAATCCGTCAATAATTGGGTCTAGAACCAATGCGGTGAATCCTCCATGACGGATGCTAGTGGGGTGGTCCCTTCGATCAAAAGTGATCGGGCAGGAAGACCATGGGTTGAACTTTGGGGCGACTGGCTCCATCGCGTATACGTCCCTTAGCGCACGCTTCCTCTCCCTCTTGGGGACGTGTGTTGCGTATATCATGTTCACCGTCTGCACTTGTGGGGGAAAACCTTTCTGTCCACTGTTGTTGGGCGGCCGAGGCTCCTCCTCGTCATCGCTATGCAGCCCCTTGTCTCTTCTTTCGGCATTTAACTTGCCTGCCTGCTTGAACACCCAACAATCCCTGTTGGTGTGATTGGCTGGTTTTTCAGGGGTGCCATGTATCTGGCATGAGCGGTCGAGTATTCGGTCCAAACTAGACAGGCCCGGAGTATTTCTTTTGAATGGCTTTTTCTGTTGACCGGGTTTAGAGCCTCTGAATCTGGCATTAACTGCCGTATCCTCAGCATTGTCGCCGTTAATGCGGCGCTTTTGCTTGTTGCGACGCGACCTGCCACTGCTGTCCTTGGTATCCGAATTACCAGGGCTCTTGGTCATGTTATTGCTGCGAGCTAGCCAGCTGTCTTCTCCCGTGCAAAAACGGGTCATAAGTGTCGTGAGGGCTGCCATAGATTTCGGCTTTTCCTGTCCTAGGTGCCGTGCAAGCCACTCGTCACGGATGTTATGCTTGAAGGCTGCTAGGGCCTCTGCGTCCGGACAGTCGACGATTTGATTTTTCTTGGTTAGGAACCGTGTCCAGAATTGTCTGGCCGATTCCTCTGGCTGCTGAATTATGTGGCTTAGGTCATCGGCGTCTGGTGGTCGCACATAAGTGCCCTGGAAATTGTCGAGGAATGCGGCTTCCATGTCCTCCCAACAACCAATTGATTCTGCTGGCAAGCTGTTAAGCCAATGACGAGCTGGTCCTTTAAGCTTGAGTGGGAGGTATTTGATGGCGTGTAGGTCATCACCGCGGGCCATGTGGATATGAAGGAGATAGTCCTCGATCCATACCGCATGATCTGTTGTGCCATCGTATGATTCGATGTTCACGGGTTTGAAACCCTCGGGGATTTGATGATCCATTACTTCATCTATGAAGCATAGTGGGTGTGCAGCGTCTCTGTATTGGGCTATATCACGACGCAGCTCAAACGAGCTTTGTCTACTGTGTTCGGCCCGGTCGGATTTACTGTATCCGGCGTGACGAGTACCGTCTCATGCCGTGGGGCGCCCACGTGATCCATAGATCGATCTTGTTTGCCTTGCCTTGTCCTCCAATATATCTTGCAGGTCTGGCGCATTTTCCCATGCCTTGGTATTTTTTGAGCGGTGCCGGGGTGCGGCTTGAGTGGAGGGCCGAGAGGCCTCTCTGTCGCGGCCACGGGGTGGCTGGTCGGCCGCATCATGCGCTGGTGATGTAGGTTTAGGTGCTTCCTCCTCTAATTGGGGTAGCAACCTACGCTTTGGGTAGCTCCTGGAGGGGCGTTCGAGTTCATACTCTTCGGCCGCAAGGACTTCAGTCCATCTATCGGCTAGCAAACCTTGATCAGCTCTAAGCTGTTGCTGTTTTTTCTTGAGGCTGCTCGCCGTGGCCATGAAACTGCGTTTGAAATGCTCTTGTTCGACGGGATCCTCCGGCATGACAAATTCGTCGTCGTCGAGGCTTGCCTCGTCTTCGGAGGGAGGCATATAATTATCGTCCTCGACCTCTCTGTCTGCCGCTCTCTCATGAGGGCTGGCTTCTCTATCCTCCTGTGCTGAATCTTGCTGGAGGTGGTTGTCTTCGGCACTGTCCGGGGTGTTATTATCTCCCATGCCGGAATCACCGTTTTTTCTTTGGCGGGATTTAGAGCGGCGCCGCTGACGCTGGCGCTTAGGCTGCTTCTTGGAGGGGTCATCCTCCGCTGTTCCATCGCCATTACCTTCTTTTGGGGTGTCCACCATGTATATATCATACGGCGAGGTGGCTTTCCAGTGCCCTATAGGCACTGGTTCTTGATCGTCTCCTGCATCGGCGTCCATACCGTCGATGTCTTCAGAGTCGAAGTCGAGCATGTCGATTAAATCATCGACAGTGGCTACGAAGTGGGTGGTGGGTGGGCTTTGAATTTCTTCATCGTCCGCATCCCAACCCTGCTGACCATAGTCCGGCCAGGGCTCTCCTGATAAAGAGAGAGACTTTAGTGAATTCAGAATATTGCTGAAGGGCGAGTGCTGAAAGATGTCTGCGGCGGTGAACTCCATGATCGGCGCCCAATCGGGTTCGATCGGTAGGGGCACGGAGGGCTCGGAGTCAGGAGGGGAGTCCGTCTCCTTGGAGTCACGGGCTTCGCAGAGAATAGGGCTAGTGTTCGGCTCGATCGCCGTAGAGATTGCAGCCCCCGAGGCGGTGTCTAACCACCCATCCTCGATTGGTGTGATCGGCTCCGAGCTAGGGGTCGAAGCGGACACAGGTGCGGCCTCCAGGGCACTGTTCGGTGGCAGAGCTAGATCATGCCCATCGTGACAGTGCGGCGCGCTTGGCTGTGGCCCGAATCCCTCGAAGATCAAGTCTCCGCGGATGTCGGCCGTGTAGTTCAAACTTCCAAATCTAACCTAATGGCCAGGGGCGTAGCTTTCGATCTGCTCTAGATGACCAAGCGAATTGGCCCGCAGTGCAAAGCCGCCGAATACGAAGATCTGTCCGGGGAGAAAAGTCTCACCCTGGATCGCATCGCTGTTGATGATCGGAGAAGCCATCGGGCCTAAAAGTGACGACACAGAGGAACTCTCAATGAAAGCACCAATGTCGGTGTAAAAACCGGTGGATCTCGGGTAGGGGGTCCCGAATTGTGCATCTAGGCCGGGTGGTAACAGGAGGCAGGGGACACGATGTTTTACCCAGGTTCGGGCCCTCTTGATGGAGGTAAAACCCTACTCCTACTTGATTAATATTTATGATATGGGTAGTACAAGAGTAGATCTACCACGAGATCAGAGAGGCTAAACCCTAGAAGCTAGCCTATGGTATGATTGTTGTTCGTCCTATGGACTAAAACCCTCCGGTTTATATAGACACCGGAGAGGGCTAGGGTTACACAGAGTCGGTTACAATGGTAGGAGATCTACATATCCGCATCGCCAAGCTTTTCTTCCACGCCAAGGAAAGTCCCTTCCGGACACGGGACGGAGTCTTCAATCTTGTATCTTCATAGTCCAGGAGTCCGGCCGAAGGTATAGTCCGGCTATCCGGACACCCCCTAATCTAGGACTCCCTCACGTACGCTTATGTGAGACTGGTTCCACCGACTGACATGCACTTGATGCATAAGGTGGCTGGCGGGTGTCTGTCTCTCCCACTTTAGTTGGATCGGATTCGAAGAAAAGGGTCCTTATGAAGGGTAAATAGCAATTGGCATATCACCGTTGTGGTTTTGCGTAGGTAAGAAACGTTCTTGCTAGAAACCCATAGCAGCCACGTAAAAACATGCAACAACAATTAGAGGACGTCTAACTTGTTTTTGCAGGGTATGCTATGTGATGTGATATGTACAAAAGGATGTGATGAATGATATATGTGATGTATGAGATTGATCATGTTCTTGTAAAAGGAATCACGACTTGCATGTCGATGAGTATGACAACCGGCAGGAGCCATAGGAGTTGTCTTAATTTATTTATGACCTGCGTGTCAATGAAAACGCCATGTAATGAATTTACTTTATTGCTAATCGTTAGCCATAGTAGTAGAAGTAATAGTTGGTGAGGCAACTCCATGAAGACACGGTGATGTAGATCATGATGATGGAGATCATGGTGTCATGCCGGCGACGATGGTGTTCATGCCGCACCTCGAAGATGGAGATCAAAGGCGCAAGATGATATTGGCCATATCATGTCACTTTATGATTTTCATGTGATGTTTGTCATGTTTACATCTTGTTTGCTTAGAACGACGATAGCATAAATAAGATGATCCCTCACTAAAATTTCAAGAAAGTGTTCCCCCTAACTGTGCACCGCTGCGAAGGCTCGTTGTTTCGAAGCACCACGTGATGATCGGGTGTGATAGATTCTAACGTTCGAATACAACGGGAATAAGCCAGATTTACACATGCAAAACACTTAGGTTGACTTGACGAGCCTAGCATGTACAGACATGGCCTCGGAACACGAGAGACCGAAAGGTCGAACGTGAGTCGTATAGTAGATACGATCAACATGGAGATGTTCACCGTTGATGACTAGTCCGTCTCACGTGATGATCGGACATGGCCTAGTCGATTCGGATCATGTATCACTTAGATGACTAGAGGGATGTCTATCTGAGTGGGAATTCATTGAATAATTTGATTAGATGAACTTAATTATCATGAACATAGTCTAAATTGTCTTTGCAAATTATGTTGTGGATTAATAGCTCGCGCTTTAGCTCTTTGTTTTAATACATTCCTAGAGAAAGACTAAGTTAAAAGATATTGTAAGCAATTGTGCGGACTAGGGCCGTAGTCTGAGGATTGTCCTCACTGCTACACAGAAGGCTTCTGTCCTTGATGCACCGCTCGGTGTGCCAACCCCTCTGGCATTCTGTTGATGTTGTGAACATCTGGTAGACACGTTCTGATGACTACCTGGTAGTTTAGTGCGCCATGCTTTACGGCTTAGAGTCAGGGCTCCAAAAGCGTTTTGAACGCCATAGAACATATGAGATGTTCGAAGAGCTGAAATTGGTATTTCAGGCTCATGTCCGTGTTGAGAGGTTGAGACCTTTGACAAGACGTTTGCCTACAAGATGGAGGAGAATAGCTCAGCCAGTGAGCATGTGCTCAAAATGTCTGGGTACTTCAATCACTTGAATCAAGTGGGAGTTAATCTACCAGATAAGAGAGTGATTGACAAAAGTTCTCCAGTCGCTATTACCAAGCTACTAGAGTTTCGTGATGAACTATAACATGCAAGGGAAGATAATCCCGGAGCTGTTTGTCGTGCTTAAGGCCGTAAAGGTAGAAATCAAGAAGGAGCATCAAGTGTTGATGGTTAACAAGAGCACTGGTTTCAAAGAAGGGCAAGGGCAAGAAGGGAAACTTCTTGAATGGCAAGCCAGTTGCCGCTCCAGTGAAGAAACCCAAGAACCCAAACCCAAGATAAAGTGCTTCTATTAGGGGAACGGTCACTAGTAGCAGAACTTCCTCAAATACTTGGTAGATAAGAAGGTTGTCAACTTCAACAAAAGTATAGTTGATATATGTGTGTTATTGATGTGTACCTTACTAGTACTCCTAGTAGCACCTGGGTATTAGATACCAGTTCAGTTGCTAACATTGGTAACTCGAAACAAAAGCTACGGAATTAACAGAGACTAGCTAAGGGCGAGGTGATGATGTGTGTTGGAAGTGTTTCCAAGTTTGATGTGATCACCATCGCACGCTCCCTCTACCTTTGGGATTAGTGTTGAACCTAGATAAGTGTTGTTTGCATTGGTGTCTGCGTTGAAGCTGGTGAAGGACGGGCCGCCGCCGGGCAAGGAGCATCGCGTCCCGGAAGCGTATTATGTGGGCGTCCTGAAGGGTGCCCGCCTTATAGCAGATGAATGCTCCAAAGATGTAATTTTGGAGTAAACTCGCATTTGTGATCCTGTACGCTGAAAACTTGTTCATATGCGCTAAGCAATGCTTTTGAATTTAAAATATTACCTTCTGTGCGGCCGTTTATCAAATTTGAGAGATGGCGAGTCGTCGGCTTCTGCCCCCATGCCACGAGTGCTGGGGTGTTCGGGATAAACATGAGCGCTCTTTTTCCCATTCTTGGGTCATTCGAGGGAGGCGCTCAACACAACGAACAAGGCAATCGGACTATAATGCTTGAACACTCTCACTTAGCCATAGAATTCTATAATTTGAAATTTCAGCAAAGCCCCTAGTGTTCGGAAGACCGAGTTCGGGGCGCTATCCACGCCTAGGCCGGACAAAGCTGACTCCTCGCTCTAAGCGGCATAAGTCTTTAGGGACTCGAAAACCTCTCGAACAGTGACCAGCTCTCGCCTCATCATGACGGTCAGTTTTAGCTTTCTCTACTGAGGTGCTTAGCCCAGCTCAACTGGGGCACAATCTCAGTAGTTCTCCTAGTGCTACCTTAGCCGATATAACGGAACGTAAGGTACCAAAACATAGGAGCCGGGCAAACCCAACTATTGACCCAAGACATGATTCGGAGCCGATGCATATAATGCTATAAGTTCGGGGTGCCGCACTTGTGAAAGTGTTCGGACTTCTCACACCGTATTGTGGGGTACTTAAGCCCCTGGCGTATTGGCTGTACCAAAGTGTACGGGTGCAACATGTCATTAATGAACATATATTCGTAAAAAAGAGTAATGCAATAATAGACGGAAGCTATGCATTGTTTATTCAAAAAGCTGCGACCAAAGCAGAACGATACAAATAGTGCGATAAGCAAACAATGGGACTATTTGACGTGTCCTTTCCAGGGGCGAGCTGTGGAATGGCATGTGAAACAGGTATACTACTCGTTATAGAGACCACCTTAGAGTTCCATAGTGCGGTGTAGCTTTCTGCTTCCCTGGTTGTATCGTTTGTGCGGCAATTGTACTGCCGGACAAGCCTTCCGAAGAATGGAGTCCTGAAAATAAGAGAAAATTAAGAAATCGGCAGCCCCTAGTGCGGTTTAAGCTGCGTTTCAGGCGTGCCGTGATGGTGCCCCTCCCCCTTTGCCCATGGTATTTCCAGAGCGTAGTTATGTACGCGCAACACTGGTTTCGCAAGTTCGCGAGGGCTGGGGTTGGGGCGCATTGCTACGCTTGCTCGGAACATGCCAGGCGGTCTTGTTGTAGGTTATTCCGGGCGCGCTTGACGGTTTCCAGACATTTAATGGCCGGACAGGAGAATTGCCTTGAGAGGCTGCTTTGTACTTCTGCTGCGATAGCCGCCGTATGCTCCTCCATTCGGAGAGAGCGTTCGGTGTTTCCGTTGACCGTGATGACTCCTCGAGGGCCTGGCATCTTGAGCTTGAGGTATGCGTAGTGCGGCACCACATTGAACTTAGCAAATGCAGTTCGCCCGAGCAGTGCGTGATAGCCACTACGGAACGGGACTATGTCGAAGATTAACTCCTCGCTTCAGAAATTATCCGGAGATCCGAAGACCACTACAAGTGTAACTGAGCCTGTACAATTGGCCTCTACACATGGTATGACGCCTTTAAAGGTCGTTTTAGTGGGTTTAATCCTCGAGGGATCGATGCCCATTTTCCGCACTGTATCCTGGTAAAGCAGGTTCGGGCTGCTGCCGCCGTCCATAAGGACTCTAGTGAGGTGAAATCCGTCAATAATTGGGTCTAGAACCAATGCGGTGAATCCTCCATGACGGATGCTAGTGGGGTGGTCCCTTCGATCAAAAGTGATCGGGCAGGAAGACCATGGGTTGAACTTTGGGGCGACTGGCTCCATCGCGTATACGTCCCTTAGCGCACGCTTCCTCTCCCTCTTGGGGACTTGTGTTGCGTATATCATGTTCACCGTCTGCACTTGTGGGGGAAAACCTTTCTGTCCACTGTTGTTGGGCGGCCGAGGCTCCTCCTCGTCATCGCTATGCAGCCCCTTGTCTCTTCTTTCGGCATTTAACTTGCCTGCCTGCTTGAACACCCAACAATCCCTGTCGGTGTGATTGGCTGGTTTTTCAGGGGTGCCATGTATCTGGCATGAGCGGTCGAGTATTCGGTCCAAACTAGACAGGCCCGGAGTATTTCTTTTGAATGGCTTTTTCTGTTGACCGGGTTTAGAGCCTCTGAATCTGGCATTAACTGCCGTATCCTCAGCATTATCGCCGTTAATGCGGCGCTTTTGCTTGTTGCGACGCGACCTGCCACTGCTGTCCCTGGTATCCGAATTACCAGGGCTCTTGGTCATGTTATTGCTGCGAGCTAGCCAGCTGTCTTCTCCCGTGCAAAAACGGGTCATAAGTGTCATGAGGGCTGCCATAGATTTCGGCTTTTCCTGTCCTAGGTGCCGTGCAAGCCACTCGTCACGGATGTTATGCTTGAAGGCTGCTAGGGCCTCTGCGTCCGGACAGTCGACGATTTGATTTTTCTTGGTTAGGAACCGTGTCCAGAATTGTCTGGCCGATTCCTCTGGCTGTTGAATTATGTGGCTTAGGTCATCGGCGTCTGGTGGTCGCACATAAGTGCCCTGGAAATTGTCGAGGAATGCGGCTTCCATGTCCTCCCAACAACCAATTGATTCTGCTGGCAAGCTGTTAAGCCAATGACGAGCTGGTCCTTTAAGCTTGAGTGGGAGGTATTTGATGGCGTGTAGGTCATCACCGCGGGCCATGTGGATATGAAGGAGATAGTCCTCGATCCATACCGCATGATCTGTTGTGCCATCGTATGATTCGATGTTCACGGGTTTGAAACCCTCGGGGATTTGATGATCCATTACTTCATCTGTGAAGCATAGTGGGTGTGCAGCGTCTCTGTATTGGGCTATATCACGACGCAGCTGAAACGAGCTTTGTCTACTGTGTTCGGCCCGGTCGGATTTACTGTATCCGGCGTGACGAGTACCGTCTCATGCCGTGGGGCGCCCACGTGATCCATAGATCGATCTTGTTTGCCTTGCCTTGTCCTCCAATATATCTTGCAGGTCTGGCGCATTTTCCCATGCCTTGGTATTTTTTGAGCGGTGCCGGGGTGCGGCTTGAGTGGAGGGCCGAGAGGCCTCTCTGTCGCGGCCACGGGGTGGCTGGTCGGCCGCATCATGCGCTGGTGATGTAGGTTTAGGTGCTTCCTCCTCTAATTGGGGTAGCAACCTACGCTTTGGGTAGCTCCTGGAGGGGCGTTCGAGTTCATACTCTTCGGCCGCAAGGACTTCAGTCCATCTATCGGCTAGCAAACCTTGATCAGCTCTAAGCTGTTGCTGTTTTTTCTTGAGGCTGCTCGCCGTGGCCATGAAACTGCGTTTGAAATGCTCTTGTTCGACGGGATCCTCCGGCACGACAAATTCGTCGTCGTCGAGGCTTGCCTCGTCTTCGGAGGGAGGCATATAATTATCGTCCTCGACTTCTCTGTCTGCCGCTCTCTCATGAGGGCTGGCTTCTCTATCCTCCTGTGCTGAATCTTGCTGGAGGTGGTTGTCTTCGGCACTGTCCGGGGTGTTATTATCTCCCGTGCCGGAATCACCGTTTTTGCTTTGGCGGGATTTAGAGCGGCGCCGCTGACGCTGGCGCTTAGGCTGCTTCTTGGAGGGGTCATCCTCCGCTGTTCCATCGCCATTACCTTCTTTTGGGGTGTCCACCATGTATATATCATACGGCAAGGTGGCTTTCCAGTGCCCTATAGGCACTGGTTCTTGATCGTCTCCTGCATCGGCGTCCATACCGTCGATGTCTTCAGAGTCGAAGTCGAGCATGTCGGTTAAATCATCGACAGTGGCTACGAAGTGGGTGGTGGGTGGGCTTTGAATTTCTTCATCGTCCGCATCCCAACCCTGCTGACCATAGTCCGGCCAGGGCTCTCCTGATAAAGAGAGAGACTTTAGTGAATTCAGAATATCGCTGAAGGGCGAGTGCTGAAAGATGTCTGCGGCGGTGAACTCCATGATCGGCGCCCAATCGGGTTCGATCGGTAGGGGCACGGAGGGCTCGGAGTCAGGAGGGGAGTCCGGCTCCTTGGAGTCACGGGCTTCGCAGAGAATAGGGCTAGTGTTCGGCTCGATTGCCGTAGAGATTGCAGCCCCCGAGGCGGTGTCTAACCACCCATCCTCGATTGGTGTGATCGGCTCCGAGCTAGGGGTCGAAGCGGACACAGGTGCGGCCTCCAGGGCACTGTTCGGTGGCAGAGCTAGATCATGCCCATCGTGACAGTGCGGCGCGCTTGGCTGTGGCCCGAATCCCTCGAAGATCAAGTCTCCGCGGATGTCGGCCGTGTAGTTCAAACTTCCAAATCTAACCTAATGGCCAGGGGCGTAGCTTTCGATCTGCTCCAGATGACCAAGCGAATTGGCCCGCAGTGCAAAGCCGCCGAATACGAAGATCTGTCCGGGGAGAAAAGTCTCACCCTGGATCGCATTGCTGTTGATGATCGGAGAAGCCATCGGGCCTAAAAGTGATGACACAGAGGAACTCTCAATGAAAGCACCAATGTCGGTGTAAAAACCGGCGGATCTCGGGTAGGGGGTCCCGAATTGTGCGTCTAGGCCGGGTGGTAACAGGAGGCAGGGGACACGATGTTTTACCCAGGTTCGGGCCCTCTTGATGGAGGTAAAACCCTACTCCTGCTTGATTAATATTTATGATATGGGTAGTACAAGAGTAGATCTACCACGAGATCAGAGAGGCTAAACCCTAGAAGCTAGCCTATGGTATGATTGTTGTTCGTCCTATGGACTAAAACCCTCCGGTTTATATAGACACCGGAGAGGGCTAGGGTTACACAGAGTCGGTTACAATGGTAGGAGATCTACATATCCGCATCGCCAAGCTTTCCTTCCACGCCAAGGAAAGTCCCTTCCGGACACGGGACGGAGTCTTCAATCTTGTATCTTCATAGTCCAGGAGTCCGGCCGAAGGTATAGTCCGGCTATCCGGACGCCCCCTAATCTAGGACTCCCTCACGTACGCTTATGTGAGACTGGTTCCACCAACTGACATGCACTTGATGCATAAGGTGGCTGGCGGGTGTCTGTCTCTCCCACTTTAGTCGGATCGGATTCGAAGAAAAGGGTCCTTATGAAGGGTAAATAGCAATTGGCATATCACCGTTGTGGTTTTGCGTAGGTAAGAAATGTTCTTGCTAGAAACCCATAGCAGCCACGTAAAAACATGCAACAACAATTAGAGGACGTCTAACTTGTTTTTGCAGGGTATGCTATGTGATGTGATATGTACAAAAGGATGTGATGAATGATATATGTGATGTATGAGATTGATCATGTTCTTGTAAAAGGAATCACGACTTGCATGTCAATGAGTATGACAACCGGCAGGAGCCATAGGAGTTGTCTTAATTTATTTATGACCTGCGTGTCAATGAAAACGCCATGTAATGAATTTACTTTATTGCTAATCGTTAGCCATAGTAGTAGAAGTAATAGTTGGTGAGGCAACTTCATGAAGACACGGTGATGTAGATCATGATGATGGAGATCATGGTGTCATGCCGGCGACGATGGTGTTCATGCCGCACCTCGAAGACGGAGATCAAAGGCGCAAGATGATATTGGCCATATCATGTCACTTTATGATTTTCATGTGATGTTTGTCATGTTTACATCTTATTTGCTTAGAACGACGATAGCATAAATAAGATGATCCCTCACTAAAATTTCAAGAAAGTGTTCCCCCTAACTGTGCACCGCTGCGAAGGCTCGTTGTTTCGAAGCACCACGTGATGATCGGGTGTGATAGATTCTAACGTTCGAATACAACGGGAATAAGCCAGATTTACACATGCAAAACACTTAGGTTGACTTGACGAGCCTAGCATGTACAGACATGGCCTCGGAACACGAGAGACCGAAAGGTCGAACGTGAGTCGTATAGTAGATACGATCAACATGGAGATGTTCACCGTTGATGACTAGTCCGTCTCACGTGATGATCGGACATGGCCTAGTCGATTCGGATCATGTATCACTTAGATGACTAGAGGGATGTCTATCTGAGTGGGAGTTGATTGAATAATTTGATTAGATGAACTTAATTATCATGAACATAGTCTAAATTGTCTTTGCAAATTATGTTGTGGATTAATAGCTCGCGCTTTAGCTCTTTCTTTTAATACATTCCTAGAGAAAGACTAAGTTGAAAGATATTGTAAGCAATTGTGCGGACTAGGGCCGTAGTCTGAGGATTGTCCTCACTGCTACACAGAAGGCTTCTGTCCTTGATGCACCGCTCGGTGTGCCAACCCCTCTGGCATTCTGTTGATGTTGTGAACATCTGGTAGACATGTTCTGATGACTACCTGGTAGTTTAGTGCGCCATGCTTTACGGCTTAGAGTCAGGGCTCCAAAAGCGTTTTGAACGCCATAGAACATATGAGATGTTCGAAGAGCTGAAATTGGTATTTCAGGCTCATGCCCGTGTTGAGAGGTTGAGACCTTTGACAAGACGTTTGCCTACAAGATGGAGGAGAATAGCTCAGCCAGTGAGCATGTGCTCAAAATGTCTGGGTACTTCAATCACTTGAATCAAGTGGGAGTTAATCTACCAGATAAGAGAGTGATTGACAAAAGTTCTCCAGTCGCTATTACCAAGCTACTAGAGTTTCGTGATGAACTATAACATGCAAGGGAAGATAATCCCGGAGCTGTTTGTCGTGCTTAAGGCCGTAAAGGTAGAAATCAAGAAGGAGCATCAAGTGTTGATGGTTAACAAGAGCACTGGTTTCAAAGAAGGGCAAGGGCAAGAAGGGAAACTTCTTGAATGGCAAGCCAGTTGCCGCTCCAGTGAAGAAACCCAAGAACCCAAACCCAAGATAAAGTGCTTCTATTAGGGGAACGGTCACTAGTAGCAGAACTGCCTCAAATACTTGGTAGATAAGAAGGTTGTCAACTTCAACAAAAGTATAGTTGATATATGTGTGTTATTGATGTGTACCTTACTAGTACTCCTAGTAGCACCTGGGTATTAGATACCAGTTCAGTTGCTAACATTGCTAACTCGAAACAAAAGCTACGGAATTAATGGAGACTAGCTAAGGGCGAGGTGACGATGTGTGTTGGAAGTGTTTCCAAGTTTGATGTGATCACCATCGTACGCTCCCTCTACCTTTGGGATTAGTGTTGAACCTAGATAAGTGTTGTTTGCATTGGTGTCTGCGTTGAAGCTGGTGAAGGACGGGCCGCCGCCGGGCAAGGAGCATCGCGTCCCGGAAGCGTATTATGTGGGCGTCCTGAAGGGTGCCCGCCTTATAGCGGATGAATGCTCCAAAGATGTAATTTTGGAGTAAACTCGCATTTGTGATCCTGTACGCTGAAAACTTGTTCATATGCGCTAAGCAATGCTTTTGAATTTAAAATATTACCTTCTGTGCGGCCGTTTATCAAATTTGAGAGATGGCGAGTCGTCAGCTTCTGCCCCCATGCCACGAGTGCTGGGGTGTTCGGGATAAACATGAGCGCTCTTTTTCCCATTCTTGGGTCATTCGAGGGAGGCGCTCAACACAACGAACAAGGCAATCGGACTATAATGCTTGAACACTCTCACTTAGCCATAGAATTCTATAATTTGAAATTTCAGCAAAGCCCCTAGTGTTCGGAAGACTGAGTTCGGGGCGCTATCCACGCCTAGGCCGGACAAAGCTGACTCCTCGCTCTAAGCGGCATAAGTCTTTAGGGACTCGAAAACCTCTCGAACAGTGACCAGCTCTCGCCTCATCATGACGGTCAGTTTTAGCTTTCTCTACTGAGGTGCTTAGCCCAGCTCAACTGGGGCACAATCTCAGTAGTTCTCCTAGTGCTACCTTAGCCGATATAACGGAACGTAAGGTACCAAAACATAGGAGCCGGGCAAACCCAACTATTGACCCAAGACATGATTCGGAGCCGATGCATATAATGCTATAAGTTCGGGGTGCCGCACTTGTGAAAGTGTTCGGACTTCTCACACCGTATTGTGGGGTACTTAAGCCCCTGGCGTATTGGCCGTACCAAAGTGTACGGGTGCAACATGTCATTAATGAACATATATTCGTAAAAAAGAGTAATGCAATAATAGACGGAAGCTATGCATTGTTTATTCAAAAAGCTGCGACCAAAGCAGAACGATACAAATAGTGCGATAAGCAAACAATGGGACTACTTAACGTGTCCTTTCCAGGGGCGAGCTGTGGAATGGCATGTGAAACAGGTATACTACTCGTTATAGAGACCACCTTAGAGTTCCATAGTGCGGTGTAGCTTTCTGCTTCCCTGGTTGTATCGTTTGTGCGGCAATTGTACTGCCGGACAAGCCTTCCAAAGAATGGAGTCCTGAAAATAAGAGAAAATTAAGAAATCGGCAGCCCCTAGTGCGGTTTAAGCCGCGTTTCAGGCGTGCCATGATGGTGCCCCTCCCCCTTTGCCCATGGTATTTCCAGAGCGTAGTTATGTACGCGCAACACTGGTTTCGCAAGTTCGCGAGGGCTGGGGTTGGGGCGCATTGCTACGCTTGCTCGGAACATGCCAGGCGGTCTTGTTGTAGGTTATTCCGGGCGCGCTTGACGGTTTCCAGACATTTAATGGCCGGACAGGAGAATTGCCTTGAGAGGCTGCTTTGTACTTCCGCTGCGATAGCCGCCGTATGCTCCTCCGTTCGGAGAGAGCGTTCGGTGTTTCCATTGACCGTGATGACTCCTCGAGGGCCTGGCATCTTGAGCTTGAGGTATGCGTAGTGCGGCACCACATTGAACTTAGCAAATGCAGTTCGCCCGAGCAGTGCGTGATAGCCACTGCGGAACGGGACTATGTCGAAGATTAACTCCTCGCTTCGGAAATTATCCGGAGATCCGAAGACCACTACAAGTGTAACTGAGCCTGTACAATTGGCCTCTACACATGGTATGACGCCTTTAAAGGTCGTTTTAGTGGGTTTAATCCTCGAGGGATCGATGCCCATTTTCCGCACTGTATCCTGGTAAAGCAGGTTCGGGCTGCTGCCGCCGTTCATAAGGACTCTAGTGAGGTGAAATCCGTCAATAATTGGGTCTAGAACCAATGCGGTGAATCCTCCATGACGGATGCTAGTGGGGTGGTCCCTTCGATCAAAAGTGATCGGGCAGGAAGACCATGGGTTGAACTTTGGGGCGACTGGCTCCATCGCGTATACGTCCCTTAGCGCATGCTTCCTCTCCCTCTTGGGGATGTGTGTTGCGTATATCATGTTCACCGTCCGCACTTGTGGGGGAAAACCTTTCTGTCCACTGTTGTTGGGCGGCCGGGGCTCCTCCTCGTCATCGCTATGCAGCCCCTTGTCTCTTCTTTCGGCATTTAACTTGCCTGCCTGCTTGAACACCCAACAATCCCTGTTGGTGTGATTGGCTGGTTTTTCAGGGGTGCCATGTATCTGGCATGAGCGGTCGAGTATTCGGTCCAAACTAGACAGGCCCGGAGTATTTCTTTTGAATGGCTTTTTCTGTTGACCGGGTTTAGAGCCTCTGAATCTGGCATTAACTGCCGTATCCTCAGCATTGTCGCCGTTAATGCGGCGCTTTTGCTTGTTGTGACGCGATGTGCCACTGCTGTCCCTGGTATCCGAATTACCAGGCTCTTGGTCATGTTATTGCTGCGAGCTAGCCAGCTGTCTTCTCCCGCACAAAAACGGGTCATAAGTGTCGTGAGGGCTGCCATAGATTTCGGCTTTTCCTGTCCTAGGTGCCGTGCAAGCCACTCGTCACGGATGTTATGCTTGAAGGCTGCTAGGGCCTCTGCGTCCGGACAGTCGACGATTTGATTTTTCTTGGTTAGGAACCGTGTCCAGAATTGTCTGGCCGATTCCTCTGGCTGCTGAATTATGTGGCTTAGGTCATCGGCGTCTGGTGGTCGCACATAAGTGCCCTGGAAATTGTCGAGGAATGCGGCTTCCATGTCCTCCCAACAACCAATTGATTCTGCTGGCAAGCTGTTAAGCCAATGACGAGCTGGTCCTTTAAGCTTGAGTGGGAGGTATTTGATGGCGTGTAGGTCATCACCGCGGGCCATGTGGATATGAAGGAGATAGTCCTCGATCCATACCGCATGATCTGTTGTGCCATCGTATGATTCGATGTTCACGGGTTTGAAACACTCGGGGATTTGATGATCCATTACTTCATCTGTGAAGCATAGTGGGTGTGCAGCGTCTCTGTATTGGGCTATATCACGACGCAGCTGAAACGAGCTTTGTCTACTGTGTTCGGCCCGGTTGGATTTACTGTATCCGGCGTGACGAGTACCGTCTCATGCCGTGGGGCGCCCACGTGATCCATAGATCGATCTTGTTTGCCTTGCCTTGTCCTCCAATATATCTTGCAGGTCTGGCGCATTTTCCCATGCCTTGGTATTTTTTGAGCGGTGCCGGGGTGCGGCTTGAGTGGAGGGCCGAGAGGCCTCTCTGTCGCGGCCACGGGGTGGCTGGTCGGCCGCATCATGCGCTGGTGATGTAGGTTTAGGTGCTTCCTCCTCTAATTGGGGTAGCAATCTACGCTTTGGGTAGCTCCTGGAGGGGCGTTCGAGTTCATACTCTTCGGCTGCAAGGACTTCAGTCCATCTATCGGCTAGCAAACCTTGATCAGCTCTAAGCTGTTGCTGTTTTTTCTTGAGGCTGCTCGCCGTGGCCATGAAACTGCGTTTGAAATGCTCTTGTTCGACGGGATCCTCCGGCACGACAAATTCGTCGTCGTCGAGGCTTGCCTCGTCTTCGGAGGGAGGCATATAATTATCGTCCTCGACCTCTCTGTCTGCCGCTCTCTCATGAGGGCTGGCTTCTCTATCCTCCTGTGCTGAATCTTGCTGGAGGTGGTTGTCTTCGGCACTGTCCGGGGTGTTATTATCTCCCGTGCCGGAATCACCGTTTTTGCTTTGGCGGGATTTAGAGCGGCGCCGCTGACGCTGGCGCTTAGGCTGCTTCTTGGAGGGGTCATCCTCCGCTGTTCCATCGCCATTACCTTCTTTTGGGGTGTCCACCATGTATATATCATACGGCGAGGTGGCTTTCCAGTGCCCTATAGGCACTGGTTCTTGATCGTCTCCTGCATCGGCGTCCATACCGTCGATGTCTTCAGAGTCGAAGTCGAGCATGTCGGTTAAATCATCGACAGTGGCTACGAAGTGGGTGGTGGGTGGGCTTTGAATTTCTTCATCGTCCGCATCCCAACCCTGCTGACCATAGTCCGGCCAGGGCTCTCCTGATAAAGAGAGAGACTTTAGTGAATTCAGAATATCGCTGAAGGGCGAGTGCTGAAAGATGTCTGCGGCGGTGAACTCCATGATCGGCGCCCAATCGGGTTCGATCGGTAGGGGCACGGAGGGCTCGGAGTCAGGAGGGGAGTCCGGCTCCTTGGAGTCACGGGCTTCGCAGAGAATAGGGCTAGTGTTCGGCTCGATCGCCGTAGAGATTGCCGCCCCCGAGGCGGTGTCTAACCACCCATCCTCGATTGGTGTGATCGGCTCCGAGCTAGGGGTCGAAGCGGACACAGGTGCGGCCTCCAGGGCACTGTTCGGTGGCAGAGCTAGATCATGCCCATCGTGACAGTGCGGCGCGCTTGGCTGTGGCCCGAATCCGTCGAAGATCAAGTCTCCGCGGATGTCGGCCGTGTAGTTCAAACTTCCAAATCTAACCTAATGGCCAGGGGCGTAGCTTTCGATCTGCTCCAGATGACCAAGCGAATTGGCCCGCAGTGCAAAGCCGCCGAATACGAAGATCTGTCCGGGGAGAAAAGTCTCACCCTGGATCGCATTGCTGTTGATGATCGGAGAAGCCATCGGGCCTAAAAGTGATGACACAGAGGAACTCTCAATGAAAGCACCAATGTCGGTGTAAAAACCGGCGGATCTCGGGTAGGGGGTCCCGAATTGTGCGTCTAGGCCGGGTGGTAACAGGAGGCAGGGGACACGATGTTTTACCCAGGTTCGGGCCCTCTTGATGGAGGTAAAACCCTACTCCTGCTTGATTAATATTTATGATATGGGTAGTACAAGAGTAGATCTACCACGAGATCAGAGAGGCTAAACCCTAGAAGCTAGCCTATGGTATGATTGTTGTTCGTCCTATGGACTAAAACCCTCCGGTTTATATAGACACCGGAGAGGGCTAGGGTTACACAGAGTCGGTTACAATGGTAGGAGATCTACATATCCGCATCGCCAAGCTTTCCTTCCACGCCAAGGAAAGTCCCTTCCGGACACGGGACGGAGTCTTCAATCTTGTATCTTCATAGTCCAGGAGTCCGGCCGAAGGTATAGTCCGGCTATCCGGACACCCCCTAATCTAGGACTCCCTCACGTACGCTTATGTGAGACTGGTTCCACCGACTGACATGCACTTGATGCATAAGGTGGCTGGCGGGTGTCTGTCTCTCCCACTTTAGTCGGATCGGATTCGAAGAAAAGGGTCCTTATGAAGGGTAAATAGCAATTGGCATATCACCGTTGTGGTTTTGCGTAGGTAAGAAGCGTTCTTGCTAGAAACCCATAGCAGCCACGTAAAAACATGCAACAACAATTAGAGGACGTCTAACTTGTTTTTGCAGGGTATGCTATGTGATGTGATATGTACAAAAGGATGTGATGAATGATATATGTGATGTATGAGATTGATCATGTTCTTGTAAAAGGAATCACGACTTGCATGTCGATGAGGATGACAACCGGCAGGAGCCATAGGAGTTGTCTTAATTTATTTATGACCTGCGTGTCAATGAAAACGCCATGTAATGAATTTACTTTATTGCTAATCGTTAGCCATAGTAGTAGAAGTAATAGTTGGTGAGGCAACTTCATGAAGACACGGTGATGTAGATCATGATGATGGAGATCATGGTGTCATGCCGGCGACGATGGTGTTCATGCCGCACCTCGAAGATGGAGATCAAAGGCGCAAGATGATATTGGCCATATCATGTCACTTTATGATTTTCATGTGATGTTTGTCATGTTTACATCTTATTTGCTTAGAACGATGATAGCATAAATAAGATGATCCCTCACTAAAATTTCAAGAAAGTGTTCCCCCTAACTGTGCACCGCTGCGAAGGCTCGTTGTTTCGAAGCACCACGTGATGATCGGGTGTGATAGATTCTAACGTTCGAATACAACGGGAATAAGCCAGATTTACACATGCAAAACACTTAGGTCGACTTGACGAGCCTAGCATGTACAGACATGGCCTCGGAACACGAGAGACCGAAAGGTCGAACGTGAGTCGTATAGTAGATACGATCAACATGGAGATGTTCACCGTTGATGACTAGTCCGTCTCACGTGATGATCGGACATGGCCTAGTCGATTCGGATCATGTATCACTTAGATGACTAGAGGGATGTCTATCTGAGTGGGAGTTGATTGAATAATTTGATTAGATGAACTTAATTATCATGAACATAGTCTAAATTGTCTTTGCAAATTATGTTGTGGATTAATAGCTCGCGCTTTAGCTCTTTGTTTTAATACATTCCTAGAGAAAGACTAAGTTGAAAGATATTGTAAGCAATTGTGCGGACTAGGGCCGTAGTCTGAGGATTGTCCTCACTGCTACACAGAAGGCTTCTGTCCTTGATGCACCGCTCGGTGTGCCAACCCCTCTGGCATTCTGTTGATGTTGTGAACATCTGGTAGACACGTTCTGATGACTACCTGGTAGTTTAGTGCGCCATGCTTTACGGCTTAGAGTCAGGGCTCCAAAAGCGTTTTGAACGCCATAGAACATATGAGATGTTCGAAGAGCTGAAATTGGTATTTCAGGCTCATGCCCGTGTTGAGAGGTTGAGACCTTTGACAAGACGTTTGCCTACAAGATGGAGGAGAATAGCTCAGCCAGTGAGCATGTGCTCAAAATGTCTGGGTACTTCAATCACTTGAATCAAGTGGGAGTTAATCTACCAGATAAGAGAGTGATTGACAAAAGTTCTCCAGTCGCTATTACCAAGCTACTAGAGTTTCGTGATGAACTATAACATGCAAGGGAAGATAATCCCGGAGCTGTTTGTCGTGCTTAAGGCCGTAAAGGTAGAAATCAAGAAGGAGCATCAAGTGTTGATGGTTAACAAGAGCACTGGTTTCAAAGAAGGGCAAGGGCAAGAAGGGAAACTTCTTGAATGGCAAGCCAGTTGCCGCTCCAGTGAAGAAACCCAAGAACCCAAACCCAAGATAAAGTGCTTCTATTAGGGGAACGGTCACTAGTAGCAGAACTGCCTCAAATACTTGGTAGATAAGAAGGTTGTCAACTTCAACAAAAGTATAGTTGATATATGTGTGTTATTGAACAAAAGCTACGGAATTAACGGAGACTAGCTAAGGGCGAGGTGACGATGTGTGTTGGAAGTGTTTCCAAGTTTGATGTGATCACCATCGCACGCTCCCTCTACCTTTGGGATTAGTGTTGAACCTAGATAAGTGTTGTTTGCATTGGTGTCTACGTTGAGCATGAACATGATTAGATCATGTTTATTGCAATATGGTTATTCATTTAAGTAAGAGGATAATTGTTGTTCTGTTTACATGAATAATACCTTCTATGGTCATGCACCCAATGTGAATGGTTTATTGAATCCCGGTCGTAGTTATACACATGTTCATAACATTGGTGCCAAAGGATGTAGAGTTGATAATGATAGTACCACTTTCATGTGGCACTGCCGCTTAGGTCATATTGGTGTAAAGCGCATGAAAGAACCTCCATGCTAATGGACTTTTGAAGTCACTTGATTTTGAATCACTTACACATGCGAACCATGCCTCTTTGGCAAGATGACTAAAACCCCGTTCTTTGGAACAATGGAACGGGCAAGTGACTTGTTGGAAATCATACATGCTGATGTGTGCGGTCCGATGAGTGTTGACGCGCGCGGTGGGTATCGTTATTTTCTCACCTTCACCGGTGAATTGAATAGATATGGGTATATTTACTTCATGAAGCATAATTCTGAAATGTTTGAAAAGTTCAAGCAATTTCAGAGTGAAGTTGAGAATCATCGTAACAAGAAGATCAAGTTCCTTCGATTTGATCAAAGGGAAAGTATCAGAGTTATGAGTTTGGCAATCACTAAAGACAAGGTGGAATCCTTTCACAGTTGACGCCGCCTGGAACACCATAGCATGATGGTGTGTCCGAACGTCGTAATCGAACCTTATTGGATATGGTGTATGGTGTCTCTTACCAATCTACCTCTATTTTTGGGGGTTATGCATTAAAGACAATTACATTCACTTTAAATAGGGCACCATCTAAGTCCGTGGAGACGATACCGTATGAACTATGGTTTGGCAAGAAACCAAAGTTGTTGTTTCTTAAGGTTTGGGGCTATGATGCTTATGTCGATAGGCTTCGATCGGAAGAGCTTGAACCCAAAGCGGAAAATTGTATCTTCATAGAATACCCTAACAGGACGATTGGGTATACCTTCTATCTCAGATCTGAGGGCAAAGTGTTTGTCGCTAAGAACAGGTCCTTTCTCGAGAAAGAGTTTCTCTTGAAAGAATTGAGTGGGAGGAAGATAGAACTTGATGAGGTTGTTGAACCTTCACTTCAACCAGAGAGTAGCGCATCACAGAAAGATGTTTCTGTGGCACTTACGTCAGTTGAGGAGAAAGCTAATGATGATGATCATGAAGCTTCAGATCAAATTACTATCAAACATCGTAGGTCGACAAGGGTGTGTACAACTTCTCAATGGTAACACTACTAGGGAAAAGCCTATACACAGAATCTTACCAGCAGCGCGCTTTAAAATAAGGCGCTGCTGCTAACTAGCAGTAGCGCTCGCGCACAAACCTCAGTGCTGAAATAAATGTATCAGTAATGCGCCCACTCTAAGACGCGCTACTGCTATAATTGCCACGCTGCCGCCGCGAGGCTAGTTCTAGCAGCAGCGCGCTTGTATGAAGAGCGCTACTGCTACGGACCATAGTAGTAGCACATTTACACAATAACCGCTACTGCTAAGTTTACTAAAAAAATTAGTCCCACCTCGCTTCGTGAAGAGAGTTTGTACCACCTTAAATATGTTACTTCTCAAACTTTCACAACCACTTGGTCTTCATTGAACTCTATGTGTAAAATTTGTGGCCGCAATATGAGTCTTCAGCAGTTCCTAAACTGGTGAGGACTCATATTGACAAATCATATTGTGCACAAAAATATCATTGATGATCAATGTATTTTTGATGTCTATTTTTACATGCTGACACATAGCAGTAGCACGCTCTTTGTGAAAGGCGCTACTGCTAGGTTGTTTAGCAGTAGCGCCTTTTGCTATAGCGCGCTACTGCTAAGCCATTCCATCTCCCCCCACTCTCCGACCTAGCCGATCCACTCACACTCACTCGATCTCCCCCTCAACCCCCCGCGCCGGTACTCCCCCATCGCCCCTCCTCCGATCTGCGCCGCCGCCACCTCCTCCTCGCTGGACTCGGTACCAGCCTCCTCCTCCGTCCTCCCTCTAGTCGCCGCTGGTTGGCCCCTCCTCGCTATTCCTTCCTTCTTCGTCCCCCCTCCACTCATTGCCGGCTAGCCCCTTCTCGCTCCGTCTTCCTGCTCCGTCCTACTCTCTTCTCCCTCCTCGAGTCGCCCCTCCTTCTCCCTCCTCCCTCCTCCAGCCACAACCCCTCCTCCCTGCTACATTTTGATTTAGTAGGCTAGTTGATTTAGTTGATTTAGAACATTTTAATTTAGTTGATTTAGTATGTAGTTGATTTACTTGATTTAGAACATCTTGATTTAGTTGATTTAGTAGGCTAGTTGATTTAGTTGATTTAGCAGGCTAGTTGATTTAGTTGATTTAGAACATTTTGATTTAGTTGATTTAGTATGCACCATTTTATTGTTATTTTTTTGTACATGGATAGATAGATGCTTTTGTTTTTTTGTAATAAGTTATTTTTTGGCAAAATGTAGGTGCCAATTTAGTTAAATTTGCCACTTGTTTTTTTAATCAATTATCTTAGGCAATAGGGCCAGATGAGATGAAATGTCTTGGTAGTTGGTACCCTTATTTGGTAGATATTTGTGAAAAGTTTTTTCGGCAATAGGTGCCACCGAAATGCTTTGTCCATAAAATTGCTTCTCGCGGAAGAACCAAAAATATCACATGCTACTGTTTTTATTTCCTGTGAAGTGAATCGTTAATCCTTTGCTCATATTGCTTTAGGAAAATGGCGCCACCACCACCACCACTATGTCGACTGTGCAAGTCAAGGTGCACCAGCAGCCTTGCAACTGGCAAGCTGTTCGGCATCTACTTCCAGCCGAGTTTTCGTCATGCGGCGGTAAGAAATTAGATGAAATGTAACAACTATTTTATTTTTAGTGTTGGCATTACTGCATTGTGTCATTTTGCTTTTTTTACACAGATCGTCCCATGCAATGTGAGGTTGAAATTCAACAAGCTGACAGGAGACACTGTGACATTTGAGGCTCCTGGGGGGCCGTACACTATGGAGGTCGAGAAAGGATGCAATATGTCGCAGATTGGAGGAGATGGATGGGCCCGTTTCCTTGCCCACATGCGTCTTACTGGTGGTGAGTTGATCAGCTTCTCCTTCAGAGCAGAAAGACCCAAGCTGGCTGTCATTTATCTCAACCTGGTGGAAGATGACGAAGATGATGAAGATGACGAAGATGATGAAGATAATGAGGACCCACTTGATGAAGATGATGAGAACCCACTTCATGAAGCCATCATAGCTCAAAGAATGAGGCTGAGCGAGGAGGAGGTGTGCAACCTATGGGACATAATTCCGCCACGTGATGACTTTGTCGGGGTGCCATTCGTGACCCGCCTGACAAGTACCATGGTCGATCGGCATGAAATGGTATGTTATACGTACTGCATGTAGTAATTTGATGATATATATATGCTTTATTGTTATACTTACAAATGCAAATTATTCGATGATATGCTTAGTGAATCCGATGATATGCTTAGTGTAGAGTCCAATGATATGCTTTGTGTAATCTAGTCGATGATATGCTTTAGTGTAGAGTCTGATCACATGCTCTTATTAGTGTAGAATCCAATGAACTATTAATAGTGTAGATAATCCATATATACTTATTAGTAAAATTCATGATTAGTTAGTACAAATGCGTAGTACTATGTCTTTTGATAGTGTAGAAATCTAGACTTAATAGAAATATATTTGCAAGAGTATGTGTGAGGCTATTTATTAATTGATATGTTTTTCTTATTCAGAAATTGCCAAAGAACCTATCTATGAGTTGTGGTATCGAGCCTGATGAAGAAGGCTCAGCTGGAGTACGCCTTACCACAAGGGGCTCCGTCGCCACCTGTACTTACCGCATGGACACAGACGGTCGCACACACTTAAGCTCGGTTGGGTGGAAGAGATTCCTCGTTGGCAAGAACCTTCGTGTTGGACAGGCCATCCTAATTACTATCAGGAACACCCACCGCCCAGGCTTGAGGATGATGATCGTCGTCGATATCATCTAGAACTACATGTGTGTGTGTGGCTATATCATCTAGAACTACATATGATGATCGTCGTCGATATCATGTAGAACTACATATGATGATCGTCGTTGATATTATCTAGAACTACATATGATGATCGTCGTCGATATCACCTTATACTGCTTGAGGATGCATGTTGAGTATATATGAAATTATTATCTAGTACTCCCTCGGTTCCAAATTACTCGTCGTGGTTTTAGTTCAAATTTGAAGTAAAACCACGACGAGTAATTTGGAACCGAGGGAGTACTACCTAGTACCTATAATGCTTTATGAAATTGATATCTAGTAGTACCTAGTATCTGGAAATTGATGTTTATTGAAGCTGAAACGGGGTAGGAAGCCGGTGGGAAATGATGAAATATATAGCAGTAGCGCGGGGCAAGGAAATCGCTACAGCTAATTAATATTAGCGCGTTCCGAAGACGCGCTGCTGATACAGTCCAGAGTAGTAGCGCATGTACGGACCGCGCTACTACTAACAGTTAGCTGTAGCGCCTTATTGGTAGCATGGCTGCCCGCGCTGCTAATAGCCCCAAAACCCGCGCTACTAGTAGGGTTTTCCCTAGTAGTGTAACCCTGTCTTAAAGGTCTTGTTGTTGGACAACGATAAACCTATGAGCTATGAAGAAGCGATGGTGGGCCCGGATTCCAACAAATGGCTAGAAGCCATGAAATCCGAGATAGGATCCATGTATGAGAACAAAGTATGGAATCTGGTGGACTTGCTCGATGAATGGCAAGCCATTGAGAATAAATGGATCTTTAAGAAGAAGACAAACGCTGATGGTAATGTCACCATTTGTGAAGCTCGACTTGTCTCAAAGAAGTTTCCACAAGTTCAAGGAGTTGACTATGATGAGACTCTCTCAATCATAGCGATGCTAAAGTCTGTTAGAACTATGTTAGCAGCTGCTGCATTTTCATTTACGAAATCAGGCAGATGGATGTCAAAACAAAGTTTCCTTGACGGTTTCCGTGAGGAAAGGTTGTATGTGATGTAACCAAAAGGTTTTTGTTAATCCTAAGGATGCTAAAAGGTATGCAAACTCCAGCGATCCTTCTATGGACTGGAGCAAGCATCTCGGAGTTGGAACATACGCATTGATGAGGCCATCAAAGCATTTGGGTTTATACAAAGTTTGCAAGAAACTTGTATTTGCAAGAAAGTGAGTGGGAGCACTACAACATTTCTGATAGGTATATATGGATGACATATTGTTGATCGGAAATGATGTAGAATTTCTAGAAAGCATAAATGGTTGTTTGAATGGAGTTTTTCAAAGGAAGACCTGTGTAAAACTGCTTACATGTTGGGTATCAAGATCTATAGAGATAGATCAAGACGTCTGATAAGACTTTCACAGAGCACATACCTTGACATGATCTTGAAGGAGTTCAAGATGGATCAGTCAAAGAAGGATTTCTTGCCTGAGTTGTGAGGTGTGAAGTTAAGACTTGAAGCTCGACCACGGAAGAAGAAAGAGAAAGGACGAAAGTCGTCCCCTATGCCCTAGCCATAGGCTCTATACGATATGCCATGTTGTGTACCGCGATGTGCCTTGCCACGTGGCTGGCAAGAGGGTACAAGAGTGATCCAGGAGTGGATCATTGGACAACGGTCAAAATTGTCCTTAGGAATAAGGAAATGCTCCTCGGTTATGGAAGTGATAAAGAGTTCGGCGTAAAGGGTTACGTCGATGCAAGCTTTAACACCTATCCGGATGACTCTGAGTAGCAAACCGGATACGTATAGTGGACCAACCATTTGGAATAGCTCCAAGTGGAGCATAGTAGCAACATCCACAACATGAAATCGAGATTTGTGAAGAACACACAGATCTGAATGTTGCAGACCTGTTGGCTGACACTTCTCTCGTAAGCATAACATGATCAAACCCTAGAACTCATTGAGTGTTAATCACATGGTGATGTGAACTAGATTATTGACTCTAGTAAACTCTTCGGGTGTTAGTCACATGGCGATGTGAACTATGAGTGTTAATCACATAACGATGTGAACTAGATTATTGACTCTAGTGCAAGTGGGAGACTGTTGGAAATATGCCCTAAGAGGCAATAATAAAATGGTTATTATTATATTTCCTTGTTCATGATAACTGTCTATTGTTCCTGCTATAATTGTATTAACCGGAAACCGTAATACATGTGTGAATACATAGATCATAATATGTCCCTAGTAAGCCTCTAGTTGACTAGCTCATTGATCAATAGATGGTCATGGTTTCCTGACCATGGACATTGGATGTCATTGATAACGGGATCACATCATTAGGAGAATGATGTGATGGACAAGACCCAATCTTAAGCGTAGCACAAGATCGTGTAGTTCGTTTGCTAAAGCTTTTCTAATGTCAAGTATCATTTCCTCAGACCATGAGATTGTGCAACTCCCGGATACTGTAGGAATGCTTTGGGTGTACCAAACATCACAACGTAACTGGGTGGCTATAAAGGTGCACTACAGGTATCTCCGAAAGTGTCTGTTGGGTTGGCACGAATCGAGACTGGGATTTGTCACTCCGTATGACGGAGAGGTATCTCTGGGCCCACTCGGTAATGCATCATCATAATGAGCTCAATGTGACTAAGGAGTTTGCCACGGGATCATGCGTTACGGAACGAGTAAAGAGACTTGCCAGTAACAAGATTGAACGAGGTATGGGGATACCGACGATCGAATCTCGGGCAAGTAACATACCGATAGACAAAGGGAATTGTATACGGGATTGATTGAATCCCCGACATCGTGGTTCATCCGATGAGATCATCATGGAACATGTGGGAGCCAATATGGGTATCCAAATCCCGCTAGTGGTTATTGGCCGGAGAGATGTCTCGGTCATATCTGCATGGTTCCCGAACCCGTAGGGTCTACACACTTAAGGTTCAGTGACGCTAGAGTTGTTATGGGAAATAGTATGTGGTTACCGAAGGTTGTTCGGAGTCCCGGATGAGATCCCGGACGTGACGAGGAGTTCCGGAATGGTCCGGAGGTGAAGATTGATATATTGGACGAAGGGTATTGGAGTCCGGAATTGTTCTGGGGGTACCAGGTGACGAGCAGCGTGTCCGAAAGGGGTTTCGGAGGCCCCGACAAGCGTTGGGGGGCCTTATGGGCCAAGTGGAGGGGGCACATCAGCCCACTAAGGGCTGAGCGCCCCTCCCACCCCATCTCACGTAACCTTGAGAGGTGGGGGCGCCTCCCCTAGGGCAGCCACCCCTCCCGGCTTGGGGGCCAAGTTTCCTAGTGGTCGGGGCGCCCAAACCCACCTAGGGTTTCCCCTGTGGCCGCCGCCCCTCCCCTAGGGAACCCTAGGGAGCCTCCTCCACCCCCTTCCCCCTATATATAGTGAGGGAGAGAGAGGGCAGCCGCACACCCTTCCCTTGGCGCAGCCCTTCCCCCTCTCCTACACCTCCTCCTCCTCCTCCGTAGCGCTTGGCGAAGCCCTGCCAGAGAACCACGAGCTCCATCACCACCATGCCGTTGTGCTGTCGGTGTTCTGCCTCAACTTTTCCTCTCCCCTTGCTAGATCAACAAGGAGGAGACATTCCCGGGCTGTACGTGTGTTGAACGCGGAGGCGCCATTGTTCGGCGCTTAGATTGGAATCGACCGCGATCTGAATCGCTGCGTGTATGACTCCACCAACCGCGTTCTTGTAACACTTCCGCTTAGCGATCTTCAAGGGTATGAAGATGCACTCCCTCTCTCGTTGCTAGTATCTCCTAGATTGATCTTGGTGACACGTAGGAAATTTTGGAATTATTGCTACGTTCCCCAACATTATCGAGGTGGACTATGGTGGAGGGGGGCACCACATATGGCTAAGAGATCAAATCAATTGTTGTGTCTCTTGGGTGCCCCCTGCCCCCATATATAAAGGAGCAAGGGGGGGAGGTGCGGCCGGCTAGGAGGAGGCACGCCAGGAGGAGTCCTACTCCTACCGGGAGTAGGACTCCCTCCCTTCCTTGTTGGATTAGGAGAAGGGGGAAAGAGGAGGGAGAGAGGAAGGAAAGGGGGGGCGCCGCCCCCCTCCCCTTGTCCTATTCGGACTAGGGGGGAGGGGCGCGCGGCCCTGCCCTGGCCGCCTCTCCTCTTCTCCACTAAGGCCCACTATGGCCCATTAATCCCCCCGCGGGGGGGGGGGGGGGGGGGGGGGCGGCGTTCCGGTAACCCCTCGGTACTCCGGTAAAATCCCGATTTCACCCGGAACACTTCCGATATCCAAATATAGGCTTCCAATATATCAATCTTCATGTCTCGACCATTTAGAGACTCCTTGTCATGTCCGTGATCACATCCGGGACTCCGAACAACCTTCGGTACATCAAAACTCATAAACTTATAATATAATCGTCATCGAAACTTTAAGCGTGCGGACCCTACGGGTTCGAGAACTATGTAGACATGACCGAGACACGTCTCCAGTCAATAACCAATAGCGGAACCTGGATGCTCATATTGGCTCCCACATATTCTACGAAGATCTTTTATCGGTCAGACCGCATAACAACATACGTTGTTCCCTTTGTCATCGGTGTGTCACTTGCCTGAGATTCGATCGTCGGTATCTCAATACCTACTTCAATCTCGTTACCGGCAAGTCTCTTTACTCGTTCCGTAATATATCATTCCGCAACTAACTCATTAGTTGCAATGCTTGCAAGGCTTGAGTGATGTGCATTACCGAGTGGGCCCAGAGATACCTCTCCGACAATCGGAGTGACAAATCCTAATCTCGAAATACGCCAACCCAACAAGTACCTTCGGAGACACCTGTAGAGCACCTTTATAATCACCCAGTTATGTTGTGACGTTTGGTAGCACACAAAGTGTCCGGTAAATGGGAGTTGCATAATCTCATAGTCATAGGAACATGTATAAGTCACGAAGAAAGCAATAGCAACAAACTAAACGATCAAGTGCTAAGCTAACAAAATGGGTCAAGTCAATCACATCATTCTTCTAATGATGTGATCCCGTTAATCAAATGACAACTCATGTCTATGGTTAGGAAACATAACCATCTTTGGTTAACGTGCTAGTCAAGTAGAGGCATACTAGTGACACTCTGTTTGTTTATGTATTCACACATTTTTTTTGTTTCCGGTTAATACAATTCTAGCATGAATAATAAACATTTATCATGATATAAGGAAATAAATAATAACTTTATTATTGCCTCTAGGGCATATTTCCTTCACCAACATGTTGAGCTTGCCTTTCCCTCTCTTGCTAGCCAATTTCTTTGCACCAAGTAGAGATACTACTTGTGCTTCCAAATACCCTTAAAACCAGTTTTGCATGAGAGTCCACCATATCTACCTATGGATTGAGTAAGATCCTTCAAGTTAGTTGTCATCGGTGCAAGCAATAAAAATTGCTCTCTAAATATGTATGACTTATTAGTGCAGAGAAAATAAGCTTTGTACGATCTTGTGATATGGAAGAAATAAAAGCGACGGACTGCATAATAAAGGTCCATATCATAAGTGGCAATATAAAGTGACGTTCTTTTGCATTAAGATTTTGTGCATCCAACCATAAAAGCGCATGACAACCTCTGCTTCCCTCTGCGAAGGGCCTATCTTTTACTTTTATCTTCTACCTTACATAAGAGTCATGGTGATCTTCACCTTTCTTTTTTACATTTTATCCTTTGGCAAGCACAATGTGTTGGAAAGATCCTGATATATATAGCTAATTGGATGTGAGTCTTCATGAACTATTATTGTTGACATTACCCTTGAGGTAAAATGTTGGGAGGCAAAACTATAAGCCCCTATCTATCTATGTGTCCGATTAAAACCTCATACCCATAAATATTGCGTGAGTGTTAGCAATTGTGAAAGACTAAAAGATGGTTGAGTATGTGGACTTGCTGAAAAGCTCTTATATTGACTCTTTCCTATGTTATGATAAATTGCAATTGCCTCAGTGACTGAGATTAGCGTTTGTTGGTTCTCAATGAAGTTTATGATTCATACTTGAAATTGTGATTGAATTGTTACTTTAGCATAAGAGATCATATGCCAATATATATGTTTGTTGGTTCCCATGGGAGAAGTCTTGCTGTTCTAAGAATGATCATGATGCCCTCATGTCCGTATTTTATTTTTATCGACACCTCTATCTCTAAACATGTGGACATATTTTTCGATTTCGGCTTTCGCTTGAGGACAAGCGAGGTCTAAGCTTGGGGGAGTTGATACGTCCATTTTGCATCATGCTTTTATATCGATATTTATTGCATTATGGGTTGTTATTACACATTATGTCACAATACTTATGCCTATTCTCTCTTATTTTACAAGGTTTGCATAAAGAGGGAGAATGCCGGCAGCTGGAATTCTGGGATGGAAAAGGAGAAAATATTAGAGACCTATTCTTCACAGCTCTAAAAGTCCTGAAACTTCACAGAAGTTATTTCCAGAATATATAAAAAATACTGAGCGCAAGAAGTACCAGAGGGGGGCCACCCACCAGCCACGAGGGTGGGGCACGCCCTACCCCCCTGGGCGCGCCCCCTGCCTCGTGGCCCCCCTGGTGGCCCTCTGATGCCCATCTTCTGCTATATGGAGTCTTTCGTCGAGGAAAAAATCATAAGCAAGCTTTCAGGACGAGACTCCGCCGCCACGAGGCGGAGCCTTGGCGGAACCAATCTAGGGCTCCGGCAGAGCTGTTCTGCCGGGGACACTTCCCTCCGGGAGGGGGAAATCACGACCATCGCCATCATCAACGATCCTCTCATCGGGAGGGGTCAATCTCCATCAACATCTTCACTGGCACCATCTCATCTCAAACCCTAGTTCATCTCTTGTATCCAATCTTTGTATCCAAACCTCAGATTGGTACCTGTGGGTTGCTAGTAGTGTTGATTACTCCTTGTAGTTGATGCTAGTTGGTTTACTTGGTGGAAGATCATATGTTCAGATCCATTATGCATATTAATACCACTCTGATTATGAACATGAATATGCTTTGTGAGTAGTTACGTTTGTTCCTGAGGACATGGGAGAAGTCTTGCTATTAGTAGTCATGTGAATTTCGTATTCGTTCGATATTTTGATGAGATGTATGTTGTCATCCCTCTAGTGGTGTCATGTGAACGTCGACTACATGACACTTCACCATTGTTTGGGCCTAGAGGGAGGCATTGGGAAGTAATAAGTAGATGATGGGTTGCTAGAGTGACAGAAGCTTAAACCCTAGTTTATGCGTTGCTTCGTAAGGGGCGGATTTGGATCCATATGTTTCATGCTATGGTTAGGTTTACCTTAATACTTCTGTTGTAGTTGCGGATGCTTGCAATGGGGGTTAATCATAAGTGGGATTCTTGTCCAAGTAAGGATAGTACCCAAGCACCGGTCCACCCACATATCAAATTATCAAAGTACCGAACACGAATCATATGAACGTGATGAAAACTAGCTTGACGATAATTCCCATGTGTCCTGGGGAGCGCTTTTCTCTATATAAGAAATTGTCCAGGCTTGTCCTTTGCTACAAAAAGGATTGGGCCATCTTGCTGCACTTTATTTACACTTGTTACTTGTTACTCGTTACCAATTACCTTATCAAAAAACTATCTATTACCGATAATTTCAGTGCTTACAGAGAATACCTTGCTGAAAACCGCTTATCATTTCCTTCTGCTCCTCGTTGGGTTTGACACTCTTACTTATCGAAAGGACTACGATAGATCCCCTATACTTGTGGGTCATCAGCCTGTTTGGAGAACTCAGGGACATGTGGGGTTTGCGGGGTAAGATGAAATATACCCAGTTGAAAAATAACAGGTATCTGCTAGAATTCGAGCGAGAGGGAGACATGTGTTTCATCATCAACAACGGCCCTTGGTCGTACAAGGGGGACACCTTCCTGATGGTCGCCATGGACGGGAGCGTCCCTCCAGGGGACGTTGAGATTTCTCATATGCCCATTTGGGTTAAGATCTTCAACGCCCCTCCCGTCATGCTCTCGGAACCGGTGGCTTGGCGGCTTGGTGCTTTGCTGGGAGAAGTGCTTGAGGTAGACACAGACAGAGATGGTAATGTTTGGGGTGATTTCCTGCAGATTAGAATTAGTCATGATGTTGATAGGCCTCTGACGAGAGATATAAAAACCCGTGAGCTAGCTGTGAGTGGGGATGAGGAAAAACACATGTACACCCTAGAGGTGAAGTATGAGAGATTGCCAAGGTTCTGCATGTATTCTGGTAGAGTAAGCCATGGACAACGCGATTGTAAGCTGCCAGAGGACCTCCAAAAGATGAGGTTTACGGCAGCGTTGCGCGGGTCCCCTTTAAAAAATAAGAATGGCAGGGGAGGGTATGTCGCGCCGGATGCCTGCAGTGCACGTCGCTTCATACACTTTGGGTCAGAGGTAAACTGTGGAATCAGGCCGGCCCCGGCGAGGCTTGCTATGAGCGAGTACAACAGGATCCCTGAAGATGTGTTGGCTGATCCTTTGGTGCAAGAAGCAATCGCTGCGGTGAGTGCAATACAGCTGGGCGAGGGGCCCAACGCAGCATCTCTGAAGAACATTCAGATGGAACAGGCTCGTGAAGAGGAGTTGTTGGTAAAACCGCAAGCTGAGTTATAGGCCACTGTGAAGGTTGTAAACGAGCAGATCAGTGGAAGATCCACCCCAGAGTTCCCTCCTGGGTTTGGCCCGTCGGCTGTGCTTGCCGCAGGTAATCCCCCCATGGCACCAGTAGTGCGGGCGGCAGGGGAGAATGAGGTAACCATGACAAAGGATCAGGAGAGGACACGGGGGATTGCAACTGCAGATGGTGCGACTCCTTGGGCAGAGAATGCTCACGGAAAGAAAAATAATACTATCGGGAAGGGGGCTGCTATCAATGTAGAGGTCGTTCAGGTCTCAGTGTTGAGCAAAAGGAGTGACAGAAGTGAGGAAGGGACAGAGCAAATGAGGTTAGGTACAATGGAAGATGGTTCTGATCAGAGCAAAAAGGTCAAGGGCTCAGCGAAAAGTGAAGGAATGAGCAAGATTGGAAAGAAGGACGAAGAGGAAGCTACTAGCCCTGGGGCTGCCAGTCCGCTGGTAGGTGCCGATGGTGGCGCCTGCCAGAGACCATGACGGTGCTAAGCTGGAACTGTCGGGGCCTCGGGCAACCCCGGACAGTTCAGGAGCTGGTATGCCTAGTGCATACTCACAAGCCCAAGATCGTCTTCCTAGCTGAAACGAGATAGTGCGAGAATAAAGTTAAAGGTATGAAATGGAGACTAGGTTTGAAACATTGCCTTACCAAGGATGGTAAGGGCAAAGGGGCTGGTATTGCACTGTACTGGGACGATTCAATAAAAATATAAGTTTTATCGTATGCGCCGAGGTAATTTGATGTGATTGTATCTGAACCCCAAAGTCCTAAATGGCGCGGAACTTTTGTATATGGTGAGCCAAAGGGTCAGGATCGACATCTCATGTGGAGTCGGCTTAAAAACATTTCTCAAAAATCGAATGAACCCTGGCTAATGGTGGGTGACTTCAGCGAGACAATGTGGCAGCCTGAGCATTTCTCTTATGCAAAGAGGTCAGAGAGGAAGATGGCAGACTTCAGAGATGTCCTCTCTTTCTGCGAGCTGCATGATTTAGGTTTCAAAGGTCCAAGTTGGACTTATGATAATAAGAATTGGGGGAATAAGAACATCAAAGCTAGATTGGACAGGGCTGTGGCCTCTCAAGCTTGGTGCGATTTGTTTCAATGGACATACAGTTACTCACATATGCTCCACTCGCTCCGACCACTTTCCTGTGCTGGTGGAAACATGTGCCAGCTCTTGGCGTCGAAAGCAAAAGCGTGCCTTCCACTATGAACAAATGTGGGAACGCCTGCCCTCTCTACACACCACTATTGAGAAAACTTGGGCAGGGAAAGGGAAAGCGAGGAATCTGTCAGAAGTTTCAAACAAGCTGCAGGAAATGAGGGGGTCCCTAACCCGCTGGAGTAAGAACAACTTTGGCTCACTCCTCCGCAAAACCAAATAGATTAGGGACAACATTAGCAAGCTTTTAGAGGAGCAGCAGTCAGTCTCTAGGGAAGAGAGATTGAAAAAACTGTCAAGAGAGCTAGATGAGCTATTGCTTCGGGAAGAAATTATGTGGAGGCAACGATCGAGAGTCCAATGGCTGAGAGAAGGCGATAGAAATACAAGATATTTCCAACGGAAAGCTACTTGGAGACAGAAGAAGAACTCTATTCGCAAACTGAAAGGGGAAGATGGCTGCTGGGTGGAGAAAGGTGATGACCTAAAGAAAATGACTATAGATTTTTTCAAACTCTAGTTTACTGCAGATAATGAAGTTGATCCTAGTACACCGCTGAACCTTATATCTCCCAGAGTGACGAAAGAAATGAATGAATCCCTGACAAAGGCCTACACGAATGAAGAGATTGCGGATGCCCTGTTCCAAATAGGACCCCTAAAAGCCCCAGGAGCTGACGGATTCCCTGCCAGATTCTACCAACGAAACTGGGTCTTGGTAAAGGAGGATGTCGTACCCGCAGTTAAGGACTTCTTCAAGTCGGGGCTTATGCCCCCTGGGGTGAATGATATGGTTATCTGCCTAATCCCAAAAGGCAAAGACCCCCAATATTTGAAGGACTACCGACCGACCAGTCTCTGTAACGTTTTATACAAAGTGGTGTCAAAGTGCATAGTCAATTGACTCCTGCCTTTTTTGAATGAGATTGTCTCAGAATATCAAAGTGCTTTTGTCCCAAGCAGGATGATCACGGACAATGCTATTATAGCTTTTGAGTCTTTCCACAAAATTAGCCACTCCAGGAGCAGTTTTAACACACATTGTGCCTATAAGTTAGACTTGGCAAAAGCTTATGACAGGGTTGACTGGGGGTATTTGGAGGGGGCACTCCACAAATTGGGCTTTGATCCCACATGGATTAGGTGGGTGACGTGCTGCGTCAAATCGGTGACATACCCGGTTAAGTTGAATGGCGAGCTGTTGGATTCCTTCTCCACGTCGAGAGGGCTCAGACAAGGCGATCCTTTGAGTCTGTGCCTGTTTCTTTTGGTGGTGGATGGCCTGGTGAACATACTTAGAAGAGAAGTAGACAATGGTAACATAACGCCTATCAAGGTTGCAAGAGGTAGTCCCGGGATATCAAATCTACTTTTCGCTGACGACAGCCTCCTCTCCTTCAAGGCCATAGATCAGGAAGCAAAGGTGGTCAAGGATGCCTTGGACTATTTCCAAACATGCATGGGACAGCTGCTCAGCCCATCAAAATGCTCGCTGTTGTTTAGTGAACTTTGTCCACCCGTGACACAAGGAAATATCAAGAACATCCTCGGGGTTGTGTATGCGACTTTTGAAAGTAAATACTTGGGCCAGCCAACTCCAGAGGGGAGAATGAAGAATGGGTGTTTCCAGCCGATCATGGAAAGATTTACTAAAAGATGTTCAGATTGGAACGAAAGATTCATGTCTTTTGCGGGAAAAGAGGTCGTGACACAAGGAAATATCAAGAACATCCTCGGGGTTGTGTATGCGACTTTTGAAAGTAAATACTTGGGCCAGCCAACTCCAGAGGGGAGAATGAAGAATGGGTGTTTCCAGCCGATCATGGAAAGATTTACTAAAAGATGTTCAGATTGGAACGAAAGATTCATGTCTTTTGCGGGAAAAGAGGTTAATGTGAAATCAGTAGTCCAAGCCCTACTAACGTATCTGATGGGAGTCTTTCAATTACCAATTGGTTTTTGTGACAAGTACGAGAAGCTCATAAGAGATTTCTGGTGGGGAGATACGGAGGATCATAGGAAAGTACACCGGATGGCTTGGGACCAAATGACCAGACCCAAAAGGAATGGAGGTCTGGGCTTCAGGGATATGCATTCTTTTAACCAAGCATTGCTTGCGAGACAAGGGTGGAGATTGATTCAAAATCCTGACAGTCTGTGCGCTAGGGTATTGAAATTGAAGTATTACCCAAATGGAAACCTTTTGGATACTGTATTTGCAACAGACGCGTCGCCCGCCTGGCGAGGCATTGAGTTCGGCCTAGAGCTTTTGAAGGAAGGTATAGTGTGGAGGGTTGGAGATGGGAGAAGCATCCAGATACATAGAGACAACTGGATCCCGAGGAGGAGTGGGCTAAAGGCCGCCTCTTTCACACGAAGCTGCAGACTGAGATGGGTAAACCAACTGATTAAAACGGATACAAATGAGTGGGATGTGGATCTCATTCGGAAGGTGTGCCCAGTTTATGATGCAGAGGAAATCTGCAAGATCAGACTCCCTGCTAGGAAAACTAGTGATTTCATGGCTTGGAACCATGAGGATTCGGGAGTATTCAGCGTCAGGAGTGCATATAAACTGGCGGAGGAGATCAAGAATAAAGATGGGACAGTCGCATCCAGCTCCTCTAGCGAGACGAGCAACAGTAGCATCTGGGACTTGATCTGGAAGGGTAAGATCCCCCAAAAAATTAAAATCCTAAACTGGAGGGTAGCTACAGGTTCACTGGACACTACAAAAAACAAAAAACGGAGGACACTTGAAGTCAATGCCACTTGTCCTATATGCGGGCAGGAAGATGAGGATAAATACCACGCGGTCATCAACTGCACTAAGGCCCAAGCTCTGCGTTCTGAAGTTCGGAAAGTGTGGAAGCTTCCAAGTGAGAAAGCCTTTGCGTACACTGGCCCTAATTGGTTGTAGTGTCTCCTCGATACATGTGATATGAGGACCTGCGAGAGGATCCTTCTGATGTTCTGGACAGCGTGGTTCCTTCGTGAAGATTGTATGCATGGCGATGGGAAAGCTTTGGTGTCTGTATCGATGGATTTCTTACAGCGTTACGAGATGGAAATCATGCTTGCCTCGGGACCTGAACCTGACGCTGCGGGCAAAGTGAGCCTGTTCCCTATGCTGCCAAGTGGGCGGGCACGCACATCAAATGAGATGCACCACTGGAACCCACCACCGCCTGATAGCTGGAAGATGAATGTCGACGCATCCTTTTTGGGCGACAGAGACATGACGTGTCTCGGGATGATTACAAGGGTTTGATCGCAATGTCGGTATGCCGAAGGATCAAACCTAGTGCAGGGATCGAAGAAGCGGAGGCAGAGGCAGTATTGATGGGACTGAAGGAGCTAAGCACACACTATCGCGGGCCAATCATTGTTGAGTCTGACTGATTGTCCTTGATAAACCGCTTGCAGAAGACCAACCCTGAAAGATCGCACCTATTCCACTTTGTTAACGATATCAAGAACCAGGCCACTGTGTTTAAATCAGTTACCTGATCGGCTCTCAGGCGAGATAGTAACAAGGTGGCCCATGCACTGGCAGCCTATGCGAGAAGTAAGGGAGATAACAAGCTTTTTGCAAATGTCCCAGAGGACCTTGCAGAACTAGCATCAAAGGAACGCCCCAACCTGTAAGCTTTGTTTAGGCCTTGTAGGCTGTTCTAAAAAAATATTCTGGTGGACAAAAAATGTTTCCCGTAGATTATCTCATAATAAAAAAAACAGAAAAATCATATTACAAACTGAGATGTTCAATTTTTATAACAAAAAACCTATATTTCACATCGAAAATACAACAGAAGCTCAAATTAAAATAACATAGCAATTTGAAAAAACTTAAAAAACAAAATTTCTCCATTTCATGAAAAAAACAAGAAATTTATATAACGAATAAAACCTAGGATTTAGAAGCTCATAAAACAAAAACAAAAAACAATGTCATTTTCGGCATTTTTCCCCAATATTAAAGATTAAAACCAAGAAGTTCAATTATAAAAAATAGAGTAGTTCAATGTATATAAAAAAACTCAAATTTTCACGTTACTAGAGAAAAAAACCAAGAAGTTCAATTGGAAAAAGCGGAGCAGTTTGATATTTATTTGAAAAATCAGACTTTACTACTTACTAAAGAATAAAACCAATAAGTTCAATTTAAAATAACGAAGAAGTTTAGTGTTTCTAAAAAACTCCATTTTTCACATTTCTAAAAAAAGACAAAGAAGATCAAATAAAAAAGTTAGAGCGGTTCGATGTCTATAAAAAACTCAGAATTTTTTCGTTACTAAAGTGAAATAAGGAGAAGTTCAAATTGACAAGAGACGGAAGTTCACGTACTGAATGGTGTGTGTTTCGTATGAGAAAATATGAGTAAAAAGGAAAAGTCCAAAAATTTTGTTGCTAGAAGTTCAAGTGCACAAAGGAGAAAACTTCAAGAAGTTCCTCCTGTTCAACAAGTTTCCACAACAGAAGGTCAAATCAAAATAACAAAAAAAAGGTTTAGAAATTTTAAGTAGTAAATGGATTTCTCCGTTTCTAAAAGAAACATAGAAGTTTAAATGAAAGTAATGGAGCAGTTCAATGTTTATTGAAAACTCGGATTCTAACCGCTAATAGAAAATAAAACCAACGTGAGGTTCGAATTAAAATAACATGGAAGTTTGGAGTTTATTAAAACCTGAGATTTACATGTTTAAAAAACAAAAACAAAAACCAATGCCATTTTGGCATTTTTAAAACCAACTCATAAAAATGAAAAACATTTCTTGCTAGAAGTTCAACTACTCGACGAGGGAAAGTTGGAAATTGCTACCCACTTTATGCACACATAATTCTCTCTCCCGTTTGTGTCTATGTTCTTACAAATAAATCAAAATTTAAAAAAAAATTGGAGGGGGTCCAATGTTTATGACAAAACTAGGATATTTTGATGCTAAAAGAAATAAACCAAGAAGTCCAAATTACAAAATAGAGAAGTTCGATATTTATAAAGAAACTCAGATTTTCCTGGTTAGTAAAGAATAAAAATGACGAAGTTCAAATTATAAAAGAGGAGTAGTTCGATGTATACGGGAAACTCAAATTATTATCGTCTCTAAGAAAAAAAACTATGAAGTGCAATTTACAAAAAAAATGTTTGATGCTTATTTAAAAACATATTTCCTTTCTAAGAATATGACTAAGAAGTTGAAATTAAAATAACAGAGGAGTTCGAAGTATATATAAAAAACTCAGATTTGTTGCAAGAAGTTCATGTGTGCATGGTTCAAAATTTATATTGCGGGACGTCCGACCTCCAATTACATGTTTTAAAATGACAAAAAATGGCGTTCGACCTTCAATTATTTGTAGTTCGACGTATACACAAAACTGTAACAGAAATTCATAGTGAAAACAACGAAAAGTTCAGGTACTGAAAGAAATGCATTTCAGGTGAAAATAAAAGTATAGAATAATAGAAGCTTCAAAAGTTTGTTGAGAAGAAGTTCAAGTGCTCTGTCCGGGGAAGTTCAAAAATTCTTGCGAGAGAGGTTCACCTTGTATTTCCATGTTCAAAAACACAAAAAAGAAATTGTTTTTTTGTGTTTTAAAATAATTCTCTCAATCCACAAAGAAGTTCAGTTATTATTTGGGAGCAATTTGATTTCAAAAAGAAAAAAAATTCAAATTATAAAAATGGAAAAAGTTCCTGTACTACATGGTGTGTGTTTAATATGAGAAAAATGAATAAAAAGGCAAGGTCCAATTTTTGTTGTTATAAGTTGAAGTCCTCGGTCGGAGAAAGTTAAAAAATTATTGTAAAAGAGGTTTGTACAAAGGAATATCATTCGTGTAACAGTTGATGAATGGATGAGAAAATTATGAATGAAAAATACGTGACACAAGTTCAACGTGAAAAATGCAGAAGTTCAACTACTGCATTGAATGAATTTCAAATGAAAAACTTTTAAAACCGTCGTGAGTATTAAAAAATGATCAACATGGGAAAGTTGCGTGTTTACAACAAATTTTCATCGGTATATCACTTGCTCAATTCTAGTGAGTGGATGGAGAGCTACGACCAAAAAGAGTCCGTGAAAAATAGAATGAAGTTCAAGTAGACATGCCGAGAAGTTCAAGTCTTCACACGGTGCATTTTCGAAAAATCTATTTCATGATAAAGGCAGAACGAATTATCTCGTCATTTTCGAAATTACTTGAAAATGGCTAGGAATCAGAGAAAACCATCAACATGAAAAAGTTTTGCATTTTTCATAGCTTTTGAACGGTATATTATTCGCCCCATTCCGATAAAGTTTGTACATATTACGGCGAAAATATGTTTTTAGCCATTTTCAAAACTGACTTAAAACCGCAAGGAATTGGGAGGAACAATACATACCAAAAACTTTCGCATTTACTCAAGCTTTCCAACGCCATATCATTTGTTGCATTCGACGTACGGTTAAAAAATTAGATTGAAAATACAAACTCAATGGAACTTATACCGTTTTCTAAATTACTTGTAAACCTTTCAAAATTAGGAAAAACTTTCAACATGAATAAGTAGCGCATTCTCATAAGCTTTCCAACGCCATATCATTTGCCTCAATTGGATTAGCCGTTTAGAAATGACATCGAAAATACGAAATCGGCTATTCGATTTGTGAAATTTGACGATTTTCCAAATTACTCTTTAACAATAGAGAATTAGAGAAACTTTCAACATGTGGAATCTGCGGTTTTACAGCAGCTTTTCAACGCCATGTTATTTACCTCATTCCGATAAACGGTGGAGAAATGCGATCGAAAATATGATTCACATTTTTTGTATGAAGAAAAAACGATTTTCAAAGCTGCTCTTAAAACGCTTACATTTTTCCAAAAATTTAACTTGGGTCATGATACTTGTATCCATAGCTTTCCAACGGTATATCGCAAGCCTCATTTGGGCAATGTTGGCGGAAGTTCAACCTAGCATAGTGGGAAGTTCAGGTCGAACAACTCAGGCAGTAAAATTGCAAAAAATGGAAGTTCATCACGACCAGAGAACAAAAATCCGCCAACGAGCGAGATTTCTATTTAAAACGGGCATTTAGTTTCTAAAAACCGTTTATATATTACACTTACATCATATAGAACACGACAAACAGAATAATTCGCGTGGGGAGACAGGGTTGCAAAGATAGCCCGAAGGCCGGGTTCCTACAGAGTGAAGTTCAGGCGTGTAACTCAGAAAGTTCATGTTGTGATCAGAATAATATTCTGATCCCGTGATTAGAATAGTAATCAACACAGAAAAATACTGAATGTGTATACAAAAATTGTTGATCATATATTCAATAAACGGTAATCTTGTATTTAAAAATTATGAAACATGTATGTATTAGAAAAATGTAAAAGTTATATACCAAAATGTGTATACAAAAATAATGAAAACCCAAGAGAAAACAGAAGGAAAAATCAAAAAAGAAAACAAACTAAGCCGAAGAAAATGTAGAAAAAGAAATGAGAAAAATCTATTGAAAAAGAAAAAGAAACAAAGAAAAGGACTAGTGAAAACGGAGAAAGAAACAAAGAAAACCCAGTGAAAAGACAAGAAAACACAAAAAATAATTGAAAAACCAGTGGAAGACAGTCGGTTTTTGTTCAACTAGGTCGCCTACCAATATAACACGAACTGTCCAATGATTGAATGATGAGCAGCCACTTTTTCTCTATTTGTTTAAAATATGCGCTAATGGGTCGGCCCGTTATAGTAGACCTTCAGGCGAGTCTTCCCCCGGGCACGCCGTAAGCGAGATATAGTCTTTTCGGTCCTAGGCTTAGCGCGGGGAGTTGCTATATGCTCTTGCCGAGTAGAAGAATGACGGTCGCCCATAACAGCGAACATGGGCCAGGCTTCGAGAAGAGATATCGATAGATTGATTTGATCATCTTTTTCATTTTCTCTTTCTATTTTATTGTTGATTTTCAAAATAAAATAAAGTGAAAATTTTGTTCATCAATGAGAAAATGTTCACACAAATATAAATATGTTCACAGCAAATGGTTCAGAGTTGTTTCAAAAATGTTTGTCATGTATTTAAAATGTACTCATCGTGTTCAAGAAATGGCAAAATTATTTAAAATGTCCGATGTGTATTAAAAAACTGTTCAATGTTATTTTAAAAATGTGTGTTGTGTATTTTATAAAGCTCAACATGTACCAGAAAATATTCACATACTTTAAAAAAAATTAGAATTATGCATTTTAAAATATGTTCATTGTGTATTTTCATCCTTTTGTGTGTGTATTTGAAGAAAGTTAGCCTCGATGGGCAGGTGGTACCTCAGAAGGACACCTTTCGATATTTGTGTGTGTATTTGAAGAATGTTAGCCTTGATGGGCAGGTGATATCGATGAAGATGTGAGCCATCGAATCGAAGCTAGATGGATGAAGTAGCGACAAGCTCGTGGCGTTTTCTGTGAAAAAGGAGAGCCACAAAAGCTAAAAGATGGGTTTTATTGGATGGCGATTCGATCTGCAATGTTGTATGCCGCTGAGTATTTGCTGACTAAAAGATGACATGTTCAACAGTTAGGTGTGGTGGAGATGTGCATGTTGAGATGGATGTGTGGCCACGCAAGGAAGGATCAGGTCCGGAATCACCGTTTGTACAGAAAATGATCCAACATCGTCTGAGATGATTTGGGTATATTCAGCATAGGTCTCTAGAAGCTCCAGTGCATACTGGACAGTTAAAGTATGCTGATAATGTCAAGAGAGATCGGGATAAATCACACTTAGACATGAGAGTAGTCCATAAAGAGATATCTGAAGGACTGAAATATCACCAGAGGATTAGTCATGGACAGAGGTGCGTGAAGAGTTGCTATCCATGTGCTAGAAGTATAAGAGCAACTCTAGCAGACTCCGCATCCGCCCCCGACCCGCAAAATAACCGACAAAATGCGAGTAGGGGCGGCAAAACCTGCCCGATCAGACCCCGCATCCCGCCCTGGCTCACAAAAAATTTTGAGGGGCGCGGCAAAATCCCGACCCCAACCCGAGAAAATGCGGGTTTCCCCCTCGCGGCTGCGGTGCCCTGCATCATACAAAAGCAGTTGGCGGGAGGGACATTTCAGCCGGCGCGCCTTTCTTCCCTCCTTCCGCCGACGACCGCCCTTGCTTCCGCCTGTCTGCCGCCAGCGATTCCGGCCATATCTGCGGGCGGAATCGCGCCGCGGGGCCGCCCCACACCCTCCCGCGCCGAGCCGCTGCACCGACCCTCCCGGATCCGGCGAGAAGAGCCGCCCCTCGTCGCTGCCGCCGCCGGGGATCGACCACCGTCCAGCCCGCCCCCTCGTCGCCGCCCGGGATCACTCGCCACCGGTTAGTCTGTTTTTTGCGATTTTTGCGAGTTGTATAGTTGATTGACGCGCAGGTACACATATAGATGGAGTTGAGCCCCGCGAGAAGTTCTTGCTCTCCGATTCGGACGACTCGGATGTTGAGACCATGCTTGCGAACTTCCGGCAGCAGACATTAGTCATGGCACTTGTCGTGAAGGAGCACAAAGACGAGAACCGGAAGAGGAGGCGAGAATCGACCGTCGGGCGTCTTTGCATTCCTCGGAATCGTCATCTTGGGAACGAGATGTTGATGCAAAACTACTTCGCGGAGAATCCTACATATCCACCACACCTCTACTGGAGAAGGTACCAAATGCGCCGATCCCTCTTTGTGAAAATTGTTCAAGCTTGTGAGGCAAATTGCTGGTATTTCACTCAAAGAAGAAATGTTGCGGGCTTAAAGGGATTTAGTTCATATCAAAAAATCTCCACAGCTATCGGGTGATTGCATATGGCGTCCCGACTGACTATGCTGATGAGTACCTTCGCATTGGTGAAGATACTACAATTGAGTCTGTGCGTAGATTTGCAAAAGTGATCATCCGTGTCTTTGGTCCTGGGTATCTTCGGGCACCCAATGAAGATGACACAAAGAAATTGATGGCATCTAATGAGATGCGAGGTTGGCCTGGCATGCTAGGTAGCATTGATTGTAGGGACATTTACATCTATGTCCCTAATTTGCGCCCACTCTCAGATTTACCCCTAATTTCAAAGCCTGCTCAAATTTACCCCTCCGCCATTAGGTGCACTTACAGAAATGCTCTTCTGTGTCGTTACCGTCTGATCAAAGCAGGTCAAAGTCGGTCAAAGGGCTTTGACCATCCTGAAAAAAATAGCAAAAAAAATCTAAAAAATCTAAAAATTTGTGGGATCAAAGATACCCAGGCTCACAAGGTGCATGCCAAATTTCGTGCTGTTTGGACATTCCAGGAGCTCGTGTCAAAGGGAAAGTAATAAATATGCAAGCTTGTGAACAGTAAATTCAAAAAAATACCAAGGAAATTCGAAAAAAATATGAAATTGGTTGGCATCAAACAGGCTCGGGTCTGCAAGCTGCGTGCAAATTTTTGTTGTGTTTGGACGTTGGAGGGGCTTGTGGAGAAAAAAAACAAAATTTGGCTCGGGAAAAAACTTGGGAAAAATAACTATTTTGTTTTTTTCCTGCTATAGCTCCTCGCATGTCATTTGATCACCAAAACTTTCAAGCACCTTGTGCACCCAAGCCTCATTGATGCCAAAAAATTTCATATTTTTTTTGAATTTTCTTGCTATTTTATTTCAAATTTACTGTTCACAAGCATGCACATTAGCTGTTTTTCCTCGCCACGAACTCCTGGAATGTCCAAATAGCATAAAAATTTGCACACACCTTGCGCACATGAGTATCTTCGATCTCAATTTTTTTTAGATTTTTTAGAATTTGTTTGCTATTTTTTTCAGGACGGTCAAAGCTGTTTGACCAGATGGTAACGGCGCAGAAGGACATTTCTATAAGGGCACCTAACGGCGGAGGGGCAAATTTGAGCAGGCTTTTGAATTAGGGGTATATCTGATTAGGTGGTTCGAGTTAGGGACAGAAATGGAAATGGCCCTTGATTGTATGCATTGGACTTGGAAAAATTGCCCCAAGGCATGGCAAGGAATGTATTGTGGTAAGTCTCGTGATGCAACAATTGTGCTAGAGGCCGTAGCATCCGAGGATTTATGGATTTGGCATTGATTTTTTGGTATGCCGGGCACTCTCAATGATATCAATGTGTTGCAACGGTCTCATTTGTTTGCTAGGCTTGCTAGTGGTGATGCTCCTGCTTGCAACTACACTATCAATGGGCATGAATACACAAAGGGATACTATCTTGCATATATGGTATATACCCTCCTTGGTGCACATTTTTGTCAAGAGCATTAAAGAACCCAAAACTAAAAAACAATGTGAATTTGCAAGAGGCAGCCTGAAAAGACATTGAAAGATCATTCAGTGTTTTGCAATCTAGGTTTGCCATTGTCCGGGGTCCTGCTCGTTTTTGGGATAAGAAAACCATGAAAAATATCATGACATGCTGTGTTATCTTGCACAATATGATTCTTGAAGATAAGAGATGAATGAACTTGGAATTCTTCTACGACAATGTGGGTAGCCGTGTCAAACCAGCTAGAGACCCTAACCCCATTAGAGCTTTTCTTCAGACATACAAGGAGATTGAAAATGCAAACACACACTTTCAACTTCAGGAGGATCTCATTGAGCACCATTGGCAAAGGGCTGGATAGTGACTAATTTTTTATTTGTATTTGTATTCATGACAAGTTTTGTATTGCATTATTTAAGTTTGCTGTGGTGATTTGAATAATTACTTGTAATGTGGATGATTATTGTATTATGTTTGATTTGAATAATTTAGTTTTGCTTACGTTTGTTGTAATATGTTGGATTTGATATTTGCGGGCCGATGAGATGCGAGATGCAGCGACGCAAAGAGCAGACCCCGCAAAGCCGACCCATAAAAAAATATTCCGCGAATATACTTTTATGCGGTTCCGTTTGAGGGGTATGCATCTGTGGCCGTCCGCGCCGGCCCGCAAAGGCCATTTTGCACGAACTGCAAACATGTTTTGCGGGCCAGCGGGATGCTGGGTCTGCTAGAGTTGCTCTAAATTTGTTGCGAGATCTTTTGGGTTTCAGCTCTAGCCTACGCCAACTTATTTGAGACTAAAGTCTTTGTTGTTATTTTTGAAAGTTTATACTATGTATAAAAAATGTTCGTCGTTTAGATAAAAATATTCATCATGTATTTTAGAAAAATGTTCATCTTTAATTGAAAAATGACAATCATGTATTCATAAACATTCATGGCGTAACTTAAAAAAACATGTATTTAAAATTTTTTGTGTATTAAAGGTTATTCATTGTTTATTCAAAAGCCGTTCGTTAATAAAAAATGTTCAAGTAATATTATGAAAATTTTACACGTCTTATATATCTTAAGAGAGTGGTGTTCCCTACTTCTAATTACATCCACATCATCAAAATAGTTGTTGCCGCTAGATTTACTAGCTTGATCCACCAGAATGCATCCGATCTACGCACAAGAATCATCTACCAGCGCATTTTATTGGATTTTATATGGCATTGCATTTAATTGTGACATGCACAACTTTATCCGAGAAGTTGTTCTTAAAAATATTCATCATGTATTTTAGAAAAATGTTCATATTAAATTAAAAAAATAATTGATCATCATGTATTCATAAACATTCATTGAGTAATTTGAAAAAAATGTATAGTTGAAAAAAATGTGTACTAAAGTTTATTCACGGTTTATTCAAAACCAGTTCGTTAATAGAAAAATGTTCAAGTAATATTATGAAAATTTTACACATCTTATATATCAGAATGCATCCAATCTACTTCTAATTTAAGCGTCTTATGTGGTGTTCACTACTTCTAATTACATTCATTAGATCTACTAGCTTGATCCACCATTGCATTTTATTGGATTTTACGCACGAGAGTCATCTATCGGTGCATTTTATTGGATTTTATAACGCGTGCATTTAACCGTGACATGCACAACTTTATCAGAGAAGCCGGAGGGAGCATCCTCTAAAAGCATCTCTAGCAGATCCTGCATCCGGCCGGCCCGCAAAACACGTTTGCAGTTCGTGGAAAAACGGCTTTGCGGGCCGGCGCGGACGACCGCAGATGCAGACCCCGCATAATGGACCCATAAAAAAAGATATTCACGGAATATGCTCTTTTACGAATCGGCTTTGCGGGGTTTGATCTGCCGCAGCTCCTCCAGGCCCGGAAAACCTAAATTTGCACCTTAATTTGATTCAACATAATGCATTTCTTTGCTTTTTCAACAACATTGGACACATAAGACATCACCAAATCTTTGCTAGAATAGGCAGACCAAAGAAAACAAGAACCACAAGTATGCATTTTAGAAGATTTCCAACTTTCATAACTGCTCCCACTAGTTGGACGAATATCTTCTCCATGCATTCATTGTTGATCTGTCGATTCTTGATTTCCATTCTTCTTTCTTCATCTTTAGTTTGAAAGATGTAGACGTTGCTTTTCCTCTAGTTGCACATGCAACCGCATCATTGCCTTCGATTCTACTAAGGAGTGCACGAACGTCTATTAAGTTTCTTTCTATCAATAAATCAATGTATTCGCCTTCCCAAAACAAAAATGAGCATCCATCTTCCTACACACATGATGATGTTCGACATGAGATACCGCAATTGAACCAAAGAATGAGCTATCAAAATGAGCCGAATGAAAACAACACGTACCCCATCGTTTTCGCATTTGAAGAACACCCATCCGGGGTGCTTCGGCGTGCCCGAAGTTAGCCGCAGCACTGTCTGCGTGCAGTCGTCGCACTGTATGAGCGGCATCGGCGAGCCACAAAGCCGCTGCATGAGCGCCGAGCCCGGTGGAGGGCCGGACGAATCCATGCCCGCAAACCGTCGATGGCGGCGGGAGGACGAACTACCTGCATGTGGCGATGCGACCTTGTCGGGGCTGCGGGAGATGCTCCCCGACCATTCCATCGCCTGGCGCAGTCACCGGTGGCCGGAAAAGCCAAATCCGGCGGCCCGCGATGAAGGGCCGCAGGTCCGCAACTTTTCGGCCCACCGACATAGGAGGGGGGAGGGGAACCTTGTGCGTGTGGCGGCCTTTCGGCGTGCTCCCGCCGGCTGCTTTCGCCGGAATCTTGGGCGGCGGCCCGACGGCGGGGCGAGGGGTAGAGGGAAGGTGGTTGGTGTGGAAAAGTGCAGGCTGAAATGTCCTTCCCACTAGCCGCTTCCGCTTATATGCAGGGCACACAGGGGCGACGGGGAAACCCGCGTACGCTTATATGCAGGGCACGCAGGGGCGATGGGGAAACCCGCGTACGCTTATATGCAGGGCACGCAGGGGCGACGGGGAAACCCGCGTATTCACGGATTGGGGTCGAGATTTTATCGTGCCCCTCAATTTATTTTGCGGGGCGGCCGCGTTTGCGGGGTCTGTTCGGGCGGGATCTTCCGCGCGGACCCGTATTTTGGCGGTTATTTTGTGGGTTAGGGCTTTTTGCGGGGTCTGCTAGAGTTGCTCTAAGTTGGGGTTGCCTCCTCCGATCAAACACAAACAGCAAAAAATAGAACCAACCCAACTTGAATACGCCCTTCCTCTTTGCAGCATTCTTTTCTCTATGTACATACAGATCCCATCTCCACCATCCCTACCATTGCAGGATAATTCTTCTTTCTTTCTTTCAAAACACATGTTCGAAAATGACCTTCGAAACATGTCTATCGAATACATGGCGAGGGCAGTTAGCCGCGTAGTAACAGCTCCTCACGACGCTCAACAAGGTCCGCTTCGTCTCGCTGCTCGCCCCATCGTCATGCGTCTGGAGAAAGTTCTGGGTGAGTTCCTGCATGCCAGCCTCGATTTTCTCATCCATGTGGCTCATCGCCGCCTCGTTAGTTTCGGTGTCCTGTAAATAAATTGCATAGTTAGTTCAATAGATGCACCATATGTGCCATGTTTCTAATGAATGCCACGATGGATTGTAGCGCCGACTTAATAGAAGTTATTATAAGTTAAATTACAAGCCAAAACTAGCATGAGATCCCTTGAGTAACCAAGAAAGAGTGAGAACAATTCAATGATTTGTCATTGTGTTCATTTCTTGAAATCAGGAAAACACCATCAACCATGTATCACATAGTTCAATAGAAAATATGGCAAGAAAACTATTTCAGCGTAAAAGGGCTACCTGAGAAAGTAACATCTTGTGGTGAAGGTTGTCACAAATAGAGGACGCAAGTTGAATAAAGCAAGCACCATCCTTGCTGTTTATCATCGATGATGCTTCACCGGTTCGTCCACCACAAATCTCAATAATTTTGACTAGAAGCAAAAATGTTTGTTTATCGTGAACCATGCACGACCCTGCTTGAATAACACTTGAATCGTATGTGTCATCCTCTCTATTTATCAGTTGCATCATCCATTCAATCCACTAGAGGTTCAAAGAAATATATTAGAATTTTACCAAAGAGAACATTCTAGTAATTAGTAACTAAAAAAAACAGGTGCAATTGCTTGTCCAACTTACAGCGCAGCGTAACAAATTGTTGATGTACATTGGTCCTTCACCAACAGGTAGTGTCTCTTGTGCCAATAAATCAATAAACTGCTGAAGTACCCCCACAAGAATGTCCTCTTTTGCATCTCCTTTACGCCTAGATGGACAAATTGTGTCATGTAAACCATATTAAAAAAATGAGAAGACATTATAATGAAAGTCGATGTTTTTCTAATGGCACAGTGATGGATTAAATAGTACTAGTGTTTAAAGATATTACATCATCCCTTGTTAAGCAAAAAATATTACGTGACATCACGCAAAGTAAAATAAAGCTATATATGCAAGTTTGAAGGTCTTAATTTCTAAGAGAGTGGGTTTTATGTTTGCATCATAATTGACCACTGGTGGAAATCATCTACCAAATTACTAGTATTAGTTTGCTATTTTTCATATCAAAAGAACAATTAGTCAAAGGGATCCAATTAAGCATGTAAATATTTATCATTTGGCGTGATAGTTTAGATTGAGCAGCAATGCTCAGTTAATGTGCTCACCATGATATAGTACTATTTCCTTCATGGAGACCTCCGTGCATAAACCGTTCCATCATTTCATTACCCGATAAATCGCTATGAAGATATTTAGTAATAATGTTGGCCAGCACTGAGACCTTGGCCCATGCAAGTCGCTCTGTGGCACGGCTTGGTTCGAAAATGCAAGCGGCAGCTAGAAAATAAGCTCTCAGAACATCTCTTAAAGCCACCCCAAAAGTCTCGAGGCCATTCTCAATAAACCACCTAAATACATAGAAAGACATATTATATGCAAGGAAAATGAGACATAATTAACAAAATATTATGTGAGATTAATGCGTACTTTTGTAGGCCATGCCACTCAAGCTGATGTTGGACTTGGCAGCGATTGAAATCACGCTTTGCCAATTCAAGATAGGTGTTGTTGTTCACAAGTGGCATCCTGCCAAAGCCATTCAGCATATCAACTCTGGGATCTTTCCTCAAGAAGTATGGAATGAACCAATTGTCAGAATTTGACGATTTTTTACCTGTAGAGTGTCTTTCCAATCCAGACATCATTCTCACCACCATATTGATCTAGGTAGGCCCTTGCTTCTACACGCGGTAAGCTTGCATACCATGGGAAGTCCAGTGTATATTTTACCTATAATCATAAATAAAGGTATTTATATTCTTGTTCGTATCCAGATAAGGTTATTTTGTTTCACAAAAATAAGATAATAACTTTTTTAAAATATGATAACAAGAGAGTGTTTAAAATAGTCATGTTATATATGAAAATATCAATTATAATTCTTTAGGGGCTTTGAAAAAAATTAACTAGCAAGTGTCATGAGCAATCAAGCCAAAGATTGTGAGAGTTATGTTTACTTCCTAATCCATCTAAACCGATTGATTGGCAGGATGGACATGTTTAATTACCTCGCCTGGTAGATCCTTAGCAATGATCCATTTGTCCCGAATAGTGCCCTGGGCTTCCCTTTCTCTAAGGAACTCATACGAGAATCTCCCTGCACGCTGCAACACATCCTCTCCAGGGAATCTTAGCTGAGAGGCCCTGTTCAGGTTGTACATCCCAGTGACTGCTTGCGTTGATTGCCCCGCGAAACAGAAGAACTCCCCGTCCTTCTCAAACTTCTCAAATACACCTGCGAATGAATCAGCATCAGTTTTGTGTGTGACGCGACAAAATTATCATTAGACTCTACAGAGTATGTACAGCATGATACAATCATCGGATTCACAGGGAAAAGGGGGTCGTACTCGGCGAGACGGTGTATCCATGCAGCCGCAGCAGCCGGAAGGCCATGGCTGTGTCATCCACGTCTCTTACAGCGGAGTTCCTTGCCCAGCAAATCCCGTCTTCAGTCCAGTGGCTACAGCATCAGTAAAGAAGTTAGAAGGAACTTTCCCCATGAAGTGACGAATAGTTTAAGCACTATCAACAAGGCACAGTTATGGATGAGAAAGTAAACCTGTGGACATAGTCCAAGCACTGTTTAATTTCTTGCTTGAAGTAGCGCGAGATTCCAAGACGCTCCAGCCGATCGACGACCCAGATGTGTTCAAAGAGATCGACCGGGTAAACATTGGGAACTGAAATGTGCCAATCAAGGTGAACAATGCACACAGGATCAGGAATTGCCAAAAAAAGAACTCAATCCCATCCAATATCAGTGCAGTTAATGGTCATGGATCTCTTACCTCCTCCATTGAATTTCTTGACGATTCTGTCGATGTACTCGAAGCATTTTGCGTCACCAGTTTGCTTGAGAGCAAAGGCTGTAGCCGAAGGAGAATAGAGGAAGGACCCATCACTAGACTGGAGCCTGAGGATCTTGTGCCAGTCCACCCCGGGCATACCTTCAAGGGAATGCAGGATCGTCGTTGGAATTCTGTGCATCATCTCCATCGGAATCCTACTCGAGTAATTAATAATTAATCAGGAAACATGTTAAGTAATCTGCATCTCTAGCAGGACTGATGCAGAGGGCAGGGGTGGTCCTCCTTTTCTAAAGAAAAATAAAATCTAGGAGGACTGGAGCACAATAAGGGGTGCCTACCTCTTGAGCTTCACTTCTCTGTTGGCATATATGCGCTGCAGAGCATGGTGATCATACGGGAACCCAATGCCCAAGCTCTTGGCCACGTCCAGGAGAGAAGGAAACGCAATCTCGAAGCCGATGGGCATCGACTCCAGGTCTTCCTCTGCTAGCCTCCACATGTTCTCTTCCAGAAAAGAGAGCCCTGAAAAGAAAAACGGAATGCATCGTGCGTACATTTAGTTGAAAGACCCCGCTGCATTTGGTACTTTAGCAGAGCAGCTGAGTGTATTGGTTTGTAGATTTGCATTACCTCTACTGCATTTATCAGGGCCAAGAGACCACTTTGTGAGAGCCACGACACAGGCAAGGGTGTTGGTGATCCGGTCATAGGCGGAGAACAGGGCAGCGTCTCCCCAGGAGCCGTCTGGGAGCTGGTTGTCGAGAATCCACCGGAGGGTGGCGGGGAACTGGGGGCTATCGCCGTCATCGAGCCTCGGCACCAGGGCGACCCAGGCAGTGTCGTATGCCGACACGCTGATCTCACCGTCACTCATCGATCCCAGCATCATCCTCACTTGGTTGACCAGTGGCTGCCCAAACTCCGCCCCAGGAATCACACAGTAGTCGTCGAGGTCACATGGTTCCTCGGTCCGTTCTAGAATCTGAATATCATTTCTGACAAGGTTTGTTTGCAACCCTGCAGGTACATCGAAACACACGAATGATTAAATGTATCCAGCGTAAGACATGACATCATTTTGAAGTAACGAGAACAATAATGCCTCGAAGTGCATTAACACGCTTTGAAATTTCAGCTCCAGGTCCAACTTTACGTGATTGTAAAATTAAATTCAAGCTCCACTCTATACAGCTTGAGATTGGGTTAAGTTCTGCTAGGATTTTATTAGCTGATAAAAGAACGATGGCGGTGACATATTATAGTACTGACGGCAACAAGAACAAAAGTATGTCGAGAATATTTCTATCATCATATTTGACTTTAAACTGCAGAAGCATTCTTTTCTATAGTTGATGCTTTGGGATCGGAAAGAAAGCTAGATCCTTGCTATAAAGTGGAATTCATATAGGTTTGGGTTCCTTCTCTTCATGAGGCCAAAAAGCCATAAGCGTCACTGACGGACTGCTTATTCTTGTCTCACCTACTAATTAACGTGGTGTGTGCTCCAAAAATCTGAATCCTACCCCTCTCTTGTATACCTTTTTATCATGTTTCTGTGCACTCTGTCAATATCTTTGTGGCTCTCTTGCCGACTAATGGCATGCCGTGTCGTTTTATGGACAAGGACCTATAGGAGTTGACGGATTATTTGTTCTTGTCTCGCCTACTAATTAACGTGCTGTGTGCTCCGAAAATCCGGATCATGCTCCATCCCGATTCATTGACGGATCATCTGTTCGTGTCTCACCTGCTAATTACGTGTGTTATAATTGGTATAGCACGTACCGACTCACCGGAGGCCCTTCTGTCCTCTGGTAAACTTGTAGCAGTATGTGTAATTGTGCTCCAAATAGGATAGTGGTGTGGCGTGTACTTGCTAAAGAGGAACATAACACAAAGGACTCAAACAATATATGTACTCGTTAAGTGCCTACTGCTTGGAGTACATTGGCTGGCATAATGGCAGATAGCAAAACAACAAACGGAGACAACAGGAGACGGCCGGCTGAGATTACTTAGTAAGTTAGTAATGTATACGGCGCTTGCCCGGTGCTAGCTAGATGTAGATAGTAACACTAAAAGCCAGTGTGGAGAGAACATAAGCATAAAACAGAGACAAGATCATCGGGTCCCAGCCCAAGTCAAGGCAACAATTAATACCTTTAGCACTGGATACGCTGGTGGCCTGCGCAATCTGGAGAGCGACGCGTGAGCCGGCGGTTTCCACAAGGGCAGCATCTCCTTTGCCGCTGAAACGGCATGGACCTGATTGTTCAAAGAGAAAGTGATCAGAGCCATTCTTGCGACAAGTACCCATGTCGGTTCCATTCCAAATTCAACACAGGATGGCCGACACTTATGGTAGCATTCACATAATTAACCGTGGTACGCATAAAACATGGTATCACAGGGGGGAAACCAGGGCCGCGCAAGAAAAGCATGATAGAAAAAGCGACATCGATCGAGCACCTTTGACGGCGAGGGCGCGTGGTCGCGGTCCGTTGGCGGCGTAGCCCGATGGCACCCACGCCGGCGGCAATAGGTGGAGCTGCATCCTGGCCGCGGCAATGCACGTTCCTCAATCGGCAATGAACACCACTCCTCCAATCCCTCCCGACGATGAGTGTTAAGGGTGATGATTGGTTGTTGATAATGATGAAGATGAAGATGAAGCAAAGAAGGGGTGAGGGGTGGCAGCTAACGAATGAGCGAAAACGAGGAACGGCGCGAGGGTTACTCGGAGGGGCGTGTATGTGTGCCGTGCGGTGCAATGCATATATAGAAGGGCATAAAGAAGTAAGGAAACGGGAGAGACGGGGCGTGGGAGAAAGGGAATGATTCCTGCGCGGCAAAGGCCTCTGGTAGTGGACAAAAGGCTTTGAAGCGTTCCGCTTTGTGAACGGGTGGTGCGTGTGGGTGAGTGTGACGGTGAGATGCTCCGCCCCATCACGCCAAGATGCCGCCCCGCAACCAGTCCAGTCCGGGGAGGACGCCAGATCCTTTTTCTTCAGGCGGTCGGTATGATCTACTCATCTGCTCCGGTTCCGGTAGATTCCTCGTCTTGTTCCGGAGCGGAATAGAAAAATGGAACGCGCGTCGACGATCTGCGCGAGTAAGCATGCAGCGTAGGAAAGGGTAATCCCTCGTGTTGCTTCCCAGTTGTTTATGTTCGGCGGGCGGGACGAGACGGGACGGAACGAGGAACACATGACATGAGCTATGGTTATGCTGCGTGCGGGGATGGGTTGATACCTTGGGTGTGGCCGGTGGGGAGCCGGGCCGCCGCCGCCGGAGATCAGCTGCGGCGGAGAGGCGGGGGCAGGGGGCGCCGCCCCCAGGGTCGACGGCGGGGCCGTGCTCTGGGCCGCCGTCGCGCGTGGGCCGGCGGCCGGGCCACGAACTCCCGGCATCACTGCCGCTCGGAGGGGGAGAACGGGGGCCGGAGCTCCTCGGCGTCGGGGGGTGGGAGGCGGCCGGCGGGGGGTCGATGGCTGGAGATGGGGACGGAGCGGAGGTGACTGCTCTGCTTTTTTCGACCACAGTGGTGGGCCCTCACCGCCGCGCCGTCCATCTTTATCCTTGCCCGAGATTCGGCGCTCCTTTCCTCTTTTTTCTTTGTGCGTTCGTTCCATGGCGAAAACGCCACGCGCCGCCGCCCGGCCCCAAGTCCGGTCCGGCGGGCCGCCGCCGTCCGCCACGTGAGGCCACGTCAGGTTCAGAGGGTCGGGGTGCCTAATAATTTTCTGAAAGCTGGTGGGGGTGCTTTCTGAAATTTCGAACATGTTTGAAAAAGCTGGTGGTTTTTTCGCCCCGGGGACGATCGAGTTCCCAGCCGTGCCCTCAGGTTTCGGCCCCAGATTCCCCCCAAAAAAATCTAACTTGTCTTTCTTGTTGCCAAAAAAAGCTACAAGTTCGGCGAGCACCATGCCACAAGTCGGCAATCATCATGCCACAGTTCGGCGATCAAACATGCCCGAAAGTTCGACGATCAAACATGCCCGAAAGTTCGACGATCAAAAGGAAGGAAGCATAGGCACGGAGCGCATCAAATGATGGGCTCCTCTGGCTTGGGACTGGTCGGGGTCGGCGTGGAGGTAGGCGTGCTCGACGTCGGCGTGGCTTCTGTGCTCGGGCTGGTGGTCGGCGTCACCGCTTCATCGCTCGGGCTAGGCGTGGGCGTTGGAGCGGTGGTCGGCGCTGGCCCGGGCATCTGGTTCAAGATGAGGCCGCGCTCTGCCAGGTACCACGCCTTGACCTGCTCGTCCATCGTCGACATGTCCGCCGCCATCAAGAACGCCAGGTCGGTGTTCCTCTTCTTCGCGACGACGTTGGTCCTGAGAAGGTCGAGCTTCACGTCCTGCTTCGTCATCAACGCCGACCACCACGCGTCAGATTTCTCCTCCCTCTTTGAGGCGCTGTTCTTGGCGTCGGCGATGCACTGCTCAATCAATGATTGCAGCCGTTCGACAGCGGGTGTCGCATTCCTCGCCGTCTTGGCTCTTTTGTTGCCATTAGGGCACTTGTCTGCCGCCCCTGGGGCGGGGGCGTCCGGCTTGTACGTCTCCTTGGCCTTGGTGAGGGTGAGCCGGACCTCCCTCCGCTTCTCACACGACTCGATCCAGGAGAACACGTGAAGGAATTTGAACTCTTAGTCGCTGTTGTCCTGGCGATACATGTTGAACATCCAAACCATCTGCGCAGCCAAAGAACAAGTGTTGGCGACATACATGACGAAAGAAGTGGGCCGACGGCTGGACATACCCGACCCTCGACGTTCGCGCCGCTTTCCGGGCGAGCCGCGATCTCCTCAATGATCCCATGCCATTTGTTGCAAGCCACCTGGATGATCGCCCAATGGTTCGACATGGCCTTGTCACCGCACTCCATGTGGATGGTGGCGAAGTAGGGGTCGACCAGCTTGCGCTCATTGAACATCGTCTTGATGCGTCTCTAGTACATGTCGGCGTTCTGATTTGAGCCAGTGATCGGGTCGATGCTGACGGTCTTCCATGCTTCGACGAGGCACTCATCTTCCTTGGACGTCCACTGGACGCGCGGCTCGCCCAGCCTGGCACTAGCCGCCCGCTTCTTCTTTCTCCCTTTCCTCGCCGGCGCCAGCTCCATCTCCTCCTCCTCCTCCTCGGCGTCATCAAGATCGTCGTCCATGTCGACGGCGGTGTCCATTGTTTCTCTTGCGCATGGAACCCGGGGTAGGAGGCGGCGACGACCGAGCCGCTTGTGATGATCTCGTCCATGTCGGCGTCGGTCATGTCGGGGTTGCTGAATTGTGGCGCCGAGGCATGTGCGAAGGGTAGGGCATCCCGACCCAGAGGTGGCGTCGGCGAGGTTGAGTACGTCAGCGGCGAGTAGCTGTACTGGGTGTGGAGGCCGGCGAACGCGGGGGAGGGAGTGCGCTGGTCGGGGTTCAGGCCAGAGGGGGAGGCACGCGGCGGCGCGCCATGCGGGAAGGTGATATTGGGGTTGAAACCACCATGCGCATCTCCATCAGAGTAGCCAGGCGAGGGTGCATACCCCCAGGGCGGCGGCGGCGGTGAGAAGTTGGCCGGCGATGCGACGCTCTGTTGGCTCCCCCACGTAGCTTGCGGGCAGTGGCCGGGCGGATTCATCATCCCCGCGTAAGACGCCTCTGCCTGCTCCACCGCCATTGTCGTCGCCGTTGCCGCATCCCGGGCCTTCTTGGCGATGAGCCTGTTCCGTCGGTCGGTGGTGACAGCCTCCCGGCGCTGAACCTCCGCCCTCCACTCGGCGTTGGACACGCCCGCGGTCTTTCCATTGGCGCCTTCGGCTTTCTCTGCTTCGGCTGGGTAGAATCGGCAGTGGCAGCAGGGCGAGGGGACAAAATACTTCTTCGACGGCATGGCGGCCGGATGGCGTGGAGTGGGAGGTGAATGGCAGGAGCGGCAGGGCAGAAGGGGGGAAGCAATGAGGAAATGGAGGAAAAAGAGGGAAAACGACGGGAATAGGCCTGTCTGTCACCGACAGAGCGGGCCCACGCGCCTTTTCGCTTCAGACAGCGCCTCCCGGGGGCTGTGTTCGGTTCGGGTTCGCCGACTGTTATTTCGGCCCAAACCGGCGATAAATAAGGACTTGGGAGCGCGACTGGACCGATTTTTCGCAGCCGGCGCTAAAAAGGGCGCCCTGAAGGGCCAGGTGAGGGCCGAGTAGAGATGCTCTAAGGCCCTGTTTGGTTCATAAGTCTTAGGACTTTTTCTAATCCCAACTAAAAAGTCTCTAGTCCCTAAAAAGTCCCTCCCTGTTTCTTTCCAGGGACTAAAAAGTCCCTAGTCCCTCCCTAGAGGTTATTAAATGACCATATTACCCCTAGTATATAAAAAAATAACAATCAAACAACACCATGGGGTGGCGGCACCAGGCGTATGTATATTAAAAGTTTATACACATAGTACGTATTATGGCAGCACCAGGCGTTGGTGAAGGAGTACCAAGGCGCAGCCATGCATTAAAAGAATGTATGTTAGCAGCCGACTATAGGTGGCGCGTACAAGTCTATTCAGGTGATCACCTCAGTAGCGACATCAACAGTACAATAATAAATATTGTTTTCATTGCTTCATTCTAGTTCCATGTGACAAATTAACATTACTTTTTTTGCAGGGGAAATTAACATTACCTTATGTTAGCAAGCACACCTCTTATGCAGTGAAAAAGTAGTTGTTTGATTTACGCATGAAAATCAATTAACTATAGATAAAAACATACCTAGAAGTCTATCACTCGGACATATGGTGACATCCACACAAATCTTTCCCTATATATAATAATAAAACAACATTGTTTCTGGCGGTACGTCACATAATTTGTCCTTATAATTGCTAAATATTACCCACCAATGCCACCTATAAGTGAGGAAAAACGATTCAATTTTTTCTTCAAAAGTCGCGACAGTTGTCTCTGGTTTATCTACGGGCTATGTTCCAAAAGCAGTGGATGTACTCAGGTGGTGCATTGGCTGGAGCGTAATCTTCTTTCTTTTTTCTGCCAGATTAAAATGCTCTTCAAAATATTTATCTTTCAAATACCAACTCAAAATATAACATTTTATATATGAAAAAATCATGGGAAAATGTGTATAAACTTTAAATATACATACATGCATACCTGAAAAATCCTTTAGTTGGCCTAATTTTTTACATCGCATTCGTATGAGTCAGGCACAAACGATACGCATGGTTTTTTCGCTCATCTCCCCCGTTATTCCATCTGAATCTGTTGAACGTGGACATATGACTCTAGATATATACATCATTTTCCTATTTAATCTTCCTTTTTCAGATAGATTAAAATGCTCTTCAAAATATTCAAACACTAACTCAAAATATAACATGTTATATATGAAAAAATCCTGAGAAAAATGTGTATAAATTTGAAATATACATACATACATACATACCTGAAAAATCCTTTTCGGCCTAATTTTTTACATCGCATTCGTCTGAGTCAGGCACAAACGATACGCACGGTTTTTTTAGCTCATCTCCCCCCGATATTCCATCTAAATTTGTTGAACGTGGACATATGACTCTAGATATAAACATGTACAAAAGTATCAGAACCAAGAACCAACACGCTTCTTCAAAAAATAGCCTCGCCTTAGTAAAGCCGCCGCCGCCTTCAGCGGCAGCCCTCGCGCGCGGATAGATCGATCTAGACGCCATGCAACACGTTTCCAGTCAGGTACGTTAGTACCACTATATTGATCGCATCAACCGCTGCTTCCATCAATCAATCATCAATGGTATAAAGGACCCTGAATGATCACATGGTATGCACATATTAGCATAGGGGAGTTGGTCATCTTGTGATTGATTATACCATTTATACGTATATGCACTCCATGGAGAGACCGAGACAAGAAGTACTGCTACCGCAACTTTTGATCGCTCTAAACATACTTGTGATTTAGCATTGATCAGTCTACAAGTTTACAACGAGCTGAGGAGCTCGCAGATGTTGGGAACTAGGCTGACTCCGCATACCTCGCTTCCCTCGAGTGGGAGCTCACAGGAGAAGAAACTCTCTCATTGGGAGGCCGACACGGTCATCCCTGTTGAATCGGTTCCCCACATATCTTCTCCGACTCAGAGCTCAAGCTGATGTACATGCCTTTGCCTGCTGACCAACTGACTGTCAACTACAACAACACCTGCAGTAACGGATGCCGCGAAAGCTAGGTAGATGCTTTCTACTGGACCATGCAGTATTTGATATGTACTCCCTTTGTAAAGAATTGAAAACGCTCTTATATTTCTTTATAGAGGAAGTACTATTTTTCAAGTTGAATATATTTTTAGGTAACCTACATCTTTCTTACCCTTCACCGTCGATGGTGCCAAAATTTTCCATGTGCATGATCCCATCCAAATGTATTTAATGCAACATCAGAGCCTTCTATTGCAGCTATAATGATTATCACCAAGGTGTGTGGACACTAGCTCCACGAGGAGCATTTGGTTATATAACCCATATACAAGCAAATCAATATCATTAATTTTGCTGACAAGGAAAGTAAAACAGATCGAGGCTCTAGTTATTAAGATGGCACTCAGAGTAGGCCTTGACCTCCACTTCTCCTTTCTAACTGGCATTTACTCAGTATGATGATGAAAACCAGAATGTCGTGTACATAATAAAACTTGCAAAAGGGCGGAAGGATGAATTGGTTGGTGACAATGAGAAGACGGAGCAATTGTGGTAAGTGGCGAAACAGAATTTTGTCACTCTGTTGCAACGCACAGACTCTTTTGCTAGTCATGTATAAAATGAAAACCTTCTAGGACACACACATGCATGTTACGGGCTTATAAATTGTACTGTAGGCCATGCATACAAGCAGGACATGTGATTTGCATATGTCTCGACTTGAGTGACGAGAAATGATATGCAAGGAAACAAGCAACCAGTTGAGATCAATAGAAATGTGGTGAGATCATTTTTTACTAGAAGATACTCGTCAATAGAAATGTGGTGAGATCAATGGAAACTCTGTTGCAACAGTTTTGTTTCATTTGCAATAAGACTAATCACCCGATGACTTTGCGGCGCTGCCCCGCTCTCAAGATGCCGAAACCGGTGGCGATGCTGTGTGGTTATGGAACTGAAAGTATGGCCTTTTTTCACATGCCCGACAATGTCTGCAGGGAGGATCTTGCACCACAGGATTCACTGACGGCGTTGGTATCTATTTCTGGTGGCTCTATAACTCCCAGTATCGTGGAGGCAGAGGTTGCTAAGATTGCTCAATACCAACTGCAGTGGACGTGGGAGGCCATACCGCATGGCCAGGACGCTTTCCTCATGTCCTTTCTGAGTGAGGAAGTTCTACACAGGGTCACTGGGTTTGTAGTTTTCATCAAGTCTCACAATGTCACTATCGAGTTTAAGCCTTGGAAGCCAGAGGAGATACCACACCGTTTCGAGCTGATACCTATTTGGGTCCATGTGCATGGGGTGCCTCACGCTCTCCGACACTTCTTGGGTCTGTGGGCGGTTGGCTCGGTGATTGGCGCTACTCTTGACGTCGATCTTCTCTGTTTACGTCGGAGAGGAATTGTTCGTATCCAGGTAGCGGTGCTGAACCTTGATGCTTTCAAAAGCAGCACAATTGACTCTCTCTCTCTACCGATGTGGTGGTTCAAAGAAAATGTTATGAGTTTCGGTATAGTCTGGAAAAATCAGACTTCCGGGTTGATAGTGATTTTGTGCCTCGAGTCTGGGAGCATGGCGATGATCCAGGGGGCGAAAAGGGGCATGACAGGGAGGATACAGTGAAGAGCAACAATCCAAGCAAGAGGTCCAAACCCACTTCATCTCCCAACAACCCTTCGGCCCTTCCTACCACGGGCGGAGTGGTGCCCATGCAGATGACTAGTGCCGTCACACCGCCGAACCCTCATCGAGGTCTTCCTGCCACGGCTGCTTCTTCGTCATTAAAGGGGTCTTCTTCGACGGTGCCGGATACTTCATCTAAGGCTGTCCCTCCAACGACGTCGGCTCCCCTGTCTTTGGTGCTGTCGACTCCGACTCACTGGTCAGCACCGCCCCTCGACGAGGGGAGCCACGCGTGCCCCATACCTGACGGGGTGGCACCTGCAGGGGTGATTGCGAGCGCTTCATCGCCGCCACCGTCGCCAGCACCTGCCTCTCCGACTCGTCGGGTGATACGTCTCCAACGTATCTATAATTTTTGATTGCTCCATGCTATTATATTTTCTGTTTTGGATGTTAATGGACTTTATTTTACACTTTTATATTATTTTTTGGACAAGCCTATTAATCGGAGGCCCAACCCAAATTGCTGTTTTTTTGCCTATTCCAGTGTTTCACTGAAAAGGAATATCAAACGGAGTCCAAACGGAAAGAAACCTCAGGGAATGTGATTTTCTCAACAAACGTGACCCAGGAGACTTGGAGTGGGCGTGAAGAAACAATCGAGGAGGCCATGAGGCAGGGGGGGGGGGCGTGATACGTCTCCGTCGTATCTATAATTTTTGATTGTTCCATGCCAATATTATTCAACTTTCATATACTTTTGGGAACTTTTTATACTATTTTTGGGACTAACATATTGATCCAGTGCCCAGTGCCAGTTCCTATTTGTTGCATGTTTTTTGTTTCGCAGAATATCCATATCAAACGGAGTCCAAACAGGATAAAACTGACGGAGATTTTTTTTGGAATATATATGATTTTTGGGAAGAAAAATCCATGCGAGACGGTGCCCGAGGTGGCCACGAGGCAGGGGGCGCGCCTGCCCCCCTGGGCACGCCCCTGACCCTCGTGGGCCACCCGTAAGGCGGTTGATGCCCTTCTTTCGCCGCAAGAAAGCTAATTTACGGATAGAGATCGTGTTAAAATTTCAGCCCAATCGGAGTTACGGATCTCCGGGAATACAAGAAACGGTGAAAGGGAAGAATCTGAGAATGCAGAAACAGAGAGAGACAGATCGAATCTCGGGGGGGGGCTCTCGCCCCTCCCATGCCATGGAGGCCATGGACCAGAGGGTAAACCCTTCTCCCATCTAGGAAGGAGGTCAAGAAAGAAGAAGAAGGAGGGGGGCTCTCTCCCCCTCGCTTCCGGTGGCACCAGAGTGCCACCGGGGGCCATCATCATCACCGCGATCTACACCGACACCTCCGCCATCTTCACCAACATCTCCATCACCTTCCCCCCTCTATCTACAGCGGTCCACTCTCCCGCAACCCGATGTACCCTCTACTTGAACATGGTGCTTTATGCTTCATATTATTATCCAATGATGTGTTTCCATCCTATGATGTCTGAGTAGATTTTCGTTGTCCTATCGGTGGTTGATGAATTGCTATGATTGATTTAATTTTCTTGTGATTATGTTGCTGTCCTTTGGTGCCCATCATATGATCGCGCGCGTGGATCACACCCTAGGGTTAGTTGTATGTTGATAGGACTATGTATTGGAGGGCAAGAGTGACAGAAGCTTCAACCTAGCATAGAAATTGATGCATACGGGATTGAAGGGGGACCAATATATCTTAATGCTATGGTTGGCTTTTACCTTAATGAACATTAGTAGTTGCAGATGCTTGCTAATAGTTCCAATCATAAGTGCATAGAATTCCAAGTCAGGGATGGCATACTAGCAGTGGCCTCTCCCACATAATACTTGCTATCGGTCTAGTAAAGTAATCAATTGCTTAGGGGCAATTTCGCAACTCCTACCACCACTTCCCCACACTCGCTATATTTACTTTATTGTTTCTTTACTTACAACAGCCTCTACCTTTTATTTACGTACTCTTTATTATCTTGCAAACCTATCCAACAACACCTACAAAGTACTTCTAGTTTCATGCTTGTTCTAGGTAAAGCGAACGTCAAGCGTGCATAGAGTTGTATCGGTGGTTGATAGAACTTGAGGGAATATTTGTTCTACCTTCAGCTCCTCGTTGGGTTCGACACTCTTACTTATCGAAAACTGTTGCGATCCCCTATACTTGTGGGTCATCAAGACCTTTTTCTGGTGCCGTTGCCGAGGAGCAATAGCGTGGGATGAATATTCTCGTGTGTGCTTGTTTGCTTTATCACGAAGTAATTTTTATTTGCTGTTATTAGTTGTTTTTTATCTTTAGTTATGGGTAGGAAACGCAAAATACCAAAAAATTAGTTGTACCTACTAAACCAATGGTTGAAGAACCACTCAAAATCCATCACACTGCTGAAGCTTATTACTTGGATCATCTTCGATCCCTATGTGCTCGTGCTGAAACCCCAACTAGCTTAGTTGAGGGCAAATCTTTAGATGAGCATGCTTGTTATGTGCGACACCGAATATCTAAAAAAGGGAAAACTTTACTGGATCAAATTCATCGTTTGCAATGCTATGCTTGGAATTTATGTGAAATATATGATTTTACTTGTTGTTCTGAAAACCTTCAGAAACACCTTCCCTTTCAATGTGAGTTTAGTGATAATGGAATTGTATCTTCGTATGCTAAGGGTGTTTATAATTACTATGATGTTCAACAAATTGAAGAATTTGTTGCTTTTAAGGGTCCTTATGAAATTGCTTCTTTGATTGAAAAGTATGATGCTACTCTTTACAAATCTGAAAATTTTGCCATACTTAAATATTGCTATGATAATTATGCTTCTAATGCCTATATTGAACCATATATTGAGTACTACTCCGCTGTCAAAGAAGAGACTAATATTTTGTAGGAGTCTATGGAAGAAGAAATTGATGAAATTGTGAGCTCATTGAATGAAAAAGATGAGGAGGAGAGCGAAGAACAAAAGGAGGAAGAGCGGATTAGCTACCCGTGCCCACCTTCTAATGAGAGTAACTCTTCAACTCATACATTGTTTAATTTCCCTTCGTGCTTACCGCAGGATGATTGCTATGATGATTGTTATGATCCTGTTGATTCTTTTGAAATATCCCTTTTTGATGATGCTTGCTATGCTTGTGGCCAAGATGCCAATATGAATTATGCTTATGGAGATGAACTTGCTATAGTTCCTTATGTTAAACATGAAATTATTGCTATTGCACCCACACATGATAGTCCTATTATCTTTTTGAATTCTCCCAACTACACTATATCGGAGAAGTTTGCCCTTATTAAGGATTATATTGATGTGTTGCCTTTTACCGTTGCACATGATGATTTTGATGAATATAATATGCATGTGCTTTCTGCTCCTACTTGCAATTATTATGAGAGAGGAACTATATCTCCACCTCTCTATGTTTCCAATATGATAGAATTGCAAGAAACTGTTTATACTAGCTAAATACCCGTGCGTTGCTACGGGATGAAACAATATTTGAAGAATGATGGCGAGTGACCGATTGTCCTCGGTATAACTGACATCCTCGAAGGCACGGCCAAAGCCCTCGACCGTTAGCCCTTGGTTGTCCTCGAGCACCTATTGCCCTCACCCGCGTGTGTTTCGATAACCGTCAGCTTGTGGACGTCATGCAAAGCATGATCATCTTAGGGAACGCTTGGTTGCCCATATCGTAGCGCATGGTGGCCTAAGTCCATATTGGCAATGTTGGTCCCAATGTCGGCGAGAGCCTGCTGGCCGCCCTTACCCATGAACACTTCCAAATTGATTAACCACTATGCCTAATTAAATACCAAGCATGCTAATTAACTTCTTGCGCAATTAATTAATTGCATCTCTTTCTCACGCTCACTCTCCCCCCCCCCTCTCTCTCTCTCTCTCTTCTCCTTATTTTTTAACTTCGTCAAAACTCCCAAAATCTAAACAACTATATTTCATTTTATATGAAACTACCAACGAGTGTGGTTTTTGTGCAACCAGGGACTTTGCACACCCCCGATGCACCCACGCTAAAAAACTTAGCAAAATATTTAAAAAAATCTGAAAATTTGTGGATGTTATTTTTGGTAACCAAACTTTGCTCATAATCAGATCCATGAAGTTTCAGAATTTTTTGATTTTTTTTGAATTTACTATTGACTGTGTGAGTGCACCGAAGTTGGGTGCAGGCACTACTTTCCCACTACCAAATCCATATGTGCATCAATGCAATACCCAACACCAGTTGAATGATCAAACTTTTGCTACAATAAAAATAGGCAAACGTTACCTCTCAGCCGGCCAATTGTGCTCTCGTGACCGCCACCTCCTTTGTTTGACACTTGGCCATATGAGGCTCATGCCACCACTCATCTTCCCCACTGTAACGAACTGATGAAGGAGGCGGCAAACTGTTAGAACGCGGACCAGACACTCCTCATCCGGAGTAGATGGCCGTTTGTGTTACGCATGAAGAACTTGCGCGGCTCCTCACTGGGAGAGCCCTCTATTTGCTAGACACATATGCCTTTTTTGGCAAAATGTTTCTCCAACAAGGATCGTGTTGCAATAGCAATAGACATAGCTGCTAGACACATATGCTTTTTTCGCAAAATATTTTTGCAACAAGGATCATGTTGCAATAGCGACAGACACAGTTGCAAGACGCATATGATTTTTTTTGGCAAAATGTTTCTACAACAAGGATCCCGTGCAAAAAAAAATTGCAACAAGAATCTTGTTGCAAAAAAAACTGCAACATTACCTATGTTGCAAGGTTTCTGCAATGATCATTGTTGCAAAGATGCCTCTGCAACATTAGCTCTGTTGCAATGGGGAACGACATGCTCGACCACTCGATGGAGCGAGATCAGATGGCTCGCGAGGAGCCGACCAACCAGTAGCAGCTCCCATAAAAATAACTTAAAAACCAACAATCAAATACTCTTTTAGTATGTTTTATAACACAAAACAAACAATATATAATAAACATTTTTTCACTGGATTATAAACATATTGCGCAAAGAAGCAAATGCAATCAATCTGTTCTCTCTAGAAAAATTCTACCAGATAATTTTTTTGTAAAATTCACCACACCTCCACATCTCGACTTTTTTTTTCAAGATTCATCTCAACTAATATTATAGCCAGTACTGTGCCTTCTCGTCCTTCTTGAATCCTCTTGAGCATCTACCATCTTGTCCTCCCGCCCAAATCCTTGTTCCTAGTGATTATACTATTGCACCTTTGTAACGGTTGCTGCTAGGAGTTGTGACACGCGCAACCTATTAGGGTTTGTTGTGGTGTGTCTGACTGTAGAGCATCCATTTGAGTCCTTGCTTAAATTAGGCAAGTCTAGTCAATGGGCATATAAGTTGTAATCAACTTCATAAGGGACTGTCTCATGTCGTATAGAAAGCACTGGATCCCATTCACGGTATATTGTAAGGCTTTATCTTTTGGTTTTTCGAAATCGGAGCCCTTAGGGCTCAATCAAGTGACTCCAGCTTCATAGAAAATGAACAACGACCCAACCCACACCGTAGAGGTCGTGCGAAGCCGTATGAAGATACATGCCGTGCACTTAGCCACCTGCGACTGTGACAATATCACAGAGGTCGTGCGGAGCTTCATGAAGATAATGTGCACCTGTAATTTCTTTCCTCTTCCATCACCATACATGGTCAATATCTGTAATAAGTGATTAAGATGAATTAAAAACCATTAACCTATGTGCACAGAAGTCTCATAATTGACCTGAGAGAAAACATACATGAAAGACATCTTGGCGGTTTGTTCTAATGCAAAAGGATATGCCTTTGGGTGTTGTTCGAGAAAAGAAAAGGGGTTTTTCTTCGACATAGGCAGACAAGCAACACGAAACAATGACTATGTAGAAACGAAAAACCACGCAAGAACAGAAGGAAAAATAGAAATAGTTAAAGTGAATTACAAAGGGTGTTGAACCTCCTCGTTCATGACGAAACGCACACCACCTCCAACTTCTCGGTGAGTTGGAGCGACATATATGACTTAAGCACAATGTAATGAGTTGGATTAAGCATATTGACAACATTTGTAACATAATCATATAAAATACAGGGTATTTTATATGAAAATTTCAGTAGAAAGTATCTGCACCTCAAGGACACGAAATATTACTGGCATGTAAAGGAAAAATATACAAAATGGTCAAGCAGTTGAACCAACGAAATATCTATAAATGCTGGAAAAAAATCTAGGCCAAACCTGCAGTAAGTCCATCACAAGGAACGAGGTTGTGGCTAGTCGCTTATGAGATCATCAATTCTACAGCATGCCTTGATCATTTACGATGTTATCTTAATATAACGCAATGGCAGTCTGCACCCTCATCAATATCCGTGAAGGCCATTATGCCTCTGGCTTCTACCATCTTCTCGCCAAGAACTGAGAAGTGTAGCTGATTTGGGTTTGGAAGAGTTTAATTTGCACCTTTCGATTTGTTGACCAAACATCTGGCTTTGGGTAGCTGATCTCTCCTCGGCTCCTTAGTATTAGCTCAAACATCAAAATCTAGTGCCTATTCTAGCAAAACAATCAAAGTTGGGCTAATCCACGCGTGCACGACGAGATACTTAGAGCAAGCGATTTACCATGTCTTTCCTTGAGAATTCCTTGCCCTTTCAAGATACCGCCAAAGCCGAAAGCACATGACCGAGCTAGCTGTAGGTACCAGAGAAACCACAGATGTGAGCTGAAAAGCAGCCGACATATGGCTGTGCAGATCAAGCAAGATCGATGACGCCCTGACCATGTCCGTGAAAATCTTCATCGAGAAATAAGAACAAACGCGCCCGTACTCCACTTTTGCCGTGGCGCATTGGCGCCGTCTACACGGATGCACCAACGCTTACCTCCTATCAGGCAGGGCGGCTCGTCCCTCCCATCCCACGCTACTGCCGCAGGCATGGCCCATGGCTGCACGAACGCTCTCAACGTCTGCGCTGGTGCCGTCCTCGCCATGACCATTGCCCAGCCATATAGACTGCTAACGGCTGTCAGATTCGGCGATGGAGGAGGCCAACAGACAGGATATGGCGGCGTTTGAGCGGGAGCGTGGCGGCAGCCGTGTTCCATCTATAGTTCGACCTAACCCTCGCACCAAAGTTGGGAGGAGAGGGGGCGTGATCGTAGGATGTTGTATTTGGTAGGAAAGAAAAGCACGCTAGAAAACCGGAAACGGGAGCAAGCAAGAGATTTGTTCCTTCCATCGAAAACAGGAAGTGGAATTTTTGGAAAGAAATCGGTGGGGCAATGTGTTCCTTCGATCGGAGGGTGCGAACGAACGAACGACGTACGGACTGCTCCATTAGGAGTAGAGACTATGCATTGGCCTTTATTATGTGTGCATGAATTGTTCTTTTATGACATGCCGATGTATAGGAAGAGAGTTAGACTTCGTCATTACATGATATATGTTACCTTGTGCTCACCACTAAATTACAAATCATTGTTAATTAAAATTGGCTTTGATATACCTTGGGATCCGGGTAGATCCATTACTTGAACACTATATGCCTAGCTTAATGGCTTTAAAGAAAGTGCTGCCAGGGAGACAACCCAGAAGTTTTAGAGAGTCATTTATTTCTGTTGTGTCCTTTTATAAAGTTTAAAAATAATGTGCCAAGGTTTGCCTTTAGGATGTTTACATTTGCTTGATGGTTTGTACGGTGCAGGACAGAAACTTTGGCTGTAGTGTGCGATTTTACATTTTTAACTGAAAGGTCAAACGGTTCTGATTCTTTTTGCACTGTCTTCCTGTACAAATTGTTTATTTTTCCTAATTTTGGTAGAATTTTTCAAGTATCACAAGTATGGTGAATGTTCAGATTTCTACAGACTATTCTGTTTTAGACAGATTCTGTTTTTGATGCATAGTTTGCTTGTTTTGATGAAACTATCAATTTATATTAGTGGATTAAGCCATGAAAAAGTTATACTACAGTAGACACAATGCAAAAAAAATATATGAATTGGTTTGCAACAGTACTTAGAGTAGTGATTTGCTTTATTATACTAACGGATCTTACCGAGTTTTCTGTTGAAGTTTTGTGTGGATGAAGTGTTCGATGATCGAGAAGGTCTCGATGTGAGAAGAAGGAAGAGAGGCAAGAGCTCAAGATTGGGGATTCCCGAGGCACCCCAAGTAAATATTCAAGGAGACTCAAGTGTCTAAGCTTGGGGATGCCCCGGAAGACACCCCCTCTTTCTTCAACAAGTATCGGTATGTTTTCGGATTCGTTTCGTTCATGCGATATGTGCAATCTTGGAACGTCATTTGCTTTTAGTTTTCATTTTTCTTTTATGCACCATGCTGGTATGAGATAGTCTTTGATTGATTTATAGAATGCTCTATGCACTTCACTTATATCTTTTAAGTATGGCTTTATAGAATGCTTCATGTGCTTCACTTATATCATTTGAAGTTTGGATTGCCTGTTTCTCTTTACATAGAAAACCACCCTTTGTAAAATGCTCTTTTGCTTCACTTAGATTTGTTAGAGCGTGGGCATATCTTTTGTAGAAATAATTGAACTCTCTTGCTTCACTTATATCTATTTAGAGAGATGACAGGAATTGGTCATTCACATGGTTAGTCATAAAATCCTACATAAAACTTGTAGATCACTGAATATGATGTGTTTGATTCCTTGCAATAGTTAGTCATAAAATCCTACATAAAACTCTCATCATCATCATATACATGATTTGAGCATTCATTGTCATATTGCTTTGCATGATCGTAAGATAGCTAGCATGATGTTTTAATGGCTTGTCCGTTTTTTGATGTGATTGCTACGCTAGATCATTGCACATTCCGGTACACCGCCAGAGGCATTCATATAGAGTCATATCTTTGTTCTAGATATCGAGTTGTAATATTGAGTTGTAAGTAAATAAAAGTGTGATGATCATCATTATTAGAACATTGTCCCATGTGAGGTTATCAAAATAAAAGTGGCCAAAGAAGCCCCCCCCAAAAGGAGAGAGGCCAAAGAAGCCTACAAAAAAAAAAGAGAAAAAAAGAAAAGAAAAGAGAAAAAAGGAGAGAAAAAGAGAGAAGGGGCAATGTTACTATCCTTTTACCACACTTGTGCTTCAGAGTAGCACCATGTTCTTCATATAGAGAGTCTCTTGAGTTATCACTTTCATATACTAGTGGGAATTTTCATTATAGGACTTGGCTTTTATATTCCAACAATGGGCTTCCTCAAATGCCCTAGGTCTTCATGAGCAAGCAAGTTGGATGCACACCCACTTAGTTTTAGTTAGAGCTTTCATATACTTATAGCTCTAGTGCATCCGTTGCATGGCAATCCCTACTCACTCACATTGATATCTATTGGTGGGCATCTCCATAGCCCGTTGATACGCCTAGTTGATGTGAGACTATCTTCTCCTTTTTGTCTTCTCCACCATCATATGCTATTCCACCTATAGTGCTATGTCCATGGCTCACACTCATGTATTGCGTGAAAGTTGAAAAGGTTTGAGAACGTAAAAAGTATGAAACAATTGATTGGCTTGTCATAGGGGTTGTGCATGATGTGAGTATTTTGTGTGGTGAAGATGGAGCATAGCCAGACTATATGATTTTGTAGGGACAACTTTCTTTGGCCTTGTTATTTTGAAAAGACATGATTGCTTTATTAGTAGGCTTGAAGTATTATTGTTTTTATGTCAAATGATAGACTATTGCTTTGAATCACTCGTGTCTTAATATTCATGCCATGATTAGACATATGATTAAGATTATGCTAGGTAGCATTTCACATCAAAAATTATCTTTTTTATCATTTACCTACTCGAGGACGAGCAGGAATTAAGCTTGGGGATGATGATACGTCTCCGTCGTATCTATAATTTTTGATTGTTCCATGCCAATATTATTCAACTTTCATATACTTTTGGCAACTTTTTATACTATTTTTGGGACTAACATATTGATCCAGTGCCCAGTGCCAGTTCCTATTTGTTGCATGTTTTTTGTTTCGCAGAATATCCATATCAAACGGAGTCCAAACGGGATAAAAACTGATGGAGATTTTTTTGGAATATATATGATTATTGGGAAGAAAAATCCACGCGAGACGGTGCCCGAGGTGGCCATGAGGCAGGGGGCGTGCCCCTGACCCTCGTGGGCCACCCGTAAGGCGGTTGATGCCATTCTTTCGCCGCAATAAAGCTAATTTCCAGATAGAGATCGTGTTAAAATTTCATCCCAATCGGAGTTACGGATCTCCGGAAATATAAGAAACGGTGAAAGGGAAGAATCTGAGAATGCAGAAACAGAGAGAGACAGAGAGACAGATCCGATCTCGGAGGGGCTCTCGCCCCTCCCATGCCATGGAGGCCATGGACCAGAGGGGAAACCCTTCTCCCATCTAGGGAGGAGGTCAAGGAAGAAGAATAAGGAGGGGGGCTCTCTCCCCCTCGCTTCCGGTGGCACCGGAGTGCCACCGGGGGCCATCATCATCACCGCGATCTACACCAACACCTCCGCCATCTTCACCAACATCTCCATCACCTTCCCCCCTCTATCTACAGCGGTCCAATCTCCCACAACCCTCTGTACCCTCTACTTGAACATGGTGCTTTATGCTTCATATTATTATCCAATGATGTGTTTCCATCCTATGATGTCTGAGTAGATTTTCGTTGTCCTATCGGTGGTTGATGAATTGCTATAATTGATTTAATTTGCTTGTGGTTATGTTGCTGTCCTTTGGTGCCCATCATATGATTGCGCACGTGGATCACACCCTAGGGTTAGTTGTATGTTGATAGGACTATGTATTGGAGGGCAAGAGTGATAGAAGCTTCAACCTAGCATAGAAATTGATGCATACAGGATTGAAGGGGGGTCAATATATCTTAATGCTATGGTTGGGTTTTACCTTAATGAACAATAGTAGTTGCGGATGCTTGCTAATAGTTCCAATCATAAGTGCATAGAATTCCAAGTCAGGGATGACATGCTAGCAGTGGCCTCTCCCACATTATACTTGCTATCGGTCTAGTAAAGTAGTCAATTGCTTAGGGGAAATTTCGCAACTCCTACCACCACTTCTCCATAGTCGCTATATTTACTTTATTGTTTCTTACCTTACAACAGCCCCTACCTTTTATTTACGTACTCTTTATTATCTTGCAAACCTATCCAACAACACCTACAAAGTACTTCTAGTTTCATACTTGTTCTAGGTAAAGCGAACGTCAAGCGTGCGTAGAGTTGTATCGGTGGTCGATAGAACTTGAGGGAATATTTGTTCTACCTTCAGCTCGTCGTTGGGTTCGACACTCTTACTTATCGAAAACTGTTGCGATCCCCAATACTTGTGGGTTATCAGCGCGCCCTCCACCCCTCGTGGGCCCCTCATTGCTCCACCGACCTACTTCTTCCTCCTATATAAGTCCACGTACCCCGCAAACATCCAGGAGCACCACAAAAACCTAATTTCACTGCCGCAACCTTCTGTACCCAAGAGATCCCATCTGGGGGCCTTTTTCGGAGCTCCGCCGGAAGGGGCATTGATCACGGAGGGCCTCTACATCAACTCCATGGCCTCTCCGGTGATGTGTGAGTAGTTTACTTTAGACCTTCGGGTCCATAGCTAGTAGCTAGATGGCTTCCTCTCTCTCTTTGGATCTCAATACAAAGTTCTCCTCGATTCTCTTGGAGATCTATTCGATGTAATCTTCTTTTGCGGTGTGTTTGTCGAGATCCGATGAATTGTGGGTTTATGATCCAGATTATCTATGAACAATATTTGATTCTTCTTTGAATTCTTTTATGTATGATTGGTTTATCTTTGCAAGTCTCTTTGAATTATCAGTTTGGTTTGGCCTACTAGATTGATCTTTCTTGCAATGGGAGAAGTGCTTAGCTTTGGGTTCAATCTTGCGGTGCTCGATCCCAGTGACAATTGGGGAAACGACACGTATTGTATTGTTGCCATCGAGGATAAAAGATGGGGTTTATATCATATTGCATGAGTTTATCCCTCTACATCATGTCATCTTGCTTAAGCCGTTACTTTGTTCTTATGAACTTAATACTCTAGATGCATGCTGGATAGCGGTCGATGTGTGGAGTAATAGTAGTAGATACAGAATCGTTTTGGTCTACTTGTCACGAACGTGATGCCTATATACATGATCATGCCTAGATATTCTCATAATTATTCGCTTTTCTATCAATTGCTCGACAGTAATTTGTTCACCCACCGTAATACTTATGCTATCTTGAGAGAAGCCACTAGTGAAACCTATGGCCCCCGGGTCTATTTTCCATCATACAAGTTTTCAATCTATTTTATTTTGCAATCTTTACTTTCAATCTATATAATAAAAATACAAAAAATATTTATCTTATTATTATTATCTCTATCAGATCTCACTCTTGCAAGTGGCCGTGAAGGGATTGACAACCCCTTTATCGCGTTCGTTGCGAGGTTCTTATTTGTTTGTGTAGGTATGAGGTGACTCGCGCGTGGTCTCCTACTGGATTGATACCTTGGTTCTCAAAAACTGAGGGAAATACTTACGCTGCTTTACTGCATCACCCTTTCCTCTTCAAGGGAAAACCAACGCAGTGCTCAAGAGGTAGCATCAGGGAGTGATCTTCTCCCCGCCCGCTCGAGCTGGCCAGGAGTCGGCCATGGCGCAGCTGCGAGCGCTGTCATCTACTCTCCCGTCACCGGGGGGGGCATCAGCATCCGACCTCGAGGAGGTTGAGGAGCAGCCCATACAATCTTCTTCTTCATCGCCACAACTGTCTACTCCGCCTCTCGGGGTCGCCGAGATGTCTTCTTCATCGCCGCAACAGACTACTCCGCCTCTCGGAGGCGCCGGGATGGGCTCGACGACCGATGTTTCTCCTTCTCCGCTGAGGCGCAGCGGGCGTCATTACGTCGGGACTGATGGTTCTGCAGCCACCGATGAGGACTCTATGGTGAAGGCCATGCGTAGGACGGCTGTCCGCAACCTCGACTTCAAAGGTACCCCTTCTCGCAAATGTTTATGTCTTTTGACAAATCCAAAGTTTCTTCAAATATCACTAGACTTGGAGTGTCACTAGGACGTAATGAGAAAGATGTAGATTTTTGGTTAAGGCTCTTAAACAAGTGGAGTTCGACCGGCTTACGGTTGCTCCTAAATTGTCGAGTTTTGTTGACCCTCCCATGTCAGATGAGGAGGATGAGGATGCTGATGCCAATCATGAAGGCAAGCTTCTCTCTCATTTAGTTAAAGACACGACTGAAGTAGACCTTGACGATACTGTACGCGACACTACGCTTTGTGAGCTTGTCGTGTCGGTGCGCAAGAACAAGTCTAACTCAGCAAAGAAAAGAGGGCGCTCTTCTAAGAAGGCTAAGGTCTCTAAACAAAAAATTGGTTCAGCATGAGAGGCATGTTTTGTAATAGCAGAGGTCTTGGTGACTTGGCTAAACACAAACGCATTGCCGATTGTGTAAAGGATCATGTGTTGGACTTTGTAGCTATCACTGAGTCGGGCAAACATGATTTTCCAACACGTACTCTCGACCACTTTTCAACTGGTTTGGAATACGAGTGGCACGTATTGCCGCCGACCGGGAGGTCCGGTGGTCCGGTGGAATATTGCTAGGTATTAACTCTACTTACTTGCAACTATTGTCCACGTCAAAGGGGGATTATCATATAAAATTCCACCTTTGAAATAAGTCCAACAACTTCCTTTGGAGTCTGATGGCTGTATATGGCGCCACTCAAGAGGAGTTTAAGTCTGCATTTCTAAAAGAACTTGTTAATACCTGCCAAGACAATCCCCACCCCATGTTAATAGGGGGAGATTTTAATATCCTTCGATATCAGCAGGAAAAAAACAATGACCGGTTTGATACTAGGTGGCCTTTCCTCTTTAATGCTGTTATTGACAGCCTGGATCTGAGGGAGATCACGATGTCTGGCCGTCAGTATACCTGGGCCAATAACCGATCAGTGCCAACATTTGGAAAACTTGACCAAGTGCTAGTTACCACCGACTGGGAATATAAATACCCCCTATCATCAGTTCGGGCTCTAGAACATATTGAGGCCTTATTAGATCACGCTCCTTTGCTAACCGATTTTGGACAACCAATCCCAAGTTCTAACCATCACCAGTTTAAATTTGAATTGGGATGGCTCACTAGAGAGGGATTTCATGACCTTGTTAAGAAAGTGTGGGCGCGTCAACCTCATGGTAACAAACCCATTCAACGATGGAACAATCGAATTAGCGCCTTGCGCCGATTCCTTCGTGGATGGGCCAAGCATACTGCTGGCATTTACAAAAAAGAAAAAACTATGACTATCTACCTTAATTGATTCCCTTGATAAAATAGTGGAGGTCAGGCCTCTGTCTGCTGTTGAGATTGAGCAAAAAAGCAATCTAATTGAGCAGATTGCCTGCCTATTACATGAGGAAGAGATTAAATGGTACCAACGTTGTAAGGCGGATTCGCTTGTGCAAGGTGATGATAATACGGAATACTTTCATATGCTTGCCAATGGCAGACATAGAAAGAAAACACATATTCACCCTTGACCAGGAGGAAGGCCGAATTGAGGGGGACGCACCGCTTAGAACTTTCATTACTAAGTATTACAAGGAGCTTTTTGGACCTTCAGCTGAGACAAATTTTCAGTTAGATGAATCTGTTACTCATGACATCCCTCAAGTTACGGAAGCGGAAAATGAATTCCTAACCTCCCCGTTCTCTGAGGAGGAAATTCGAACCGCGGTGTTTCAAATGGAACACAACAAAGCTCCGGGTCCAGATGGCTTTCCCGCAGAGTTCTATCAATGTTTTTGGGACGTGATTAAGGCAGACTTGGTTTCGTTGTTTAACCAACTACATACTGAAGACCTTGATATTTCTCGTTTAAACTTTGGGGAAATTATTCTATTGCCCAAGATTAAGGAGGCTAATTGTATTCAACAATATCGACCGATTTGCCTTCTGAATGTAAGTTTTAAAATCTTTACGAAGGTCGCAACTAATCGGTTGAACGGGGTGGCTGACCATGTCATAAAGCCCAGTCAAACAACATTTATGCAAGGCCACAACATATTAGATGGAGTGGTCTCCTGCATGAAACTGTACATGAGTTCACCGGAAAAACTTGAATGGTGTCATTCTTAAAATAGATTTTGAAAAAGCCTACGATAAAGTTAAGTGGCCCTTTCTGTTGCAAACTTTGCGCATGAAGGGGTTTTCACCAAAATGGTGTCGTTGGGTAGAGAGCTTTGTTTCTGGAGGCAGTGTGGCCATAAAAGTTAATGATGACGTTGGCAACTATTTTCAGATAAGGAAGGGGCTTTGCCAAGGGGACCCCGCCTCTCCTATTTTGTTTAACATTGTGGCCAACATGCTAGCTACCCTTGTTGAGCGGGCTAAGCTGGACGGCCAAATCAGTGGTGTCATTCCACACTTGGTAGAAGATGGTCTACCTATTCTACAATATGCGGATGACACTATCCTTTTCTTGGATCACGATCTAGACAAGGCAAGAAATCTCAAGTTGCTCTTATGTGCTTTTGAGGAACTTTCTGGTCTCAAAATCAATTTTCATAAGAGTGAACTCTTTTGCTTTGGCGATGCTGCAGAATCAGCACCTGAGTATGCTGAGATTTTTGGATGTCAGCTCGGGCAGTTTCCGATTCGATGTCTGGGTATTCCCATACACTATCGGCGTTTAACAATCGCTGAGTGGAAGCATGTGGAAGAGAGACTTGAGAAACGTTTAGCCAGTTGGAAGGCCAAACTCTTGTCTTACGGGGGACATTTGATCTTGATCAATTCTGTCCTAAGCAACATGGTTCCATATATGTTGTCATTCTTCCACCTACCGAAAGGGGTTCTCCAGCGACTAGACTACTTTAGATCCAGATTTTTTTGGCAGTGCGATAATGAATCCAAGAAATATCGACTGGCTAGGTGGAACGTATTATGCAGACCTAAAATTAAAGGGGGCTGGGAATTCAAGACCTTGAGATAAAAAATATTGCTCTTATCAGCAAGTGGGTTTACAAACTACTCTCTGAGAATGGGGTATGGCAGGAAATCATTCGCAACAAGTATGTGGGATCCAATGCCATTTCTCAAGTTCATTGGAAACCCGGGGATTCACATTTTTAGAGTGGCATGATGAAGGCCAAGGAATTCTTCTTCCAATTTGGGACCTTCTTGGTTAGGGATGGTGCTCAGGTTCGATTCTGGGAAGACACCTAGCTAGGGAACAACCCACTAATGGTGCAATATCCGAGCTTGTACAGGATTGCCAGACATAAATTTGTCACGATCAAACAAGTTTTCGGACAACAAAAACCTGATATTTCTTTCCGTAGGGACCTTCTTGGCCCTCGCCTGGCAACATGGAATGAATTACTCACTCGTCTGGAGGACATTCAACTGTCAGGTGAGCCGGACGATTTTCGATGGAACTTGCATCAGAATGTCAAATTTTTGGTCAAATCCATGTATGATGCAATGGTTCATTGTGATGTTCCAGTTGATAACAGGAAATTGTGGAAGCTCAAAATTCCTCTAAGAGTGAAGATTTTCCTCTGGTTTCTACATAGAGGAGTCATCCTAATTAGAGATAATCTGGCACGAGAAACTGGCATGGTTCTAAGACATGTGTCTTTTGCCATCATGAAGAGACTATTAGACACTTATTCTTTGAGTGCAAATTCGCTCAGGCAGTTTGGGCCATAGTTCAAGTAGCTTCTAATTTATACCCACCACGTAGTGGACGGAATATGTTCGGCAACTGGTTGCGGGGTATTGATATAGAATTTTCTGCACATATTCTAGTGGGAGCGGCGGCCTTATGCTGGGCACTGTGACTTACCAGGAAGGATGTGATCTTCAATAACAAATGTGTCTCATCTCTTATGTAGGTTATTCATGTCTGTACACGATGGTTCCGTACTTGGTCTATCCTGCAGAGGCCGGAGGACAGGGACCTTTTTATGATGGCGTCTACATGGCTATAGCGTTCGGCCATGGAGGTTTTCTACCCCCATGGATGGCGGTGTGATCTACGGATAGAATCTACCGCACCTTAGCCTCGACACGATTTATTTGCTTTGCTTTGTACCGAACTATTTTTATTCTTAGGGCATTCTCGATTTTTTGGCTTTGTGCATCTAGCTATGCAGAGGCCGGGCTTTCTTTCGATGCGATTGTATCACCTCGATATATCTATTCAATGAAATGTCCTTTATCGAAAAAAGAAGATCATGTAGTGTTCAGTCTATCATACCCATTCAGTATCGTGTTAAAAAAAGAGCCCGATACATGGAGAAAAAGCAGTCAGTAGCAAATTGATGAGTCGGCAAAGCAAATAAACAATGACCTATTTAAAAATCATCCATCTAAAAAATCGTAATTATAGAATTTCATCAATTTTTGGAAGCGAATAATTAAATCTGTGTGGATTCCAAAACATTGGAAAAAAATATTTATATCAGAAAGACATGCACATTTATGGTAATTTCATCACGAAGCTCAGGACTGATTGAAGAAAAAGAGTAGAAAGGCTTTTAACCATGACATATGGGTATATAACTAACAAAAAAACTAACCACGTCATCACAATAAACAGGAAAGCATGTTTACAGTAGCAGAGAAGTCGTAGCAAGGGTTAAAGAAATGTCGTGACGAGGTGTATAACACAACAAATTGAAAGGAATTTATATCCCTTGCAATTAAGTATGTATAAATTAGCAAGTAGATTTGTATGTTTCAAGGAAAGGCGGATTGAGCAAACGAGATTATGATAATCCACTGAAATGCCAAATGCAGCCATAATGTTAAATATCTCGATGTAGCAACGTGCATGGATGCTTAGATGTATAACCATGTGTGTGTGTGTGTGTGTGTGTGTGTGTGTGTGTGTGTGTGTGTGTGTGTGTGTGTGTTAGGAAAAATAGATTCGTAAGCATGTGTAGGTTGATATGAGTCATATAGGATACAACTGGTGGCATATACATGAACCAATGATCACAAGTAATATATCTAAGAATAATAATAGTAAGCAACACTTTGTACAAAGTTTATGTTGTGCAAAAATAGCAATTAAAGTTAAAAAAATGGTTAGGCGGAGAAAAAAAGGAAATATTATTATCCATCACAATTCTAATTTTTCTACAAGAATATATTCTTTTTGCGAGAAGACGAAAGCCAAATATTCAAATTGTCCAACTCTTACAAGGCCACACTTCAAAATCGAGCAATAAAACATATAAAATGCATATCTCAAGAAAACATGTTTTATTTAATATAATACAATATTAGCATTTTATGTATCATTGAAAAAGAATTTGCTAAATCACATCTAGATGTGCCATATGTATTGCACATCTAAGTCTTATATCATTGATCATACACGAAGATTTGTGTGGGTATTTTCTTTTTTATACTTGATTAGGTCATTTAGATATGCAGTAACTATGACACATCTAGATGTGCCCTAGACATACCCATAAAACACTTTGTTAAGGGACACACATTAACAGAAGTTCCAAAGCTTTTTGTTACCATTTTATGTGCTATTTATTTTTTCAATGATACATAAATGCTAATATTGTAGTATACAAAATCAGATACCAAATTTCCGTAAGCTAACCAGACAACCATACCAGATGAGATTTGCATGCTATATTTGGGCCAAAAGTTGTAGTTTGACACCAAATGACATAACAGTATTCGAAAGTAGAATAATCTACATATAGCTAAAACCCGACATGATAATTACGCAAACATAGAAAATGGTAACAAATCTAGCCGCACAAATGCGCAGGTCACCCCACTAGTTGCATATATATTTTTGCAACAGAGGTCTTGTTGCATTTTTTTGCAATAGATGTCTTGTTGCATTTTTTGCAACAAACATCTTGTTGATGAGTTTCTTTTTGTGTCTTCAATTTTTTGCAACATCAATGTTGTTGCGGAAGGAACTTTTGCAACACAGATGTTCTTGCAGAAAATATTCCAACAAAGATGTAGTGGCCAGCGAGATAAGGGAGAATAGTGCGGCTCGGGGGCCACGTACGGGACACGCTTCACGCGCGGGAGGTGGCGAACGCCCGGTGCTGGATCAGCTGGTTGTTCCCAAGTTTTCCTTTTGGAAAAGGCCTAATGGGGTCGCGCTACGTGTCGGCTGGCAGATGAGTTAAAATCATCCACGATGGCCGTTGGATCCCCACGCTAACAACTGTCAAATGTACCATCCACGTCACGCCTGACCCCTCCTTAATTCCCGCAACAAGTGCGCTATTGCAAAAACGATTCCCCCTGGCCCCCTGTCCCGACAGAGCTGGGCCCAGTGTGGCGCTGCCCCAACCCGCTGCAAAATCACCTATCGCCAGCGTCCGGGGCAACTAATCCTTCTAGCTCACCTCTCTGCAACACCATGGCGCACCATATCACGCGACAGATGTTTGGATCCGACGCAAATCGAGTTGACCGAGGGGGTCCTGCGTTGAGAACAGCCGCGGCAATCATTCTCAGCTCCAACCACCACTTGGTGGCTTCCGCCGCGAGTAGGAGTTTCAACCTGGTTCACAAACCCCCCTAGTGGTGTTTCCCCAAGCTCCTTTGACCAGATCGCATCAAGAAGGCTGGGTGAGTTCATGTACCTGAATCATGAGCTCTGTCTGTCTCTGAAACATGAAACCTCATGTAGACAAACATAGCAAAATTCGTTTTGTTTCATGTGTGTGGTACAACAAGGCACATCCCCGGTATGCTTCTTGTGTCTTTGAAACATGAGCCCCACTAGTAGAAAAAGGGCTTTGGTCACAGCTCAATGTACACATTAGTCTCGGTTGCATTACAAACCGAGAGTAATGTGAGCATTACTCCCGGTTCGAGCGGCTATAGCGTCGGGAAGGCATTAGTCCCGGTTCAAATGGGATATTTAGTCCCGCTTTGAGACACAAACCAGGACTAAAGAGTGCGATGCCCTTTAGTCCCGGTTTGTATCTCAAACCGAGACTAAAGATTAGACCTTTAGTCCCGGTTTGAGACACGAACCGGGACTAAAGGGTGTGATACCCTTTAGTCCCGGTTCGTGTCTCAAACCGGGACTAAAGGGGTTCGTGTCTCAAACTCTACCCCCCCCCCTTATCGCCATTTTAGTTTCAAAAAAACAAAAGAAAATGATAGAAACTTCAAAAATTAAAATCCTTTGATATGTAGTTATATTACTACATCTACTAGTTAGGAAAATTAAAAAACTTAAATTTGGACATGTTTTGCAAAAAAGTGTAATGAAAAAGTAAAACGTCTCTAACTTTTGCATACGATGTCGGAAAAAACGAATAATATATCAAAATGTTCACCATGAAAATCTGCATCCAATTTTGACGGCCATAGGCCGTTTGCAATTTTTTAGAATCCTCAAATTCTAAAAGGAAAAAAAGATATGCTCAAATTTTAGTTTTTTTGAATTTTGGTTAAATCTTGTCAAACTGTGGTCAAACTATTCATTCAATAAATATTAGTGTTACTGCATGATTATTCAATAATATTAGTGTTACTAAATAATTATTTCAGGTTTTTTGAATTTTTAGTCAAATCTGGTCAAACTGTGGTCAAACTATGGTCAAATTACTTATTCAAGAAATATTAGTGTTACTAAATAATTATTGTTTTTTAGAATAATAGTTTCAAACTCAAATAGTGATACGTGTGACTTCATGCTCAAGCTAAACTCTTGAGGGTTAAAAGGATTGACATCTTACTATTGTCAGGAAAACAACAAGTGCGGACTTGGAAACTAGGGGGAATAGAACTCGAAAGTGAAGCGTGCTCAGGCTGGAGTAGTGATAGGATGGGTGACCGGCTGGCAAGTTAGACGATTTTGAATGACGAGGGGAGATTAGAAACAGAGATTATAGATTAAATTGAGCAGTGATGAGGGGTGATTAGAGATTAAATTGTCAAATAATTCGGAAATTTGAAAATCGGGAAAAAAATTCAAAAAAAAATTCAATTTTTTTTCAAATACTTTCCAACCGGGATTAATGATGGAGCTCCAGACAGCGGCCACATGGAGCCCCTTTAGTCTCGGTTCGTAAGCGAACTGAGACTAAAGGTTTGGGCTTTAGTCCCGGTTCCAGAACTGGGACTAAAGGCCCGTTTTCTACTAGTGCTCCTATATTTTTAGTTGCATTCTCCCATGTTTTGTTGCTTGTTGTTGACCAACATAATTGATGGAAAAAAGAAACAAAATCACTCATGTGAAAATGCCTCTGATGTGATTTGATTGTGTATGTTGTTGTGCGAAAAAACCACAGGGAGTAATCTAGTGTAGTTGAATGCCTGTCACATGTAGGCTAAAAAATGATGCCTGTTAATTGACTCTCTATTTTTCTTTCTAAAAGAATCATGTGCCTCCTTCGCAAGAAGCTGGGACTGAAGGGGAAGAGAACTATGTCCAAGGGAACTTTTCTTTTGGTGTTGGTGAAATTTCAGAGGGTTTGTTGCATTCTGATGATGCAATGCAAGATGATTCAGATGATGGAGATGTTTCATCGCAGCCATTGCCACCCTATGTTAGCATGGTGTTTGACACAATTGAGGATGCTAAGAAATTCTACAACGACTATTCTTTAAGATGGAGTTCGGGACAAATATATGTTCTTCAAAATACAACTGATACATCTCCAATGTATCTATAATTTTTTATTGTTTCATGCTATTATATTATCGATCTTGGATGCTTTATATGCTATTTTATATCATATTTTGGGACTAACCTATTAACCTCGTGCCCAGTGCCAGTTCCCTTTTTTTCTTGTTTTTGGCTTTTCAGAAAATCAGTACCAAACGAAGTTCAAACACGATGAAACTTTACGGTGATTTTTTCTGGACCAGAAGGGACCCAAGAAGGTTCGGGAGGAGGAGGCTAGAAGCCTTACGGAAGAGCAACGAGGTCACCAGGCGCGCCCTCAGGGGGGCACCCCCTAAGCTCGTGACTCCCACGCAACTCCGTTTGACCTAACTCCACATCTATAAATTCCCAAATATTCTCAAACCAACAGAGAGCCACCTGAAACACTTTTTTTGCCACCGCAAGCTTTTGTTCTTCAATGATCCCATCTAGAGGCCTTTTTTGGTACTCTGTCGGAGGGGGAATCGATCACGGAGGGCCTCTACATCAACCTTGCTAGCCTACCAATAATGCGTGAGTAGTTGACCACCGACTTGTGGGTCCATAGCTAGTAGCTAGATGGCTTCTTCTCTCTCTTTGATCTTCAATACCATGTTCTCCTCGATCTTATTATAGTTATATCCGATGTAATCTTATTTTGTGGTGCGTTTGTTGGGATCCGATGAATTATGGGTTTATGACCAGATTATTCATTGAAAGTAATTGATTCTTTTCTGAATTTTATTATGCATGATTATTATAGCTTTGTATTTCTCTCCAATCTATCTTTTTGGTTTGACCGACTAGATTGATTTATCTTCAGTGGGAGAGGTGCTTTGTAATGGATTCAATCCTGCAGTGTCCTGACCCAGTGACAGAAGGGGGAGCGAGGCACATATTTGTATTATTGCCATTAAGGATAAAATGATGATGTTTATTCATATTGTCTGAGTTTACTTTGTCTACATCATGTCATCTTGCTTAATGCGCTACTCTGTTTGTTATGAACTTAATACCATAGATGCATGCTGGATAGCGGTCGATTGGTGGAGTAATAGTAGTAGATGCAGGCAGGAGTCAGTCTACTTGTCACAAACATGATGCCCATATATGTGATCATTGTCATGAATAACATCATAACTATTCGCTTTTCTATTAATTGGCCAACAGTAATTTGTTTACCCACCATATGTTATTGTTTCGAGAGAGAAGCCTCTAGTGAAAACTATACCCCCCAGGTCTATTTAATACCTTACTGCAATTTTACTCTTTTTTATTTTACTTGTATTTTTTCTATATACCACTATCAGAATTAATCATTGCAAGTAACGAGTTCAAGGGGACTGGCAACCCTCTTGCACGCGTTGGGTGCAAGTATTTACTTTTGTGTGTGTAGGTGCTGACGACAAGGATTTGCGTGGTTCTCCTATTGGTCCGATAACATTGGTTCTCACCGAGGGAAATACTTCTCTGCTACTATATTGCTTCACCCTTCCTCTTCGGGGAAAATCCCAACACAGCTCACAAGTAGCAGAAAGAATTTCTGGCGCCGTTGTTGGGGAGACATCATCAAATTCTTATCATGTTCTTGCACACAAATTATCAATTACTTGTTCTACTTTTTATTTGCCTACCTTTTTCATCTCCCTCCACTTCTCTATCAATCGAAAACACAAAAATATTTTATTTTGTTTGTTTGCTTGCTAGCAATAATCATGTTATCTCACTAAAATATAAATAAAGACATATGGATCCGCATCCACTTACTAAGCTTTTCAAACTTGTTGCTTATTGTAAACCAATAGCTAATACTGAAGAAGTGATAATAGAAAATGCTATTGGGATACGTTTATTGAATGAAAAGTATGATTGCAATGTTGTTAGTATAAATTCTATGAATGTCAATTGTGCTAATGATCATGATTGGGGTGATAATCAAGATTTTTCTTGTGATCTTGAGGACTATGAGCCTGATAATGAATCTATTATTGATGATAAAATTTGCAGTACTATTAAAAGTGGGTTTGGAAGAGTGTCAACTTTAGGTAATAATGATCCCACTACTTTGGGGAATTATCAATCTTATGTAATTTTTGATAAAGGTGGGTTTGGAGAGGTCATGACTTTAGTTGATGTTAATCCCACTATCTTGTAAGATTATACATTTTTTATGCATTTGTATCTAAAGAGAATATTGTTTATGATAGCTATATTGTTGAGTTTGAATATGATCCTACATGTAATTATTATGAGATATGTAAATATGGTTATAGGAATTCTCATGTTACTAATTACCTCTCGTTATGTTAAGATTGTTAATATTTTATTCTTCTTTCTTGCATATGCTAGATATTTCTTGTTTTGATAATTTGTTTACTTATAAAATGCTTATGCATAGGAAGTATGGTAGACGTAAATGTGTTTTTCACATGCTGCATGATGCTCTCTTTCTGTTTCAATTATCATCTTTCATGTGAGCAACAATAAAATCTCAAGCCTATCTAATGGCTATAAAGAAAGATCCTGTTGGGTGACAACCCAATATTTTCTGTTATTGTGTGCAAACATGATTATTTCTACTGTAATGATTGTGTTTTTATGTTTTAATTAGTGTTTGTGCCAAGTAAAGCCTTTGGGTTGATTTGGATGATTTGGTCACTGGCTTGATGAAATACGAAATAATTTTAGTACGCTAATACGGGTGGGAGCGTCTGCCTTATTATGGTTGTTTTGGCTATGTAGAAACGATTGTGTTTTTAATGGCAAAACCTCTTCTTCTATACAGGTTATTTATCGTTGTACGCACTGGCTTCGTATGTGGTCTACGCTACAGTGAACGGAGTATCAATCGCTGTTCAAGGCGGTGTATATGCGGTTGGAGCGGGTGGCCAGGGAGGTTTTTACCCAACATGGGTGGCAACATAATCTCCAGACATGTCCACCTCCTCCGTCGACATTGGCATAGTTTTGGACTCATATGGCTTTACTGATGCCAACTTGCCTTTTTTTATATATACTTTGCTAGACTCTTCGTTAAGACTGTGTGTATCTTAGCTATGCAGAGGCCGGGTCTCGCTCATTATATTTTGTATCCACTTGATGCTACATTATGAGTTAATAAAAGCGCCCTTCATTGAAAAATGTGAAAAAACAGAAACTTTTGCTCCCAGTCCAGAAATTACTATAATTTACTGGAACAAGATTTTGATATGAAATGTTTACGCATTATTGATGTACAAATTTCCTATGTTATCCTAATTTTTCAGAATTTTTGGAGTTAAAGAAGTATGATTTTTATTTAGATCATTACATAATGTTATGTTTTAGAAAGATTAGGCGGCGGCGTCGCAGCTCCCGGACGACGTCATCTCGAGATACTCCGGTGCGCGTCCACCGACATTGTCATCCTGTTCCTCTATGCCGCGACGGGCAAGTGGTGCGGCGTGCTCCATCGCCGATCGCTCTGCCCTACATCCATCCTCGATTTCTTTAGTCGATGGTTGCATGACAACGGGGACAACAAAAATCCCTGCGGCCTCCGTCGTATGTCCCATCACTATGGACGGTGCTCGCCGGTTGGCGCCGCTTCCTCAGCTCCTTCCTCACATGCATGTCAGATGGCCTCTTGGACGGCGCGGAGCCGCTCGCCGAGCACTCACGTCATCTCCACAGCGTAATCCCATTCTATCCGGTCCTGTCCATTTGGAGTAAAAGGGACAAACGAAACGGTCCAACGCGCGATGGCTCGGACCCATCTTGTCCGTTTTGTGTCCGGGCCGGCCCATTTCAAGCGCAAACTTGTGCCGGATTTGGATCACGGCGGACACTAAACGGACGTGCGCCTCGTCCGCGTCGAGGCCGCGTGACAGTCGGCCACCTACCTTGCACCCGCCCACATCAATACGCACGAGCGGGCGGCCCCACCTATCATCCGCGCATCGGAAGGTCGCCGTCCTTCTTTAAGTGGGAAGCATGGACCGATCGTCGTCCACACTGCCCCACGCCATCCCGCGGCCTCCTCGAAACCAGACAGCCCCGAACCCTAGCCTTTCATTGTCCTCGAGCTCGCCAGCCGGCCACCTCGCCATGGACTTCTAGAACCGCAAGGGGAAGCACGATCGTGAGGCCGGCTCCTCCTCGGGGCGCCGCCACGGCTCCGTGAAGAAGGAGGAGCCCGCGTCTCCGCCGCGCTCCTCTCGTCGAGCCCCCACGCCAGCCCCCTTCACCATCAACCCTAGGCCCGCCGGCGAGCGCGACCGGCAATACCTCGCGGTGGACGTGGGCTGGAGGTACTGGGAGACGAGGATGCCGGTCCCGTGGAGCGACGTCCACCTCCCCAACGGCTGGCACCTCAGCGCCGACCGGGTCCCAATCCCGCCTGTGCCGGCGAGCAGCCGCGTGCGCCGCGACGAGATCGAGCGCTGCCGCCGCCTCCTCCCCGACGACCTGTACCACGATGCCAGGTACACCCCGGATTCCTCCCTCTGGGACACGTGGCTCCGAGACGAGCACGACACGCGCCACGCTTCATACTTCGCCGGCATGGTGTCGGGGCCGCGGCGGCCACGTCGAGAGGTGCGCGGGCGTACGCGCGTGCGCGGCCTCACGCCCACGCCGTCGCCTTCCCCGTCTCCGTCACCGCCTCCACCTCCTCGCACGACAGCGGAGGAGGAGGCCCGGCTTGTGCAGCGTGTCATGGACGACTCCATGTACATCCACGACGAGCGCCAATGGGACGGCTTGGAGGAGACGATGGCACTCTCTGCCGCCGGCGATGTCGCCTTCCCCGAGCCGCAAATGGTGGAGGAGAGGAGGGAGGAGGCGATGGAGGAGGAGCCGGTGGCCGCGTTCCACCCGGGCCTGCTAGGCCAGGGGTGGGGCTGGTCCTGCACTGCTCCGGAGATGGCCGCTGCCGTGGGCGTCAACTGGTGTGCCACTCTGTCGCGGTCACCGGAGCGGGAGGCGTCGCCACGGGAGGAGGTCGTGCAGGCACCTCCCGCCGTCCAGCCCGTCCCCGTCTACCACGCACCGCCGGCCCACCTCTGGACGCCGCCGGCCTATGTGGACCTCGTCAGCGATGACGACGACGCCGACGACCACTGAAGACGGCGATGGCATCGACGGGCACGGGCACGAGCGCGCTAGCGGCGGCCGTTGTTTTTCTTTTTTATGTTTAATTATGTCAAATTGGACGTGAAACTGGGCCGTTTTGTGGCCGTGGACCCTAAATTAAGTTTTGAGTTTTTTAAACTGCGTTTATTTACCTTTTTAAGTCATTTTATTTAAGTTTTTATGTTTTTTTAAACACGTCCAACATGGACAAGTTTTGGGGTGCGGCCGCGTGGTGGGCGCTTGCACGACCCAACGAACAGAGGCGAACACGGGTGAACCCGTCGGCGCTCTAAAGGAATAAAATCCAGTCAAAACTGACGTCCATTTAGGGTCACATGGTGGAGTTGGCCTGATGCATCTGTTCTGGGATGTCTGCGACAAGTCACTCCCTATGGCCATGTGCGACCTATGCGTTGGGACGTGCAACACTTCGTTTTGCACCTTTAGACTAAAGTTCAACTAACCTTAACTAAAAGTTGTGACACTTATTTTCCATCAGAGGGAGTATATTACACACAACGATGTCTAGGGTCAGTAGTGAAATATAAGAAGTGTCATGTGACATAACATGATAATTATAGATGCGTAGACATGAATATCAAAATAGGTATCCAAACAAAGTTTATATATACATAAATGGTTGTCCAACAGTAGTTTCAATGTGACCGAACTGTGATGGCAGCGGATTTGTAACAGAACCGGAGGGGTACAGATATAAGAAATGTTTGCACATGTTGCCAGTGAAATTAGGTTTTTTTTCATTACTGCTAACATGAAAAATAATACTGAATCATTGTTTTACCTAAAGCAAATATGTCAGTTTAATTGGAATAAAACTTGTAATACTGATATGTTTTGACAAACCATTCGTTGCAAAGTAGGGGATAATACAGAAAAATGGAAGTAAATAAATAACTGTTGTTAAAACCAATTATGAAGAGAATATTGATATGAAAAGAAAACTGTAGATATTATTTTCTTTAAAGAGTGCATTTAAGAAATATGTGTAGACTTAAAATTGTAATGTAATAAGTGCTTGTCACACAACGTAAAAATTGGTAAAATGTCGATACGAGTTTGTAGGTTCGAATCTGTATGAATTCAGGATGCAATTGAAACCATGTTGGATCTACATTTTCTTCAGTGAATAAGCAAACACATAAATTTGGAAACCATATAATGAACAGAAAATTAAATTAAATCTGATGAGCAAGTTTGGGATAAGTGTTTCAAACATGCCGTTCTTTCTGGGCAATCATGTCAAAAAAGGAGAGAAGCAGTTGTTGTTCAGAACGTTGTCTTCGTTTCATAAGCCTCTCCGGTCGTTGCATACTGGGCCCATTCCACGTGAACACGTGTCCCATTCTTTGTTGCATAGGACGAACAATTTTCAGATACGCGCTGAACCTTTTTTAAATACACGTTGAACATTTATTTTTTGTTTTGGTTTTCTTTCTGTGTTTCATTGATTTTCAAATTCATGACTTTTTTACATATAAACATTTTATAATACACATTAATAATTTTCCAGATAAAAATTGAACATTTTTTGAGTACATGTTGAATATTCTTTAATAAAAGTGAATTTCTTTTTTACAAATGCACTTAACATTTTTTAATACACGTTAAATTTTTTAATAGATGTTGAAAATTCTATAATGCACCTTGAACATTTTTAATACATGTTGAACCTTTTTCAAATACTAGGTGAACATTTTATATATACATTGGAAACATGTTTTTAAATACATTGTGGAAATTTTATATGTGATGAACATTTTTAAAAATTTCTTGAAGAATATTTTACATTTCATGAACATTATTTACGAATTAAGTGAATTTTCTAAAAAATTTAAAAAATTATTAATAATTTTTTAACATGTGGAATTTATGAAATGTCAGAAATTTATATTTTTAATGGTACAAGCCTTTTTGAAGAACTACATGAGCAAATTTGTAAACTTCATGATAATTTTTTAAATGTGCGATGAACATTTTTTAAATTTTATGTAAATAATTTTATTTTTATAATTTAAAAATGTAAGAAGAACAAATTCATATTTTGTGAAATGTATAAATGTAAATAGAAAAAAATAGAAAAGAATCAGAAAAGCCATACATACATACTGTAGAAGATGTAGGTGTTACCTGGGCCTGACCCATTAGACTCGCTGCGGTGGATGCGGCGGTGTCACGCCGTGGTTTTTGGGCGATTGGAGTTATCTGCAGGGACCAACAAGGTGGCTATATGGGCGCTTCTGCCATTGTTTTCAGATATATTTCGGACCCAACAATGCAAAGCATTGACAGTTAGAGAAGCTATGGATCTAGCCTATGATCTCTATGCCCAAAGAATTCATGTGGCATCGAACTGCAAGGTGGTGGTTGACGACATTCAGAAGAAAAACTTGTCGAGTTATGGTGCTATAGTTCATTCTCTTTCCTTTACTTTCTGTAATATAGTTAATGAACGTTGGAGCTCAAACTTTGAAGCTCACAATTTAGAGAAGCATGCACTTACCCTGAGAGCTGGCCGCCATGTTTGGCTGGGGCATCCAGGGAATCTTTCGTCCGTCCCTGTAAACATTGTGACGAATTAATAAAGCTTCGTGGAATTGTCTCAAAAAAAAAGCAGACATGTCGCAATAAGCAAGACATGTTTTTTAAATCATATTTAACTCTACATATGCAAGAATACATATTGCAACATTGGCCAAAAATGGAGGGGTATTGTTAGCGAAATGCGAGCCAAACATAGCTCGGACGTAGGTTCTCTCTGGTGGAATCAATCCACCGGAGTTCAAGTTCTAAACTTAGACACCGGTGCTCACTTTTCTCTAAATTTATTTCAGAATTTATGAACATATTCGTTCACTGGTAGTAGACATTCTTGTCGACCATGTTAAAAAAATTTTAGCTAGAGATAAAAATGTCTTGTAGGCAGACTAGGAAAGTCCAAACCAATAGTAAACATGTTAAGACCTCTACTCACTGAGCATATTTCAGAAAATCAGAGTGCTTTCATTCCTGGTAGACTCGTTACAAATAACTCAATTAGTGCCTTTGAATGTATTCATCATATTCAGTCTATCACTATTAGGAAAAGGGGCTACTAGTGGCGCACCAGTTTTGCCTACTAATGGCGCACTACTGGTGCGCCACTAGTACCACGTCACTAGTATATTTTAGTAATGGCACACCACAGGTGCGCCATTAGTATCTGGTATACTAATGGCGCACCACAGGTGGGCCATTAGTATCCCACAGGTGCGCCATTAGTATCTGGTATACTAATGGCGCACCACATGGAAGTGCGCCATTAGTAACAATTTTTTTATTTTTTTTATTTTTTTCTTAATCTCAGGTCACTATTTCACATATGAGATATCCAACACACACACACATATATATATATATACAACAAGCATCCATATAACAATCATATCCAACACATAAGTTTCATCATATATACATAGATAGCCAACACATAGTTCCATCGTTACATATTACAAAAGTTTCACATTGTTCATCATCCAACACCGTTATCCATCAATTCACAAAAGTTTCACATTGATATAAAATAAAAACACAAATGGAAAAGAAGCACTCCATCCATGCAAGCTTCCGTGGATTAAATCAAATCTGCAAAATGATAAACAAGAAGTTAGAAGAAGAAGAAGAAGACTAGAAGAATACTAGAAGAAGAAGAACACTAGAAGAATACTAGAAGAAGAATAAGAAGAAGACTATAAGCTTATTAGAGCCAACTTAGGTAAAATGAAGCTAACCTATATCATTTTGGAAAAGAAGAAGAATAAGAAGAAGACTATAAGCTTATTATGTAAACTTGATCATTTTGTGCTAACATAAGTAATTTTGGAGCTAACCTATAGGAAACTAAGCATATAAGCTCTAAGTTAGCATATTAGAGCCAACTTAGGTAAAATGAAGCTAACCTATGTCATTTTGGAAAAGAAGAAGAATAAGAAGAAGACTATAAGCTTATTATGTAAACTTGATCATTTTGTGCTAACATAAGTAATTTTGGAGCTAACTTATAGGAAACTAAGCATATAAGCTCTAAGTTAGCATATTAGAGCCAACTTAGGTAAAATGAAGCTAACCTATGTCATTTTCGAAAAGAAGAAGAATAAGAAGAAGACTATAAGCTTATTATGTAAACTTGATCATTTTGTGCTAACATAAGTTATTTTGGAGCTAACCTATAGGAAACTAAGCATATAAGCTCTAAGTTAGCATATTAGAGCCAACTTAGGTAAAATGAAGCTAACCTATGTCATTTTGGAAAAGAAGAAGAATAAGAAGAAGACTATAAGCTTATTATGTAAACTTGATCATTTTGTGCTAACATAAGTTATTTTGGAGCTAACCTATAGGAAACTAAGCATATTAGAGATAACATAGGTAACTAAGTACATATATATATATATATATATCATTTTGGAGATCTGACATACCTGACATAGTTCAGTTCTCATTGTTCTTCTCCTTCTCCTTCCTCAGCCTGATGCGCCAAGAGCGGCGAGGCGGTGGAGGCAGCTATGGGATGTAGTCTTCTACCACAATTGGCATGGTCATGTCGCCCAGCTATGGGATCGCCGGCGCCACCACCGGTGCGTGGTCATTGTCAGGCACCACCACCATCGCGAGGCCACCTTCAGGCAGGACGGGCACGACCATCGCTAGGTCATCCTCAGTCACCACCATCTCTTGCCCATGGTCAGCCACCACCATCTCTTGCCCATGGTCAGCCACCACCATCTCTTGCCCTTGGTCAGCCACCACCAGCGCTAGGTCATCCTTGTTGGGGAACGTAGCAGAAATTCAAAATTTTCCTATGTGTCACCAAGATCTATCTATGGAGAAACCAGCAACGAGGGGAAGGAGAGTGCATCTACATACCCTTGTAGATCTCTATGTGGAAGCGCTCAAGAGAACGGGGTTGATGGAGTCGTACTCGTCGTGATCCAAAACACCGGAGATCCTAGTGCCGAGCGGACGGTACCTCCGCGTTCAACACACGTACAGCCCGGTGACGTCTCCCATGCCTTGATCCAGCAAGGAGAGAGCGAGAGGTTGAGGAAGACTCCATCCAGCAGCAGCACAACGGCATGGTGGTGGTGGAGGAGCGTGGTACTCTAGCAGGGCTTCGCCAAGCACCACAAGATATGAGGAGAAAGAGAGGTAGGGCTGCACCAACAGGGAGAGATCAAATCGCATGTTGGGCAGCCCCTAGGCCTCAAGTATATATAAGGGAAGGGGAGGGGGCTGCGCCCCCTTTAGGGTTCCCACCCCAAGGGGTGCGGCAGCCCCAGATCCCATCTGAGGGAGGCGGCCAAGGGGGGAGGAGAGGGAGGCGCATGGAACATGGGCCTTAGGGCCCATCTGCCCTTAGGGTTTGCCCCCTTCCTCCCCTTAGGCGCCTTGGGCCTTGGTGGGGGGGGGGGGCGCACCAGCCCACCTGGGGCTGGTCCCCTCCCACACTTGGCCCATGCAGCCCTCCGGGGCTGGTGGCCCCATTTGGTGGACCCCCGGGACCCTCCCGGTGGTCCCGGTACGTTACCGATAAAATCCAAAACTTTTCCAGTGACCAAAACAGGACTTCCCATATATAAATCTTTACCTCCGGACCATTCCGGAACTCCTCGTGACGTCCGGGATCTCATCCGGGACTCCGAACAACATTCGGTAACCACGTATATCTATTCCTTATAACCCTAGCGTCATCGAACCTTAAGTGTGTAGACCCTACGGGTTCGGGAACCATGCAGACATGACCGAGACGTTCTCCGGTCAATAACCAACAGCGGGATATGGATACCCATGTTAGCTCCCACATGCTCCACGATGATCTCATCGGATGAACCACGATGTCAAGGACTTAATCAATCCCGTATATAATTCCCTTTGTCTAGCGGTACGATACTTGCCTGAGATTCGATCGTCGGTATCCCGATACCTTGTTCAATCTCGTTACTGGCAAGTCTCTTTACTCTTTCCGTAACACATCATCCCGTGATCAACTCCTTGATCACATTGTGCACATTATGATGATGTCCTACCGAGTGGGCCCAGAGATACCGCTCCGTTTACACGGAGTGACAAATCCCAGTCTCGATTCGTGCCAACCCAACAGACACTTTCGGAGGTACCTGTAGTGTACCTTTATAGCCACCCAGTTACGTTGTGACGTTTGGCACACCCAAAGTATTCCTACGGTATCCGGGAGTTGCACAATCTCATGGTCTAAGGAAATGATACTTGACATTAGAAAAGCTTTAGCATACGAACTACATGATCTTGTGCTAGGCTTAGGATTGGGTCTTGTCCATCACATCATTCTCCTAATGATGTGATCCCGTTATCAATGACATCCAATGTCCATGGTCAGGAAACCGTAACCATCTATTGATCAACGAGCTAGTCAACTAGAGGCTTACTAGGGACATGGTGTTGTCTATGTATCCACACATGTATCTGAGTTTCCTATCAATACAATTCTAGCATGGATAATAAACGATTATCATGAACAAGGAAATATAATAATAATCAATTTATTATTGCCTCTAGGGCATATTTCCAACAATCCTCAGTCTGATGCCCATCGTCATCCTGCAGCTCCTCATCCCCACTCTGCTCCTCTTCTCCCTCACTCCAGTCCGGATCATCCTTCTTGTTGTCAGAATTACTGCTGCTTTCGCTAAAGCCAAAATCGCTGTTGCTTTTGCTACAGCCATAATCGCTGCTGGTTTGGCTGTAGCCAGTGTCGCTGCGGCTGCTCCCATTGCCTGTCCAAATGCAACAATGACCGTTAACAATTGATGTGAGACAAAGCCAAATGTAGAGGAATAAGAAGAGGCAGAACGCACTGGCATCTTCGTCGTCAGCGTAGCGCATGCGACACATAGTCGCGTTGAAAACCTTTCACGATGAGCATTGTGGCGTCATCGTCGTACCTGAAGAGAAGAAAGTACCCGGTCCGCAGGTCGTAGGCACTGTAGAACTTCTCCCATCCACGGCACAGGTACATGTGGCCCTCCTCGATCACCAACTCCACGTCCCACAGCCTGCGAACCCCGCTGCCGACCTGTCGGAGCTTCACATTATCTGGCGGATCTTCACCCAGCATCTTCATAAAAGTGTCAGGCAGCCTCTGCAATTTGGGACAATGAGTGATGTAGCAAACAACAGAGTTATCATAATGATATGGGTGAAGGGAAGATCTCTCGTTTTATATACTTGCCTCGTGGCTGATACTGAAGAAGAAAGTATGATACTGAAGAACTCGAAAGCATCCAACTCGTACTCCGGTGAGGCAGAGCGGCGGTGGCTGCTTCCCCCCATGCTTATCCAATCTTGCATGCATTTAAAGTTATTCAATCAGATGCCATATTATTTATTAACATGCTGCCAAGAAGCTTGAACATGCCATTAGTAATGTCTAGCAGCATGGTAGAAAAAAAAGAAGTTAACATCTGAATGTTTCCCATGCTTATTTAATCAAACATTAGTAATGTCTAGCGGCATGGTAGAATGAATTCAGCCCTTATAGGCAGAAAAACAGCAGCAGCGACAAAAACAGAACAGCCAGTAGTGCAAGACCAGATCATTTGCACTGTCCAAATGACCAAGACCAATTGGATTTTACCCAGTTAAAGCCACCACAAATGCACAGGTGTACCTATGCATTTGAGCAACTAAAACTAGTTAGAAAATCCAATAGCTAAGCCAATTAGAGTGCCACAAATACAGAGAGCAACCAAGTTAAATTAACAGCCCAGAACCCTAGCATAAGTTAAATTACACACACACTTAGATAGCCAACAACACCCAAGTTAAATTACACACACACTTAGATAGCCAACAGCACCCACAGGAGCATGTATGCAGCAAGTTCAGTGAGCAAGATGACCACCACAGAGAGCCATCACAAATGACCTAGAGCACAGCAACTGGCAACCCTAGATCAAGATATAGCTATCACAGAGAGCACCCAAAATTAATTGATGCTCATCTGGAACATACAGCCAGAACTAGCAGGACTACCAAAGCATCTAAAACATGAACTAGGGCTAGATCATAGAGATAACAAAGAGAGGAAAGGAGGAGCTCACCAAGAGGGGTTGTAGCCGTAGTAGAAAATCAGCCACACCAGTGCCACGGTGTGACTACCAACACAGCCGGAGCTCTGTTGCAGAGGAGGCTCGTACTGGACAACATTATCCACCATTAGCATATATTGCAGACATATACTGGACAACATTAATTTGAGTAAATATTGGATCAACAAGCAGTCATGAATCAAAAAGCAACCACGATCCGAACTCTCTCTCTCTCTCTTGGCTGGACAAATCCATGAGTAAAAAAAGTTCCAGAGCATAAGACCTTGCCAAGAGATTTATTATTAAAGTAGCTAGCTAGGTAGCACCTTATCTGTCTCTAGATTGTTATTAGAAAGAAAAATGACGCTCCAGGCAGGCCACATCATTAAATTAAACTAGCTACCACCATAATTAAGTAGCAAGCAGAGGCTGAACTGAATAATGAGCTAGAATTGACACAAACATGTTTCGTTGATGCTAACATGTACATTTGCTCATTTGAAAAAAGTCAAACTATGGTTCGAAGATTTGCCCCCTACAAGCATTATCACAAACACCTATCAGGCAATGCAAGTGAACTCGAACACGCTCTGGGAAAATCACGCGGCAACTACTCGTCAAGGAACAGCCATCGTTGCATACATCCTTCTCGCAATACCAGCCAATCTAGTACAGCAAGCACTCATCAGACACGTAGTCATGTCCCGGATGAGACCATGGACATGACGAGGAGTCTCGAAATGATCGAGAGGTAAAGAGTCATATATTGGAAGGCTATATTCGGACATCGGAAAGGTTCCGAGTGATTTGGGTATTTTTCGGAGAACCGGGGAGTTACGGGAATTCACCGGGGGTAGTATTGGGCCTTATTGGGCTTTAGTGGAAAGGAGAGAAGGGCCACAAGGGGAGGCAGCGCACCCCCATGGGCTGGTCCGAATTGGACTAGGAGGGGGCGGCGCCCGCCTCTTTTCTTCTCCCTCTCCCTCTCCTGTCTTCTTCTCCTACTTGGACTAGGAAAGGGGGAAACCTACTCATACTAGGAGTAGGAATCCCCCTTGGGCGCGCCCCTTGAGGCCGGCCCTCCTCCTCCTCCCCTCCTTTATATACGGGGAGGGGGGCACCCGATAGACATACAAGTTGATTTCTTAGCCGTGTGCGGTGCCCCCCCTCCATAGATTTCCACCTCGGTCATATTGTCGTAGTGCGCCCTGCGTCGGTAACTTCATCATCACCGTCAACACGCCGTTGTGCCGACAAAACTCTATCTCGGCCTCAGCTGGATCTAGAGTTCGAGGGACGTCATCAAGCTGAACGTGTGCAGATCGCGGAGGTGTCGTGCGTTTGGTACTTGATCGGTTAGATCGCGAAGACGTTCGACTACATCAACCGCGTTACTCAACGCTTCTGCTTTTGGTCTACGATGGTACGTAGACACACTCTCCCCTCTCGTTGCTATGCATCTCCTAGATAGATCTTGCGCGATTGTAGGAATTTTTTTTGAAGTACTGCGTTCCCCAACAGTTTAATGGTAAGTTGCTGGAGTCCTTTACCCCTTCTAGGGGGCTTCGACAAGGTGATCCATTGTCCCCTTTTCTATTCCTTTTTGTGGCGGATGCTTTATCAGCTCTCATCAATAAGTCAATGACTGAGGATGGTTTAAAAGGGGCCATAATTTGTAGAGGAGCTCCTGAAATATCACATCTATTATTTGCGGACGACTCACTATTATTTTTCCAAGCGTCTGAGCAGCAGGCAGTGTTGGTGAAAGGTTTGTTGAACACTTATCCATTGGCCACGATCCAATTAATTAATCCTTCAACGTGTTCCATCCTTTTTTCCGATCATTGCTTGCCTTCAGTCGCTACATAAGTAAAGAGTGTGCTGGAAATTACTCAAGAAGTTTTTGAGCCTAAGTATTTAGGGCTCCCAGTGCCGGAGGGGAGAATGCGCAAAGGGAAATTCGAAATAATACATGAGAGACTAAGGAAGAGGTTAGTAGACTGGGGCGAGCAGTATATGTCCTCAGGAAACAAAGAAATATTAATTAAGTCAGTTGCTCAAGCAATTCCGGCTTATGTTATGAGTGTCTTCAAACTACCAACTTCGGTATGTAATGAACTAACTCGCATGATTCGCCAGTATTGGTTGGGGTGTTGAAAGAAGGAAGAGAAAGATGGCTTGGTTGAGTTGGGATAAGATGAGTTTGCCGAAATCTATGGGGGGCATGGGTTTTTGAGATATGAGGGCATTCAACCAGGCACTTCTCGCGAAGCAAGCCTGGAGACTTCTAGATGCCCCTGAAAGTTTATGTGCAAGATTATTGAAAGCCAAGTATTTTGCTTCAGGACACCTCCTCGACACGGTGTTTACGGGTAATGGTTCTGCAATATGGAAGGGTATATTGCACTGTCTCGAGTTGTTAAAGAAGGGCATAATTTGGCGCGTGGGGAATGGGTCTCTTATCCGTACCTAGAGAGATCCTTGGATTCTGCGTCCCTATTCCTACCGACCTATTACCCCAAAGCGCAACTGTCGGTTTAATAGGGTTTCTGACTTTTTGGATGGAAATGGTGCATGGAGATTGGATAGGCTTCGGGATCACTTTTGGGCTATGGACATTGAACATATTCTGAAAATACGAACTTCCCCAAGGCAGCGTATGGATTTTGTCTCATGGGCTCCTGAGAAAAGTGGTGTGTTCACGGTCAAAAGTGCTTAAAACTGGCTACATGCGATCATAATGTTTCATTCGCAAGAGGTTCTTCTAGCTCTGTTCCGAGTGGATGCCGCTCTATTTGGAATTGCATATGGAACTCCTCGGTTCCCCGACGGATGAAAATCTCTGGAGTAAATTGCAAAAAAACCATCACAATTGGGGACCCTAATTCAAAAAATCACCACCATTCAATTTTTTTTCAAAAACCCACCACCATCGTGCTGACATTTTGCAAAAAACACTGATAGGTTACTAAACACATGTTAACAACGTTTCTGACAGATGGGGCCCACTGTAAGTGATGACGTGGTAGCGAAATCTCACGGTGTTTGTTTTGTACCATAAGCTGCACAAGGGACCCACACATCAGCCTCTACATTTGTTTCTTCTCCACCGGCGCTGGCAGGAAAGAGAAAATAGCACGTCCGCATCTGACTGGCGCACCACCGGATTCAGCCACCGGCCGGCTCGCGAGTCTCCGCCTCTGCAATCTTCCTCCACCTCCTCCCTCTATGCTTCAACACGTCAGCAGCAGCAGCCATGGCCAGGCACGGGGGCACGGGCGGCGGCGGTGGCCTCGGCCAGGCACGGAGGCGCGAGCAGCCACGCAAGAGCGCGAGCAGCTGCAGCGGCCATGGCCACGCACGGGGGCGCGAGCAACAGAACCGGTCGCGCCCGGGCACGCGAGCTGCGGCACCGGCCGTGCCCGGGCACACGAGCTGCAGCGGCGGCCTTGCACGGGGGGGGGCGAGAAGCAGCACCAGCCACGCCCGGTCGCGTGAGCATCAGCAGCGCCACGCAAGGGAGCACGAGCTACCGCCAGCTCCAGAGCACGGGCGCGCCCCAGTGGTGGCCGGGGCGCGAGCTCCGCCCCTCACTCCGACCACCCCGTGGGAGCCCTGGTCCGGCGCCGACTCTCAGCCCACGGCCGCACCGCGTCGCACTCGGTCGCCCGGGGACCATTCCTGCACCGCGGCCGCCGGTGTTGTGCTCCTGCCACTGGCAAGCTGGGCGGCCGACAGCATGCCTGCTAGGTGTTCGATGAAATTACTTCAGAGTTCTAACGTCCGTCTCCTCACTCTGTTTGCCCATGCCATGTCGTCCTGACAATGGGACCTACTCGACAGATTCGGCGTCAAACAACTCTAATCGATCAATCAGTGTTTTTTGAAAACTGTCAGCACAATGGTGGCGGATTTTTAAAAAAAAAACCCGAATGGTGGTGGTTTTCCGAATTAGTGTCCCCAATTGTGATGGTTTTTTGCAATTTACTCAAATCTCTGCTTAGAAAGTCGCCACAGGTGCCCTGCCTACAGAAAAGTGCAAAGTATTCAGACATCTAGCGACAAAATCGACATGCCCTTTATGTGGTGTGGAGGAGGAAGGATCCTTCCATGCTTTAATTACTTGTCCCCATGCCAGGAATATATGGCTGGGCATGCGTACAAGATGGCCCCTCCCAGGTGACGAATTGCTGATTGATAATGAAAAGGAATGGCTGCTACATTTGCTATCTAGATGCTCTGATGATATACGTGACATGATCATCATGCTTACATGGCGTATTTGGCAGTTGAGGACTGACCAAACTCACGATAAGGATGTACCTCCAGTTCAGGTCACAGTCGATTTTCTGGACAGTTACTATAAATCAGTTAAATTAACTGATCGTTTCTCAACTGAGGAGATTATCAAGGGGAAGATGTCATCTTCGGCTGTCCCTTCCAGGACAGAGAAACAAACGCCTCTCGCAGCGCCGTGGCCGAAGCCAAAGCCAGGCCACGTAGCCCTCTCAGTGGACGGGTCCTTCAGCAGTTCCGATGGCTCCGCGGCTGCTGGGATGGTATTACGCGACAGTGCAGGTCATATTACCTTTTCTGCTTACCGGGTGATCTTCCACTGCAATGACTCCTTGGAAGCAGAAATACATGCGATCATGCAAGGGATGACTTTGGCCTTTCAACATTTCACACTTCCGGTTGTTGTTCAGTCAACACGGCGGAAGCACTTTCCTGCTTGTCAAACAAGGGACTGGAGCGCTCTGCGTATGGTCATTTAGTTCGAGAAATCAAAGAGTTAATGAGTAGTAGGGAGTTTTATTCTCAGAAAATTCTTCACAGTCAAAATAGAGTTGCAGATCGGCTGGCCAATTATAGCCGTACCAGGAATACAACTGATGTGTGATTGACCTCGGCTCAATCTTATATCGAGGATTTGTTGCCTCTTGACTGTAATACTATTACCTATAAATAAAACTCCTGGTTCTTCGCAAAAAAAATAGAAGAAGTAAGTTTCTTACTGTAAAAGATAAAGGAGTCCCCATGATACTCCTGGAGTGTTTATATAAACAACATATGATAAAGGAGTAGTCCTCCGTGAGCCTCGGTTTGTTGTTATTTGTTGCTGATGAGGAAACGGAGAGACGATTCCTATTAGTCCACGGGCATACATGGGCCGGTTAGCAGGACTAGGATTCGATATATGCGGGACCCAGGTCGACGTGAGCCAGATATATGCGGACGCTATATACGTACAGAAAACCAAAAAAACCACGAGAGTTTGCGCAGGTCATCATCATATACGTATAATCGAACAATGGAGCACACTAAGGCGTACACGCTGCTGCTCCCGGACGACGCCCTCCGCGAGATCCTCCTGCGCGTCTCTACCGACGTCGGCGCCCTGTTCCGCTGCGGCATCACCTGCAAGCGGTGGGGACGACTCATCGCCGACCGCTCCTTCCTCCGCCGCTGCTGGCCCGAGAACGCTGCTGGTTCTTCCTTCCTGCTCGGCTTCTTCCAGAAGGAGTTGCTCGAGGATCAGCCGCCGTATTTCTCCCCGATATTGCCGGGGTCGGTACTCGGTTCCCATAGCCGTTCCCTCGACACCTTTGTCTCTGGCGTGCCGGCCCGCGTCCTTAACAAAGCGATACCGATCGCCGCGCGACATGGCCTCCTCCTCATGCGTCACATGGCCACGGGTGAGCTGGTCGTGTGTGACACGCTCGCCGGCCATTGTGTTGTGCTCCCCCCACTCAAGTGCGGTGCTCCCCACTACTATGGTTACGCAATTCTAGCCCGCGAGGACTGTTGTCCCTCGGATGGGCATCACGGACAAACGGCGCCCACGGACTACTCGGCCTTCTTCAAGGTGCTGAGCATCGTCGGGGATGCTCATGGTTATAGTCTCAGCACATTCATGTCTTCCGAGACAGTCTGGAGCTCATCCAGAAAGTGTTTCGGCGGAGTCTGGGCACACGGTAAACGCCATCTTCGGATTATACTAGGGACGAACAAGGTTGTGGTGTGTCGTGGCGTGGCACACTGCCTCGGAACGTACTCGGCGGATCAAGGGGGCATGTCACGTTATTTCACCTTTGGCGTCAACGCCGAGACCGAGCAAATCTCCTTAGCGGACCTCCCGATCCCGGCGAACCAGCTAGCCAAACCAAGTTATTCCGGACCAATGCTTAGCCTCGATGGCAACGGAAGGCTCTCGCTACTCCACTTGTGCAATGAAGATCTCCGACTAAGCATGTGGACACGGGTAGACGATGGAACCTGGCTCCGCACTGTGGTGATCGAGCTGAAACAACCGAAACAGGCCTGGCATTTCGGTTGTGTAAGCATGTGGTCTGGAAAGAAGAGAAACACTTTGCTCATCGCAGATTTCTTTGGGCGCATACATGAGACCGACATAGAAACAGGAATGATGGAGGATGTGACGACAAAGATGTTTGAAGATGAGATATGCACAATGGCGGTGCCCGTGGAGATAGACTGGCCAACCTTGTTCAGCTCGAGACTGTCATCCTAATTCGGAGGCACACGAATGGAGTCCACCTATATATCAGATCCAATAACTTCAAAACAACCAGCTGGCTTGGCAAGCTATCAACACGAAATTCCAACCATAGATTTAAGATTTGGAAAAAGTCCAGAAAAAACCTTAAACTTGTAGACGGCAGTTAAATCAAACCCTGAACTCTCAATCCCTGAAATCGGCACACCTAATTCTCTGACCCCAGTCTATTTTGAACCTTGAGAGCGTTTAGATGGTATTCATTGGCGTGGCGAGTCAAACCCTGGGATCGTTGACTATGTCGTGTGTTCCTCTGTTCCTTTTGATCACTGCCTCGAGAAAATGTTACTGTTTTCAAAAATTGTTCAAGACTTTTAAAAAATATTTGTGTTTTACGGAAATTCTCATAAATTTCCTCTCAGTTTTTTTAAATAATCTAAAAAATTGTTCAAAGTTCGGAAAATGTTTGTGTATTAAAAAAATTCACTACAGTACGTCTAGGTTTAAAAAAATATCAAATTAGGAAAACATTCTTGTTTTAAAGATATGCTCACTTTTTTTGAGTTTTTAAAAGCTGTTCGCCGCAGTACCTCCTAGTTTTTAAAATGTTCGAAGTTAGAAAAACACTTGTGTTTCCAAAAGTACAGTACCTCCTAGGTTTTTAAAATTTATTCATGTTCTAAAAAAAATAGCCGTTCAAAAAATATTCATGTTTTAAATAAATGCTCGCAAATTCAAAAACCACTAGCCCATCTTAGATCTTTTTCAGGAGCCAGAGAAAATGTTCGCGTTAAAAAAATATCTCTACAGTACCTCCCAGTTTTTTTAATAAATGTTCCGAGTCCAAAAAATGTTTGTGTTTAAAAAAGATGTTCGCTGCAGTACTTCCTATATTTTCAAAAATTGTTTGTACGTTCAAAAAATGTACGCATTTCAAAATTTGAAATAAATGTTCGAGTTCAATTTTTTTGTTCAAAACATTGCAGAATATTCACGTTCTAAAAAATATTCACTTTTTTAAACAGTGTTTAGCATTTGTTTTTAGGATCAGGCGATGCTGTTAGCTTATTGTAATTTGTCGCATTGACCAATAAACACTAATGCTCGTTAACTCTGCTGGTTATGACGCTGCGCTGACAGCTTTAGCGCCTGTTTTCGATTCTTGTAGCTCACTTTTGTTTTTCTTACGTACATTTTTATCTGGCGTGAACACTAATGGGCTGACCCATCGCGCTGGTGTGTGAAACGACAATAATTTGCCTGAAAAAAATTCTCCATCAGCAGTAGTCAACAATCCCGGGTTTAATCTGCCACGTCAGCGATCCCTGTTTGGGAATGATCTCAAGGTTCAAAATAAACCGGAATCAATGAATTTGGTGTGTTGATTTCAGGGATTGCGGGTTTAGGGTTCAATTTAGCTTTCATCTATACTCCCTCCGTCCGTGAATAAGTGTACATCTAGCTTTTGTTCTAAGTCAAAGTTTTAAGATTTTGACCAACTTTACAGAAAATAGATAGTGCTAACATATATGACATCAAATTGATATATTATCAAAATACATTTCAAAGTGAATCTAGTGATATTAATTTGGTGCCATAAATGCTTTTACTTTTTTCTAGAAAGGTGATCAAAGTAATAAAACTTTGACTTAAGACAAAAGCTAGATGTACACTTATTCATGTACGGAGGGAGTAAGTTCAAGATTTGTTTTGGGTTTTTTTCCTTAAGATTTTCATGGCCACCAACTCCTTAGCAAAAGGAAAAGAAAGAACTTCTGGCCATCAATTTGTTCGATATATTATTTTGTCTAGTTCTCAAAAACCGATATAATTCTGTAGACATCAGTGGTCTATAACAATGTTTTTCTTAACAATGTTTTTGTTTCTGATACCTTGGGCTGTAAATGGGCCGACGTGAACCCCTGCATGACACACAAAGCGCGAGTTGATAGAAGACATGGTAACGGATCTTAGAAATGAAAGGGAAGGCCTACTAACAAGAGCACATATGTCTCGCTTAATGTGAGACGTAAGGTATGCTCGCCTGAAGGCGCAGGCGAGCGTGAAACATGGCTGCTTAAGAAAACATTTGAAAAAATGTTAAATCTGTACAGAAAAAATGTATCTCACATACATAAAAAGTTTATGCAAAAAATATATACAAATATATATCATGTATATGAAAAACGTGTTGATCATGTATTTTAAATATATTAAACATGTATAAAAATATTCCTGATGTATACAAATAATGTACAATGTACATAAAAATTAAACATCAAAAAAATATTGTAAAAAAGTTAGTTCTGTATATAAGAATGTTGAACATGTATATAAAAATGTTTCTGACGTGTACGGAAAATAGAGATTGTGTGAAAAAATTGTTTATTCTCATTAAAAAATTGCGCACTGTGTATTTGAAAAATGCCGAGCATGTATTAAAAACTTGTATTTAGGAAAAAAAATGTAGATCATGCATTTTGACAAAAAAAAGGTAAAAACCAAGAGAGAAACAAAGGAAAATGAAGAAATTCAGTGAAAAGTAAGAAAGAAACTAAGAAAACCGAAGAAAAAAACCATGAATATCAACAGAGAAACAAAAAGGAAAGGCAAACAAATGGAAGAAACTGAGAAAGAAACAAGGAAACCCAACAACATCTATACCAATATAAAAAGACCCAAACCGGCCGTTATAAACATGTTTTGACTCAACACTATCCCTTGAAATCTGTCATCTAATTAATATCCTACCATTCCCGTGAAAAAGTAATTGATATCTTATCAAATACCAACGTGCAACAGATATATCTTACCTAATATAACGTGCAACTAATATTCTACCTAATATAAACATGCATTGCATGTACATTATTATTAGTGTAAAGAAAAAAACCAATGAAAACAGGTGAAGAAAACCGAGCTATAACGAAAAAGGAAAAAAAGGAAGAAAAATGGTGAAGAAACAAGAACAAAAGAAAACCACAAGAGAAAATAAAAAAGAAAGCAGGAAAAAACCAAGAAAACCCGACCCCAAACAATGAAAACAGAATAAAAACACAAGAGGAATGCTTCGGTACACCCCCCCTCACAAAGCGTATAAAGGGTAATTTAGACTTTTGACAAATCGTATCCAGTTTTGTACATAGGAGGACCTCCTCTACGCTGGAATACGGCACAGGCACAGCTAACCTGGGCCGGCCCATTTGCGCTGGAAAATCAACAAAAATTACGCCCTATATGGGTATCGAACTCACGACCAGCCATATAGTTCCAACCGGTGCTAGCCACTTCGGCTGCCTAACTCAAGTGCTACAGACTGCCACGCCTAAAGAATTAGTGAAAGCGGAAACACTTTAACACCAATTCACAAATACATAAATGGGTGCGCGGATCTAACACACAAGCTCCTGCGAGTGCATAACATCACTAGTCCAAAACGATCTATTTTTTTGAAATTTCGTATGTGAATTTCTGTTTCACAAAGTAATTTTTTTAAACCCAAACATTTTCAAAATCTGTGAACATATTTTTTTAAACACAAACCTTTTGTGAACAACGTTTCAGACCCTCAAACTTTGTTTTAGAAAAATAAGAGCACAATTGAAAGTGAGAACATTTCTTGAAACTACAAAAAAAAATTTAAAATACGAACATTTTCTTGTAATAGGAACAAAACTGAAAACATGGACATTTTCTGAAACTATGAACAATTATTTCAAAATGCAAACATTTTATGAATTCCTTGGAATGTTTTTGTATTTTCAAATTGCTCATAATGTCAAAACACAAACATTTTTACAAAGAGCTAACAAAATTTTGAACCCGAACATTTTAGGAAAGTCACTATTAAATTTGGAATTTCAAGAAAACTATGAATAAAAATTTGTAACAATTTTTTTCAATTTGCTCGATTTTTTTGTTTTCGTGTAGAAAAATGACCATGTTCAACGTAGGGTGTCGGGGTAGGTCAGAAGGCTCCGTTTGGGAGCATGTTTTTTCTCGACATCCGTCCAATGACCTAATTTTTTTCACTGGCAACAATTCAGGGCACCATGCCAAGGTTTTTTGGTTTTCTACAAATTTTACATTTTCTGAAGCTTTCTTTGTCAAAAAAGGGTGATAAATTGCCGAACGTGTCGCAACTTGCATACGGTGTCGAAAATCGTTCAAACTTGGCATGAATTCCTACCATGGGTAGGCCCACCTGCTTGCAAAAGTTGGGTTATTGCAAGCGTATCCAAAAATAGACATCCATTAAATGGCCCCAATTATTCCCATGGCCTTGTATGGCCAATTCAAGACACCATGGCAAGTTGTTTTGGTTTTCAATAATTTTTGCATTTTCTAGAGTTTTCTCGGTAAAAAAAGAAAATAAATGCTCGGACATGTGGCAACTTGCATACACTGTCGAAAATAGTTCAAACTTGACATAGATGCCTACCATGTGCATGCTCAACTTCTTGGAAAAGTTGTGGTCATTTGAAGGATATCTAAAAATAGACCATGTTCAAATGAGTGTATTCAGGTAGGTCAGAAAGCTCCGCCTGAGAGCACGTTGTGTTTCGACATCCATGAAATTGCCCCAATTTTTTATATGACCTTGTATGGCCAACTAAATGCACCATGCCAACTTTTTTTTGTTTTTTTTTGATGAATTTTGCGTTTTCTGGAGTTTTCTCAGCCAAAAAAGGTCGATAAATGGTCGGACGTGCCGCGACTTGTATACGATGTCAGAAATCATTCAAACTTGACATGGATGTCTACCATGGGCATGCTCACCTACTTAAAAAAGTTGTGGTTATTTCAAGAATGTCCAAAACTAGACCATGTTCAATGAAGGGTGTTCGGTTGCCAGAAGGCTCTCTTTGAGAGCACGTTGTTTTCTTCACATCCTTGAAATGGCCCCAATTTTTTCATGGCCTTGTATGACCAATTCAAGACACCATGCCAAGTTGTTTGGATTTTCAACAAGTTCTGCATTTTCTGGAGTTTTTCCGATGAAAAAAGACCGATAAATGATCGGGCGTGTCGCAAGTTGCATGCGGTGTCAGAAATCATTCAAACCTATCACTGGTGCCTACCATGGGCAATGCCCACCTTCCTGCAAAAGTTGGGGTCATTTCAAGAATATCCAAAACTAGACCATGTTCAATGAAGGGTGTTCGGTTGCTAGAAGGATTCATCAATTTAGAAAAAAATCTTTATTCATCTTGAGAAATCATTCATCTTGAATAAAGATTCATCAATTTAGAAAAAAAGAAATCTCTACTCAACTTTTGCAGGAAATGAATAAAGAGTCATCTTGAATCATGCACGGAAAAAGAAATCATGCATCTTAAAAAATCATCTACTCTAAAAAAGAAATCATTCATCTCGAGAAAGATTCATCAATATTAAAAAAAAGGTTCATTGATTTTTTTAAAGGAAACTGAAAAAGTTTGCACATTCAAAAGAAAAAGTAAAACAAAAAGGAAAATAAAACTAAAAAGAAAAAAAAGGGAAATGAAAACCGAAAAAAATGTTTGAAAAACTAAGAAAAAAAGGAAATCAGAAACAGGAAAGAGCAAGGAAGAAAAGGACAGGACAGAACTACCTAAACACAAGTGCTCAAGTCGCCGGTTGGTTATCACGTTGAATTTTGTACAAGGTAGAACCTGGTTCGATTCCTCTCAGCCTCATATTTTTTCGCGATTTAAAATCGGAAAAAAAAGAAGGGAAAGATGGGCCGGCCCAGCTCACTATACATCGTATACAACAGATGAATGATTTCTAATATATGACCATCGTGCCCTTACTTTTGAAGAGGTATCGATTAATCTGGGCCGTTCACGTGTTTGGGGGGTGAGGGGGGAGGGTGTACCGAAGCAGAAGTGAAAACACAAAAAACCTCCCCAAACTATAGAAGAGCCGAACAAAATAAACACAGAGATCAAGGAAAACGAACACAAAAAACCTCCCCAAACGAACACTGATAGGTCAGCCGGTCACACCACACTTGAGGCCAGGGGAGCGAGCATCCAGCGCCTGCTAACTGCTTGAAGTACACACTCGTAACTGTCGTAGATCAATTCCAACATGGAAGATGCTGCAACGGCCTGCTCCCGGATGATGTCATGCTGGAGATACTCTTTCGTGTGTCCATCGTTTGGGCCGCCATGTTTCGCTGCGCTGCAATGAGCAAGGGGTGGTGCGCTCTTATCGCAGACCGCTCCTTCCTCCGACGTTGCGGGATTGAGAAGGTTGGAGCTGGATGCCTGCCCTCTCGCCTGATCGGCTTCTTCACTTGGGAAATAAGCCTTACAACCACCAGCTTCGGTCCTGCCGGTGCCCGGTGTTCGCCGCCCTTCCTCAACTCCTTCGTCTCAGATGTGTCGGATGGCCTCGCGGACGGCACAGAGCCGTTCACTGAGCGTCGCGGCCTACTCGGTGGTGACCATCGTAGCTCTGTTCAGATGGCCGTGTGCGACTTGCGCTTCAGCACATTTGAAAATATTACGAGAAGAAACCTTATCTCTTTTTTCCGTACCAAAATTTTAATTTTATTTTTTAATGTAATACTCCCTCCGTAAACTAATATAAGAGTGTTTCGAATACTAAACTAGTGATCTAAACACTCTTATATTAGTTTACAGAGGGAGTAGTAATTAAGGACGATGCATTTCTCCAAACAAAGTTACCCAACCACCAGTAAGTTAGGAAGGATGTCAAGAGAGACTTAGAGTTCTGCGGGCCCGTTTTCAGTTATTCGAGGACCTGCTAAATAATGGTATCAGAGACCAGGTGGAAGGTGATGACATGTTGTGTGACCATTCACAACATGATCATGGAGGATCAAGGTAAGGATGCTGCCGTAGCTATAGAATTTAAGAACATGGATGATCCTATCAAACTTTAAGACCTAAATCCGGCCACATTTGAATAGTTTGTTCAAATGTATCATCAAATTCGGCATCGAGCAACTGAAAAAAGATCTGATTGAGCATCTGTGCATGGTTAAAGTGGCAAACAATATCGGAATGTGATATTCGAACTGCTGCTGCATTTGAAAAATTGAAAATTTTCTAGTCTATATATGCGGCTATTTGAATATGCGGACTTAAAAAAAGGGACCGGATGTATGCTCATAGCTTTGGATGACCGGCTCCCGTATCTGTGTTCGCGGACTCTCCTTCCTCCCCCTCCTCTCAAGGACGAATGTGAGAGCAAATTTGTGAGTCAATATTGGAGACGGTCTAACACGTACTAGTACTGTATACGCGTAGCATGAGTGTGTGTGTGAATGTGAGCGTCTGCATATTTTTCATTGGTTTTAATAGAAGACCAAAGATCTGGCGTGACAGGGACACGACCATCCAAATAGCTGTAGCCACCGACTCGTAGCTACTTCCTCGGTCCCATAATATAAGAGACATGATTTTCAGCACCCGGGTGCCCCTACACCCTTTATGAACAGTAAATTCAAAACAAATTCAAAAAAATCAAAAAAAATCTGAAACTTTGGGACATCGAACATCATGAAACTTTTGACGATCTTGCAATGTTTTAGCTAAAAATAACATTCGAAGAGCACTCAAATAAAAAAACAAAATCATTGTTCAAAGTTTATGTACATTTTTGAGCAGTGATTTTGTTTTTTTTGTGAGGGCTCCATGAAGGTTATTTGTTGCTGAAACTTTGCAGGAACATCAAACCTTTGATAATCTTTGATCCCTGAAAGTTTCAGATTTTTTGATAGTTTTTCAATTTTTTATGAATTTACTGTTTATAAGGGTGTAGGGGCACCCGGGAGCTGTTAGACATTTCTCATAATATAACCGCTCTTATATTACTGGGACGGAGGGAGTATTTCTCACTCTCTTTACTAGTATCAGTGTGTATCGGCACAGAGCGAGGCTAGAATGAAACCAACTCAGACTCAGACATACAAATAGCTAGCAAACGTAAGGCTGCGGGTCCAGACGACGTGGTCCTGCGGCACCAAGTGGCACACCGGCACCGTGCCGGGCTTTACATTGAGCACCTGGAACGCGATGTGCCTCGGGTTCCAGCCGGCCGTGTCGGCGTGGCACACCGCGACGGCCTCCACCGCCGTGCCGTCCTCGCCGACCATCGACAATGTGTAGGCTCTCGTCGCCCGCGTCAGGTGGCACGCGAACACGGCGTACGCGTACGGCTCCGCGTGGCAAACCACGAGCTGGTCAGTACCGGCGCGCTTCACGCCGGTCAGGGTGTACTCCTGACTCGGCGTTCCCTCCTTGCCGACGACGGTGGACACGGCCCTCACGTGGCTGGTCCCGAGGCTGGACGTGGCGAAGTCGACCATGGACTCCAGCGACGTGGCGCACCACTTCTTCTCGCCCTCGGCAGCCGGAGCCTCGCAGACATGCAGCGTCCGCGCCATCTCCGCCGCCTCCACCGAGTCCGGCATCACGGAGAAGCGGCTGAGGATCTCAGGGACCTCGCCCGAGGAGAACGGGATGGCGCCGGCCTCGCTTCGCGGTAAAAACCGCTCTCCAGCGCCCGAGGTGGCCATGAAATGGAGGACCTTGGTCAGCTTCCTCCGGCTGGTGTGCATCCGCAGGTCCTTCTCCAGGAAGAAGAGCGCGGCGGCGGGATCGTCGGTCATGTGCAGCAAGTGCGTCTCCGTTGCGTCGTAATGGTCGAAATAGTGGAACGCCCAAATGCCGACCGCGATTCCCCGGGGCTTCCGATGCTCGCCGACGCTCGCCGACGAGGTGTTCAGGAGCTGAGAGAGGGAGCTTGGCATGGGAGTGTCGGGAAGAGCAGACTTCCAGTACTGCTCCGGAGTCGGAGCCCCAGCTGCATGCTCCACGGATGCAACCTGCATGCACCATGTTTTCAAGTACGGAAATCTTATTCATACACCCTATAGTTTTAGCTAACCGTTATTGCATGACAGCATGAGTATGTAGGTACGTGTCAGATCTAGGAACAGAAAACGGTAGGGCATACCAGTAGAAAGCACAGTAGGCTGGCGAGGAGTCTACCCATTATTTAGGGCACCAAGGAGCAGGCTAGGAGGATGATGCAGAAGAGACGATGTCCGTGCACCTAGGGCGCAGATGGGTATTTATACAACCAAGTCAGAAGGTCAAACTCTGCAGAGGAGTACCAAGGTTACCTCTAAAAAAGGCAACAACTAGCACATCTTTCCCCAACCCCACATATGCCTTATCCTCAACTTCATCTCTTCCGTGGACCCCTTCCCTTACTTGTTCTCTGTTTGTCTTTGAAAGAAGCCACGTAAACTTCTCGATGTGGTAGACAAACCTATAGGATTTTTACACGCAATGATTTTTGTTGTTATTGTATGCATGATGTCTTTACCTTCTACTCACAGATGGAGCTCATTTAGTAAGTATTGGAGCTCGTCACGTGGATCCACAGATGGAGCTCATTTAGGCCACTTTCAATACATAGGTGCTTAGATAAGGTGCTAAGCATATTAAAAAGTTTAGCAACTAATGTTCACAATGCATAGGTGCTTCACTTGTTGGTGCTAAGCTTCCCTCATTTAATGCTTTAGTAACTAAACTATTGTAGCATTGATGGGTTTCTTTCATTAATTGTTTTTGCCTAGGTTCACGCGCTTGGCATTGGTTCTTTCTGGCGTCATCAAACTCATCTCTCTCTTCTTTATTACCTTGTCACATCAGATTTTTTACCTACATGGCAGCCTTAGCACCTGTATAAGGTGAAGCATTGGAAGGGCCTTAGTAAGTACCGGAGCTCATCACGTAGATCCACAGATCCCTAGCTAGATAGGTGGATAAATTCATGTGTGGATTATATTGGTTCAACTAGCTCGATAAGACTAGCCACAGTGGAGAGTAACATACTCATATCCCTAGATTATGTTACTACCTTCATAGTGGGTAGTAACATAAGTGTGGTAACATGCAAAGCTTTATTAATTAGGTTATAGGCATTGGGACATGTAATGTTACAGCAATTAGCTAAGTTACTCAAACTACCTCTCTCCTCGTTAACTCATTGCCACATAAATAAATTTGCTGAGTTGGACTCAATGTTACTACTGAAATTACTCCCACTGTGGCTAGTCTAAAGCTCACATGCTTAGATGACTAGTTTGAGATCGATCCATTCTTGGGGTGAGCGCATTACCATACAGAGTGGTAAAACAAGATTGCAGTACGTTCCAGATCCTCGAGACACGGTAGCGAAGACTTGGCTAGGCGGTTCAAATCTTATCATAAAACCATGCGCCCGGGCAACAGCTAATGCATCGTTTGAATAGAATTAATACATACTACAACTTTGCTCCACTGACCTTACAAGCCGTTTTTCCTCTTATCTGTCAGCATAGCAACAAATACAACACAATCACTCTTTCTCTATTGGCCTTTCTCATTGTTACAATCTAGTCTTTTTACCAGCGTTGTCAAAATAAGAAATTCGCAGGGCACACACCAACACCGCCGTCCATCCACCCCAAGATCCGGAAACTCAGTTCGACCCAAGATTGCCTGAAAAACGGACGAAAATTGGAAAGTCTGTTAATACGAGAAGGGTTTGGCTGCGGACGGACCATGCATGCTCGAGCTCCGGCGGCCCATATTAAATAGGAGTGGTTTAGTCGTAAATCCCATTATTAAATAATTCAATACATGATCTTCCAATAATTAAGTATGTGTTCGCACACGAACACGTCACCGTGTACCTCCAATGCCGAGGGTGATGCACCACAGCTCACGTCGAAGGAGACCCGGCCGGAAGCGCGGTACGCAAGCATTCCGGCGGGCGCTTTTGAGGACCCGAAACCCCCACGCGCCCGGGAGGGACCCCGTCAGGACGCGCGGCGGCTATGGGCTGCCCTAGGTCGACCTGATCGCCCCTAGGGCCTTGAGATTCGTCGCCCTGCAACAAGAAGAACGAACGAAGAACGAGGAAGAAGAAGAACAAGGGAGGGAGATAAAGGTAAAGGTAAAAGATGATAGATTGATGTGTTCGATTGTGTGTTGTTTAATCGGCCGTCACCTCTCATCTATTTATGAGGCGGTTGGACTTTCCGTACAAGAAAAGGACTAAAAATTCCGTCCAAAACATCAAAAACCCTAACCTAACTCGGACAGGAATCTTTGGCAATTTCCGGATCAATCTCGGTCTCACCGATTGGTTTTTTTCGGTCCCACCGAGTGAACGTTGCAAACTTTTTGTAACTTTCTGTAATTTTTCGGATCAACTCGGTCTCACCGAGTCAATCAACTCGGTTGGTCCGAAATGACTCTGCAGTTTCTGTTTCTGATCTTGTTTTGTCTCCACAGGTTGCATACGAACTCGGATTAAGATGATTTTTATATCGAAATCTATCGTTTCGACGAGACGCACAACTTTCATGTTGAAACAGTTTCCATCAGAGGCCATATTGATTGAGTTTTATGCATTTCTTTACTCTGGTGTCAACATAAGCATCTCTGAACTTGTCATAACTTTTGAGTCCGAACTCCGTTTTGAACCATCTTCATATCCATCTTGATCTTCTCGAAGAGAGACATTCCAAGGTGACTTCCAATCATAAGTTTGAATTGGTCTTGATATAACCTATGCTAATTTTATGACTGTGCCAATTTTGAGCGTCAACACATGCCCCCCTATTTTTCGGCATAGCTAGCGTGCCGAAAAATAACTTGTACCATGTTGGTTCTAAGGACGATGTCAACACTCCATCGGCCATTTTGCATCTTCTTAGAATCATAAGTATATATCGGCCATTGCTTGTTTGAACCTCTTGATGCAAACTTGGGTGAAAAACTTCTCAACTTCTATAACAATCCGGTGATAAGGTTCCATAGATCAAAACCATCCTCCGAACCATATCGTTCACCCTTTTGCTAGGATTTTGCAGATAATCAAAAATGAACTCCCTCTAATCCTTTCTTTCACCTGCATACAAATTTCATTAGTGGCCGAAGCAATGGGCTTTGGTTCGGCCTTACCTATGTCGGTGAGATCAAGCATCGGCTATTGATAGATGTGCAATACACCATAACCAACATGGTAGCCGAATGCTTGTTGCGCCAACTCATTTGCTCTTCAATTTTCATGTCTAGATATATGAGAAATATTGAAGCAACCCAAGGTAAATTTTGCACCTAGACATACCCCAAGATAAACTATAAGTGATTCGTCAAAACATTGATAACCCTTGGATATTTGTTGCACTACTCATAACGAATCACCGAAAGTCTCAATATGTATAGCACCTATAGCGAGTAAAAGCTCCAATCCGAATAACAATGCATATTCGGCTTTGATCATTTGTGCATAAATATTTTAAGCAGCATGAGGCTTCACAAAATAGCACCATAAGGAGATATATAAACAACACCAACACCTTGGCCATTGCTACAAATTTAACCATCAATATATAATCTCCATGGTACTAGAGAGATCAAGCTAAAATCAATATTATGCATGATGTCAATATGATGCTCAATAATAAAATCAAACATGATTTGGCCTTACGGAAATTCTGAATACTAATAAGCCAAAGCACACCCAATCAAAACATAAGTTCACTTTGCAATTTCGATGAATTGGTCTATGCATAATATCTTCAATGGCATCAATTTGACAAATTCCTTTGCAAGCACTTATCTCAATCTCTACTCAAACTAAGGACGATGTTAGAATACCACACCGGCCATTCTTAGATATATTCTTAGGGCGATAGATAAATATCGGCCATTACAATGAGGTCCATGTAGCATTCACCCACAAAAGTATGTATAGCCGAAATAAACAAATGAAATAGCAATAAAATATTTCGGCCCCTTTGTATTAGCAACAAAATTGTAACTACCCAAATGTATAGTGATTTGGTAATACCCTCTCATGATATAGAAAATTATGTTGCATCCATGGATCAAAATAAATCCATGGAGGGTAATTGATCATACCTAGGGATGAATTCCATGTCAAACGCATCAATGGCATGGTTGAAGAAAATGGATGATGTGCTAACTGAAGATTCCGGTGTTGTGATGCACGCCTTCGGCTTAATTGTTTGTTGTTTCCATCCTTCTCTTTCTTCACTTTTATAACACTTGTTGCAATAGAAGGTTGCACATCATTTTTATTTTGATTGCTCCTCTTGGGAACCCATGCCATGTTCTTCTTTTTCAGCTCTTGTGCACTAAGTTTTTGTAATTCCTTCTTTTGCCAATACGATAAACCGAGTGGGCACCCCGGCTGTGATTTTGTTTGAAGCAATGGCAATTCTTGTTTTACCTTGTGCACTGTCAACTTCTTTTCTTCAGATTTGGCACTTTGACTCTTGATAATTGGTTGCTTCGTCTCATTGCCTTTACTAGCCGTCAACACATTAATTGGCTCTTTTTCATTTGAGATCAAATCTGAAGTTGCACTCTTACGACCATCTCTTTTAACACGGTACACTTGTTTGACCACCTCTTTCTTCTTCTTTGAGCTCCGGACCGATTCCTTACGATTGAAACGGTCTTTAACATGTGATTGTTCAAGTGTTGATCTTCTCGGAGCTGCATAATATTGATGAGATGGTCTAAAATAAGATGGAGAATGTGCCCTTGTATCATACCTGTCCTATGATGGATATGGATCTACATGAGCATAGGGAGGCATCCACGGCATTGGCATTGGGGGCCCAAAATAAGGATATGAATATGTTGCATTAAAATGCTCACTTTGCCAATACCGATCCTCATATTTGCGCCTTGGGGGTGATCTTGGTTTCTTTGCATGATTTGGCCGATAAGCATTCTTCTCTTCACTCTTCTTTTGATATTTATCCAATAGTTCAGCGAAGGTGATTTTTGATCTCTTACACTTGCGCTTATTTCGGCCTTTGTTTTCGTTTGGTTTGCTTTCATCGATCATTGGATTTCCTTGTTGCCCCCAGTCCTTAGCGTCTTCATTGTAGCTTCGATGGAATTCTCACCCTCAAGTTCATGTTCATTGTGATCTTCAACTACTTCTTTACTTGAAAGCTTGATCCCATCACCTGCAGTTTTTACCTTCTCTTTAGATGGATCAGCTTGAAGTAGCCGATGCAAAAACTTTTTGCCATCGGGACCAATCGGAATAGACCGGTCATCTCCTGGTGTTTCAACAAACTTCAATCGTCCTTTTTCAATGGCCGATTTAACTATTTGATGAAACATGTTGCAATCTTCAAAATTATGCTTGAATGAATCATGCAACTTACAATACATTCGTCCTTGGATTGATGGCTTAACATGGTGATCAAGGATTGTAATGTAATTATTTTGCAGCAACAAATCAAATATTTGATCACATATGCTTGAATTGAAGGTATACTTCTTGTTTTCTAGCCGATCTTGCTGTGTGAATGGCTTTGGAGGTAAGCAAACGAATGGTTCAGATTCGGAATCTTCCCATTCGGCTATGCATTGTGTTTTCCACTCTATCTCCGATGCCTTTGGATAAGATATTATATTAGCATCGGTTTTCGCAATAGAATTTAACCTTGGCCTTAAATTTCTGAAACGAAGATATTTAGAACATACATGTCTCAGTTGAGACCAAGTGCAAGCCAAGTACGAAATAAGCAAAGCTACCCAATTAGATATGAGCTTTAGATAAAGCAATGGGGAAAGCCTTGGCTGCAATAATTTTTCACTATCGGTCTTTCTGAATGGTGCAATATATTGGCCGATATGCTTAGTAACAATTTTTTTGCTAACAAGTAAATTGCCCTTCTTCATTGGTCTTTGAAAATTACTTACTAGAATTTTTCTAATAGATGCATCAACAATAAAGTTGTGACCAAATCTGAAAATAGGTAAATTACTTGCTAGACATACCTCTTCAAATATGTTGGGAGAGCATGATGATTGAATATGATGAATAATATTGTGCTTTGCTTCTGGATGACTTCCCAACACCATGTCACAATTTTCTTCTTGATTTCGTGCATCACAAATTTGAAGATCTTTGTCAATCGAACTTTGTTCGGCTACTTGTTCTTGCCCTTGAAGCTTGTTAATTTCTATGGCACGAAATTCATAGGGCAGGAAGTAGGTTCCATTAACTTCAGAAAAATCAAGCATGGTTGTTTTTCTATGCTTGCCATGCCCTTTCTCAATAATACTTGCCTCTTTGGATTTGATGGATTTGGAATATATACTACTTGATTCGGCTTTTTCAACCGAAGCACTTTCAAGTTCCGAATCATCCTTCTTTTCATTGATACTACCCATTGGCAATGCTTTTTTTATCTGAGCCAATTCTTTTTCTATTTGTTTCTGGAGGCGAGCGGCAAAGTTGGCTTTAAGATTTTTCTCAATTTCAGCCCACTCCGGATACGATTGCCCCCCGATGTTTTTAGATTCTTTTGGCAATGACACACGGGTGTTGCCGAAATTTTGCAGTAGTGTAGGGGGTGTATAATATGATGTAGTACTAGGTGAAGGCATATGCATTGTTGTAAAACCATATTTTTGCTCGCCAATTTTATCAATTGGCAAAGATTCATCTTCTTGCAAAACTCTAGCTTTTATTGCGGCACAATCAGGAAATAGCCCTTTTTCATGTTGTTCAAGGCAAATAGCACTAATCCTCTTATTCTGGGCTAAACTCTTCAATGCAGCCACCACTACCTCATCTTCTACAATATTTGGCACAACCGCTCCTGTAAAATTTACATTTATTCGGCTATGACCTGAAAGGTGTGAAGCCGAATTTTGAGCATCTACAGTTGTGTATGGTGCCGAAAAATTACTAACATGAGGTGTAGCATATGACGGTTGAGAGTAACTGGCCGAATAGCTAGCAGTAGCATGGCCAATTCTCCCATCCATCGGCAAGGTTGTATTCACATATTGCAAATTAGTTGCCGATGAATAAAAAGGTGAAACACTTTCTTGTATGCTATTGGAAATTTTAACATGAGGTATTTCAAATTGATTAACCAAACCCATCATGTTGTTCATCGGCATATGGAATTGTGGGGTTGCCGATGCATGAGAGTTTGGATACATATGTTGTACGTTGCTAAAATCATAAGAATTTGAAGCATGAAGATTGCTTTGCATCGGCCCTTGCGCATAATTAGATGCATGATTGATAAAACTAGGGCTAGCCGATACATTATGCTCATTAGGTGATTCAGCAACAACATATGGATTATTTGCATCTACAAAGGGGAATTGGGTATTCATATTACCTTTGTAGATTGCAGCAACTTGATGACGATCTCTTCGTAGCAAGAACGGGCTGGAAACCGTTCAAAGCTTCGTCCCAAGCGGAGTTGCCAAAAAGTGTGTTCGCACACGAACACGTCACCGTGTACCTCCAACGCCGAGGGTGATGCACCACAGCTCATGTCGAAGGAGACCCGGCCGGAAGCGCGGTACGCAAGCAATCCGGCGGGCGCTTTTGAGGACCCGAAATCCCCACGCGCCCGGGAGGGACCCCGTCAGGGCGCGCGGCGGCTATGGGCTGCCCTAGGTCGACCTGATCGCCCCTAGGGCCTCGAGGTTCGTCGCCCTGCAACAAGAAGAATGAACGAAGAACGAGGAAGAAGAAGAACAAGGGAGGGAGATAAAGGTAAAGGTAAAAGATGATAAATTGATGTGTTCGATTGTGTGTTGTTTAATCGGCCGTCACCTCTCATCTATTTATGAGGCGGTTGGGCTTTCCGTACAAGAAAAGGACTAAAAATTCCGTCCAAAACATCAAAAACCCTAACCTAACTCGGACAGGAATCTTTGGCAATTTCCGGATCAATCTCGGTCTCACTAATTGGTTTTTTTCGGTCCCACCGAGTGAACGTTGCAAACTTTCTGTAACTTTCTGTAATTTTTCGGATCAACTTGGTCTCACCGAGTCAATCAACTCGGTTGGTCCGAAATGACTTTGCAGCTTCTGTTTCTGACCTTATTTTGTCTCCACAGGTTGCATACGAACTCGGATTAAGATGATTTTTATATCAAAATCTATCATTTCGACGAGACGCACAACTTTCATGTTGAAACAGTTTCTATCAGAGGCCATATTGATTGAGTTTTATGCATTTCTTTACTCTGGTGTCAACATAAGCATCTCTGAACTTGTCATAACTTTTGAGTCCGAGCTCCGTTTTGGACCATCTTCATATCCATCTTGATCTTCTCGAAGAGAGACATTCCAAGGTGACTTCCAATCATAAGTTTGAGTTGGTCTTGATATAACCTATGCTAATTTTATGACCGTGCCAATTTTGAGCGTCAACAGTATGTAATGAAATGGGTTTCATTAAAAAAATTGCAATTCACTTGCTCAGTCGATACTCGTTACCACCTCTATGTACACAGACAAATAAAGTTATTGCAATCAAAGTAGCACATAAATGAGACAAAGCAAACAAATTATACCTGTTCAAAATTATTAGGGCAACTAAGCTGAAACTTTCTCGTCTGGTCCAATACATGCATGTAGAATTATTGGGTTTTTGTAAGTTTTTTTTGGAGAAACTTGATTTATTTAATCATTTTTCCAAAATTGTCTCATAGATAGGCCAAAAGGGGTTATTTGTAAGAAACTGGTTTTCGAACTAACAACAAATCGTGTGGATTTTTATAATAATCTCGTGTATCAATATTACGCCACCATGCCATGTTTTACAAAATATTGTCAACTTTTTTCCCTCTTAAATAGATGTACAAAATGCTTAAAAAATTATTACAAAAAATGGGGATTTTAATTCACATTCGTTCTTACAAATGTTTAGTGTATGTCTATTCAAAGTTTGAACTGAAAATGATCTCAAACGATCAATGCAAACGGATTTTGTAGATATTTGTATGTGAGCCATATTGTACTTGGGGAACAATCACTTGTCTCTTATGTGTGGAGACTATGTTCCTGCATCCGGTCCGATAAAGGGCGCTTTTATTAATTTAAAATTTAGCATCAAGCAGATACAAGACATAATGAGCAACACCCTGCCTCTGTATAAATAGGATGCACATAACCAAACACAGACAGTTTGACAAAAAATATAAAACTGACATATCAAAAACATTAGAGTCATATAGGACATACACTATGCCTATGTCGAAGGAGTTGGTGGTTCAATCCGAAGATCATGTTGCCAGCCATGTTAGGTAAAAACATTCCTGGCCACCTGCTTCATCCGTGGACATACCATATTGTACAAAGGTTGATACTCCGTTCTGTGAATCGTAGACCATGTACGAAGCAAGTGCGTACAACGAAATATAACCTCGAGGATTTTTTTACCATTAAAAACTAAATCATTTTTACATAGTCAAAGCAGTCACAATATGACTCTCACCCTTATTGTCGGTTTAAATCTATTTGAAATACCATCCAGCCAATGACCAAAAATATTGGCAACACTTGTTGGAGGAAACTTATTACAACTAAGTCAGAAGGTTAAACTCTTCCAACCCCACACGTGCCTTATCATCGACTTCGGGGCTGTTTGGATTGTGACTATCTTTGCCATATATTGCCACATGATTTTTGCCACACTTGCTTTAGTTGAGTTGCTCAAATTGTTAGCCACACTTTGGCTTGCTTAAGGGAATTTTGCCACACCTTTTGTGTCTATGACATGTGGGTTCACTACTCATAAAAAAATCCTTGCCTTAGGTGTGGCTAGAACCAAACACCTACCTAACTTGATCAAATTTGCCTAAGGTTAGACATGGCAAAGTGTGGCTGGGAACCAAACAGCCCTTCATCTCTTCCACCGACCCACTTCCCACCCACTCTGTCTCCATCTCTCTTTGTCTTTGAAAGCTACCACGTAAGATTTTTAGTGATATAGAGAGAAATTAAAGAAGACAGAGAATTAAGGACAACATATAGAATTTTTATAGACACCTACATACAATGATTTTGTTGCTATTGTATCCATGATAGATCAATAAATAGTTATGACTCCACTGTCAACATATAGAAAAATAATTATGACTAAAGTGGACATATTACAAACCACCTAAGTTCAATAAATAGTCACAGATCTCGTTTAGTAATTACAAGCTCATCACTCCACTGTCGACACAAGCACCCTAGCTCTAGATAGATCAATGAATTCATGTGTGATTATACTAGTTCCAACTAGCTCGAGAAAGCTCAGATGGTTAGATGACCAATTTGAGATCGATCCATTATTGTACAGAGCGCTAAAACCCAAAGTCAAGGATTCTCGCTGTTCCCTTGGTTTAAAATACTCATGGATTTAGTGAATTACTTGTTATGTAGTGTCCGTCGCTTAGATCAGCAGACTAGAAGACAAGCCTGCAGAAAGATGCTCGATCGACAAATCTCACATGCCTACACGTGGTCATGTATCGATGCGTGCTGCCTCCGGGAATCAATTGGCTGGCCGGCCTTACATGCAGATTAAGTTAAGCAAGCAGATTCAGATCTGTATGTGTTACGTGTCCTCTTGACATACCTGGGCTACTTAATTAGCTGTGCACTGGTAAACTCATAATGGAGCTCGCATTATGAATTCCAATGTCAAGGCGGTCTGAGCCAGACGCCCAACACTAGCTAGCACTGTCTAGGCAAGAAAGACCATCAATTTTATTGAGTGGCTCTAATCCGGCCATGGCGGACCAGGCGGTTGGTTTGGCCCAGGTGGAGGGGAGCCCGCATTGGCCTCCTTGTGGAAAACCTGCATCATCTCGAACTCGTCGGTGCGATAGCGTGCAGCGTGACATGGTGTTCATCACCGGCGAGTTCCAGATGATGCAGGCCTTCATCAAGGCGGAGCGCGTGGAGAACCCCTGGTGACAACCTAGCGGTTGGATTGGCCAAGGTGGAGGAATATCCGCATTGGCCACCTTCAGGAAGGACTGCATCATCTGGAACGACAGCGCGCAGGGTCGCTTGGTGTTCGTCACCAGCGAGTTCTAGAGGATGCAGTCCTTCTTCAAGGTGGACAATGGGGAGTGCATGGAGAACCCTGTGGTGATTTCCTTGGTGAGGCAGATCCGTGAGCTGGCCTATGACATGGAGGACTCCATCAAGTTCGTCGTGTAAGATTATGTTAAGCGTACCTCCTGCCATAGTAGGCTATGTGGATTATATTTACAGACGTTTTATGGTACATCAGTTCATATCGACCATTCTTGCCCATATTAATCCTCCTATTCCCACACATGCACAATTGAATTACTCTTTGAATTGCGTTTATTGAGGGCGCATGATAGGCTTGTTTTCACAACCTCAAACATAATGCTAACCTATATCACAATGCGTCTTGGTCGTGGGGCAACTCCTTAGACGTCTTACGCACCTAGACGGAGGGAATATGAGACAAGCCCCCTAGCTAGATAGATGTGTGATTACATTGGTTCAACTATCTCGGCAAGGTCACATGCTTAATTAGCTGATGAGTTTGAGATCGATCCATTCTTGGCGTTAGCGCGTTATTGTACAAAATGCTAAAACAAGATTGTAGTGTGTTCCAAATCCGTGAGATGAAGGAGCGAAGACTTGGCCAGGCATTTGAAATCATATAATCAAATCATCCACGTAAGCAACAGCTAATGCATCGTTTGAATAGAACCAATACAGACAACTTTGCCTTATCATCAACTTCATCTCTTCCAGTCTTTCATTCTTTGTGTTTCAGAGATGCAACCTAAGAACTTTGGTGACATACAAGGAAAATTAAGAGAATATATAGGATTTCTATGGGCAACCAACAAACAATGATTTTGTTGATATTGTATGTGACAACCCCCCTTGACCCCCCCCCCCCCCTAGCTAGATAGATGTGTGATTACATTGGTTCAACTATCTCGGCAAGGTCACATGCTTAATTAGCTGATGAGTTTGAGATCGATCCATTCTTGGCGTTAGCGCGTTATTGTACAAAATGCTAAAACAAGATTGTAGTGTGTTCCAAATCCGTGAGATGAAGGAGCGAAGACTTGGCCGGGCATTTGAAATCATATAATCAAATCATCCACGTAAGCAACAGCTAATGCATCGTTTGAATAGAACCAATACAGACAACTTTGCCTTATCATCAACTTCATCTCTTCCAGTCTTTCATTCTTTGTGTTTCAGAGATGCAACCTAAGAACTTTGGTGACATACAAAGAAAATTAAGAGAATATATAGGATTTCTATGGGCAACCAACAAACAATGATTTTGTTGATATTGTATGTGACAACCCCCCTTGACCCCCCCCCCCCCCCCCCCCCCCCCCCAAAGATAGATCAATGCATTCATGTGGAATTATATTGGTATCAACGAGAAAGCTCACATGCTTAGATGACCAGTCTGAGATCAATCCATTCTTGGGGTTGGTGCATTACTGTACAGAGAGGTAAAACAGTAGTATGTTCCAGATCTGTGAGACGCTGGAGTGAAGACTTGGCCGGGCGTTTGAAACAATATATAACAAAACCAGATGCCACGAGCAACAACTAATTCATCGTTTGAATAGAATGAATACATAAAATTTTGCATGACTAACCTTACAAGCCGTTGTTTCTTCTATCTGTCATCAAAGCAACAAATACCCCAATCACCTTTTTCAATTGACCTTTCTCATATTACATGCTAGTCATTTTATCATCATTGTCATAATTTGAAATTCGCAGGGTATGCCCCTACATCGCCGTTCATCCGTGACGTGATCCAGAAACTCGGTTCAATCCGAAATTGCCTAAAAACAGATGAAAATTGGAAAGCCTGTTCATATGAGTAGGGTTCGGCTGCACAAGGACCATGCAAGCCCGAGCTCTGGCGGACCATATTAAACAGGAGTAGTTTAGCCGTACATTCCATCATTTGGTAGTTTACACACAAATGGCACGAATGACACAAAGTCTAAGTAGCACACAAATGACACAAAACAAACAAAATATATCAAAAGTTCAAAACTATTATGGCAATTAAGTTTAAACTTTCTTATCTCGTATATATGCATGTAGAATTACTTGATTCTTTTTGAGAAACTTGATTTACTTGATCATTTTTTTAAATTTTGTCATAGATTTCTAAGCAAGTGGTCTTCCATCTGATGACAAACCGTGTGGATGTTTTTGACAATCTCGTGTATGAATATTACGACACCATGTCAGGTCTAACAAAAATTGACAGCTTTTTAAAAAAACTCTTAAATATCTGTAGAAAATGTTAAAGAAATAATTACTTAAAAATAGTGATTTCAGTTCACATTCGTTCTTACAAATGTTTAGTATAGACCTATTCAAAATTAGAATTGAAAATGAGCTCAAATAATCACTATAAAAGGGCTATATAGATATTTTATGTGAGCGAGACAGTACTCGGCGAACAACCACTTGTCTCTTATGTGTGGAGACTATGTCCCTGCATCTAGCAGAGATGAGTATTCATACAATCAAGTCAGAAGGTTAAAGGTTGACCGTTAAATTCTTCCATCCCCACAGGTTTCCTTATCATCATCTTCATATCTTCCACTTCCCCCCCCCCCTCTCTCTCTCTCTCTCTCTCTCTCTCTCTCTCTCTCTCTCTCTCTCTCTGAAAGATGCCATGTAAGAATTCTGAATTCTCATGATGTAGAGAGAAAATAAAGGAGAGAATTAAAAACAATACTCCCTTCATACAGGTGCATAAGTTATCTTAGGTTGTGCACCGCGACCAAGGTGGAGGGAAAAATGAGAGAACTTAATGTTTATTTGCTAATTAATAGTAATGCATACAATGAACTAACCACTGCATGTCCTATTTGGTAGTCTAAGTCATTGAAAGCATACACACCCCACATCTCTTATTTGTTGATTCTTTTATGGACTGTGATATTTGGCACACGTGTGCCATATAAGCAAAACTGTCACACCTCTACTTCTTTCATTTTAAAGTACCACACGATCCCTCGTCCTTTGACATCGCCTTCTCCCAAACGACCCCCAGACTCGCCCGAGAAACCTGCTTCTCCTGCACATCTCGGGCGCCCACCCCCGAGAAAATTGCCACTTCTTCACGTTTACCACATGATTTCTCCTCAGGACAAAGTTATCATGGTATTCGTATGCAAGTTATCAGGCCTGTGTTGCATAACTTACCGTACGTGCTATTTACATAGAACATACCAGGTACTATGCTTCAACAACTGCACCCCTTCAAAGTTACCACTGTGTTTTGTACACAAGTTATAAGGTCTTCGATGTGTAAAATACAGTGGTACTTACACATAAGTTATCAGAGTATATGTACATCAACCTCCCCCCGGTCAAAGTTACCATGGGGGATTGTACATGAGTTACCGGGTCTACAGTTCGTATATTATCATGATACTTGCACCTAAAAACCTGGGTGTGTTTCGGTAACTTTTTCCATAGGTCAAAAATTACCATGATGTTTTTGCGTAACTTATCACGCCCATAGCACATGTGTCCCTCATGACATTAAACATTATGTGACTTTCCCGTGGCACGCCATGTGTTGTGTTCATCCAAGAGGCCCACGCGCGAGGTGAGTGTATGTTTTTAACAACTTATTTTCCTTTGGTAAAAAAGTTACCATCATGTTTATATTGCAAGTTATCGGTTATGCGGTGCTTATATTATCATGTTATTTACACAAAAATTATTGGAGATGTTTTGAACAACTTTTTCCCGGAACAAAAAGTTATCATGGTGATTCTAGGTAACCTATCAAGCCCGTAGTGCTTAAAATATCATGCTATTTACACAAAATTTATCAGGGGTATGTTTCAGCAACAAATCCCCCCCCCCCCCAACGGGTCAAAAACTTATCATGGTGTTTAGTTATCGCAGTGCATATGTTTTCATGCTATGTACACATAAAATTGCCAGGGGAGGGAGGTATACTACCGTGCTATTCCCTAAGGTCAAAGTTACCATGGTGTTTCTACCTCAGTTATCAGATGTGCGCTGCGTATATTACCATCTATTTACACATAAATTATCGGATATCTTTTCACATTTGTCTTCCCCAATGGTTAAAGTTACCACGATGTTTGTATCTAAATTATCAGGTCAACGGCGTGAATGTTATCGTGCTATTTACAGAAATTGCCGGGGGGCGGGTTCAACAAATTTATTCCCAATGATCAAAGTTACCACGATGCTTGAAACAAAAGGTTTTTCAGTGCTAACATATTAAAGGCAAAAAGATGTCAAAAACAGTATTTCCCTTAGCTTGTTCAACAATGAGTGTCATAGGTGAGGTGGTAGGCTCCCTTTGTTGATTACTTGCAAACTAGAGATCAAATCCTAGTCCAAACATTATTTTTGCCAAAAATCAGGAAGGCGCGTGGGGCCATAATTGACGATTACGAAAATTAGGAAGGAAATCAGGGGAGGTCGGTGGGGAAGGACGTGCGGGAAAGGAAGGAGATCCGGAGTCATGCGGGAAAGGAAAGAAATATGGAGGTCGTGCGGGAAAGGAAGGAGGTCGAGAGGGAACTGACGGTGCTGGATGCGTGTGGCAGTTTCACAATCTGCCACACGGTTGCCATATACATATTTCGTTCTTTTATTTATGTCAAGAAATAAGAAACAAGATGGGAGTTAATGCATCACGTCTAAGTGTTTTGATATTATTTTATTTTTGTAAGGTGGCTTATACACCTAGACGAAGGGAGTATATAGGATTTTTATAGACAACCTACATAATTTTTTTGTTATTTTTATCGATTGTGCCTTTAACTTTTACTCACAAATGACGATGACTAAAATGGACATGTTAGAGACCCCCCAGATTTTAGAAATACTCACAGATCGAGTTCATTTAGTAGTTATTTCAGCCAATAGCTAGATAGATGGATGCATTCATGTGTGTATATTGGTTCAACTAGCTCGACAAAGCTCACATGCTTAGTGTTGGGGCTAAAACCCTAGTCCTAGCTCACCGCAGCTCTCTCTCTCTGCACACCTCTCTTTGGCTCGAACCGAATGGTGGAGGAAGAAGAAGGGGAGCACACGGTGGGTACGATGAGTTTTCCAGCGCACAAACAAGCGCCGCAACAATGGCCTTTTTTCCTCAAGCATGAACTCGAGCTCCTGGCTACAACACAGGAGGGAGGGGGTTTAGACGAGCGCGCACCAACACCCACACCGCGCTCCCGACGCACCCACTCACGCACTCGCCACGTCCCGCACTCCACGACTCACGTCCCTGACGCGCACACACGCGCTCGGACGTGACCGGGTCCAGCGCCTGACGCGGTCACACACCTTCACGCTACGCTACGCCAACTAACACACACACACACACACACACACACACACACACACACACACACACACACACACACACACTGGCACGGACCGGATGCAGCTACTGACCGGCGTCCGACATGCCCAACACCCGTACGGACACACCCTGGACTCGGCCGTGGCTTAATTTCCCTAACAGTCACCCCCTAAGCCACAGCCTAGAGGAGTGTTGGCCCGACGTCGTCACCGAGAGCTTGCTCCACTGCCTTTGCCTTTCGTGGCTTCGTGTACTCGTGCCAGAAGTGCCCGCTCTAGCCGCAATTGTAGCAGCGACCACGCCTCCTTCCTCCGTCGCCCGATGTTGTGCTGCCACCGCCGTCGTCATTGTGGTCGAAGTCGCCGCCGTGCCGCCCACTGTGCCGTTGTGAGCATCAGCTGAACGCCATCGCGTCCACCGCTGTTCTGAGTGCGCCACCGCGTCTGCTCCTCCAAGGCCTTCAGCCGTTCGAGCGCCTCCTCGAACAGCATCGAGTCCACGTCGTAGAACTACCCGATGCCGGGCACGGCGACGTACAGCCGGTCCGGCACGAAGTCGAGCAGCTTCTTCACCATTGCCGCATCTCCGAGCGTCGCTCCGAGGCCCGCGTTTCTCACCGTGATACTCCCGATCTTCCCGGCGTACCCATCCAGCTCGTCGCCGTCCTCTATGCACATGCGATCGAACTCGCCGCCGAGCGTTGCAAGCTGCGTTGCCTTCACCTGATTGGCTCTGACGAATCGCACCATGAGGTTGTCACACACCTCCCTCCCGTCGAGCTTCATAGCCACCTGCATCGACACGCCCTCCGACAGCGCCCCCAAGAGCAACGCCCGCGCGGTCTTGCTCTTCTTGGCGTTGATCGCCGTGCCGTCCGCCGGAGCCAACACGCCCCACAACCCCTAGTCATCAAGGATCGCCTCCACCTTGATCGCCCAGGAGGTGTAGTTCGCCGGCGTTAGCGGTGGGATGGGCAGCACCCGACGGGACAAGGGAGATGGCCGCCGGCAGGATCTCTTCTCAAGGCTCTGATACTAATCGTTGGGGCTAAAACCCTAGCCCTAGCTCACTGCATCTCTCTCTCTGCACACCTCTCTCTGGCTCGAACCGAATGGAGGAGGAAGAAGAAGGGGAGCACACAGTGGACAGGTGAGTTTTTCAGGCGCACGAATGCCCGCTGCAACGGCGGCTTTTTTTTTTCTCAAGAACGAACTTGAGCTCCGGGCTACAAAACACGGGAGGGAGGAGGGTTTATACATACGCGCACCGACGCCCCACGCCGCACTCCCGACGCACCGACTCACGCACTCGGCCACGCCCTGCACTCCACGGCCCGCGTCCCGGATGCGCACGCACGCACTCGGACGCGACCGGGTCCAGCGCCCGACGTGGTGACACACCCACACACTTCGCCAACTAACGCACACACATGCTCACACACACACTGCCACGGACCGGACGCGGCTACTGACCGGACTCGGCCGTTTCTTATTTTCCTTATCACTTAGGTGGCCAGTTTGAGATCGATCCAGTCTTGGGGTTAGCGCATTACTGTGTACAGAGGAATTCCGTGTACATAGCGCTAAAACCCAAAGTCAAGGATTCTCGCTGTCCCCTTGGTTTAAAATATTCGTGGATTGAGTGAATTACTTGTTATGTAGTGCTCGTCGCGTAGAGCGGCATACAAGAAGACAAGCCTGCTGAAAGATGCTCGATCGACAAACCTCACATGCATTCACGAATCACGAGGCCATGGATCCATGCGTGCTGCCTCCGGGAATCAATTGGCGGCCGGCCTTACCTATACAGATTAAATTAAGCAAGCAGATTCAGATCTCTATGTATTGCGTGTGCACTTGACATACCGAGTCTACTTAATTAGCTGTGCACTCGTAAACTGATAATGGAGCTCCCATTATGAATTCCAGTGTCCTGGCGCTCTTAGCCAGATGCGCAACACCAGCTAGCACTCTCTAGGCAAGAGACACCACCCAATTTATTGAGTGGTTAGCTTATCCGGCCATGGCGGACATGGCAGCTCGTCTAGCGAAGTCGGTGGTGAATATATATATGGCCTATGTAGAGGGGTACCCGCATTGGCCACCTTGAGGAGCCCTACATCATTTGGAACTCGCCGGTGCGATAGCACGCAGCGTGACTTGGTGTTCATCACCGGCAAGTTCCAGACAATGCAGGCCTTCATCAAGGCGGAGGGCGTGGAGAACCCCGTAGTGACGACCTAGCGGTTGGTTTGGCCAAGGTGAAGGAAAATCCGCATTGGTCATCTTGAGGAAGGACTGCATCATCTAGAACTATAGTGCACAGCGTGACCTGGTGTTCTCACCAGCAAGTTTCAGAGGATGCGCTCCTTCCTCAAGGTGACCTATGGGGAGGGCATAGAGAACCCTGTGGTGATGACCTTGGTGAGGCAGATCCGTGAGCAGGCCTACCATGAGGACTGCCTCGAGTTTGTAGAGCACCTGAACAAGAAGGTCAGATGGTGCTGGCGCATAGCCCCGTCGTTGGCAGCGTTGCGCCGGCGCTGCTGCTCGACGAGCCGGTGGATGAGATCGAGCAGCTCAAGGCCAGGGTGTCAGACTTGAGCACCAGGAACACGCTCCACAGCCTCATCAGTGACACTGGCTCCATGCCCGCTCAGCACCACAACACTCAGCATGCTCATTGGTAGTACCGGGACAAGGCCAATATATGGTATATTTCTGTGTGTATTTCTTGATATCTTCCATTAAGCCTTTCTGATTCTAACCATGAAGTGCTTGATTGTTTAATGTACACTGTGCCAGTATAAAAATCCTGAGAGATGGTCAAGGATATAACAATTTCTTCTTTCTCTCCTCAATGCTAAATGAAATCTACAAACTTCATTTTTTACATGACATCCACAAAATTCTTTGTATTTCCAAGGCATTTATAAACATTCTTTTAGACGAAAATTTATAAACATTGATGCTGATAAAAAATTGGCAATAAAACTTACCTTACTTTCTGCCCTATAACTAATTTGTTGTAGCATATATGCATGCAGTTGCGTTCCCAATTGCACTGGAGTTATACAATTTGAATCTAACGACTCCAATTCTGAATTGTGATGCCAAAGAAAACGATACTGTGACAGCATTGAGGAGCAACCGTGGAAGAAGATACATTTGGAGATGAGGGGCTTCTGGATCAGACGGGGGTCGTTTTCTGTTCAGTCAAACAAAAGGCGGGATGTTTCTTATTCATGTGGGATTTTCTAGCCTATTTCTCTATTTTTTGATAAAAGATACGCCCTCCGTCTCATAATATAAGACCATTTTTGACACTAGTGTAACACAAAAAACGCTCTTATATTATGAGACCGAGAGAGTAGATAGAAATAGAAATAGATAGATGGCAGCGGCGGATCCAGAGCGTGTGCATACGGTGCGTGCTGCGGATCGGCCAGACCGGGCGGTGCTCTCTGCCCGATGCGGTGCAGTTGGCCAGCTGCGCTAGGCCATCGGATTAGATAATGCTCGTTCATGCGATTCGGGCACATTGTCATGAGTATAGGTGTTGAGACTTTGTTCGCCAGCTAGGTGGCTTGGGGTTGATCTATATACGCATGTTGTCAGACTCTGTTGAATCTTTACCTAATAATAAAGCAAATTGGATTTGTTTCGTCTGTCATGGCATTTTTCCAGAAAAGTCCCTTTATTTCAGAGAATTCAACCCGCAGTCCTGTTTAAAGTTAAAATAAATCATTATTTTTATGTTTTACACAAAAGTCCCTGTCTTTTCCTGAAATCAACCGCCGTCTGGATTTAAGTCACACCCGAACCGTTATTTTATATTTTTGAAACCCTCCTGATATTTTAGGTAATTCATCCGCGGATCATATTTAAGTCAATCAAATGCTTTTTAAAATCATCCATATCTTTTAAACCGTAACTCTGATTTAAACATGTTATATATGAAATTTAATTAGAAAAATATGTAGAATATGAATATGAGATTATTTTTACCTTTTAAGTATTTTTAAATATTATTTTGAAATATATTTGAGTCAAACCAAATGATTTTCTAAATTATCTGTATCTTTTAAACCGTAACTTCGATTTTAACATATTATATATGAAATTTTATTAGAAAAATGTGTGGAATCTAAATATGATGTTAATTTTACCTGTTAAATATTTTTAAAATATTGTTATGGAAGCAAATTTATAATTTATAGCGCAAGATTCATTTTTTTTCATACCGGCGGCGATCCCGATTGCAAATAAACACCCCACTATGACTATATACGGAAAAGAAAACATCGATAACTACACATGCATCCCTCTGAAAAATGTCGCAGGGAAAAACAATAGATTTCTCATCGCGAGAGTGAGTGAGAGAGAGAGAGAGAGAGAGAGAGAGACGCCTTAGGATTAACCATATTCAACACACATTTTTTGTTGTTTTGTGTGAACACCGAGGCCATCGTCGACGAGAGTGAGAAGGAGGATAAGCGGCAACACAAATATGATGCCTCGCAAAAATAAAGGAGATGGACCTATTATGGTCTCGAGTGATGGTTGTTGAGTTAAGAGCGTGCGTTATGTTTTCTCTCTCGTTGCAACACACGTGCTCTTTTGCTAGTAATAATAAAGATGGCTCTATGCATTGATCAATACAGAGGCTGCGGGTAATCCTTCATTTCGAAAAAAAGAAAAAAGATAGAAATATATACTTCTATACATGAAAAAAATCTTTATCTTTTTTGGAGGCATTTTTATTTTCCAGAGTACCCCCGAGGTTATTTGACAACTGATGTAAGCTTCATCGTCTAAATGATTTCAAAGTCGTTTAGCTTTTGTCCAATCAAAGTTCTGAGGAAAGATTTATTTGTCGGGTCAGAATTTTTCGCATCTACGGCCTACCCATCAATCCATCTTTATCTCTCGTGATATTGTAAAGATTCATCACAATTTTTTTTTGCAAAGATTTGGATCCAGATTTTTACTACACAAGAGTACCCCTTGAGACTCCTAAATTTCTAGGGCAGTATTAGGCGCCGGCGCACCGGCCCAATAGTTGGGCCGGTCGCACCATAGCCGCCCGATGCAGCGAAGCGCAGCCATCTGATCTGGCTTCCGCATCCTTTCCTTCCCCAGTCTCTCGCCTTCCACTTCTTTCCCTGTCCCGTTAGCGCCCGTAGTATCCACCCCAACGACCCCGCACCGGCTCGCCGCCACTTGCTTGCCGCCGCTTCCTTCCACTTCTTTCCCAGGCTAGCTGCTGCTTGCCATCCTCGCCAGGCAGCCACAGCTCCAGCATAAAAACACCGATCCAACCTCGCAGCTCGCCGTAGTAACAGTTCCAGAATACAAAGACACGGGTTTCAGCACCTCCTGACCAGAGTCCCAGCTCAGCACCCCCATGGTTTCCCGCTCGTCGCGGTGACCGTCGTGCTCGCCATGGTCACCTCTCGCTCGCCGTGGTCACCGGTTCCAGCAAAAATAGTTCACGGTTGCAACTCCCACACACTATGGTTGTAGCTTTTTCGCAGGTTGAAGCTTTTCCCCCCATGCCGCTTGAAGCTTTTTCCGCCGTTGCTTGAAGCTTTTGCACCACCAAGTTGAAGCTTTTTCATGGTTGAAGTTTTCCTCCACTGTTTGAAACTTTTCCCTCATGCCTGTTGAAGCTTTTTCCACCACAGGATGAAGCTTTTCCTATGCTGGTTGAAGCATTTCCCACTTACGGGTGAAATCATTGACGACCGTCGCCGCCGATTGCAGCACCAGTTTCTTGTTTAGCTACAACCAGCAAATAAAAAGCTGGAACCAGCATGTAGGTTTGGTGCATCGGCTGGAGTGTTTTCTGTGGCGACGCTGGCGGCCGCCTCATTTGTTGCATCCGACAAGACAAAAAGCTACTACCGCGAGCTTTTTTGCTACCACAACGACTGACGGAAGTAGTGATCAGGAGATGGATTTGCAGCAAACGATCTGTTTTTCAGCGCAAAACCAAAAGCCGATGGTAACAAATGTGGGCGTCGGTTCCAGCAAAAACCAAAAGCGATGGTAGCATTTCGGTTGCAGCAAAAAAAATGCATCGCCGCCGTCGACCAACACCGCAGTGCATGCATGTAGAAAAAAAAAGTCACTGATGGTAGCAAAAACAGGCTACGGTTGTAGCAAAAATGTCGATGTTCCAGCAAGACGAACTCTGGTGGTAGCATTTTTGGGGGTGGTTCCAGCAAAACTCCCCGCCGGTTCCAGCAAACTTGGTCGCCGGTTGCAACTTTCTGTGAGCCCCTGTCGCAGCTCCAGGTTGTGGCTTGCTCCATCGCAGGACGCGGCCGCTGCTCTCCGGTGGCGCGCCAGCGTCTTCTGGTTGAAGCTTTTGTCATCGTTAGTTGTAGCTTTTGGGTCGCCGATTGCAGCATCGATGGAGGAGCAAAAACTTTTGTGTTTTGTTTAAAAGAGGAGATGCTTGCAACAGCAGATAGGTGGCGCTCGTGAAAGCAGCAGGGGGTCGCGCCGCTGACGCCGGCGAGCTCGTAATGCGGGAGATGGGATGAGATCAGACAGAAAGCGGAAGGAAGAAGAAGGAGAGAAAAAGAAAAAAAATAGAGAAAGAAAACATTTAGGTTCACCAAGCGTGCGTTGCCAGCCTGTCTCGCGCGTGAAAAAAGGAAGCCATCCGGAGCGAACCGGCGGAGCGCTTCGGCCGGCGCTCCGGCCCGAACTACCAAATTTCTACTACAAACGAAATCATGGGCTGTACGTGGGCAATCTGCAAGACTCTAATTAGGTCCGAAAAGGAACTGGACCCAAAGATGTGTCCCATGCATATATTGACGCTGATTCGTACGCCCGAGGTAGGACGGCCACGATTGTTTGCGCAGACCAAAATCATGAAACCGACGGCAGTGGCGGCCGCAGCGCTGCTCCCCGAGGACGTCATCCTCGAGGGTACTCCTACGTGTCTCCAGGGACATCGCCACCCTTTTCCGATGTGCCGCGACGTGCAAGCGGTGGCGTGCTCTCGTCGCCGACCGTTCCTTCCTCTGGCGTTGCTCGTTGGAGAATGCTAGGCACTCGTCCTTCTTCCCCGGCTTCATCGGTGTGCAACAGGGTCGCGGTTTTCAAATCAGGAATTCGCAGCCACCGGCTTTCTTCCTGTCGCCGGGATCGGCGCTCAGCAAACGCTGCCAGTTCCTCACCTCGTTGGTCCCTGGTGCGTTGGATGGCCTCTTGAACAGGGCGGAGCTGCTCGTCGAGCGCCATGGCCTACTCCTCGTGCGCCTGCGCCGTGGTGTCCGCCATGACTCGGTCCACATGGCCGCGTGCAATCTGCGCACCGCACCGGCACCTGCGACGTGCTCCCCCCACTTGAGTGCGCAGTTTCCTCCGTCAGTTGCTCAGTTTTAACCAGTGAAGACGACCCCTCCTTTCAAAGGGAACAATCCGGGCTCACACCGTCTCTGGGGTACTCAATTTTTTTCAAGGTGCTAGCCATAATCATCAGCGGCAGCGAGAGTAACAACGACATGGAGTTCAACGTCTACACCTTCTCCTCTTCCGAGTCTAGTTGGAGCGCGCCAAGAAAGTGCTTCGACAAAACGTGGGGGCTTCGGAAAAACCACTTCTCATTTCATTGATGGAATGATATTGCTGTCGTCTATCGCTCGGTGGCACATTGGCTCGTCCGAACCTTGTCGGAACATTATTGGGAATCGTCAAAATACTACACCTTCCAAGTCTGCGCCAAGACCGACCGCACCTCCTTGAGGGAGATCTCAATCCCGGGGAACCAACTTTATACAAGACACTCCATTGACATGCCAACAATACTGAGCATCGACGTGGATGGGTCGCTCTCCATGTTCAGCTGGCACCCTGAACCTAGCATGTGGTGGGTAGACATATGGACGCGAGAGAACGACGTAGATAGTGGAGTCTGGCTCCACAATAGAGTGGTAAGGCTAAACGTACCGAGACAACCAAAGTTTCCCCGTTGTTATGCACACGTGTCGTCACCGGAGAGGAGTGGCACATTTCTCATTGTAGATGATTCCCGCCTCGTGCGGAGGGTAAATATCGAAGCTGAAACAATAGAGGATGAGCAATTTCAAGATTGCTTAGATTTGGCAGCTGTGCCCGTGGGGTCAAACTTGTTTGCTTTGTTTGTGTCTCTGGATGGTTAAATTGGAGTTGGTGGATGCCAATCTGCAAGATATAAATTATGCCTTTTGCAAAAACAAACATTGGTCTTCTAGCATATGCATCCATTATTCTTGAAGTGGTGACAGATTGTTTAATTGTATTACTCGGGGTAAGAGAATTCCTTGCTTCATCCATTTAAATTTGAGCTTTTTTTTTTGGATCTTGTACTTGCATCTGAGCATCTCCCTAAAAATAGATTTCGACTGAAACAGGATGAGGTTCTTTACCGCCTACCGTTAGGAGAACCACCAAAGGGGTACTGCATTGCTGCTGATTAGCTGATAAAGAACAAGCGAAACAAATCAATATGCCCATGTCGATATTCCAGATAGCCAAGCATATAGCTTATTCAATTGCAATATGCCAGGCGGCCGCAGTGTAAGGCCATCCTCACCGATGGTGCAAGATCTGTTCTTTCGGGTTGAAAGCCAACAACACATGCAACGTGTACGAAAACCACAAAAGAAATTCGCTATCAAAGCTGCCCAGCTAACCCCAGTTTATCCCCCCCCCCCCCCCCCCCCCCCCATGCTCTCCTAGATACTCGATTCGCAGCAGCACAAAGGGCTGATGCATCCGTTCTGAGTAGTTGATCATAGAAAATCAAAACAAAATAATCCACCGATGATTGTGTTCCAGATAGCCAAGCATAGAACCTGTTCCATGCATGGTCGATACGCCGACCATGGACCCTCCTTGGTCCCTGGGGCGCTGGATGGCCTCTTGAATGGGGCGAAGCCGCTCATGGGCCGCCTCGGCTTACTCCTCGTGCGCCTGTGCCGTGGTGTCCCCCATCACTCAGTCCACATGGCCGCGTGCAACCTGCGAACCGTGCACAGTTTCCTCTGTTTATTGCTCAGTTTTAACCAATGAATACTATCTCTCCTTTCAAGGGGAACAATCTGGGCTCACACCGTCTCCAGATTACTCGTTTTTTCTCAAGGTGCTCGCTATCATCATCATCGGCAGCGAGAGGATGAACGACATGGAGTTCAATGTCCACACGTTCTCATCATCCTAGTCTAGCTGTAGCGCACCTAGAAACTGCTTCAACCGAACGGGGAGGGGGGGCGGGGGCGAAAAAACTGTACATTGTTGTTGTGTATCGCATGGTGGCACACTGGCCCATCCGAAGCTTCTCGGAACATTACTGGAACACGTCAAAATATTACACCTTCGAAGTCAGCGCCAAGACCGAATGCGCCGCCTTGAAGGAGATTTCAATCCCAGGGAACCAACTTCATACAAAATGCTCTGGTGACATGCCACCAATACTTAGCATCGCCGTGGATGGGTCGCTCTCGACATTCACCTGGCTCACGGAACCTAGCATGTGGTGGGTAGACGTGTGGACACGGGAAAATGACGTAGATATATAGTGGAGTCTGGCTGCTCAATAGAGTGGTAAGGCTGAACTTACCAAGACAACCAAAGTTTTCCCATTGGTATGCACACATGTGGCTGCCTCGTGCAGATGGTCAATATCGATGACGAAGCAATAGAGGATGAGCAATTTGAAGGTGGCTTAGATTTGGTAGTGTGCCCATGTGGTTAAATTTGCTGGTTTTGTTTACGTCTCTACTTGGTTAAGTTATTTTTTGCGGGGTTCTACTTGGTTAAGTTGGAGTGCAAGATATAAACCAACTGTGGTATTTGACCATTGTTAATTATGTTTTTGAAAAAAAGAAGAATTTAATTGGTCTCTATGCGGCCACACCACCATTATTCTTGGCTGTTGACGGATTGATTAATTGTATCGTTATTTTTTTCTGGGGAGATTAATTGCATTAATGTGGTGAAGAGAATTCCTTGATTCATCCATTTAAATTTGCACATTTTATTTATTTATTTTTGGATGTCGTATGTGCATCTGATCATCTCATGCTAAACAGAAATAAAAGATGCAGCGGGTGCATGCATGTTTAATTAGCTAGGTAATGTCATGCTTCGATGTAAATTGTGTCTGTTTGTCCCTAATAAAAGATGTCGGACTCAAAAATCAATTTTGAGCAAATAGAAAACAGAACTAAATTAGTTCAGAAACAGAATCACCCGCAAAAAAGGAAGTTCGGAAACAGACTCAAAATAGGTTCCAAAGCAAGTCGAGGTTCTTTACCGCCTATACCACTAATAGCCGACTCACAGCAGCACAAAGGGTTGATCCAGGCCCGTCGATGAGGGCGGCCAAAGTGGCCGACCGCACAGGGCCCTCAAAATTGTGGGGCCCCCGATCGGGGTGAAACTGTTGCGCATGTCCGCCTGTGAGCCGATCGAGTCTCACACGATCGCCCCCTCAATCTCCGCACAAGCGTGCTACTGCCCCGAGCCCTAGGCCCCAACCCCCACCCCAGCCGTCCGCCATGCATGCTCGCGCCGCCTCTACCCATCCCTTATCTCGCTGACGAGTCGACGATTACTCGTCTGCTGCAATCCGGCGATGGCCGTTGCTCTTCTCTAATCCAGCTCGTCCCGCTGGTGCTCTGTGCTAGTCCCATCGCATCGTTCCCGCAAGTGATCCTAGCGTATGCCGGACCGGCCCAGCCCCCGTACTGCTGCTGCCAAGCGCCTTCCCCTGCCTCCCCTTTGCCCTGGACTGGATGCGCCTGGAAGCCGAGAGCACACTGTTGGTTAATTTCCTGGAACGAGAAAGACATATGACAGTAGCAGATGCACTTGAACTGACATGTGGCATTTGTATGTGCTGATTCTCAAATTTATGTTGTATGTGTTGATTTATAAACTGATGCACTTGGACATTGAACTGAAATTCAAGTGAAAAAGAATAATTATCCTTTGAACTCAAATTGCCCCCATTTTTATTTCAATTTCATTTTATGATGTAGAAAAACAAGATGGGGGTATTTTTTTCATCAATGCCCGCAACAGGAGTGTGTACACATAAAAGAGGCGCGGAAGAAGCAACATGTTCATCCGGTATTCCCTGGGTAGGTGTGCAATTTTTCGGGATAGTTGTTTAATTATATGATTTAAAAAAAATTGGGGCTGCATTTTGAGTTTCGTCCTGGGCCCCCAAATTTCTGGAGACGGCCCTGGGTTGATCCATCCCTTCTGAATAGTTGATACTGGAAAAAGCAAAACAAACAATCTGCTGATGATGATGTTCCTGATAGGCAAGCATAGAAACTGCTGCATGGTCGATATGACGGCCGCTGCAGTGTAAGACCATCCTCACTGACATTCCTCGATCTGCTACTTTCCTTTGAGGTCCACAGTCAGAGACAAATGCAGCGGTCGTCCATCACCATATGAAAGGAAGTACAGTTTTATGTTTTTATGTATTAATTGTCGAGTGAATGCAACTTGTACGAAACTCTTGAACAAAAATCACAAGAAATTTGATGTCAAAGCTGCTCAGATAGCCCAATTTATTCCCTGCCCTCCTCTTCTTCTAGATATTCTTTACCTATTCTCTTCTATACTGGCTGCTTGCCACAATCAACCCTGAATATTGTGCGAAAGAACCAACTCATGTGAAAATCTTGATATGCTTTTTTTACGTCGCTACCTTATTGAAGGCAGTGCTCCGATATGCTTGGATTGCTTCTTCAAGGTAAAATTCTCGATTCTATCCTTGGTGGTTGGATCCGCTGACGGCAACGCTTTAGTGTCACAACCATTCTGAAGCCGTTGTTGAGGATTTTTCTTGTCTGTGTGGTGTCATCAGATGGTTTGTGCGGATATAGTTTTCATTATAGTTGCCGACCGCGGATATGATCGCTTTAGATTTTTTTTTCTACCTCACCTACGTATAACTTCGGTCTTATATGACTTTGCTATTTGTCGGCGTGTTTTTATGTGGATGTGTTGGTGTTGGCTTTGTGGAGCCTAATTATGTAGAGGCCGAGTGTGTGTTCTTTGGGTTTGTATTCTCTCGATGGTCCATTTTAAACTGATAAAGTTCACCCTTCATAAAAAAAAGATGTTTAAATATGTCATTAAATATTTATTTATTTATTGCGAAATAAAATTGACTTACTAGTTTTTTTGTGAATTGATTTAGTAGTGATTTCGTATGAAATCAAACTGAGCACTAAAAAGAGATAATATATAGGCAACATTACTTGTGTTAATTGGCTGATGGGGCACTCTCGTTATTTTTGTTCATACCAACATGTTTTTTTAGAACAAAGGCTCAAGAAGAGCCCGGCTTTGAATTAATAAAGGCATCAACCGGCCAGGAGTATAAGAACAAGAACACCACACAACATCGGCCAAACGATACAAGGGGGCTGCAAGAACAGCTTACAACACTACACCTACAACCAGCAAACAGAAAATAAACTATGAAGAACTGCTAGTTGAGGATAAGCCCACTACAGCAAGGCACCAATTTGACTATGAGTGCAGCCGCGAGGATCAGCACTGGCAGAGGAATCGAACACAGGACTGTAAACCAGCAGAGGAGATGACCCAACACCTGCCCTCTCTAACATCGAAGGGGATCCTTCCCCTCGCCTAGGCTCGAAGGCGCCGCACCGTCAAATGAAGAGACGCTCACCCGACAGCTTGAGAAATGGTTGGTCTCGAGACTAGGCCCGTCACGGAGCACGACCACAAGTCGGAGCACACACACAACAGCAACACCGCAGACACCAAAGGCGGCCAATCGTAGAGGGTAAGCCGCCGGAAGAGTTGCCGAAGTGAAGGAGCTACCGAGCCACAAGGACTCGATAGACACTAGCCGCCCACCTACACGCTGCAGCACGCAACCCCAAAGCACCAATCTTTCCCAAGCGGCGCCTCCAAGGAGGACACGACGCACCTGGCGCCGCCGCCGCCCATCCAGCAAGGATTCGGGCTTTCGCCCAGGAACATTGGCCGGGATGTGGAGGGGAGCCCACAACGGCGACTCCAGGGAGTAGAACGACGCCAAAAGGCGGCGCCGCCGCCGTGCTGGAAAAGACCAAACAGGGGTTTCCCCCGGGCTCAACCCACACCACCAGTTTGGGGCGCACCCCGCCGGCACCAGATCCAGCGGCCAGAGGCCCCAAATCAAACGAGCCAGCGGAGGCAGAGAGCAGAGAGGGGAGCCTGACCTTCAGATCTGGAGCGGAGGAAGGATGACCTCGCCGCCCCACGGCCGCAATCCGCCTGCTCCTCGCCGCCCGAGCAGCCGAGGAAGCCGGCCCGCACCTCCCGCGCACGCCGCCAGCCGGAGACGGCGCCGCCTTGCCGCCAAGGGCCGCCGCCCTGGATCCGGAGTCCTTGTCGAGAGAGAAGCGACGGAGACCTCGTCGCCACCGTCATCGGCAGCCACACAGACGCTGCCCGGCGACCGCCTCGGGTGACGGCAAGGAAGGGAGGGAGGATGGAGAGGGGCGGCGCCGGGGAAAAACCCTAGGCGCCCTCGAGCCGCCCTGGGGAGGGCAACATGTTAGATTGGAGAACCGGGCGGAATGACTGCCACCCAATATGACTGGAACCTCCATGCAAAAAGAAAAAGAAAAAAAGAAAAAGAAAATGACTGGCTCCACTCTACGGCAATGAAGCTAAAATAACCTAATCAGAATCACGCCTAGCCCCCCTAGTTAGATTTGAGAGCCGGGCATTAGGTTTGACGCTCCAATTTTAATTTACAAGAGAGTAACCTACCAGTTTCTTGCTTTTCTCGAAGCTGGGCAGGGGCGAGCCCACGTTGGCCCAGCAGGTAGCCCATGACACCGGGTAAAAAATTATTTTACCTTATACATACAGAGCCCATGAAGACTGGACACCCCTAAATTTCCTGATGGGACACCTCCTACAGACCGAAAGGCCACAGTTAGCCAACTAGGCCCCAGACGGCCCAGCCTACTAGTAGCGGGTGACGGCCAGCGGAAGGCCCGGTCCATATATCGATAGGTCAATGGATCAATTCATCCATACGTACGTGCCTTAGGCCGTCTACTCGCTGTTTCGCTTCGTGCGCCCGTACGCCGTGCGTGCAGTCGCCGCCTATCGGCAGATCGCCCCAATTCGCCAATCAATGAAAAAAAGAAAGAATAGGTATGATGCATCAGACCCCACCTCAGTGTGTGTCTACCTCTACTGCAATTTGCAAATTCTGTTCTAATTCTTGCTTTATTTCTCTAACCCTAGAAAATTAGGGCTACTTGATAAGACAAGAAATTTTGATCGTATTGGCTATTGTAGTGGTTAGTGGAGAACAATATGTCAATATTGCAATACTCTAGGAGACTAGGACGGCTGGAAGCACCAGCAAACTGTGAGGTAAGTTAACTAATGATGCAGTAATTGGCCGTCTTGAGGCCATGAAAGAAAATAGGAAACCATTTTCAAAACGTAATTGTTTTAATTTACATATTACACTTATCGGAAAAAAAAGCTTTACTTATATTACACAAATGTAATTAATATGTTGCTAAGTGGTTTTGTTTCTTTTGATTTGTAGACAATCAGGATCTAGTGTTGCATTTTCTCGTCGTCGGTTATACTTTATTCATAATTTGGACATTTTGACTCTCTTTTACTGTTCAATTTCCAACAATCAACTAGTATTTCAAGTGAACTCTTTATTTTGGACCTTTGGTAATCATATTTACGGTCATATATATTGTATTATTAAATGTGTTACCTTTTATCTATATTGTGACTTGATATCCACGTATGTAATAGACATAGGACCCCAGGTCATTTTTGTCCTGGGTCCGCCCTTGAAGCTGGGGCAATGTAAAAACGACATACAAATTTGAATATGTGGTTAGGAATCTTGTATAGTACATGGAGATACAATGACAATCCTTATTCATATCTTGCTTAGCTCCGTAGACGTACGACTGTTGTTATAAATGGTGCTTAATTTAGTTTCACTTCATTGTGAATTAAGTTTTATTTTCGCTGACAACAGACTCTTCATCATCAGATCTGAGTATCTATCTTCTCGATTGACACAACTATATGTACGATGATCGACGGTCTGATGGGTATAGAGGGATTGACTGTAGCACACAAGAACCATCACTGCATCACGCCTATATATAGTATAGGTCCATTTTTTTGCCAATAAATGAGAAAGATTGCATGCTTAGAACGAATCACAATTATAATGTTACAATCACATTCTTTACAGGCATACAATCTGCCTAATATTCTACATGTTTAGTAATTGGATTGGGTGAATATATATTCTCCCTTTGTAATCGCCTTGCGTGATTATATATGATTCAATTTCTATTTTCTTCGTGAGCTGGCTGTCCTCCGTACATAGAAAGGGGAATGACATGTGCTCTTACATGCAACCGATGATTTTTCTACAAGGATCAAAGACCAAATATCCCCACAAGAAAAGAAATTAAAGGCCAAATATGTAAGAGTTTCTTGGTATTGCTAGCCGACCGCCACCAACGGAGCTACAACCATCGCCACGCGGAACTGCAACTGTGGGGTGCAGCTGTCGCATGGGCCAACTAATCTCGGCGAGGGCCTTGACCAGTGATGAGGACGTCCGATGAGGGCCACGATCGGCAATGATGACGGCCGGCGAGGGCTGCGACTAGCGAGGGTGATGTCTATAGACCACGTGCCCGGCGAGATCAACAAGATGCGGGAGAGGGGATCCTTTGTTCGGACGGACGAAGAAGATGCAGTGCATCGGACTGCAGCAATTCACGGAATCGTACAACTACTGGCCGGCCGGTCCAAATTTGAGACGGCGCATCAGTAGTACTGCCCAAAAGAAAACCATCAGCGACCACATCCTTTTTTACAAACTGGGAGCAAAGAGGCTCCCAAACCAGCCACCTGCGCAAACTTCAGCACACAAATATCATGTCATGCGCAGTAGATATACATGACCGCTGATTGGGTGGTCTACACATAGAATCTGGCTTGCGGCTGAAACTGATTTTTTTTACTTCAATACATGGTTATTTAGAGCAGTAAATTGTTTATTCAGACCAATGTATTCACCAAGGAGATCGTTCGGTGGTCTATGGACCTTGATTTTTTTAAATTATGTTTGAGATGTTTTATACTTCCGCTCAATCTTTATGATCGATCCGATCTTTATAAAAAAAAGCCATTGTGTTCTTCTTGCTTGGTGTACATGCGCACGTGTGTATGATTTTGTGTGATCCGGGGAGAGAAAGAAAAAGGAGGAGCCTAAACTCTTCAAGGAGGAGCTGAGAGCGTAAAATCCACCTCCAACATATTTTTTTTTTGAGAAACGCTCCAACATTTTTCTGAGCATCGTGTTGTCCTGCATGACGCGTCCGTGTTTCTACATCAGTTAGAGTTGTTTGGATACAAGGATTTTACTAAACCAGTTTGGTCTACACACGTTTTCGGTTACAACAAACTAAAACTCTGTTTGGTTGACGTAAGGGCATGTACAATGGTTCTATATTAAGAGTGCCACGTAGGATAAATGATGAGGTGGATGAGAGAGAAATCATAAGAGAAGACTTGTCTTATCTTATTTAAGAGAAGACAAGAGATGATCTCTTAGGGCATGTACAATGGTTGATAAGATAGTCTTATCTTAAGTTTTGCATGTAAACTAGAGATGATAAAAAAACATATCTATAATGGGCCATCTCTTAGCCTTATCTTCAATAATTAGTTGTTCCTAAATACATGGTGAGACAAATTGTACTAAGAGATCATCTCTTGTCTTTTCTTAAATAAGAGAAGACAAGCCTTTTCTTATGATTTCTCTCTCCTTTACCTCATCATTTATCCTACGTGGCACTCTTAAGATAGAACCATTGTACATGCCGTTAGCACAGTTTGTCTCACCATGTTTTTAGGAACAACTAATTATTGAAGATAAGGCTAAAAGATGACCCATTGTAGACATATTTTTTTGTCATCTCTAATTACATGCAAAAATTAAGATAAAATTATTTTATCAACCATTGTACATGCCCTAACAAATCCACATATAAGTAAAACCGAAAAAACAAGCTTATGGAAAAACGATAATTAGACGTTTTTCTATAAACCAATTTATCATCCGCATCCCACAACCTGCATATAGCGCAGCCGCCATGCACGTTGCCATCGTCGTGGCAGCAACTTATCCCGCCTTGCCCCTAGCCATCGCCGGCGACCACTCCTCCCGCGCGGCTGCCGTCACCGTCGACGACTGGTCGTTCTCCAGCGACAACTAATCTCGCGTTCCTTGACGTGGCCGTCGCCATCGTTAGACTGGTCGTTCCCCGGTGAGCACTCATCCCGGGTTGCCGGCGGCTGTCGCCATCACAGTCGACCACTGGTTCTTCCCGAGCACGCACTCCTCCCGCGTCTTCCTCGCTGATGGCACTCTCTTACCAATCTGATCTTGAGTTTTTGTGCGGCCACAACAAATTCCTTGTACGCTAGTTCTTGTTCTTCGATGATTGGTCATTCTCATTACTTTCACACAAGTGCATTCTTTTAGCAAACGATTCACGTTCGCGAGCATGCATCCAGATTGGTTTTAGTACTTGAATCTCGAGGCCACGACGTTGCATCTCCATCAGTTATCATCTTCACCGCCGCACAAGGAACCATCCTGGCGATGATGTAGCCCAAACCGGCCAGCTGCATCGCTAATCTTATCTTCGGCCGCGAGCAAATGATCGTCTCTTATGCAGATGCGAGAACACGGAGTCGACGGTGCAGCCTCGTGCTTAAACATGTTTTATCATCCAAACAAGGTTTTCTGCATACTTGTTCCTAACCTAATCGTTCGTAAAACTAGTTTTCCAAAAAATCCTACTAAAACGTGTTTTGTTAAAACTAGGCATTAATTTCGTTTATCCAAACAACCACTTAAGGCTTTCGGTCGCCTTAATAACTAAAATAAAACGTGTTCACGCAAGACGAGTTCACGGAGGTTGCTCAAAAAGGAAATAAAACGTGTCCAGGCAGAAGACGGGACACCGACTCACATTATATGCAGCCTCGGTACAGCCTCGGTCTCTCGCACATCAAACCGATCATGGAAGATATAGCGGCGGCCACGCTCCCGGACGACATCATCCTCGACATACTCCTCCGCGTCTCTACCAACTCCGCCGCCCTGTTCCGCTGCGCCGCGGCGAGCAAGCTGTGGCGCGCGTTCATCGCCGACCGCGCCTTCCTCGGACGCTGCTGGACGGTGAACGGTGGACGCCCGTCCTCCCGCCTCGGCTTCTTGATTCAGCAACGACGCGACGATGCGGACATCGACTCCCCGTACCCGCCGCTCTTCGTCCCGCCGTTGGGATCGATGCTCGGCGCCCGCCCCCGCCTCCTCACCGACTTCCTATCATGCGTGCCGGATGGCCTCTTGGACGGTGCCCAGCCGCTTGCCGCGCGTCACGGCCTAGTCGTCGTGCGTCTCTTCAACCGTGTCCGCGACAACTCGGTCCACATGGCCGTGTGTGACCTACGCATCGGCGCCTGCAACGTGCTCCCCCGGCTGCGGCTCATGTGCGATGCTTCCTCCGTCAGTTGCACAATTTTAACCGGTCAAGACAATCCCTCTCCCTCCTTGGAAGCGAAACGTCCATCGTCTCTGGGTCCGGGATACTACTCGGCCGTTTTTAAGCTGCTAACCCTTGTCGTCAGCGGCCACAAGGGCGACCACAGCGAGGAGTGCAACCTCTACACCTTCTCGTCCGCGGAGCTTACCTGGGGTGCACCGACAAAGTGTTTTGACAAGACGTCGGGGATCAGCAGGGGCGGCTTTACGCTGCTACAACAAAAACATGACAACCCCGTGGTGTGTCGTGGCGTGGCGCACTGGCTCGCTTGGTACTTAGGAGCTGGGGCCACACCAAAATATTACTCCTTAGACGTGAGCGCCGAGACCGATCTTGTCTCCTTGACGGAGATCTCAGGCCCTGTGCACAGATATGGCTATAATGGTAACATGCTGCCGATTCTCGGCGTCGCTGCGGATGGGTCTCTCGCCATGTTTCGCCAGCGCAAAGAACTTGACATCTTCGAGATGTGGACACGGGAAAATGGCAGCGGCAGTGGAGTCTGGCTCTACACTACGGGCATCAAGCTCAATGTGGAGATTCGCCCTTGTGCACGCATGTGGCCTGAAGAGAAGGGCGGAACTTTTCTCATTGTAGACAATTCATGGCGTGTGCGAAGGGTTGATATCAAAAACATGAGAATGGAAGTGGAACAATTCCCCGGTGGCATAGGTTTGGGAGCCATGCCGGTGAATGTAGATTGGCCCATTTTGTTCTTGTCTCTGCTCTGTTAACTTCGACTACATAGATGCAAGTGTCATGAGTAAATTGCAAGTTTATTTAGGTTTTATTACTACCCCAAGTATTTATGATCCAAAGAAATTTGGTTATTATGGCTTTATGAAAATATTGACATCATATATATAGGCTTGTTGCTTATTAATATAGCGAGGCAAAAACCTATTTCGAGGATATATATATAGGCTTCAATTTTACCTGAATATGCATTATATTTGGCATGTAATATAACATGTTATATATCTCACTTCATTTTCCGTTTCAAAAAAGTAAAATATCTCACTACATTTGCTTAAAAAAATTGATGGCATGATGAATTCACCTTGTATAATTTCCTACTTCTAATTATACGTGTCCTACCTTTTAAAAGAACCTTCAAAGTGCTTCCGTGATCATCAATACGCGCATGTCACTGGTACTTTTTCCGAAAAATGGTGGATTTTATTAGCTTAAAATGAAGCATCAAGAGAATACAAACATGATGAGCACACACTCAGTTTCTGTACAGTTAGAATGCACACAACCAACACCAACCCACACAAAAACACGCCAACAAATAGCAAAGTCATATAAGACCAAAGCTATGCATGGGCGAGAAAAAGAAAGAAAGAAAAAAAAAACAAAGTGGTCAGTTCCGTGATCGGCAAACTATAGGAAAGTCCATATCCGCACCAACCGTCTCAAGACACCATATGAACATCGTGATTCTACAATAGCAACGCCTTCAGGAAGGGAGCAACGCTGAAACGCTGTCGTCACTGGATCCAACAGTCAACGCCGGACTCTAGGTTTTCACCTTGAAGAAATTGTCCGAGCATATCCGAGCAATGCTTTCAACAAGGTAACGATGTATAACCATCGCCATTGCCAGAATTCAATTCTGGGCTTTCACCCCGGAACTCGATACCGGGTACTTAAGAAGCACCACCATCGACGTCACAAATGTGTTGTCGCCACCACGTTTTCACGACCCCGGCAGCTACATGTGATGCGCCGCTGCACAACCATTCCTCTGCGTCAAGCTGACGTCCATAGTTTGCATCTCATCGCCGAAGTGAACAATCATATCTGAAAAGGTAAACTCTCGAAGATCTTTCGATATACACTGCCGCCGTGGAGCCACAAGAGGTCGCCGCACCATCAGAGTTTGCAGCCACCATCTCTAGGCCGAACAAGATCTGGATCACCGTTACCGCCCGAGATACCGCGCACAGGCGACGGGAGACCGAGCCGCCATCTAGCAAGGTCTGGCCCAAGCGACGCCGGAGGACGCACGCATCGGCTGGACCAAGCACACATCCCAACGCGTCGACCGCCGCCATGCCCATCAGATCCAGGTTGCCGCCGCGAGCACAGGCCAGCAAGGAGCCAGCCCAAAGCCCAAGGCGTGACCCGGTGTTGCCATGCCGGTCAACACGAGGCCAAGGCAGCCGGTGCACAGGACCAAATCCACATCGATCCATGGATGCCGTGCCGGCGGACCCTCACCAACGAGCCGTCGCCGCGAAGCAGCATGCCATCGATCAGCCGATGTCGTCGGAGCAGGCACCACAAATAGATCCGGCGAAGGTACCACGGGATTTGAAGAAAACTAAGAACGGGGGCGCTGTCCCGCCGTTGGCGGCACCAGACGGGGGCTTTGCCCCGGTGGCTAACACCGGCGACGGCGAGGAGATGAGGAGGCTGGGGTGGCCGCGGCCGCCGTGAAAGGAGGCGCCGCCCGAGCCGCCCTGTGCGAGCGACGCGGGGGCCTGGCGATAGATGCGTATGGCTGTGTTGTTGTTATCAGTGTTATTATTCAGAGCGGCCAGCATGTCACTTGTACTAGTACACCATTACTACTGATGGGTGCAATAAACCAGCACGCTCTCTCATTGGTATTATAATGTACCAGTGACATGCTCAATGTACAATGAGGAGCCACCCGTGCATGACGCTAGGCATAGTCACCCCCGCCTTGCCACCCGAGGCCGTCACATCGGCTTCCAGCCCCTCGCATGGAAGCGGAGCAGCGAGATCTTCGAGACCACTATCCTTGGCAGCCTCGCGGGCCTTGTTGTTCTCCTCCCACAAGGGACAGAACCAGGAATTGACCCCCTTAGTAGAAAAGGGGGCAAAGGTTCAGGCCGGGTCAGCCCATTAGTTCCGGTTCAGTTCAGAACCGGGATCGATGGGGGCATTGGACCCAGTTCGTGAGCCCAGGGGGGCGGCCGGGCCACGTGGGCCATTGGTCCCGGCTCGTCTGGACATTTTGGCCCGATTGGTGGGACAAACCGGGACCAATGGGCCTCGCTTCTGGTCCACCACCATTGGTCCCGGTTGGTGGCTTGAAACGGGACCAAAGGCTGCGCTTTAGTCCTGGTTCATGCCACCAACCGGGATCAATGAGGTGCCTATATATACCCCCTCGTGTAAGAGCAGAGCACACTGCTCTGTTTTTTCTGGCCGCCGAGGGGGAGAGGGCTTTGTGGTGCTCTAGCTCACCTCCTATGCACACAAGGTGTTCGATGGAATGCCCGAGCCACACTACTTAAGCTTTCTCCTCTCCAAGCTCGACCTCCAAACTCCAGTTTCCTCAATATTTGTCTAGGTTTAGCGGTCCGTCATGCCCCGTCCCCATCTTCACCATCGTCGATCACCCGCGCCGATCTCATCGCCGGCACCACCGTGGTGAGCCTCTTGTTCTTATCTTCTTTCTGAAAGGAAAAATATTCTTACTTGTATGTTTAGATAGATACTTGTATTATTTTATTAATTTTATTATTGCATCTTATATAGTGCGATGATTTTGGTATCCGCCCCCGTCGGCCCTCGTCCTGTCTATGATTCGGATGTGGTATATATTATCTTTATAACTATTGGTTCATTTATTGTTTATAAAAATTATGCCGACCAACGTGACATAGATTTTATTTATCTAGGAGGTATGTGAACCGGAAATTCCAACCGACCCTATTGTCGAGAGGTTAAATTTAGTTGAAGAAGAAAACAATTTCTTGAAGGAAAAAATAAAAAAAAATAAGGAGGAGAAGATGATATTGGAGTTGCATGTTGCGGATGTCGTCGATGATCACAAGATCAAGATGGATGCAATGCGCTTGAAGATTAGAAAGATTAGAAAATATGCCATTCATACCGATGCTTGGTATCATTATGCCGTTGGATCAATTGTTTCCTTGGTTGCGATTATGATCGCATTTGTTTTCGCATTGAAATGTTTTACATAGTTTCAATGTATGGTTTAATTAATTAGATGCTCTGGAGAGCTATATGTTGTTAGATGAGTACTATGTATGTACTTTGGTTTTAATGTGATGATGAACTTCTATTAATTTGGTCACTTAATTATCTATTCATAATGTTCTGCAATGGTTTTTGACACACTTAATTATATATAATGCACGCAGATGAACCGGCAATAGATGTACGGTGACAGACACACCTTCGAGTACATTAAGGGCGTGCATGAGTTTCTCGAAGCGGCTGAGGCAAACAAACAAAATGGTTTTATGTGTTGTCCATGCACTAAATGTGGGAATATGATGTCTTACTCTAACTGGAAAATCCTTCACACCCACCTGCTTTACAAGGGTTTCATGCCACACTATAATGTTTGGACGAGGCACGGAGAAATAGGGGTTATGATGGAAGACGGCGAAGAAGAAGAGTACGATGACAACTATGTGCCCCCTGAATACGGTGATGCTGCAACGGGGGGAGCTGGTGAAGACCAAGAGGAACTAGACGATGTGCCCAATGATGCTGCAACGGGTGAAGCTGCTGAAGATCAAGAGGAACCAGACGATGTCCCCGATGATGATGATCTCCGTCGGGTCATTATCGATGCAAGGACGCAATGCGAAAGTCAAAACGAGAAGCTGAAGTTCGAACGCATGTTAGAGGATCACAAAAAAGGGTTGTACCCCAATTGCGAAGATGGCAACACAAAGCTTGGTACCGTACTGGAATTGCTGCAGTGGAAGGCAGAGAATGCTGTGCTTGACAAAGGCTTTGAGAAGCTACTGAAAATATTGAAGAAGAAGCTTCCAAAGGATAACGAATTGCCCGACAGTACATACGCAGCAAAGAAGGTCGTATGCCCTATAGGATTGGAGGTGCAGAAGATACATGCATGCCCTAATGACTGCATCCTCTACCGCGGTGCATACAAGGATCTGAACGCATGCCCGGTATGCGGTGCATTGCGGTATGAGATCAGACGAGATGACCCTGGTGATGTTGATGGAGAGCCCCCCAGGAAGAGGGTTCCTGCGAAGGTGATGTGGTATGCTCCTATAATACCATGGTTGAAACGTCTGTTCAGAAACGGAGAGCATGCCAAGTTGATGCGATGGCACAGTTAGGACCGTAAGAAAGACGGGAAGTTGAGAGCACCCGCTGACGGGACGCAGTGGAGAAAAATTGAGAGAAAGTACTGTGATGAGTTTGGAAAGGACCTAAGGAACGTATGGTTTGCTTTAAGCGGGGATGGCATTAATCCTTTCGGGGAGCAAAGCAGCAATGACAACACCTGGCCCATGACTCTATGTATGTATAACCTTCCTCCTTGGATGTGCATGAAGCGGAAGTTCATTATGATGCCAGTTCTCATCCAACGCCCTAAGCAACCCGGCAACGACATTGATGTGTACCTAAGGCCATTAGTTGAAGAACTTTTACAGTTGTGGAATGGAAACGGTGTACGTATGTGGGATGAGCACAGACAGGAGGAATTTAACCTAAAGGCGTTGCTATTCGTGACCATCAACGATTGGCCCGCTCTCAGTAACCTTTCAGGACAGACAAACAAGGGATACCACGCATGCACGCACTGTTTAGATGACGTTGAAAGTATATACCTGGACAAATGCAGGAAGAATGTGTACCTGGGCCATTGTCGATTTCTTCCGACCAACCATCAATGTCGAAAGAAAGGCAAGCATTTCAAAGGAGAGGCAGATCACCGAAAGAAGCCCGCCATGCGTACCGGTGATCACGTACTTGCTATGGTCAATGATTTACACGTAATCTTTGGAAAGGGTCCCGGCGCACTAGCTGTTCCGAATGACGCTGAGGGACACGCACCCATATGGAAGAATAAATCTATTTTGGGACCTACCCTACTGGAAAGACCTAGAGATCCGCTTTTCAATCAACGTGATGCACGTGATGAAGAATCTTTGCGTGAACCTGCTAGGCTTCTTGGGCGTGTATGGAAAGACAAAAGATACACCTGAGGCACGGGAGGACCTGCAACGTTTGCACGAAAAAGACGGCATGCCTCTGAAGCAGTATGAAGATCCTGCCAGCTACGCTCTTACGAAAGAAGAGAAAGAAATCATCTTTGAATGCCTGCTCAGTATGAAGGTCCCTCCTGGCTTCTCGTCGAATATAAAGGGAATAATAAATATGCCAGAGAAAAAGTTCCAGAACCTGAAGTCTCATGACTGCCACGTGATTATGACGCAACTGCTTCCGGTTGCATTGAGGGGGCTTCTACCGGAAAACGCCCGATTAGCCATTGTGAAGCTATGTGCATTCCTCAATGCAATCTCTCAGAAGGTGATCGATCCAGAAATCGTACCAAGGCTAAGGAGTGATGTGGCGCAATGTCTTGTCAGTTTCTAGCTGGTGTTCCAACCATCCTTCTTCAATATCATGACGCACGTCCAAGTTCATCTAGTCGACGAGATTGTCATTCTGGGGCCCGTATTTCTACACAATATGTTCCCCTTTGAGAGGTTCATGGGAGTTCTAAAGAAATATGTCCGTAACCGCCTCTAGGCCAGAAGGAAGCATCTCCACGGGCCATCAAACAGAGGATGTCATCGGGTTTTGTGTTGACTTCATTCCTGGCCTTAAGAAAATAGGTCTCCCTAAATCGCGGTATGAGGGGAGACTAACTGGAAAAGGCACGCTTGGAAGAGACTCAATAATATGCAGGGACGGATATTCTTGGTCCCAAGCACACTACACAGTTCTACAGAACTCTAACTTGGTGACCCCGTATGTCGATGAACACAAGAACAGTCTGCGCTCCAAACACCCGGAGCAGTGCGACGACTGGATTACATGTGAACACATCAGGACTTTCAGCAGTTGGTTGGAAACACGTCTCAGAGGTGACAACACTATTTGTGATGAGCTGTACTTGTTGTCCAGGGGACCATCTTTGACTGTATTGATTTACAAAGGATACGAGATAAATGGGAATACATTTTACGATTGACCAAGATCAAAAGAGCACCAACCAAAACAGCGGTGTCCGCTTTGATGCAACAACCGAGAGGGGAAAGGACACATATTATGGTTACATAGTGAACATATGGGAACTTGACTACGAACATGATTTTAAGCTCCCTTTGTTTAAGTGCAAATGGGCCAATCTGTCAGGAGGCGGGGTACAGGTAGACCCACAGTACGGAATGACAACAGTGGATCTGAAAAATCTTGGGTACACTGATGAACCGTTTGTCCTAGCCAATGATGTAGCACAGGTTATCTATGTGAAGGACATGTCTACCAGACCGAGAAAAAGAAAAGGTAAGGAAGCGAATACATCATACGATGAGCCAAAGCGCCACATAGTTCTTTCAGGAAAAATGGACATCGTGGGAGTGGAGGGCAAGACCGACATGTCTGAAGATGATGAAAAGTTTCATGAAATTCCTTCCTTCAAAGTCAAGGCTGACCCAAGCATCCTGATAAACGATGAAGATTATCCATGGTTACAGCGCAATAAGCAAATGATACAAGCGTAAAAAAAATGAAGACTTTCCCCCGCAACTATTATGATGATACCATGCCAACTTTGTAACAGACGAGTATGATACCATTGTCCGTTTTATACATGCACATGCTATGTGGGTGAAATTATGATACCATGCCAACTTTCAACTTTTTCAGAGTTCATTGGTCCCGGTTCGTCTGGACCTTTTGGTCCCGGTTCCACGCACGAACTGGGACCAATGCGCCTCGCCCCTGGCCCATGACCATTAGTCCCGGTTTGTGCCACAAACCGGGACTAAAGGGTTGGTCCTCGTTGCGGTCAGAGTTTAGTCCCACCTCGCCAACCGAAGGACGCTCACACCGGTTTATAAGCCCGTCCCTCTCTGCCTTGTTAAGCTCCTCTCAAAGTGAAAATAGATGCCCATATACAGGGAATTTGACCTAAATTCATAGAAATTTATTATGAATTTAGGTTGAATTTTCTCTATAGGCGCATCTATGTTCATTTTTTAGTAAAGTTAATCACAAACTTGTGATTCACACAAATTTCAAAGAATTCAAATTTTAACTATTCAAATTTGAAAACTAATGGCACTAACAGAAAGTTTATAATTTTTCTTAAAACTAATGGCACTAACAGAAAGTTTATAATTTTGCTAACCTAAAAGCAAAAAGAATTAAAAAATAAAGCAAAAACCAAAGAAAAAAAATAATGCAAAAAACAAAACAAAAGAACTGGAAAAAAATAAAAATAGCAACAATAAGTATTTTGTTGTAAGTAGAAACAAAATAAAATAAATAAAGCAACAAAGAAACCAAAAAAAAGTGTTTTCAAATTTGAAAACTAATGGCACTAACAGAAAGTTTATAATTTTTCTAAAACTAAAAGCAAAAAGAATTAAAAAATAAAGCAAAAACCAAAAGAAAATAAATAATGCAGAAAACAAAACAAAAAACTGGAAAAAAAATAAAAATAGCAACAATAAGTATTTTGTTGTAAGTAGAAAGAAAATAAAATAAATAAAGCAACAAAGAAAACAAAAAAACAAAAAAAGTGTTTTCAAATTTGAAAACTAATGGCACTAATAGAAAGTTTATAATTTTTCTAAAACCAAAAGCAAAAATAATTAAAAAATAAAGAAAAAAACAAAATAAAATAAATAATGCAAAAAAAAAACTGGAAAAAAAATAAAAATAGCAACAATAAGTATTTTGTTGTACGTAGAAACAAATAAATAACAAAGAAAACAAAAAAAACAAAAAAGTGCCACCTACAGGGCCCCCACGGCCTGAATACGACTAGAAACCCTACCATGGGCCAGGATTCAGGCCCGCAGGAGGCCCAGTAGGCCCACAGGCAGATAAAGTGACTTTAGGCCCGTAAGCCTGCATTTGAGAGGAGCTCGAAGTGGTCAGCGCAGCAGCGCTTATAAACCACTGTCGAAGCTTCTCGACTAGCGAGGTGGGACTAAACATCTCACTGCACCGCGCCAGTTCCATCACGAGGCCTTTGGTCCCGGTTGGTGCTACCAACCGGGACTAAATGGGTGCATTGGTACCGGCTCATGGCATTAACCGGGACCAATGCCCCCCTTTAGTCCCGGTTGGTGCCACCAACTGGGACCAAAGGCCGCCGCTTCCCGCCCTTTGGGCTGCTGAAAAGAGAAAGGGCTGCTGAAAAGAGGCCTCTGGTCCCGGTCGATGGCACCAACCGGGACTAAAGGTAGGCATTGGTCCTGGTTGATGCCACGAACCAGGACCAAAGCCTTTCCTATATAACCAAACACTTAGGAAATTTCCCCCCACCCGCCATTCTTCTCTCGAACGCCGCCAGGCTGCTGCGCTGCTCCTCGACGCCGGCCCCTATCCCGATGTCGTCGTCGCCGCCCGCTCGCCGTCGCCCGTGCCCTTGTCCGACGCCGTCGCTGCTCGCCGCCCTGCCCCGACGCGCGTCGCGAGCCTCGGTCCGCCCCCGTCGTCGCCCTGCCCCGCCCCCTTCCTCGCCGGCCGTCGCCCCTGCCCCGTCACCGTCCTCGCGGCCGAACGCGCGCCCCCTGCCCCGTCGCCGTCCTCGCCGCCGAACCCGCGGCCCTGCCCCTCCCTTGGTCCGGCTGGCGCCCCTCCCCTGTTTTTTTCATATATTAAATGCTTTTTTTCTTCAGATTATATATATACATGTGAGTATATGTATTGTGTATATTGCTTCTTTTCAGATTTTTTTTCATATATATGATGATTTTTATTTTGCTTTTTTTTATAAAAATGTATATATGTTTGTATGTTCTCTGTGTATATATGTTCATATATGCAAAAGTTAGATTTATATATTTATAAAAGGATTATCTATATATGTTCCCTGATTTAGTACATTTTAGGTTAGTTTCATTTTTAGAAATTTTTTATATATTTAGAGAGGAAAAAGGAAAATAAGAAGAGGAAAAAGGAGAAGAAGAGGAGAGGAAGAGAAGGAAGAGGAGAAGAAGAAAGGAATAGAGGAGAAGAAGAAGAAATAGAAAATTCTATTTTTTCTTCTTCTCCTCTATTCTATTTTTTCTTCTTCTCCTCTATTCCTGTCTTCTTCTCCTCTTTTTCTTCTTTTTTTTCTTCGATCTTCTCCTCTAGCTATTCCTTTCTTCTTCTCCTCTTTTTATTTCTTCTTCGTTTTCTTATGTTTTATCGGGTCTGTCGTCGTTGATATACCCCTCCCGATAACATCAACACGAGGGGGGGGGGGGTTGATATACACCCTCCCTGATAATATTATTTTCCCATGTACGTATGTCGTGTCGATATAAACTCCCGATAACTTCAACACGTGGGGGGGGGGTCGATATACCCCCTCCCCGATAATATTATTTTCCCATGTACGTATGTCGTTGTTGTCGATATAAACCCCTCCCGATAACTTCAACACGTGGGGGGGGGGTCGATATACCCCCTCCCGATAACTTCAACACGTGGGGGGGGGGTCGATATACCCCCTCCCGATAACTTCAACACGTGGGGGGGGGTCGATATACCCCCTCCCCGATAATATTATTTTCCCGTGTACGTATGTCGTCATTGTCGATATAAACCCCTCCCGATAACTTCAACACGTGGGGGTGGGTCGATATACCCCCTCCCCGATAACATTATTTTCCCGTGTATGTATCTCGTCGTTGTCGATATTACCCCCTCCTTGAAGCGTTCTCGAGGACACCCCAAATCCTTGAAGCGTTGTCGAGGCCACCCCAAACCCTAGAGAAGCAGCGTTGAGGCCACTAATATGATTCCTTATTGTGATTAGCTAGCTAGTTCTACGTTTGCCACTAATATACCCGAGCAGCCAGCCTCCTCCTTCTCCGCCTCGTCAGCAAGGGCGGAAGAGACCCGCTGCCGTTCCGGCTGCTCCGGCGCGTCGTAGTCCTTCTCCTCCGCCTCGTAAGCAAGGAAAGAAGACAGCCGCAGCCGCTCCGTCTGCTCTGCCGGCATCTAGCAGTACAGCCCGATCCGGGAGGAAATAAAGATTCGGTCCTTCTCTAAAGACTCCAGAGAAGTTACCATACGAGATGACCCCGGAGGAGAACGCGAAGATCGTGCGAACAGAAGTCACAAACTGGTTTCAAGGGGTGAAAGCAAAGAAACATCCACTTCCGGAGGAGAAGGTAGATCCGGTGAAAGCGAAGCGCACTCTGGCTGCCCTGAGAAAACCACCAAAGTCTCCACCGAAAGGCAACTATGAGCGCATTATTGGAAAGACATTTGTTGAAGCGGAGCGGTCGGGAAGTACTGTCAGTGATCAAAGGATAAAAGAACGACGAGCTGGGAAACAAATTGCCCAGCTCGGCGAACAAGCGAACCAATTGTGCCCCCCCGGTCAAGGTGCCTAGCGACATCGTCGCTAATGACCCGAGGATGGTGCCCGGTTATAGCAATCTTGGAGATTACCTGCCCGACGATGTACATTATGATTTCTTGGAGGTGGAGGCGGTACACAGATTCGAGTACGGGAAGCCTCTCGTCAATGATGAAAGATCTCTAACAACGATGATGCGAAGATTGCATGATTGGTACATGAAAACCTGCAGAGAGTCTGGGGGGAGGAATACTTTGACGCTGAGAGTTAGAGAGGAGCATGACCTCATTGGAATTGAACTATTGAATTATCCATTTGAGGAGTTCTTTCAGTTTTTCAATCAAAGGGCCCTTGATAAAGCAACGGTCACCTGCTACTGTCTGTAAATACTACTACTTCTGTCATTAAGTCTCTATATATAGGTCAGCTCTTTCATTGCATGTATTTATAATTATCCTCACTATATTATGCAGATTGAAGATCGCCGAATTGAAGAAAAGATAAGTCGGTGATATTTGGTTCATTAACACAAATCTCATAGATGCAACTAAGGTTAAATTTCATGCCGAAGATACCGAGGCCAACTTGCTACGATCGTTGGTAATAAATGAAAAAAAAAGATATAATACTCTTTCCTTACAACTTCAAGTGAGTGTTACTGTCCTGTGCATATTCAGTTTCCCTTATATATTAGTCCAGGTTATAGTAATGTAATTGATGAGTTATGCATGCGTGCGCAGTTTCCACTATATTTTCCTAGAGATTAAGCTTGAGCAGGGACTAGTAACCGTCTTAGACTCGAGACGAAAAGATCCCCAGGAGTATGCGGACATGACTGAAATCCTCGAGAAGTAAGTTAAATCGATCATTATCCACCATATCAGCAACTTTGTTCATTTTCTGATATCAAGTAATTGTTTTCTTTGTCTGGCAGGGTTTGGAGAAAATTCACCAGAAAAGCTCCGGGACTGCCGAAGAAGCTGCAATTTAGATACCTGAAAGTAAGTACTATAGTAGCATGTTCCGCGCGTCTCCTAGTGATTCAAGCGCTAGTTTCATCAATACCATTTGGCATGCTTGCTTATCAGTTTGATTGACCTCTGTTTCTTGTAAAGTGGTTGTGACAGGATCAAGGGAATGATTTCTGTGGATACTACGTTTGCGAGTCCATCCGCTACACGACCTGTGAACGGGGGTACACTGAAGAACAATATGAAGTGCGTAAGCAATAATATTCACAATTTTATTTTATTACCATCATTTGTGTTGAGTTTCATTTATTCATACTTGTTTTTATTCATATTTGTGTTCGTCGCTGATGGGCTCGCGAATCTGCTCAAGAAAGAAGTTGAAGAAGGTAATATAACCCCCTTAAAAGTGGCTCGGAGCAGTCCGGACATGTCTAACCTTATTTTCGCCGATGATAGTCTGTTATTATTCAAAGCTTCAACGGATCAGGCTAGGAAAGTTAAAAGACGCCCTCACCCTGTTCCAGAAGGGTACGGGGCAATTGTTGAGCCAAAGCAAATGCTCTCTCCTTGTCAGTGAGGTGTGCCCGACGGAAGTCTAAAATGGGATAAAGGATATTCTAGGAGTGGAAGAAGATACCTTTGAAAGTAAATACCTAGGCCTTCCTACCCCAGATGGCAGAATGAAAAATGAAAAGTTCATTGGATGTCCTGGGAAAATATGACCAAGCACAAGAGAGATGGAGGCATTGGTTTTCGAGACATGAAATGCTTTAATCAAGCTCTCCTGGCCCGTCAGTGTTGGAAGCTTATTCAACAACCAGACAGCCTATGCGCAAGAGTGCATCGCCGATGCCTCGCCGTCCTAGAGAGGTATTGAGTTTGGGCTAGAGCTTCTAAAGGAAGCTTAATCTGGCGAGTGCGAGACGGGAAGAGCATCCAAATCCAGAGAGATAATTGGATACCCAGGAAGGAAGGATGTAAAACCGCGGGGTTTATAAGACGGTCAAGAATCAGGTGGGTAAACCAACTGATGATGGAGGACTCCAGGGACTGGAACATGGAACTGGTAGACCAAATATTCAACAAATTTGATGCGGAAGAGATTGAGAAAATAAGAATCCAAGGTCGTGAGGTGGAGGATGTGATAGCCTGGCACTATGAGAATACTGGTATTTTCATGGTCAAAAGTGCATATAAACTGTCTTACAGAATCAGCCGGAACTACAATACTGGAGCTTCCTCTTCGGCAAATGAGGTAGGAGATAGATGCATATGGGACACCATTTGGAAGTCCAAAGTCCCTCAAAAGATTAAGGTGTTCGGATGGTGTGCAGCCACATAGTCACTGGCCACTAAGCATAATGCTTTTAGGCGTACAATTGCCACCGATAATACCTGTGATCTTTGCCGGAATGGAATAGAGGATGAGTATCACGCTCTCATCGCTTGCACAAGAAGGAGGGCCTTGAGGCATGAACTAAGGTCGGTCTGGGATTTACCAAAAGAAGAAGCCTTTAGGGATACTGGAGATCTTTGGTTTCAAATGCTGCTGGGCACGCAAAGCGAGGCAACCAAACGGAGGATCCTACTTATGTGTTGGCAGGCATGGAATCTGCGTAACGATGTGATTCACGATTCTGGGAAGGAGACTGTGACTGGATCGGTGCGTCTTCTAGTCAGATATGAAACTGAATTTTTGGAGGCCCAGACAGTCACTGAAATTGAAGCCTTGGTGCCTCTCCCAAGCACTGGTCTCCTCCGGCCCCTGGGTGGGCAAAGCTAAATTCGGATGCAGCCTTTTTAGCAGACACAGGTGACAGCTGGGGCAGTGTTGTGGCCCGCGACCCCCAGGGTCTGGTCTTTTTCTCAGTTTGCCAACGCCTGAAAAAATGCAGCTCAGTAGAGAAGGCTGAGGCAGGAGCTATCCTTTGTGGTCTGAAGGAACTTGCAAAGAGATACAATGGAAGAATCATATTGGAGACTGAGAACGCTATAGTTGGTAGAGAGCTGAGAAGCACCACGGTTGGAATTTCAAAATGCTACCCCATACTGACGGACATCAGGCAAACACTGGAACATTTTGCTGATTACCAGATTAGTGTGGTTGGGAGGAAGCTCAACAAACTGGCTCATGAGCTAGCTTTCCTAGCGAGAACAGCAGGCAACCAAGCTCTAGCTGGGTCAGTCCCGGAGAATCTTAAAGATCTGTTTCTAGCTGAGTGTAATCCTACCCATTGAGTAGCTTGTTACTCATTGGATCTCAAAAAAAAAGTGAGAAATCCAGCTCCAAATTTTTTTTTTCTGAACAATCGTGATGGGCGTGTGCTGGATGACGCGTCCGAGTTTCTACATCAGGTAGGGCTTTGGGCTGCACCTGGGCCAACCTCACCTGTATACGATAGTATACGACAGGGAAGACGAGTCAAGGCACAAGACGGGACACACTCACATTATATGCAGCTAACCTACTATAGCCGGATCTCGCGAGTTGGATGGTTAGAGGGACAGTAGTATCCCCAGCCCATCATCGTTCAAGTCGTGGTGCTCGCATTATTTTTGGATTTATTTCAGGATTTCCGGCGATGCGCTTTCAGTGGGTGGAGACGTTCCCGTCGACGACGAGACGCCTACGGTGATTTCGTAAATCTCAAGATGATAGGAGACGTTCCCGCCTATGATGATTTCCGGTGATGCGATTTGAGTGGGAGGAGACATTCCTGCCGACGATGCGCTTTCATAGGGATGAGTGTATGCGCATATGTATGAGCGCTTGCGTCTATATTGTGTTAAAAAAATCCGGATCTTAAAAAAAAACGTACTATAGCCTTGATGCCTCGCTGATAAAAAAAACGTACTATAGCCTCGATGCCTCGATGCCCAGAAAATGTCAGGAATCTCGAGGGGTGCTTCTCGTTGCTACAATGGACATATGATAATGTTGTCTTGTATCGTGGCGTGGCACACCGGCTCGCCTGGTACTTAGAAGTCGGGGCCTCACCAAACTATTACACCTTAGACTACCCACAATGAAAATAACATAGATAGTAACATCACACATATCTAGGTTAAATAGGTGATGTGGCATGCAATAAAAAAAAAATGAAAGTAGTAACATAGCTAGTTACTACTAGTATGAGTAACATCACACATATCAAGGCAAAATATGTCTATAGCCTAATAAATAAAGGGCTTCATGTTACCACACATATGTTACTCCCCATTATAGAGGTAGTAACATAGACTAATAACATGAGCATGTTACTAGTTTATGTTACTACCCATTGTGGCTAGTCTTAGACATGAGCACCCAGACCGATCTTGTCTCCTTGACGGAGATCTCAGGCCCTATGCACAGACATGCCAACAATGGTAGCATTGCCCCCCCCCCCCCCCCCCCCCCCGATTTTCACTGGGTGGGCCCGCTTCATTAAGCCAAATCTCAGCCAATCAATGCTAACCAGCCCGTTAAACGTCCATAAACAGTTTGCATCTATTGACCAATCAAATTAACACACTCTGTAAAACCCTGTAATTTACTTATACGTGTAGCATTACTGCTTTTTTTTTGTCGATGTGATGTACTGTACTTTGGTTAATTTATTTATCTTATTAGATAGATCCGAGTTTGAACCGATATGGACTCTCAAGACGAGTCCATGGTAGAAAGTACAGCAAACCCCCGCAAAAAAAAAAAAAGAAAGTACAGCAAACCAAAACGTGGATAATTAAGACCAGAACTCCAGATCCAATAACATCTGACGCTAGATATGTATTCTGGCTATGCATAGCACAACCAGACCTCAATTGATCGATCGCATTACACCGTAATTCCTACGTACGTAGCCGGGGATCGAAGATGGACGAGATCACGGTGGCATCGAGCGCGCTCCCGGACGACGTCGTCCTCGAGGTCCTCATGCGCGTCCCGGACGCCGGCACGCTGTTCCGGTGCGCCGCGGTGTGCAAGCGGTGGCGAGGGCTCATCGTAGACCGGTCCTTCCTCCGCCGTCGCTGGGCGGCGAGCGCGTCCTACTTCAGCGGATTCTTTGCTCGAGAGCGACAGTGCCAAGGAGAACATGACGATGACGTTGCTGAAGCCAGCTCCCCGCCGATCTTCGTCCCGGTGCCGCGGTCCGCAGCCAGTCCTGCTCCTGCCCGCCATCCCCTCACCTCGTTTCTAGTCCCCGACATGGCCGGCCTCTTGGCCGGATCGGAGCCGCTAACCGCTCGCAACGGTCTCCTCCTGGTACGCCTCAGCCCCTGCGCCGCCGGAGGTGGTGGCCCTATCCGTCTGGCTGCGTGCAACCTGATCGCCGGCACTTGCGACGTGCTTCCTCCACTGGACAGCGGGTCCTCCTCGCCCGTAGGCTACACCATCCTAACCGGCGAAGACTGCTTCTCCTCGCCTCCGCCATCGCCTGCGCCCAACTATTCCACCTTCTTCAAGGTCCTAATCTTCGGCCTCAGACACATCCGAACTGGGAGGCTTGGGCATGGCCACTACAATCTCCACATGTTCTCATCATCATCGTCGAGCTGGAGTTTGCGTATAGAGTTTGACGATTTTTACATCACGCGGGGCGATAACGGCGAGCAGTGGCCGTACATGGAGCATAGCATCGTCGTGGACCGTGGCGTGGCACACTACCTCCTCACAAAGTGGCCAGACCAACATCGCCTGCCATCTTACACTGTTGACATGAAGGGCTACGTCTGCGTAAGGGAGCTATGTCTCTCGTCTAACGAACCAACCGCCGACACTCATCTTCTGGCCCTCGTCGGCGGCGAACGCTCGCTCTTTTTAATGTTCGCAGAGGAAAGCCTCCGGATGGAGATCTGGACATTTAGAGGTGACGATGGATACGACAACTTAGACTGGATTTACAAGGGGGTGATGGAGCTGAAACCACCCAAGAACAGACGGATTGATGACGTGCTATGGGTGTGGTTGGGAGAAAAGAGCAACACCTTGCTTATCATGGATTGGGACCTCCGCGCGTACCTTGCTAATCTCGAAACTGGGGCGATGGAGGAGATGACGGAGCTGTTTTACAACACGGTTCCAAATGCCGTGCCTGTAGAGATAGATTGGCCGGCTTTATTCAGGACTCGGCTCGGTAGACACATATGCTAAACTTAAAAAATTTCAGGATGCAATTTTGTAGAATTTGTACAATTTGTACGAATTGAAACTTTTAGAGAAGAATTAGGACCACCAATGTATTTTACTCCTGATTAGTTAGTCTGCTCGTGGTTGTTATACGTATAGGAGTAATAAGTTATAAACATGTGCTATACCTGTGTGTGACCAAACATATAGCTATATGAATCAAAATTTTATTATGTAAAGGCCGTATTTATGCAACGCCTTTCTATAACAAACATTTTTAGATGTTTTATAACATGCATTGTTATGGCCACATTAGGCGCTGGTTGAATCGTCCACTGCCATTGTCATTGATGTTCTGTCATATTTCGCCATATGTCGTCGCTCGCCGGTTAGAACATCAACCGTCGCTGGTTCGAGCACCCGCCATCGCCGGTCATAGCAACCGATCTCACTGGCAGTACTATCGTCACCCTGTGCTAGTTGCATCTTCGAGCACTCCCCCCTCAGGGCCCGCGACAGCTCGCTGCCGGCTTCCCAGCAACGTGATGGGAGCCAAAAGCTGGCTTTGTAGCCAACTGTGGGTAGCCGCACTGTACCAGCTCCTGCCGGTCGCAGGGAAAGTTGTAGCTCGCCAGCTTTCTCACACGTTTATAAGATAGGCAACCACCAAGACCACCCCTCGCCTAAGTCAAGAATGCTACATGCCCGGATCAAGGCATGCCCGAAGCCGCTGGCCACCAACGCCTCTGCATGGGTCCCCGTCCAGAATCTTCATGAGGATGTCGAGAGAACCGTCGTCGAAAACCGAACCGGGAGCTTCGTCGCGCACCATGGGCAAGCCGCCGTTGTGCCATCACCCGTTGCGTGCACGACGACACCCACGCCACTCCATAAACCACCGCCCACAACCTAAAGTGCTTCGCGAAGATGCCACTGTGGAATTTATAGGATGATTGAATATATTGTATTTTATTGTTGTATTGATCTGACCCTTGTATGGGGTATATATAGAATATATAAGGGGTAGAGACTTGGAGTACAAGACAAGTTATGCACGGTTTAAACCTATTCAATCTCTAAGTCCTAATCTCTAACTAAATATAGTAATACATCTAACATTCCCCCTCAGTCATAGCTGGAGTGAAGCGGACGATTACGACTGAATTTGAAGTTTTGCGCTTCCGACGTCTTCTCCGATGCATCATTATCAACTGCGCCTCTGATGGGTTGGCACCTAGGGCGGTGACTGCGTCCCCTTCTGATGCCTCCCTGGACTCTCCTCTATTCCCTCCCGCAGTCACAGCGGGAGTGGCGTGGACGCTGTGATGACGCGGGCCCTGTTGACTGGAGTTGTTGCCGCTGTGTTGTTGTAGACCAAGCCATTAATGTCGATGTCGATGTAGCTGATCATGGTGATGTAGGCATGGTCGATGCAGTCGTGGTCTATGGTGTAGTCATCGTGGATGATGAAGCCGCACAAAGCCGGAGGCGCAAAAAAAAAAACGCTATAACGGAGCTGCAGACGTGGACAAGGCACCATGCGAATGTCAGAGGGTGTCATCGGCGATGAGTCCACCGGTTTTGCCAAGACCGGAGGAAACCCATTGAGCACACATCGGTTTTGCCAGAACCGTATGGCCGTGTAGAGGTCGTCACCATAGTGACGCCGTGTCGATGCAGTCGTGCCGTCGTGGATGACGCGGTCGATGCTGTCGTCGTGACGCGGTCGATGCCGTCGTCGAGGTCGCGTCTTGCAGAAAAGTCTGTTAGAGGACGCTAGGTGTCCCTCTTGTGGACAAGGCAGCAGCAGTGTGTTGACGAAGATGTTAGTGAAGACCATGTTAATGAAGACCTTGACGATGAAGTGTGGGTGATGACGTCCAAGTTACATAATAAAATATAATATATACCGGCACGAACCTTCGCATAAAATCAAGGGTCTGTCTAGGGTACACCTATATGACTTAGATGTGCAATATTTCATACACATCTAGATGTGCCTTAGCAAACCCGTAAATTTTTGTAGTATCAAAATCCAGAAAGCATATTCTTTTTTGTAACCTCTTGTTGTATTACAGAGGATGACGTGGTTCTATATTTTTTTCTACTTTTTCTACGGGGTCTTTTTTTTCTACTTAAACAAGATATTTCTAGTGCTATATAGTGAAGCTCTTGATGAATCAAACAAACAGACAACTGAAACTGTTACAATTTGAAACATACAACATGTAAGATTGTACGTGATCAAAATAGGTTGCCGACTGTCAGGAATTTGGCTTAGACCGAGTACAACGTCACAGAAAGTTCTAAACACCTAAGTTCCACGACGACTCCCCAAGAGGGAAAACGGCATAGGGGTCGCTGCTGCCGAGTCCATAAGGGACAAGAAGGTTCACCTGGAACCCTGTCACAAAGAGGAGCACCATGACGATGTCTTCAGTAAGATAGCGACGCTCGCAAGCATCCTCGTTGTCGGCGACAAAGCGCAGAGCTTTCGCTTGGCAGCTTCCCTTTGCCACACGAGGTCTTTAGGACAGGCGCACCGAGTTCAGCTCCCCAGGTTCGGATCAGAGCGACACCACTGCCAAAGATAGGGAGAGCGCCCGAGCCACTCAGTGCTACCCTCCCGCCGCTCACACGAGAGCCACACCTACATGATGCCCGCTGAAGAGCCAGCCATGCGAACCGCCATCCGAAGCTGCCGCTCTGGTGTCCACGTCCAAGCCACCATCATTCGCGACATCATGGAGCACCAACCTCCAAAGGAGGAAAGAAAGGGGTCTTCTTTCATTCCTTGCCTGGCATCAGTCTTGGAAGGTAACGTAGTAGTTCTACGTGATCCGGTTATTTTGGGACCGGCATTGTATGAGTGCTACCTCATCATCTTGTATTATTCGACCGTGTACTTGATTCGGTGATTACTTTATATATAAAGTGGGATGAAAATCTGTTTCGAGAGGGATTTGGGTAATTTTGACAGCCCCACCGCTTGTTCCCCCCCCCCCCCCCCCCCCCCTACGGGCGTTGATAGGACCGCGAGATGTCGGCACTAGAACGGCCGTCCGTTCCATGGGGACCGGCCTGCTTAATTACTTGATGTCGGCACGCGTAGATCCAAGGAGCGAATCGTCCACCACCTCACGTCCATATGGCTTTGGTGGCACAATATGCCCATATATATGCACATCCCTGTAGTTGCTAGCCAAGATCAACAAGTACTCCCTAGAAGCTGCCAGCCATGGCCGCCAACAACCACCGCATTGTGCCGCTGCTGCTGCTGCTCCTGCCACTATTCACGCTGGCGGCCGCCGGGCATCCGTCTCTGCCGTCGGACAAGCAATGCCCTCCGACCCCACCCACGCCGCCGACCCCGCCAACACCGCCCACTCCGCCCGGGGGGCAGACCCCGCCGACACCGCCAACCCCGCCTACCCCACCCACGCCGCCGTGCCGAAGGCTGCTGACACGCTGAAGATGCTGGTGCCCGTACGTGTACGTTCGTGGTGCTGCCCATCGCCATGGAGGCCGCTGGACGACAACGACTGCGGTTGCTGTCCTCCGCCTTCGACTGCCTGCCCTTAACTCCATCAATTAGTATCACCTTCCACCTTTGTTTTGGCCTCTTAGGCTTGTCGCAATTTGTAAGTTTTATTATTTCCTGCAAAAATGATTTTTTTTACTGCAAATAGACTTTATTTCTCAAATAATAGACATGTCATTTACATGCAGATGAGAAATAAAATCAGGGATCTCATCATCCCAAGAACTAGAAGATCTAATAGTAAAAGAGTTCTTTGCTAATTCATCTGCCACCTGATTGGCCTCTCTATAGCAATGTCTGAAGGATATGGACGCAAAGTCCATCATAAGTTGTTTACACTCTGTGATAATAGCTACCTTCGGGCCTAAATAATTATCAACTTGGTTCAGCGAGTCCACTGCGAACGAACAATCTGATTCAATTTCTATGTTGTTGCATCCAATGTGAGTTGCCAAGTATATCCCGTTTCTGATGGCAGTTAGCTCAGCTGAGTCAACTCCACTGATGTTTGAAACAAACCAACTTGCTGCAGCAATAAAATCACCCCGGTAGTCCCAAGCCACAACACCACAAGCACCTGAAAGTGTTTCATACTGAAAGGAAGCATCAACATTTATCTTCACGATCCCATATCCTGGTTTCCTCCACATGTGGTCGTTCTTACGTATTGGTCCTTTGGGTATAGTTGACCTGAGGAAATTTGTCGCCAAAACCTTGATGGCTAGTGCAGTTTTTTCCGGTGTTTGGACTTTGACTCCCTTTACTATATGTCGGCGCTGCCACCATATATACCATGCTGCTACAACAGCAAGCTCCGCCGTTGGTACCTCCGCATCATTGCCCTGAAGCTTTGATAAAATTTCCATCGTAATAGATCCTGATCTGTCCTCGACGACAGCTTTCCGTATGACTTGTAGCAAGCCCAGCCGCTCCCAAACATCCGTCGCTCGTCGGCACCTAAATAAGCAGTGTTGAATGTCTTCTGCTCCGACTAAACAAACTGGACATTGAGCTGAGCATGGGATGTGTCGGCTTGCTAATACACCAAAGCATGGGAGGGTGCCATGCAAAACTTTCCATGCAAAATGTTTTATCTTCCCTGGTATTTTCAGCTTCCACATATCCTTCCAAACTGAGTTTATATTTTATGTACCTTACCCATCAGCTCGCACCCACTGTGCCCCATGTTGATGTTCAAACTCCTTATGATAAGCCGATCGCACGGAAAACGTGCCTGATCGTGTATAGTTCCAAGCCACAAAGTCTTCCAACAAGTGATAATTCAAGGGGATTTGTAATATCCTATGAACATCAACAGGAGAGAACACATCACGAATTAGATCCTCATCCCACTGGCCTGTGTACGGATTTATTAACTCATCAACCTTTGAAAGCATTGTTGCACCCCTATTCATGATTACTTTCCTTGTGACACTTGATGGAATCCATGGATCATACCAGATATCAATTTGAGCTCCACTTCCAACACGCCAAATGCAACCCCGCTTAAAAGTCTGAATACCTGCGACAATACTTTGCCAAGTATAAGAAGAGCCTTTTTTTGGTCCAGCTTTCAATATGTCACCATCTGGGTAATATTTTGCCCTCAGAACTTGCGCACACAAAGAATCCGGGTTTTGGATTAGTCGCCAACACTGTTTTGCTAACATAGCAAGATTAAAACTGTGCAAGTCTCTAAAACCCAATCCCCCTTCCTTCTTCAGAATACACAACCTCCACCACGCAAACCAATGCATTTTCTTTTTCTCCTCATTGTCACCCCACCGGAACCCAGCAATTTCATCAGTGATAGACTTACAGATTCCTTTAGGCAATTTAAAAACTGACATTGCATAAGAAGGTATTGCTTGGGCTACCGACTTTACCAGTACCTCTTTACCTTGCATCAAGAGTGTTTTCTCCTTCCACCCCTTCAACCTCTGGCAAACTCTATCGATCAAGTGCTGGAAACAGTCAGTTCTGTCGACTCCCACCATTGTAGGGAGACCCAAGTATGTGTCGGATAGAGCTTCTGTCTCAATATTTAATTCTGTACACACATTATCCCTGGTATTGACATTAGTATTAGGACTAAAAAATATACTCGATTTAGCATTACTAACTAGTTGCCCAGAACTAGCACAATATGTGTCAAGAATCCTTTTGAGTGTACTTGCATTATGAGAGTCCGCCTTCATTAGGATCAAGGAGTCATCTGCAAACAGTAAATGTGAGATAGGGGGAGCATTTCTACAAACACTGACCCCTTCCAGACCTTCAATTTCCTGTTCATGAGCTAATAAGCTTGAAAGACCCTCATAGCACAAGAGAAATAAATAAGGTGATAATGGGTCGCCCTGTCTGAGCCCTCTCGTGGGAGCGAATTCTTCAGTTTCTGTATTATTGAACCGGACCCTATAGCTTACTGAAGATACACACTCCATGATAAGCTCCACCCAATGTGCATGAAATCCCATACGCAACATTATTTTTTCCAAGAAGCCCCACTCAACACGGTCGTAGGCTTTGTTCATGTCCAGCTTCACGGCACAAAATCCATTTGATCCATGTGTTTTTTTCTTGATTGCATGAAAACACTCATAAGCTACCAACACATTATCAGTAATAAGTCTGCCTGGGACGAAAGCACTTTGTGTTGGAGATATAATTTCAGGAAGGATTCGTTTTAGTCTGTTTGCAAACATTTTTTAAATTATTTTATAAACCACATTGCAAAGACTGATTGGCCTGCAAAAAATGGTTTATGTAAAGTATGTTTATCAAGCTTCAAAAACCAGATGAATTTTTTCCCACCATCGTGACAGCCTCCACATCGTTAAGCCCTTGGGCCACACGTCAGCCATACCCGTACAATTTCTTTTGGGGGGAACCTTAGTCGTACAATCACACAGATTGGAAGACGAGTCCAAGTGTTGCTAAAAAAAGGGGGGGAAGACGAGTCCAAGTAACATGAAAGATTCCCCAAAAAAGAAAAAAGCGAACATGAAAGATTCCCCAAAAAAGAAAAAAGAAAGATTCCCCAACACGAACATGAAAGATTCCCCAAAAAAGAAAAAAGCGAACATGGGAGATACAACGGCGGCCATGCTGCTCCCGGACGACATCATCCTCGAGATACTTCTCCGCGTCTCTACCGATTCCGCTACCCTGTTCCGCTGTGCTGCCACGAGCAAGCGGTGGCGCGCTCTCATAGCTGACCGCCCCTTCCTCCAAAGCTGCTGGACGGCGAACGCTAGACACCCGTCACTCCGCCTTGGCTTCTTGATTCAGCAACAATGCAACAAGGAGGACATCAACTCCCCTTACCCGCCGCTCTTCGTCCCGCCACTGGGGTCGGTACGGTGCTCGGCGCTCGCCCCCGCCTCCTCACCGACATCCTATCTTGCGTCCCGGATGGCCTCTTGGATGGTGCGAAGCCACTTGCTGAGCGCCATGGCCTACTCGTCGTACGTCTCTTCCGTGGTGTCCTCGGCAACTCGGTCTGCATTGCCGTGTGTGACCTACGAGTTGGCGCATGCAACGTGCTCCCCCATCTTGCGTGCGAGGCTTCCTTCATCACTTGCACTATTGTAACCGGTGAAGACTGTCCCTCCGTGCAAGGGAAACGTCCATCGTCTTCGGGATACTACTCGGCCTTTTTCAAGGTGCTAGCCCTCGTCGTCAGTGGCCACAAGCGCGACGCCAACGAGGAGTGCAACCTCTACACCTTCTCCTCCGCAGAGCCTACCTGGGGTGTGCCCACAAAGTGTTTCGAGAAAATGTCGGGGATCTGCAGGGGCGGCTTCTCGCTGCTCCAATGGAAATATGATAATGCGGTCGTGTGTCGTGGAGTGGCACACTGGCTTGCCTGGTACTTATCGGAAGTCGGAGTCTCAACTAAATATTACTCCTTAGACGTGAGTGCCGAGACCGACCTTATCTCCTTGAAAGAGATCTCAGTCCCTTTATACCAACTTTCCGACAATAGTAGCATGCTGCCAATGCTCAGCGTCGCCGCGGACGGGTCTCTCGCAATGTTTTGCGCGCGCAAGGAATTTGGCATTTGGTACATAGACATGTGGACGCGGGGAAACGACACCGATAGTGGAGTCTGGCTCCGCACTAAGGCGGTCAAACTAAATGTTGAGGTTCGCCCTTATGCACGCATGTGGCGCAAAGAGAAGGGTGGTACGCTTCTCATCGTAGACGATTCATGGGTCGTGCGGTGGGTTGATATCGAAAACCTAAGAATGGAAGTAGAACATTTCCCGGGTGGCATAGGTTTGCAAGCCATGCCCATGCATGTCGACTGGCCCGTTTTGTTTTCGTCTCTGCTTGGTTAAGTTTGAACAGATAGATTCAAGTGTGATGAGTAAATTGCATGGTCTTATTTGTTTCCTAGGTATTTATTATAATCCAAAGAAATTTGGTTATTATGGTTTTATGAAAATATGGGTATCATATGAGCTTCAGTTTTACCTGAACATGCATTATAGTTAGCATATAATATAACATGTTGTATAATCCCACTATGTTTTGCTTAAAAATTCATGTCATGATCAAATTTCACCTTCTGTACTTCTAATTATCTTTGTCCTACTTTTTGAGAGATCCATTAAAGTGCTTGCCTGATCATCGATACGTACATGTCACTAGTACTCCCTCCGTTCTAAAATAGATGACTCTAACTTTATATTAACTTTAGTACAAAGTTAGTATAATGTTGGGTCATCCATTTTGAAACGGAGGGAGTACTAGCTAGTACAACATTACTAGTGATGGGTCCAATACACAAGCACACACTCTCATTGGTATTATAATGTTACCAGGCAGGCTGAATGTACAATGAGAAAAGCTACCCCGTGCATGATGTTAGGAATAGAGTCGCCGCCACCTTGCCACCGAAGGCATCGGCTTCCAGCCTCTCGCATGGAAGCGGAGCAGCAAGATGTTCAACGCCACTGTCCTTGGCAGCCTAGCAGAAAATCAATACATATGACTTAGATATGTAATATTTGGGTCACATCTAAATGTACTTTAGCAAAACTGATAGAATTTACAGAGTATCAAAAGTTGGAAAGCATATTCCTTTTTTGTAACCTCTTGTTGTTTTACATAGGATGATGGCATGATGCGGTTCTATATTCTATTCCTACTTTTTTCTGCGGGGTCTATTTTTTTTTCTACTTCAACAAGAATTTCTAGCGCTACATAGTGAAGCCTTTGATGAGTCAAATATAAAAGACAATTAAAACCGCAACAATCTGAAACTTAAACTTGTAAGATTGTACGTGATCACTGTTTGGGAGTAGATAGGCATTGAGCGCTATGTATGGTTAGGGTCCTACACGTGTCCCTCGTACGTACGGGAGTAGATAGGCATGCTTGATGTCGGCACGGGAAAATCCAAGGAGCGAATTGTCGACAACCTCCAATCCTCCATGCATGAGAGTCGGACGTCAATGGCTTTGGTGGCATGTACACCTATGACCTGTCTAAGCTAAGCACGTCCGTATATATGCATGTGCGTATCCCTGAGGTTGCTAGCCAAGATCAAAAGAAGTGCTCCGGCAGAGAGCTAGTAGAATCTGCCAGCCATGGCCGCCAACGCCGCCCGGGGGCAGACTCCGCCGACACCACCCACCCCGCCGACCCCACCTACGCCGCCGTACGTGCCGACGACTGACACGCTGAAGATGCTAGCATACGTACGTGTACGTACGAGTGCTGCCCATCGCCATGGAGGCGCTGGACGACGAGTGCGGCTGCGGTCCTCCACCTTCCACTGCTCTTAACTCCATCAATTTGTACCACCTTTGTCTTGGCCTCTTGGGCTTGTAGCAATTTCTAAGAATTATTTCCTGCGAAATAAAGGTTTATGTATGAATAGAATGAGTGTTCTTTTTATTCAAGGCTTCGATTACTAGTGTGAGCGCCCTCGCAAAAAAAAAGATTACTAGTGTGAGCGCATCATACATCTAAAGATTGAGATAAAAAACTAGTGCGTGTATGCCCATGAAGCTACATGCTTATATATTTTGGAGAGTGAATTCCATTTTTTTTACCTTGTAGTTGTACATTTGTGACACATATTGCCCCTTTGGTGCAACTTCTATAGAAATATCAGATTTTTGAGACTTTTAACATGGATTTCCCAAGTTTTTGCATTTTCCTTGTTTATGTTACATAGGATCGGCATGTTGCGTCAATCATTTGTAAAAAAAAATCTGTAAAGATTGGAGCACATCATTGAGCATCATGTTCAGAAAACATGGGTCAAAAGCTTCCATAATGGACATTCTAAACGAATTTCCACTTGATGGGGTAACTAGTATCATAAATGTACAACTACAGGGTAAAAAGTGTGTGGAAACATCGTACCCTTTGCTATGTGCACTACAGGAAGAACTCGGCTTATATCGATATAAACTCGGTTTATATATAAGCCGAGTAAAACTCCCGGCTTATATGACACGGTTTACACTCATCGGCTTATACGCTATAAGCTGAGTGCCAGTGGAAAAACTTTCGCTTTATATAAGCCGTGTGTTTATATGAGGTTTTCGGCTTACTAAAGTAACATGACGGCAACTGGGAGATAATGGCCACTTGTCACCGTCAGTATAAACCGAGTGCCTACAAGTGCTACGCGGTTTAAATATAAACCAAGTGCCTAAGCGAGCCGCACGGTTTAAATATAAACCGTGTGCCTGCATGAGCCACACGGTTTACATATAAACCGAGTGCCTACGAGCGCTACATGGCTTAAATATAAACCGAGTGTCTAAGCGCGCCGCACGGTTTAAATATAAACCTAGTGTCTACACGAGGTGCACGGTTTAAATATAAGGCGGGTGCCTTTGTATGTGGCTTATAGGCCATCCGCTGTTACACATAGCCATAGGGAAGTTACAACTCTTTGCTTCTTACTTCTATCAAGCCATAGGGAAAGTCTATGATGAATTTGGAAAACTAATTTTTTTTTTAGAGAAAAGGCCATAGCCCGACTTTATAAATAAAGCCACAAGGCAGAGTCACAAACCCAAACACCAACAAAGGGCGAAGCCACCAATAATTCACGATAACAGAACTAGGGACCAGGATCACGAACGTATGAGGGGTACATGGCAACCTGCCAGACACGGCACGCAGGACGGATGAGATAAAAGATAAAGCCACCAAGAAAGACGAAGAAACATCGACAAGCTAGGTCAGACTTCAGGATCCTGCCCATAAATAGAAGACGCCGAGGCCCGAATTTTAGAGATGAGCAGGTCCAGCGCTCCCCAGTCGTCCTCCTTAGTCAATGATCTCCAGTGCTGCAAGAAGATACAAGATTTGAAAAGAGAGTCAGCAGCCTTAGTAGGGAAGACGTGTTCGATCGTAAATTTGTTCCTAATCGTCCACAATGACCAACAGATCGCACCCAGGCCAACCCAGGAAGCCCTCTTAGTCACCCCAACCAGTGAGTTGGCAAGGTTTCTTGGCTCAGGAAAGGAGGAGGGATTCCAAGTAACCTGGAGCCAGGAACGGACACAGCTCCAGACCAGCTTAGCCAACACACAATGAAAAAAAAATATGATTCGTGTCTTCCAAGGCTTGTTTCGCTTACGAATTTGGTCGGCCGCGGGGAGACGACCTCTGAAGGCTTGCCAGAGGAAGATTTTAATCTTAGGGGGAACTCTGGACCGCCACATGCAAGAGAACCTATTCGAAGGGACCCCTCCGATGAGCCTAGAGTATAAAGATTTAACTGAAACCGCCCAGAGGGAGAATGAGGCCAGACCACCGTATCCGGCGTCTCCGAGAGCAAGGGGGAAAAGGCAGAGAGTCTTTGCCAGTCTTCAAACTCTTCAGGAGACAGGGAACGATGAAAAGCCAGATCCCAATTATTAGCCGCCACCTCCGCGATGGAGATATCCGGATTAGGACAGTAAGAAAAAAGAACCGGAAAACTACCACCCAGAGGAGTATCACCACACCACCAATCACGCCAAAAACGCACCGAGGTACCATTACCAACATTGAACTTAACATTTCCCAGGAACAAAGGTCTGACTTTAATGAGGTCCTTCCAGAATTGAGATCCACGCCGGTCCACAGCAAACATCGGGCTAGAGTGTGGGAAATATTTAGCTTTAAGTATAGAATACCATAAGGATCCGGCCCCACAGGTCATGATTTTCCACCACCATTTACTTAAAAGACATTTGTTCACAACCAGCATGTTAATAATGCCTATATTTCCGTTTGTTGTCAGCAGCATTTCAATATAAAGCACCCTGTGCTTGTCAAAACCGGCATGAATGCCAGCCGATAAAAGATAGAAGCTCATTAGAAACATAGGGAGAGAGAAGAGGCAAGCGTTAATCAAAGCAACTTTGCCAGCATTGGTGTTATAGACAATTGAAGACAATTTCTAGTGCTATGTAGTGAAGCTCTTGATGAGTCAAACTAAAAGACAATTGAAACTGTAACAATTTGAAATATACAACTTGCAAGATTGTACGTGATTCCCCGGGGGAAAAAAAGATTGTACGTGATCAAAATAGGTTGCCGATTGTTGGGGATTTGGTTAATTTTGGCAGCCCCACCGCTTGTTGGATGCGCCAAGTCCCTCCATGCATTGAATGCTCTGTATGGTTAGGGTGCTGCACGTGTCCCCCCGTACAGGAGTATATAGGCCCGGGAGATGTCGGCACTAGACCGCTTAATTCCTTGATGTCGGCACGGGAAGCTCCAAGCTAGACCGCTTTGGTGGCACTAGACCGCTTAATTCCTTGATGTTGGCACGGGAGTCCGACGTCCATGGATTTGGTGGCACATACGCCCGTATATATGCATATCCCTGTAGTTGCTAGCCAAGATCAAGAAGTACTCCCTACAAGCTGCCAGCCATGGTCGCAACGAACCACCGCATTGTGCCGCTCCTTCTGCTCCTGGCACTATTCTCGCTGGCCGCGGCTGGGCATCCGTCGCCGCCGTCGGACAAGCAATGCCCTCCGACCCCACTCACGCCGCCGACCCCGCCGACACCACCGACGCCGCCCGGGGGGCAGACCCCGCCGACACCACCCACCCCTGCTACCCCGCCTACCCCGCCGTGCCGAAGGTTGACACGGTGAAGCTGCTAGTGTACGTACCACAGTACGTAGTGCTGCCCATCGCCATGGAGGCGCTGGACAACAAGTGCGGCTGCGGTCCTCCACCTTCCACTGCCCTTAAGTCCCTAAAAACTAGTACCACCTTCCACCTTTGTCTTGGCCTCTTGGGTTTGTATTAATTTGTAAGATTTATTTCCTGCAAAATAAGGGTTTATGTATGAATGAAGTGTGTGTAACTTATGTTTATGAATCTTCGCAAAAAAAAAGCATATGTTTATAAAGCTTCTGATATAAGTATGTATATATTTTGTGTTTGAGTTAATTCCATCTTTTACCCCCATGACTTAAGAAAGTGACAGAATTGATCCAAAATTGCGAAAATCCTGAACTTATACCCCTATTTATCATCTTTCAAAAAAAAATCTGAAAAGAACATCCCATGAGTGCCCTCGTTCTCGTTCCCCTACTCGAGCACCGTCGGTCACATACCACTACCGCCAGATCAAGTTGGAGGTGGGGATGCCTGGTTAGAAATTTGCTCGGATCTGAAGGGGTTTTTGTGAGATGCTACACAAGGCGATTCCCTGTTATCATCCGCTGAACAACGTGCAGAGAGGCAAAGCCTATATGCGCATACAACAATAACTTGCCACGCTGGCGGCCATGGTAGCCTCACGGAAAAGCTCTACAAGAACCCCGTGCAGACCCCGCCGCATCCTCCTTCGACTACCAAAATTCACTCGTAGCCTTGTTGATGACTGCAATAGAGCCTTCATGCACATGCCCCTAACGACCAGCGCCATGGGGCCGTGGTCGTTGGTATTGAATCCTGGAATTGATCCGAAACGCCCGACACTATATCTAAAGCTCTTGTGGACACCTGGTTCAGATCCAAAACGCCCGACACTAATTTCCCGGGTTTTAGCACACTCTCTCGTTGCCCTCAAGCATTTTATAGTGGAAAGAACTTTTTCTTTCGGGAAATAGTTTAAGTTCTCTAAATTCATCGTAGATGAAGAAATTGTGTTACCGATGAATCAAACCAAGATGCGTCTTCAGAGTACTTTCACGAAATCGGACTGTTCTGGAGTGTGGCTAATAGATTCTACAAAAAAATTTTTTTGGCAGGTACAGATTCTACAATGGTTGCATACATAAGGTCGTTGATCGTGTGCCACGGTGTGGCGCGCCATTTCTTGATGTTACATATATCATCTCGACCCACATACTAGTATTTTACATGGCCACTTGAAAGTCTGAAATTTTAGTGGTGAATACATACTGTATTAAGTTTCCATTAAAGACTATATAAATCATGAAGTCCTTGGGCCTTTGCGCACAATGTAAGTTAAGCCCTTGGGCCGTGGCTGGTGGTCCGACCTGGAATATGTAGGAACCAATATCGTGGCATGGTGCGATCGTGTCCGTTCTGTTGGTGCTCACCGGAAGTCGCGCATGTCGGAGCACGTCGCGGGCATGGCCAGAGCGAGCGGAGCGTGGGCACGATCGGCAAGTGGGGGCGTGAGTGCGTGCCCAGGGCGATGGCTCGGGGTATAAAGTCGTGCGGTGACCGTTGTAACAGCTGAGGCAGCTCGAGTAAGTGCTTGAGGAAAGGAATCGCTCTCGTTGCGGCAGGCGTTCATGCGCCAGAAATCCTCCAGTGTCCACTGTGTCTCCTTCTTCCTTCTTTCTTCTACAGTGTGCAGCAGAGAGAGAGAGAGAGAGAGTGAGAGAGAGAGAGGGCACCAGAAAGGTAGGGCAAAGCCACTGCGCCAACATATGTCTTGCATGTAAGAGCCGTGTGGGGTGGACCTATATCAAGTTATTTCATTTTCACTTCCCTTCAGAACTAACGAGTAGTGGTGGTGTGCCGTAGAGGTAGGAGATGGGGAATCCATGTAGTTCATGGTGGGCAGCAGAAGCGGCGGTGTTGGGTAGGGTTAGGGTTTTGGTAGATGGGTGGGGGCAACATCTATGGAGTAGGTAGCGGCGATAGGAGGATGAAAAGTGGCGGTGGCAGTGGATAGGGCTAGCGGCGGAGGCATCTGTGGGGAGGGTAACTATGAAGGAACTAGAATGGAAAAGGAGCAGCGACGGCGGCTATAGGGGGTGTGGCGATGGTGGCGGCTAGAGAGGATAGCAGCGGCAGCTAGAGGTCTGGCACGGTTAGGGGAAAGCATGAAGAGAAGGTTGATACCATGTAGAGAAAGTATTTGGCGCAAAACAATTGTATTCTCATGATGGGGTGCCCGCATATAACACGTACAATGGTAGTATCGTCCACATCTAAGATCCTAATTACACAATATGTACTTGGGGAACAAGTTGGACGACTACAACTACTACAATGACGTGTGTGCATGTGACATGCATACGTGTTTCTCGATATGCATGACCGGGAAAGCCTTGATTTGCAGCAACGAAGAGGAAAGGATTAGGACGAGAATCGGGATTACGAAGCTAGGAATGGACTTGTGCTTTGAGATTGTAGATCCCACATGGCATTCATCGGGGTGGGTGAGTTAGACCCAGTATCATAGATTTTCTTCTCTTTATGCTCATCAACAAAGCAGCCCATTTCTCTTTCCTTGTTCACAAGAGCTCTCTCATACCTCTCCTCATAGGGCCTCATTCCTCAAGCTCCCTGTTGGGGAACGTAGCAGAATTTTAAAATTTTCTACGCATAACCAAGATCAATCTATGGAGTCATCTAGCAACGAGGGAGAGGGGAGTGCATCTACATACCCTTGTAGATCGCGAGCGGAAGCATTCAAGAGAACGGGGTTGATGGAGTCGTACTCGTCGTGATCCAAATCACCGATGACCTAGCGCCGAACGGACGGCACCTCCGCGTTCAACACACGTATGGTTGGGAAGACGTCTCCTCCAACTTGATCCAGCAAGGGGGAAGGAGAGGTTGATGAAGATCCAGCAGCACAACGGCGTGGTGGTGGAAGCAACGGCGATCTCGGCAGGGCTTCGCCAAGCTTAGCGAGAGGGAGATGTGTCACGGGAGGGAGAGGGAGGCGCCAGGGGCTAGGGTGCGGCTGCCCTCCCCCCCACTATATATAGGACCCCTAGGGGGGGGCGGTGGCCCTAGGAGATGCAATCTCCAAGGGGGGCGGCGGCCAAGGAGGGTGGAGTGCCCCCCAAGCCAAGTGGGGCGCCCCCACCGGTTTCCAACCCTAGGCGCAGGGGGAGGCCCAAGGGGGGCGCACCAGCCCACTAGGGGTTGGTTCCCCTCCCACTCCAGCCCATGGGGCCCTCCGGGATAGGTGGCCCCACCCGGTGGACCCCCGGGACCCTTTCGGTGGTCCCGGTACAATACCGATTACCCCCGAAACTTTCCCGATGGCCGAAACTCGACTTCCTATATATAAATCTTCACCTACGGACCATTCCGAAACTCCTCGTGACGTCCAGGATCTCATCCGGGACTCCGAACAACTTTCGGGTTACCGTATACTAATATCTCAACAACCCTAGCGTCCCCGAACCTTAAATGTGTAGACCCTACAGGTTCGGAAGACACGCAGACATGACCGAGACGACTCTCCGGTCAATAACCAACAGCGGGATTTGGATACCCATGTTGGCCCCCACATGCTCCTCGATGATCTCATCGGATGAACCACGATGTCGAGGATTCAATCAATTCCGTATACAATTCCCTTTGTCAATCGGTACGTTACTTGCCCGAGACCCGATCGTCGGTATCCCAATACCTTGTTCAATCTCGTTACCGGCAAGTCACTTTACTCGTACAGCAATGCATGATCCCGTGATCAACCACTTGGTCACATTGAGCTCATTATGATGATGCATTACCGAGTGGGCCCAGAGATACCTCTACGTCATACGGAGTGACAAATCCCAGTCTCGATTCGTGCCAACCCAACAGACACTTTCGGAGATACCCGTAGTGCACCTTTATAGTCACCCAGTTACGTTGTGACGTTTGGCACACCCAAAGCACTCCTACGGTATCCGAGAGTTGCACAATCTCATGGTCTAAGGAAATGATACTTGACATTCTGAAAAGCTCTAGCAAACGAACTACACGATCTTTGAGCTATGCTTAGGATTGGGTCTTGTCCATTACATCATTCTCCTAATGATGTGATCCCGTTATCAATGACATCCAATGTCCATAGTCAGGAAACCATGACTATCTTTTGATCAACGAGCTAGTCAACTAGAGGCTCACTAGGGACGTGTTGTGGTCTATGTATTCACACATGTATTACGATTTCCGGATAACACAATTATAGCATGAACAATAGACAATTATCATGAACAAGGAAATATAATAATAACCATTTTATTATTGCCTCTAGGGCATATTTCCAACACTCCCCTCCCTCTCCCCTTCACCCATGATCTCTCCCATCAACAATATGTCGTCCCCTACCTCCTAGGCAGCCAGGACATTCTCTTAAGGAAGAAGAAGAGAAGACAAGAAGTTGAGATAAGAAGAGGACTGGGATAGGAAGAAAGATAAGATCCTCACCTCCCCTTTCTCAAGCCTCAAGGGTGAGTTCCACCACCCTCCATGATCCTCTCAGGTGTTGTACATGGTGAATCCTAGGTTCCTAGGGTTGGGGAGCAGCTAGTTCATTTCGGAATTAGGTCAAGAATCTGTCTATAACTCTATATTGCTGTTTCTTGCATACAGATCTGGAAATCATCAATTTTGAGTTCGTATATGGCAAAATCAGAGGAGGAGCATGTGGAATGCTTTGTAGGTATTGCTCCTACGATCGTTTTGATTGGTTAACTATATCAATTAGAGTGGTCAAGCTCGTGTTTTACATGTTTCTTTGCAGCCCTTCAAAATTTTAGAGACGGAGAACAATAGTTTACCCATAGGCTTTAGGAGCTTTAAACATTCCAATAAATTCATGTTTTGTTCCCTGCAATGTTGTGTGTGATGCATAGCTGCTAATACAAAAAAATCAATTAATTATAATGAGTATTTGTCTTCCTATGAATTTCCAACATGAGCAACTCGCTAGTTTGGATCTGGAAATAGTGGAGTAATAATTTCCAACATGAGTTCTTATAGTTGGAACTTTTTTGTAGATAAGTTTCTAATGAGTCCGAAGCCATATTGTTTGTTTGTTTTCGATTTCCACTATTGTAAAACGGGCCTTTAGTCCTGGTTCTAGAGGACCTTTAGTCCCGGTTCTGGAACCGGGACTAAAGGGTCGGGACTAAAGGTCCCCCCTCCCCCCATTAGTCCCGGTTCTGTTACGAACCGGGACTAAAGGCCCTCCATGTGGCCGCTGTTTGGAGCTCCACCTTTAGTCCCGATTGGTAACACCAACCGGGACTAAAGGAAATTTTATGATTCTTTTTTGATATTTTTTTAACTTTTCCCCAATTTGCAAAATTTTGAATTATTTTACAATTTAATCTCTAATCATCTCACGCTTAACTTCAGTTCTATTCCCCCTAGTTTTCATGTTTGCACTTGTTGTTTTCCTGACAATAGTAAGATGTCAATCCTATTAACCATCAGGAGTTTAGCTTGAGCATGAAGTCACACGTTTCACTGTTTGAGTTTGGAACTATTATTCTAAAAAACAATAATTATTTAGTAACACTAATATTTCTTGAATAAGTAGTTTGACCATAGTTTGTCCACAGTTTGACCACAATTTGACCAGATTTGACCAAAATTCAAAAAAACTGAAATAATTATTTAGTAACACTAATATTCTTGAATAATTATTTAGTAACACTAGATCAACGAGCAAGTAAAGCCTTGTGAAAGGATAGGATCATCTAGGCTTTTGTGATCTCTTATCTGTCCTTGATATATGATGGCTGCTACTAGTAGAACTGCATATATAATGAACTCCAACACTTTGGTAACATGTAACCAACAATAATCACTATCGCTGGTAGATACTACACGTGTCGGTTTTCATGGACAAACACTCATGCATGTTATAAGATTAGCGGACCCTCGGAACAGCTACTCGAAATCTTATTACAAAAACAATACTGAGATAGCTCATGAGCCGCTTGATTAGCGAACCTAAAAGGCTAAAACAATGTTTAAATTTGACTTTTCTAATTATTGAGCTTTTTATATGCTTTTGCTTGTGTTTTGTGTATATATATACTCTTTAGTTGCCTGTGGTGGATGTCCGACGGTACAAAGGAGGTACTGCTGGATTTTCCCACAAGCTTGTTAGGTTTTGGTTGTGTTTTAGTGGCAACGTTCCTTCTTACAAGGTGGATTGTTATAATGTTTGTCACACATTTTCTGGGAGATCTATTCATTAAGTACACAGATGTACTGATAGCCTCTCCCCAAAATATGGTTGGAACACCTTTGTTCTTCAACTAGCTTCTCTCCATTGATACAACAGTTTGGTTCTAGCGCTTTACAATGCCGTCTGTTGTGGTGCTATGGAGGAGTGAGGAAATTCTTAATGCCATTTTTATCATGGCAGTTAGTGAATTTGTATGAGGTGAACTCCCCTCCTCTATCACTCGTCAAAGGCTTCCGATTACAATTCAGATCCTTCTCCGCTATTTTTGGACCTTGTGTAGTGCTGGTAAAGTTTGATTTTTTATTTTCAACAAATACCAACCACATAAATATGTTGAAATTATCTTCTGGAGTTCATGAAGAAATAGGACCACGCAAATATGCATGTACTAGTATTAGTGGTTGGTCAGCGCTGAAAGTTGTAGCTGCTAGAAATGATTTCCTCCATTGTTTCCCCATGAGGACCTCGTCGGCCAGTACAAGGCGTACAAAAAGCAAGTGTGTCAATGTTTCGGAAACCCCAAAAAAGGTGAGCACATAATGTTATCTTTGTCATAGTGCAAAAAATATGCTGGAAACAAGAAGAAATTCAGTGAGAGTTCAGCTGGAGTTGGATAAAAACAGGGGCTACTAGAGGTGTGCTAGTGGGAAACAGAGCATGGAACAACCTAAGGCGGGAGTGAAAGTTTTACAAGAAAAAGTGAGGTGTTACAGTTGTGGCAAGAATGGTCATTTCAAAAAGGAAAGTAATGGGCCGAATAAGGAACGTTCTTATGTTGCCGAGAAGTAGAATGGCGATGATGATGATGCACTACTCATGGTGCAGACATGTGAGTTGATGCAGGATGCACATGGGTGTCAGTTCATACCCATGGGTATTGAAGTGGGTGGGTATAAAAAGTTTCTATGGGTATGGGTTTGGGTAGAAGGAGGTTGTACCCGCCCATACCCTACCCATTGCCATCTGGATGCCTAATCTGTTGATGGTGAAGTGGTGTGTGGTACCCAAACACGGGAGCAGGCAACCATGTGACAGGAGTTGAAGAGAAGTTCCATTTTTTTAGAAATGGAGGAGGACCCCCCGCCTCTGCATCTGGATGATGCATCCAGCCACTTTATTTATTATTCACACAAGACCTTACGAAGTCATAGAATAGTAAGACTGAAGCCACCGTCTATGCAACAAAAGTGTCACTACTCCTATTCAAGTGATGAAGGGATGTTGATAGTCTGGGCCTAGTACCAATCAGATCTCGCAGCCAAACCTAACACCAAAGACATGAGGTCCCAACTAGGGTGCCTATCGGGTATGGGGCACCTACTAGTCCGGCGCACTCCTCAACCAGGACGCCCGCCGGGTATGAGGCCACCGTAGCCACCTGCCACCAATCCATCCTCAGTGTTGTACTATTGCATCTACCTTGCCCGGCCTAGGTGCCATCGACGCCACCATGACATTAGACAATGCCGCCATCCTGCGTGAGTCCATCTCCGCGCATCAGGCGCCGAGTCTCCATTGCGCCACGCCGTAGAGATCCGCCGCCATAAATGGGCAAGATGAAACACCGCTCTTCCTGTTGTCCCCTCCAGCCAGCACTTGCTCCAAAATGATGCCCCCAGGAGGGAGAATGATGCCGTAAGTGATGTCATCGTCCGATCCGATAGACCCAGATCTAGGGTTTCACCAGGAACATCCGGATCGGGTTGACGTGACCTGCAACGATGATGCCTCGAGAAGGGAACGACGTCCGGGACGCCGCCATCATCGCAAGACCGCAGCCAGGTGCGATTTTCACTGGAAGCCACGTCGTCCCGATCTGGTCTACAGAGTTCTTACTTATCATCCTGCAGTTCAACTCATTACGGGTAGTAAAAAGAAGGCTACAGAGTTCTTACTTATCATCCTGCAGTTCATTGTTGTCTTGCATAAAGTTTAATCAAATAGTTCGATTGACATCTTTTGACCAATTTTAATAACACTCTTTATCAGTTTCCTCACTTGATGCTGGTTCACGAATATCTCATTGGCCCATACACAGAAAGGATCGAAGTGCGGATCTTTGACAATGACATATGTACCTAAAAGGACCAAATTAATATTAGAAGCTATAAACAACAATTGCAAAATGATGTAGTATAACACTCCTTTCATCGGATTATATAAGATCTTATTATATATATTTATTTGGAAGGGTAGTAACGATTATTTATAAGCAGGAAATGCATTAGCGAGTTGGACCCGAACAAGGTGCCCAGGCACCTAGGTGCCCCAAACATCTGGGCTATTCTGTTACGCGTAACAGAATATTATTCTGTTACCCTTCTTGAACTGATGAATCCGAGCGGTTGTACTGATTCCGTCATTTCGTTGAACTGATCATTTTTTTATTAAAAGAGCAAATAAGAGCCCCCTCCTCTCTCTCCCCGTTGAGCCAGCTACTTGTGGCGGATCCCTCCACCCGCCCGCCTCCCTCCTGGCAACCCAGGCCATAACCCAGTCGCGGTGATGGGTGCCGGGGCACGGGCGACGGCGGCGGCGCTGCCACGGGAGCTCGTATGGTGGAGAGAAGTGTGGCGTGGGTGCGTACATGCGCTAAGCTGGAGCAGAGGCGCCCTGCAGCGGGCGGCGCCGGGGCGAGGAGGGTCCGTGGCGAGCTCCGGTCATAGAGGGCGTAGCGCGCCCCAAGAGCACGCGCAGAGCTGGCCGGAGGAGAAGGCGGCCACGCGCGGCGCCGGCGTCCGCCTCAGCGCCAGCAGCACGGATGAAGAAGCTACCACCTACAAGTAGCACCAAGCGAGAAATCAGCAGAGAGAACTCAAGCGATGGCACAAGGAATACCCGCGTGGTGGGGGAGAGCGCGAGGGCGGAGGGGGAGGCCGCCATTTCCAGCCGGGGGGCGGGTCGAGCTGCTGGTGGAGTCGCCGTGTTCCGCTCCCCTCCTCCTCCTCCTTCCCCTTTGTACTAGTGGCAAGGCGCCGATCTGTGATGTGGTTGAAAGGATTGAGTGACCACTCAACTGATTTCGTTTACCTTGCCATCTTAGGAAGGGAAGGGTAGAGCAGGTCCCGCCGGAGTGGGAGGGGGCGGTGGCCACCACCACCACCGTCCGTCCAGGTTCACCTCAGTCGGTGGCAACTGTAGCCATGTTGCCCATGTGCCCATCCTTGACGTCTCTCAAAGAACAGTCTCTATGCTCTGTCTTTTCTGCACAATACAGGAAAGGTCATCTAGTTCTGCATGAACTAGAGCCTGCACCATAATCTTGGCCATCTCACGGCATGTCTGAATTTGTTCATTTATCTTATGTAAGATGCCAAGACGAGGTTCTAGGCTAGTGTTGGTAGCAGGAACCATAGAGTTGGCAACATATGGCAGAATCTAAAGTGCGGCTGAAGCTGAATCTTCTGTGCTTAAAGTGCAATTTACAGGAAGGACTGTTCCAAAATTCATGAACCTAAAATGGAACATGAAATGGGAGCTGAGCAGATTAAGTTGCTAATTAATTATCCCGCACTATGTTGTTGCTGGTGGAGCTACTATAGTAGTAGTATTTGATCAGGGGCTAACGGTAGTTACTACTGTATTTGACATGAGACTGAGCACCATACGAGCTATAAAATGGTAGCTCATATTCAGGGAAACTTTCGTGGTAGGTGTGCAACAATATTTCACAAAGAATTGTCAAATGCGAAACTTTCATAGAGGTCAAAGATTTCAGTTCAACGTCTACACAGAGCTATCGAAATATGAAACTTAGTCATGTTGAACGTTTCCTCAAATTCGCAACTGGTGAAGACTAATTTGAAATATGGTGAGACCCTTCGTGTTGCTTTCCCGTCAGAAAAAACAGAGTACTGGAACTGATGTCCATATGTGTTTGTGCTGAGTGTGTTTCGTAGACTAAAATTTACACTTTTTTGGGTACGCCTTTTTCTCGTAACTTTTCGATGGCTTACGGTATCATAGTCCTCGAACTTGCATGGTTTATATCATTGAGCTGAATGATATTTATTTTAAAACAATATGTTTTGTGTGTTTCTTTTTTTGAACTCATTTTTTTGCAATGATGTTTTGAATTTCTCGCGTTTTGCAACTTGGACTTTTACCATTTGAATTTCCGTGGGTTTTTCTTTTGTTTGAGCTTTTTTCCAAACTTATCTGAGACGTCATGTTTGAACATACAACTTTTTAGTTGTGAACTTATCGTTTTTTCTATTTATTAAGTTGCTTTTTTCCTCCGAACATTTACTGGTACAATTTTTTTTGCAAATTTATTGTCCCTTGAGTAAGAACAGATGCAATTTTTAATTTTAATTTTATGGTACTTATGGTACTAGAGAGTTTGTACTTCTTAAAAAATAATCACTCGATGTTCTTTTAGTTTTATTTTTTAATTTTCTTTCTCATCCTTATCTTTACTGACGGTGTAATCACCATCGTACCTTTACGGTTTATATAGTTGAACGGACTTACATTTTTACCATTCCCTTCTTTTTAAAACTTATATGTTTTCTTCTCCAAACATCCTACCTGTCGAGAATTAGAACTTATTTATTTTTACATTTGTACTTCCAAGTGTCTTTAATGCCATTTTCACTATTTTACTTTGTTTTACCTCATCAAACAGGCGCACAACACATTTGAAGAAACAAAATACGAAACTTTGAAACACTAGGGGTATAACCATTGCACATGACTTCATGTGTGCCTTCATCATAGAAAAATATACTGAATATCGCTAAGTTCTAAGGTTGAACAAATGAATCATACAGAATATTGTGAACACGCCGTATTTTCTCACTAAAACAAACTTCTGTACTTGCATACAACCCTCTTTGAACTTGGACAACACCTAGTGCTCAACTTGGACGATGAACAGTGCTCAACTCGAACGGAGGAGGTAGTCATTGCTTTTTAACCATGAATGCTTCTAAAGACACTCGGAATTGCTTCAAAACTGCTTTTATACTTTTTAACACGAGGGTTCTCTCAGCTGGGCCAAGAAGCAATGCATACATAATATTTTTATTCTGCAAGAACGAAACACTCCAATAATTAACAACTAATCTGTTAGTACATGCAGAACAATTTCAGTTTTGAGAACAAACTTCCATTGATATGTTAATCTCTCAATCTGTATAGAGGACAGGATGGTTCAGGGATTAGCATTGGCATTATTGGAAACCATGGCCTTTAATGAAATGGTTCAGGGATCACTCTTAGTCAGCCCCATTGCTACTTGTGCTACAGAGAACATGAATATAAAGCGGATGTAGACTCATCGATTTTTCTTTATGATATATATAGAAACTTACGAAATTTTGAAACTTGCACTGACGATATTTAGGTGATATATCTAAACTTTACAGGATTTTGAAGAAATTCACTACAAATCATTACTTATTTAGGTGATATATCTGAAGTTACAGAGTAATATCGAACTACAGTGGACAGACCAACAACATAAATCCTCAAGCAAAGCTCACAATCTCCATGGAAGATGCCTATGAATTCACCATGGAAGGGCATCCCACTCCCCCGCTCTATCTGCTCCCACTCCCTGCACACACACACACAGAGCAGAGAGAGGATGAGAGGGAGATGACTGAGGCGAATCGAGGACAGAGCACAAGGGGCGTGCACGTAGCTCTTCTCGTGACCGGCTGGGTAGCGTGCTGTTGTACTGACGAGGCAAAGGTCCAAATATATCGCCTAAATAAGTTCAAAGAATTTTACAAAAACAAGTAGGCAACAAAGAGAAAAGTCATGTATGGCTATCAGCCACAACTTATATATATAGCACTAGTAAGGGTCTCAGGAATCAACTACATTATTTCAGTCAACTCGATCTTCATCAGTACTAGAATGACTGGACAAGAAGTTTAGATTTGTAGCAGCACACACACCAAACTTATAGAATTTTTCTTCAACATTTTTAGGTAATTGCATCGGTACTAGTATAATTGGAAAAGTATTTCAGATTTGTAGAAGCGCACACACGAAACTTACAGAATTTGATGGAAATGCACAAGTTCTGATTTATCAGTACATAGTTTTATGGAAATGCATGAGTTAACTTCTTCTAGGCACTATCTGAACATGGTGAAGACTAGCAAATGTAAGGATAGGCAGAGAACACTTAGTATTGAGCTTTTTTCCAAGTATGTGTTGAACTGATATATTTTTTGTCAATGAACTGTTGTAGTATAGGTACTAGAGCTACCAGCATCTTCCTATATATCATGATAAAAAGCAAACAAACATGCATACTAGAGAAAATTGAACTGACAATAGAAAAAATTTATACTTTTTTGGGACTGATATCATGTAATACCTCATCCAGAAAGCATGCCAAGCGAAACGTTTATTTTTTTAGTTGAAGAACTAGAAGTCTTGCAGCACAAGAGGCACGGCATGGTGCTATTAACTAACTTACAGAGATCCTTTCTGCTTTGTAGTAGTACCTGAGGTTACAAGGGTCAGAAATTTACCATTTGACGGCCTTTACGCCACCAGCAGCGCTGGAGGTGACCTCCTGTCTCCTGCTGTCGGCGGGGAACAGGAGCTGGATCAACGGGGAAGAAGGTGGCAGGAGCACCTTGTCCATCCGATCTCTCATGCGAGGGCAGTGCTCGACGTCGAGGTGCAGGGTGCCGAAGGAGACGGTCACGCGATGAGGAGGAGCAGGATGGGGCAGAAGTGGTTGTTGCCTCCTAAATTTCCTGATGGGACACCTCCTACAGACCGAAAGGCCACAGTTAGCCAACTAGGCCCCAGACGGCCCAGCCTACTAGTAGCGGGTGACGGCCAGCGGAAGGCCCGGTCCATATATCGATAGGTCAATGGATCAATTCATCCATACGTACGTGCCTTAGGCCGTCTACTCGCTGTTTCGCTTCGTGCGCCCGTACGCCGTGCGTGCAGTCGCCGCCTATCGGCAGATCGCCCCAATTCGCCAATCAATGAAAAAAAGAAAGAATAGGTATGATGCATCAGACCCCACCTCAGTGTGTGTCTACCTCTACTGCAATTTGCAAATTCTGTTCTAATTCTTGCTTTATTTCTCTAACCCTAGAAAATTAGGGCTACTTGATAAGACAAGAAATTTTGATCGTATTGGCTATTGTAGTGGTTAGTGGAGAACAATATGTCAATATTGCAATACTCTAGGAGACTAGGACGGCTGGAAGCACCAGCAAACTGTGAGGTAAGTTAACTAATGATGCAGTAATTGGCCGTCTTGAGGCCATGAAAGAAAATAGGAAACCATTTTCAAAACGTAATTGTTTTAATTTACATATTACACTTATCGGAAAAAAAAAGCTTTACTTATATTACACAAATGTAATTAATATGTTGCTAAGTGGTTTTGTTTCTTTTGATTTGTAGACAATCAGGATCTAGTGTTGCATTTTCTCGTCGTCGGTTATACTTTATTCATAATTTGGACATTTTGACTCTCTTTTACTGTTCAATTTCCAACAATCAACTAGTATTTCAAGTGAACTCTTTATTTTGGACCTTTGGTAATCATATTTACGGTCATATATATTGTATTATTAGATGTGTTACCTTTTATCTATATTGTGACTTGATATCCACGTATGTAATAGACATAGGACCCCAGGTCATTTTTGTCCTGGGTCCGCCCTTGAAGCTGGGGCAATGTAAAAACGACATACAAATTTGAATATGTGGTTAGGAATCTTGTATAGTACATGGAGATACAATGACAATCCTTATTCATATCTTGCTTAGCTCCGTAGACGTACGACTGTTGTTATAAATGGTGCTTAATTTAGTTTCACTTCATTGTGAATTAAGTTTTATTTTCGCTGACAACAGACTCTTCATCATCAGATCTGAGTATCTATCTTCTCGATTGACACAACTATATGTACGATGATCGACGGTCTGATGGGTATAGAGGGATTGACTGTAGCACACAAGAACCATCACTGCATCACGCCTATATATAGTATAGGTCCATTTTTTTGCCAATAAATGAGAAAGATTGCATGCTTAGAACGAATCACAATTATAATGTTACAATCACATTCTTTACAGGCATACAATCTGCCTAATATTCTACATGTTTAGTAATTGGATTGGGTGAATATATATTCTCCCTTTGTAATCGCCTTGCGTGATTATATATGATTCAATTTCTATTTTCTTCGTGAGCTGGCTGTCCTCCGTACATAGAAAGGGGAATGACATGTGCTCTTACATGCAACCGATGATTTTTCTACAAGGATCAAAGACCAAATATCCCCACAAGAAAAGAAATTAAAGGCCAAATATGTAAGAGTTTCTTGGTATTGCTAGCCGACCGCCACCAACGGAGCTACAACCATCGCCACGCGGAACTGCAACTGCGGGGTGCAGCTGTCGCATGGGCCAACTAATCTCGGCGAGGGCCTTGACCAGTGATGAGGACGTCCGATGAGGGCCACGATCGGCAATGATGACGGCCGGCGAGGGCTGCGACTAGCGAGGGTGATGTCTATAGACCACGTGCCCGGCGAGATCAACAAGATGCGGGAGAGGGGATCCTTTGTTCGGACGGACGAAGAAGATGCAGTGCATCGGACTGCAGCAATTCACGGAATCGTACAACTACTGGCCGGCCGGTCCAAATTTGAGACGGCGCATCAGTAGTACTGCCCAAAAGAAAACCATCAGCGACCACATCCTTTTTTACAAACTGGGAGCAAAGAGGCTCCCAAACCAGCCACCTGCGCAAACTTCAGCACACAAATATCATGTCATGCGCAGTAGATATACATGACCGCTGATTGGGTGGTCTACACATAGAATCTGGCTTGCGGCTGAAACTGATTTTTTTTACTTCAATACATGGTTATTTAGAGCAGTAAATTGTTTATTCAGACCAATGTATTCACCAAGGAGATCGTTCGGTGGTCTATGGACCTTGATTTTTTTAAATTATGTTTGAGATGTTTTATACTTCCGCTCAATCTTTATGATCGATCCGATCTTTATAAAAAAAAGCCATTGTGTTCTTCTTGCTTGGTGTACATGCGCACGTGTGTATGATTTTGTGTGATCCGGGGAGAGAAAGAAAAAGGAGGAGCCTAAACTCTTCAAGGAGGAGCTGAGAGCGTAAAATCCACCTCCAACAATTTTTTTTTTGAGAAACGCTCCAACATTTTTCTGAGCATCGTGTTGTCCTGCATGACGCGTCCGTGTTTCTACATCAGTTAGAGTTGTTTGGATACAAGGATTTTACTAAACCAGTTTGGTCTACACACGTTTTCGGTTACAACAAACTAAAACTCTGTTTGGTTGACGTAAGGGCATGTACAATGGTTCTATATTAAGAGTGCCACGTAGGATAAATGATGAGGTGGATGAGAGAGAAATCATAAGAGAAGACTTGTCTTATCTTATTTAAGAGAAGACAAGAGATGATCTCTTAGGGCATGTACAATGGTTGATAAGATAGTCTTATCTTAAGTTTTGCATGTAAACTAGAGATGATAAAAAAACATATCTATAATGGGCCATCTCTTAGCCTTATCTTCAATAATTAGTTGTTCCTAAATACATGGTGAGACAAATTGTACTAAGAGATCATCTCTTGTCTTTTCTTAAATAAGAGAAGACAAGCCTTTTCTTATGATTTCTCTCTCCTTTACCTCATCATTTATCCTACGTGGCACTCTTAAGATAGAACCATTGTACATGCCGTTAGCACAGTTTGTCTCACCATGTTTTTAGGAACAACTAATTATTGAAGATAAGGCTAAAAGATGACCCATTGTAGACATATTTTTTTGTCATCTCTAATTACATGCAAAAATTAAGATAAAATTATCTTATCAACCATTATACATGCCCTAACAAATCCACATATAAGTAAAACCGAAAAAACAAGCTTATGGAAAAACGATAATTAGACGTTTTTCTATAAACCAATTTATCATCCGCATCCCACAACCTGCATATAGCGCAGCCGCCATGCACGTTGCCATCGTTGTGGCAGCAACTTATCCCGCCTTGCCCCTAGCCATCGCCGGCGACCACTCCTCCCGCGCGGCTGCCGTCACCGTCGACGACTGGTCGTTCTCCAGCGACAACTAATCTCGCGTTCCTTGACGTGGCCGTCGCCATCGTTAGACTGGTCGTTCCCCGGTGAGCACTCATCCCGGGTTGCCGGCGGCTGTCGCCATCACAGTCGACCACTGGTTCTTCCCGAGCACGCACTCCTCCCGCGTCTTCCTCGCTGATGGCACTCTCTTACCAATCTGATCTTGAGTTTTTGTGCGGCCACAACAAATTCCTTGTACGCTAGTTCTTGTTCTTCGATGATTGGTCATTCTCATTACTTTCACACAAGTGCATTCTTTTAGCAAACGATTCACGTTCGCGAGCATGCATCCAGATTGGTTTTAGTACTTGAATCTCGAGGCCACGACGTTGCATCTCCATCAGTTATCATCTTCACCGCCGCACAAGGAACCATCCTGGCGATGATGTAGCCCAAACCGGCCAGCTGCATCGCTAATCTTATCTTCGGCCGCGAGCAAATGATCGTCTCTTATGCAGATGCGAGAACACGGAGTCGACGGTGCAGCCTCGTGCTTAAACATGTTTTATCATCCAAACAAGGTTTTCTGCATACTTGTTCCTAACCTAATCGTTCGTAAAACTAGTTTTCCAAAAAATCCTACTAAAACGTGTTTTGTTAAAACTAGGCATTAATTTCGTTTATCCAAACAACCACTTAAGGCTTTCGGTCGCCTTAATAACTAAAATAAAACGTGTTCACGCAAGACGAGTTCACGGAGGTTGCTCAAAAAGGAAATAAAACGTGTCCAGGCAGAAGACGGGACACCGACTCACATTATATGCAGCCTCGGTACAGCCTCGGTCTCTCGCACATCAAACCGATCATGGAAGATATAGCGGCGGCCACGCTCCCGGACGACATCATCCTCGACATACTCCTCCGCGTCTCTACCAACTCCGCCGCCCTGTTCCGCTGCGCCGCGGCGAGCAAGCTGTGGCGCGCGTTCATCGCCGACCGCGCCTTCCTCGGACGCTGCTGGACGGTGAACGGTGGACGCCCGTCCTCCCGCCTCGGCTTCTTGATTCAGCAACGACGCGACGATGCGGACATCGACTCCCCGTACCCGCCGCTCTTCGTCCCGCCGTTGGGATCGATGCTCGGCGCCCGCCCCCGCCTCCTCACCGACTTCCTATCATGCGTGCCGGATGGCCTCTTGGACGGTGCCCAGCCGCTTGCCGCGCGTCACGGCCTAGTCGTCGTGCGTCTCTTCAACCGTGTCCGCGACAACTCGGTCCACATGGCCGTGTGTGACCTACGCATCGGCGCCTGCAACGTGCTCCCCCGGCTGCGGCTCATGTGCGATGCTTCCTCCGTCAGTTGCACAATTTTAACCGGTCAAGACAATCCCTCTCCCTCCTTGGAAGCGAAACGTCCATCGTCTCTGGGTCCGGGATACTACTCGGCCGTTTTTAAGCTGCTAACCCTTGTCGTCAGCGGCCACAAGGGCGACCACAGCGAGGAGTGCAACCTCTACACCTTCTCGTCCGCGGAGCTTACCTGGGGTGCACCGACAAAGTGTTTCGACAAGACGTCGGGGATCAGCAGGGGCGGCTTTACGCTGCTACAACAAAAACATGACAACCCCGTGGTGTGTCGTGGCGTGGCGCACTGGCTCGCTTGGTACTTAGGAGCTGGGGCCACACCAAAATATTACTCCTTAGACGTGAGCGCCGAGACCGATCTTGTCTCCTTGACGGAGATCTCAGGCCCTGTGCACAGATATGGCTATAATGGTAACATGCTGCCGATTCTCGGCGTCGCTGCGGATGGGTCTCTCGCCATGTTTCGCCAGCGCAAAGAACTTGACATCTTCGAGATGTGGACACGGGAAAATGGCAGCGGCAGTGGAGTCTGGCTCTACACTACGGGCATCAAGCTCAATGTGGAGATTCGCCCTTGTGCACGCATGTGGCCTGAAGAGAAGGGCGGAACTTTTCTCATTGTAGACAATTCATGGCGTGTGCGAAGGGTTGATATCAAAAACATGAGAATGGAAGTGGAACAATTCCCCGGTGGCATAGGTTTGGGAGCCATGCCGGTGAATGTAGATTGGCCCATTTTGTTCTTGTCTCTGCTCTGTTAACTTCGACTACATAGATGCAAGTGTCATGAGTAAATTGCAAGTTTATTTAGGTTTTATTACTACCCCAAGTATTTATGATCCAAAGAAATTTGGTTATTATGGCTTTATGAAAATATTGACATCATATATATAGGCTTGTTGCTATATTAATATAGCGAGGCAAAAACCTATTTCGAGGATATATATATAGGCTTCAATTTTACCTGAATATGCATTATATTTGGCATGTAATATAACATGTTATATATCTCACTTCATTTTCCGTTTCAAAAAAGTAAAATATCTCACTACATTTGCTTAAAAAAATTGATGGCATGATGAATTCACCTTGTATAATTTCCTACTTCTAATTATACGTGTCCTACCTTTTAAAAGAACCTTCAAAGTGCTTCCGTGATCATCAATACGCGCATGTCACTGGTACTTTTTCCGAAAAATGGTGGATTTTATTAGCTTAAAATGAAGCATCAAGAGAATACAAACATGATGAGCACACACTCAGTTTCTGTACAGTTAGAATGCACACAACCAACACCAACCCACACAAAAACACGCCAACAAATAGCAAAGTCATATAAGACCAAAGCTATGCATGGGCGAGAAAAAGAAAGAAAGAAAAAAAAAACAAAGTGGTCAGTTCCGTGATCGGCAAACTATAGGAAAGTCCATATCCGCACCAACCGTCTCAAGACACCATATGAACATCGTGATTCTACAATAGCAACGCCTTCAGGAAGGGAGCAACGCTGAAACGCTGTCGTCACTGGATCCAACAGTCAACGCCGGACTCTAGGTTTTCACCTTGAAGAAATTGTCCGAGCATATCCGAGCAATGCTTTCAACAAGGTAACGATGTATAACCATCGCCATTGCCAGAATTCAATTCTGGGCTTTCACCCCGGAACTCGATACCGGGTACTTAAGAAGCACCACCATCGACGTCACAAATGTGTTGTCGCCACCACGTTTTCACGACCCCGGCAGCTACATGTGATGCGCCGCTGCACAACCATTCCTCTGCGTCAAGCTGACGTCCATAGTTTGCATCTCATCGCCGAAGTGAACAATCATATCTGAAAAGGTAAACTCTCGAAGATCTTTCGATATACACTGCCGCCGTGGAGCCACAAGAGGTCGCCGCACCATCAGAGTTTGCAGCCACCATCTCTAGGCCGAACAAGATCTGGATCACCGTTACCGCCCGAGATACCGCGCACAGGCGACGGGAGACCGAGCCGCCATCTAGCAAGGTCTGGCCCAAGCGACGCCGGAGGACGCACGCATCGGCTGGACCAAGCACACATCCCAACGCGTCGACCGCCGCCATGCCCATCAGATCCAGGTTGCCGCCGCGAGCACAGGCCAGCAAGGAGCCAGCCCAAAGCCCAAGGCGTGACCCGGTGTTGCCATGCCGGTCAACACGAGGCCAAGGCAGCCGGTGCACAGGACCAAATCCACATCGATCCATGGATGCCGTGCCGGCGGACCCTCACCAACGAGCCGTCGCCGCGAAGCAGCATGCCATCGATCAGCCGATGTCGTCGGAGCAGGCACCACAAATAGATCCGGCGAAGGTACCACGGGATTTGAAGAAAACTAAGAACGGGGGCGCTGTCCCGCCGTTGGCGGCACCAGACGGGGGCTTTGCCCCGGTGGCTAACACCGGCGACGGCGAGGAGATGAGGAGGCTGGGGTGGCCGCGGCCGCCGTGAAAGGAGGCGCCGCCCGAGCCGCCCTGTGCGAGCGACGCGGGGGCCTGGCGATAGATGCGTATGGCTGTGTTGTTGTTATCAGTGTTATTATTCAGAGCGGCCAGCATGTCACTTGTACTAGTACACCATTACTACTGATGGGTGCAATAAACCAGCACGCTCTCTCATTGGTATTATAATGTACCAGTGACATGCTCAATGTACAATGAGGAGCCACCCGTGCATGACGCTAGGCATAGTCACCCCCGCCTTGCCACCCGAGGCCGTCACATCGGCTTCCAGCCCCTCGCATGGAAGCGGAGCAGCGAGATCTTCGAGACCACTATCCTTGGCAGCCTCGCGGGCCTTGTTGTTCTCCTCCCACAAGGGACAGAACCAGGAATTGACCCCCTTAGTAGAAAAGGGGGCAAAGGTTCAGGCCGGGTCAGCCCATTAGTTCCGGTTCAGTTCAGAACCGGGATCGATGGGGGCATTGGACCCAGTTCGTGAGCCCAGGGGGGCGGCCGGGCCACGTGGGCCATTGGTCCCGGCTCGTCTGGACATTTTGGCCCGATTGGTGGGACAAACCGGGACCAATGGGCCTCGCTTCTGGTCCACCACCATTGGTCCCGGTTGGTGGCTTGAAACGGGACCAAAGGCTGCGCTTTAGTCCTGGTTCATGCCACCAACCGGGATCAATGAGGTGCCTATATATACCCCCTCGTGTAAGAGCAGAGCACACTGCTCTGTTTTTTCTGGCCGCCGAGGGGGAGAGGGCTTTGTGGTGCTCTAGCTCACCTCCTATGCACACAAGGTGTTCGATGGAATGCCCGAGCCACACTACTTAAGCTTTCTCCTCTCCAAGCTCGACCTCCAAACTCCAGTTTCCTCAATATTTGTCTAGGTTTAGCGGTCCGTCATGCCCCGTCCCCATCTTCACCATCGTCGATCACCCGCGCCGATCTCATCGCCGGCACCACCGTGGTGAGCCTCTTGTTCTTATCTTCTTTCTGAAAGGAAAAATATTCTTACTTGTATGTTTAGATAGATACTTGTATTATTTTATTAATTTTATTATTGCATCTTATATAGTGCGATGATTTTGGTATCCGCCCCCGTCGGCCCTCGTCCTGTCTATGATTCGGATGTGGTATATATTATCTTTATAACTATTGGTTCATTTATTGTTTATAAAAATTATGCCGACCAACGTGACATAGATTTTATTTATCTAGGAGGTATGTGAACCGGAAATTCCAACCGACCCTATTGTCGAGAGGTTAAATTTAGTTGAAGAAGAAAACAATTTCTTGAAGGAAAAAATAAAAAAAAATAAGGAGGAGAAGATGATATTGGAGTTGCATGTTGCGGATGTCGTCGATGATCACAAGATCAAGATGGATGCAATGCGCTTGAAGATTAGAAAGATTAGAAAATATGCCATTCATACCGATGCTTGGTATCATTATGCCGTTGGATCAATTGTTTCCTTGGTTGCGATTATGATCGCATTTGTTTTCGCATTGAAATGTTTTACATAGTTTCAATGTATGGTTTAATTAATTAGATGCTCTGGAGAGCTATATGTTGTTAGATGAGTACTATGTATGTACTTTGGTTTTAATGTGATGATGAACTTCTATTAATTTGGTCACTTAATTATCTATTCATAATGTTCTGCAATGGTTTTTGACACACTTAATTATATATAATGCACGCAGATGAACCGGCAATAGATGTACGGTGACAGACACACCTTCGAGTACATTAAGGGCGTGCATGAGTTTCTCGAAGCGGCTGAGCCACCAATAATTCACGATAACAGAACTAGGGACCAGGATCACGAACGTATGAGGGGTACATGGCAACCTGCCAGACACGGCACGCAGGACGGATGAGATAAAAGATAAAGCCACCAAGAAAGACGAAGAAACATCGACAAGCTAGGTCAGACTTCAGGATCCTGCCCATAAATAGAAGACGCCGAGGCCCGAATTTTAGAGATGAGCAGGTCCAGCGCTCCCCAGTCGTCCTCCTTAGTCAATGATCTCCAGTGCTGCAAGAAGATACAAGATTTGAAAAGAGAGTCAGCAGCCTTAGTAGGGAAGACGTGTTCGATCGTAAATTTGTTCCTAATCGTCCACAATGACCAACAGATCGCACCCAGGCCAACCCAGGAAGCCCTCTTAGTCACCCCAACCAGTGAGTTGGCAAGGTTTCTTGGCTCAGGAAAGGAGGAGGGATTCCAAGTAACCTGGAGCCAGGAACGGACACAGCTCCAGACCAGCTTAGCCAACACACAATGAAAAAAAAATATGATTCGTGTCTTCCAAGGCTTGTTTCGCTTACGAATTTGGTCGGCCGCGGGGAGACGACCTCTGAAGGCTTGCCAGAGGAAGATTTTAATCTTAGGGGGAACTCTGGACCGCCACATGCAAGAGAACCTATTCGAAGGGACCCCTCCGATGAGCCTAGAGTATAAAGATTTAACTGAAACCGCCCAGAGGGAGAATGAGGCCAGACCACCGTATCCGGCGTCTCCGAGAGCAAGGGGGAAAAGGCAGAGAGTCTTTGCCAGTCTTCAAACTCTTCAGGAGACAGGGAACGATGAAAAGCCAGATCCCAATTATTAGCCGCCACCTCCGCGATGGAGATATCCGGATTAGGACAGTAAGAAAAAAGAACCGGAAAACTACCACCCAGAGGAGTATCACCACACCACCAATCACGCCAAAAACGCACCGAGGTACCATTACCAACATTGAACTTAACATTTCCCAGGAACAAAGGTCTGACTTTAATGAGGTCCTTCCAGAATTGAGATCCACGCCGGTCCACAGCAAACATCGGGCTAGAGTGTGGGAAATATTTAGCTTTAAGTATAGAATACCATAAGGATCCGGCCCCACAGGTCATGATTTTCCACCACCATTTACTTAAAAGACATTTGTTCACAACCAGCATGTTAATAATGCCTATATTTCCGTTTGTTGTCAGCAGCATTTCAATATAAAGCACCCTGTGCTTGTCAAAACCGGCATGAATGCCAGCCGATAAAAGATAGAAGCTCATTAGAAACATAGGGAGAGAGAAGAGGCAAGCGTTAATCAAAGCAACTTTGCCAGCATTGGTGTTATAGACAATTGAAGACAATTTCTAGTGCTATGTAGTGAAGCTCTTGATGAGTCAAACTAAAAGACAATTGAAACTGTAACAATTTGAAATATACAACTTGCAAGATTGTACGTGATTCCCCGGGGGAAAAAAAGATTGTACGTGATCAAAATAGGTTGCCGATTGTTGGGGATTTGGTTAATTTTGGCAGCCCCACCGCTTGTTGGATGCGCCAAGTCCCTCCATGCATTGAATGCTCTGTATGGTTAGGGTGCTGCACGTGTCCCCCCGTACAGGAGTATATAGGCCCGGGAGATGTCGGCACTAGACCGCTTAATTCCTTGATGTCGGCACGGGAAGCTCCAAGCTAGACCGCTTTGGTGGCACTAGACCGCTTAATTCCTTGATGTTGGCACGGGAGTCCGACGTCCATGGATTTGGTGGCACATACGCCCGTATATATGCATATCCCTGTAGTTGCTAGCCAAGATCAAGAAGTACTCCCTACAAGCTGCCAGCCATGGTCGCAACGAACCACCGCATTGTGCCGCTCCTTCTGCTCCTGGCACTATTCTCGCTGGCCGCGGCTGGGCATCCGTCGCCGCCGTCGGACAAGCAATGCCCTCCGACCCCACTCACGCCGCCGACCCCGCCGACACCACCGACGCCGCCCGGGGGGCAGACCCCGCCGACACCACCCACCCCTGCTACCCCGCCTACCCCGCCGTGCCGAAGGTTGACACGGTGAAGCTGCTAGTGTACGTACCACAGTACGTAGTGCTGCCCATCGCCATGGAGGCGCTGGACAACAAGTGCGGCTGCGGTCCTCCACCTTCCACTGCCCTTAAGTCCCTAAAAACTAGTACCACCTTCCACCTTTGTCTTGGCCTCTTGGGTTTGTATTAATTTGTAAGATTTATTTCCTGCAAAATAAGGGTTTATGTATGAATGAAGTGTGTGTAACTTATGTTTATGAATCTTCGCAAAAAAAAAGCATATGTTTATAAAGCTTCTGATATAAGTATGTATATATTTTGTGTTTGAGTTAATTCCATCTTTTACCCCCATGACTTAAGAAAGTGACAGAATTGATCCAAAATTGCGAAAATCCTGAACTTATACCCCTATTTATCATCTTTCAAAAAAAAATCTGAAAAGAACATCCCATGAGTGCCCTCGTTCTCGTTCCCCTACTCGAGCACCGTCGGTCACATACCACTACCGCCAGATCAAGTTGGAGGTGGGGATGCCTGGTTAGAAATTTGCTCGGATCTGAAGGGGTTTTTGTGAGATGCTACACAAGGCGATTCCCTGTTATCATCCGCTGAACAACGTGCAGAGAGGCAAAGCCTATATGCGCATACAACAATAACTTGCCACGCTGGCGGCCATGGTAGCCTCACGGAAAAGCTCTACAAGAACCCCGTGCAGACCCCGCCGCATCCTCCTTCGACTACCAAAATTCACTCGTAGCCTTGTTGATGACTGCAATAGAGCCTTCATGCACATGCCCCTAACGACCAGCGCCATGGGGCCGTGGTCGTTGGTATTGAATCCTGGAATTGATCCGAAACGCCCGACACTATATCTAAAGCTCTTGTGGACACCTGGTTCAGATCCAAAACGCCCGACACTAATTTCCCGGGTTTTAGCACATTCTCTCGTTGCCCTCAAGCATTTTATAGTGGAAAGAACTTTTTCTTTCGGGAAATAGTTTAAGTTCTCTAAATTCATCGTAGATGAAGAAATTGTGTTACCGATGAATCAAACCAAGATGCGTCTTCAGAGTACTTTCACGAAATCGGACTGTTCTGGAGTGTGGCTAATAGATTCTACAAAAAAAATTTTTTGGCAGGTACAGATTCTACAATGGTTGCATACATAAGGTCGTTGATCGTGTGCCACGGTGTGGCGCGCCATTTCTTGATGTTACATATATCATCTCGACCCACATACTAGTATTTTACATGGCCACTTGAAAGTCTGAAATTTTAGTGGTGAATACATACTGTATTAAGTTTCCATTAAAGACTATATAAATCATGAAGTCCTTGGGCCTTTGCGCACAATGTAAGTTAAGCCCTTGGGCCGTGGCTGGTGGTCCGACCTGGAATATGTAGGAACCAATATCGTGGCATGGTGCGATCGTGTCCGTTCTGTTGGTGCTCACCGGAAGTCGCGCATGTCGGAGCACGTCGCGGGCATGGCCAGAGCGAGCGGAGCGTGGGCACGATCGGCAAGTGGGGGCGTGAGTGCGTGCCCAGGGCGATGGCTCGGGGTATAAAGTCGTGCGGTGACCGTTGTAACAGCTGAGGCAGCTCGAGTAAGTGCTTGAGGAAAGGAATCGCTCTCGTTGCGGCAGGCGTTCATGCGCCAGAAATCCTCCAGTGTCCACTGTGTCTCCTTCTTCCTTCTTTCTTCTACAGTGTGCAGCAGAGAGAGAGAGAGAGAGTGAGAGAGAGAGAGGGCACCAGAAAGGTAGGGCAAAGCCACTGCGCCAACATATGTCTTGCATGTAAGAGCCGTGTGGGGTGGACCTATATCAAGTTATTTCATTTTCACTTCCCTTCAGAACTAACGAGTAGTGGTGGTGTGCCGTAGAGGTAGGAGATGGGGAATCCATGTAGTTCATGGTGGGCAGCAGAAGCGGCGGTGTTGGGTAGGGTTAGGGTTTTGGTAGATGGGTGGGGGCAACATCTATGGAGTAGGTAGCGGCGATAGGAGGATGAAAAGTGGCGGTGGCAGTGGATAGGGCTAGCGGCGGAGGCATCTGTGGGGAGGGTAACTATGAAGGAACTAGAATGGAAAAGGAGCAGCGACGGCGGCTATAGGGGGTGTGGCGATGGTGGCGGCTAGAGAGGATAGCAGCGGCAGCTAGAGGTCTGGCACGGTTAGGGGAAAGCATGAAGAGAAGGTTGATACCATGTAGAGAAAGTATTTGGCGCAAAACAATTGTATTCTCATGATGGGGTGCCCGCATATAACACGTACAATGGTAGTATCGTCCACATCTAAGATCCTAATTACACAATATGTACTTGGGGAACAAGTTGGACGACTACAACTACTACAATGACGTGTGTGCATGTGACATGCATACGTGTTTCTCGATATGCATGACCGGGAAAGCCTTGATTTGCAGCAACGAAGAGGAAAGGATTAGGACGAGAATCGGGATTACGAAGCTAGGAATGGACTTGTGCTTTGAGATTGTAGATCCCACATGGCATTCATCGGGGTGGGTGAGTTAGACCCAGTATCATAGATTTTCTTCTCTTTATGCTCATCAACAAAGCAGCCCATTTCTCTTTCCTTGTTCACAAGAGCTCTCTCATACCTCTCCTCATAGGGCCTCATTCCTCAAGCTCCCTGTTGGGGAACGTAGCAGAATTTTAAAATTTTCTACGCATAACCAAGATCAATCTATGGAGTCATCTAGCAACGAGGGAGAGGGGAGTGCATCTACATACCCTTGTAGATCGCGAGCGGAAGCATTCAAGAGAACGGGGTTGATGGAGTCGTACTCGTCGTGATCCAAATCACCGATGACCTAGCGCCGAACGGACGGCACCTCCGCGTTCAACACACGTATGGTTGGGAAGACGTCTCCTCCAACTTGATCCAGCAAGGGGGAAGGAGAGGTTGATGAAGATCCAGCAGCACAACGGCGTGGTGGTGGAAGCAACGGCGATCTCGGCAGGGCTTCGCCAAGCTTAGCGAGAGGGAGATGTGTCACGGGAGGGAGAGGGAGGCGCCAGGGGCTAGGGTGCGGCTGCCCTCCCCCCCACTATATATAGGACCCCTAGGGGGGGGCGGTGGCCCTAGGAGATGCAATCTCCAAGGGGGGCGGCGGCCAAGGAGGGTGGAGTGCCCCCCAAGCCAAGTGGGGCGCCCCCACCGGTTTCCAACCCTAGGCGCAGGGGGAGGCCCAAGGGGGGCGCACCAGCCCACTAGGGGTTGGTTCCCCTCCCACTCCAGCCCATGGGGCCCTCCGGGATAGGTGGCCCCACCCGGTGGACCCCCGGGACCCTTTCGGTGGTCCCGGTACAATACCGATTACCCCCGAAACTTTCCCGATGGCCGAAACTCGACTTCCTATATATAAATCTTCACCTACGGACCATTCCGAAACTCCTCGTGACGTCCAGGATCTCATCCGGGACTCCGAACAACTTTCGGGTTACCGTATACTAATATCTCAACAACCCTAGCGTCCCCGAACCTTAAATGTGTAGACCCTACAGGTTCGGAAGACACGCAGACATGACCGAGACGACTCTCCGGTCAATAACCAACAGCGGGATTTGGATACCCATGTTGGCCCCCACATGCTCCTCGATGATCTCATCGGATGAACCACGATGTCGAGGATTCAATCAATTCCGTATACAATTCCCTTTGTCAATCGGTACGTTACTTGCCCGAGACCCGATCGTCGGTATCCCAATACCTTGTTCAATCTCGTTACCGGCAAGTCACTTTACTCGTACAGCAATGCATGATCCCATGATCAACCACTTGGTCACATTGAGCTCATTATGATGATGCATTACCGAGTGGGCCCAGAGATACCTCTACGTCATACGGAGTGACAAATCCCAGTCTCGATTCGTGCCAACCCAACAGACACTTTCGGAGATACCCGTAGTGCACCTTTATAGTCACCCAGTTACGTTGTGACGTTTGGCACACCCAAAGCACTCCTACGGTATCCGAGAGTTGCACAATCTCATGGTCTAAGGAAATGATACTTGACATTCTGAAAAGCTCTAGCAAACGAACTACACGATCTTTGAGCTATGCTTAGGATTGGGTCTTGTCCATTACATCATTCTCCTAATGATGTGATCCCGTTATCAATGACATCCAATGTCCATAGTCAGGAAACCATGACTATCTTTTGATCAACGAGCTAGTCAACTAGAGGCTCACTAGGGACGTGTTGTGGTCTATGTATTCACACATGTATTACGATTTCCGGATAACACAATTATAGCATGAACAATAGACAATTATCATGAACAAGGAAATATAATAATAACCATTTTATTATTGCCTCTAGGGCATATTTCCAACACTCCCCTCCCTCTCCCCTTCACCCATGATCTCTCCCATCAACAATATGTCGTCCCCTACCTCCTAGGCAGCCAGGACATTCTCTTAAGGAAGAAGAAGAGAAGACAAGAAGTTGAGATAAGAAGAGGACTGGGATAGGAAGAAAGATAAGATCCTCACCTCCCCTTTCTCAAGCCTCAAGGGTGAGTTCCACCACCCTCCATGATCCTCTCAGGTGTTGTACATGGTGAATCCTAGGTTCCTAGGGTTGGGGAGCAGCTAGTTCATTTCGGAATTAGGTCAAGAATCTGTCTATAACTCTATATTGCTGTTTCTTGCATACAGATCTGGAAATCATCAATTTTGAGTTCGTATATGGCAAAATCAGAGGAGGAGCATGTGGAATGCTTTGTAGGTATTGCTCCTACGATCGTTTTGATTGGTTAACTATATCAATTAGAGTGGTCAAGCTCGTGTTTTACATGTTTCTTTGCAGCCCTTCAAAATTTTAGAGACGGAGAACAATAGTTTACCCATAGGCTTTAGGAGCTTTAACCATTCCAATAAATTCATGTTTTGTTCCCTGCAATGTTGTGTGTGATGCATAGCTGCTAATACAAAAAAATCAATTAATTATAATGAGTATTTGTCTTCCTATGAATTTCCAACATGAGCAACTCGCTAGTTTGGATCTGGAAATAGTGGAGTAATAATTTCCAACATGAGTTCTTATAGTTGGAACTTTTTTGTAGATAAGTTTCTAATGAGTCCGAAGCCATATTGTTTGTTTGTTTTCGATTTCCACTATTGTAAAACGGGCCTTTAGTCCTGGTTCTAGAGGACCTTTAGTCCCGGTTCTGGAACCGGGACTAAAGGGTCGGGACTAAAGGTCCCCCCTCCCCCCATTAGTCCCGGTTCTGTTACGAACCGGGACTAAAGGCCCTCCATGTGGCCGCTGTTTGGAGCTCCACCTTTAGTCCCGATTGGTAACACCAACCGGGACTAAAGGAAATTTTATGATTCTTTTTTGATATTTTTTTAACTTTTCCCCAATTTGCAAAATTTTGAATTATTTTACAATTTAATCTCTAATCATCTCACGCTTAACTTCAGTTCTATTCCCCCTAGTTTTCATGTTTGCACTTGTTGTTTTCCTGACAATAGTAAGATGTCAATCCTATTAACCATCAGGAGTTTAGCTTGAGCATGAAGTCACACGTTTCACTGTTTGAGTTTGGAACTATTATTCTAAAAAACAATAATTATTTAGTAACACTAATATTTCTTGAATAAGTAGTTTGACCATAGTTTGTCCACAGTTTGACCACAATTTGACCAGATTTGACCAAAATTCAAAAAAACTGAAATAATTATTTAGTAACACTAATATTCTTGAATAATTATTTAGTAACACTAGATCAACGAGCAAGTAAAGCCTTGTGAAAGGATAGGATCATCTAGGCTTTTGTGATCTCTTATCTGTCCTTGATATATGATGGCTGCTACTAGTAGAACTGCATATATAATGAACTCCAACACTTTGGTAACATGTAACCAACAATAATCACTATCGCTGGTAGATACTACACGTGTCGGTTTTCATGGACAAACACTCATGCATGTTATAAGATTAGCGGACCCTCGGAACAGCTACTCGAAATCTTATTACAAAAACAATACTGAGATAGCTCATGAGCCGCTTGATTAGCGAACCTAAAAGGCTAAAACAATGTTTAAATTTGACTTTTCTAATTATTGAGCTTTTTATATGCTTTTGCTTGTGTTTTGTGTATATATATACTCTTTAGTTGCCTGTGGTGGATGTCCGACGGTACAAAGGAGGTACTGCTGGATTTTCCCACAAGCTTGTTAGGTTTTGGTTGTGTTTTAGTGGCAACGTTCCTTCTTACAAGGTGGATTGTTATAATGTTTGTCACACATTTTCTGGGAGATCTATTCATTAAGTACACAGATGTACTGATAGCCTCTCCCCAAAATATGGTTGGAACACCTTTGTTCTTCAACTAGCTTCTCTCCATTGATACAACAGTTTGGTTCTAGCGCTTTACAATGCCGTCTGTTGTGGTGCTATGGAGGAGTGAGGAAATTCTTAATGCCATTTTTATCATGGCAGTTAGTGAATTTGTATGAGGTGAACTCCCCTCCTCTATCACTCGTCAAAGGCTTCCGATTACAATTCAGATCCTTCTCCGCTATTTTTGGACCTTGTGTAGTGCTGGTAAAGTTTGATTTTTTATTTTCAACAAATACCAACCACATAAATATGTTGAAATTATCTTCTGGAGTTCATGAAGAAATAGGACCACGCAAATATGCATGTACTAGTATTAGTGGTTGGTCAGCGCTGAAAGTTGTAGCTGCTAGAAATGATTTCCTCCATTGTTTCCCCATGAGGACCTCGTCGGCCAGTACAAGGCGTACAAAAAGCAAGTGTGTCAATGTTTCGGAAACCCCAAAAAAGGTGAGCACATAATGTTATCTTTGTCATAGTGCAAAAAATATGCTGGAAACAAGAAGAAATTCAGTGAGAGTTCAGCTGGAGTTGGATAAAAACAGGGGCTACTAGAGGTGTGCTAGTGGGAAACAGAGCATGGAACAACCTAAGGCGGGAGTGAAAGTTTTACAAGAAAAAGTGAGGTGTTACAGTTGTGGCAAGAATGGTCATTTCAAAAAGGAAAGTAATGGGCCGAATAAGGAACGTTCTTATGTTGCCGAGAAGTAGAATGGCGATGATGATGATGCACTACTCATGGTGCAGACATGTGAGTTGATGCAGGATGCACATGGGTGTCAGTTCATACCCATGGGTATTGAAGTGGGTGGGTATAAAAAGTTTCTATGGGTATGGGTTTGGGTAGAAGGAGGTTGTACCCGCCCATACCCTACCCATTGCCATCTGGATGCCTAATCTGTTGATGGTGAAGTGGTGTGTGGTACCCAAACACGGGAGCAGGCAACCATGTGACAGGAGTTGAAGAGAAGTTCCATTTTTTTAGAAATGGAGGAGGACCCCCCGCCTCTGCATCTGGATGATGCATCCAGCCACTTTATTTATTATTCACACAAGACCTTACGAAGTCATAGAATAGTAAGACTGAAGCCACCGTCTATGCAACAAAAGTGTCACTACTCCTATTCAAGTGATGAAGGGATGTTGATAGTCTGGGCCTAGTACCAATCAGATCTCGCAGCCAAACCTAACACCAAAGACATGAGGTCCCAACTAGGGTGCCTATCGGGTATGGGGCACCTACTAGTCCGGCGCACTCCTCAACCAGGACGCCCGCCGGGTATGAGGCCACCGTAGCCACCTGCCACCAATCCATCCTCAGTGTTGTACTATTGCATCTACCTTGCCCGGCCTAGGTGCCATCGACGCCACCATGACATTAGACAATGCCGCCATCCTGCGTGAGTCCATCTCCGCGCATCAGGCGCCGAGTCTCCATTGCGCCACGCCGTAGAGATCCGCCGCCATAAATGGGCAAGATGAAACACCGCTCTTCCTGTTGTCCCCTCCAGCCAGCACTTGCTCCAAAATGATGCCCCCAGGAGGGAGAATGATGCCGTAAGTGATGTCATCGTCCGATCCGATAGACCCAGATCTAGGGTTTCACCAGGAACATCCGGATCGGGTTGACGTGACCTGCAACGATGATGCCTCGAGAAGGGAACGACGTCCGGGACGCCGCCATCATCGCAAGACCGCAGCCAGGTGCGATTTTCACTGGAAGCCACGTCGTCCCGATCTGGTCTACAGAGTTCTTACTTATCATCCTGCAGTTCAACTCATTACGGGTAGTAAAAAGAAGGCTACAGAGTTCTTACTTATCATCCTGCAGTTCATTGTTGTCTTGCATAAAGTTTAATCAAATAGTTCGATTGACATCTTTTGACCAATTTTAATAACACTCTTTATCAGTTTCCTCACTTGATGCTGGTTCACGAATATCTCATTGGCCCATACACAGAAAGGATCGAAGTGCGGATCTTTGACAATGACATATGTACCTAAAAGGACCAAATTAATATTAGAAGCTATAAACAACAATTGCAAAATGATGTAGTATAACACTCCTTTCATCGGATTATATAAGATCTTATTATATATATTTATTTGGAAGGGTAGTAACGATTATTTATAAGCAGGAAATGCATTAGCGAGTTGGACCCGAACAAGGTGCCCAGGCACCTAGGTGCCCCAAACATCTGGGCTATTCTGTTACGCGTAACAGAATATTATTCTGTTACCCTTCTTGAACTGATGAATCCGAGCGGTTGTACTGATTCCGTCATTTCGTTGAACTGATCATTTTTTTATTAAAAGAGCAAATAAGAGCCCCCTCCTCTCTCTCCCCGTTGAGCCAGCTACTTGTGGCGGATCCCTCCACCCGCCCGCCTCCCTCCTGGCAACCCAGGCCATAACCCAGTCGCGGTGATGGGTGCCGGGGCACGGGCGACGGCGGCGGCGCTGCCACGGGAGCTCGTATGGTGGAGAGAAGTGTGGCGTGGGTGCGTACATGCGCTAAGCTGGAGCAGAGGCGCCCTGCAGCGGGCGGCGCCGGGGCGAGGAGGGTCCGTGGCGAGCTCCGGTCGTAGAGGGCGTAGCGCGCCCCAAGAGCACGCGCAGAGCTGGCCGGAGGAGAAGGCGGCCACGCGCGGCGCCGGCGTCCGCCTCAGCGCCAGCAGCACGGATGAAGAAGCTACCACCTACAAGTAGCACCAAGCGAGAAATCAGCAGAGAGAACTCAAGCGATGGCACAAGGAATACCCGCGTGGTGGGGGAGAGCGCGAGGGCGGAGGGGGAGGCCGCCATTTCCAGCCGGGGGGCGGGTCGAGCTGCTGGTGGAGTCGCCGTGTTCCGCTCCCCTCCTCCTCCTCCTTACCCTTTGTACTAGTGGCAAGGCGCCGATCTGTGATGTGGTTGAAAGGATTGAGTGACCACTCAACTGATTTCGTTTACCTTGCCATCTTAGGAAGGGAAGGGTAGAGCAGGTCCCGCCGGAGTGGGAGGGGGCGGTGGCCACCACCACCACCGTCCGTCCAGGTTCACCTCAGTCGGTGGCAACTGTAGCCATGTTGCCCATGTGCCCATCCTTGACGTCTCTCAAAGAACAGTCTCTATGCTCTGTCTTTTCTGCACAATACAGGAAAGGTCATCTAGTTCTGCATGAACTAGAGCCTGCACCATAATCTTGGCCATCTCACGGCATGTCTGAATTTGTTCATTTATCTTATGTAAGATGCCAAGACGAGGTTCTAGGCTAGTGTTGGTAGCAGGAACCATAGAGTTGGCAACATATGGCAGAATCTAAAGTGCGGCTGAAGCTGAATCTTCTGTGCTTAAAGTGCAATTTACAGGAAGGACTGTTCCAAAATTCATGAACCTAAAATGGAACATGAAATGGGAGCTGAGCAGATTAAGTTGCTAATTAATTGTCCCGCACTATGTTGTTGCTGGTGGAGCTACTATAGTAGTAGTATTTGATCAGGGGCTAACGGTAGTTACTACTGTATTTGACATGAGACTGAGCACCATACGAGCTATAAAATGGTAGCTCATATTCAGGGAAACTTTCGTGGTAGGTGTGCAACAATATTTCACAAAGAATTGTCAAATGCGAAACTTTCATAGAGGTCAAAGATTTCAGTTCAACGTCTACACAGAGCTATCGAAATATGAAACTTAGTCATGTTGAACGTTTCCTCAAATTCGCAACTGGTGAAGACTAATTTGAAATATGGTGAGACCCTTCGTGTTGCTTTCCCGTCAGAAAAAACAGAGTACTGGAACTGATGTCCATATGTGTTTGTGCTGAGTGTGTTTCATAGACTAAAATTTACACTTTTTTGGGTACGCCTTTTTCTCGTAACTTTTCGATGGCTTACGGTATCATAGTCCTCGAACTTGCATGGTTTATATCATTGAGCTGAATGATATTTATTTTAAAACAATATGTTTTGTGTGTTTCTTTTTTTGAACTCATTTTTTTGCAATGATGTTTTGAATTTCTCGCGTTTTGCAACTTGGACTTTTACCATTTGAATTTCCGTGGGTTTTTCTTTTGTTTGAGCTTTTTTCCAAACTTATCTGAGACGTCATGTTTGAACATACAACTTTTTAGTTGTGAACTTATCGTTTTTTCCATTTATTAAGTTGCTTTTTTCCTCCGAACATTTACTGGTACAATTTTTTTTGCAAATTTATTGTCCCTTGAGTAAGAACAGATGCAATTTTTAATTTTAATTTTATGGTACTTATGGTACTAGAGAGTTTGTACTTCTTAAAAAATAATCACTCGATGTTCTTTTAGTTTTATTTTTTAATTTTCTTTCTCATCCTTATCTTTACTGACGGTGTAATCACCATCGTACCTTTACGGTTTATATAGTTGAACGGACTTACATTTTTACCATTCCCTTCTTTTTAAAACTTATATGTTTTCTTCTCCAAACATCCTACCTGTCGAGAATTAGAACTTATTTATTTTTACATTTGTACTTCCAAGTGTCTTTAATGCCATTTTCACTATTTTACTTTGTTTTACCTCATCAAACAGGCGCACAACACATTTGAAGAAACAAAATACGAAACTTTGAAACACTAGGGGTATAACCATTGCACATGACTTCATGTGTGCCTTCATCATAGAAAAATATACTGAATATCGCTAAGTTCTAAGGTTGAACAAATGAATCATACAGAATATTGTGAACACGCCGTATTTTCTCACTAAAACAAACTTCTGTACTTGCATACAACCCTCTTTGAACTTGGACAACACCTAGTGCTCAACTTGGACGATGAACAGTGCTCAACTCGAACGGAGGAGGTAGTCATTGCTTTTTAACCATGAATGCTTCTAAAGACACTCGGAATTGCTTCAAAACTGCTTTTATACTTTTTAACACGAGGGTTCTCTCAGCTGGGCCAAGAAGCAATGCATACATAATATTTTTATTCTGCAAGAACGAAACACTCCAATAATTAACAACTAATCTGTTAGTACATGCAGAACAATTTCAGTTTTGAGAACAAACTTCCATTGATATGTTAATCTCTCAATCTGTATAGAGGACAGGATGGTTCAGGGATTAGCATTGGCATTATTGGAAACCATGGCCTTTAATGAAATGGTTCAGGGATCACTCTTAGTCAGCCCCATTGCTACTTGTGCTACAGAGAACATGAATATAAAGCGGATGTAGACTCATCGATTTTTCTTTATGATATATATAGAAACTTACGAAATTTTGAAACTTGCACTGACGATATTTAGGTGATATATCTAAACTTTACAGGATTTTGAAGAAATTCACTACAAATCATTACTTATTTAGGTGATATATCTGAAGTTACAGAGTAATATCGAACTACAGTGGACAGACCAACAACATAAATCCTCAAGCAAAGCTCACAATCTCCATGGAAGATGCCTATGAATTCACCATGGAAGGGCATCCCACTCCCCCGCTCTATCTGCTCCCACTCCCTGCACACACACACACAGAGCAGAGAGAGGATGAGAGGGAGATGACTGAGGCGAATCGAGGACAGAGCACAAGGGGCGTGCACGTAGCTCTTCTCGTGACCGGCTGGGTAGCGTGCTGTTGTACTGACGAGGCAAAGGTCCAAATATATCGCCTAAATAAGTTCAAAGAATTTTACAAAAACAAGTAGGCAACAAAGAGAAAAGTCATGTATGGCTATCAGCCACAACTTATATATATAGCACTAGTAAGGGTCTCAGGAATCAACTACATTATTTCAGTCAACTCGATCTTCATCAGTACTAGAATGACTGGACAAGAAGTTTAGATTTGTAGCAGCACACACACCAAACTTATAGAATTTTTCTTCAACATTTTTAGGTAATTGCATCGGTACTAGTATAATTGGAAAAGTATTTCAGATTTGTAGAAGCGCACACACGAAACTTACAGAATTTGATGGAAATGCACAAGTTCTGATTTATCAGTACATAGTTTTATGGAAATGCATGAGTTAACTTCTTCTAGGCACTATCTGAACATGGTGAAGACTAGCAAATGTAAGGATAGGCAGAGAACACTTAGTATTGAGCTTTTTTCCAAGTATGTGTTGAACTGATATATTTTTTGTCAATGAACTGTTGTAGTATAGGTACTAGAGCTACCAGCATCTTCCTATATATCATGATAAAAAGCAAACAAACATGCATACTAGAGAAAATTGAACTGACAATAGAAAAAATTTATACTTTTTTGGGACTGATATCATGTAATACCTCATCCAGAAAGCATGCCAAGCGAAACGTTTATTTTTTTAGTTGAAGAACTAGAAGTCTTGCAGCACAAGAGGCACGGCATGGTGCTATTAACTAACTTACAGAGATCCTTTCTGCTTTGTAGTAGTACCTGAGGTTACAAGGGTCAGAAATTTACCATTTGACGGCCTTTACGCCACCAGCAGCGCTGGAGGTGACCTCCTGTCTCCTGCTGTCGGCGGGGAACAGGAGCTGGATCAACGGGGAAGAAGGTGGCAGGAGCACCTTGTCCATCCGATCTCTCATGCGAGGGCAGTGCTCGACGTCGAGGTGCAGGGTGCCGAAGGAGACGGTCACGCGATGAGGAGGAGCAGGATGGGGCAGAAGTGGTTGTTGCCTCCTAAATTTCCTGATGGGACACCTCCTACAGACCGAAAGGCCACAGTTAGCCAACTAGGCCCCAGACGGCCCAGCCTACTAGTAGCGGGTGACGGCCAGCGGAAGGCCCGGTCCATATATCGATAGGTCAATGGATCAATTCATCCATACGTACGTGCCTTAGGCCGTCTACTCGCTGTTTCGCTTCGTGCGCCCGTACGCCGTGCGTGCAGTCGCCGCCTATCGGCAGATCGCCCCAATTCGCCAATCAATGAAAAAAAGAAAGAATAGGTATGATGCATCAGACCCCACCTCAGTGTGTGTCTACCTCTACTGCAATTTGCAAATTCTGTTCTAATTCTTGCTTTATTTCTCTAACCCTAGAAAATTAGGGCTACTTGATAAGACAAGAAATTTTGATCGTATTGGCTATTGTAGTGGTTAGTGGAGAACAATATGTCAATATTGCAATACTCTAGGAGACTAGGACGGCTGGAAGCACCAGCAAACTGTGAGGTAAGTTAACTAATGATGCAGTAATTGGCCGTCTTGAGGCCATGAAAGAAAATAGGAAACCATTTTCAAAACGTAATTGTTTTAATTTACATATTACACTTATCGGAAAAAAAAAGCTTTACTTATATTACACAAATGTAATTAATATGTTGCTAAGTGGTTTTGTTTCTTTTGATTTGTAGACAATCAGGATCTAGTGTTGCATTTTCTCGTCGTCGGTTATACTTTATTCATAATTTGGACATTTTGACTCTCTTTTACTGTTCAATTTCCAACAATCAACTAGTATTTCAAGTGAACTCTTTATTTTGGACCTTTGGTAATCATATTTACGGTCATATATATTGTATTATTAGATGTGTTACCTTTTATCTATATTGTGACTTGATATCCACGTATGTAATAGACATAGGACCCCAGGTCATTTTTGTCCTGGGTCCGCCCTTGAAGCTGGGGCAATGTAAAAACGACATACAAATTTGAATATGTGGTTAGGAATCTTGTATAGTACATGGAGATACAATGACAATCCTTATTCATATCTTGCTTAGCTCCGTAGACGTACGACTGTTGTTATAAATGGTGCTTAATTTAGTTTCACTTCATTGTGAATTAAGTTTTATTTTCGCTGACAACAGACTCTTCATCATCAGATCTGAGTATCTATCTTCTCGATTGACACAACTATATGTACGATGATCGACGGTCTGATGGGTATAGAGGGATTGACTGTAGCACACAAGAACCATCACTGCATCACGCCTATATATAGTATAGGTCCATTTTTTTGCCAATAAATGAGAAAGATTGCATGCTTAGAACGAATCACAATTATAATGTTACAATCACATTCTTTACAGGCATACAATCTGCCTAATATTCTACATGTTTAGTAATTGGATTGGGTGAATATATATTCTCCCTTTGTAATCGCCTTGCGTGATTATATATGATTCAATTTCTATTTTCTTCGTGAGCTGGCTGTCCTCCGTACATAGAAAGGGGAATGACATGTGCTCTTACATGCAACCGATGATTTTTCTACAAGGATCAAAGACCAAATATCCCCACAAGAAAAGAAATTAAAGGCCAAATATGTAAGAGTTTCTTGGTATTGCTAGCCGACCGCCACCAACGGAGCTACAACCATCGCCACGCGGAACTGCAACTGCGGGGTGCAGCTGTCGCATGGGCCAACTAATCTCGGCGAGGGCCTTGACCAGTGATGAGGACGTCCGATGAGGGCCACGATCGGCAATGATGACGGCCGGCGAGGGCTGCGACTAGCGAGGGTGATGTCTATAGACCACGTGCCCGGCGAGATCAACAAGATGCGGGAGAGGGGATCCTTTGTTCGGACGGACGAAGAAGATGCAGTGCATCGGACTGCAGCAATTCACGGAATCGTACAACTACTGGCCGGCCGGTCCAAATTTGAGACGGCGCATCAGTAGTACTGCCCAAAAGAAAACCATCAGCGACCACATCCTTTTTTACAAACTGGGAGCAAAGAGGCTCCCAAACCAGCCACCTGCGCAAACTTCAGCACACAAATATCATGTCATGCGCAGTAGATATACATGACCGCTGATTGGGTGGTCTACACATAGAATCTGGCTTGCGGCTGAAACTGATTTTTTTTACTTCAATACATGGTTATTTAGAGCAGTAAATTGTTTATTCAGACCAATGTATTCACCAAGGAGATCGTTCGGTGGTCTATGGACCTTGATTTTTTTAAATTATGTTTGAGATGTTTTATACTTCCGCTCAATCTTTATGATCGATCCGATCTTTATAAAAAAAAGCCATTGTGTTCTTCTTGCTTGGTGTACATGCGCACGTGTGTATGATTTTGTGTGATCCGGGGAGAGAAAGAAAAAGGAGGAGCCTAAACTCTTCAAGGAGGAGCTGAGAGCGTAAAATCCACCTCCAACAATTTTTTTTTTGAGAAACGCTCCAACATTTTTCTGAGCATCGTGTTGTCCTGCATGACGCGTCCGTGTTTCTACATCAGTTAGAGTTGTTTGGATACAAGGATTTTACTAAACCAGTTTGGTCTACACACGTTTTCGGTTACAACAAACTAAAACTCTGTTTGGTTGACGTAAGGGCATGTACAATGGTTCTATATTAAGAGTGCCACGTAGGATAAATGATGAGGTGGATGAGAGAGAAATCATAAGAGAAGACTTGTCTTATCTTATTTAAGAGAAGACAAGAGATGATCTCTTAGGGCATGTACAATGGTTGATAAGATAGTCTTATCTTAAGTTTTGCATGTAAACTAGAGATGATAAATAAACATATCTATAATGGGCCATCTCTTAGCCTTATCTTCAATAATTAGTTGTTCCTAAATACATGGTGAGACAAATTGTACTAAGAGATCATCTCTTGTCTTTTCTTAAATAAGAGAAGACAAGCCTTTTCTTATGATTTCTCTCTCCTTTACCTCATCATTTATCCTACGTGGCACTCTTAAGATAGAACCATTGTACATGCCGTTAGCACAGTTTGTCTCACCATGTTTTTAGGAACAACTAATTATTGAAGGTAAGGCTAAAAGATGACCCATTGTAGACATATTTTTTTGTCATCTCTAATTACATGCAAAAATTAAGATAAAATTATCTTATCAACCATTATACATGCCCTAACAAATCCACATATAAGTAAAACCGAAAAAACAAGCTTATGGAAAAACGATAATTAGACGTTTTTCTATAAACCAATTTATCATCCGCATCCCACAACCTGCATATAGCGCAGCCGCCATGCACGTTGCCATCGTTGTGGCAGCAACTTATCCCGCCTTGCCCCTAGCCATCGCCGGCGACCACTCCTCCCGCGCGGCTGCCGTCACCGTCGACGACTGGTCGTTCTCCAGCGACAACTAATCTCGCGTTCCTTGACGTGGCCGTCGCCATCGTTAGACTGGTCGTTCCCCGGTGAGCACTCATCCCGGGTTGCCGGCGGCTGTCGCCATCACAGTCGACCACTGGTTCTTCCCGAGCACGCACTCCTCCCGCGTCTTCCTCGCTGATGGCACTCTCTTACCAATCTGATCTTGAGTTTTTGTGCGGCCACAACAAATTCCTTGTACGCTAGTTCTTGTTCTTCGATGATTGGTCATTCTCATTACTTTCACACAAGTGCATTCTTTTAGCAAACGATTCACGTTCGCGAGCATGCATCCAGATTGGTTTTAGTACTTGAATCTCGAGGCCACGACGTTGCATCTCCATCAGTTATCATCTTCACCGCCGCACAAGGAACCATCCTGGCGATGATGTAGCCCAAACCGGCCAGCTGCATCGCTAATCTTATCTTCGGCCGCGAGCAAATGATCGTCTCTTATGCAGATGCGAGAACACGGAGTCGACGGTGCAGCCTCGTGCTTAAACATGTTTTATCATCCAAACAAGGTTTTCTGCATACTTGTTCCTAACCTAATCGTTCGTAAAACTAGTTTTCCAAAAAATCCTACTAAAACGTGTTTTGTTAAAACTAGGCATTAATTTCGTTTATCCAAACAACCACTTAAGGCTTTCGGTCGCCTTAATAACTAAAATAAAACGTGTTCACGCAAGACGAGTTCACGGAGGTTGCTCAAAAAGGAAATAAAACGTGTCCAGGCAGAAGACGGGACACCGACTCACATTATATGCAGCCTCGGTACAGCCTCGGTCTCTCGCACATCAAACCGATCATGGAAGATATAGCGGCGGCCACGCTCCCGGACGACATCATCCTCGACATACTCCTCCGCGTCTCTACCAACTCCGCCGCCCTGTTCCGCTGCGCCGCGGCGAGCAAGCTGTGGCGCGCGTTCATCGCCGACCGCGCCTTCCTCGGACGCTGCTGGACGGTGAACGGTGGACGCCCGTCCTCCCGCCTCGGCTTCTTGATTCAGCAACGACGCGACGATGCGGACATCGACTCCCCGTACCCGCCGCTCTTCGTCCCGCCGTTGGGATCGATGCTCGGCGCCCGCCCCCGCCTCCTCACCGACTTCCTATCATGCGTGCCGGATGGCCTCTTGGACGGTGCCCAGCCGCTTGCCGCGCGTCACGGCCTAGTCGTCGTGCGTCTCTTCAACCGTGTCCGCGACAACTCGGTCCACATGGCCGTGTGTGACCTACGCATCGGCGCCTGCAACGTGCTCCCCCGGCTGCGGCTCATGTGCGATGCTTCCTCCGTCAGTTGCACAATTTTAACCGGTCAAGACAATCCCTCTCCCTCCTTGGAAGCGAAACGTCCATCGTCTCTGGGTCCGGGATACTACTCGGCCGTTTTTAAGCTGCTAACCCTTGTCGTCAGCGGCCACAAGGGCGACCACAGCGAGGAGTGCAACCTCTACACCTTCTCGTCCGCGGAGCTTACCTGGGGTGCACCGACAAAGTGTTTCGACAAGACGTCGGGGATCAGCAGGGGCGGCTTTACGCTGCTACAACAAAAACATGACAACCCCGTGGTGTGTCGTGGCGTGGCGCACTGGCTCGCTTGGTACTTAGGAGCTGGGGCCACACCAAAATATTACTCCTTAGACGTGAGCGCCGAGACCGATCTTGTCTCCTTGACGGAGATCTCAGGCCCTGTGCACAGATATGGCTATAATGGTAACATGCTGCCGATTCTCGGCGTCGCTGCGGATGGGTCTCTCGCCATGTTTCGCCAGCGCAAAGAACTTGACATCTTCGAGATGTGGACACGGGAAAATGGCAGCGGCAGTGGAGTCTGGCTCTACACTACGGGCATCAAGCTCAATGTGGAGATTCGCCCTTGTGCACGCATGTGGCCTGAAGAGAAGGGCGGAACTTTTCTCATTGTAGACAATTCATGGCGTGTGCGAAGGGTTGATATCAAAAACATGAGAATGGAAGTGGAACAATTCCCCGGTGGCATAGGTTTGGGAGCCATGCCGGTGAATGTAGATTGGCCCATTTTGTTCTTGTCTCTGCTCTGTTAACTTCGACTACATAGATGCAAGTGTCATGAGTAAATTGCAAGTTTATTTAGGTTTTATTACTACCCCAAGTATTTATGATCCAAAGAAATTTGGTTATTATGGCTTTATGAAAATATTGACATCATATATATAGGCTTGTTGCTATATTAATATAGCGAGGCAAAAACCTATTTCGAGGATATATATATAGGCTTCAATTTTACCTGAATATGCATTATATTTGGCATGTAATATAACATGTTATATATCTCACTTCATTTTCCGTTTCAAAAAAGTAAAATATCTCACTACATTTGCTTAAAAAAATTGATGGCATGATGAATTCACCTTGTATAATTTCCTACTTCTAATTATACGTGTCCTACCTTTTAAAAGAACCTTCAAAGTGCTTCCGTGATCATCAATACGCGCATGTCACTGGTACTTTTTCCGAAAAATGGTGGATTTTATTAGCTTAAAATGAAGCATCAAGAGAATACAAACATGATGAGCACACACTCAGTTTCTGTACAGTTAGAATGCACACAACCAACACCAACCCACACAAAAACACGCCAACAAATAGCAAAGTCATATAAGACCAAAGCTATGCATGGGCGAGAAAAAGAAAGAAAGAAAAAAAAAACAAAGTGGTCAGTTCCGTGATCGGCAAACTATAGGAAAGTCCATATCCGCACCAACCGTCTCAAGACACCATATGAACATCGTGATTCTACAATAGCAACGCCTTCAGGAAGGGAGCAACGCTGAAACGCTGTCGTCACTGGATCCAACAGTCAACGCCGGACTCTAGGTTTTCACCTTGAAGAAATTGTCCGAGCATATCCGAGCAATGCTTTCAACAAGGTAACGATGTATAACCATCGCCATTGCCAGAATTCAATTCTGGGCTTTCACCCCGGAACTCGATACCGGGTACTTAAGAAGCACCACCATCGACGTCACAAATGTGTTGTCGCCACCACGTTTTCACGACCCCGGCAGCTACATGTGATGCGCCGCTGCACAACCATTCCTCTGCGTCAAGCTGACGTCCATAGTTTGCATCTCATCGCCGAAGTGAACAATCATATCTGAAAAGGTAAACTCTCGAAGATCTTTCGATATACACTGCCGCCGTGGAGCCACAAGAGGTCGCCGCACCATCAGAGTTTGCAGCCACCATCTCTAGGCCGAACAAGATCTGGATCACCGTTACCGCCCGAGATACCGCGCACAGGCGACGGGAGACCGAGCCGCCATCTAGCAAGGTCTGGCCCAAGCGACGCCGGAGGACGCACGCATCGGCTGGACCAAGCACACATCCCAGCGCGTCGACCGCCGCCATGCCCATCAGATCCAGGTTGCCGCCGCGAGCACAGGCCAGCAAGGAGCCAGCCCAAAGCCCAAGGCGTGACCCGGTGTTGCCATGCCGGTCAACACGAGGCCAAGGCAGCCGGTGCACAGGACCAAATCCACATCGATCCATGGATGCCGTGCCGGCGGACCCTCACCAACGAGCCGTCGCCGCGAAGCAGCATGCCATCGATCAGCCGATGTCGTCGGAGCAGGCACCACAAATAGATCCGGCAAAGGTACCACGGGATTTGAAGAAAACTAAGAACGGGGGCGCTGTCCCGCCGTTGGCGGCACCAGACGGGGGCTTTGCCCCGGTGGCTAACACCGGCGACGGCGAGGAGATGAGGAGGCTGGGGTGGCCGCGGCCGCCGTGAAAGGAGGCGCCGCCCGAGCCGCCCTGTGCGAGCGACGCGGGGGCCTGGCGATAGATGCGTATGGCTGTGTTGTTGTTATCAGTGTTATTATTCAGAGCGGCCAGCATGTCACTTGTACTAGTACACCATTACTACTGATGGGTGCAATAAACCAGCACGCTCTCTCATTGGTATTATAATGTACCAGTGACATGCTCAATGTACAATGTGAGTTGATGCAGGATGCACATGGGTGTCAGTTCATACCCATGGGTATTGAAGTGGGTGGGTATAAAAAGTTTCTATGGGTATGGGTTTGGGTAGAAGGAGGTTGTACCCGCCCATACCCTACCCATTGCCATCTGGATGCCTAATCTGTTGATGGTGAAGTGGTGTGTGGTACCCAAACACGGGAGCAGGCAACCATGTGACAGGAGTTGAAGAGAAGTTCCATTTTTTTAGAAATGGAGGAGGACCCCCCGCCTCTGCATCTGGATGATGCATCCAGCCACTTTATTTATTATTCACACAAGACCTTACGAAGTCATAGAATAGTAAGACTGAAGCCACCGTCTACGCAACAAAAGTGTCACTACTCCTATTCAAGTGATGAAGGGATGTTGATAGTCTGGGCCTAGTACCAATCAGATCTCGCAGCCAAACCTAACACCAAAGACATGAGGTCCCAACTAGGGTGCCTATCGGGTATGGGGCACCTACTAGTCCGGCGCACTCCTCAACCAGGACGCCCGCCGGGTATGAGGCCACCGTAGCCACCTGCCACCAATCCATCCTCAGTGTTGTACTATTGCATCTACCTTGCCCGGCCTAGGTGCCATCGACACCACCACGACATTAGACAATGCCGCCATCCTGCGTGAGTCCATCTCCGCGCATCAGGCGCCGAGTCTCCATTGCGCCACGCCGTAGAGATCCGCCGCCATAAATGGGCAAGATGAAACACCGCTCTTCCTGTTGTCCCCTCCAGCCAGCACTTGCTCCAAAATGATGCCCCCAGGAGGGAGAATGATGCCGTAAGTGATGTCATCGTCCGATCCGATAGACCCAGATCTAGGGTTTCACCAGGAACATCCGGATCGGGTTGACGTGACCTGCAACGATGATGCCTCGGGAAGGGAACGACGTCCGGGACGCCGCCATCATCGCAAGACCGCAGCCAGGTGCGATTTTCACTGGAAGCCACGTCGTCCCGATCTGGTCTACAGAGTTCTTACTTATCATCCTGCAGTTCAACTCATTACGGGTAGTAAAAAGAAGGCTACAGAGTTCTTACTTATCATCCTGCAGTTCATTGTTGTCTTGCATAAAGTTTAATCAAATAGTTCGATTGACATCTTTTGACCAATTTTAATAACACTCTTTATCAGTTTCCTCACTTGATGCTGGTTCACGAATATCTCATTGGCCCATACACAGAAAGGATCGAAGTGCGGATCTTTGACAATGACATATGTACCTAAAAGGACCAAATTAATATTAGAAGCTATAAACAACAATTGCAAAATGATGTAGTATAACACTCCTTTCATCGGATTATATAAGATCTTATTATATATATTTATTTGGAAGGGTAGTAACGATTATTTATAAGCAGGAAATGCATTAGCGAGTTGGACCCGAACAAGGTGCCCAGGCACCTAGGTGCCCCAAACATCTGGGCTATTCTGTTACGCGTAACAGAATATTATTCTGTTACCCTTCTTGAACTGATGAATCCGAGCGGTTGTACTGATTCCGTCATTTCGTTGAACTGATCATTTTTTTATTAAAAGAGCAAATAAGAGCCCCCTCCTCTCTCTCCCCGTTGAGCCAGCTACTTGTGGCGGATCCCTCCACCCGCCCGCCTCCCTCCTGGCAACCCAGGCCATAACCCAGTCGCGGTGATGGGTGCCGGGGCACGGGCGACGGCGGCGGCGCTGCCACGGGAGCTCGTATGGTGGAGAGAAGTGTGGCGTGGGTGCGTACATGCGCTAAGCTGGAGCAGAGGCGCCCTGCAGCGGGCAGCGCCGGGGCGAGGAGGGTCCGTGGCGAGCTCCGGTCGTAGAGGGCGTAGCGCGCCCCAAGAGCACGCGCAGAGCTGGCCGGAGGAGAAGGCGGCCACGCGCGGCGCCGGCGTCCGCCTCAGCGCCAGCAGCACGGATGAAGAAGCTACCACCTACAAGTAGCACCAAGCGAGAAATCAGCAGAGAGAACTCAAGCGAAGGCACAAGGAATACCCGCGTGGTGGGGGAGAGCGCGAGGGCGGAGGGGGAGGCCGCCATTTCCAGCCGGGGGGCGGGTCGAGCTGCTGGTGGAGTCGCCGTGTTCCGCTCCCCTCCTCCTCCTCCTTCCCCTTTGTACTAGTGGCAAGGCGCCGATCTGTGATGTGGTTGAAAGGATTGAGTGACCACTCAACTGATTTCGTTTACCTTGCCATCTTAGGAAGGGAAGGGTAGAGCAGGTCCCGCCGGAGTGGGAGGGGGCGGTGGCCACCACCACCACCGTCCGTCCAGGTTCACCTCAGTCGGTGGCAACTGTAGCCATGTTGCCCATGTGCCCATCCTTGACGTCTCTCAAAGAACAGTCTCTATGCTCTGTCTTTTCTGCACAATACAGGAAAGGTCATCTAGTTCTGCATGAACTAGAGCCTGCACCATAATCTTGGCCATCTCACGGCATGTCTGAATTTGTTCATTTATCTTATGTAAGATGCCAAGACGAGGTTCTAGGCTAGTGTTGGTAGCAGGAACCATAGAGTTGGCAACATATGGCAGAATCTAAAGTGCGGCTGAAGCTGAATCTTCTGTGCTTAAAGTGCAATTTACAGGAAGGACTGTTCCAAAATTCATGAACCTAAAATGGAACATGAAATGGGAGCTGAGCAGATTAAGTTGCTAATTAATTATCCCGCACTATGTTGTTGCTGGTGGAGCTACTATAGTAGTAGTATTTGATCAGGGGCTAACGGTAGTTACTACTGTATTTGACATGAGACTGAGCACCATACGAGCTATAAAATGGTAGCTCATATTCAGGGAAACTTTCGTGGTAGGTGTGCAACAATATTTCACAAAGAATTGTCAAATGCGAAACTTTCATAGAGGTCAAAGATTTCAGTTCAACGTCTACACAGAGCTATCGAAATATGAAACTTAGTCATGTTGAACGTTTCCTCAAATTCGCAACTGGTGAAGACTAATTTGAAATATGGTGAGACCCTTCGTGTTGCTTTCCCGTCAGAAAAAACAGAGTACTGGAACTGATGTCCATATGTGTTTGTGCTGAGTGTGTTTCGTAGACTAAAATTTACACTTTTTTGGGTACGCCTTTTTCTCGTAACTTTTCGATGGCTTACGGTATCATAGTCCTCGAACTTGCATGGTTTATATCATTGAGCTGAATGATATTTATTTTAAAACAATATGTTTTGTGTGTTTCTTTTTTTGAACTCATTTTTTTGCAATGATGTTTTGAATTTCTCGCGTTTTGCAACTTGGACTTTTACCATTTGAATTTCCGTGGGTTTTTCTTTTGTTTGAGCTTTTTTCCAAACTTATCTGAGACGTCATGTTTGAACATACAACTTTTTAGTTGTGAACTTATCGTTTTTTCCATTTATTAAGTTGCTTTTTTCCTCCGAACATTTACTGGTACAATTTTTTTTGCAAATTTATTGTCCCTTGAGTAAGAACAGATGCAATTTTTAATTTTAATTTTATGGTACTTATGGTACTAGAGAGTTTGTACTTCTTAAAAAATAATCACTCGATGTTCTTTTAGTTTTATTTTTTAATTTTCTTTCTCATCCTTATCTTTACTGACGGTGTAATCACCATCGTACCTTTACGGTTTATATAGTTGAACGGACTTACATTTTTACCATTCCCTTCTTTTTAAAACTTATATGTTTTCTTCTCCAAACATCCTACCTGTCGAGAATTAGAACTTATTTATTTTTACATTTGTACTTCCAAGTGTCTTTAATGCCATTTTCACTATTTTACTTTGTTTTACCTCATCAAACAGGCGCACAACACATTTGAAGAAACAAAATACGAAACTTTGAAACACTAGGGGTATAACCATTGCACATGACTTCATGTGTGCCTTCATCATAGAAAAATATACTGAATATCGCTAAGTTCTAAGGTTGAACAAATGAATCATACAGAATATTGTGAACACGCCGTATTTTCTCACTAAAACAAACTTCTGTACTTGCATACAACCCTCTTTGAACTTGGACAACACCTAGTGCTCAACTTGGACGATGAACAGTGCTCAACTCGAACGGAGGAGGTAGTCATTGCTTTTTAACCATGAATGCTTCTAAAGACACTCGGAATTGCTTCAAAACTGCTTTTATACTTTTTAACACGAGGGTTCTCTCAGCTGGGCCAAGAAGCAATGCATACATAATATTTTTATTCTGCAAGAACGAAACACTCCAATAATTAACAACTAATCTGTTAGTACATGCAGAACAATTTCAGTTTTGAGAACAAACTTCCATTGATATGTTAATCTCTCAATCTGTATAGAGGACAGGATGGTTCAGGGATTAGCATTGGCATTATTGGAAACCATGGCCTTTAATGAAATGGTTCAGGGATCACTCTTAGTCAGCCCCATTGCTACTTGTGCTACAGAGAACATGAATATAAAGCGGATGTAGACTCATCGATTTTTCTTTATGATATATATAGAAACTTACGAAATTTTGAAACTTGCACTGACGATATTTAGGTGATATATCTAAACTTTACAGGATTTTGAAGAAATTCACTACAAATCATTACTTATTTAGGTGATATATCTGAAGTTACAGAGTAATATCGAACTACAGTGGACAGACCAACAACATAAATCCTCAAGCAAAGCTCACAATCTCCATGGAAGATGCCTATGAATTCACCATGGAAGGGCATCCCACTCCCCCGCTCTATCTGCTCCCACTCCCTGCACACACACACACAGAGCAGAGAGAGGATGAGAGGGAGATGACTGAGGCGAATCGAGGACAGAGCACAAGGGGCGTGCACGTAGCTCTTCTCGTGACCGGCTGGGTAGCGTGCTGTTGTACTGACGAGGCAAAGGTCCAAATATATCGCCTAAATAAGTTCAAAGAATTTTACAAAAACAAGTAGGCAACAAAGAGAAAAGTCATGTATGGCTATCAGCCACAACTTATATATATAGCACTAGTAAGGGTCTCAGGAATCAACTACATTATTTCAGTCAACTCGATCTTCATCAGTACTAGAATGACTGGACAAGAAGTTTAGATTTGTAGCAGCACACACACCAAACTTATAGAATTTTTCTTCAACATTTTTAGGTAATTGCATCGGTACTAGTATAATTGGAAAAGTATTTCAGATTTGTAGAAGCGCACACACGAAACTTACAGAATTTGATGGAAATGCACAAGTTCTGATTTATCAGTACATAGTTTTATGGAAATGCATGAGTTAACTTCTTCTAGGCACTATCTGAACATGGTGAAGACTAGCAAATGTAAGGATAGGCAGAGAACACTTAGTATTGAGCTTTTTTCCAAGTATGTGTTGAACTGATATATTTTTTGTCAATGAACTGTTGTAGTATAGGTACTAGAGCTACCAGCATCTTCCTATATATCATGATAAAAAGCAAACAAACATGCATACTAGAGAAAATTGAACTGACAATAGAAAAAATTTATACTTTTTTGGGACTGATATCATGTAATACCTCATCCAGAAAGCATGCCAAGCGAAACGTTTATTTTTTTAGTTGAAGAACTAGAAGTCTTGCAGCACAAGAGGCACGGCATGGTGCTATTAACTAACTTACAGAGATCCTTTCTGCTTTGTAGTAGTACCTGAGGTTACAAGGGTCAGAAATTTACCATTTGACGGCCTTTACGCCACCAGCAGCGCTGGAGGTGACCTCCTGTCTCCTGCTGTCGGCGGGGAACAGGAGCTGGATCAACGGGGAAGAAGGTGGCAGGAGCACCTTGTCCATCCGATCTCTCATGCGAGGGCAGTGCTCGACGTCGAGGTGCAGGGTGCCGAAGGAGACGGTCACGCGATGAGGAGGAGCAGGATGGGGCAGAAGTGGTTGTTGCCTCCTAAATTTCCTGATGGGACACCTCCTACAGACCGAAAGGCCACAGTTAGCCAACTAGGCCCCAGACGGCCCAGCCTACTAGTAGCGGGTGACGGCCAGCGGAAGGCCCGGTCCATATATCGATAGGTCAATGGATCAATTCATCCATACGTACGTGCCTTAGGCCGTCTACTCGCTGTTTCGCTTCGTGCGCCCGTACGCCGTGCGTGCAGTCGCCGCCTATCGGCAGATCGCCCCAATTCGCCAATCAATGAAAAAAAGAAAGAATAGGTATGATGCATCAGACCCCACCTCAGTGTGTGTCTACCTCTACTGCAATTTGCAAATTCTGTTCTAATTCTTGCTTTATTTCTCTAACCCTAGAAAATTAGGGCTACTTGATAAGACAAGAAATTTTGATCGTATTGGCTATTGTAGTGGTTAGTGGAGAACAATATGTCAATATTGCAATACTCTAGGAGACTAGGACGGCTGGAAGCACCAGCAAACTGTGAGGTAAGTTAACTAATGATGCAGTAATTGGCCGTCTTGAGGCCATGAAAGAAAATAGGAAACCATTTTCAAAACGTAATTGTTTTAATTTACATATTACACTTATCGGAAAAAAAAAGCTTTACTTATATTACACAAATGTAATTAATATGTTGCTAAGTGGTTTTGTTTCTTTTGATTTGTAGACAATCAGGATCTAGTGTTGCATTTTCTCGTCGTCGGTTATACTTTATTCATAATTTGGACATTTTGACTCTCTTTTACTGTTCAATTTCCAACAATCAACTAGTATTTCAAGTGAACTCTTTATTTTGGACCTTTGGTAATCATATTTACGGTCATATATATTGTATTATTAGATGTGTTACCTTTTATCTATATTGTGACTTGATATCCACGTATGTAATAGACATAGGACCCCAGGTCATTTTTGTCCTGGGTCCGCCCTTGAAGCTGGGGCAATGTAAAAACGACATACAAATTTGAATATGTGGTTAGGAATCTTGTATAGTACATGGAGATACAATGACAATCCTTATTCATATCTTGCTTAGCTCCGTAGACGTACGACTGTTGTTATAAATGGTGCTTAATTTAGTTTCACTTCATTGTGAATTAAGTTTTATTTTCGCTGACAACAGACTCTTCATCATCAGATCTGAGTATCTATCTTCTCGATTGACACAACTATATGTACGATGATCGACGGTCTGATGGGTATAGAGGGATTGACTGTAGCACACAAGAACCATCACTGCATCACGCCTATATATAGTATAGGTCCATTTTTTTGCCAATAAATGAGAAAGATTGCATGCTTAGAACGAATCACAATTATAATGTTACAATCACATTCTTTACAGGCATACAATCTGCCTAATATTCTACATGTTTAGTAATTGGATTGGGTGAATATATATTCTCCCTTTGTAATCGCCTTGCGTGATTATATATGATTCAATTTCTATTTTCTTCGTGAGCTGGCTGTCCTCCGTACATAGAAAGGGGAATGACATGTGCTCTTACATGCAACCGATGATTTTTCTACAAGGATCAAAGACCAAATATCCCCACAAGAAAAGAAATTAAAGGCCAAATATGTAAGAGTTTCTTGGTATTGCTAGCCGACCGCCACCAACGGAGCTACAACCATCGCCACGCGGAACTGCAACTGCGGGGTGCAGCTGTCGCATGGGCCAACTAATCTCGGCGAGGGCCTTGACCAGTGATGAGGACGTCCGATGAGGGCCACGATCGGCAATGATGACGGCCGGCGAGGGCTGCGACTAGCGAGGGTGATGTCTATAGACCACGTGCCCGGCGAGATCAACAAGATGCGGGAGAGGGGATCCTTTGTTCGGACGGACGAAGAAGATGCAGTGCATCGGACTGCAGCAATTCACGGAATCGTACAACTACTGGCCGGCCGGTCCAAATTTGAGACGGCGCATCAGTAGTACTGCCCAAAAGAAAACCATCAGCGACCACATCCTTTTTTACAAACTGGGAGCAAAGAGGCTCCCAAACCAGCCACCTGCGCAAACTTCAGCACACAAATATCATGTCATGCGCAGTAGATATACATGACCGCTGATTGGGTGGTCTACACATAGAATCTGGCTTGCGGCTGAAACTGATTTTTTTTACTTCAATACATGGTTATTTAGAGCAGTAAATTGTTTATTCAGACCAATGTATTCACCAAGGAGATCGTTCGGTGGTCTATGGACCTTGATTTTTTTAAATTATGTTTGAGATGTTTTATACTTCCGCTCAATCTTTATGATCGATCCGATCTTTATAAAAAAAAGCCATTGTGTTCTTCTTGCTTGGTGTACATGCGCACGTGTGTATGATTTTGTGTGATCCGGGGAGAGAAAGAAAAAGGAGGAGCCTAAACTCTTCAAGGAGGAGCTGAGAGCGTAAAATCCACCTCCAACATATTTTTTTTTTGAGAAACGCTCCAACATTTTTCTGAGCATCGTGTTGTCCTGCATGACGCGTCCGTGTTTCTACATCAGTTAGAGTTGTTTGGATACAAGGATTTTACTAAACCAGTTTGGTCTACACACGTTTTCGGTTACAACAAACTAAAACTCTGTTTGGTTGACGTAAGGGCATGTACAATGGTTCTATATTAAGAGTGCCACGTAGGATAAATGATGAGGTGGATGAGAGAGAAATCATAAGAGAAGACTTGTCTTATCTTATTTAAGAGAAGACAAGAGATGATCTCTTAGGGCATGTACAATGGTTGATAAGATAGTCTTATCTTAAGTTTTGCATGTAAACTAGAGATGATAAAAAAACATATCTATAATGGGCCATCTCTTAGCCTTATCTTCAATAATTAGTTGTTCCTAAATACATGGTGAGACAAATTGTACTAAGAGATCATCTCTTGTCTTTTCTTAAATAAGAGAAGACAAGCCTTTTCTTATGATTTCTCTCTCCTTTACCTCATCATTTATCCTACGTGGCACTCTTAAGATAGAACCATTGTACATGCCGTTAGCACAGTTTGTCTCACCATGTTTTTAGGAACAACTAATTATTGAAGATAAGGCTAAAAGATGATCCATTGTAGACATATTTTTTTGTCATCTCTAATTACATGCAAAAATTAAGATAAAATTATCTTATCAACCATTGTACATGCCCTAACAAATCCACATATAAGTAAAACCGAAAAAACAAGCTTATGGAAAAACGATAATTAGACGTTTTTCTATAAACCAATTTATCATCCGCATCCCACAACCTGCATATAGCGCAGCCGCCATGCACGTTGCCATCGTCGTGGCAGCAACTTATCCCGCCTTGCCCCTAGCCATCGCCGGCGACCACTCCTCCCGCGCGGCTGCCGTCACCGTCGACGACTGGTCGTTCTCCAGCGACAACTAATCTCGCGTTCCTTGACGTGGCCGTCGCCATCGTTAGACTGGTCGTTCCCCGGTGAGCACTCATCCCGGGTTGCCGGCGGCTGTCGCCATCACAGTCGACCACTGGTTCTTCCCGAGCACGCACTCCTCCCGCGTCTTCCTCGCTGATGGCACTCTCTTACCAATCTGATCTTGAGTTTTTGTGCGGCCACAACAAATTCCTTGTACGCTAGTTCTTGTTCTTCGATGATTGGTCATTCTCATTACTTTCACACAAGTGCATTCTTTTAGCAAACGATTCACGTTCGCGAGCATGCATCCAGATTGGTTTTAGTACTTGAATCTCGAGGCCACGACGTTGCATCTCCATCAGTTATCATCTTCACCGCCGCACAAGGAACCATCCTGGCGATGATGTAGCCCAAACCGGCCAGCTGCATCGCTAATCTTATCTTCGGCCGCGAGCAAATGATCGTCTCTTATGCAGATGCGAGAACACGGAGTCGACGGTGCAGCCTCGTGCTTAAACATGTTTTATCATCCAAACAAGGTTTTCTGCATACTTGTTCCTAACCTAATCGTTCGTAAAACTAGTTTTCCAAAAAATCCTACTAAAACGTGTTTTGTTAAAACTAGGCATTAATTTCATTTATCCAAACAACCACTTAAGGCTTTCGGTCGCCTTAATAACTAAAATAAAACGTGTTCACGCAAGACGAGTTCACGGAGGTTGCTCAAAAAGGAAATAAAACGTGTCCAGGCAGAAGACGGGACACCGACTCACATTATATGCAGCCTCGGTACAGCCTCGGTCTCTCGCACATCAAACCGATCATGGAAGATATAGCGGCGGCCACGCTCCCGGACGACATCATCCTCGACATACTCCTCCGCGTCTCTACCAACTCCGCCGCCCTGTTCCGCTGCGCCGCGGCGAGCAAGCTGTGGCGCGCGTTCATCGCCGACCGCGCCTTCCTCGGACGCTGCTGGACGGTGAACGGTGGACGCCCGTCCTCCCGCCTCGGCTTCTTGATTCAGCAACGACGCGACGATGCGGACATCGACTCCCCGTACCCGCCGCTCTTCGTCCCGCCGTTGGGATCGATGCTCGGCGCCCGCCCCCGCCTCCTCACCGACTTCCTATCATGCGTGCCGGATGGCCTCTTGGACGGTGCCCAGCCGCTTGCCGCGCGTCACGGCCTAGTCGTCGTGCGTCTCTTCAACCGTGTCCGCGACAACTCGGTCCACATGGCCGTGTGTGACCTACGCATCGGCGCCTGCAACGTGCTCCCCCGGCTGCGGCTCATGTGCGATGCTTCCTCCGTCAGTTGCACAATTTTAACCGGTCAAGACAATCCCTCTCCCTCCTTGGAAGCGAAACGTCCATCGTCTCTGGGTCCGGGATACTACTCGGCCGTTTTTAAGCTGCTAACCCTTGTCGTCAGCGGCCACAAGGGCGACCACAGCGAGGAGTGCAACCTCTACACCTTCTCGTCCGCGGAGCTTACCTGGGGTGCACCGACAAAGTGTTTCGACAAGACGTCGGGGATCAGCAGGGGCGGCTTTACGCTGCTACAACAAAAACATGACAACCCCGTGGTGTGTCGTGGCGTGGCGCACTGGCTCGCTTGGTACTTAGGAGCTGGGGCCACACCAAAATATTACTCCTTAGACGTGAGCGCCGAGACCGATCTTGTCTCCTTGACGGAGATCTCAGGCCCTGTGCACAGATATGGCTATAATGGTAACATGCTGCCGATTCTCGGCGTCGCTGCGGATGGGTCTCTCGCCATGTTTCGCCAGCGCAAAGAACTTGACATCTTCGAGATGTGGACACGGGAAAATGGCAGCGGCAGTGGAGTCTGGCTCTACACTACGGGCATCAAGCTCAATGTGGAGATTCGCCCTTGTGCACGCATGTGGCCTGAAGAGAAGGGCGGAACTTTTCTCATTGTAGACAATTCATGGCGTGTGCGAAGGGTTGATATCAAAAACATGAGAATGGAAGTGGAACAATTCCCCGGTGGCATAGGTTTGGGAGCCATGCCGGTGAATGTAGATTGGCCCATTTTGTTCTTGTCTCTGCTCTGTTAACTTCGACTACATAGATGCAAGTGTCATGAGTAAATTGCAAGTTTATTTAGGTTTTATTACTACCCCAAGTATTTATGATCCAAAGAAATTTGGTTATTATGGCTTTATGAAAATATTGACATCATATATATAGGCTTGTTGCTATATTAATATAGCGAGGCAAAAACCTATTTCGAGGATATATATATAGGCTTCAATTTTACCTGAATATGCATTATATTTGGCATGTAATATAACATGTTATATATCTCACTTCATTTTCCGTTTCAAAAAAGTAAAATATCTCACTACATTTGCTTAAAAAAATTGATGGCATGATGAATTCACCTTGTATAATTTCCTACTTCTAATTATACGTGTCCTACCTTTTAAAAGAACCTTCAAAGTGCTTCCGTGATCATCAATACGCGCATGTCACTGGTACTTTTTCCGAAAAATGGTGGATTTTATTAGCTTAAAATGAAGCATCAAGAGAATACAAACATGATGAGCACACACTCAGTTTCTGTACAGTTAGAATGCACACAACCAACACCAACCCACACAAAAACACGCCAACAAATAGCAAAGTCATATAAGACCAAAGCTATGCATGGGCGAGAAAAAGAAAGAAAGAAAAAAAAAACAAAGTGGTCAGTTCCGTGATCGGCAAACTATAGGAAAGTCCATATCCGCACCAACCGTCTCAAGACACCATATGAACATCGTGATTCTACAATAGCAACGCCTTCAGGAAGGGAGCAACGCTGAAACGCTGTCGTCACTGGATCCAACAGTCAACGCCGGACTCTAGGTTTTCACCTTGAAGAAATTGTCCGAGCATATCCGAGCAATGCTTTCAACAAGGTAACGATGTATAACCATCGCCATTGCCAGAATTCAATTCTGGGCTTTCACCCCGGAACTCGATACCGGGTACTTAAGAAGCACCACCATCGACGTCACAAATGTGTTGTCGCCACCACGTTTTCACGACCCCGGCAGCTACATGTGATGCGCCGCTGCACAACCATTCCTCTGCGTCAAGCTGACGTCCATAGTTTGCATCTCATCGCCGAAGTGAACAATCATATCTGAAAAGGTAAACTCTCGAAGATCTTTCGATATACACTGCCGCCGTGGAGCCACAAGAGGTCGCCGCACCATCAGAGTTTGCAGCCACCATCTCTAGGCCGAACAAGATCTGGATCACCGTTACCGCCCGAGATACCGCGCACAGGCGACGGGAGACCGAGCCGCCATCTAGCAAGGTCTGGCCCAAGCGACGCCGGAGGACGCACGCATCGGCTGGACCAAGCACACATCCCAACGCGTCGACCGCCGCCATGCCCATCAGATCCAGGTTGCCGCCGCGAGCACAGGCCAGCAAGGAGCCAGCCCAAAGCCCAAGGCGTGACCCGGTGTTGCCATGCCGGTCAACACGAGGCCAAGGCAGCCGGTGCACAGGACCAAATCCACATCGATCCATGGATGCCGTGCCGGCGGACCCTCACCAACGAGCCGTCGCCGCGAAGCAGCATGCCATCGATCAGCCGATGTCGTCGGAGCAGGCACCACAAATAGATCCGGCGAAGGTACCACGGGATTTGAAGAAAACTAAGAACGGGGGCGCTGTCCCGCCGTTGGCGGCACCAGACGGGGGCTTTGCCCCGGTGGCTAACACCGGCGACGGCGAGGAGATGAGGAGGCTGGGGTGGCCGCGGCCGCCGTGAAAGGAGGCGCCGCCCGAGCCGCCCTGTGCGAGCGACGCGGGGGCCTGGCGATAGATGCGTATGGCTGTGTTGTTGTTATCAGTGTTATTATTCAGAGCGGCCAGCATGTCACTTGTACTAGTACACCATTACTACTGATGGGTGCAATAAACCAGCACGCTCTCTCATTGGTATTATAATGTACCAGTGACATGCTCAATGTACAATGAGGAGCCACCCGTGCATGACGCTAGGCATAGTCACCCCCGCCTTGCCACCCGAGGCCGTCACATCGGCTTCCAGCCCCTCGCATGGAAGCGGAGCAGCGAGATCTTCGAGACCACTATCCTTGGCAGCCTCGCGGGCCTTGTTGTTCTCCTCCCACAAGGGACAGAACCAGGAATTGACCCCCTTAGTAGAAAAGGGGGCAAAGGTTCAGGCCGGGTCAGCCCATTAGTTCCGGTTCAGTTCAGAACCGGGATCGATGGGGGCATTGGACCCAGTTCGTGAGCCCAGGGGGGCGGCCGGGCCACGTGGGCCATTGGTCCCGGCTCGTCTGGACATTTTGGCCCGATTGGTGGGACAAACCGGGACCAATGGGCCTCGCTTCTGGTCCACCACCATTGGTCCCAGTTGGTGGCTTGAAACGGGACCAAAGGCTGCGCTTTAGTCCTGGTTCATGCCACCAACCGGGATCAATGAGGTGCCTATATATACCCCCTCGTGTAAGAGCAGAGCACACTGCTCTGTTTTTTCTGGCCGCCGAGGGGGAGAGGGCTTTGTGGTGCTCTAGCTCACCTCCTATGCACACAAGGTGTTCGATGGAATGCCCGAGCCACACTACTTAAGCTTTCTCCTCTCCAAGCTCGACCTCCAAACTCCAGTTTCCTCAATATTTGTCTAGGTTTAGCGGTCCGTCATGCCCCGTCCCCATCTTCACCATCGTCGATCACCCGCGCCGATCTCATCGCCGGCACCACCGTGGTGAGCCTCTTGTTCTTATCTTCTTTCTGAAAGGAAAAATATTCTTACTTGTATGTTTAGATAGATACTTGTATTATTTTATTAATTTTATTATTGCATCTTATATAGTGCGATGATTTTGGTATCCGCCCCGTCGGCCCTCGTCCTGTCTATGATTCGGATGTGGTATATATTATCTTTATAACTATTGGTTCATTTATTGTTTATAAAAATTATGCCGACCAACGTGACATAGATTTTATTTATCTAGGAGGTATGTGAACCGGAAATTCCAACCGACCCTATTGTCGAGAGGTTAAATTTAGTTGAAGAAGAAAACAATTTCTTGAAGGAAAAAATAAAAAAAAATAAGGAGGAGAAGATGATATTGGAGTTGCATGTTGCGGATGTCGTCGATGATCACAAGATCAAGATGGATGCAATGCGCTTGAAGATTAGAAAGATTAGAAAATATGCCATTCATACCGATGCTTGGTATCATTATGCCGTTGGATCAATTGTTTCCTTGGTTGCGATTATGATCGCATTTGTTTTCGCATTGAAATGTTTTACATAGTTTCAATGTATGGTTTAATTAATTAGATACTCTGGAGAGCTATATGTTGTTAGATGAGTACTATGTATGTACTTTGGTTTTAATGTGATGATGAACTTCTATTAATTTGGTCACTTAATTATCTATTCATAATGTTCTGCAATGGTTTTTGACACACTTAATTATATATAATGCACGCAGATGAACCGGCAATAGATGTACGGTGACAGACACACCTTCGAGTACATTAAGGGCGTGCATGAGTTTCTCGAAGCGGCTGAGCCACCAATAATTCACGATAACAGAACTAGGGACCAGGATCACGAACGTATGAGGGGTACATGGCAACCTGCCAGACACGGCACGCAGGACGGATGAGATAAAAGATAAAGCCACCAAGAAAGACGAAGAAACATCGACAAGCTAGGTCAGACTTCAGGATCCTGCCCATAAATAGAAGACGCCGAGGCCCGAATTTTAGAGATGAGCAGGTCCAGCGCTCCCCAGTCGTCCTCCTTAGTCAATGATCTCCAGTGCTGCAAGAAGATACAAGATTTGAAAAGAGAGTCAGCAGCCTTAGTAGGGAAGACGTGTTCGATCGTAAATTTGTTCCTAATCGTCCACAATGACCAACAGATCGCACCCAGGCCAACCCAGGAAGCCCTCTTAGTCACCCCAACCAGTGAGTTGGCAAGGTTTCTTGGCTCAGGAAAGGAGGAGGGATTCCAAGTAACCTGGAGCCAGGAACGGACACAGCTCCAGACCAGCTTAGCCAACACACAATGAAAAAAAAATATGATTCGTGTCTTCCAAGGCTTGTTTCGCTTACGAATTTGGTCGGCCGCGGGGAGACGACCTCTGAAGGCTTGCCAGAGGAAGATTTTAATCTTAGGGGGAACTCTGGACCGCCACATGCAAGAGAACCTATTCGAAGGGACCCCTCCGATGAGCCTAGAGTATAAAGATTTAACTGAAACCGCCCAGAGGGAGAATGAGGCCAGACCACCGTATCCGGCGTCTCCGAGAGCAAGGGGGAAAAGGCAGAGAGTCTTTGCCAGTCTTCAAACTCTTCAGGAGACAGGGAACGATGAAAAGCCAGATCCCAATTATTAGCCGCCACCTCCGCGATGGAGATATCCGGATTAGGACAGTAAGAAAAAAGAACCGGAAAACTACCACCCAGAGGAGTATCACCACACCACCAATCACGCCAAAAACGCACCGAGGTACCATTACCAACATTGAACTTAACATTTCCCAGGAACAAAGGTCTGACTTTAATGAGGTCCTTCCAGAATTGAGATCCACGCCGGTCCACAGCAAACATCGGGCTAGAGTGTGGGAAATATTTAGCTTTAAGTATAGAATACCATAAGGATCCGGCCCCACAGGTCATGATTTTCCACCACCATTTACTTAAAAGACATTTGTTCACAACCAGCATGTTAATAATGCCTATATTTCCGTTTGTTGTCAGCAGCATTTCAATATAAAGCACCCTGTGCTTGTCAAAACCGGCATGAATGCCAGCCGATAAAAGATAGAAGCTCATTAGAAACATAGGGAGAGAGAAGAGGCAAGCGTTAATCAAAGCAACTTTGCCAGCATTGGTGTTATAGACAATTGAAGACAATTTCTAGTGCTATGTAGTGAAGCTCTTGATGAGTCAAACTAAAAGACAATTGAAACTGTAACAATTTGAAATATACAACTTGCAAGATTGTACGTGATTCCCCGGGGGAAAAAAAGATTGTACGTGATCAAAATAGGTTGCCGATTGTTGGGGATTTGGTTAATTTTGGCAGCCCCACCGCTTGTTGGATGCGCCAAGTCCCTCCATGCATTGAATGCTCTGTATGGTTAGGGTGCTGCACGTGTCCCCCCGTACAGGAGTATATAGGCCCGGGAGATGTCGGCACTAGACCGCTTAATTCCTTGATGTCGGCACGGGAAGCTCCAAGCTAGACCGCTTTGGTGGCACTAGACCGCTTAATTCCTTGATGTTGGCACGGGAGTCCGACGTCCATGGATTTGGTGGCACATACGCCCGTATATATGCATATCCCTGTAGTTGCTAGCCAAGATCAAGAAGTACTCCCTACAAGCTGCCAGCCATGGTCGCAACGAACCACCGCATTGTGCCGCTCCTTCTGCTCCTGGCACTATTCTCGCTGGCCGCGGCTGGGCATCCGTCGCCGCCGTCGGACAAGCAATGCCCTCCGACCCCACTCACGCCGCCGACCCCGCCGACACCACCGACGCCGCCCGGGGGGCAGACCCCGCCGACACCACCCACCCCTGCTACCCCGCCTACCCCGCCGTGCCGAAGGTTGACACGGTGAAGCTGCTAGTGTACGTACCACAGTACGTAGTGCTGCCCATCGCCATGGAGGCGCTGGACAACAAGTGCGGCTGCGGTCCTCCACCTTCCACTGCCCTTAAGTCCCTAAAAACTAGTACCACCTTCCACCTTTGTCTTGGCCTCTTGGGTTTGTATTAATTTGTAAGATTTATTTCCTGCAAAATAAGGGTTTATGTATGAATGAAGTGTGTGTAACTTATGTTTATGAATCTTCGCAAAAAAAAAGCATATGTTTATAAAGCTTCTGATATAAGTATGTATATATTTTGTGTTTGAGTTAATTCCATCTTTTACCCCCATGACTTAAGAAAGTGACAGAATTGATCCAAAATTGCGAAAATCCTGAACTTATACCCCTATTTATCATCTTTCAAAAAAAAATCTGAAAAGAACATCCCATGAGTGCCCTCGTTCTCGTTCCCCTACTCGAGCACCGTCGGTCACATACCACTACCGCCAGATCAAGTTGGAGGTGGGGATGCCTGGTTAGAAATTTGCTCGGATCTGAAGGGGTTTTTGTGAGATGCTACACAAGGCGATTCCCTGTTATCATCCGCTGAACAACGTGCAGAGAGGCAAAGCCTATATGCGCATACAACAATAACTTGCCACGCTGGCGGCCATGGTAGCCTCACGGAAAAGCTCTACAAGAACCCCGTGCAGACCCCGCCGCATCCTCCTTCGACTACCAAAATTCACTCGTAGCCTTGTTGATGACTGCAATAGAGCCTTCATGCACATGCCCCTAACGACCAGCGCCATGGGGCCGTGGTCGTTGGTATTGAATCCTGGAATTGATCCGAAACGCCCGACACTATATCTAAAGCTCTTGTGGACACCTGGTTCAGATCCAAAACGCCCGACACTAATTTCCCGGGTTTTAGCACATTCTCTCGTTGCCCTCAAGCATTTTATAGTGGAAAGAACTTTTTCTTTCGGGAAATAGTTTAAGTTCTCTAAATTCATCGTAGATGAAGAAATTGTGTTACCGATGAATCAAACCAAGATGCGTCTTCAGAGTACTTTCACGAAATCGGACTGTTCTGGAGTGTGGCTAATAGATTCTACAAAAAAATTTTTTTGGCAGGTACAGATTCTACAATGGTTGCATACATAAGGTCGTTGATCGTGTGCCACGGTGTGGCGCGCCATTTCTTGATGTTACATATATCATCTCGACCCACATACTAGTATTTTACATGGCCACTTGAAAGTCTGAAATTTTAGTGGTGAATACATACTGTATTAAGTTTCCATTAAAGACTATATAAATCATGAAGTCCTTGGGCCTTTGCGCACAATGTAAGTTAAGCCCTTGGGCCGTGGCTGGTGGTCCGACCTGGAATATGTAGGAACCAATATCGTGGCATGGTGCGATCGTGTCCGTTCTGTTGGTGCTCACCGGAAGTCGCGCATGTCGGAGCACGTCGCGGGCATGGCCAGAGCGAGCGGAGCGTGGGCACGATCGGCAAGTGGGGGCGTGAGTGCGTGCCCAGGGCGATGGCTCGGGGTATAAAGTCGTGCGGTGACCGTTGTAACAGCTGAGGCAGCTCGAGTAAGTGCTTGAGGAAAGGAATCGCTCTCGTTGCGGCAGGCGTTCATGCGCCAGAAATCCTCCAGTGTCCACTGTGTCTCCTTCTTCCTTCTTTCTTCTACAGTGTGCAGCAGAGAGAGAGAGAGAGAGTGAGAGAGAGAGAGGGCACCAGAAAGGTAGGGCAAAGCCACTGCGCCAACATATGTCTTGCATGTAAGAGCCGTGTGGGGTGGACCTATATCAAGTTATTTCATTTTCACTTCCCTTCAGAACTAACGAGTAGTGGTGGTGTGCCGTAGAGGTAGGAGATGGGGAATCCATGTAGTTCATGGTGGGCAGCAGAAGCGGCGGTGTTGGGTAGGGTTAGGGTTTTGGTAGATGGGTGGGGGCAACATCTATGGAGTAGGTAGCGGCGATAGGAGGATGAAAAGTGGCGGTGGCAGTGGATAGGGCTAGCGGCGGAGGCATCTGTGGGGAGGGTAACTATGAAGGAACTAGAATGGAAAAGGAGCAGCGACGGCGGCTATAGGGGGTGTGGCGATGGTGGCGGCTAGAGAGGATAGCAGCGGCAGCTAGAGGTCTGGCACGGTTAGGGGAAAGCATGAAGAGAAGGTTGATACCATGTAGAGAAAGTATTTGGCGCAAAACAATTGTATTCTCATGATGGGGTGCCCGCATATAACACGTACAATGGTAGTATCGTCCACATCTAAGATCCTAATTACACAATATGTACTTGGGGAACAAGTTGGACGACTACAACTACTACAATGACGTGTGTGCATGTGACATGCATACGTGTTTCTCGATATGCATGACCGGGAAAGCCTTGATTTGCAGCAACGAAGAGGAAAGGATTAGGACGAGAATCGGGATTACGAAGCTAGGAATGGACTTGTGCTTTGAGATTGTAGATCCCACATGGCATTCATCGGGGTGGGTGAGTTAGACCCAGTATCATAGATTTTCTTCTCTTTATGCTCATCAACAAAGCAGCCCATTTCTCTTTCCTTGTTCACAAGAGCTCTCTCATACCTCTCCTCATAGGGCCTCATTCCTCAAGCTCCCTGTTGGGGAACGTAGCAGAATTTTAAAATTTTCTACGCATAACCAAGATCAATCTATGGAGTCATCTAGCAACGAGGGAGAGGGGAGTGCATCTACATACCCTTGTAGATCGCGAGCGGAAGCATTCAAGAGAACGGGGTTGATGGAGTCGTACTCGTCGTGATCCAAATCACCGATGACCTAGCGCCGAACGGACGGCACCTCCGCGTTCAACACACGTATGGTTGGGAAGACGTCTCCTCCAACTTGATCCAGCAAGGGGGAAGGAGAGGTTGATGAAGATCCAGCAGCACAACGGCGTGGTGGTGGAAGCAACGGCGATCTCGGCAGGGCTTCGCCAAGCTTAGCGAGAGGGAGATGTGTCACGGGAGGGAGAGGGAGGCGCCAGGGGCTAGGGTGCGGCTGCCCTCCCCCCCACTATATATAGGACCCCTAGGGGGGGGCGGTGGCCCTAGGAGATGCAATCTCCAAGGGGGGCGGCGGCCAAGGAGGGTGGAGTGCCCCCCAAGCCAAGTGGGGCGCCCCCACCGGTTTCCAACCCTAGGCGCAGGGGGAGGCCCAAGGGGGGCGCACCAGCCCACTAGGGGTTGGTTCCCCTCCCACTCCAGCCCATGGGGCCCTCCGGGATAGGTGGCCCCACCCGGTGGACCCCCGGGACCCTTTCGGTGGTCCCGGTACAATACCGATTACCCCCGAAACTTTCCCGATGGCCGAAACTCGACTTCCTATATATAAATCTTCACCTACGGACCATTCCGAAACTCCTCGTGACGTCCAGGATCTCATCCGGGACTCCGAACAACTTTCGGGTTACCGTATACTAATATCTCAACAACCCTAGCGTCCCCGAACCTTAAATGTGTAGACCCTACAGGTTCGGAAGACACGCAGACATGACCGAGACGACTCTCCGGTCAATAACCAACAGCGGGATTTGGATACCCATGTTGGCCCCCACATGCTCCTCGATGATCTCATCGGATGAACCACGATGTCGAGGATTCAATCAATTCCGTATACAATTCCCTTTGTCAATCGGTACGTTACTTGCCCGAGACCCGATCGTCGGTATCCCAATACCTTGTTCAATCTCGTTACCGGCAAGTCACTTTACTCGTACAGCAATGCATGATCCCGTGATCAACCACTTGGTCACATTGAGCTCATTATGATGATGCATTACCGAGTGGGCCCAGAGATACCTCTACGTCATACGGAGTGACAAATCCCAGTCTCGATTCGTGCCAACCCAACAGACACTTTCGGAGATACCCGTAGTGCACCTTTATAGTCACCCAGTTACGTTGTGACGTTTGGCACACCCAAAGCACTCCTACGGTATCCGAGAGTTGCACAATCTCATGGTCTAAGGAAATGATACTTGACATTCTGAAAAGCTCTAGCAAACGAACTACACGATCTTTGAGCTATGCTTAGGATTGGGTCTTGTCCATTACATCATTCTCCTAATGATGTGATCCCGTTATCAATGACATCCAATGTCCATAGTCAGGAAACCATGACTATCTTTTGATCAACGAGCTAGTCAACTAGAGGCTCACTAGGGACGTGTTGTGGTCTATGTATTCACACATGTATTACGATTTCCGGATAACACAATTATAGCATGAACAATAGACAATTATCATGAACAAGGAAATATAATAATAACCATTTTATTATTGCCTCTAGGGCATATTTCCAACACTCCCCTCCCTCTCCCCTTCACCCATGATCTCTCCCATCAACAATATGTCGTCCCCTACCTCCTAGGCAGCCAGGACATTCTCTTAAGGAAGAAGAAGAGAAGACAAGAAGTTGAGATAAGAAGAGGACTGGGATAGGAAGAAAGATAAGATCCTCACCTCCCCTTTCTCAAGCCTCAAGGGTGAGTTCCACCACCCTCCATGATCCTCTCAGGTGTTGTACATGGTGAATCCTAGGTTCCTAGGGTTGGGGAGCAGCTAGTTCATTTCGGAATTAGGTCAAGAATCTGTCTATAACTCTATATTGCTGTTTCTTGCATACAGATCTGGAAATCATCAATTTTGAGTTCGTATATGGCAAAATCAGAGGAGGAGCATGTGGAATGCTTTGTAGGTATTGCTCCTACGATCGTTTTGATTGGTTAACTATATCAATTAGAGTGGTCAAGCTCGTGTTTTACATGTTTCTTTGCAGCCCTTCAAAATTTTAGAGACGGAGAACAATAGTTTACCCATAGGCTTTAGGAGCTTTAACCATTCCAATAAATTCATGTTTTGTTCCCTGCAATGTTGTGTGTGATGCATAGCTGCTAATACAAAAAAATCAATTAATTATAATGAGTATTTGTCTTCCTATGAATTTCCAACATGAGCAACTCGCTAGTTTGGATCTGGAAATAGTGGAGTAATAATTTCCAACATGAGTTCTTATAGTTGGAACTTTTTTGTAGATAAGTTTCTAATGAGTCCGAAGCCATATTGTTTGTTTGTTTTCGATTTCCACTATTGTAAAACGGGCCTTTAGTCCTGGTTCTAGAGGACCTTTAGTCCCGGTTCTGGAACCGGGACTAAAGGGTCGGGACTAAAGGTCCCCCCTCCCCCCATTAGTCCCGGTTCTGTTACGAACCGGGACTAAAGGCCCTCCATGTGGCCGCTGTTTGGAGCTCCACCTTTAGTCCCGATTGGTAACACCAACCGGGACTAAAGGAAATTTTATGATTCTTTTTTGATATTTTTTTAACTTTTCCCCAATTTGCAAAATTTTGAATTATTTTACAATTTAATCTCTAATCATCTCACGCTTAACTTCAGTTCTATTCCCCCTAGTTTTCATGTTTGCACTTGTTGTTTTCCTGACAATAGTAAGATGTCAATCCTATTAACCATCAGGAGTTTAGCTTGAGCATGAAGTCACACGTTTCACTGTTTGAGTTTGGAACTATTATTCTAAAAAACAATAATTATTTAGTAACACTAATATTTCTTGAATAAGTAGTTTGACCATAGTTTGTCCACAGTTTGACCACAATTTGACCAGATTTGACCAAAATTCAAAAAAACTGAAATAATTATTTAGTAACACTAATATTCTTGAATAATTATTTAGTAACACTAGATCAACGAGCAAGTAAAGCCTTGTGAAAGGATAGGATCATCTAGGCTTTTGTGATCTCTTATCTGTCCTTGATATATGATGGCTGCTACTAGTAGAACTGCATATATAATGAACTCCAACACTTTGGTAACATGTAACCAACAATAATCACTATCGCTGGTAGATACTACACGTGTCGGTTTTCATGGACAAACACTCATGCATGTTATAAGATTAGCGGACCCTCGGAACAGCTACTCGAAATCTTATTACAAAAACAATACTGAGATAGCTCATGAGCCGCTTGATTAGCGAACCTAAAAGGCTAAAACAATGTTTAAATTTGACTTTTCTAATTATTGAGCTTTTTATATGCTTTTGCTTGTGTTTTGTGTATATATATACTCTTTAGTTGCCTGTGGTGGATGTCCGACGGTACAAAGGAGGTACTGCTGGATTTTCCCACAAGCTTGTTAGGTTTTGGTTGTGTTTTAGTGGCAACGTTCCTTCTTACAAGGTGGATTGTTATAATGTTTGTCACACATTTTCTGGGAGATCTATTCATTAAGTACACAGATGTACTGATAGCCTCTCCCCAAAATATGGTTGGAACACCTTTGTTCTTCAACTAGCTTCTCTCCATTGATACAACAGTTTGGTTCTAGCGCTTTACAATGCCGTCTGTTGTGGTGCTATGGAGGAGTGAGGAAATTCTTAATGCCATTTTTATCATGGCAGTTAGTGAATTTGTATGAGGTGAACTCCCCTCCTCTATCACTCGTCAAAGGCTTCCGATTACAATTCAGATCCTTCTCCGCTATTTTTGGACCTTGTGTAGTGCTGGTAAAGTTTGATTTTTTATTTTCAACAAATACCAACCACATAAATATGTTGAAATTATCTTCTGGAGTTCATGAAGAAATAGGACCACGCAAATATGCATGTACTAGTATTAGTGGTTGGTCAGCGCTGAAAGTTGTAGCTGCTAGAAATGATTTCCTCCATTGTTTCCCCATGAGGACCTCGTCGGCCAGTACAAGGCGTACAAAAAGCAAGTGTGTCAATGTTTCGGAAACCCCAAAAAAGGTGAGCACATAATGTTATCTTTGTCATAGTGCAAAAAATATGCTGGAAACAAGAAGAAATTCAGTGAGAGTTCAGCTGGAGTTGGATAAAAACAGGGGCTACTAGAGGTGTGCTAGTGGGAAACAGAGCATGGAACAACCTAAGGCGGGAGTGAAAGTTTTACAAGAAAAAGTGAGGTGTTACAGTTGTGGCAAGAATGGTCATTTCAAAAAGGAAAGTAATGGGCCGAATAAGGAACGTTCTTATGTTGCCGAGAAGTAGAATGGCGATGATGATGATGCACTACTCATGGTGCAGACATGTGAGTTGATGCAGGATGCACATGGGTGTCAGTTCATACCCATGGGTATTGAAGTGGGTGGGTATAAAAAGTTTCTATGGGTATGGGTTTGGGTAGAAGGAGGTTGTACCCGCCCATACCCTACCCATTGCCATCTGGATGCCTAATCTGTTGATGGTGAAGTGGTGTGTGGTACCCAAACACGGGAGCAGGCAACCATGTGACAGGAGTTGAAGAGAAGTTCCATTTTTTTAGAAATGGAGGAGGACCCCCCGCCTCTGCATCTGGATGATGCATCCAGCCACTTTATTTATTATTCACACAAGACCTTACGAAGTCATAGAATAGTAAGACTGAAGCCACCGTCTATGCAACAAAAGTGTCACTACTCCTATTCAAGTGATGAAGGGATGTTGATAGTCTGGGCCTAGTACCAATCAGATCTCGCAGCCAAACCTAACACCAAAGACATGAGGTCCCAACTAGGGTGCCTATCGGGTATGGGGCACCTACTAGTCCGGCGCACTCCTCAACCAGGACGCCCGCCGGGTATGAGGCCACCGTAGCCACCTGCCACCAATCCATCCTCAGTGTTGTACTATTGCATCTACCTTGCCCGGCCTAGGTGCCATCGACGCCACCATGACATTAGACAATGCCGCCATCCTGCGTGAGTCCATCTCCGCGCATCAGGCGCCGAGTCTCCATTGCGCCACGCCGTAGAGATCCGCCGCCATAAATGGGCAAGATGAAACACCGCTCTTCCTGTTGTCCCCTCCAGCCAGCACTTGCTCCAAAATGATGCCCCCAGGAGGGAGAATGATGCCGTAAGTGATGTCATCGTCCGATCCGATAGACCCAGATCTAGGGTTTCACCAGGAACATCCGGATCGGGTTGACGTGACCTGCAACGATGATGCCTCGAGAAGGGAACGACGTCCGGGACGCCGCCATCATCGCAAGACCGCAGCCAGGTGCGATTTTCACTGGAAGCCACGTCGTCCCGATCTGGTCTACAGAGTTCTTACTTATCATCCTGCAGTTCAACTCATTACGGGTAGTAAAAAGAAGGCTACAGAGTTCTTACTTATCATCCTGCAGTTCATTGTTGTCTTGCATAAAGTTTAATCAAATAGTTCGATTGACATCTTTTGACCAATTTTAATAACACTCTTTATCAGTTTCCTCACTTGATGCTGGTTCACGAATATCTCATTGGCCCATACACAGAAAGGATCGAAGTGCGGATCTTTGACAATGACATATGTACCTAAAAGGACCAAATTAATATTAGAAGCTATAAACAACAATTGCAAAATGATGTAGTATAACACTCCTTTCATCGGATTATATAAGATCTTATTATATATATTTATTTGGAAGGGTAGTAACGATTATTTATAAGCAGGAAATGCATTAGCGAGTTGGACCCGAACAAGGTGCCCAGGCACCTAGGTGCCCCAAACATCTGGGCTATTCTGTTACGCGTAACAGAATATTATTCTGTTACCCTTCTTGAACTGATGAATCCGAGCGGTTGTACTGATTCCGTCATTTCGTTGAACTGATCATTTTTTTATTAAAAGAGCAAATAAGAGCCCCCTCCTCTCTCTCCCCGTTGAGCCAGCTACTTGTGGCGGATCCCTCCACCCGCCCGCCTCCCTCCTGGCAACCCAGGCCATAACCCAGTCGCGGTGATGGGTGCCGGGGCACGGGCGACGGCGGCGGCGCTGCCACGGGAGCTCGTATGGTGGAGAGAAGTGTGGCGTGGGTGCGTACATGCGCTAAGCTGGAGCAGAGGCGCCCTGCAGCGGGCGGCGCCGGGGCGAGGAGGGTCCGTGGCGAGCTCCGGTCGTAGAGGGCGTAGCGCGCCCCAAGAGCACGCGCAGAGCTGGCCGGAGGAGAAGGCGGCCACGCGCGGCGCCGGCGTCCGCCTCAGCGCCAGCAGCACGGATGAAGAAGCTACCACCTACAAGTAGCACCAAGCGAGAAATCAGCAGAGAGAACTCAAGCGATGGCACAAGGAATACCCGCGTGGTGGGGGAGAGCGCGAGGGCGGAGGGGGAGGCCGCCATTTCCAGCCGGGGGGCGGGTCGAGCTGCTGGTGGAGTCGCCGTGTTCCGCTCCCCTCCTCCTCCTCCTTACCCTTTGTACTAGTGGCAAGGCGCCGATCTGTGATGTGGTTGAAAGGATTGAGTGACCACTCAACTGATTTCGTTTACCTTGCCATCTTAGGAAGGGAAGGGTAGAGCAGGTCCCGCCGGAGTGGGAGGGGGCGGTGGCCACCACCACCACCGTCCGTCCAGGTTCACCTCAGTCGGTGGCAACTGTAGCCATGTTGCCCATGTGCCCATCCTTGACGTCTCTCAAAGAACAGTCTCTATGCTCTGTCTTTTCTGCACAATACAGGAAAGGTCATCTAGTTCTGCATGAACTAGAGCCTGCACCATAATCTTGGCCATCTCACGGCATGTCTGAATTTGTTCATTTATCTTATGTAAGATGCCAAGACGAGGTTCTAGGCTAGTGTTGGTAGCAGGAACCATAGAGTTGGCAACATATGGCAGAATCTAAAGTGCGGCTGAAGCTGAATCTTCTGTGCTTAAAGTGCAATTTACAGGAAGGACTGTTCCAAAATTCATGAACCTAAAATGGAACATGAAATGGGAGCTGAGCAGATTAAGTTGCTAATTAATTGTCCCGCACTATGTTGTTGCTGGTGGAGCTACTATAGTAGTAGTATTTGATCAGGGGCTAACGGTAGTTACTACTGTATTTGACATGAGACTGAGCACCATACGAGCTATAAAATGGTAGCTCATATTCAGGGAAACTTTCGTGGTAGGTGTGCAACAATATTTCACAAAGAATTGTCAAATGCGAAACTTTCATAGAGGTCAAAGATTTCAGTTCAACGTCTACACAGAGCTATCGAAATATGAAACTTAGTCATGTTGAACGTTTCCTCAAATTCGCAACTGGTGAAGACTAATTTGAAATATGGTGAGACCCTTCGTGTTGCTTTCCCGTCAGAAAAAACAGAGTACTGGAACTGATGTCCATATGTGTTTGTGCTGAGTGTGTTTCGTAGACTAAAATTTACACTTTTTTGGGTACGCCTTTTTCTCGTAACTTTTCGATGGCTTACGGTATCATAGTCCTCGAACTTGCATGGTTTATATCATTGAGCTGAATGATATTTATTTTAAAACAATATGTTTTGTGTGTTTCTTTTTTTGAACTCATTTTTTTGCAATGATGTTTTGAATTTCTCGCGTTTTGCAACTTGGACTTTTACCATTTGAATTTCCGTGGGTTTTTCTTTTGTTTGAGCTTTTTTCCAAACTTATCTGAGACGTCATGTTTGAACATACAACTTTTTAGTTGTGAACTTATCGTTTTTTCCATTTATTAAGTTGCTTTTTTCCTCCGAACATTTACTGGTACAATTTTTTTTGCAAATTTATTGTCCCTTGAGTAAGAACAGATGCAATTTTTAATTTTAATTTTATGGTACTTATGGTACTAGAGAGTTTGTACTTCTTAAAAAATAATCACTCGATGTTCTTTTAGTTTTATTTTTTAATTTTCTTTCTCATCCTTATCTTTACTGACGGTGTAATCACCATCGTACCTTTACGGTTTATATAGTTGAACGGACTTACATTTTTACCATTCCCTTCTTTTTAAAACTTATATGTTTTCTTCTCCAAACATCCTACCTGTCGAGAATTAGAACTTATTTATTTTTACATTTGTACTTCCAAGTGTCTTTAATGCCATTTTCACTATTTTACTTTGTTTTACCTCATCAAACAGGCGCACAACACATTTGAAGAAACAAAATACGAAACTTTGAAACACTAGGGGTATAACCATTGCACATGACTTCATGTGTGCCTTCATCATAGAAAAATATACTGAATATCGCTAAGTTCTAAGGTTGAACAAATGAATCATACAGAATATTGTGAACACGCCGTATTTTCTCACTAAAACAAACTTCTGTACTTGCATACAACCCTCTTTGAACTTGGACAACACCTAGTGCTCAACTTGGACGATGAACAGTGCTCAACTCGAACGGAGGAGGTAGTCATTGCTTTTTAACCATGAATGCTTCTAAAGACACTCGGAATTGCTTCAAAACTGCTTTTATACTTTTTAACACGAGGGTTCTCTCAGCTGGGCCAAGAAGCAATGCATACATAATATTTTTATTCTGCAAGAACGAAACACTCCAATAATTAACAACTAATCTGTTAGTACATGCAGAACAATTTCAGTTTTGAGAACAAACTTCCATTGATATGTTAATCTCTCAATCTGTATAGAGGACAGGATGGTTCAGGGATTAGCATTGGCATTATTGGAAACCATGGCCTTTAATGAAATGGTTCAGGGATCACTCTTAGTCAGCCCCATTGCTACTTGTGCTACAGAGAACATGAATATAAAGCGGATGTAGACTCATCGATTTTTCTTTATGATATATATAGAAACTTACGAAATTTTGAAACTTGCACTGACGATATTTAGGTGATATATCTAAACTTTACAGGATTTTGAAGAAATTCACTACAAATCATTACTTATTTAGGTGATATATCTGAAGTTACAGAGTAATATCGAACTACAGTGGACAGACCAACAACATAAATCCTCAAGCAAAGCTCACAATCTCCATGGAAGATGCCTATGAATTCACCATGGAAGGGCATCCCACTCCCCCGCTCTATCTGCTCCCACTCCCTGCACACACACACACAGAGCAGAGAGAGGATGAGAGGGAGATGACTGAGGCGAATCGAGGACAGAGCACAAGGGGCGTGCACGTAGCTCTTCTCGTGACCGGCTGGGTAGCGTGCTGTTGTACTGACGAGGCAAAGGTCCAAATATATCGCCTAAATAAGTTCAAAGAATTTTACAAAAACAAGTAGGCAACAAAGAGAAAAGTCATGTATGGCTATCAGCCACAACTTATATATATAGCACTAGTAAGGGTCTCAGGAATCAACTACATTATTTCAGTCAACTCGATCTTCATCAGTACTAGAATGACTGGACAAGAAGTTTAGATTTGTAGCAGCACACACACCAAACTTATAGAATTTTTCTTCAACATTTTTAGGTAATTGCATCGGTACTAGTATAATTGGAAAAGTATTTCAGATTTGTAGAAGCGCACACACGAAACTTACAGAATTTGATGGAAATGCACAAGTTCTGATTTATCAGTACATAGTTTTATGGAAATGCATGAGTTAACTTCTTCTAGGCACTATCTGAACATGGTGAAGACTAGCAAATGTAAGGATAGGCAGAGAACACTTAGTATTGAGCTTTTTTCCAAGTATGTGTTGAACTGATATATTTTTTGTCAATGAACTGTTGTAGTATAGGTACTAGAGCTACCAGCATCTTCCTATATATCATGATAAAAAGCAAACAAACATGCATACTAGAGAAAATTGAACTGACAATAGAAAAAATTTATACTTTTTTGGGACTGATATCATGTAATACCTCATCCAGAAAGCATGCCAAGCGAAACGTTTATTTTTTTAGTTGAAGAACTAGAAGTCTTGCAGCACAAGAGGCACGGCATGGTGCTATTAACTAACTTACAGAGATCCTTTCTGCTTTGTAGTAGTACCTGAGGTTACAAGGGTCAGAAATTTACCATTTGACGGCCTTTACGCCACCAGCAGCGCTGGAGGTGACCTCCTGTCTCCTGCTGTCGGCGGGGAACAGGAGCTGGATCAACGGGGAAGAAGGTGGCAGGAGCACCTTGTCCATCCGATCTCTCATGCGAGGGCAGTGCTCGACGTCGAGGTGCAGGGTGCCGAAGGAGACGGTCACGCGATGAGGAGGAGCAGGATGGGGCAGAAGTGGTTGTTGCCTCCTAAATTTCCTGATGGGACACCTCCTACAGACCGAAAGGCCACAGTTAGCCAACTAGGCCCCAGACGGCCCAGCCTACTAGTAGCGGGTGACGGCCAGCGGAAGGCCCGGTCCATATATCGATAGGTCAATGGATCAATTCATCCATACGTACGTGCCTTAGGCCGTCTACTCGCTGTTTCGCTTCGTGCGCCCGTACGCCGTGCGTGCAGTCGCCGCCTATCGGCAGATCGCCCCAATTCGCCAATCAATGAAAAAAAGAAAGAATAGGTATGATGCATCAGACCCCACCTCAGTGTGTGTCTACCTCTACTGCAATTTGCAAATTCTGTTCTAATTCTTGCTTTATTTCTCTAACCCTAGAAAATTAGGGCTACTTGATAAGACAAGAAATTTTGATCGTATTGGCTATTGTAGTGGTTAGTGGAGAACAATATGTCAATATTGCAATACTCTAGGAGACTAGGACGGCTGGAAGCACCAGCAAACTGTGAGGTAAGTTAACTAATGATGCAGTAATTGGCCGTCTTGAGGCCATGAAAGAAAATAGGAAACCATTTTCAAAACGTAATTGTTTTAATTTACATATTACACTTATCGGAAAAAAAAAGCTTTACTTATATTACACAAATGTAATTAATATGTTGCTAAGTGGTTTTGTTTCTTTTGATTTGTAGACAATCAGGATCTAGTGTTGCATTTTCTCGTCGTCGGTTATACTTTATTCATAATTTGGACATTTTGACTCTCTTTTACTGTTCAATTTCCAACAATCAACTAGTATTTCAAGTGAACTCTTTATTTTGGACCTTTGGTAATCATATTTACGGTCATATATATTGTATTATTAGATGTGTTACCTTTTATCTATATTGTGACTTGATATCCACGTATGTAATAGACATAGGACCCCAGGTCATTTTTGTCCTGGGTCCGCCCTTGAAGCTGGGGCAATGTAAAAACGACATACAAATTTGAATATGTGGTTAGGAATCTTGTATAGTACATGGAGATACAATGACAATCCTTATTCATATCTTGCTTAGCTCCGTAGACGTACGACTGTTGTTATAAATGGTGCTTAATTTAGTTTCACTTCATTGTGAATTAAGTTTTATTTTCGCTGACAACAGACTCTTCATCATCAGATCTGAGTATCTATCTTCTCGATTGACACAACTATATGTACGATGATCGACGGTCTGATGGGTATAGAGGGATTGACTGTAGCACACAAGAACCATCACTGCATCACGCCTATATATAGTATAGGTCCATTTTTTTGCCAATAAATGAGAAAGATTGCATGCTTAGAACGAATCACAATTATAATGTTACAATCACATTCTTTACAGGCATACAATCTGCCTAATATTCTACATGTTTAGTAATTGGATTGGGTGAATATATATTCTCCCTTTGTAATCGCCTTGCGTGATTATATATGATTCAATTTCTATTTTCTTCGTGAGCTGGCTGTCCTCCGTACATAGAAAGGGGAATGACATGTGCTCTTACATGCAACCGATGATTTTTCTACAAGGATCAAAGACCAAATATCCCCACAAGAAAAGAAATTAAAGGCCAAATATGTAAGAGTTTCTTGGTATTGCTAGCCGACCGCCACCAACGGAGCTACAACCATCGCCACGCGGAACTGCAACTGCGGGGTGCAGCTGTCGCATGGGCCAACTAATCTCGGCGAGGGCCTTGACCAGTGATGAGGACGTCCGATGAGGGCCACGATCGGCAATGATGACGGCCGGCGAGGGCTGCGACTAGCGAGGGTGATGTCTATAGACCACGTGCCCGGCGAGATCAACAAGATGCGGGAGAGGGGATCCTTTGTTCGGACGGACGAAGAAGATGCAGTGCATCGGACTGCAGCAATTCACGGAATCGTACAACTACTGGCCGGCCGGTCCAAATTTGAGACGGCGCATCAGTAGTACTGCCCAAAAGAAAACCATCAGCGACCACATCCTTTTTTACAAACTGGGAGCAAAGAGGCTCCCAAACCAGCCACCTGCGCAAACTTCAGCACACAAATATCATGTCATGCGCAGTAGATATACATGACCGCTGATTGGGTGGTCTACACATAGAATCTGGCTTGCGGCTGAAACTGATTTTTTTTACTTCAATACATGGTTATTTAGAGCAGTAAATTGTTTATTCAGACCAATGTATTCACCAAGGAGATCGTTCGGTGGTCTATGGACCTTGATTTTTTTAAATTATGTTTGAGATGTTTTATACTTCCGCTCAATCTTTATGATCGATCCGATCTTTATAAAAAAAAGCCATTGTGTTCTTCTTGCTTGGTGTACATGCGCACGTGTGTATGATTTTGTGTGATCCGGGGAGAGAAAGAAAAAGGAGGAGCCTAAACTCTTCAAGGAGGAGCTGAGAGCGTAAAATCCACCTCCAACAATTTTTTTTTTTGAGAAACGCTCCAACATTTTTCTGAGCATCGTGTTGTCCTGCATGACGCGTCCGTGTTTCTACATCAGTTAGAGTTGTTTGGATACAAGGATTTTACTAAACCAGTTTGGTCTACACACGTTTTCGGTTACAACAAACTAAAACTCTGTTTGGTTGACGTAAGGGCATGTACAATGGTTCTATATTAAGAGTGCCACGTAGGATAAATGATGAGGTGGATGAGAGAGAAATCATAAGAGAAGACTTGTCTTATCTTATTTAAGAGAAGACAAGAGATGATCTCTTAGGGCATGTACAATGGTTGATAAGATAGTCTTATCTTAAGTTTTGCATGTAAACTAGAGATGATAAATAAACATATCTATAATGGGCCATCTCTTAGCCTTATCTTCAATAATTAGTTGTTCCTAAATACATGGTGAGACAAATTGTACTAAGAGATCATCTCTTGTCTTTTCTTAAATAAGAGAAGACAAGCCTTTTCTTATGATTTCTCTCTCCTTTACCTCATCATTTATCCTACGTGGCACTCTTAAGATAGAACCATTGTACATGCCGTTAGCACAGTTTGTCTCACCATGTTTTTAGGAACAACTAATTATTGAAGGTAAGGCTAAAAGATGACCCATTGTAGACATATTTTTTTATCATCTCTAATTACATGCAAAAATTAAGATAAAATTATCTTATCAACCATTATACATGCCCTAACAAATCCACATATAAGTAAAACCGAAAAAACAAGCTTATGGAAAAACGATAATTAGACGTTTTTCTATAAACCAATTTATCATCCGCATCCCACAACCTGCATATAGCGCAGCCGCCATGCACGTTGCCATCGTTGTGGCAGCAACTTATCCCGCCTTGCCCCTAGCCATCGCCGGCGACCACTCCTCCCGCGCGGCTGCCGTCACCGTCGACGACTGGTCGTTCTCCAGCGACAACTAATCTCGCGTTCCTTGACGTGGCCGTCGCCATCGTTAGACTGGTCGTTCCCCGGTGAGCACTCATCCCGGGTTGCCGGCGGCTGTCGCCATCACAGTCGACCACTGGTTCTTCCCGAGCACGCACTCCTCCCGCGTCTTCCTCGCTGATGGCACTCTCTTACCAATCTGATCTTGAGTTTTTGTGCGGCCACAACAAATTCCTTGTACGCTAGTTCTTGTTCTTCGATGATTGGTCATTCTCATTACTTTCACACAAGTGCATTCTTTTAGCAAACGATTCACGTTCGCGAGCATGCATCCAGATTGGTTTTAGTACTTGAATCTCGAGGCCACGACGTTGCATCTCCATCAGTTATCATCTTCACCGCCGCACAAGGAACCATCCTGGCGATGATGTAGCCCAAACCGGCCAGCTGCATCGCTAATCTTATCTTCGGCCGCGAGCAAATGATCGTCTCTTATGCAGATGCGAGAACACGGAGTCGACGGTGCAGCCTCGTGCTTAAACATGTTTTATCATCCAAACAAGGTTTTCTGCATACTTGTTCCTAACCTAATCGTTCGTAAAACTAGTTTTCCAAAAAATCCTACTAAAACGTGTTTTGTTAAAACTAGGCATTAATTTCGTTTATCCAAACAACCACTTAAGGCTTTCGGTCGCCTTAATAACTAAAATAAAACGTGTTCACGCAAGACGAGTTCACGGAGGTTGCTCAAAAAGGAAATAAAACGTGTCCAGGCAGAAGACGGGACACCGACTCACATTATATGCAGCCTCGGTACAGCCTCGGTCTCTCGCACATCAAACCGATCATGGAAGATATAGCGGCGGCCACGCTCCCGGACGACATCATCCTCGACATACTCCTCCGCGTCTCTACCAACTCCGCCGCCCTGTTCCGCTGCGCCGCGGCGAGCAAGCTGTGGCGCGCGTTCATCGCCGACCGCGCCTTCCTCGGACGCTGCTGGACGGTGAACGGTGGACGCCCGTCCTCCCGCCTCGGCTTCTTGATTCAGCAACGACGCGACGATGCGGACATCGACTCCCCGTACCCGCCGCTCTTCGTCCCGCCGTTGGGATCGATGCTCGGCGCCCGCCCCCGCCTCCTCACCGACTTCCTATCATGCGTGCCGGATGGCCTCTTGGACGGTGCCCAGCCGCTTGCCGCGCGTCACGGCCTAGTCGTCGTGCGTCTCTTCAACCGTGTCCGCGACAACTCGGTCCACATGGCCGTGTGTGACCTACGCATCGGCGCCTGCAACGTGCTCCCCCGGCTGCGGCTCATGTGCGATGCTTCCTCCGTCAGTTGCACAATTTTAACCGGTCAAGACAATCCCTCTCCCTCCTTGGAAGCGAAACGTCCATCGTCTCTGGGTCCGGGATACTACTCGGCCGTTTTTAAGCTGCTAACCCTTGTCGTCAGCGGCCACAAGGGCGACCACAGCGAGGAGTGCAACCTCTACACCTTCTCGTCCGCGGAGCTTACCTGGGGTGCACCGACAAAGTGTTTCGACAAGACGTCGGGGATCAGCAGGGGCGGCTTTACGCTGCTACAACAAAAACATGACAACCCCGTGGTGTGTCGTGGCGTGGCGCACTGGCTCGCTTGGTACTTAGGAGCTGGGGCCACACCAAAATATTACTCCTTAGACGTGAGCGCCGAGACCGATCTTGTCTCCTTGACGGAGATCTCAGGCCCTGTGCACAGATATGGCTATAATGGTAACATGCTGCCGATTCTCGGCGTCGCTGCGGATGGGTCTCTCGCCATGTTTCGCCAGCGCAAAGAACTTGACATCTTCGAGATGTGGACACGGGAAAATGGCAGCGGCAGTGGAGTCTGGCTCTACACTACGGGCATCAAGCTCAATGTGGAGATTCGCCCTTGTGCACGCATGTGGCCTGAAGAGAAGGGCGGAACTTTTCTCATTGTAGACAATTCATGGCGTGTGCGAAGGGTTGATATCAAAAACATGAGAATGGAAGTGGAACAATTCCCCGGTGGCATAGGTTTGGGAGCCATGCCGGTGAATGTAGATTGGCCCATTTTGTTCTTGTCTCTGCTCTGTTAACTTCGACTACATAGATGCAAGTGTCATGAGTAAATTGCAAGTTTATTTAGGTTTTATTACTACCCCAAGTATTTATGATCCAAAGAAATTTGGTTATTATGGCTTTATGAAAATATTGACATCATATATATAGGCTTGTTGCTATATTAATATAGCGAGGCAAAAACCTATTTCGAGGATATATATATAGGCTTCAATTTTACCTGAATATGCATTATATTTGGCATGTAATATAACATGTTATATATCTCACTTCATTTTCCGTTTCAAAAAAGTAAAATATCTCACTACATTTGCTTAAAAAAATTGATGGCATGATGAATTCACCTTGTATAATTTCCTACTTCTAATTATACGTGTCCTACCTTTTAAAAGAACCTTCAAAGTGCTTCCGTGATCATCAATACGCGCATGTCACTGGTACTTTTTCCGAAAAATGGTGGATTTTATTAGCTTAAAATGAAGCATCAAGAGAATACAAACATGATGAGCACACACTCAGTTTCTGTACAGTTAGAATGCACACAACCAACACCAACCCACACAAAAACACGCCAACAAATAGCAAAGTCATATAAGACCAAAGCTATGCATGGGCGAGAAAAAGAAAGAAAGAAAAAAAAAACAAAGTGGTCAGTTCCGTGATCGGCAAACTATAGGAAAGTCCATATCCGCACCAACCGTCTCAAGACACCATATGAACATCGTGATTCTACAATAGCAACGCCTTCAGGAAGGGAGCAACGCTGAAACGCTGTCGTCACTGGATCCAACAGTCAACGCCGGACTCTAGGTTTTCACCTTGAAGAAATTGTCCGAGCATATCCGAGCAATGCTTTCAACAAGGTAACGATGTATAACCATCGCCATTGCCAGAATTCAATTCTGGGCTTTCACCCCGGAACTCGATACCGGGTACTTAAGAAGCACCACCATCGACGTCACAAATGTGTTGTCGCCACCACGTTTTCACGACCCCGGCAGCTACATGTGATGCGCCGCTGCACAACCATTCCTCTGCGTCAAGCTGACGTCCATAGTTTGCATCTCATCGCCGAAGTGAACAATCATATCTGAAAAGGTAAACTCTCGAAGATCTTTCGATATACACTGCCGCCGTGGAGCCACAAGAGGTCGCCGCACCATCAGAGTTTGCAGCCACCATCTCTAGGCCGAACAAGATCTGGATCACCGTTACCGCCCGAGATACCGCGCACAGGCGACGGGAGACCGAGCCGCCATCTAGCAAGGTCTGGCCCAAGCGACGCCGGAGGACGCACGCATCGGCTGGACCAAGCACACATCCCAGCGCGTCGACCGCCGCCATGCCCATCAGATCCAGGTTGCCGCCGCGAGCACAGGCCAGCAAGGAGCCAGCCCAAAGCCCAAGGCGTGACCCGGTGTTGCCATGCCGGTCAACACGAGGCCAAGGCAGCCGGTGCACAGGACCAAATCCACATCGATCCATGGATGCCGTGCCGGCGGACCCTCACCAACGAGCCGTCGCCGCGAAGCAGCATGCCATCGATCAGCCGATGTCGTCGGAGCAGGCACCACAAATAGATCCGGCAAAGGTACCACGGGATTTGAAGAAAACTAAGAACGGGGGCGCTGTCCCGCCGTTGGCGGCACCAGACGGGGGCTTTGCCCCGGTGGCTAACACCGGCGACGGCGAGGAGATGAGGAGGCTGGGGTGGCCGCGGCCGCCGTGAAAGGAGGCGCCGCCCGAGCCGCCCTGTGCGAGCGACGCGGGGGCCTGGCGATAGATGCGTATGGCTGTGTTGTTGTTATCAGTGTTATTATTCAGAGCGGCCAGCATGTCACTTGTACTAGTACACCATTACTACTGATGGGTGCAATAAACCAGCACGCTCTCTCATTGGTATTATAATGTACCAGTGACATGCTCAATGTACAATGTGAGTTGATGCAGGATGCACATGGGTGTCAGTTCATACCCATGGGTATTGAAGTGGGTGGGTATAAAAAGTTTCTATGGGTATGGGTTTGGGTAGAAGGAGGTTGTACCCGCCCATACCCTACCCATTGCCATCTGGATGCCTAATCTGTTGATGGTGAAGTGGTGTGTGGTACCCAAACACGGGAGCAGGCAACCATGTGACAGGAGTTGAAGAGAAGTTCCATTTTTTTAGAAATGGAGGAGGACCCCCCGCCTCTGCATCTGGATGATGCATCCAGCCACTTTATTTATTATTCACACAAGACCTTACGAAGTCATAGAATAGTAAGACTGAAGCCACCGTCTACGCAACAAAAGTGTCACTACTCCTATTCAAGTGATGAAGGGATGTTGATAGTCTGGGCCTAGTACCAATCAGATCTCGCAGCCAAACCTAACACCAAAGACATGAGGTCCCAACTAGGGTGCCTATCGGGTATGGGGCACCTACTAGTCCGGCGCACTCCTCAACCAGGACGCCCGCCGGGTATGAGGCCACCGTAGCCACCTGCCACCAATCCATCCTCAGTGTTGTACTATTGCATCTACCTTGCCCGGCCTAGGTGCCATCGACACCACCACGACATTAGACAATGCCGCCATCCTGCGTGAGTCCATCTCCGCGCATCAGGCGCCGAGTCTCCATTGCGCCACGCCGTAGAGATCCGCCGCCATAAATGGGCAAGATGAAACACCGCTCTTCCTGTTGTCCCCTCCAGCCAGCACTTGCTCCAAAATGATGCCCCCAGGAGGGAGAATGATGCCGTAAGTGATGTCATCGTCCGATCCGATAGACCCAGATCTAGGGTTTCACCAGGAACATCCGGATCGGGTTGACGTGACCTGCAACGATGATGCCTCGAGAAGGGAACGACGTCCGGGACGCCGCCATCATCGCAAGACCGCAGCCAGGTGCGATTTTCACTGGAAGCCACGTCGTCCCGATCTGGTCTACAGAGTTCTTACTTATCATCCTGCAGTTCAACTCATTACGGGTAGTAAAAAGAAGGCTACAGAGTTCTTACTTATCATCCTGCAGTTCATTGTTGTCTTGCATAAAGTTTAATCAAATAGTTCGATTGACATCTTTTGACCAATTTTAATAACACTCTTTATCAGTTTCCTCACTTGATGCTGGTTCACGAATATCTCATTGGCCCATACACAGAAAGGATCGAAGTGCGGATCTTTGACAATGACATATGTACCTAAAAGGACCAAATTAATATTAGAAGCTATAAACAACAATTGCAAAATGATGTAGTATAACACTCCTTTCATCGGATTATATAAGATCTTATTATATATATTTATTTGGAAGGGTAGTAACGATTATTTATAAGCAGGAAATGCATTAGCGAGTTGGACCCGAACAAGGTGCCCAGGCACCTAGGTGCCCCAAACATCTGGGCTATTCTGTTACGCGTAACAGAATATTATTCTGTTACCCTTCTTGAACTGATGAATCCGAGCGGTTGTACTGATTCCGTCATTTCGTTGAACTGATCATTTTTTTATTAAAAGAGCAAATAAGAGCCCCCTCCTCTCTCTCCCCGTTGAGCCAGCTACTTGTGGCGGATCCCTCCACCCGCCCGCCTCCCTCCTGGCAACCCAGGCCATAACCCAGTCGCGGTGATGGGTGCCGGGGCACGGGCGACGGCGGCGGCGCTGCCACGGGAGCTCGTATGGTGGAGAGAAGTGTGGCGTGGGTGCGTACATGCGCTAAGCTGGAGCAGAGGCGCCCTGCAGCGGGCAGCGCCGGGGCGAGGAGGGTCCGTGGCGAGCTCCGGTCGTAGAGGGCGTAGCGCGCCCCAAGAGCACGCGCAGAGCTGGCCGGAGGAGAAGGCGGCCACGCGCGGCGCCGGCGTCCGCCTCAGCGCCAGCAGCACGGATGAAGAAGCTACCACCTACAAGTAGCACCAAGCGAGAAATCAGCAGAGAGAACTCAAGCGAAGGCACAAGGAATACCCGCGTGGTGGGGGAGAGCGCGAGGGCGGAGGGGGAGGCCGCCATTTCCAGCCGGGGGGCGGGTCGAGCTGCTGGTGGAGTCGCCGTGTTCCGCTCCCCTCCTCCTCCTCCTTCCCCTTTGTACTAGTGGCAAGGCGCCGATCTGTGATGTGGTTGAAAGGATTGAGTGACCACTCAACTGATTTCGTTTACCTTGCCATCTTAGGAAGGGAAGGGTAGAGCAGGTCCCGCCGGAGTGGGAGGGGGCGGTGGCCACCACCACCACCGTCCGTCCAGGTTCACCTCAGTCGGTGGCAACTGTAGCCATGTTGCCCATGTGCCCATCCTTGACGTCTCTCAAAGAACAGTCTCTATGCTCTGTCTTTTCTGCACAATACAGGAAAGGTCATCTAGTTCTGCATGAACTAGAGCCTGCACCATAATCTTGGCCATCTCACGGCATGTCTGAATTTGTTCATTTATCTTATGTAAGATGCCAAGACGAGGTTCTAGGCTAGTGTTGGTAGCAGGAACCATAGAGTTGGCAACATATGGCAGAATCTAAAGTGCGGCTGAAGCTGAATCTTCTGTGCTTAAAGTGCAATTTACAGGAAGGACTGTTCCAAAATTCATGAACCTAAAATGGAACATGAAATGGGAGCTGAGCAGATTAAGTTGCTAATTAATTATCCCGCACTATGTTGTTGCTGGTGGAGCTACTATAGTAGTAGTATTTGATCAGGGGCTAACGGTAGTTACTACTGTATTTGACATGAGACTGAGCACCATACGAGCTATAAAATGGTAGCTCATATTCAGGGAAACTTTCGTGGTAGGTGTGCAACAATATTTCACAAAGAATTGTCAAATGCGAAACTTTCATAGAGGTCAAAGATTTCAGTTCAACGTCTACACAGAGCTATCGAAATATGAAACTTAGTCATGTTGAACGTTTCCTCAAATTCGCAACTGGTGAAGACTAATTTGAAATATGGTGAGACCCTTCGTGTTGCTTTCCCGTCAGAAAAAACAGAGTACTGGAACTGATGTCCATATGTGTTTGTGCTGAGTGTGTTTCGTAGACTAAAATTTACACTTTTTTGGGTACGCCTTTTTCTCGTAACTTTTCGATGGCTTACGGTATCATAGTCCTCGAACTTGCATGGTTTATATCATTGAGCTGAATGATATTTATTTTAAAACAATATGTTTTGTGTGTTTCTTTTTTTGAACTCATTTTTTTGCAATGATGTTTTGAATTTCTCGCGTTTTGCAACTTGGACTTTTACCATTTGAATTTCCGTGGGTTTTTCTTTTGTTTGAGCTTTTTTCCAAACTTATCTGAGACGTCATGTTTGAACATACAACTTTTTAGTTGTGAACTTATCGTTTTTTCCATTTATTAAGTTGCTTTTTTCCTCCGAACATTTACTGGTACAATTTTTTTTGCAAATTTATTGTCCCTTGAGTAAGAACAGATGCAATTTTTAATTTTAATTTTATGGTACTTATGGTACTAGAGAGTTTGTACTTCTTAAAAAATAATCACTCGATGTTCTTTTAGTTTTATTTTTTAATTTTCTTTCTCATCCTTATCTTTACTGACGGTGTAATCACCATCGTACCTTTACGGTTTATATAGTTGAACGGACTTACATTTTTACCATTCCCTTCTTTTTAAAACTTATATGTTTTCTTCTCCAAACATCCTACCTGTCGAGAATTAGAACTTATTTATTTTTACATTTGTACTTCCAAGTGTCTTTAATGCCATTTTCACTATTTTACTTTGTTTTACCTCATCAAACAGGCGCACAACACATTTGAAGAAACAAAATACGAAACTTTGAAACACTAGGGGTATAACCATTGCACATGACTTCATGTGTGCCTTCATCATAGAAAAATATACTGAATATCGCTAAGTTCTAAGGTTGAACAAATGAATCATACAGAATATTGTGAACACGCCGTATTTTCTCACTAAAACAAACTTCTGTACTTGCATACAACCCTCTTTGAACTTGGACAACACCTAGTGCTCAACTTGGACGATGAACAGTGCTCAACTCGAACGGAGGAGGTAGTCATTGCTTTTTAACCATGAATGCTTCTAAAGACACTCGGAATTGCTTCAAAACTGCTTTTATACTTTTTAACACGAGGGTTCTCTCAGCTGGGCCAAGAAGCAATGCATACATAATATTTTTATTCTGCAAGAACGAAACACTCCAATAATTAACAACTAATCTGTTAGTACATGCAGAACAATTTCAGTTTTGAGAACAAACTTCCATTGATATGTTAATCTCTCAATCTGTATAGAGGACAGGATGGTTCAGGGATTAGCATTGGCATTATTGGAAACCATGGCCTTTAATGAAATGGTTCAGGGATCACTCTTAGTCAGCCCCATTGCTACTTGTGCTACAGAGAACATGAATATAAAGCGGATGTAGACTCATCGATTTTTCTTTATGATATATATAGAAACTTACGAAATTTTGAAACTTGCACTGACGATATTTAGGTGATATATCTAAACTTTACAGGATTTTGAAGAAATTCACTACAAATCATTACTTATTTAGGTGATATATCTGAAGTTACAGAGTAATATCGAACTACAGTGGACAGACCAACAACATAAATCCTCAAGCAAAGCTCACAATCTCCATGGAAGATGCCTATGAATTCACCATGGAAGGGCATCCCACTCCCCCGCTCTATCTGCTCCCACTCCCTGCACACACACACACAGAGCAGAGAGAGGATGAGAGGGAGATGACTGAGGCGAATCGAGGACAGAGCACAAGGGGCGTGCACGTAGCTCTTCTCGTGACCGGCTGGGTAGCGTGCTGTTGTACTGACGAGGCAAAGGTCCAAATATATCGCCTAAATAAGTTCAAAGAATTTTACAAAAACAAGTAGGCAACAAAGAGAAAAGTCATGTATGGCTATCAGCCACAACTTATATATATAGCACTAGTAAGGGTCTCAGGAATCAACTACATTATTTCAGTCAACTCGATCTTCATCAGTACTAGAATGACTGGACAAGAAGTTTAGATTTGTAGCAGCACACACACCAAACTTATAGAATTTTTCTTCAACATTTTTAGGTAATTGCATCGGTACTAGTATAATTGGAAAAGTATTTCAGATTTGTAGAAGCGCACACACGAAACTTACAGAATTTGATGGAAATGCACAAGTTCTGATTTATCAGTACATAGTTTTATGGAAATGCATGAGTTAACTTCTTCTAGGCACTATCTGAACATGGTGAAGACTAGCAAATGTAAGGATAGGCAGAGAACACTTAGTATTGAGCTTTTTTCCAAGTATGTGTTGAACTGATATATTTTTTGTCAATGAACTGTTGTAGTATAGGTACTAGAGCTACCAGCATCTTCCTATATATCATGATAAAAAGCAAACAAACATGCATACTAGAGAAAATTGAACTGACAATAGAAAAAATTTATACTTTTTTGGGACTGATATCATGTAATACCTCATCCAGAAAGCATGCCAAGCGAAACGTTTATTTTTTTAGTTGAAGAACTAGAAGTCTTGCAGCACAAGAGGCACGGCATGGTGCTATTAACTAACTTACAGAGATCCTTTCTGCTTTGTAGTAGTACCTGAGGTTACAAGGGTCAGAAATTTACCATTTGACGGCCTTTACGCCACCAGCAGCGCTGGAGGTGACCTCCTGTCTCCTGCTGTCGGCGGGGAACAGGAGCTGGATCAACGGGGAAGAAGGTGGCAGGAGCACCTTGTCCATCCGATCTCTCATGCGAGGGCAGTGCTCGACGTCGAGGTGCAGGGTGCCGAAGGAGACGGTCACGCGATGAGGAGGAGCAGGATGGGGCAGAAGTGGTTGTTGCCTCCTAAATTTCCTGATGGGACACCTCCTACAGACCGAAAGGCCACAGTTAGCCAACTAGGCCCCAGACGGCCCAGCCTACTAGTAGCGGGTGACGGCCAGCGGAAGGCCCGGTCCATATATCGATAGGTCAATGGATCAATTCATCCATACGTACGTGCCTTAGGCCGTCTACTCGCTGTTTCGCTTCGTGCGCCCGTACGCCGTGCGTGCAGTCACCGCCTATCGGCAGATCGCCCCAATTCGCCAATCAATGAAAAAAAGAAAGAATAGGTATGATGCATCAGACCCCACCTCAGTGTGTGTCTACCTCTACTGCAATTTGCAAATTCTGTTCTAATTCTTGCTTTATTTCTCTAACCCTAGAAAATTAGGGCTACTTGATAAGACAAGAAATTTTGATCGTATTGGCTATTGTAGTGGTTAGTGGAGAACAATATGTCAATATTGCAATACTCTAGGAGACTAGGACGGCTGGAAGCACCAGCAAACTGTGAGGTAAGTTAACTAATGATGCAGTAATTGGCCGTCTTGAGGCCATGAAAGAAAATAGGAAACCATTTTCAAAACGTAATTGTTTTAATTTACATATTACACTTATCGGAAAAAAAAAGCTTTACTTATATTACACAAATGTAATTAATATGTTGCTAAGTGGTTTTGTTTCTTTTGATTTGTAGACAATCAGGATCTAGTGTTGCATTTTCTCGTCGTCGGTTATACTTTATTCATAATTTGGACATTTTGACTCTCTTTTACTGTTCAATTTCCAACAATCAACTAGTATTTCAAGTGAACTCTTTATTTTGGACCTTTGGTAATCATATTTACGGTCATATATATTGTATTATTAGATGTGTTACCTTTTATCTATATTGTGACTTGATATCCACGTATGTAATAGACATAGGACCCCAGGTCATTTTTGTCCTGGGTCCGCCCTTGAAGCTGGGGCAATGTAAAAACGACATACAAATTTGAATATGTGGTTAGGAATCTTGTATAGTACATGGAGATACAATGACAATCCTTATTCATATCTTGCTTAGCTCCGTAGACGTACGACTGTTGTTATAAATGGTGCTTAATTTAGTTTCACTTCATTGTGAATTAAGTTTTATTTTCGCTGACAACAGACTCTTCATCATCAGATCTGAGTATCTATCTTCTCGATTGACACAACTATATGTACGATGATCGACGGTCTGATGGGTATAGAGGGATTGACTGTAGCACACAAGAACCATCACTGCATCACGCCTATATATAGTATAGGTCCATTTTTTTGCCAATAAATGAGAAAGATTGCATGCTTAGAACGAATCACAATTATAATGTTACAATCACATTCTTTACAGGCATACAATCTGCCTAATATTCTACATGTTTAGTAATTGGATTGGGTGAATATATATTCTCCCTTTGTAATCGCCTTGCGTGATTATATATGATTCAATTTCTATTTTCTTCGTGAGCTGGCTGTCCTCCGTACATAGAAAGGGGAATGACATGTGCTCTTACATGCAACCGATGATTTTTCTACAAGGATCAAAGACCAAATATCCCCACAAGAAAAGAAATTAAAGGCCAAATATGTAAGAGTTTCTTGGTATTGCTAGCCGACCGCCACCAACGGAGCTACAACCATCGCCACGCGGAACTGCAACTGCGGGGTGCAGCTGTCGCATGGGCCAACTAACCTCGGCGAGGGCCTTGACCAGTGATGAGGACGTCCGATGAGGGCCACGATCGGCAATGATGACGGCCGGCGAGGGCTGCGACTAGCGAGGGTGATGTCTATAGACCACGTGCCCGGCGAGATCAACAAGATGCGGGAGAGGGGATCCTTTGTTCGGACGGACGAAGAAGATGCAGTGCATCGGACTGCAGCAATTCACGGAATCGTACAACTACTGGCCGGCCGGTCCAAATTTGAGACGGCGCATCAGTAGTACTGCCCAAAAGAAAACCATCAGCGACCACATCCTTTTTTACAAACTGGGAGCAAAGAGGCTCCCAAACCAGCCACCTGCGCAAACTTCAGCACACAAATATCATGTCATGCGCAGTAGATATACATGACCGCTGATTGGGTGGTCTACACATAGAATCTGGCTTGCGGCTGAAACTGATTTTTTTTACTTCAATACATGGTTATTTAGAGCAGTAAATTGTTTATTCAGACCAATGTATTCACCAAGGAGATCGTTCGGTGGTCTATGGACCTTGATTTTTTTAAATTATGTTTGAGATGTTTTATACTTCCGCTCAATCTTTATGATCGATCCGATCTTTATAAAAAAAAGCCATTGTGTTCTTCTTGCTTGGTGTACATGCGCACGTGTGTATGATTTTGTGTGATCCGGGGAGAGAAAGAAAAAGGAGGAGCCTAAACTCTTCAAGGAGGAGCTGAGAGCGTAAAATCCACCTCCAACATATTTTTTTTTTGAGAAACGCTCCAACATTTTTCTGAGCATCGTGTTGTCCTGCATGACGCGTCCGTGTTTCTACATCAGTTAGAGTTGTTTGGATACAAGGATTTTACTAAACCAGTTTGGTCTACACACGTTTTCGGTTACAACAAACTAAAACTCTGTTTGGTTGACGTAAGGGCATGTACAATGGTTCTATATTAAGAGTGCCACGTAGGATAAATGATGAGGTGGATGAGAGAGAAATCATAAGAGAAGACTTGTCTTATCTTATTTAAGAGAAGACAAGAGATGATCTCTTAGGGCATGTACAATGGTTGATAAGATAGTCTTATCTTAAGTTTTGCATGTAAACTAGAGATGATAAAAAAACATATCTATAATGGGCCATCTCTTAGCCTTATCTTCAATAATTAGTTGTTCCTAAATACATGGTGAGACAAATTGTACTAAGAGATCATCTCTTGTCTTTTCTTAAATAAGAGAAGACAAGCCTTTTCTTATGATTTCTCTCTCCTTTACCTCATCATTTATCCTACGTGGCACTCTTAAGATAGAACCATTGTACATGCCGTTAGCACAGTTTGTCTCACCATGTTTTTAGGAACAACTAATTATTGAAGATAAGGCTAAAAGATGACCCATTGTAGACATATTTTTTTGTCATCTCTAATTACATGCAAAAATTAAGATAAAATTATCTTATCAACCATTGTACATGCCCTAACAAATCCACATATAAGTAAAACCGAAAAAACAAGCTTATGGAAAAACGATAATTAGACGTTTTTCTATAAACCAATTTATCATCCGCATCCCACAACCTGCATATAGCGCAGCCGCCATGCACGTTGCCATCGTCGTGGCAGCAACTTATCCCGCCTTGCCCCTAGCCATCGCCGGCGACCACTCCTCCCGCGCGGCTGCCGTCACCGTCGACGACTGGTCGTTCTCCAGCGACAACTAATCTCGCGTTCCTTGACGTGGCCGTCGCCATCGTTAGACTGGTCGTTCCCCGGTGAGCACTCATCCCGGGTTGCCGGCGGCTGTCGCCATCACAGTCGACCACTGGTTCTTCCCGAGCACGCACTCCTCCCGCGTCTTCCTCGCTGATGGCACTCTCTTACCAATCTGATCTTGAGTTTTTGTGCGGCCACAACAAATTCCTTGTACGCTAGTTCTTGTTCTTCGATGATTGGTCATTCTCATTACTTTCACACAAGTGCATTCTTTTAGCAAACGATTCACGTTCGCGAGCATGCATCCAGATTGGTTTTAGTACTTGAATCTCGAGGCCACGACGTTGCATCTCCATCAGTTATCATCTTCACCGCCGCACAAGGAACCATCCTGGCGATGATGTAGCCCAAACCGGCCAGCTGCATCGCTAATCTTATCTTCGGCCGCGAGCAAATGATCGTCTCTTATGCAGATGCGAGAACACGGAGTCGACGGTGCAGCCTCGTGCTTAAACATGTTTTATCATCCAAACAAGGTTTTCTGCATACTTGTTCCTAACCTAATCGTTCGTAAAACTAGTTTTCCAAAAAATCCTACTAAAACGTGTTTTGTTAAAACTAGGCATTAATTTCATTTATCCAAACAACCACTTAAGGCTTTCGGTCGCCTTAATAACTAAAATAAAACGTGTTCACGCAAGACGAGTTCACGGAGGTTGCTCAAAAAGGAAATAAAACGTGTCCAGGCAGAAGACGGGACACCGACTCACATTATATGCAGCCTCGGTACAGCCTCGGTCTCTCGCACATCAAACCGATCATGGAAGATATAGCGGCGGCCACGCTCCCGGACGACATCATCCTCGACATACTCCTCCGCGTCTCTACCAACTCCGCCGCCCTGTTCCGCTGCGCCGCGGCGAGCAAGCTGTGGCGCGCGTTCATCGCCGACCGCGCCTTCCTCGGACGCTGCTGGACGGTGAACGGTGGACGCCCGTCCTCCCGCCTCGGCTTCTTGATTCAGCAACGACGCGACGATGCGGACATCGACTCCCCGTACCCGCCGCTCTTCGTCCCGCCGTTGGGATCGATGCTCGGCGCCCGCCCCCGCCTCCTCACCGACTTCCTATCATGCGTGCCGGATGGCCTCTTGGACGGTGCCCAGCCGCTTGCCGCGCGTCACGGCCTAGTCGTCGTGCGTCTCTTCAACCGTGTCCGCGACAACTCGGTCCACATGGCCGTGTGTGACCTACGCATCGGCGCCTGCAACGTGCTCCCCCGGCTGCGGCTCATGTGCGATGCTTCCTCCGTCAGTTGCACAATTTTAACCGGTCAAGACAATCCCTCTCCCTCCTTGGAAGCGAAACGTCCATCGTCTCTGGGTCCGGGATACTACTCGGCCGTTTTTAAGCTGCTAACCCTTGTCGTCAGCGGCCACAAGGGCGACCACAGCGAGGAGTGCAACCTCTACACCTTCTCGTCCGCGGAGCTTACCTGGGGTGCACCGACAAAGTGTTTCGACAAGACGTCGGGGATCAGCAGGGGCGGCTTTACGCTGCTACAACAAAAACATGACAACCCCGTGGTGTGTCGTGGCGTGGCGCACTGGCTCGCTTGGTACTTAGGAGCTGGGGCCACACCAAAATATTACTCCTTAGACGTGAGCGCCGAGACCGATCTTGTCTCCTTGACGGAGATCTCAGGCCCTGTGCACAGATATGGCTATAATGGTAACATGCTGCCGATTCTCGGCGTCGCTGCGGATGGGTCTCTCGCCATGTTTCGCCAGCGCAAAGAACTTGACATCTTCGAGATGTGGACACGGGAAAATGGCAGCGGCAGTGGAGTCTGGCTCTACACTACGGGCATCAAGCTCAATGTGGAGATTCGCCCTTGTGCACGCATGTGGCCTGAAGAGAAGGGCGGAACTTTTCTCATTGTAGACAATTCATGGCGTGTGCGAAGGGTTGATATCAAAAACATGAGAATGGAAGTGGAACAATTCCCCGGTGGCATAGGTTTGGGAGCCATGCCGGTGAATGTAGATTGGCCCATTTTGTTCTTGTCTCTGCTCTGTTAACTTCGACTACATAGATGCAAGTGTCATGAGTAAATTGCAAGTTTATTTAGGTTTTATTACTACCCCAAGTATTTATGATCCAAAGAAATTTGGTTATTATGGCTTTATGAAAATATTGACATCATATATATAGGCTTGTTGCTATATTAATATAGCGAGGCAAAAACCTATTTCGAGGATATATATATAGGCTTCAATTTTACCTGAATATGCATTATATTTGGCATGTAATATAACATGTTATATATCTCACTTCATTTTCCGTTTCAAAAAAGTAAAATATCTCACTACATTTGCTTAAAAAAATTGATGGCATGATGAATTCACCTTGTATAATTTCCTACTTCTAATTATACGTGTCCTACCTTTTAAAAGAACCTTCAAAGTGCTTCCGTGATCATCAATACGCGCATGTCACTGGTACTTTTTCCGAAAAATGGTGGATTTTATTAGCTTAAAATGAAGCATCAAGAGAATACAAACATGATGAGCACACACTCAGTTTCTGTACAGTTAGAATGCACACAACCAACACCAACCCACACAAAAACACGCCAACAAATAGCAAAGTCATATAAGACCAAAGCTATGCATGGGCGAGAAAAAGAAAGAAAGAAAAAAAAAACAAAGTGGTCAGTTCCGTGATCGGCAAACTATAGGAAAGTCCATATCCGCACCAACCGTCTCAAGACACCATATGAACATCGTGATTCTACAATAGCAACGCCTTCAGGAAGGGAGCAACGCTGAAACGCTGTCGTCACTGGATCCAACAGTCAACGCCGGACTCTAGGTTTTCACCTTGAAGAAATTGTCCGAGCATATCCGAGCAATGCTTTCAACAAGGTAACGATGTATAACCATCGCCATTGCCAGAATTCAATTCTGGGCTTTCACCCCGGAACTCGATACCGGGTACTTAAGAAGCACCACCATCGACGTCACAAATGTGTTGTCGCCACCACGTTTTCACGACCCCGGCAGCTACATGTGATGCGCCGCTGCACAACCATTCCTCTGCGTCAAGCTGACGTCCATAGTTTGCATCTCATCGCCGAAGTGAACAATCATATCTGAAAAGGTAAACTCTCGAAGATCTTTCGATATACACTGCCGCCGTGGAGCCACAAGAGGTCGCCGCACCATCAGAGTTTGCAGCCACCATCTCTAGGCCGAACAAGATCTGGATCACCGTTACCGCCCGAGATACCGCGCACAGGCGACGGGAGACCGAGCCGCCATCTAGCAAGGTCTGGCCCAAGCGACGCCGGAGGACGCACGCATCGGCTGGACCAAGCACACATCCCAACGCGTCGACCGCCGCCATGCCCATCAGATCCAGGTTGCCGCCGCGAGCACAGGCCAGCAAGGAGCCAGCCCAAAGCCCAAGGCGTGACCCGGTGTTGCCATGCCGGTCAACACGAGGCCAAGGCAGCCGGTGCACAGGACCAAATCCACATCGATCCATGGATGCCGTGCCGGCGGACCCTCACCAACGAGCCGTCGCCGCGAAGCAGCATGCCATCGATCAGCCGATGTCGTCGGAGCAGGCACCACAAATAGATCCGGCGAAGGTACCACGGGATTTGAAGAAAACTAAGAACGGGGGCGCTGTCCCGCCGTTGGCGGCACCAGACGGGGGCTTTGCCCCGGTGGCTAACACCGGCGACGGCGAGGAGATGAGGAGGCTGGGGTGGCCGCGGCCGCCGTGAAAGGAGGCGCCGCCCGAGCCGCCCTGTGCGAGCGACGCGGGGGCCTGGCGATAGATGCGTATGGCTGTGTTGTTGTTATCAGTGTTATTATTCAGAGCGGCCAGCATGTCACTTGTACTAGTACACCATTACTACTGATGGGTGCAATAAACCAGCACGCTCTCTCATTGGTATTATAATGTACCAGTGACATGCTCAATGTACAATGAGGAGCCACCCGTGCATGACGCTAGGCATAGTCACCCCCGCCTTGCCACCCGAGGCCGTCACATCGGCTTCCAGCCCCTCGCATGGAAGCGGAGCAGCGAGATCTTCGAGACCACTATCCTTGGCAGCCTCGCGGGCCTTGTTGTTCTCCTCCCACAAGGGACAGAACCAGGAATTGACCCCCTTAGTAGAAAAGGGGGCAAAGGTTCAGGCCGGGTCAGCCCATTAGTTCCGGTTCAGTTCAGAACCGGGATCGATGGGGGCATTGGACCCAGTTCGTGAGCCCAGGGGGGCGGCCGGGCCACGTGGGCCATTGGTCCCGGCTCGTCTGGACATTTTGGCCCGATTGGTGGGACAAACCGGGACCAATGGGCCTCGCTTCTGGTCCACCACCATTGGTCCCGGTTGGTGGCTTGAAACGGGACCAAAGGCTGCGCTTTAGTCCTGGTTCATGCCACCAACCGGGATCAATGAGGTGCCTATATATACCCCCTCGTGTAAGAGCAGAGCACACTGCTCTGTTTTTTCTGGCCGCCGAGGGGGAGAGGGCTTTGTGGTGCTCTAGCTCACCTCCTATGCACACAAGGTGTTCGATGGAATGCCCGAGCCACACTACTTAAGCTTTCTCCTCTCCAAGCTCGACCTCCAAACTCCAGTTTCCTCAATATTTGTCTAGGTTTAGCGGTCCGTCATGCCCCGTCCCCATCTTCACCATCGTCGATCACCCGCGCCGATCTCATCGCCGGCACCACCGTGGTGAGCCTCTTGTTCTTATCTTCTTTCTGAAAGGAAAAATATTCTTACTTGTATGTTTAGATAGATACTTGTATTATTTTATTAATTTTATTATTGCATCTTATATAGTGCGATGATTTTGGTATCCGCCCCCGTCGGCCCTCGTCCTGTCTATGATTCGGATGTGGTATATATTATCTTTATAACTATTGGTTCATTTATTGTTTATAAAAATTATGCCGACCAACGTGACATAGATTTTATTTATCTAGGAGGTATGTGAACCGGAAATTCCAACCGACCCTATTGTCGAGAGGTTAAATTTAGTTGAAGAAGAAAACAATTTCTTGAAGGAAAAAATAAAAAAAAATAAGGAGGAGAAGATGATATTGGAGTTGCATGTTGCGGATGTCGTCGATGATCACAAGATCAAGATGGATGCAATGCGCTTGAAGATTAGAAAGATTAGAAAATATGCCATTCATACCGATGCTTGGTATCATTATGCCGTTGGATCAATTGTTTCCTTGGTTGCGATTATGATCGCATTTGTTTTCGCATTGAAATGTTTTACATAGTTTCAATGTATGGTTTAATTAATTAGATGCTCTGGAGAGCTATATGTTGTTAGATGAGTACTATGTATGTACTTTGGTTTTAATGTGATGATGAACTTCTATTAATTTGGTCACTTAATTATCTATTCATAATGTTCTGCAATGGTTTTTGACACACTTAATTATATATAATGCACGCAGATGAACCGGCAATAGATGTACGGTGACAGACACACCTTCGAGTACATTAAGGGCGTGCATGAGTTTCTCGAAGCGGCTGAGGCAAACAAACAAAATGGTTTTATGTGTTGTCCATGCACTAAATGTGGGAATATGATGTCTTACTCTAACTGGAAAATCCTTCACACCCACCTGCTTTACAAGGGTTTCATGCCACACTATAATGTTTGGACGAGGCACGGAGAAATAGGGGTTATGATGGAAGACGGCGAAGAAGAAGAGTACGATGACAACTATGTGCCCCCTGAATACGGTGATGCTGCAACGGGGGGAGCTGGTGAAGACCAAGAGGAACTAGACGATGTGCCCAATGATGCTGCAACGGGTGAAGCTGCTGAAGATCAAGAGGAACCAGACGATGTCCCCGATGATGATGATCTCCGTCGGGTCATTATCGATGCAAGGACGCAATGCGAAAGTCAAAACGAGAAGCTGAAGTTCGAACGCATGTTAGAGGATCACAAAAAAGGGTTGTACCCCAATTGCGAAGATGGCAACACAAAGCTTGGTACCGTACTGGAATTGCTGCAGTGGAAGGCAGAGAATGCTGTGCTTGACAAAGGCTTTGAGAAGCTACTGAAAATATTGAAGAAGAAGCTTCCAAAGGATAACGAATTGCCCGACAGTACATACGCAGCAAAGAAGGTCGTATGCCCTATAGGATTGGAGGTGCAGAAGATACATGCATGCCCTAATGACTGCATCCTCTACCGCGGTGCATACAAGGATCTGAACGCATGCCCGGTATGCGGTGCATTGCGGTATGAGATCAGACGAGATGACCCTGGTGATGTTGATGGCGAGCCCCCCAGGAAGAGGGTTCCTGCGAAGGTGATGTGGTATGCTCCTATAATACCATGGTTGAAACGTCTGTTCAGAAACGGAGAGCATGCCAAGTTGATGCGATGGCACAGTTAGGACCGTAAGAAAGACGGGAAGTTGAGAGCACCCGCTGACGGGACGCAGTGGAGAAAAATTGAGAGAAAGTACTGTGATGAGTTTGGAAAGGACCTAAGGAACGTATGGTTTGCTTTAAGCGGGGATGGCATTAATCCTTTCGGGGAGCAAAGCAGCAATGACAACACCTGGCCCATGACTCTATGTATGTATAACCTTCCTCCTTGGATGTGCATGAAGCGGAAGTTCATTATGATGCCAGTTCTCATCCAAGGCCCTAAGCAACCCGGCAACGACATTGATGTGTACCTAAGGCCATTAGTTGAAGAACTTTTACAGTTGTGGAATGGAAACGGTGTACGTATGTGGGATGAGCACAGACAGGAGGAATTTAACCTAAAGGCGTTGCTATTCGTGACCATCAACGATTGGCCCGCTCTCAGTAACCTTTCAGGACAGACAAACAAGGGATACCACGCATGCACGCACTGTTTAGATGACGTTGAAAGTATATACCTGGACAAATGCAGGAAGAATGTGTACCTGGGCCATTGTCGATTTCTTCCGACCAACCATCAATGTCGAAAGAAAGGCAAGCATTTCAAAGGAGAGGCAGATCACCGAAAGAAGCCCGCCATGCGTACCGGTGATCACGTACTTGCTATGGTCAATGATTTACACGTAATCTTTGGAAAGGGTCCCGGCGCACTAGCTGTTCCGAATGACGCTGAGGGACACGCACCCATATGGAAGAATAAATCTATTTTGGGACCTACCCTACTGGAAAGACCTAGAGATCCGCTTTTCAATCAACGTGATGCACGTGATGAAGAATCTTTGCGTGAACCTGCTAGGCTTCTTGGGCGTGTATGGAAAGACAAAAGATACACCTGAGGCACGGGAGGACCTGCAACGTTTGCACGAAAAAGACGGCATGCCTCTGAAGCAGTATGAAGATCCTGCCAGCTACGCTCTTACGAAAGAAGAGAAAGAAATCATCTTTGAATGCCTGCTCAGTATGAAGGTCCCTCCTGGCTTCTCGTCGAATATAAAGGGAATAATAAATATGCCAGAGAAAAAGTTCCAGAACCTGAAGTCTCATGACTGCCACGTGATTATGACGCAACTGCTTCCGGTTGCATTGAGGGGGCTTCTACCGGAAAACGCCCGATTAGCCATTGTGAAGCTATGTGCATTCCTCAATGCAATCTCTCAGAAGGTGATCGATCCAGAAATCGTACCAAGGCTAAGGAGTGATGTGGCGCAATGTCTTGTCAGTTTCTAGCTGGTGTTCCAACCATCCTTCTTCAATATCATGACGCACGTCCAAGTTCATCTAGTCGACGAGATTGTCATTCTGGGGCCCGTATTTCTACACAATATGTTCCCCTTTGAGAGGTTCATGGGAGTTCTAAAGAAATATGTCCGTAACCGCCTCTAGGCCAGAAGGAAGCATCTCCACGGGCCATCAAACAGAGGATGTCATCGGGTTTTGTGTTGACTTCATTCCTGGCCTTAAGAAAATAGGTCTCCCTAAATCGCGGTATGAGGGGAGACTAACTGGAAAAGGCACGCTTGGAAGAGACTCAATAATATGCAGGGACGGATATTCTTGGTCCCAAGCACACTACACAGTTCTACAGAACTCTAACTTGGTGACCCCGTATGTCGATGAACACAAGAACAGTCTGCGCTCCAAACACCCGGAGTAGTGCGACGACTGGATTACATGTGAACACATCAGGACTTTCAGCAGTTGGTTGGAAACACGTCTCAGAGGTGACAACACTATTTGTGATGAGCTGTACTTGTTGTCCAGGGGACCATCTTTGACTGTATTGATTTACAAAGGATACGAGATAAATGGGAATACATTTTACGATTGACCAAGATCAAAAGAGCACCAACCAAAACAGCGGTGTCCGCTTTGATGCAACAACCGAGAGGGGAAAGGACACATATTATGGTTACATAGTGAACATATGGGAACTTGACTACGAACATGATTTTAAGCTCCCTTTGTTTAAGTGCAAATGGGCCAATCTGTCAGGAGGCGGGGTACAGGTAGACCCACAGTACGGAATGACAACAGTGGATCTGAAAAATCTTGGGTACACTGATGAACCGTTTGTCCTAGCCAATGATGTAGCACAGGTTATCTATGTGAAGGACATGTCTACCAGACCGAGAAAAAGAAAAGGTAAGGAAGCGAATACATCATACGATGAGCCAAAGCGCCACATAGTTCTTTCAGGAAAAATGGACATCGTGGGAGTGGAGGGCAAGACCGACATGTCTGAAGATGATGAAAAGTTTCATGAAATTCCTTCCTTCAAAGTCAAGGCTGACCCAAGCATCCTGATAAACGATGAAGATTATCCATGGTTACAGCGCAATAAGCAAATGATACAAGCGTAAAAAAAATGAAGACTTTCCCCCGCAACTATTATGATGATACCATGCCAACTTTGTAACAGACGAGTATGATACCATTGTCCGTTTTATACATGCACATGCTATGTGGGTGAAATTATGATACCATGCCAACTTTCAACTTTTTCAGAGTTCATTGGTCCCGGTTCGTCTGGACCTTTTGGTCCCGGTTCCACGCACGAACTGGGACCAATGCGCCTCGCCCCTGGCCCATGACCATTAGTCCCGGTTTGTGCCACAAACCGGGACTAAAGGGTTGGTCCTCGTTGCGGTCAGAGTTTAGTCCCACCTCGCCAACCGAAGGACGCTCACACCGGTTTATAAGCCCGTCCCTCTCTGCCTTGTTAAGCTCCTCTCAAAGTGAAAATAGATGCCCATATACAGGGAATTTGACCTAAATTCATAGAAATTTATTATGAATTTAGGTTGAATTTTCTCTATAGGCGCATCTATGTTCATTTTTTAGTAAAGTTAATCACAAACTTGTGATTCACACAAATTTCAAAGAATTCAAATTTTAACTATTCAAATTTGAAAACTAATGGCACTAACAGAAAGTTTATAATTTTTCTTAAAACTAATGGCACTAACAGAAAGTTTATAATTTTGCTAACCTAAAAGCAAAAAGAATTAAAAAATAAAGCAAAAACCAAAGAAAAAAAATAATGCAAAAAACAAAACAAAAGAACTGGAAAAAAATAAAAATAGCAACAATAAGTATTTTGTTGTAAGTAGAAACAAAATAAAATAAATAAAGCAACAAAGAAACCAAAAAAAAGTGTTTTCAAATTTGAAAACTAATGGCACTAACAGAAAATTTATAATTTTTCTAAAACTAAAAGCAAAAAGAATTAAAAAATAAAGCAAAAACCAAAAGAAAATAAATAATGCAAAAAACAAAACAAAAAACTGGAAAAAAAAATAAAAATAGCAACAATAAGTATTTTGTTGTAAGTAGAAAGAAAATAAAATAAATAAAGCAACAAAGAAAACAAAAAAACAAAAAAAGTGTTTTCAAATTTGAAAACTAATGGCACTAATAGAAAGTTTATAATTTTTCTAAAACCAAAAGCAAAAATAATTAAAAAATAAAGAAAAAAACAAAATAAAATAAATAATGCAAAAAAAAAACTGGAAAAAAAATAAAAATAGCAACAATAAGTATTTTGTTGTACGTAGAAACAAATAAATAACAAAGAAAACAAAAAAAACAAAAAAGTGCCACCTACAGGGCCCCCACGGCCTGAATACGACTAGAAACCCTACCATGGGCCAGGATTCAGGCCCGCAGGAGGCCCAGTAGGCCCACAGGCAGATAAAGTGACTTTAGGCCCGTAAGCCTGCATTTGAGAGGAGCTCGAAGTGGTCAGCGCAGCAGCGCTTATAAACCACTGTCGAAGCTTCTCGACTAGCGAGGTGGGACTAAACATCTCACTGCACCGCGCCAGTTCCATCACGAGGCCTTTGGTCCCGGTTGGTGCTACCAACCGGGACTAAATGGGTGCATTGGTACCGGCTCATGGCATTAACCGGGACCAATGCCCCCCTTTAGTCCCGGTTGGTGCCACCAACTGGGACCAAAGGCCGCCGCTTCCCGCCCTTTGGGCTGCTGAAAAGAGAAAGGGCTGTTGAAAAGAGGCCTCTGGTCCCGGTCGATGGCACCAACCGGGACTAAAGGTAGGCATTGGTCCTGGTTGATGCCACGAACCAGGACCAAAGCCTTTCCTATATAACCAAACACTTAGGAAATTTCCCCCCACCCGCCATTCTTCTCTCGAACGCCGCCAGGCTGCTGCGCTGCTCCTCGACGCCGGCCCCTATCCCGATGTCGTCGTCGCCGCCCGCTCGCCGTCGCCCGTGCCCTTGTCCGACGCCGTCGCTGCTCGCCGCCCTGCCCCGACGCGCGTCGCGAGCCTCGGTCCGCCCCCGTCGTCGCCCTGCCCCGCCCCCTTCCTCGCCGGCCGTCGCCCCTGCCCCGTCACCGTCCTCGCGGCCGAACGCGCGCCCCCTGCCCCGTCGCCGTCCTCGCCGCCGAACCCGCGGCCCTGCCCCTCCCTTGGTCCGGCTGGCGCCCCTCCCCTGTTTTTTTCATATATTAAATGCTTTTTTTCTTCAGATTATATATATACATGTGAGTATATGTATTGTGTATATTGCTTCTTTTCAGATTTTTTTTCATATATATGATGATTTTTATTTTGCTTTTTTTTATAAAAATGTATATATGTTTGTATGTTCTCTGTGTATATATGTTCATATATGCAAAAGTTAGATTTATATATTTATAAAAGGATTATCTATATATGTTCCCTGATTTAGTACATTTTAGGTTAGTTTCATTTTTAGAAATTTTTTATATATTTAGAGAGGAAAAAGGAAAATAAGAAGAGGAAAAAGGAGAAGAAGAGGAGAGGAAGAGAAGGAAGAGGAGAAGAAGAAAGGAATAGAGGAGAAGAAGAAGAAATAGAAAATTCTATTTTTTCTTCTTCTCCTCTATTCTATTTTTTCTTCTTCTCCTCTATTCCTGTCTTCTTCTCCTCTTTTTCTTCTTTTTTTTCTTCGATCTTCTCCTCTAGCTATTCCTTTCTTCTTCTCCTCTTTTTATTTCTTCTTCGTTTTCTTATGTTTTATCGGGTCTGTCGTCGTTGATATACCCCTCCCGATAACATCAACACGAGGGGGGGGGGGTTGATATACACCCTCCCTGATAATATTATTTTCCCATGTACGTATGTCGTGTCGATATAAACTCCCGATAACTTCAACACGTGGGGGGGGGGGTCGATATACCCCCTCCCCGATAATATTATTTTCCCATGTACGTATGTCGTTGTTGTCGATATAAACCCCTCCCGATAACTTCAACACGTGGGGGGGGGTCGATATACCCCCTCCCGATAACTTCAACACGTGGGGGGGGGGGGGTCGATATACCCCCTCCCGATAACTTCAACACGTGGGGGGGGGGGTCGATATACCCCCTCCCCGATAATATTATTTTCCCGTGTACGTATGTCGTCATTGTCGATATAAACCCCTCCCGATAACTTCAACACGTGGGGGTGGGTCGATATACCCCCTCCCCGATAACATTATTTTCCCGTGTATGTATCTCGTCGTTGTCGATATTACCCCCTCCTTGAAGCGTTCTCGAGGACACCCCAAATCCTTGAAGCGTTGTCGAGGCCACCCCAAACCCTAGAGAAGCAGCGTTGAGGCCACTAATATGATTCCTTATTGTGATTAGCTAGCTAGTTCTACGTTTGCCACTAATATACCCGAGCAGCCAGCCTCCTCCTTCTCCGCCTCGTCAGCAAGGGCGGAAGAGACCCGCTGCCGTTCCGGCTGCTCCGGCGCGTCGTAGTCCTTCTCCTCCGCCTCGTAAGCAAGGAAAGAAGACAGCCGCAGCCGCTCCGTCTGCTCTGCCGGCATCTAGCAGTACAGCCCGATCCGGGAGGAAATAAAGATTCGGTCCTTCTCTAAAGACTCCAGAGAAGTTACCATACGAGATGACCCCGGAGGAGAACGCGAAGATCGTGCGAACAGAAGTCACAAACTGGTTTCAAGGGGTGAAAGCAAAGAAACATCCACTTCCGGAGGAGAAGGTAGATCCGGTGAAAGCGAAGCGCACTCTGGCTGCCCTGAGAAAACCACCAAAGTCTCCACCGAAAGGCAACTATGAGAGCATTATTGGAAAGACATTTGTTGAAGCGGAGCGGTCGGGAAGTACTGTCAGTGATCAAAGGATAAAAGAACGACGAGCTGGGAAACAAATTGCCCAGCTCGGCGAACAAGCGAACCAATTGTGCCCCCCCGGTCAAGGTGCCTAGCGACATCGTCGCTAATGACCCGAGGATGGTGCCCGGTTATAGCAATCTTGGAGATTACCTGCCCGACGATGTACATTATGATTTCTTGGAGGTGGAGGCGGTACACAGATTCGAGTACGGGAAGCCTCTCGTCAATGATGAAAGATCTCTAACAACGATGATGCGAAGATTGCATGATTGGTACATGAAAACCTGCAGAGAGTCTGGGGGGAGGAATACTTTGACGCTGAGAGTTAGAGAGGAGCATGACCTCATTGGAATTGAACTATTGAATTATCCATTTGAGGAGTTCTTTCAGTTTTTCAATCAAAGGGCCCTTGATAAAGCAACGGTCACCTGCTACTGTCTGTAAATACTACTACTTCTGTCATTAAGTCTCTATATATAGGTCAGCTCTTTCATTGCATGTATTTATAATTATCCTCACTATATTATGCAGATTGAAGATCGCCGAATTGAAGAAAAGATAAGTCGGTGATATTTGGTTCATTAACACAAATCTCATAGATGCAACTAAGGTTAAATTTCATGCCGAAGATACCGAGGCCAACTTGCTACGATCGTTGGTAATAAATGAAAAAAAAAGATATAATACTCTTTCCTTACAACTTCAAGTGAGTGTTACTGTCCTGTGCATATTCAGTTTCCCTTATATATTAGTCCAGGTTATAGTAATGTAATTGATGAGTTATGCATGCGTGCGCAGTTTCCACTATATTTTCCTAGAGATTAAGCTTGAGCAGGGACTAGTAACCGTCTTAGACTCGAGACGAAAAGATCCCCAGGAGTATGCGGACATGACTGAAATCCTCGAGAAGTAAGTTAAATCGATCATTATCCACCATATCAGCAACTTTGTTCATTTTCTGATATCAAGTAATTGTTTTCTTTGTCTGGCAGGGTTTGGAGAAAATTCACCAGAAAAGCTCCGGGACTGCCGAAGAAGCTGCAATTTAGATACCTGAAAGTAAGTACTATAGTAGCATGTTCCGCGCGTCTCCTAGTGATTCAAGCGCTAGTTTCATCAATACCATTTGGCATGCTTGCTTATCAGTTTGATTGACCTCTGTTTCTTGTAAAGTGGTTGTGACAGGATCAAGGGAATGATTTCTGTGGATACTACGTTTGCGAGTCCATCCGCTACACGACCTGTGAACGGGGGTACACTGAAGAACAATATGAAGTGCGTAAGCAATAATATTCACAATTTTATTTTATTACCATCATTTGTGTTGAGTTTCATTTATTCATACTTGTTTTTATTCATATTTGTGTTCGTCGCTGATGGGCTCGCGAATCTGCTCAAGAAAGAAGTTGAAGAAGGTAATATAACCCCCTTAAAAGTGGCTCGGAGCAGTCCGGACATGTCTAACCTTATTTTCGCCGATGATAGTCTGTTATTATTCAAAGCTTCAACGGATCAGGCTAGGAAAGTTAAAAGACGCCCTCACCCTGTTCCAGAAGGGTACGGGGCAATTGTTGAGCCAAAGCAAATGCTCTCTCCTTGTCAGTGAGGTGTGCCCGACGGAAGTCTAAAATGGGATAAAGGATATTCTAGGAGTGGAAGAAGATACCTTTGAAAGTAAATACCTAGGCCTTCCTACCCCAGATGGCAGAATGAAAAATGAAAATTTCATTGGATGTCCTGGGAAAATATGACCAAGCACAAGAGAGATGGAGGCATTGGTTTTCGAGACATGAAATGCTTTAATCAAGCTCTCCTGGCCCGTCAGTGTTGGAAGCTTATTCAACAACCAGACAGCCTATGCGCAAGAGTGCATCGCCGATGCCTCGCCGTCCTAGAGAGGTATTGAGTTTGGGCTAGAGCTTCTAAAGGAAGCTTAATCTGGCGAGTGCGAGACGGGAAGAGCATCCAAATCCAGAGAGATAATTGGATACCCAGGAAGGAAGGATGTAAAACCGCGGGGTTTATAAGACGGTCAAGAATCAGGTGGGTAAACCAACTGATGATGGAGGACTCCAGGGACTGGAACATGGAACTGGTAGACCAAATATTCAACAAATTTGATGCGGAAGAGATTGAGAAAATAAGAATCCAAGGTCGTGAGGTGGAGGATGTGATAGCCTGGCACTATGAGAATACTGGTATTTTCATGGTCAAAAGTGCATATAAACTGTCTTACAGAATCAGCCGGAACTACAATACTGGAGCTTCCTCTTCGGCAAATGAGGTAGGAGATAGATGCATATGGGACACCATTTGGAAGTCCAAAGTCCCTCAAAAGATTAAGGTGTTCGGATGGTGTGCAGCCACATAGTCACTGGCCACTAAGCATAATGCTTTTAGGCGTACAATTGCCACCGATAATACCTGTGATCTTTGCCGGAATGGAATAGAGGATGAGTATCACGCTCTCATCGCTTGCACAAGAAGGAGGGCCTTGAGGCATGAACTAAGGTCGGTCTGGGATTTACCAAAAGAAGAAGCCTTTAGGGATACTGGAGATCTTTGGTTTCAAATGCTGCTGGGCACGCAAAGCGAGGCAACCAAACGGAGGATCCTACTTATGTGTTGGCAGGCATGGAATCTGCGTAACGATGTGATTCACGATTCTGGGAAGGAGACTGTGACTGGATCGGTGCGTCTTCTAGTCAGATATGAAACTGAATTTTTGGAGGCCCAGACAGTCACTGAAATTGAAGCCTTGGTGCCTCTCCCAAGCACTGGTCTCCTCCGGCCCCTGGGTGGGCAAAGCTAAATTCGGATGCAGCCTTTTTAGCAGACACAGGTGACAGCTGGGGCAGTGTTGTGGCCCGCGACCCCCAGGGTCTGGTCTTTTTCTCAGTTTGCCAACGCCTGAAAAAATGCAGCTCAGTAGAGAAGGCTGAGGCAGGAGCTATCCTTTGTGGTCTGAAGGAACTTGCAAAGAGATACAATGGAAGAATCATATTGGAGACTGAGAACGCTATAGTTGGTAGAGAGCTGAGAAGCACCACGGTTGGAATTTCAAAATGCTACCCCATACTGACGGACATCAGGCAAACACTGGAACATTTTGCTGATTACCAGATTAGTGTGGTTGGGAGGAAGCTCAACAAACTGGCTCATGAGCTAGCTTTCCTAGCGAGAACAGCAGGCAACCAAGCTCTAGCTGGGTCAGTCCCGGAGAATCTTAAAGATCTGTTTCTAGCTGAGTGTAATCCTACCCATTGAGTAGCTTGTTACTCATTGGATCTCAAAAAAAAAGTGAGAAATCCAGCTCCAAATTTTTTTTTTCTGAACAATCGTGATGGGCGTGTGCTGGATGACGCGTCCGAGTTTCTACATCAGGTAGGGCTTTGGGCTGCACCTGGGCCAACCTCACCTGTATACGATAGTATACGACAGGGAAGACGAGTCAAGGCACAAGACGGGACACACTCACATTATATGCAGCTAACCTACTATAGCCGGATCTCGCGAGTTGGATGGTTAGAGGGACAGTAGTATCCCCAGCCCATCATCGTTCAAGTCGTGGTGCTCGCATTATTTTTGGATTTATTTCAGGATTTCCGGCGATGCGCTTTCAGTGGGTGGAGACGTTCCCGTCGACGACGAGACGCCTACGGTGATTTCGTAAATCTCAAGATGATAGGAGACGTTCCCGCCTATGATGATTTCCGGTGATGCGATTTGAGTGGGAGGAGACATTCCTGCCGACGATGCGCTTTCATAGGGATGAGTGTATGCGCATATGTATGAGCGCTTGCGTCTATATTGTGTTAAAAAAATCCGGATCTTAAAAAAAAACGTACTATAGCCTTGATGCCTCGCTGATAAAAAAAACGTACTATAGCCTCGATGCCTCGATGCCCAGAAAATGTCAGGAATCTCGAGGGGTGCTTCTCGTTGCTACAATGGACATATGATAATGTTGTCTTGTATCGTGGCGTGGCACACCGGCTCGCCTGGTACTTAGAAGTCGGGGCCTCACCAAACTATTACACCTTAGACTACCCACAATGAAAATAACATAGATAGTAACATCACACATATCTAGGTTAAATAGGTGATGTGGCATGCAATAAAAAAAATGAAAGTAGTAACATAGCTAGTTACTACTAGTATGAGTAACATCACACATATCAAGGCAAAATATGTCTATAGCCTAATAAATAAAGGGCTTCATGTTACCACACATATGTTACTCCCCATTATAGAGGTAGTAACATAGACTAATAACATGAGCATGTTACTAGTTTATGTTACTACCCATTGTGGCTAGTCTTAGACATGAGCACCCAGACCGATCTTGTCTCCTTGACGGAGATCTCAGGCCCTATGCACAGACATGCCAACAATGGTAGCATTGCCCCCCCCCCCCCCCCCCCCCCCGATTTTCACTGGGTGGGCCCGCTTCATTAAGCCAAATCTCAGCCAATCAATGCTAACCAGCCCGTTAAACGTCCATAAACAGTTTGCATCTATTGACCAATCAAATTAACACACTCTGTAAAACCCTGTAATTTACTTATACGTGTAGCATTACTGCTTTTTTTTTGTCGATGTGATGTACTGTACTTTGGTTAATTTATTTATCTTATTAGATAGATCCGAGTTTGAACCGATATGGACTCTCAAGACGAGTCCATGGTAGAAAGTACAGCAAACCCCCGCAAAAAAAAAAAAAGAAAGTACAGCAAACCAAAACGTGGATAATTAAGACCAGAACTCCAGATCCAATAACATCTGACGCTAGATATGTATTCTGGCTATGCATAGCACAACCAGACCTCAATTGATCGATCGCATTACACCGTAATTCCTACGTACGTAGCCGGGGATCGAAGATGGACGAGATCACGGTGGCATCGAGCGCGCTCCCGGACGACGTCGTCCTCGAGGTCCTCATGCGCGTCCCGGACGCCGGCACGCTGTTCCGGTGCGCCGCGGTGTGCAAGCGGTGGCGAGGGCTCATCGTAGACCGGTCCTTCCTCCGCCGTCGCTGGGCGGCGAGCGCGTCCTACTTCAGCGGATTCTTTGCTCGAGAGCGACAGTGCCAAGGAGAACATGACGATGACGTTGCTGAAGCCAGCTCCCCGCCGATCTTCGTCCCGGTGCCGCGGTCCGCAGCCAGTCCTGCTCCTGCCCGCCATCCCCTCACCTCGTTTCTAGTCCCCGACATGGCCGGCCTCTTGGCCGGATCGGAGCCGCTAACCGCTCGCAACGGTCTCCTCCTGGTACGCCTCAGCCCCTGCGCCGCCGGAGGTGGTGGCCCTATCCGTCTGGCTGCGTGCAACCTGATCGCCGGCACTTGCGACGTGCTTCCTCCACTGGACAGCGGGTCCTCCTCGCCCGTAGGCTACACCATCCTAACCGGCGAAGACTGCTTCTCCTCGCCTCCGCCATCGCCTGCGCCCAACTATTCCACCTTCTTCAAGGTCCTAATCTTCGGCCTCAGACACATCCGAACTGGGAGGCTTGGGCATGGCCACTACAATCTCCACATGTTCTCATCATCATCGTCGAGCTGGAGTTTGCGTATAGAGTTTGACGATTTTTACATCACGCGGGGCGATAACGGCGAGCAGTGGCCGTACATGGAGCATAGCATCGTCGTGGACCGTGGCGTGGCACACTACCTCCTCACAAAGTGGCCAGACCAACATCGCCTGCCATCTTACACTGTTGACATGAAGGGCTACGTCTGCGTAAGGGAGCTATGTCTCTCGTCTAACGAACCAACCGCCGACACTCATCTTCTGGCCCTCGTCGGCGGCGAACGCTCGCTCTTTTTAATGTTCGCAGAGGAAAGCCTCCGGATGGAGATCTGGACATTTAGAGGTGACGATGGATACGACAACTTAGACTGGATTTACAAGGGGGTGATGGAGCTGAAACCACCCAAGAACAGACGGATTGATGACGTGCTATGGGTGTGGTTGGGAGAAAAGAGCAACACCTTGCTTATCATGGATTGGGACCTCCGCGCGTACCTTGCTAATCTCGAAACTGGGGCGATGGAGGAGATGACGGAGCTGTTTTACAACACGGTTCCAAATGCCGTGCCTGTAGAGATAGATTGGCCGGCTTTATTCAGGACTCGGCTCGGTAGACACATATGCTAAACTTAAAAAATTTCAGGATGCAATTTTGTAGAATTTGTACAATTTGTACGAATTGAAACTTTTAGAGAAGAATTAGGACCACCAATGTATTTTACTCCTGATTAGTTAGTCTGCTCGTGGTTGTTATACGTATAGGAGTAATAAGTTATAAACATGTGCTATACCTGTGTGTGACCAAACATATAGCTATATGAATCAAAATTTTATTATGTAAAGGCCGTATTTATGCAACGCCTTTCTATAACAAACATTTTTAGATGTTTTATAACATGCATTGTTATGGCCACATTAGGCGCTGGTTGAATCGTCCACTGCCATTGTCATTGATGTTCTGTCATATTTCGCCATATGTCGTCGCTCGCCGGTTAGAACATCAACCGTCGCTGGTTCGAGCACCCGCCATCGCCGGTCATAGCAACCGATCTCACTGGCAGTACTATCGTCACCCTGTGCTAGTTGCATCTTCGAGCACTCCCCCCTCAGGGCCCGCGACAGCTCGCTGCCGGCTTCCCAGCAACGTGATGGGAGCCAAAAGCTGGCTTTGTAGCCAACTGTGGGTAGCCGCACTGTACCAGCTCCTGCCGGTCGCAGGGAAAGTTGTAGCTCGCCAGCTTTCTCACACGTTTATAAGATAGGCAACCACCAAGACCACCCCTCGCCTAAGTCAAGAATGCTACATGCCCGGATCAAGGCATGCCCGAAGCCGCTGGCCACCAACGCCTCTGCATGGGTCCCCGTCCAGAATCTTCATGAGGATGTCGAGAGAACCGTCGTCGAAAACCGAACCGGGAGCTTCGTCGCGCACCATGGGCAAGCCGCCGTTGTGCCATCACCCGTTGCGTGCACGACGACACCCACGCCACTCCATAAACCACCGCCCACAACCTAAAGTGCTTCGCGAAGATGCCACTGTGGAATTTATAGGATGATTGAATATATTGTATTTTATTGTTGTATTGATCTGACCCTTGTATGGGGTATATATAGAATATATAAGGGGTAGAGACTTGGAGTACAAGACAAGTTATGCACGGTTTAAACCTATTCAATCTCTAAGTCCTAATCTCTAACTAAATATAGTAATACATCTAACATTCCCCCTCAGTCATAGCTGGAGTGAAGCGGACGATTACGACTGAATTTGAAGTTTTGCGCTTCCGACGTCTTCTCCGATGCATCATTATCAACTGCGCCTCTGATGGGTTGGCACCTAGGGCGGTGACTGCGTCCCCTTCTGATGCCTCCCTGGACTCTCCTCTATTCCCTCCCGCAGTCACAGCGGGAGTGGCGTGGACGCTGTGATGACGCGGGCCCTGTTGACTGGAGTTGTTGCCGCTGTGTTGTTGTAGACCAAGCCATTAATGTCGATGTCGATGTAGCTGATCATGGTGATGTAGGCATGGTCGATGCAGTCGTGGTCTATGGTGTAGTCATCGTGGATGATGAAGCCGCACAAAGCCGGAGGCGCAAAAAAAAAACGCTATAACGGAGCTGCAGACGTGGACAAGGCACCATGCGAATGTCAGAGGGTGTCATCGGCGATGAGTCCACCGGTTTTGCCAAGACCGGAGGAAACCCATTGAGCACACATCGGTTTTGCCAGAACCGTATGGCCGTGTAGAGGTCGTCACCATAGTGACGCCGTGTCGATGCAGTCGTGCCGTCGTGGATGACGCGGTCGATGCTGTCGTCGTGACGCGGTCGATGCCGTCGTCGAGGTCGCGTCTTGCAGAAAAGTCTGTTAGAGGACGCTAGGTGTCCCTCTTGTGGACAAGGCAGCAGCAGTGTGTTGACGAAGATGTTAGTGAAGACCATGTTAATGAAGACCTTGACGATGAAGTGTGGGTGATGACGTCCAAGTTACATAATAAAATATAATATATACCGGCACGAACCTTCGCATAAAATCAAGGGTCTGTCTAGGGTACACCTATATGACTTAGATGTGCAATATTTCATACACATCTAGATGTGCCTTAGCAAACCCGTAAATTTTTGTAGTATCAAAATCCAGAAAGCATATTCTTTTTTGTAACCTCTTGTTGTATTACAGAGGATGACGTGGTTCTATATTTTTTTCTACTTTTTCTACGGGGTCTTTTTTTTCTACTTAAACAAGATATTTCTAGTGCTATATAGTGAAGCTCTTGATGAATCAAACAAACAGACAACTGAAACTGTTACAATTTGAAACATACAACATGTAAGATTGTACGTGATCAAAATAGGTTGCCGACTGTCAGGAATTTGGCTTAGACCGAGTACAACGTCACAGAAAGTTCTAAACACCTAAGTTCCACGACGACTCCCCAAGAGGGAAAACGGCATAGGGGTCGCTGCTGCCGAGTCCATAAGGGACAAGAAGGTTCACCTGGAACCCTGTCACAAAGAGGAGCACCATGACGATGTCTTCAGTAAGATAGCGACGCTCGCAAGCATCCTCGTTGTCGGCGACAAAGCGCAGAGCTTTCGCTTGGCAGCTTCCCTTTGCCACACGAGGTCTTTAGGACAGGCGCACCGAGTTCAGCTCCCCAGGTTCGGATCAGAGCGACACCACTGCCAAAGATAGGGAGAGCGCCCGAGCCACTCAGTGCTACCCTCCCGCCGCTCACACGAGAGCCACACCTACATGATGCCCGCTGAAGAGCCAGCCATGCGAACCGCCATCCGAAGCTGCCGCTCTGGTGTCCACGTCCAAGCCACCATCATTCGCGACATCATGGAGCACCAACCTCCAAAGGAGGAAAGAAAGGGGTCTTCTTTCATTCCTTGCCTGGCATCAGTCTTGGAAGGTAACGTAGTAGTTCTACGTGATCCGGTTATTTTGGGACCGGCATTGTATGAGTGCTACCTCATCATCTTGTATTATTCGACCGTGTACTTGATTCGGTGATTACTTTATATATAAAGTGGGATGAAAATCTGTTTCGAGAGGGATTTGGGTAATTTTGACAGCCCCACCGCTTGTTCCCCCCCCCCCCCCCCCCCCCCCCTACGGGCGTTGATAGGACCGCGAGATGTCGGCACTAGAACGGCCGTCCGTTCCATGGGGACCGGCCTGCTTAATTACTTGATGTCGGCACGCGTAGATCCAAGGAGCGAATCGTCCACCACCTCACGTCCATATGGCTTTGGTGGCACAATATGCCCATATATATGCACATCCCTGTAGTTGCTAGCCAAGATCAACAAGTACTCCCTAGAAGCTGCCAGCCATGGCCGCCAACAACCACCGCATTGTGCCGCTGCTGCTGCTGCTCCTGCCACTATTCACGCTGGCGGCCGCCGGGCATCCGTCTCTGCCGTCGGACAAGCAATGCCCTCCGACCCCACCCACGCCGCCGACCCCGCCAACACCGCCCACTCCGCCCGGGGGGCAGACCCCGCCGACACCGCCAACCCCGCCTACCCCACCCACGCCGCCGTGCCGAAGGCTGCTGACACGCTGAAGATGCTGGTGCCCGTACGTGTACGTTCGTGGTGCTGCCCATCGCCATGGAGGCCGCTGGACGACAACGACTGCGGTTGCTGTCCTCCGCCTTCGACTGCCTGCCCTTAACTCCATCAATTAGTATCACCTTCCACCTTTGTTTTGGCCTCTTAGGCTTGTCGCAATTTGTAAGTTTTATTATTTCCTGCAAAAATGATTTTTTTTACTGCAAATAGACTTTATTTCTCAAATAATAGACATGTCATTTACATGCAGATGAGAAATAAAATCAGGGATCTCATCATCCCAAGAACTAGAAGATCTAATAGTAAAAGAGTTCTTTGCTAATTCATCTGCCACCTGATTGGCCTCTCTATAGCAATGTCTGAAGGATATGGACGCAAAGTCCATCATAAGTTGTTTACACTCTGTGATAATAGCTACCTTCGGGCCTAAATAATTATCAACTTGGTTCAGCGAGTCCACTGCGAACGAACAATCTGATTCAATTTCTATGTTGTTGCATCCAATGTGAGTTGCCAAGTATATCCCGTTTCTGATGGCAGTTAGCTCAGCTGAGTCAACTCCACTGATGTTTGAAACAAACCAACTTGCTGCAGCAATAAAATCACCCCGGTAGTCCCAAGCCACAACACCACAAGCACCTGAAAGTGTTTCATACTGAAAGGAAGCATCAACATTTATCTTCACGATCCCATATCCTGGTTTCCTCCACATGTGGTCGTTCTTACGTATTGGTCCTTTGGGTATAGTTGACCTGAGGAAATTTGTCGCCAAAACCTTGATGGCTAGTGCAGTTTTTTCCGGTGTTTGGACTTTGACTCCCTTTACTATATGTCGGCGCTGCCACCATATATACCATGCTGCTACAACAGCAAGCTCCGCCGTTGGTACCTCCGCATCATTGCCCTGAAGCTTTGATAAAATTTCCATCGTAATAGATCCTGACCTGTCCTCGACGACAGCTTTCCGTATGACTTGTAGCAAGCCCAGCCGCTCCCAAACATCCGTCGCTCGTCGGCACCTAAATAAGCAGTGTTGAATGTCTTCTGCTCCGACTAAACAAACTGGACATTGAGCTGAGCATGGGATGTGTCGGCTTGCTAATACACCAAAGCATGGGAGGGTGCCATGCAAAACTTTCCATGCAAAATGTTTTATCTTCCCTGGTATTTTCAGCTTCCACATATCCTTCCAAACTGAGTTTATATTTTATGTACCTTACCCATCAGCTCGCACCCACTGTGCCCCATGTTGATGTTCAAACTCCTTATGATAAGCCGATCGCACGGAAAACGTGCCTGATCGTGTATAGTTCCAAGCCACAAAGTCTTCCAACAAGTGATAATTCAAGGGGATTTGTAATATCCTATGAACATCAACAGGAGAGAACACATCACGAATTAGATCCTCATCCCACTGGCCTGTGTACGGATTTATTAACTCATCAACCTTTGAAAGCATTGTTGCACCCCTATTCATGATTACTTTCCTTGTGACACTTGATGGAATCCATGGATCATACCAGATATCAATTTGAGCTCCACTTCCAACACGCCAAATGCAACCCCGCTTAAAAGTCTGAATACCTGCGACAATACTTTGCCAAGTATAAGAAGAGCCTTTTTTTGGTCCAGCTTTCAATATGTCACCATCTGGGTAATATTTTGCCCTCAGAACTTGCGCACACAAAGAATCCGGGTTTTGGATTAGTCGCCAACACTGTTTTGCTAACATAGCAAGATTAAAACTGTGCAAGTCTCTAAAACCCAATCCCCCTTCCTTCTTCAGAATACACAACCTCCACCACGCAAACCAATGCATTTTCTTTTTCTCCTCATTGTCACCCCACCGGAACCCAGCAATTTCATCAGTGATAGACTTACAGATTCCTTTAGGCAATTTAAAAACTGACATTGCATAAGAAGGTATTGCTTGGGCTACCGACTTTACCAGTACCTCTTTACCTTGCATCAAGAGTGTTTTCTCCTTCCACCCCTTCAACCTCTGGCAAACTCTATCGATCAAGTGCTGGAAACAGTCAGTTCTGTCGACTCCCACCATTGTAGGGAGACCCAAGTATGTGTCGGATAGAGCTTCTGTCTCAATATTTAATTCTGTACACACATTATCCCTGGTATTGACATTAGTATTAGGACTAAAAAATATACTCGATTTAGCATTACTAACTAGTTGCCTAGAACTAGCACAATATGTGTCAAGAATCCTTTTGAGTGTACTTGCATTATGAGAGTCCGCCTTCATTAGGATCAAGGAGTCATCTGCAAACAGTAAATGTGAGATAGGGGGAGCATTTCTACAAACACTGACCCCTTCCAGACCTTCAATTTCCTGTTCATGAGCTAATAAGCTTGAAAGACCCTCATAGCACAAGAGAAATAAATAAGGTGATAATGGGTCGCCCTGTCTGAGCCCTCTCGTGGGAGCGAATTCTTCAGTTTCTGTATTATTGAACCGGACCCTATAGCTTACTGAAGATACACACTCCATGATAAGCTCCACCCAATGTGCATGAAATCCCATACGCAACATTATTTTTTCCAAGAAGCCCCACTCAACACGGTCGTAGGCTTTGTTCATGTCCAGCTTCACGGCACAAAATCCATTTGATCCATGTGTTTTTTTCTTGATTGCATGAAAACACTCATAAGCTACCAACACATTATCAGTAATAAGTCTGCCTGGGACGAAAGCACTTTGTGTTGGAGATATAATTTCAGGAAGGATTCGTTTTAGTCTGTTTGCAAACATTTTTTAAATTATTTTATAAACCACATTGCAAAGACTGATTGGCCTGCAAAAAATGGTTTATGTAAAGTATGTTTATCAAGCTTCAAAAACCAGATGAATTTTTTCCCACCATCGTGACAGCCTCCACATCGTTAAGCCCTTGGGCCACACGTCAGCCATACCCGTACAATTTCTTTTGGGGGGAACCTTAGTCGTACAATCACACAGATTGGAAGACGAGTCCAAGTGTTGCTAAAAAAAGGGGGGGAAGACGAGTCCAAGTAACATGAAAGATTCCCCAAAAAAGAAAAAAGCGAACATGAAAGATTCCCCAAAAAAGAAAAAAGAAAGATTCCCCAACACGAACATGAAAGATTCCCCAAAAAAGAAAAAAGCGAACATGGGAGATACAACGGCGGCCATGCTGCTCCCGGACGACATCATCCTCGAGATACTTCTCCGCGTCTCTACCGATTCCGCTACCCTGTTCCGCTGCGCTGCCACGAGCAAGCGGTGGCGCGCTCTCATAGCTGACCGCCCCTTCCTCCAAAGCTGCTGGACGGCGAACGCTAGACACCCGTCACTCCGCCTTGGCTTCTTGATTCAGCAACAATGCAACAAGGAGGACATCAACTCCCCTTACCCGCCGCTCTTCGTCCCGCCACTGGGGTCGGTACGGTGCTCGGCGCTCGCCCCCGCCTCCTCACCGACATCCTATCTTGCGTCCCGGATGGCCTCTTGGATGGTGCGAAGCCACTTGCTGAGCGCCATGGCCTACTCGTCGTACGTCTCTTCCGTGGTGTCCTCGGCAACTCGGTCTGCATTGCCGTGTGTGACCTACGAGTTGGCGCATGCAACGTGCTCCCCCATCTTGCGTGCGAGGCTTCCTTCATCACTTGCACTATTGTAACCGGTGAAGACTGTCCCTCCGTGCAAGGGAAACGTCCATCGTCTTCGGGATACTACTCGGCCTTTTTCAAGGTGCTAGCCCTCGTCGTCAGTGGCCACAAGCGCGACGCCAACGAGGAGTGCAACCTCTACACCTTCTCCTCCGCAGAGCCTACCTGGGGTGTGCCCACAAAGTGTTTCGAGAAAATGTCGGGGATCTGCAGGGGCGGCTTCTCGCTGCTCCAATGGAAATATGATAATGCGGTCGTGTGTCGTGGAGTGGCACACTGGCTTGCCTGGTACTTATCGGAAGTCGGAGTCTCAACTAAATATTACTCCTTAGACGTGAGTGCCGAGACCGACCTTATCTCCTTGAAAGAGATCTCAGTCCCTTTATACCAACTTTCCGACAATAGTAGCATGCTGCCAATGCTCAGCGTCGCCGCGGACGGGTCTCTCGCAATGTTTTGCGCGCGCAAGGAATTTGGCATTTGGTACATAGACATGTGGACGCGGGGAAACGACACCGATAGTGGAGTCTGGCTCCGCACTAAGGCGGTCAAACTAAATGTTGAGGTTCGCCCTTATGCACGCATGTGGCGCAAAGAGAAGGGTGGTACGCTTCTCATCGTAGACGATTCATGGGTCGTGCGGTGGGTTGATATCGAAAACCTAAGAATGGAAGTAGAACATTTCCCGGGTGGCATAGGTTTGCAAGCCATGCCCATGCATGTCGACTGGCCCGTTTTGTTTTCGTCTCTGCTTGGTTAAGTTTGAACAGATAGATTCAAGTGTGATGAGTAAATTGCATGGTCTTATTTGTTTCCTAGGTATTTATTATAATCCAAAGAAATTTGGTTATTATGGTTTTATGAAAATATGGGTATCATATGAGCTTCAGTTTTACCTGAACATGCATTATAGTTAGCATATAATATAACATGTTGTATAATCCCACTATGTTTTGCTTAAAAATTCATGTCATGATCAAATTTCACCTTCTGTACTTCTAATTATCTTTGTCCTACTTTTTGAGAGATCCATTAAAGTGCTTGCCTGATCATCGATACGTACATGTCACTAGTACTCCCTCCGTTCTAAAATAGATGACTCTAACTTTATATTAACTTTAGTACAAAGTTAGTATAATGTTGGGTCATCCATTTTGAAACGGAGGGAGTACTAGCTAGTACAACATTACTAGTGATGGGTCCAATACACAAGCACACACTCTCATTGGTATTATAATGTTACCAGGCAGGCTGAATGTACAATGAGAAAAGCTACCCCGTGCATGATGTTAGGAATAGAGTCGCCGCCACCTTGCCACCGAAGGCATCGGCTTCCAGCCTCTCGCATGGAAGCGGAGCAGCAAGATGTTCAACGCCACTGTCCTTGGCAGCCTAGCAGAAAATCAATACATATGACTTAGATATGTAATATTTAGGTCACATCTAAATGTACTTTAGCAAAACTGATAGAATTTACAGAGTATCAAAAGTTGGAAAGCATATTCCTTTTTTGTAACCTCTTGTTGTTTTACATAGGATGATGGCATGATGCGGTTCTATATTCTATTCCTACTTTTTTCTGCGGGGTCTATTTTTTTTTCTACTTCAACAAGAATTTCTAGCGCTACATAGTGAAGCCTTTGATGAGTCAAATATAAAAGACAATTAAAACCGCAACAATCTGAAACTTAAACTTGTAAGATTGTACGTGATCACTGTTTGGGAGTAGATAGGCATTGAGCGCTATGTATGGTTAGGGTCCTACACGTGTCCCTCGTACGTACGGGAGTAGATAGGCATGCTTGATGTCGGCACGGGAAAATCCAAGGAGCGAATTGTCGACAACCTCCAATCCTCCATGCATGAGAGTCGGACGTCAATGGCTTTGGTGGCATGTACACCTATGACCTGTCTAAGCTAAGCACGTCCGTATATATGCATGTGCGTATCCCTGAGGTTGCTAGCCAAGATCAAAAGAAGTGCTCCGGCAGAGAGCTAGTAGAATCTGCCAGCCATGGCCGCCAACGCCGCCCGGGGGCAGACTCCGCCGACACCACCCACCCCGCCGACCCCACCTACGCCGCCGTACGTGCCGACGACTGACACGCTGAAGATGCTAGCATACGTACGTGTACGTACGAGTGCTGCCCATCGCCATGGAGGCGCTGGACGACGAGTGCGGCTGCGGTCCTCCACCTTCCACTGCTCTTAACTCCATCAATTTGTACCACCTTTGTCTTGGCCTCTTGGGCTTGTAGCAATTTCTAAGAATTATTTCCTGCGAAATAAAGGTTTATGTATGAATAGAATGAGTGTTCTTTTTATTCAAGGCTTCGATTACTAGTGTGAGCGCCCTCGCAAAAAAAAAGATTACTAGTGTGAGCGCATCATACATCTAAAGATTGAGATAAAAAACTAGTGCGTGTATGCCCATGAAGCTACATGCTTATATATTTTGGAGAGTGAATTCCATTTTTTTTACCTTGTAGTTGTACATTTGTGACACATATTGCCCCTTTGGTGCAACTTCTATAGAAATATCAGATTTTTGAGACTTTTAACATGGATTTCCCAAGTTTTTGCATTTTCCTTGTTTATGTTACATAGGATCGGCATGTTGCGTCAATCATTTGTAAAAAAAAATCTGTAAAGATTGGAGCACATCATTGAGCATCATGTTCAGAAAACATGGGTCAAAAGCTTCCATAATGGACATTCTAAACGAATTTCCACTTGATGGGGTAACTAGTATCATAAATGTACAACTACAGGGTAAAAAGTGTGTGGAAACATCGTACCCTTTGCTATGTGCACTACAGGAAGAACTCGGCTTATATCGATATAAACTCGGTTTATATATAAGCCGAGTAAAACTCCCGGCTTATATGACACGGTTTACACTCATCGGCTTATACGCTATAAGCTGAGTGCCAGTGGAAAAACTTTCGCTTTATATAAGCCGTGTGTTTATATGAGGTTTTCGGCTTACTAAAGTAACATGACGGCAACTGGGAGATAATGGCCACTTGTCACCGTCAGTATAAACCGAGTGCCTACAAGTGCTACGCGGTTTAAATATAAACCAAGTGCCTAAGCGAGCCGCACGGTTTAAATATAAACCGTGTGCCTGCATGAGCCACACGGTTTACATATAAACCGAGTGCCTACGAGCGCTACATGGCTTAAATATAAACCGAGTGTCTAAGCGCGCCGCACGGTTTAAATATAAACCTAGTGTCTACACGAGGTGCACGGTTTAAATATAAGGCGGGTGCCTTTGTATGTGGCTTATAGGCCATCCGCTGTTACACATAGCCATAGGGAAGTTACAACTCTTTGCTTCTTACTTCTATCAAGCCATAGGGAAAGTCTATGATGAATTTGGAAAACTAATTTTTTTTTTAGAGAAAAGGCCATAGCCCGACTTTATAAATAAAGCCACAAGGCAGAGTCACAAACCCAAACACCAACAAAGGGCGAAGCCACCAATAATTCACGATAACAGAACTAGGGACCAGGATCACGAACGTATGAGGGGTACATGGCAACCTGCCAGACACGGCACGCAGGACGGATGAGATAAAAGATAAAGCCACCAAGAAAGACGAAGAAACATCGACAAGCTAGGTCAGACTTCAGGATCCTGCCCATAAATAGAAGACGCCGAGGCCCGAATTTTAGAGATGAGCAGGTCCAGCGCTCCCCAGTCGTCCTCCTTAGTCAATGATCTCCAGTGCTGCAAGAAGATACAAGATTTGAAAAGAGAGTCAGCAGCCTTAGTAGGGAAGACGTGTTCGATCGTAAATTTGTTCCTAATCGTCCACAATGACCAACAGATCGCACCCAGGCCAACCCAGGAAGCCCTCTTAGTCACCCCAACCAGTGAGTTGGCAAGGTTTCTTGGCTCAGGAAAGGAGGAGGGATTCCAAGTAACCTGGAGCCAGGAACGGACACAGCTCCAGACCAGCTTAGCCAACACACAATGAAAAAAAAATATGATTCGTGTCTTCCAAGGCTTGTTTCGCTTACGAATTTGGTCGGCCGCGGGGAGACGACCTCTGAAGGCTTGCCAGAGGAAGATTTTAATCTTAGGGGGAACTCTGGACCGCCACATGCAAGAGAACCTATTCGAAGGGACCCCTCCGATGAGCCTAGAGTATAAAGATTTAACTGAAACCGCCCAGAGGGAGAATGAGGCCAGACCACCGTATCCGGCGTCTCCGAGAGCAAGGGGGAAAAGGCAGAGAGTCTTTGCCAGTCTTCAAACTCTTCAGGAGACAGGGAACGATGAAAAGCCAGATCCCAATTATTAGCCGCCACCTCCGCGATGGAGATATCCGGATTAGGACAGTAAGAAAAAAGAACCGGAAAACTACCACCCAGAGGAGTATCACCACACCACCAATCACGCCAAAAACGCACCGAGGTACCATTACCAACATTGAACTTAACATTTCCCAGGAACAAAGGTCTGACTTTAATGAGGTCCTTCCAGAATTGAGATCCACGCCGGTCCACAGCAAACATCGGGCTAGAGTGTGGGAAATATTTAGCTTTAAGTATAGAATACCATAAGGATCCGGCCCCACAGGTCATGATTTTCCACCACCATTTACTTAAAAGACATTTGTTCACAACCAGCATGTTAATAATGCCTATATTTCCGTTTGTTGTCAGCAGCATTTCAATATAAAGCACCCTGTGCTTGTCAAAACCGGCATGAATGCCAGCCGATAAAAGATAGAAGCTCATTAGAAACATAGGGAGAGAGAAGAGGCAAGCGTTAATCAAAGCAACTTTGCCAGCATTGGTGTTATAGACAATTGAAGACAATTTCTAGTGCTATGTAGTGAAGCTCTTGATGAGTCAAACTAAAAGACAATTGAAACTGTAACAATTTGAAATATACAACTTGCAAGATTGTACGTGATTCCCCGGGGGAAAAAAAGATTGTACGTGATCAAAATAGGTTGCCGATTGTTGGGGATTTGGTTAATTTTGGCAGCCCCACCGCTTGTTGGATGCGCCAAGTCCCTCCATGCATTGAATGCTCTGTATGGTTAGGGTGCTGCACGTGTCCCCCCGTACAGGAGTATATAGGCCCGGGAGATGTCGGCACTAGACCGCTTAATTCCTTGATGTCGGCACGGGAAGCTCCAAGCTAGACCGCTTTGGTGGCACTAGACCGCTTAATTCCTTGATGTTGGCACGGGAGTCCGACGTCCATGGATTTGGTGGCACATACGCCCGTATATATGCATATCCCTGTAGTTGCTAGCCAAGATCAAGAAGTACTCCCTACAAGCTGCCAGCCATGGTCGCAACGAACCACCGCATTGTGCCGCTCCTTCTGCTCCTGGCACTATTCTCGCTGGCCGCGGCTGGGCATCCGTCGCCGCCGTCGGACAAGCAATGCCCTCCGACCCCACTCACGCCGCCGACCCCGCCGACACCACCGACGCCGCCCGGGGGGCAGACCCCGCCGACACCACCCACCCCTGCTACCCCGCCTACCCCGCCGTGCCGAAGGTTGACACGGTGAAGCTGCTAGTGTACGTACCACAGTACGTAGTGCTGCCCATCGCCATGGAGGCGCTGGACAACAAGTGCGGCTGCGGTCCTCCACCTTCCACTGCCCTTAAGTCCCTAAAAACTAGTACCACCTTCCACCTTTGTCTTGGCCTCTTGGGTTTGTATTAATTTGTAAGATTTATTTCCTGCAAAATAAGGGTTTATGTATGAATGAAGTGTGTGTAACTTATGTTTATGAATCTTCGCAAAAAAAAGCATATGTTTATAAAGCTTCTGATATAAGTATGTATATATTTTGTGTTTGAGTTAATTCCATCTTTTACCCCCATGACTTAAGAAAGTGACAGAATTGATCCAAAATTGCGAAAATCCTGAACTTATACCCCTATTTATCATCTTTCAAAAAAAAATCTGAAAAGAACATCCCATGAGTGCCCTCGTTCTCGTTCCCCTACTCGAGCACCGTCGGTCACATACCACTACCGCCAGATCAAGTTGGAGGTGGGGATGCCTGGTTAGAAATTTGCTCGGATCTGAAGGGGTTTTTGTGAGATGCTACACAAGGCGATTCCCTGTTATCATCCGCTGAACAACGTGCAGAGAGGCAAAGCCTATATGCGCATACAACAATAACTTGCCACGCTGGCGGCCATGGTAGCCTCACGGAAAAGCTCTACAAGAACCCCGTGCAGACCCCGCCGCATCCTCCTTCGACTACCAAAATTCACTCGTAGCCTTGTTGATGACTGCAATAGAGCCTTCATGCACATGCCCCTAACGACCAGCGCCATGGGGCCGTGGTCGTTGGTATTGAATCCTGGAATTGATCCGAAACGCCCGACACTATATCTAAAGCTCTTGTGGACACCTGGTTCAGATCCAAAACGCCCGACACTAATTTCCCGGGTTTTAGCACACTCTCTCGTTGCCCTCAAGCATTTTATAGTGGAAAGAACTTTTTCTTTCGGGAAATAGTTTAAGTTCTCTAAATTCATCGTAGATGAAGAAATTGTGTTACCGATGAATCAAACCAAGATGCGTCTTCAGAGTACTTTCACGAAATCGGACTGTTCTGGAGTGTGGCTAATAGATTCTACAAAAAAATTTTTTTGGCAGGTACAGATTCTACAATGGTTGCATACATAAGGTCGTTGATCGTGTGCCACGGTGTGGCGCGCCATTTCTTGATGTTACATATATCATCTCGACCCACATACTAGTATTTTACATGGCCACTTGAAAGTCTGAAATTTTAGTGGTGAATACATACTGTATTAAGTTTCCATTAAAGACTATATAAATCATGAAGTCCTTGGGCCTTTGCGCACAATGTAAGTTAAGCCCTTGGGCCGTGGCTGGTGGTCCGACCTGGAATATGTAGGAACCAATATCGTGGCATGGTGCGATCGTGTCCGTTCTGTTGGTGCTCACCGGAAGTCGCGCATGTCGGAGCACGTCGCGGGCATGGCCAGAGCGAGCGGAGCGTGGGCACGATCGGCAAGTGGGGGCGTGAGTGCGTGCCCAGGGCGATGGCTCGGGGTATAAAGTCGTGCGGTGACCGTTGTAACAGCTGAGGCAGCTCGAGTAAGTGCTTGAGGAAAGGAATCGCTCTCGTTGCGGCAGGCGTTCATGCGCCAGAAATCCTCCAGTGTCCACTGTGTCTCCTTCTTCCTTCTTTCTTCTACAGTGTGCAGCAGAGAGAGAGAGAGAGAGTGAGAGAGAGAGAGGGCACCAGAAAGGTAGGGCAAAGCCACTGCGCCAACATATGTCTTGCATGTAAGAGCCGTGTGGGGTGGACCTATATCAAGTTATTTCATTTTCACTTCCCTTCAGAACTAACGAGTAGTGGTGGTGTGCCGTAGAGGTAGGAGATGGGGAATCCATGTAGTTCATGGTGGGCAGCAGAAGCGGCGGTGTTGGGTAGGGTTAGGGTTTTGGTAGATGGGTGGGGGCAACATCTATGGAGTAGGTAGCGGCGATAGGAGGATGAAAAGTGGCGGTGGCAGTGGATAGGGCTAGCGGCGGAGGCATCTGTGGGGAGGGTAACTATGAAGGAACTAGAATGGAAAAGGAGCAGCGACGGCGGCTATAGGGGGTGTGGCGATGGTGGCGGCTAGAGAGGATAGCAGCGGCAGCTAGAGGTCTGGCACGGTTAGGGGAAAGCATGAAGAGAAGGTTGATACCATGTAGAGAAAGTATTTGGCGCAAAACAATTGTATTCTCATGATGGGGTGCCCGCATATAACACGTACAATGGTAGTATCGTCCACATCTAAGATCCTAATTACACAATATGTACTTGGGGAACAAGTTGGACGACTACAACTACTACAATGACGTGTGTGCATGTGACATGCATACGTGTTTCTCGATATGCATGACCGGGAAAGCCTTGATTTGCAGCAACGAAGAGGAAAGGATTAGGACGAGAATCGGGATTACGAAGCTAGGAATGGACTTGTGCTTTGAGATTGTAGATCCCACATGGCATTCATCGGGGTGGGTGAGTTAGACCCAGTATCATAGATTTTCTTCTCTTTATGCTCATCAACAAAGCAGCCCATTTCTCTTTCCTTGTTCACAAGAGCTCTCTCATACCTCTCCTCATAGGGCCTCATTCCTCAAGCTCCCTGTTGGGGAACGTAGCAGAATTTTAAAATTTTCTACGCATAACCAAGATCAATCTATGGAGTCATCTAGCAACGAGGGAGAGGGGAGTGCATCTACATACCCTTGTAGATCGCGAGCGGAAGCATTCAAGAGAACGGGATTGATGGAGTCGTACTCGTCGTGATCCAAATCACCGATGACCTAGCGCCGAACGGACGGCACCTCCGCGTTCAACACACGTATGGTTGGGAAGACGTCTCCTCCAACTTGATCCAGCAAGGGGGAAGGAGAGGTTGATGAAGATCCAGCAGCACAACGGCGTGGTGGTGGAAGCAACGGCGATCTCGGCAGGGCTTCGCCAAGCTTAGCGAGAGGGAGATGTGTCACGGGAGGGAGAGGGAGGCGCCAGGGGCTAGGGTGCGGCTGCCCTCCCCCCCACTATATATAGGACCCCTAGGGGGGGGCGGTGGCCCTAGGAGATGCAATCTCCAAGGGGGGCGGCGGCCAAGGAGGGTGGAGTGCCCCCCAAGCCAAGTGGGGCGCCCCCACCGGTTTCCAACCCTAGGCGCAGGGGGAGGCCCAAGGGGGGCGCACCAGCCCACTAGGGGTTGGTTCCCCTCCCACTCCAGCCCATGGGGCCCTCCGGGATAGGTGGCCCCACCCGGTGGACCCCCGGGACCCTTTCGGTGGTCCCGGTACAATACCGATTACCCCCGAAACTTTCCCGATGGCCGAAACTCGACTTCCTATATATAAATCTTCACCTACGGACCATTCCGAAACTCCTCGTGACGTCCAGGATCTCATCCGGGACTCCGAACAACTTTCGGGTTACCGTATACTAATATCTCAACAACCCTAGCGTCCCCGAACCTTAAATGTGTAGACCCTACAGGTTCGGAAGACACGCAGACATGACCGAGACGACTCTCCGGTCAATAACCAACAGCGGGATTTGGATACCCATGTTGGCCCCCACATGCTCCTCGATGATCTCATCGGATGAACCACGATGTCGAGGATTCAATCAATTCCGTATACAATTCCCTTTGTCAATCGGTACGTTACTTGCCCGAGACCCGATCGTCGGTATCCCAATACCTTGTTCAATCTCGTTACCGGCAAGTCACTTTACTCGTACAGCAATGCATGATCCCGTGATCAACCACTTGGTCACATTGAGCTCATTATGATGATGCATTACCGAGTGGGCCCAGAGATACCTCTACGTCATACGGAGTGACAAATCCCAGTCTCGATTCGTGCCAACCCAACAGACACTTTCGGAGATACCCGTAGTGCACCTTTATAGTCACCCAGTTACGTTGTGACGTTTGGCACACCCAAAGCACTCCTACGGTATCCGAGAGTTGCACAATCTCATGGTCTAAGGAAATGATACTTGACATTCTGAAAAGCTCTAGCAAACGAACTACACGATCTTTGAGCTATGCTTAGGATTGGGTCTTGTCCATTACATCATTCTCCTAATGATGTGATCCCGTTATCAATGACATCCAATGTCCATAGTCAGGAAACCATGACTATCTTTTGATCAACGAGCTAGTCAACTAGAGGCTCACTAGGGACGTGTTGTGGTCTATGTATTCACACATGTATTACGATTTCCGGATAACACAATTATAGCATGAACAATAGACAATTATCATGAACAAGGAAATATAATAATAACCATTTTATTATTGCCTCTAGGGCATATTTCCAACACTCCCCTCCCTCTCCCCTTCACCCATGATCTCTCCCATCAACAATATGTCGTCCCCTACCTCCTAGGCAGCCAGGACATTCTCTTAAGGAAGAAGAAGAGAAGACAAGAAGTTGAGATAAGAAGAGGACTGGGATAGGAAGAAAGATAAGATCCTCACCTCCCCTTTCTCAAGCCTCAAGGGTGAGTTCCACCACCCTCCATGATCCTCTCAGGTGTTGTACATGGTGAATCCTAGGTTCCTAGGGTTGGGGAGCAGCTAGTTCATTTCGGAATTAGGTCAAGAATCTGTCTATAACTCTATATTGCTGTTTCTTGCATACAGATCTGGAAATCATCAATTTTGAGTTCGTATATGGCAAAATCAGAGGAGGAGCATGTGGAATGCTTTGTAGGTATTGCTCCTACGATCGTTTTGATTGGTTAACTATATCAATTAGAGTGGTCAAGCTCGTGTTTTACATGTTTCTTTGCAGCCCTTCAAAATTTTAGAGACGGAGAACAATAGTTTACCCATAGGCTTTAGGAGCTTTAACCATTCCAATAAATTCATGTTTTGTTCCCTGCAATGTTGTGTGTGATGCATAGCTGCTAATACAAAAAAATCAATTAATTATAATGAGTATTTGTCTTCCTATGAATTTCCAACATGAGCAACTCGCTAGTTTGGATCTGGAAATAGTGGAGTAATAATTTCCAACATGAGTTCTTATAGTTGGAACTTTTTTGTAGATAAGTTTCTAATGAGTCCGAAGCCATATTGTTTGTTTGTTTTCGATTTCCACTATTGTAAAACGGGCCTTTAGTCCTGGTTCTAGAGGACCTTTAGTCCCGGTTCTGGAACCGGGACTAAAGGGTCGGGACTAAAGGTCCCCCCTCCCCCCATTAGTCCCGGTTCTGTTACGAACCGGGACTAAAGGCCCTCCATGTGGCCGCTGTTTGGAGCTCCACCTTTAGTCCCGATTGGTAACACCAACCGGGACTAAAGGAAATTTTATGATTCTTTTTTGATATTTTTTTAACTTTTCCCCAATTTGCAAAATTTTGAATTATTTTACAATTTAATCTCTAATCATCTCACGCTTAACTTCAGTTCTATTCCCCCTAGTTTTCATGTTTGCACTTGTTGTTTTCCTGACAATAGTAAGATGTCAATCCTATTAACCATCAGGAGTTTAGCTTGAGCATGAAGTCACACGTTTCACTGTTTGAGTTTGGAACTATTATTCTAAAAAACAATAATTATTTAGTAACACTAATATTTCTTGAATAAGTAGTTTGACCATAGTTTGTCCACAGTTTGACCACAATTTGACCAGATTTGACCAAAATTCAAAAAAACTGAAATAATTATTTAGTAACACTAATATTCTTGAATAATTATTTAGTAACACTAGATCAACGAGCAAGTAAAGCCTTGTGAAAGGATAGGATCATCTAGGCTTTTGTGATCTCTTATCTGTCCTTGATATATGATGGCTGCTACTAGTAGAACTGCATATATAATGAACTCCAACACTTTGGTAACATGTAACCAACAATAATCACTATCGCTGGTAGATACTACACGTGTCGGTTTTCATGGACAAACACTCATGCATGTTATAAGATTAGCGGACCCTCGGAACAGCTACTCGAAATCTTATTACAAAAACAATACTGAGATAGCTCATGAGCCGCTTGATTAGCGAACCTAAAAGGCTAAAACAATGTTTAAATTTGACTTTTCTAATTATTGAGCTTTTTATATGCTTTTGCTTGTGTTTTGTGTATATATATACTCTTTAGTTGCCTGTGGTGGATGTCCGACGGTACAAAGGAGGTACTGCTGGATTTTCCCACAAGCTTGTTAGGTTTTGGTTGTGTTTTAGTGGCAACGTTCCTTCTTACAAGGTGGATTGTTATAATGTTTGTCACACATTTTCTGGGAGATCTATTCATTAAGTACACAGATGTACTGATAGCCTCTCCCCAAAATATGGTTGGAACACCTTTGTTCTTCAACTAGCTTCTCTCCATTGATACAACAGTTTGGTTCTAGCGCTTTACAATGCCGTCTGTTGTGGTGCTATGGAGGAGTGAGGAAATTCTTAATGCCATTTTTATCATGGCAGTTAGTGAATTTGTATGAGGTGAACTCCCCTCCTCTATCACTCGTCAAAGGCTTCCGATTACAATTCAGATCCTTCTCCGCTATTTTTGGACCTTGTGTAGTGCTGGTAAAGTTTGATTTTTTATTTTCAACAAATACCAACCACATAAATATGTTGAAATTATCTTCTGGAGTTCATGAAGAAATAGGACCACGCAAATATGCATGTACTAGTATTAGTGGTTGGTCAGCGCTGAAAGTTGTAGCTGCTAGAAATGATTTCCTCCATTGTTTCCCCATGAGGACCTCGTCGGCCAGTACAAGGCGTACAAAAAGCAAGTGTGTCAATGTTTCGGAAACCCCAAAAAAGGTGAGCACATAATGTTATCTTTGTCATAGTGCAAAAAATATGCTGGAAACAAGAAGAAATTCAGTGAGAGTTCAGCTGGAGTTGGATAAAAACAGGGGCTACTAGAGGTGTGCTAGTGGGAAACAGAGCATGGAACAACCTAAGGCGGGAGTGAAAGTTTTACAAGAAAAAGTGAGGTGTTACAGTTGTGGCAAGAATGGTCATTTCAAAAAGGAAAGTAATGGGCCGAATAAGGAACGTTCTTATGTTGCCGAGAAGTAGAATGGCGATGATGATGATGCACTACTCATGGTGCAGACATGTGAGTTGATGCAGGATGCACATGGGTGTCAGTTCATACCCATGGGTATTGAAGTGGGTGGGTATAAAAAGTTTCTATGGGTATGGGTTTGGGTAGAAGGAGGTTGTACCCGCCCATACCCTACCCATTGCCATCTGGATGCCTAATCTGTTGATGGTGAAGTGGTGTGTGGTACCCAAACACGGGAGCAGGCAACCATGTGACAGGAGTTGAAGAGAAGTTCCATTTTTTTAGAAATGGAGGAGGACCCCCCGCCTCTGCATCTGGATGATGCATCCAGCCACTTTATTTATTATTCACACAAGACCTTACGAAGTCATAGAATAGTAAGACTGAAGCCACCGTCTATGCAACAAAAGTGTCACTACTCCTATTCAAGTGATGAAGGGATGTTGATAGTCTGGGCCTAGTACCAATCAGATCTCGCAGCCAAACCTAACACCAAAGACATGAGGTCCCAACTAGGGTGCCTATCGGGTATGGGGCACCTACTAGTCCGGCGCACTCCTCAACCAGGACGCCCGCCGGGTATGAGGCCACCGTAGCCACCTGCCACCAATCCATCCTCAGTGTTGTACTATTGCATCTACCTTGCCCGGCCTAGGTGCCATCGACGCCACCATGACATTAGACAATGCCGCCATCCTGCGTGAGTCCATCTCCGCGCATCAGGCGCCGAGTCTCCATTGCGCCACGCCGTAGAGATCCGCCGCCATAAATGGGCAAGATGAAACACCGCTCTTCCTGTTGTCCCCTCCAGCCAGCACTTGCTCCAAAATGATGCCCCCAGGAGGGAGAATGATGCCGTAAGTGATGTCATCGTCCGATCCGATAGACCCAGATCTAGGGTTTCACCAGGAACATCCGGATCGGGTTGACGTGACCTGCAACGATGATGCCTCGAGAAGGGAACGACGTCCGGGACGCCGCCATCATCGCAAGACCGCAGCCAGGTGCGATTTTCACTGGAAGCCACGTCGTCCCGATCTGGTCTACAGAGTTCTTACTTATCATCCTGCAGTTCAACTCATTACGGGTAGTAAAAAGAAGGCTACAGAGTTCTTACTTATCATCCTGCAGTTCATTGTTGTCTTGCATAAAGTTTAATCAAATAGTTCGATTGACATCTTTTGACCAATTTTAATAACACTCTTTATCAGTTTCCTCACTTGATGCTGGTTCACGAATATCTCATTGGCCCATACACAGAAAGGATCGAAGTGCGGATCTTTGACAATGACATATGTACCTAAAAGGACCAAATTAATATTAGAAGCTATAAACAACAATTGCAAAATGATGTAGTATAACACTCCTTTCATCGGATTATATAAGATCTTATTATATATATTTATTTGGAAGGGTAGTAACGATTATTTATAAGCAGGAAATGCATTAGCGAGTTGGACCCGAACAAGGTGCCCAGGCACCTAGGTGCCCCAAACATCTGGGCTATTCTGTTACGCGTAACAGAATATTATTCTGTTACCCTTCTTGAACTGATGAATCCGAGCGGTTGTACTGATTCCGTCATTTCGTTGAACTGATCATTTTTTTATTAAAAGAGCAAATAAGAGCCCCCTCCTCTCTCTCCCCGTTGAGCCAGCTACTTGTGGCGGATCCCTCCACCCGCCCGCCTCCCTCCTGGCAACCCAGGCCATAACCCAGTCGCGGTGATGGGTGCCGGGGCACGGGCGACGGCGGCGGCGCTGCCACGGGAGCTCGTATGGTGGAGAGAAGTGTGGCGTGGGTGCGTACATGCGCTAAGCTGGAGCAGAGGCGCCCTGCAGCGGGCGGCGCCGGGGCGAGGAGGGTCCGTGGCGAGCTCCGGTCGTAGAGGGCGTAGCGCGCCCCAAGAGCACGCGCAGAGCTGGCCGGAGGAGAAGGTGGCCACGCGCGGCGCCGGCGTCCGCCTCAGCGCCAGCAGCACGGATGAAGAAGCTACCACCTACAAGTAGCACCAAGCGAGAAATCAGCAGAGAGAACTCAAGCGATGGCACAAGGAATACCCGCGTGGTGGGGGAGAGCGCGAGGGCGGAGGGGGAGGCCGCCATTTCCAGCCGGGGGGCGGGTCGAGCTGCTGGTGGAGTCGCCGTGTTCCGCTCCCCTCCTCCTCCTCCTTACCCTTTGTACTAGTGGCAAGGCGCCGATCTGTGATGTGGTTGAAAGGATTGAGTGACCACTCAACTGATTTCGTTTACCTTGCCATCTTAGGAAGGGAAGGGTAGAGCAGGTCCCGCCGGAGTGGGAGGGGGCGGTGGCCACCACCACCACCGTCCGTCCAGGTTCACCTCAGTCGGTGGCAACTGTAGCCATGTTGCCCATGTGCCCATCCTTGACGTCTCTCAAAGAACAGTCTCTATGCTCTGTCTTTTCTGCACAATACAGGAAAGGTCATCTAGTTCTGCATGAACTAGAGCCTGCACCATAATCTTGGCCATCTCACGGCATGTCTGAATTTGTTCATTTATCTTATGTAAGATGCCAAGACGAGGTTCTAGGCTAGTGTTGGTAGCAGGAACCATAGAGTTGGCAACATATGGCAGAATCTAAAGTGCGGCTGAAGCTGAATCTTCTGTGCTTAAAGTGCAATTTACAGGAAGGACTGTTCCAAAATTCATGAACCTAAAATGGAACATGAAATGGGAGCTGAGCAGATTAAGTTGCTAATTAATTGTCCCGCACTATGTTGTTGCTGGTGGAGCTACTATAGTAGTAGTATTTGATCAGGGGCTAACGGTAGTTACTACTGTATTTGACATGAGACTGAGCACCATACGAGCTATAAAATGGTAGCTCATATTCAGGGAAACTTTCGTGGTAGGTGTGCAACAATATTTCACAAAGAATTGTCAAATGCGAAACTTTCATAGAGGTCAAAGATTTCAGTTCAACGTCTACACAGAGCTATCGAAATATGAAACTTAGTCATGTTGAACGTTTCCTCAAATTCGCAACTGGTGAAGACTAATTTGAAATATGGTGAGACCCTTCGTGTTGCTTTCCCGTCAGAAAAAACAGAGTACTGGAACTGATGTCCATATGTGTTTGTGCTGAGTGTGTTTCGTAGACTAAAATTTACACTTTTTTGGGTACGCCTTTTTCTCGTAACTTTTCGATGGCTTACGGTATCATAGTCCTCGAACTTGCATGGTTTATATCATTGAGCTGAATGATATTTATTTTAAAACAATATGTTTTGTGTGTTTCTTTTTTTGAACTCATTTTTTTGCAATGATGTTTTGAATTTCTCGCGTTTTGCAACTTGGACTTTTACCATTTGAATTTCCGTGGGTTTTTCTTTTGTTTGAGCTCTTTTCCAAACTTATCTGAGACGTCATGTTTGAACATACAACTTTTTAGTTGTGAACTTATCGTTTTTTCCATTTATTAAGTTGCTTTTTTCCTCCGAACATTTACTGGTACAATTTTTTTTGCAAATTTATTGTCCCTTGAGTAAGAACAGATGCAATTTTTAATTTTAATTTTATGGTACTTATGGTACTAGAGAGTTTGTACTTCTTAAAAAATAATCACTCGATGTTCTTTTAGTTTTATTTTTTAATTTTCTTTCTCATCCTTATCTTTACTGACAGTGTAATCACCATCGTACCTTTACGGTTTATATAGTTGAACGGACTTACATTTTTACCATTCCCTTCTTTTTAAAACTTATATGTTTTCTTCTCCAAACATCCTACCTGTCGAGAATTAGAACTTATTTATTTTTACATTTGTACTTCCAAGTGTCTTTAATGCCATTTTCACTATTTTACTTTGTTTTACCTCATCAAACAGGCGCACAACACATTTGAAGAAACAAAATACGAAACTTTGAAACACTAGGGGTATAACCATTGCACATGACTTCATGTGTGCCTTCATCATAGAAAAATATACTGAATATCGCTAAGTTCTAAGGTTGAACAAATGAATCACACAGAATATTGTGAACACGCCGTATTTTCTCACTAAAACAAACTTCTGTACTTGCATACAACCCTCTTTGAACTTGGACAACACCTAGTGCTCAACTTGGACGATGAACAGTGCTCAACTCGAACGGAGGAGGTAGTCATTGCTTTTTAACCATGAATGCTTCTAAAGACACTCGGAATTGCTTCAAAACTGCTTTTATACTTTTTAACACGAGGGTTCTCTCAGCTGGGCCAAGAAGCAATGCATACATAATATTTTTATTCTGCAAGAACGAAACACTCCAATAATTAACAACTAATCTGTTAGTACATGCAGAACAATTTCAGTTTTGAGAACAAACTTCCATTGATATGTTAATCTCTCAATCTGTATAGAGGACAGGATGGTTCAGGGATTAGCATTGGCATTATTGGAAACCATGGCCTTTAATGAAATGGTTCAGGGATCACTCTTAGTCAGCCCCATTGCTACTTGTGCTACAGAGAACATGAATATAAAGCGGATGTAGACTCATCGATTTTTCTTTATGATATATATAGAAACTTACGAAATTTTGAAACTTGCACTGACGATATTTAGGTGATATATCTAAACTTTACAGGATTTTGAAGAAATTCACTACAAATCATTACTTATTTAGGTGATATATCTGAAGTTACAGAGTAATATCGAACTACAGTGGACAGACCAACAACATAAATCCTCAAGCAAAGCTCACAATCTCCATGGAAGATGCCTATGAATTCACCATGGAAGGGCATCCCACTCCCCCGCTCTATCTGCTCCCACTCCCTGCACACACACACACAGAGCAGAGAGAGGATGAGAGGGAGATGACTGAGGCGAATCGAGGACAGAGCACAAGGGGCGTGCACGTAGCTCTTCTCGTGACCGGCTGGGTAGCGTGCTGTTGTACTGACGAGGCAAAGGTCCAAATATATCGCCTAAATAAGTTCAAAGAATTTTACAAAAACAAGTAGGCAACAAAGAGAAAAGTCATGTATGGCTATCAGCCACAACTTATATATATAGCACTAGTAAGGGTCTCAGGAATCAACTACATTATTTCAGTCAACTCGATCTTCATCAGTACTAGAATGACTGGACAAGAAGTTTAGATTTGTAGCAGCACACACACCAAACTTATAGAATTTTTCTTCAACATTTTTAGGTAATTGCATCGGTACTAGTATAATTGGAAAAGTATTTCAGATTTGTAGAAGCGCACACACGAAACTTACAGAATTTGATGGAAATGCACAAGTTCTGATTTATCAGTACATAGTTTTATGGAAATGCATGAGTTAACTTCTTCTAGGCACTATCTGAACATGGTGAAGACTAGCAAATGTAAGGATAGGCAGAGAACACTTAGTATTGAGCTTTTTTCCAAGTATGTGTTGAACTGATATATTTTTTGTCAATGAACTGTTGTAGTATAGGTACTAGAGCTACCAGCATCTTCCTATATATCATGATAAAAAGCAAACAAACATGCATACTAGAGAAAATTGAACTGACAATAGAAAAAATTTATACTTTTTTGGGACTGATATCATGTAATACCTCATCCAGAAAGCATGCCAAGCGAAACGTTTATTTTTTTAGTTGAAGAACTAGAAGTCTTGCAGCACAAGAGGCACGGCATGGTGCTATTAACTAACTTACAGAGATCCTTTCTGCTTTGTAGTAGTACCTGAGGTTACAAGGGTCAGAAATTTACCATTTGACGGCCTTTACGCCACCAGCAGCGCTGGAGGTGACCTCCTGTCTCCTGCTGTCGGCGGGGAACAGGAGCTGGATCAACGGGGAAGAAGGTGGCAGGAGCACCTTGTCCATCCGATCTCTCATGCGAGGGCAGTGCTCGACGTCGAGGTGCAGGGTGCCGAAGGAGACGGTCACGCGATGAGGAGGAGCAGGATGGGGCAGAAGTGGTTGTTGCCTCCTAAATTTCCTGATGGGACACCTCCTACAGACCGAAAGGCCACAGTTAGCCAACTAGGCCCCAGACGGCCCAGCCTACTAGTAGCGGGTGACGGCCAGCGGAAGGCCCGGTCCATATATCGATAGGTCAATGGATCAATTCATCCATACGTACGTGCCTTAGGCCGTCTACTCGCTGTTTCGCTTCGTGCGCCCGTACGCCGTGCGTGCAGTCGCCGCCTATCGGCAGATCGCCCCAATTCGCCAATCAATGAAAAAAAGAAAGAATAGGTATGATGCATCAGACCCCACCTCAGTGTGTGTCTACCTCTACTGCAATTTGCAAATTCTGTTCTAATTCTTGCTTTATTTCTCTAACCCTAGAAAATTAGGGCTACTTGATAAGACAAGAAATTTTGATCGTATTGGCTATTGTAGTGGTTAGTGGAGAACAATATGTCAATATTGCAATACTCTAGGAGACTAGGACGGCTGGAAGCACCAGCAAACTGTGAGGTAAGTTAACTAATGATGCAGTAATTGGCCGTCTTGAGGCCATGAAAGAAAATAGGAAACCATTTTCAAAACGTAATTGTTTTAATTTACATATTACACTTATCGGAAAAAAAAAGCTTTACTTATATTACACAAATGTAATTAATATGTTGCTAAGTGGTTTTGTTTCTTTTGATTTGTAGACAATCAGGATCTAGTGTTGCATTTTCTCGTCGTCGGTTATACTTTATTCATAATTTGGACATTTTGACTCTCTTTTACTGTTCAATTTCCAACAATCAACTAGTATTTCAAGTGAACTCTTTATTTTGGACCTTTGGTAATCATATTTACGGTCATATATATTGTATTATTAGATGTGTTACCTTTTATCTATATTGTGACTTGATATCCACGTATGTAATAGACATAGGACCCCAGGTCATTTTTGTCCTGGGTCCGCCCTTGAAGCTGGGGCAATGTAAAAACGACATACAAATTTGAATATGTGGTTAGGAATCTTGTATAGTACATGGAGATACAATGACAATCCTTATTCATATCTTGCTTAGCTCCGTAGACGTACGACTGTTGTTATAAATGGTGCTTAATTTAGTTTCACTTCATTGTGAATTAAGTTTTATTTTCGCTGACAACAGACTCTTCATCATCAGATCTGAGTATCTATCTTCTCGATTGACACAACTATATGTACGATGATCGACGGTCTGATGGGTATAGAGGGATTGACTGTAGCACACAAGAACCATCACTGCATCACGCCTATATATAGTATAGGTCCATTTTTTTGCCAATAAATGAGAAAGATTGCATGCTTAGAACGAATCACAATTATAATGTTACAATCACATTCTTTACAGGCATACAATCTGCCTAATATTCTACATGTTTAGTAATTGGATTGGGTGAATATATATTCTCCCTTTGTAATCGCCTTGCGTGATTATATATGATTCAATTTCTATTTTCTTCGTGAGCTGGCTGTCCTCCGTACATAGAAAGGGGAATGACATGTGCTCTTACATGCAACCGATGATTTTTCTACAAGGATCAAAGACCAAATATCCCCACAAGAAAAGAAATTAAAGGCCAAATATGTAAGAGTTTCTTGGTATTGCTAGCCGACCGCCACCAACGGAGCTACAACCATCGCCACGCGGAACTGCAACTGCGGGGTGCAGCTGTCGCATGGGCCAACTAATCTCGGCGAGGGCCTTGACCAGTGATGAGGACGTCCGATGAGGGCCACGATCGGCAATGATGACGGCCGGCGAGGGCTGCGACTAGCGAGGGTGATGTCTATAGACCACGTGCCCGGCGAGATCAACAAGATGCGGGAGAGGGGATCCTTTGTTCGGACGGACGAAGAAGATGCAGTGCATCGGACTGCAGCAATTCACGGAATCGTACAACTACTGGCCGGCCGGTCCAAATTTGAGACGGCGCATCAGTAGTACTGCCCAAAAGAAAACCATCAGCGACCACATCCTTTTTTACAAACTGGGAGCAAAGAGGCTCCCAAACCAGCCACCTGCGCAAACTTCAGCACACAAATATCATGTCATGCGCAGTAGATATACATGACCGCTGATTGGGTGGTCTACACATAGAATCTGGCTTGCGGCTGAAACTGATTTTTTTTACTTCAATACATGGTTATTTAGAGCAGTAAATTGTTTATTCAGACCAATGTATTCACCAAGGAGATCGTTCGGTGGTCTATGGACCTTGATTTTTTTAAATTATGTTTGAGATGTTTTATACTTCCGCTCAATCTTTATGATCGATCCGATCTTTATAAAAAAAAAGCCATTGTGTTCTTCTTGCTTGGTGTACATGCGCACGTGTGTATGATTTTGTGTGATCCGGGGAGAGAAAGAAAAAGGAGGAGCCTAAACTCTTCAAGGAGGAGCTGAGAGCGTAAAATCCACCTCCAACATATTTTTTTTTTGAGAAACGCTCCAACATTTTTCTGAGCATCGTGTTGTCCTGCATGACGCGTCCGTGTTTCTACATCAGTTAGAGTTGTTTGGATACAAGGATTTTACTAAACCAGTTTGGTCTACACACGTTTTCGGTTACAACAAACTAAAACTCTGTTTGGTTGACGTAAGGGCATGTACAATGGTTCTATATTAAGAGTGCCACGTAGGATAAATGATGAGGTGGATGAGAGAGAAATCATAAGAGAAGACTTGTCTTATCTTATTTAAGAGAAGACAAGAGATGATCTCTTAGGGCATGTACAATGGTTGATAAGATAGTCTTATCTTAAGTTTTGCATGTAAACTAGAGATGATAAAAAAACATATCTATAATGGGCCATCTCTTAGCCTTATCTTCAATAATTAGTTGTTCCTAAATACATGGTGAGACAAATTGTACTAAGAGATCATCTCTTGTCTTTTCTTAAATAAGAGAAGACAAGCCTTTTCTTATGATTTCTCTCTCCTTTACCTCATCATTTATCCTACGTGGCACTCTTAAGATAGAACCATTGTACATGCCGTTAGCACAGTTTGTCTCACCATGTTTTTAGGAACAACTAATTATTGAAGATAAGGCTAAAAGATGACCCATTGTAGACATATTTTTTTGTCATCTCTAATTACATGCAAAAATTAAGATAAAATTATCTTATCAACCATTGTACATGCCCTAACAAATCCACATATAAGTAAAACCGAAAAAACAAGCTTATGGAAAAACGATAATTAGACGTTTTTCTATAAACCAATTTATCATCCGCATCCCACAACCTGCATATAGCGCAGCCGCCATGCACGTTGCCATCGTTGTGGCAGCAACTTATCCCGCCTTGCCCCTAGCCATCGCCGGCGACCACTCCTCCCGCGCGGCTGCCGTCACCGTCGACGACTGGTCGTTCTCCAGCGACAACTAATCTCGCGTTCCTTGACGTGGCCGTCGCCATCGTTAGACTGGTCGTTCCCCGGTGAGCACTCATCCCGGGTTGCCGGCGGCTGTCGCCATCACAGTCGACCACTGGTTCTTCCCGAGCACGCACTCCTCCCGCGTCTTCCTCGCTGATGGCACTCTCTTACCAATCTGATCTTGAGTTTTTGTGCGGCCACAACAAATTCCTTGTACGCTAGTTCTTGTTCTTCGATGATTGGTCATTCTCATTACTTTCACACAAGTGCATTCTTTTAGCAAACGATTCACGTTCGCGAGCATGCATCCAGATTGGTTTTAGTACTTGAATCTCGAGGCCACGACGTTGCATCTCCATCAGTTATCATCTTCACCGCCGCACAAGGAACCATCCTGGCGATGATGTAGCCCAAACCGGCCAGCTGCATCGCTAATCTTATCTTCGGCCGCGAGCAAATGATCGTCTCTTATGCAGATGCGAGAACACGGAGTCGACGGTGCAGCCTCGTGCTTAAACATGTTTTATCATCCAAACAAGGTTTTCTGAATACTTGTTCCTAACCTAATCGTTCGTAAAACTAGTTTTCCAAAAAATCCTACTAAAACGTGTTTTGTTAAAACTAGGCATTAATTTCGTTTATCCAAACAACCACTTAAGGCTTTCGGTCGCCTTAATAACTAAAATAAAACGTGTTCACGCAAGACGAGTTCACGGAGGTTGCTCAAAAAGGAAATAAAACGTGTCCAGGCAGAAGACGGGACACCGACTCACATTATATGCAGCCTCGGTACAGCCTCGGTCTCTCGCACATCAAACCGATCATGGAAGATATAGCGGCGGCCACGCTCCCGGACGACATCATCCTCGACATACTCCTCCGCGTCTCTACCAACTCCGCCGCCCTGTTCCGCTGCGCCGCGGCGAGCAAGCTGTGGCGCGCGTTCATCGCCGACCGCGCCTTCCTCGGACGCTGCTGGACGGTGAACGGTGGACGCCCGTCCTCCCGCCTCGGCTTCTTGATTCAGCAACGACGCGACGATGCGGACATCGACTCCCCGTACCCGCCGCTCTTCGTCCCGCCGTTGGGATCGATGCTCGGCGCCCGCCCCCGCCTCCTCACCGACTTCCTATCATGCGTGCCGGATGGCCTCTTGGACGGTGCCCAGCCGCTTGCCGCGCGTCACGGCCTAGTCGTCGTGCGTCTCTTCAACCGTGTCCGCGACAACTCGGTCCACATGGCCGTGTGTGACCTACGCATCGGCGCCTGCAACGTGCTCCCCCGGCTGCGGCTCATGTGCGATGCTTCCTCCGTCAGTTGCACAATTTTAACCGGTCAAGACAATCCCTCTCCCTCCTTGGAAGCGAAACGTCCATCGTCTCTGGGTCCGGGATACTACTCGGCCGTTTTTAAGCTGCTAACCCTTGTCGTCAGCGGCCACAAGGGCGACCACAGCGAGGAGTGCAACCTCTACACCTTCTCGTCCGCGGAGCTTACCTGGGGTGCACCGACAAAGTGTTTCGACAAGACGTCGGGGATCAGCAGGGGCGGCTTTACGCTGCTACAACAAAAACATGACAACCCCGTGGTGTGTCGTGGCGTGGCGCACTGGCTCGCTTGGTACTTAGGAGCTGGGGCCACACCAAAATATTACTCCTTAGACGTGAGCGCCGAGACCGATCTTGTCTCCTTGACGGAGATCTCAGGCCCTGTGCACAGATATGGCTATAATGGTAACATGCTGCCGATTCTCGGCGTCGCTGCGGATGGGTCTCTCGCCATGTTTCGCCAGCGCAAAGAACTTGACATCTTCGAGATGTGGACACGGGAAAATGGCAGCGGCAGTGGAGTCTGGCTCTACACTACGGGCATCAAGCTCAATGTGGAGATTCACCCTTGTGCACGCATGTGGCCTGAAGAGAAGGGCGGAACTTTTCTCATTGTAGACAATTCATGGCGTGTGCGAAGGGTTGATATCAAAAACATGAGAATGGAAGTGGAACAATTCCCCGGTGGCATAGGTTTGGGAGCCATGCCGGTGAATGTAGATTGGCCCATTTTGTTCTTGTCTCTGCTCTGTTAACTTCGACTACATAGATGCAAGTGTCATGAGTAAATTGCAAGTTTATTTAGGTTTTATTACTACCCCAAGTATTTATGATCCAAAGAAATTTGGTTATTATGGCTTTATGAAAATATTGACATCATATATATAGGCTTGTTGCTATATTAATATAGCGAGGCAAAAACCTATTTCGAGGATATATATATAGGCTTCAATTTTACCTGAATATGCATTATATTTGGCATGTAATATAACATGTTATATATCTCACTTCATTTTCCGTTTCAAAAAAGTAAAATATCTCACTACATTTGCTTAAAAAAATTGATGGCATGATGAATTCACCTTGTATAATTTCCTACTTCTAATTATACGTGTCCTACCTTTTAAAAGAACCTTCAAAGTGCTTCCGTGATCATCAATACGCGCATGTCACTGGTACTTTTTCCGAAAAATGGTGGATTTTATTAGCTTAAAATGAAGCATCAAGAGAATACAAACATGATGAGCACACACTCAGTTTCTGTACAGTTAGAATGCACACAACCAACACCAACCCACACAAAAACACGCCAACAAATAGCAAAGTCATATAAGACCAAAGCTATGCATGGGCGAGAAAAAGAAAGAAAGAAAAAAAAAACAAAGTGGTCAGTTCCGTGATCGGCAAACTATAGGAAAGTCCATATCCGCACCAACCGTCTCAAGACACCATATGAACATCGTGATTCTACAATAGCAACGCCTTCAGGAAGGGAGCAACGCTGAAACGCTGTCGTCACTGGATCCAACAGTCAACGCCGGACTCTAGGTTTTCACCTTGAAGAAATTGTCCGAGCATATCCGAGCAATGCTTTCAACAAGGTAACGATGTATAACCATCGCCATTGCCAGAATTCAATTCTGGGCTTTCACCCCGGAACTCGATACCGGGTACTTAAGAAGCACCACCATCGACGTCACAAATGTGTTGTCGCCACCACGTTTTCACGACCCCGGCAGCTACATGTGATGCGCCGCTGCACAACCATTCCTCTGCGTCAAGCTGATGTCCATAGTTTGCATCTCATCGCCGAAGTGAACAATCATATCTGAAAAGGTAAACTCTCGAAGATCTTTCGATATACACTGCCGCCGTGGAGCCACAAGAGGTCGCCGCACCATCAGAGTTTGCAGCCACCATCTCTAGGCCGAACAAGATCTGGATCACCGTTACCGCCCGAGATACCGCGCACAGGCGACGGGAGACCGAGCCGCCATCTAGCAAGGTCTGGCCCAAGCGACGCCGGAGGACGCACGCATCGGCTGGACCAAGCACACATCCCAGCGCGTCGACCGCCGCCATGCCCATCAGATCCAGGTTGCCGCCGCGAGCACAGGCCAGCAAGGAGCCAGCCCAAAGCCCAAGGCGTGACCCGGTGTTGCCATGCCGGTCAACACGAGGCCAAGGCAGCCGGTGCACAGGACCAAATCCACATCGATCCATGGATGCCGTGCCGGCGGACCCTCACCAACGAGCCGTCGCCGCGAAGCAGCATGCCATCGATCAGCCGATGTCGTCGGAGCAGGCACCACAAATAGATCCGGCAAAGGTACCACGGGATTTGAAGAAAACTAAGAACGGGGGCGCTGTCCCGCCGTTGGCGGCACCAGACGGGGGCTTTGCCCCGGTGGCTAACACCGGCGACGGCGAGGAGATGAGGAGGCTGGGGTGGCCGCGGCCGCCGTGAAAGGAGGCGCCGCCCGAGCCGCCCTGTGCGAGCGACGCGGGGGCCTGGCGATAGATGCGTATGGCTGTGTTGTTGTTATCAGTGTTATTATTCAGAGCGGCCAGCATGTCACTTGTACTAGTACACCATTACTACTGATGGGTGCAATAAACCAGCACGCTCTCTCATTGGTATTATAATGTACCAGTGACATGCTCAATGTACAATGTGAGTTGATGCAGGATGCACATGGGTGTCAGTTCATACCCATGGGTATTGAAGTGGGTGGGTATAAAAAGTTTCTATGGGTATGGGTTTGGGTAGAAGGAGGTTGTACCCGCCCATACCCTACCCATTGCCATCTGGATGCCTAATCTGTTGATGGTGAAGTGGTGTGTGGTACCCAAACACGGGAGCAGGCAACCATGTGACAGGAGTTGAAGAGAAGTTCCATTTTTTTAGAAATGGAGGAGGACCCCCCGCCTCTGCATCTGGATGATGCATCCAGCCACTTTATTTATTATTCACACAAGACCTTACGAAGTCATAGAATAGTAAGACTGAAGCCACCGTCTACGCAACAAAAGTGTCACTACTCCTATTCAAGTGATGAAGGGATGTTGATAGTCTGGGCCTAGTACCAATCAGATCTCGCAGCCAAACCTAACACCAAAGACATGAGGTCCCAACTAGGGTGCCTATCGGGTATGGGGCACCTACTAGTCCGGCGCACTCCTCAACCAGGACGCCCGCCGGGTATGAGGCCACCGTAGCCACCTGCCACCAATCCATCCTCAGTGTTGTACTATTGCATCTACCTTGCCCGGCCTAGGTGCCATCGACACCACCACGACATTAGACAATGCCGCCATCCTGCGTGAGTCCATCTCCGCGCATCAGGCGCCGAGTCTCCATTGCGCCACGCCGTAGAGATCCGCCGCCATAAATGGGCAAGATGAAACACCGCTCTTCCTGTTGTCCCCTCCAGCCAGCACTTGCTCCAAAATGATGCCCCCAGGAGGGAGAATGATGCCGTAAGTGATGTCATCGTCCGATCCGATAGACCCAGATCTAGGGTTTCACCAGGAACATCCGGATCGGGTTGACGTGACCTGCAACGATGATGCCTCGAGAAGGGAACGACGTCCGGGACGCCGCCATCATCGCAAGACCGCAGCCAGGTGCGATTTTCACTGGAAGCCACGTCGTCCCGATCTGGTCTACAGAGTTCTTACTTATCATCCTGCAGTTCAACTCATTACGGGTAGTAAAAAGAAGGCTACAGAGTTCTTACTTATCATCCTGCAGTTCATTGTTGTCTTGCATAAAGTTTAATCAAATAGTTCGATTGACATCTTTTGACCAATTTTAATAACACTCTTTATCAGTTTCCTCACTTGATGCTGGTTCACGAATATCTCATTGGCCCATACACAGAAAGGATCGAAGTGCGGATCTTTGACAATGACATATGTACCTAAAAGGACCAAATTAATATTAGAAGCTATAAACAACAATTGCAAAATGATGTAGTATAACACTCCTTTCATCGGATTATATAAGATCTTATTATATATATTTATTTGGAAGGGTAGTAACGATTATTTATAAGCAGGAAATGCATTAGCGAGTTGGACCCGAACAAGGTGCCCAGGCACCTAGGTGCCCCAAACATCTGGGCTATTCTGTTACGCGTAACAGAATATTATTCTGTTACCCTTCTTGAACTGATGAATCCGAGCGGTTGTACTGATTCCGTCATTTCGTTGAACTGATCATTTTTTTATTAAAAGAGCAAATAAGAGCCCCCTCCTCTCTCTCCCCGTTGAGCCAGCTACTTGTGGCGGATCCCTCCACCCGCCCGCCTCCCTCCTGGCAACCCAGGCCATAACCCAGTCGCGGTGATGGGTGCCGGGGCACGGGCGACGGCGGCGGCGCTGCCACGGGAGCTCGTATGGTGGAGAGAAGTGTGGCGTGGGTGCGTACATGCGCTAAGCTGGAGCAGAGGCGCCCTGCAGCGGGCAGCGCCGGGGCGAGGAGGGTCCGTGGCGAGCTCCGGTCGTAGAGGGCGTAGCGCGCCCCAAGAGCACGCGCAGAGCTGGCCGGAGGAGAAGGCGGCCACGCGCGGCGCCGGCGTCCGCCTCAGCGCCAGCAGCACGGATGAAGAAGCTACCACCTACAAGTAGCACCAAGCGAGAAATCAGCAGAGAGAACTCAAGCGAAGGCACAAGGAATACCCGCGTGGTGGGGGAGAGCGCGAGGGCGGAGGGGGAGGCCGCCATTTCCAGCCGGGGGGCGGGTCGAGCTGCTGGTGGAGTCGCCGTGTTCCGCTCCCCTCCTCCTCCTCCTTCCCCTTTGTACTAGTGGCAAGGCGCCGATCTGTGATGTGGTTGAAAGGATTGAGTGACCACTCAACTGATTTCGTTTACCTTGCCATCTTAGGAAGGGAAGGGTAGAGCAGGTCCCGCCGGAGTGGGAGGGGGCGGTGGCCACCACCACCACCGTCCGTCCAGGTTCACCTCAGTCGGTGGCAACTGTAGCCATGTTGCCCATGTGCCCATCCTTGACGTCTCTCAAAGAACAGTCTCTATGCTCTGTCTTTTCTGCACAATACAGGAAAGGTCATCTAGTTCTGCATGAACTAGAGCCTGCACCATAATCTTGGCCATCTCACGGCATGTCTGAATTTGTTCATTTATCTTATGTAAGATGCCAAGACGAGGTTCTAGGCTAGTGTTGGTAGCAGGAACCATAGAGTTGGCAACATATGGCAGAATCTAAAGTGCGGCTGAAGCTGAATCTTCTGTGCTTAAAGTGCAATTTACAGGAAGGACTGTTCCAAAATTCATGAACCTAAAATGGAACATGAAATGGGAGCTGAGCAGATTAAGTTGCTAATTAATTATCCCGCACTATGTTGTTGCTGGTGGAGCTACTATAGTAGTAGTATTTGATCAGGGGCTAACGGTAGTTACTACTGTATTTGACATGAGACTGAGCACCATACGAGCTATAAAATGGTAGCTCATATTCAGGGAAACTTTCGTGGTAGGTGTGCAACAATATTTCACAAAGAATTGTCAAATGCGAAACTTTCATAGAGGTCAAAGATTTCAGTTCAACGTCTACACAGAGCTATCGAAATATGAAACTTAGTCATGTTGAACGTTTCCTCAAATTCGCAACTGGTGAAGACTAATTTGAAATATGGTGAGACCCTTCGTGTTGCTTTCCCGTCAGAAAAAACAGAGTACTGGAACTGATGTCCATATGTGTTTGTGCTGAGTGTGTTTCGTAGACTAAAATTTACACTTTTTTGGGTACGCCTTTTTCTCGTAACTTTTCGATGGCTTACGGTATCATAGTCCTCGAACTTGCATGGTTTATATCATTGAGCTGAATGATATTTATTTTAAAACAATATGTTTTGTGTGTTTCTTTTTTTGAACTCATTTTTTTGCAATGATGTTTTGAATTTCTCGCGTTTTGCAACTTGGACTTTTACCATTTGAATTTCCGTGGGTTTTTCTTTTGTTTGAGCTTTTTTCCAAACTTATCTGAGACGTCATGTTTGAACATACAACTTTTTAGTTGTGAACTTATCGTTTTTTCCATTTATTAAGTTGCTTTTTTCCTCCGAACATTTACTGGTACAATTTTTTTTGCAAATTTATTGTCCCTTGAGTAAGAACAGATGCAATTTTTAATTTTAATTTTATGGTACTTATGGTACTAGAGAGTTTGTACTTCTTAAAAAATAATCACTCGATGTTCTTTTAGTTTTATTTTTTAATTTTCTTTCTCATCCTTATCTTTACTGACGGTGTAATCACCATCGTACCTTTATGGTTTATATAGTTGAACGGACTTACATTTTTACCATTCCCTTCTTTTTAAAACTTATATGTTTTCTTCTCCAAACATCCTACCTGTCGAGAATTAGAACTTATTTATTTTTACATTTGTACTTCCAAGTGTCTTTAATGCCATTTTCACTATTTTACTTTGTTTTACCTCATCAAACAGGCGCACAACACATTTGAAGAAACAAAATACGAAACTTTGAAACACTAGGGGTATAACCATTGCACATGACTTCATGTGTGCCTTCATCATAGAAAAATATACTGAATATCGCTAAGTTCTAAGGTTGAACAAATGAATCATACAGAATATTGTGAACACGCCGTATTTTCTCACTAAAACAAACTTCTGTACTTGCATACAACCCTCTTTGAACTTGGACAACACCTAGTGCTCAACTTGGACGATGAACAGTGCTCAACTCGAACGGAGGAGGTAGTCATTGCTTTTTAACCATGAATGCTTCTAAAGACACTCGGAATTGCTTCAAAACTGCTTTTATACTTTTTAACACGAGGGTTCTCTCAGCTGGGCCAAGAAGCAATGCATACATAATATTTTTATTCTGCAAGAACGAAACACTCCAATAATTAACAACTAATCTGTTAGTACATGCAGAACAATTTCAGTTTTGAGAACAAACTTCCATTGATATGTTAATCTCTCAATCTGTATAGAGGACAGGATGGTTCAGGGATTAGCATTGGCATTATTGGAAACCATGGCCTTTAATGAAATGGTTCAGGGATCACTCTTAGTCAGCCCCATTGCTACTTGTGCTACAGAGAACATGAATATAAAGCGGATGTAGACTCATCGATTTTTCTTTATGATATATATAGAAACTTACGAAATTTTGAAACTTGCACTGACGATATTTAGGTGATATATCTAAACTTTACAGGATTTTGAAGAAATTCACTACAAATCATTACTTATTTAGGTGATATATCTGAAGTTACAGAGTAATATCGAACTACAGTGGACAGACCAACAACATAAATCCTCAAGCAAAGCTCACAATCTCCATGGAAGATGCCTATGAATTCACCATGGAAGGGCATCCCACTCCCCCGCTCTATCTGCTCCCACTCCCTGCACACACACACACAGAGCAGAGAGAGGATGAGAGGGAGATGACTGAGGCGAATCGAGGACAGAGCACAAGGGGCGTGCACGTAGCTCTTCTCGTGACCGGCTGGGTAGCGTGCTGTTGTACTGACGAGGCAAAGGTCCAAATATATCGCCTAAATAAGTTCAAAGAATTTTACAAAAACAAGTAGGCAACAAAGAGAAAAGTCATGTATGGCTATCAGCCACAACTTATATATATAGCACTAGTAAGGGTCTCAGGAATCAACTACATTATTTCAGTCAACTCGATCTTCATCAGTACTAGAATGACTGGACAAGAAGTTTAGATTTGTAGCAGCACACACACCAAACTTATAGAATTTTTCTTCAACATTTTTAGGTAATTGCATCGGTACTAGTATAATTGGAAAAGTATTTCAGATTTGTAGAAGCGCACACACGAAACTTACAGAATTTGATGGAAATGCACAAGTTCTGATTTATCAGTACATAGTTTTATGGAAATGCATGAGTTAACTTCTTCTAGGCACTATCTGAACATGGTGAAGACTAGCAAATGTAAGGATAGGCAGAGAACACTTAGTATCGAGCTTTTTTCCAAGTATGTGTTGAACTGATATATTTTTTGTCAATGAACTGTTGTAGTATAGGTACTAGAGCTACCAGCATCTTCCTATATATCATGATAAAAAGCAAACAAACATGCATACTAGAGAAAATTGAACTGACAATAGAAAAAATTTATACTTTTTTGGGACTGATATCATGTAATACCTCATCCAGAAAGCATGCCAAGCGAAACGTTTATTTTTTTAGTTGAAGAACTAGAAGTCTTGCAGCACAAGAGGCACGGCATGGTGCTATTAACTAACTTACAGAGATCCTTTCTGCTTTGTAGTAGTACCTGAGGTTACAAGGGTCAGAAATTTACCATTTGACGGCCTTTACGCCACCAGCAGCGCTGGAGGTGACCTCCTGTCTCCTGCTGTCGGCGGGGAACAGGAGCTGGATCAACGGGGAAGAAGGTGGCAGGAGCACCTTGTCCATCCGATCTCTCATGCGAGGGCAGTGCTCGACGTCGAGGTGCAGGGCGCCGAAGGAGACGGTCACGCGATGAGGAGGAGTAGGATGGGGCAGAAGTGGTTGTTGCCGACGCTCCGCCCTCCGCCGGCGACCCCTCCTGCAGCGCGTCGTGGGAGGTGGGAGGAGGAGCCATGGCGCGTCGCCATAGGTGGAGGCTCTATGTTTATGTTGATAGTACCATAATATCATTGCACAGTAGTGGTTGTCAACTGAATCTTGCAAGTCCAAACAAAACCATAGTTGAACTTAGACCTGACAAAAAAGAATAAACTCGCACTAACAAATGGATGAATTTCATGTAGAACACCTTTCTCCTTTAGACGGTTGATTAATGCCACACATGGACAAGACAGTGTGCCAAAAAATCAAATTGCACAAGTCAGAAGACACAAATTAACACCACGATAGCCGCCCTAGACCACGGAATGGATGGAAGCACAAGACGATAAAATAAAATAAGAATTGGCTTGAACTTAAACCAAAATGATAATTGAACTGAACTAAAATTAGATATTGGACTGAATTAAAATAAGAAACATATAGCAAAATTAAATTGTATAAACACAAGCATTTTCAGCAATCAAATTTTCCTGTTGAATATGTAGAGGGACACACCTTGTTTTGTCTATCAGATTCCTACATCCAGGCAAAGAAGTGGGTATAGGACAAGGTACATCAGCCCAAATTTTTGTACTTCTCGTTGCATTGCTTCAGTTTGGTTCCAAGAAAACTATGCTGTAGTTCCGGTTGCAGACCTGGTCTTCACGGCGTGCAGGGACCATGGAGGAAGAGGATCTGGAGCAGAAGCTCTCACACGATGAAGTTGTGGACGGCGCCGAGCATGTGGGTGGACGCATGTTCGGAGAAGTTGTAAAATATCTGCAGAACTGAAGGATATGCTTTTTGTATTATCTCTAATCACATTGAACAAAGTATTTAGAACTGAGGCATATATGATACTCGATCAATACTAAAATGGACAATATTTGTTAAGTTTCTATGTATGAACCTACCAACTTTCTAAACATGAACTTCTCCCTAGGGTTATTCTTCGGTATTGAAAAATGTGCAGTAAGAGCACATATATTAGTAATAGTTATATCGAGAGTGTTTACTTCAACCCCTACATTTTTCATTCATTAATAACTATCAGTAACTTGTTATTCATCAGTACTAGTACGACTGGACAAGAAGTGCAAATTTGTAGCAGCACACAGATTGAACTTGCATAATTTTTCTTTGAACTTTTTTTAGGTGATATATCTAAACTTACATAATTTTGAAACATGTACTGATGATATTTTTGTGCACGCACCCAACTATCTTATGTTTTTTCATGAATTTACAAAATAATACAAACCAAACTAATAATGAGTTTAGTACAGAAAACAAGTCTCTTCTCTAGGCATTAAGACAAATACCTGTCGAACAACAAGCACAAGACAGCAGTGCCGCTTGAGGAGCAGGGGAAGAGGGACAATACAAACAAGTGCAGCTCAATGATACCATATGCTGCAGAACAAATTTGCCACTTGGGACTGAAGAAAGAAATCACACAAGATGAGCTAAAAATCATAATTGAATGACCATAGCTACAATATGAACTGAATATATACCAGAGGAGCATGAACATCCAGGGGGAGGTGTGGAAAGGTTGAGATGGGCACCTCCCGAGCTGCGGCATCGAACGGCTTGGCATTGTGTTGTTGAACGATCCGGGGTGGCAGCGGTGAACGGAGGGCAAGTCGGGTTGGTGGTTGTCGCGCTGGAGATGGACATCAGGGATGCTGCGGCAGAAGAAGTGGGTCACACCAATGACCTGCGGCTGTGCGTGTAGGTGGTTTGCTGGTAGACTGGAGCCGGGGGAGATGGGAAACAGGGTGGCGGCTGCAGCCAGTGACTGCAGAGAGTGGTTGGGGATTGATGACGAGATCAAGAGGAGATGGGGGCGACGGAGGCTTGTGAAGCAGCGGCGGCGCTAATGCGGCCGGCAACTAGGAGGTTGTGTGCGGGGCGGCAGCACGATGGAAGCAGCGGGGAGGTTGGCCAGGCGGCGCGGTGGAAGCACGGGGGCGGCGCTCCAGTGGGAGCAGCGGGGAGGCGGGCTGGTGGCACAGTGGAAGCAGATGGGCGACGCCAGCGACGGGTAGAAGCAGGGGCGAAGTTGGCGGCGCGTGGAAGCAGGGAGGCTGGGCCCGGCGGCCGGCGGCGGGTGGGAGCAGGGGGTGGAGCCAGCGGTGGGTGGAAGCAGCGGGGAGGCGGTGGGGAGTGGGTGGGCTTTTTCTCTGTTTCGTGCCACATCATAGAAGCACCAGATTGTGCAAAATGGACCGGGCCTCTATAAGGGCCTGATGGTAACAGAATAATATTCTGTTACTAGTAACAGAATAGCCCTGTCCTATATATATATATAGGATAGCACTATTCTAATCATGGTATTAGAATAGTTATTTGGATCACACCCCGCCTATATAGGGCCCGATGAGGATTTCCTGAACCCACTAAAAAGCCTGAGCCTACCCCCGATCCTCTCGGCCTCCCACCTCCCCCGACTGATGCGCACCGCCCGCCCCAGATCGACTCGCCGCCCGCCCAACCCGCACCCCGCCCCAACTGACACCGCCGCCACCGTGCCGCTCGCACTCCGCCCCAACCTGCCCCGCCGCAACCGGCGCCGTCGCCCCCGCGCTGCCCCAACCGGCGCCGCCCGGACCTAGCACCCCCGCACGCCGCCGTTCACCTCCCTCGTGGCGACCTCCACTCCTCCCCAACGGCTGGCGCGTGACCCTCCTCCTCCACGGCCGGTGAGCTTCCTCCACCCTCTGATCCAACTGCCGCAGGGCCCCGAGATCCCCATGTGTTGTCGCTGGGCCATGGATCCCCGGGCGCCGCCGCAGCGTCCTGGATCCCGAGCGCCGTCGCCGGTCCCTGGATTCCATCTGCTGCCGCTCATCCAGCGCCATGCGGAGGCTCCTCGTCCCGAGCTCTACGCGGTCCCGGACTCCGACCACCATCCACCGGCATCGTTGGATCTCGGAGGTGCCTCCTCCTCCTCCCCCTTGTGCTTCACAGCCGTCGGCGACCTACCTCACACGTCGGGTCGAGACTCCTCCCGCCCAGTGCCGAGCACAACCGTGAATACAAATCTCCCTCTCCCTTTCCTCATTCTGTGTACAGTGATGGTACTATTCTATTTTTGAAGAATCACTGCATTTTGATTGATTTATGTTATAGTGTGTGTTCTGAAGTTCATGTTCTCAATATCGTGAAATTCAAAGTACTATAACTGAGAAAAGTTCAGAAAAATATTTCTGGTTCCTGGAAGTTCATACATTCTGTTCGTGGAAAAAATCGCGTAGTGCTTCAAAATGAGGTTCTCTGGTGCGTAAATCATGATCAGAGGAGAGGAAAAAAATAGTGGAATAAGACTTGTGTGAGATGAACAACGTTTGACAATACAACTTTGTTGTTTCTTATTTTCTTATCAATGAGATTTTGTCAAACTTTGAACAGAGGATTAGGTTGTTTTGGCTCTTCCCTGTTGGTATGTTTCTCTACAAAAAAATGCTACACACTTGTGTGTCTAAGTTGAGCACGCATGTTAATTCCTGCGAAGGGAACCGTTGTTGCTGTGGTGGTATACTATGAAGAAAATGTTAAAGCATGGTGCAAACTCCATGTATTTACGCCTAACTAGAAACCTCATAATACATACTGTTGGTTAATGGTTTCATACTTTCATGTGCGTATAATTGTGCTCAAAATATTTTCTTTATAAATGCAAAAAAATATTTCATGCACGCATTGAAAAAAGATATGATCTTTCTTGTTCTACAGGAAATCTTATGAAGTTTGCTTTTCAATTAACTTCCGTGTAACTTCAATTATTCATCCTAAACCTACCACCTTTGAGTTTGCCGGGAAAAATATGTAAGTGCAAATTTTCCATCTTGGTAGTGATCTGTAGTAGAACTTTCTGCTACTGCACACACTCGCAAATAGGACATTTTACAGGCCGCCCGTCCCAACCTTCACCGCCGCCTCCATCCCTCCGACGTTGCCCCTCCCAGCCTACACCGCCGCCTGCATCCCGTGAAATCTTCGGCCCCCAGAGAGCCGCTTCCTGAACTTCCGGTCAAATCTGACCGGATCCCAGCGACGTCCTCCGCCCGGGCGACGTGAGCGCTCCCTTTCCCGGCTCCACGCATCCCTGCGCAATCCCCTCCCCTGGATCCTTGACGGGCTCCGGCGCCGCGTCAACGAACGCCAAGGTCGTCGCCTCACTCCACCATGAGCACCACTACATCCCACCCCGCCACTGCACCCTGCCTTCCTCCCGCTCCCACTACTCCCAAATCGCCTCCACCCGTCGCCGTCGTTGCCCATGGTCATGGAAGACTGCCACTTGTTTTGTTTGTGTTGTGAAGAACAAAATAGAGTTGCCTGAAGATTTGGAGCAGTTCAAAGAATCTCACAGTGGAAGGAATCATGTGGGAAAAAGTTGCTTTCATCCGTCCCGGTGCTGCAACAAATTCTGTTGATTGTGTGTCATCACAATTTTTTATCTATCATGTGGTGCTACTTCTCTCTCTCTCCCTATCTCTCTCTAATTGATTCTAATCCAAAGTCGACAGTGCCCCAAAACATCTACTTATTAAAGAATGGAAACAAGAAGTTCAAAAATAAAATAATAAGAAGTTCAACTTTTAAAAATAGAGCGCTTCAAAATTTCAAAAAAGGATTAAGAAAATCAGATTAAAAATTCATAAAAAAACACATATATTTTCACGTATCCAAGAGAAGTTCAGATTAATAACTGCCAGAAGTTCATGTACTAAACGTGTGCATTTTGTATTAAAAGGAATAGAAAAGCAAAGTCTAAAAGTTTTTTTGTTATAAGTTCAAGTCCTTTGTCGGAGAAAGTTAAAAAAATTACTATGAGAAAGGTTTGTACAAAAAAATATTGTTTGTGTAACACTGACGAGTGAATGCGAAAATTACAAATGAAAATACGACATAGAAGTTCAACATGAAAAAAACAGGAAGTTCAACTACTACAGTGAATGAATTTCAGATGAAACACTTTTAAATCGTCGTGAGTATGAAAAAACGATCAACACGGGAAAGTTGCGTGTTTAAATCAGCTTTCATATTACTTGCTCAATTCCGGTGAGTGTTCCGGTGAGTGGATGGAGAGCTACGGGCAAAAAAAGCACGGGAAAAACAGAGTAAAGTTCAAGTAGACATGCCGAGAAGTTCACGTTCTTCACCCGGTGCATTTTTGAAGAATCTGTTTTGCGATAAAGGCAGAACAAATGATCTCGCCGTTTTTGAAATTACGTGAAAACAACTAAGAATCAGAGAAAACCATCAACATGAAAAAGTTTCGCATTTTTCTTAGCTTTTTAATGGTATATTATTTGTCCAATGCTTTTTAATAGAAAACTAGGATTTTTATTCCCAAACTAGAAGTTCAAATTAAAAAAATCAGAGAAGACCAAATTAAAAAAGAGGAGCATTTCAAAAGATTTTGTAAAAACAGATTTCCCCTATTCTATAAAAACTAGAAGTTCAAAATAAAATAACGGTGTGGTATCATTGTTTATATAAAAAAGCATTTTCCCCGTTACTAACTAATAAAACTAAGAAGTTCAAATTTAAAAAATGGTGAAGTTTGATGTCTATAAAAAATTCAGATTTTTTACATTATTAAAAGTAAAACCAAGAACTTCAAATTTTTAAAACAAGGAAGTTCAAAAAAACTCGATATTCCTCGTTAATAAAGAATAAAACTATGAAGTTCAAATTAAAATAACTGAGAAGCTCAAAGTTTGTAAAAACCTCACATTCTCGTTACTAAAGAATCAAACTAATAAGTTTGAATTAAAATAAGGGAACAACTAAAAAAGTTTAAAAAGATTTCCCCCATTTTTTCGAAAACTAGGATTTTCCCTGATATTAAAGATTAAACCACGAACTTCCAAAATAGAAAAAGACAAATTTGATATTTATTTTAAAATCAAACACAATTCTTTATTCAACAAAATAAAATATGTGTAGTTCAAATTAAATAACTGAGAAGTTCAAAGTATATAAAACCCTAGGATTTATAAGCTCAAAAAACAAAAAAAACAATGTCATTTTGGGCATTTTTTCCCCAGTACTAAAGATTAGAATTAAGAAGTTCAATTCCAAAAAAAGGATTAGTTAAATATATGTAAAAAACTCAGGTGTCCTAGTCACTAGAGATAAAACCAAGAAGTTCAATTGGAAAAGCGGAAAAGTTTGATATTTATTTGAAAAATTGGACTTTTCCAGTTACTAAAGAGTAAAACCAATTAGTTCAATTCCAAATAACAAAGAATTTCGATGTTTCTAAAAAACCTCCAATTTTCACATTTCTAAAAACACACAATGAAGTTTGAATAAAAAAGGTAGAGCGGTTCGATGTCTATAAAAAACTCAGATATTTTCATGTAATCGAGAGAAGTTCGGATTAATAACTATGAGAAGTTGAAGTTCTACACTATGTGTATTTTGTATGAAAAAAAGAATGAAAAAGCAAAGGCTAAAATATTTGTTTCTAGAAGTTCAAGTGCTCGGCTTGAGAAAGTTCAAAAATTCTTATGAGACAGGTTGAACAAAAATACGTGACAGAAGTTCAAGGTGAAAACAGCGGCATGTTCAACTACTACATGGAATGCGTTTCAGATAAGAATATAAAACTAGAAAACAAAAAGCTTAAAAGGTTTGTTGTAAGAAGTTCACGTGCTCCTCCGTTCATGATTCTGAATTTATATTGCGGGACATCCGACCTCCAATTACATATTTGAAAATGGCGAAAAATGACGTCCGACCATCAATTGCGTGTAATTCAACGTATACACAAAAATGTGACAGAAGTTCATAGTGAAAACAATGAGAAGTTCAAGTACTGCAAGGAATGCATTTCACGTGAGAAAATAAAAGTGTAGAAAAATAAAAGCTTAAAAGGTTTGTTGAAAGAAGTTCAAGTGCTCTGTCCGGAGAAGTTAAAAAATTCTTGCGAGAGAGGTTCACCTTGTATTTCCATGTTTAATTTTTTCAGTATAAAAATTGAATACAATTCTTTACTCAAAAATATAAAAAAGGTGAAGTTCATATGGGAATAACAGAGAAGTTCAGAGTTTATTAAAACCTAGGATTTACCTGTTCAAAAAATAAAAATCACAACGCTATTTTTTGCACTTTTAAAAACAACTCATAAACGAAAAAAATGGTTGCTAGAAGTTCAAGTGCTTGGTGAGGAAAAGTTCAAAAAATTCTTGTGAGACAGGTTCATCGTGTATTTAGATGTCCAAAATACATAAAAAATATGTTGTTTTTCATGTTTTAAAATAATTCTCTCAAACCAGGGAGAAGTTCAAAGTGATAATAAACATAAGTTCACGTACTACATGGTGTGTATTTCATATATGAAAAAAAACAATAAAGTGAAACAGAGTGAAGTTCAAACAGACATGCCCCAGAAGTTCAACTACTTCACACAGTGCAAAAAATAGCACGTCAAAAACAGAGTGAGGTTCAAACAGACATGCCCGTGAATCCAACCACTTCACGCAGTGCGTTTCCATTTGCAATGAAGGCAGAAATCATGATCTCGTCATTTCTTTAATTTACTTCAAAACCACAGGAATATCATCTGTGTAAGTTCAAGTCCTCGATCGAAGAAAGTTAGAAAATATATTGTAAGAGAGGTTTGTACAAAAAGAGTATCATTTGTGTAACACAGACGAAATGGATGAGAAAATGACAAAGGAAAATACGTCACAGAAGTTCAATGTGAAAACAGAACGAAGTTCAACTACTATAGTGAATGAATTTGAGATGAAAAACTTTTGAAATCGTCGCGAGTATGAAAAAATGATCAACACGGGAAAGTTGTGTGTTTACAATAGCTTTACATCGGTATATCACTTGCTCAATTCCAGTGAGTGGATGGAGAGCTACGAGCAGTGGATGAAGAGCTACGAGCAAGAAAAGCACGTGAAAAAATAGAGTGAAGTTCAGGTACACGTGCTGAGAAGTTCAGGTTCTTCACGCGATGCATTTTCGAAGAATCAGTTTCGCGATAGAGGTAGAACGAATGATCTCGCCATTTTCGAAATTACTTGAAAACGGCTAAGAATCAGATAAAACCATCAACATAAAAAAGTTCCCATTTTCCGTAGCTTTTCAATGGTATATTATTTGCCCAATTCCGATAAAGTTTGTAGAAATTACGGCGAAAATACGTTTTCGCCATTTTCGAAACTGACTTAAAACCGTTGGATTGAGTATTGGATTTGAGAACACTTGATGTATGTCTTGCGATGGAATATCTGTGGTGACAATGGGATGTTCTATTGATTAACCTGATGTATGTTTTGGCACTCAAGTGGCGGATTCCCGAGGTGACATTGGGGTAATCTATCCATAGGGGTTGATGCACGTTTTCGTCCTACGTACTCCAGTAGAAACATTGAAGTGATTCTTGTGACATCCTAGTGTTGCTGGATTTTGCCATCATGCTTTTCATCTGCCCTTTTTGCTTTAAAATGGATTTGAGTTAATTCATTTGGACTTGAACTTGGGCATGGTTTTGATTTTCACGCAAGTGACCCCTCGTAACCTCTCTTGATCTCCCATCATCATCAAAATGCTTTGGAATATTTTTCTTATCAAGAAAATATTCATTTTTCTCTTAAAAATGGAGTATTTTCCTTTCCCTTCCAAAGCAACCCCTTTGTTTCATTCTCAGAAAAATCTGAGAAAATTCTCTCACACAATTTAGACAGTGCCTCATCACCCTATGCAAAAATATCATCTGGTCATGTGACCAAATTTTGCTAGGGAAAATCAATTGCTTTCTACCCTCAAAATGCACTTTACATAAGAAGTGTATTATTCCTTAATCTAATGAAGATGATTTTTCTTGAGCTTCATTACCCTCCTAAGAAAACCCTAACCTCAAGAGATTAGCCCTAAACTCCTTCTAGAACCCCTCCATAAACAGTGCACAAGTTTCTGTCCAGAAACTTGCTGCTGAGTTCTTGTTCAATCCGGCCGGCCTCGCAGTGTGCCATCTCGTCTCCTGGACCTAACACTGCACGGAAAACACACTAGACAAGGTTTGGCATTGCCTGGGTGGTTGTTTAGCTTAGTTCGTGTGGTGACCGCATGTGGTCACGGGCGCTGGCACGCGTTCGGTGCGCTCTGCGCTGCGCCCGAGCCCCTGTTCAGCGCGTGCCCGTCTTAGCGCTCGCCGCCGACTGCCGCACCACGCCACCTGTCTCTACGTATCACCCTTGACCCCTCCCTGCCACTCGCTGACACCGGAGCTGCTGCAGCGAGCACGGGCATGACGCAGCCAAGCGCACAATGTGCCCGTGCCACTGTTTCCGCCTGTGCTTGCGCCCTCGATCGAGCCTCCACAGTGGCCGCGTGATCGCTGACCCCTTCTCCACCTCCCTCTACCACTCCTCGTCACCGTGGGCTGCCTTCCAGAGCCCTCCGGCGGAGCCGAGACCTCCGTACCCACTGCCTATAAATAGCGCTCCCCTCCGGCCTCTCCGAGCATTCCAAACCAGTCAGCCATCCTCCACAACATAGTAGAGAAGCCGTAGCCCGGCCGAGCAGGCCTCTGGTCGCCGTCCTCAGCCAGAGCTAGCCGGCGATCCCCTCTGCTGCTCCCCACCTCTCCAGCACTCCTTGAGCCCCATCAACTTCTCCGGTGACTCCCTAGGGATCCGTTGGTGCTCACTGACCCTGCTGGAGCCCCTGGAACCGCCTCCCCTCGTCGTCTTCCTCATCTTCGGCGAACTCCGTCCGCAGCCACCGCAGGAGACACCGTTTCCGAACTGCTCTGGCCATCCCTCGCCAAGCCACGGGTACAGGCAGGTGCGCCAGAACCTCCTCTACCCATCCCTCCCTCTCAGATCGGCCACTGAGCCATTCTCGCCGGAGAGAACTCCGGCGAAGCTCCTCCGTCCCCTGTTTCTCTTCCCCTCCTCTCCAACCCGACAGGCAGGGCCCGCTGTCAGCCTCTCCACTGGCGCCCGAAGCGGTACGAGTGGAGGCGTATTCTCTGAATACGTCTTCGACGACACCCCCCATAGTTTTTCTTTTATTCAAATTTATATTCATTTTGACCAGCAACTTTGACCGGCTCTAACTTTTAAACCATAAGTCTAAATGAATTGATTCTTTTTGCATTAGTTTTGTACTGAAATTCTCTAGCAGCACACCAAATTTGACATAGGTATAAACAGAAGTCTTGACGTAGCTCTAACTTTTAAACCATAAGCATGATCCAACCCTAGGTATAAACAGAAGTGTTGACGTAGCTTACAAGGCCCATATATTGGACTGAATGTAACGACTTTTGACGTAGCTGAGGAAGAGACTAGCAAGAAGTGTACGATGCAAGTGTAATAGTTGTTATTGACAAATGTGCGAGTTTTCTGCTGCCATGAGTCCTGGAATTCAGCAACCAGGTTGATCTGGAGAAGAGCATGTACCTGTGACAGAAAATATAGAAATGATTCAGCTAGGTAAAGGTTACCACAAGCAAGAGGGACAACTGTGTAAAGAAAGTGAAACAAGAAGATGGATATCGGCATATATAAGTAAACATAAATAGAACATGATTTCTGTACATATGGTCCATTTTTTATAAAATAGAAGGGGAACATGAGAAGCAATCAATGCTGAAGAAAGAATGCAAACAACACGAACACAATGGAATCAGACGAAGATTTCCTGTCTGAATGTGTGACGTAGATAGCTTATTTGTTTAGCAACACTATTCACATAAAAGAATTTCTTGGAATAACAACAATTATCATGTAACTACACCCAAGTAATTTAAGATGGAAAGAAGTACCATAAACAAGTACAGCTAGCACATGCAGATGAATAGATTTTGGAAGTATAACCAACTCATACAAGTCGTGTGCATTTAGACCGCAATTTATGGATACTATTTGAAACACATGATGGTTCTAATTCAAACTGAAATAAGCGTCTGGAATATCCAAGCCAACATCGTTGATGTTCACGTGGATTAGAAATACCCATTATACACATCCCAGAGTTTGTTCCACATAAAAACAAAACCTTCTGAAAGGATAGGATCATCTAGGCTCTAGTCATCTCTTATCCGTCCATGATATATTATGACTACTACTAGAACTGTATATACCCTTTGGCAACTTGTAGCCGACAATTACTATCCCTCGTAGATACTACACCGGTTGGTTTTCATGGAAAAAACACTCATACATTCACTGAACATGACTGAGGGAGTCCTGGATTAGGGGGTCTCCGGACAGCCGGTCTATATGCTTTGGCCGGACTGTTAGACTATGAAGATACAGGATTGAAGACTTCGTCTCGTGTCCGGATGGGACTCTACTTGGCGTGGAAGTCAAGCTAGGCAATACGGATATGTATATCTCCTCCTTTGTAACCCACCTTGTGTAACCCTAGCCCTCTCTGGTGTCTATATAAACCGAAGGGTTTTAGTCCGTAGGACAACATATAATCATACCATAGGCTAGCTTCTAGGGTTTAGCCTCTCTGATCTCGTGGTAGATCCACTCTTGTACTACCCATATCATCAATATTAATCAAGCAGGACGTAGGGTTTTACCTCCATCAAGAGGGCCCGAACCTGGGTAAAACTTCGTGTCCCCTGCCTCATGTTACCATCTGCCTAGACGCACAGTTCGGGACCCCCTACACGAGATCCGCAGGTTTTGACACCGACATTGGTGCTTTCAATGAGAGTTCCTCTGTGTCGTCGCCGTTAGGCTTGATGGCTCCTTCTATCATGATTAGCGATGCAGTCCAGGGTGAGAATTTTCTCCCCGGACAGATTTTTGTATTCGGCGGCTTTGCACTGTTGGCCAATTCGCTTGGCCATCTGGAGCAGATTGAAAGCTACGCCCCTGGACATCAGGTCAGGTTTGGCAGATTAAACTACACGGCCGATATCCGCGGAGACTTGATCTTTGATGGATTCGAGCCTCTTCCTTGTGCGTCACGTGGTCATGATGAGTACGATTTAGCTCTACCATCTGAAAGTGTTCAGGAGATCGCACCGGCAGCCGCCCCGACCCTCAATTCGGAGCTAGTTGTGCCGTCCATGGACGGGTGGATGGACCCCGCCACGGAGGCCTTACCCTCATCGGCGATCGAGCCGAACATCGACCTTACTCTGCACGAGAGCCGTGTTGACAAACTGCTGGATCTCTCTCCAGCCACGGACTCCGAACCGCCTGCGCCCGTTCCTAGTGAATCCGATTGGGCTCCGATCATGGAGTTTACCTCCGTGGATATTTTTCAGCACTTGCCCTTTGGCGACATACTGAACTCGTTAAGGTCTCTCTCCTTGTCAGGAGGATCCTGGCCGAACTACGTTCGGCAGGATTGGCATGCGGACGACGAAGAAATTCGCGGCCTGCCCACCACCCACTTAGTAGCCACTATCGATGACTTAACCGACATGCTCGACTTTGATTCCGAAGACATCAACGGTATGGACGACGATGCGGGAGACGAACATGAACCACTGCCCACAGGGCACTGGATAGCCAGCTCATCATACGATATATACATAGTGGATACACCCAAAGAAGGTAATGGCGACGAGACAGCGGAGGATGACCCCTCCAAGAAGCAACCCAAGCGCCGACGTCAGCGGCGCCGCTCTAAGTCTCGCCAAAGCAAAAGTATTGATACCGGCATAGGAGATAATAACACTCCGGATAGTGCCGAAGATGGCAACAATCCCCTCCAGCAAGATTTAGAGCAGGAGGATGGAGGAGCCAGCCCTCCAGAGAGAGCGGCAGATGGAGAGGCGGAGGATGATAATTACATGCCCCCCTCCGAAGACGAGGCAAGCCTCGACGATGACGAATTCGTCGTGCCATAGGATCCCGTCGACCAAGAGTGCTTCAAGTGCCGGCTTATAGCCACGGCAAATAGCCTTAAGAAAAAGCAGCAGCAGCTCCAAGCTGATCAATGTCTGCTAGCTGACAGATGGACTGAAGTCCTCGCAGCCGAGGAATATAAACCCGAGCGCCCCTCCAAGAGTTACCCAAAATGCAGGTTGCTACCCCGACTAGAGGAAGAAGCGTATGACGCGGCTGATCGGCTACCTCGTGGCCGCGATAGAGAGGCATTCCAACCAAATACTCAGCCTGCACCCCGACGCCATTCAAATAAAAAGGCATTGGGAAATATGCCAGACCTGCGAGACGTATTGGAGGACAAGGCAAAACATGCAAGATCGATTTACGGATCACGAGGGCGCGCCACTATGCGAGACGATAAACGTCATGCCGGATACAGTAAAAGTCAATCCGGCCGGGCCAAACACAGCGGGCAACACCCATTCGAGCTGCGTCACGATATAGCCCAATACAGGGGCGCCGCACACCCCCTATGCTTCACAGACAAAGTAATGGATCATCAAATCCTAGAGGGTTTCAAACTCATAAATATTGAATCATACGACGGCACAACAGATCCTGCGGTATGGATCGAGGATTTCCTCCTCCACATCCACAAGGCCCGCGGCGATGACTTACACGCCATCAAATACCTCCCACTAAAGCTCAAAGGACCAGCGCGGCATTGGCTTAATAGCATGCCAGCAGAGTCCATTAGTTGTTGGGAAGATCTGGAGGCCGCATTCCTCGACAACTTTCAGGGCACTTATGTGCGACCACCAGACGCCGATGACTTGAGCCACATAATTCAACAGCCAAAAGAATCGGCCAGGCAATTCTGGACACGGTTCCTAACAAAGAAAAATAAAATCGTCGACAGTCCGGATGCAGAGGCCCTAGTAGCCTTCAAGCATAACATCCGCGATGAGTGGCTTGCCCGGCACCTTAGACAGGAAAAGCCGAAATCTATGGCAGCCCTCACGACACTCATGACCCTCTTTTGTGCGGGAGAAGACAGTTGGCTGGCTCGCAGTAACAACATATCAAAAAAACATGGTACTTAGGATACCAAGGACGGCAATAGCAGGTCACGTCGCAACAAACATAAGCGCCACATTAACAACGATAATACTGAGGATACGGCAGTCAATGCCGGATTCAAAGGCTCTAAACCCGGTCAGCGGAAAAAGCCATTTAAAAGAAGCACTCCGGGCCCGTCCAGTTTGGACCACATACTCGATCGCTCGTGTCAAATACACGGTACCCCTGACAAGCCAGCAAACCACACCAACAGGGAATGCTGGGTGTTCAAGCAGGCCAGCAAGTTAATTGCCGAAGATAAAGATAAAGGGTCACACAACGATGACGAAGAGGAGCCCCGGCAGCCGAACACCGGAGGACAGAAGAGGTTCCCCCCACAAGTGCGGACGGTGAACATGATATACGCAACCCACACCCCCAAGAGGGAGCGGAAGCGTGCGCTCAGGGACGTATATGCGTTGGAGCCAGTCGCCCCAAAGTTCAACCCATGGTCCTCCTGCCCGATCACCTTCAATCGCAGGGACCACCCCACTAGTATCCGTCATGGCGGATTCGCCACACTGGTCTTAGACCCAATCATTGACAGATTTCACCTCACTCGAGTCCTTATGGATGGGGGCAGCTGCCTGAACCTGCTTTAAAGGCGTCATTCCAGGTGCTTAAGTACCCTCAAGGATCCTCAAGGATCAAACCCACAAAAACGACCTTTAAAGGCGTCATTCTAGGTGTAGAGGCCCATTGCACAGGCTCAATTACAATGGAAGTGGTCTTCGGATCCCCGGATAACTTCCGAAGCAAAGAATTAATCTTCGATATAGTCCCGTTCCGCAGTGGCTATCATGCACTGCTCGGGCGAACCACATTTGCGAGATTGAATGCGGTACCACATTATGCATACCTCAAGCTCAAGATGCCAGGACCCCGGGGGGCCATCACAGTTAACGGAAACACAGAGCGCTCTCTCCGCACGGAGGAGCACACTGCAGCCCTCGCAGCAGAAGCGCAAAGCAGCCTCTCAAGGCAATCCACCAGTTTGGCGTGTCAAGACCCGGACACCTTCAAACACGCTTGGAGTAATCGGCAACTAGACCGCCTGGCACGGTCTGAGCTCACATAGCAATGCGGCCCCTGTTGGGGAACATAGCAGAAATTCAAAATTTTCCTACGTATCACCAAGATCTATCTATGGAGAAACCAACAACGAGGGGAAAGAGAGTGCATCTACATACCCTTGTAGATCGCTAAGCGGAAGCGTTCAAGTGAACGGGGTTGATGGAGTCGTACTCGTCGTGATTCAAATCACTGATGACCAAGTGCCGAACGGACGCCACCTCCGCGTTCAACACACGTACAGCCCGGTGACGTCTCCCACGCCTTGATCCAGCAAGGAGAGAGGGAGAGGTTGAGGAAGACTCCATCTAGCAGCAGCACAAGGGCGTGGTGGTGATGGAGGAGCGTGGCAATCCTGCAGGGCTTCGCCAAGCACCACAGAAGAGGAGGGAGAGAGAGATGGAGGGCTGCACCAACGAGAGATCGAATCACGTGTGTTCTGGGCAGCCCAATGCCTCAATATATATAGGGAAGGGGAGGGGCTGCTCCCCCTCTAGGGTTCCCACCCCTAGGGGGGGCGGCAGCCCTAGATGGGGATCAAGGGTGGCGGCCAAGAGGGGGAGAGGAGAGGGAGGCGCACCAATATGGGCCCTAAGGCCCATATCCCCTAGGGTTAGCCCCCTTTCCACCTCTTAGGCGCATGGGCCTTAGTGGGGCTGGTGCCCTTGGCCCATGTAGGCCAAGGAACACTCCCTACAGCCCATGTGCCCCCCCGGGGCAGGTGGCCCCACTTGGTGGCCCCCCGGGACCCTCCCGGTGGTCCCGGTACGTTACCGATAAACCCCGAAACTCTTCCGGTGACCAAAACAGGACTTCCCATATATAAATCTTTACCTCCGGACCATTCCGGAACTCCTCGTGACGTCCGGGATCTCATCCGGGACTCTGAACAACATTCGGTAACCACATACAAACTTCCTTTATAACCCTAGCGTCATCGAACCTTAAGTGTGTAGACCCTACGGGTTCGGGAGACATGCAGACATGACCGAGACGTTCTCCGGTCAATAACCAACAGCGGGATCTGGATACCCATGTTGGCTCCCACATGTTCCACGATGATCTCATCGGATGAACCGAGATGTCAAGGACTTAATCAATCCCGTATATAATTCCCTTTGTCTATCGGTACGATACTTGCCCGAGATTCGATCGTCGGTATCCCGATACCTTGTTCAATCCGGTTACCGGCAAGTCTCTTTACTCGTTCCGTAACACATCATCCCGTGATCAACTCCTTCATCACATTGTGCACATTATGATGATGTCCTACCGAGTGGGCCCAGAGATACCTCTCCGCTTACACGGAGTGACAAATCCCAGTCTCGATTCGTGCCAACCCAACAGACACTTTCGGAGATACCTGTAATCTACCTTTATAGCCACCCAGTTACGTTGTGACGTTTGGCACACCCAAAGCACTCCTACGGTATCCGGGAGTTGCACAATCTCATGGTCTAAGGAAATGATACTTGACATTAGAAAAGCTTTAGCATACGAACTATACGATCTTTGTGCTAGGCTTAGGATTGGGTCTTGTCCATCACATCATTCTCCTAATGATGTGATCCCGTTATCAACGACATCCAATGTCCATGGTCAGGAAACCGTAACCATCTATTGATCAACGAGCTAGTCAACTAGAGGCTTACTAGGGACATGGTGTTGTCTATGTATCCACACATGTATCTGAGTTTCCTATCAATACAATTATAGCATGGATAATAAACGATTATCATGAACAAGGAAATATAATAATAATCAATTTATTATTGCCTCTAGGGCATATTTCCAACAGTCTCCCACTTGCACTAGAGTCAATAATCTAGTTCACATCGCCATGTGATTAACACTCACAGGTCACATCGCCATGTGACTAACACCCAAGAGTTTACTAGGGTCAGTAGTCTAGCTCACATCACTATGTGATTAACACTCAATGAGTTCTAGGTTTGATCATGTTGCTTGTGAGAGAGGTTTTAGACAACGGGTCTGAACCTTTCAGATTCGTGTGCGCCTTACAAATCTCTATGTCATCTCCTAGATGCAGCTATCACGCTCTATTTGGAGCTAATCCAAATAACTGTTCTACTTGGAGCTATTCTAAATTGTTGCTCCATTATATGTATCCGGTATCTCTACTCAGAGCTATCCGGATAGGTGTGCGCTTTACAATTATAGCATGGATAATAAACGATTATCATGAACAAGGAAATATAATAATAATCAATTTATTATTGCCTCTAGGGCATATTTCCAACAGTCTCCCACTTGCACTAGAGTCAATAATCTAGTTCACATCGCCATGTGATTAACACTCACAGGTCACATCGCCATGTGACTAACACCCAAGAGTTTACTAGAGTCAGTAGTCTAGCTCACATCACTATGTGATTAACACTCAATGAGTTCTAGGTTTGATCATGTTGCTTGTGAGAGAGGTTTTAGTCAACGGGTCTGAACCTTTCAGATTCGTGTGCGCTTTACAAATCTCTATGTCATCTCCTAGATGCAGCTATCACGCTCTATTTGGAGCTAATCCAAATAACTGTTCTACTTGGAGCTATTCTAAATTGTTGCTCCATTATATGTATCCGGTATCTCTACTCAGAGCTATCCGGATAGGTGTTAAGCTTGCATCGACGTAACTCTTTACGACGAACTCTTTTACCACCTCCATAATCGAGAAAATTCCTTAGTCCACTAGTTACTAAGGATAACTTTGACCGCTGTCCTGTGATCCATTCTTGGATCACTCTTGTACCCCTTGACTGACTCATGGCAAGGCACACTTCAGGTGCGGTACACAGCATGGCATACCGTATAGAGCCTATGACAAAAGCATAGGGGACGACCTTCGTCCTTCCTCTTTCTTCTGCCGTGGTCGAGTTTTAAGTCTTAACTTCATACCTTACAACTCAGGCAAGAACTCCTTCTTTGACTGATCCATCTTGAACACCTTCAAGATCATGTCAAGGAATGTGCTCATTTGAAAGTACCATTAAGCGTTTTGATCTATCCTTGTAGATCTTGATGCTCAACGTTCAAGTAGCTTAATCCAGGCTTTCCATTGAAAAACACTTTTCAAATAACCCTATATGCTTTCCAGAAATCCTACGTCATTTCCGATCAACAACATGTTAACAACACATACTCATCGGAAATTCTATAGTGCTCCCACTCACTTCTTTGGAAATACAAGTTTCTCATAAACTTTGTATAAACCCAAAATCTTTGATCATCATCAAAGCATACATTCCAACTCCGAGATGCTTACTCTAGTCCTTAGAAGGATTGCTGGAGCTTTGCATACTTATTAGCATCTTTCAGGATTGACAAAACCTTCCGGTTGTATCACATACAACCTTTCCTCAAGAAAATCGTCGAGGAAACAATGTTTTGACATCCTATCTGCAAGATTTCATAAATAAAGCAGCAATCGCTAATATAATTCCAACAGACTCTTAGCATCGCTACGAGTGAGAAAGTCTCATCATAGTCAACTCCTTGAACTTGTCAGAAAACATCTTAACGACAAGTCGAGCTTTCTTAATGGTGACATTTACCATCATTGTCCGTCTTCCTTTTAAAATCCATCTGCACTCAACAGCCTTACGATCATCGAGCTGTTCTTGCCAAAGTCTACACTTTGTTTCCATACATGGATCCTCTCTCGGATTTTATGGCCTCGAGCCATTTATCGGAATCCGGGCCCACCATCGCTTCTCCATAGCTCGTAGGTTCATTGTTGTCTAGCAACATGACTTCCAAGACAGGATTACGTACCACTCTGAAGTAGTACGCATCCTTGTCATCCCACGAGGTTTGGTAGTGACTTGATCTGAAGTTTCATGATCACTATCATAAGCTTCCACTTCAATTGATGTAGGTGCCACAGGTACAACTTCCTGTGCCCTGCTACACACTAGTTGAAGAGACGGTTCAATAACCTCATCAAGTCTCCACCATCCTCCCACTCAATTCTTTCGAGAGAAACTTTTCCTCGAGAAAGGACCCGATTCTAGAAACAATCCCTTATTGCTTTCGAATCCGAGACAGGAGTATACCCAACAGTTTTGGGTGTCCTATGAAGATGCATTTATCCGCTTTGGGTTCGAGCTTATCAGCCTGAAACTTTTCCACATAAGCGTCGCAGCCCCAAACTTTTAAGAAATGACAGCTTAGGTTTCTCTAAACCATAGTTCATACGGTGTCATCTCATCGGAATTATGTGGTGCCCTATTTAAAGTGAATGTGGTTGTCTCTAATGCTTAACCCATAAACTATTGTGGTAATCCGATAAGAGACATCATGGTATGCATCATATCCAATAGGGTGCAGTTATGATGTTCGGACACACCATCACACTATGGTGTTCCAGGCTGTATTAGTTGTGAAACGATTTCCACAATGTCTTAATTCTGTGCCAAACTCGTAATTCAGATAGTCATCTCTATGATCATATCATAGATATTTTATCCTCTTGTCACGACGATCTTTCAACTTCACCCTGAAATTACTTGAACCTTTCAATAATTCAGACTCGTGATTCATCAAGTAAATATACTCAACATCTACTCAAATCATCTGTGAAGTAAGAACATAATGATATCCACTACATGCCTCAGCACTCATTGGACTGCACACATCAAAATGTATTACTTCCAACAATTTGCTTTCTAGTTCCATTTTACTGAAACCGAGGCTTTCAGTCATCTTGCCCATGTGGTATGATTTGCATGCCTCAAGTGATTCAAAATCAAGTGAGTCCAAACAGTCCATTTGCATGGAGTTTCTTCATGCATACACACCAATAGACATGGTTCGCATGTCTCAAACTTTTCAAAAATGAGTGAGTCCAAACATCCATCAACATGGAGCTTCTTCATGCGTTTTATACCGATATGACTTACGTGGCTGTGCCACAAGTAGGTGGTACTATCATTACTATCTTTTGGCATGAACATGTGTATCACTACGATCGAGATTCAATAAACCATTCATTTTACGTGTAAGACCATTGAAGGTATTATTCAAATAAACAGAGTAACCATTATTCTCCTTAAATGAATAACCGTATTGCGATAGACATAATCCAATCATGTCTATGCTCAATACAAACACCAATCTCGATGGTAGAAGGAGCGTACGATATTTGATTATATCAACATTGGAAACACTTCCAACACATATCATCAGCTCACCTTTAGCTAGTCTCCGTTTATTCCGTAGCTTTTATTTCGAGTTACTAACACTTAGCAACCGAACCGGTATCTAATACCCTGGTGCTACTAGGAGTACTAGTAAAGTACACATCAACACAATGTATATCCAATATACTTCTATCGACCTTGCTAGCCTTCTAATCTACCAAGTATCTAGGGTAATTCTGCTCCAGTGGTTGTTCCCCTTATTACAGAAGCACTTAGTCTCGGGTTTGGGTTCAACCTTGGGTTTCTTCACTAGAGTAGCAGCTGAATTGCCATGTCATGAAGTATCCCTTCTTGCCCTTGCCCTTCTTGAAACTTAGTGGTTTCACCAACCATCAACAATTGATGCTCCTTCTTGATTTCTACTTTCGCGGTGTCAAACATCATGAATATCTCAAGGATCATCATATATGTCCCTGATATATCATAGTTCATCACGAAGCTCTAGCAGTTTGGTGGTAATGACTTCGGAGAAACATCACTATCTCATCTGGAAGATCAACTCCCACCTGATTCAAGCGATTGTTGTACTCAGACAATCTGAGCACAAGCTCAACAATTGAGCTTTTCTCCCTTAGTTTGCAGGCTAAGAAAATAGTCGGAGGTCTTGTACCTCTTGACGTGGGCACGGTCCTGAAATTCCAATTTCAGACCTCGAAACATCTCATATGTTTCGCGACGTTTCAAAATGTCTTCGGTGCCTCAATTCTAAACCGTTTAACTGAACTATCACGTAGTTATCAAAATGTGTATGTCAGATGTTCGCAACATCCACAGACAACGTTCGAGGTTCAGCACACTGAGCGTTGCATTAAGGACATAAGCCTTCTAAGAAGCAATGAGGACAATCCTCAGTTCACGGACCTAGCCCGCATAATTGCTACTATCAACTTTCAACTAATTTTTCTCTAGGAACATATCTAAACAGTAGAACTAAAGCGCGAGCTACGACATAATTTGCAAAATCCTTTTGACTATGTTCAGGATAATTAAGTTCATCTTATGAACTCCCACTTAGATAGACATCCCTCTAGTAATCTAAGTGATTACATGATCCGGGTCAACTAGGCCGTGTCCGATCATCACGTGAGACGGACTAGCCAACGTCGGTGAACATCTTCATGTTGATCGTATCTTCTATACGACTCATGCTCGACCTTTCGGTCTTCTGTGTTCCGAGGCCATGTCTGTACATGCTAGGCTCGTCAAGTTAACCCTAAGTGTTTTGCGTGTGTAAATCTGTCTTACACCCGTTGTATGTGAACGTTAGAATCTAACACCCGATCATCACGTGGTGCTTCGAAACACGAACTGTCGCAACGGTGCACAGTTAGGGGAGAACACTTCTTGAAATTGTTGTAAGGGATCATCTTATTTACTACCGTCGTTCTAAGCAAATAAGATGTATAAACATGATAAACATCACATGCAATCAAATAGTGACATGATATGGCCAATATCATATTGCTCCTTTGATCTCCATCTTGGGGCTCCATGATCATCTCGTCACCGGCATGACACCATGATCTCCATCATCGTGTCTTCTTGAAGTTGTCACGTCATCTATTACTTCTACTACTACAGCTAACGGTTAGCAATAAAGTAAAGTAATTACATGACGTTTATGTTGACACGCAGGTCATAAATAAATTAAGACAACTCCTATGGCTTCTGCCGGTTGTCATACTCATCGACATGCAAGTCGTGATTCCTATTACAAGAACATGATCAATCTCATACATCACATATATAATTCATCACATCCTTTTGGCCATATCACATCACATAGCATACCCTGCAAAAACAAGTTAGACGTCCTCTAGTTGTTGTTTGCATGTTTTACGTGGCTGCTATGGGTTTCTAGCAAGAACGTTTCTTACCTACGCAAAGACCACAACGTGATATGCCAATTGCTATTTACCCTTCATAAGGACCCTTTTCATCGAATCCGATCCGACTAAAGTGGGAGAGACAGACACCCACTAGCCACCTTATGCAACTAGTGCATGTCAGTCGGTGGAACCAGTCTCACGTAAGAGTACGTGTAAGGTCGGTCCGGGCCGCTTCATCCCACGATGCCGCAGAATCAAGATAAGACTAGTAACGGCAAGCATATTGAACAAAATCAACGCCCACAACTACTTTGTGTTCTACTCGTGCATAGAATCTACGCAATAGACCTAGCTCATGATGCCACTGTCGGGGAACGTAGCAGAAATTCAAAATTTTCCAACGTATCACCAAGATCTATCTATGGAGAAACCAGCAACGAGGGGAAAGAGAGTGCATCTACATACCCTTGTAGATCGCTAAGCGGAAGCGTTCAAGTGAACGGGGTTGATGGAGTCGTACTCGTCGTGATTCAAATCACCGATGACCAAGTGCCGAACGGACGGCACCTCCGCGTTCAACACACGTACAGCCCGGTGACGTCTCCCACGCCATGATCCAGCAAGGAGAGAGGGAGAGGTTGAGGAAGACTCCATCCAGCAGCAGCACAACGGCGTGGTGGTGATGGAGGAGCGTGGCAATCCTGCAGGGCTTCGCCAAGCACCACAGAAGAGGAGGGAGAGAGAGATGCAGGGCTGCACCAACGAGAGATCGAATCACGTGTGTTCTGGGCAGCCCAATGCCTCAATATATATAGGGAAGGGGAGGGGCTGCGCCCCCTCTAGGGTTCCCACCCCTAGGGGGGCGGCAGCCCTAGATGGGGATCAAGGGTGGCGGCCAAGAGGGGGAGAGGAGAGGGAGGCGCACCAATATGGGCCCTAAGGCCCATATCCCCTAGGGTTAGCCCCCTTTCCACCTCTTAGGCGCATGGGCCTTAGTGGGGCTGGTGCCCTTGGCCCATGTAGGCCAAGGAACACTCCCTACAGCCCATGTGGCCCCCCGGGGCAGGTGGCCCCACTTGGTGGACCCCCGAGACCCTCCCGGTGGTCCCGGTACGTTACCGATAAACCCCGAAACTCTTCCAGTGACCAAAACAGGACTTCCCATATATAAATCTTTACCTCCGGACCATTCCGGAACTCCTCGTGACGTCCGGGATCTCATCCGGGACTCTGAACAACATTCGGTAACCACATACAAACTTCCTTTATAACCCTAGCGTCATCGAACCTTAAGTGTGTAGACCCTACGGGTTCGGGAGACATGGAGACATGACCGAGACGTTCTCCGGTCAATAACCAACAGCGGGATCTGGATACCCATGTTGGCTCCCACATGTTCCACGATGATCTCATCGGATGAACCACGATGTCAAGGACTTAATCAATCCCGTATATAATTCCCTTTGTCTATCGGTACGATACTTGCCCGAGATTCGATCGTCGGTATCCCGATACCTTGTTCAATCTCGTTACCGGCAAGTCTCTTTACTCGTTCTGTAACACATCATCCCGTGATCAACTCCTTGATCACATTGTGCACATTATGATGATGTCCTACCGAGTGGGCCCAGAGATACCTCTCCGCTTACACGGAGTGACAAATCCCAGTCTCGATTCGTGCCAACCCAACAGACACTTTCGGAGATACCTGTAATGTACCTTTATAGCCACCCAGTTATGTTGTGACGTTTGGCACACCCAAAGCACTCCTACGGTATCCGGGAGTTGCACAATCTCATGGTCTAAGGAAATGATACTTGACATTAGAAAAGCTTTAGCATACGAACTATACGATCTTTGTGCTAGGCTTAGGATTGGGTCTTGTCCATCACATCATTCTCCTAATGATGTGATCCCGTTATCAACGACATCCAATGTCCATGGTCAGGAAACCGTAACCATCTATTGATCAACGAGCTAGTCAACTAGAGGCTTACTAGGGACATGGTGTTGTCTATGTATCCACACATGTATCTGAGTTTCCTATCAATACAATTATAGCATGGATAATAAACGATTATCATGAACAAGGAAATATAATAATAATCAATTTATTATTGCCTCTAGGGCATATTTCCAACAGCCCCCACCCCGGCCCAAGCCAAACGGCGAAATTCGTGACACGCGTACATAATTACGCATTAAAAATACCATGGGCACAGGCGGGGAGGGGGCACAACTACGGCACACCCCAATACGTGGCTTAAACCGCACTAGGGGCTTCCCGCTTTGTTATTTTTCTCTTTCAGGACTTTAATCTCTGGAAACCCTGTCCGGCAGCATGATTGCCGAACACATGATGCAGCAACCAAGGAGGCAGAAAGCTACGCCACACCAGAAAACAACTAGGTGGATTACGATAACGAGTAATATTTGCTTTAATACTATTCCTCAGCTTGCCCTTGGAAGGGACATAGTCCTACTTTTTGCTTATCGCACTATCTGTATCATTCTGCTTTAACGCACCTTTTTGAATAAACAATGCATAACATTAAGACTATTATTGCATTCTTCCTTTATATGTATGTGTGTTCATTAATGATGCCTTGCAACCATACACTTTGGTACGGCCAATACACCAGGGGCTTAAGTACCCCACAATGCGGTGTCTGAAGTCCGAACACTTTCACAAGTGAGGCACCCCGAACTTATAGCATTATATGCATCAGCTCCGAATCATGTCTTTGGTCAAATGTTGGGTTTGCCCGGCTCCTATGTTTTGGTACCTTACGTTCCGCTCTATCGGCTAAGGTAGCGCTAGGAGAACTACTGCGATTGTGCCCCGGTTCTGCTGGGCTAGGCACCTCAGTAGAGAAAGCTAAAACTGACTGTCATGATAAAGCGGGAGACTAGTTGCTGATCGGCGAGGTTTCGAGTCCCTAAAGACTCATGCCACCTAGAGCGAGGAGCCGGTCCTGTCCGGCTTAAAGGCGTGTATCGCGCCCCAAATTCGGCCTTCCGAATACCAGGGGCTTCGCTGAAATTTAAAATTATAGAATTCTATGGCTAAGTGAGAGTGATAAAGCATTATTAGTCCGGTTGCCTTGTTCGCTGTGCTAAGCACCTCCCTCGAAGGACCCAAAAATGGGAACAAGAGTGCTCGGGTTTATCCCGAACACCCCAGCACTTGCGGCATGGGGGCAGAAGCCGAGGACTAGCCATCTCTCAGATTGGATAAACAGCCAAACAGAAGGTAATATTTTAAATTCAAACAAGCGTTGCATAGTGCATATGAAACAAGTTTTCATCTTACAGGATCACACGAGCAAGTTTACTTAAATATTACATCCTTTGAACATTCGTCCGCTACAAGACGGGCACCCTTCAGGACACCCTCATAATAAATTTCGGGGGTGCGATGCTCCTTGCCCTGCGGCGGTCCTTCCTTGATCAGCTTCACGGCGTCTAGCTTGGCCCATTGCACCTTACACGGGCGAAAGCCCGGCGTGCACCTTCGATGCAGACGGACCGCTTGACGACTTCCAGTCGTGGGCAGGCATCCACAAGCCGCCTCACCAGGCCGAAGTAGCTGTTCGGAAGGGCGTCGCCAGGCCACAGCCGGACTATAAAGCCCTTCATGGCCTGTTCGGCCGCCTTGTGTAGCTCGACCAGCTGCTTCAGCTGGTCGCTCATAGGCACCGGGTGTTCGCTCCCAGGATACTGAGACCAGAACTGCTTCTCCGTTGAGCTTCCCTCCTCGGCCTGGTAAAACTGTGCGGCATCCGACACGCTACGGGGCAAATCTGCGAATGCTCCTGGAGAGCTCCGGATTCGGGTAAGTAATAGGTAATTTACTTTCACATGCTTGCTTTGCATATAGAATGCCTTACCCGCCGCTATTTTCTTCATCGCGTCAATCTCCTGAAGGGCCTTTTGGGCTTCGGCCTTGGCACTCTTTGCGCTCTCGATGGCCGCGGCAAGCTCAGACTCTCACGTCTTCGAGTGAAGCTCCAACGCCTCGTGCTTCGTCACGAGAGCCTGGAGCTCTTGCTGCACCTTGCCCACCCGAGCCTCTTGCCTTTCCCGCTCGGTGCGCTCCTTCGCCGCTTTATCTTCGGCCTTGGACAGCGCTTGCTTTAGGGTCGCCACTTCAGTCGTGGCCCCTGGCAAATATACGATGATCCTGTCATTTTGCAATCGTGTCTTCTTTTATATATACATATCTATAGACAGTGTATTACTTACCCTTGTTCTCCTCGAGCTGCCTCTTGGCAAGGCCGAGCTCTTTCTTGGACCCCTCAAGGTCCTGCTTCAGTGTGGCGACCTCCGCAGTCAGTGGGGCTGAGGCCAGCAGCGAAGCCTGCATACGCATATTGACATACTTATATTAGACTCCTGCGATATTATTTGATCCTCTGTTCGGCTTTTCTTTATGAACACCGAACAGAGCATCAGGGGCTACTATCTATGCGGTAATATTTTTCCTATATTTTAAATACTTACCTCAAAGCCTGTTAGAAGGCTGGCACAAGCTTCAGTCAGTCCGCCTTGGGCGGACTGAACCTTCTAGACCACCGCACTCATAATAGTACGGTGCTCCTCGTCGATGGAAGCGCTGCGAAGCGCTTCCAGCAGATTGTCCGGCGCCTCTGGATGGACAGAGGTCACAGGCACAGGTGTCTTGCCCCTCTTGGAAGGAGGCCGCCTGCCCGAGTCCGAAACCACTGGAGGATCCAGCGCGGTGTTCGGCTGAGGGCCGAACTCGGAGCCTTTAGGGGCCTTGTCCCCTCTGCTCCCGGAGTCCAGAAGTTTGCCTTGAGGCGCCTCCGGGGCTGTCTCCCCTCGACCCGGTGCCTCTTGAGACAATACCTCGGCGTCGTCCGCAGGGCAAGGGGAGGTGGCGGTCGGAAGTGGATCGCTATCCATATCCTACGAGCCCAGGGAGCCGTCCGATGATACATCGATACGGGCTCGTGGCGGCCTGCATAATCATGTTCGGCGTTATGGAAAGCAGTTCGGCAAAGGAATGCTATGAGTTACTCTGGTATCCGAATACTTACGACCTCCCTAGGGGCTTGGCCCTGGGCAGCCACTCGTCTTCGCCTTCGACGGCGGCGGTGGAACTGTCCGGAAGGAGAGTCCTTCCCTTCTTGTACCCTTCACCCCCCCCCCCCAAGTTGGGGCGGCCTTCCTTTTCTTGTCTCCCCTGCCTGGAGGGGGAGCATCTTCTTCTTCCTCCCCGTCTTCTGGGGAGGAGTATGCCACAGAGTCATCGGACAATGAGTCCGATAACACTTGGCGTCGGCAACTCTTTCGGGTTCCCTTGGCCTTCTTGGTCTTCTCTGGCACCTTGTAACGAGCCGGAGTCAGCATCTCTGTCAGGAGAGCGTTTGCTGGGCCTTTGGGCAAGGGAGCCGGACAGTTGATCTGTACGGCCATTTCCTGCCAGTCCTGTCAAAGGAACGGGAGCTTAGATCCCGCATAGAGTCAAACTATGAAAAACAAGTATCTTGTAAGAGGTAAAACAGCTTACCGCGCTGGCTTGGCGCTTCGCGCAGAATCCGTGATCCTCGGTAGTAGGAGGAGGAACCTTGGCGCCCTTGAATAGCACCTTCCAGGAATCCTCGTGTGTTGTATCGAAGAGCCTGTTCAGAGTTTGGTGCTGGGCCGGGTCGAACTCCCACAAGTTGAAGGCCCGTTGTTGACACCGAAGGATCCGACGGATGAGCATGACCTGGACTACGTTGACGAGTTTGAGCTTCTTGTTCACCATGTTCTGAATACATGTTTGGAGTCCGGTCAGCTCTACCAAACTACCCCAGGACAGTCCCTTCTCTTTCCAGGAGGTGAGCCGCGTGGGGATGATAGATCGGAACTCGGGGGCCGCTGCCCATGCAGGGTCGAGCGGCTCGGTGATGTAAAACCACCCCGATTGCCACCCCTTTATGGTCTCCACGAAGGAGCCCTCGAGCCATGTAACGTTGGGCATCTTGCCCACCATGGTGCCTCCGCACTCCGCCTGGTGGCCGCCCACTACCTTCGGCTTGACATTGAAGGTCTTTAGCCATAAGCCGAAGTGGGGCTTGATGCGGAGGAAGGCCTTGCACACGACGATAAACGCCGAGATGTTGAGGATGAAGTTCGTGGCCAGATCGTGGAAATCCAGGCCATAGTAGAACATGAACCCCCGGACGAATGGGTGGAGAGGGAATCCCAGTCCGCGGAGGAACACTACCCTCTCATGGGGCCTGGGGATGGGGATGAGCTGCCCCTCATCTGGGAGCCGGTGCGCGATGTCGTCGGGCAGATATCCGGCTCTCCTCAGCTTCTTGATGTGTCCCTCCGTGATGGAGGAGACCATCCACCTGCCTCCCGCTCTGGACATGGTTGGAGAAGATTGAGGTGGGAAGTGCGGACTTGGGCGCTGGAGCTCGAGTGTGCGAAAATGGATGAGCAGAGGAGGAAGAAGGCGTGGATGAAAAGGTGAATCCTTATCCCTTTATATGGGCGGACGAAACTAAGGGTCCCCACTAGCCTGGTAAAACTCGCTTATCCCCCAAGCGCCGTAATCGATGGCGCGGTTGCGTTACCCACACCCATATTGATGAGAATCCCGTGATAAGGGGACACGGTCTCTGCTTTGACAAGACGTGTGAAAAAACTACCTCGCGTTATGTGCGGGGCTGGTTAAAGGAAATGGTTCGAATAATCACCGGGCCATGACATAATGTCGTGTTGCCAAAACAAGTCAGCAAATTGGATTTGTGGAAATATTATTCTCTCTACGGTGGTATGTGGAACTTATTTTGCAGGGTCGGACACTATCCTTGCATTCAAATTCTTCAGTGGTGTATTTGGAGGAGGAACCCGCCTTGCAATGCCGAAGACAATACTGCGCGCCGGACTCATCATTGTTGAAGCCTGGTTCAGGGGCTACTGAGGGAGTCCTGGATTAGGGGGTCTCCGGACAGCCGGTCTATATCCTTTGGCCGGACTGTTAGACTATGAAGATACAGGATGGAAGACTTCGTCTCATGTCCGAATGGGACTCTACTTGGCGTGGAAGGCAAGCTTGGAAATACGGATATGTATATCTCCTCCTTTGTAACCGACCTTGTGTAACCCTAGCCCTCTCCGGCGTCTATATAAACCGGAGGGTTTTAGTCCGTAGGACAACATACAATCATACCATAGGCTAGCTTCTAGGGTTTACCCTCTCTGATCTCGTGTTAGATCCACTCTTGTACTACCCATATCATCAATATTAATCAAGCAGGACGTAGGGTTTTACCTCCATCAAGAGGGCCCGAACCTGGGTAAAACTTCGTGTCCCCTGCCTCTTGTTACCATCCGCCTAGACGCACAGTTCGGGACCTCCTACCCGAGATCCGCCGGTTTTGACACTGACAATGACCAACTCATATGTCAATTTCGAAACAGGAGAAGTGATTAACAACTCAGAGAAGTAGCAGAAATTATATGCTAAGCTGCTAAGCTGGCGTAGCTGGGATGTTGTAGCGACTGCGAAAGCCATCGATAGCTCTGGCCACGGACTTTGCCATCTCAGGTAAGGTCACCTTGCACACTGACCAGTTATTTGCCAACCAAGTTAGTAAAGTTGAAGATTGAAGTGCAGCAAATTTCAGATAGTAGATGCCTCTCCTCGCTTCTGTACAACGAGACGTAGACGACTGCACCTCTGTCATTAACTTCTTGTATGATGCCTGCAAGGAATCTACACGAAATTCAGATACACCTACGACCAGCACTCGATCAAACATGGATCGAATTGAAGGACAAATGTACCTTCATCTCCTCGGCTTGCTGGGAGACCTTGTCGACCATCTTCTTATGCTCCTTCTCGGCCTCGTCCGCCATTTGCACACAGCTCTGTGCCTGCATCTGAAGTGAAGAGCACACATGGAAGGGGATGAAGGAAATATGCCCTAGAGGCAATAATAAAGTTATTATTTATTTCCTTATATCATGATAAATGTTTATTATTCATGCTAGAATTGTATTAACCGGAAACATGATACATGTGTGAATACATAGACAAACAGAGTGTCACTAGTATGCCTCTACTTGACTAGCTCGTTGATGAAAGATGGTTATGTTTCCTAGCCATAGACATGAGTTGTCATTTGATTAACGGGATCACATCATTAGGAGAATGATGTGATTGACTTGACCCATTTCGTTAGCTTAGCACTTGATCGTTTAGTATATTGCTATTTGCTTTCTTCATGACTTATACATGTTCCCATGACTATGAGATTATGCAACTCCCGTCTACCAGAAGAACACTTTGTGTGCCACCAAACGTCACAACGTAACTGGGTGATTATAAAGGTGCTCTACAGGTGTCTCCGAAGGTACTTGTTGAGTTGGCGTACTTTGAGATTAGGATTTGTCACTCCGATTGTCGGAGAGGTATCTCTGGGCCCACTCAGTAATGCACATCACTATAAGCCTTGCAAGCATTGTACCTAATGAGTTAGTTGCGGAATGATGTATTACGGAACGAGTAAAGAGACTTGTCGGTAACGAGATTGAACTAGGTATTGAGATACCGATGAACGAATCTCGGGCAAGGAACATACCGATGAGAAAGGGAACAATGTATGTTGTTATGCGGTTTGACCGATAACGATCTTCGTAGAATATGTGGAAGCCAATATGAGCATCCAGGTTCCGCTATTGGTTATTGACCGGAGACGTGTCTCGGTCATTTCTATGGAGTTCTCGAACCCGTATGGTCCACACACTTAAAGTTCGGTGAGGATAGGTATTATGAGTTTTTTTGATGTACCGAAGGTATTTCGGAGTCCCGGATATTATCACGAACATGACGAGGAGTCTCGGAATGGTCGAGATGTAAAGATCGATATATTGGACGAATATGTTCGGACATCAGAAAAGTTCCGGAAGGTTTCGGACATATACAGGAGTGCCGTGGGGTTACCGGAACCCCCCGGGGGCTTAATGGGCCTACATGGGCCTTAGTGGAAATAGAGGGCAGCAAGGGGAATGTGGGGCGCCCCCCCCCCCCAAGGCCCAAACCGAATAGTTTAGGGCAAAGGGGCCCGGCCCCCTCTTTCCTTCTCCTCCTCTCCCTTTCCTTCCCCCTCTCCTACTCCTACTAGGAAAAGGAGGAGTCCTACTCCTAGTGGGAGTAGGACTCCCCCTCTTGGTGCGCCTCTCCCTGGCCGGCCGCCTCCTCCCCCTTGCTCCTTTATATACGGGGGCAGGGGGCACCCCATAGACACAACAATTGATCATTGATCTCTAACGATTGCCCAGCTCGGCGAACAAGCGAACCAATCGCCCCCCCCCCCCCCCCCGCTCAAGGTGTCTAGCGATATCGTCGCTAACGATTCGAGGATGGTGCCCGGTTATAACAATATTGAAGATTACCTGCCCGACGATGTACATTATGTATTCTTGTAGGTGGAAGAACACAGATACGAGTACGGGAAGCCTCTCGTCAAAGATGAAAGATCTCTAACAACGATGATGCTAAGATTCCATGATTGGTACATGAAAACCTGCAGAGAGTCTGGGGGGAGGAATACTTTGACGCTGAGAGTTAAAGAGGCCATGACCTCGTTGGAACTGATCTGTTGAATGTTCCATTTGAGGAGTTCTTCCAGTTTTTCAATCAGAGGGCCCTCGATAAATTAACGGTCACTTTCTACTGTATGTAAGTACTACTTCTGTCATTAAGTCTCTATATATAGGTCAGCTCTTTCATTGCATGTATTTATAATTATCCTCACTATTTTATGCAGATTGAAGATCGCCAAATTGAAGAAAAGACAAATCGGTGATATTGGGTTCATTAACCCAAATATCATAGATGCATATTCGGTTGAATTTCAGAAAAAAAAGATACCAAGGCCAACTTGCTACGATCATCGGTATTAAATCAAAACAATGCTATAATACTCTTTCCTTACAACTTCAAGTGAGTGTTACTTTCTTGTGCATATTCGGTTTCCCTTATTAGTCGAGGTTATAGTAATGTAATTGATGAGTTATGCATGTGTGCGCAGGTTCCACTATATTCTCCTAGAGATTAAGCTTGAGCAGGGACTAGTAACCGTCTTAGACTCGAGACAAAAAGATCCCAAGGAGTATGCGGACATGATTGAAATTCTCGAGAAGTAAGTTAAATCGATCATTATCGCACCATATCGGCAACTTTGTTCACTTCCTGATATCAAGTAATTGTTTTCTTTGTCTGGCAGTGTTTGGAAAAAATTCACCTCAAAAGCTCCGGGACTGCCGAAGAAGCTGGAATTTAAACACCCGAAAGTAAGTACTACTAGCATGTTCCGCGCATCTCCTAGTGATTCGAGTGCTAGTTTCATCAATACCATTTAGCATGCTTGCTTATCAGTTTGATTGACCTCTATTTCTTGTAAAGTGGTTGTCGTAGGAAGCCGGGAATAATTACTGTGGATACTACATTTGCGAGTCCATCCGCCACACGACCTATGAGCGGGGCTACACTAAAAAACAATATGAAGGGCGTAAGCAATAATATTCATAATTTAACTTTATTACCATCTTTTGTGTTGAGTTTCATTCATTCATATATATGTATTGACCCCTTCTTCAAATTAGATGTTTCGGATGCGGGATGAACTCCTAGCACCAGATCGCATGCGAGGAATTCAGGAGGAATTGGCGGCATTCTTTCTTAACCACGTGATCGATAAAGACGGAGAATACTATGTGGACCCTGTGTTCATATATAATTAGGGTATTATATTGTAAGAGATCTTATATTGTATATATGTAGCTAGTAGCGTCGGATAGATATACGAAAACTTGTTGTTCGACCAATCTCTTGGAGAATGAGAGGTCGATGTCACTTCTCTCTGTGTGCATATGTTCATGACGATCTTCTGTTTCCTTCATTTGTTCTTACTAGCTAGTGTGTCGAGTGCTCTCTATATGTATAGTACGTAGCGTCGACCAAGCATGGAGATAATAGAGGACACTTCTCTCTATTAATTAATTAGCTACCTAACACAATATATGAAACACCTTAATTAACCATACAAAACCCTCAACACCCCCCCTTTAGAAAAAAACAAAAACCCTAGCCCCTGAACAGTTGACGCGTGGACGCCTATTGGTCCCGGTTGGTGCCACCAACTGGGACCAAAGGGCCTCCTGCCTGGGCTCGCCGCACCGGCCACGTGGAGGCCCATCTGTCCCGGTTCGTGTAACAACCGGGACTAAAGGCCTAGGGCTTTAGTAACGGCCCTTTAGTCCTGGTTCGGAAACCGGGACAAATGGCCCTTTTTCTACTAGTGACCCTACAGCAGGAATACCCCATGTGTGTGCGGCAAGGAAGGCACCATAGGAAAGCACCAAAATAAAACATACAACTCAAACCAATCAAGATCATCAATCATCGCAAAGGACAAAAGAAATCTAGTAAAACATCGTAGGATGGCAACACATCATTGGATAATAGTATGTGGCATAAAGGACCATGTTTAACTAGGGGATTACAGAGGGATGCAGGAGAGTGGACCGCCAAAAAGAGATGAGGGAGGTGATGAAGATGGTGATGTTGATGAAGACGATCACCGCAGAGATGGTTCCCCCGGCGGCCCACCGGTGCCACCTAGAGAGAGGGGAAGAGAAGGTCCCCCTCCGTCTTTCTCTTCAATGGCCTCCCCTAGATGGGGACAGGTTCTCCCTCTGGTCCTTGCCCTCCATGGTGCCCGGAGGGGCGAGAGCCCCTCTAAGATTGGACCCATCTTTGTTTCTCTTCTGTTTCGTCACCCTGTTTCTAGCGGAAAACCGTTTCTTATATGACCGGAGATCCGTAACTCCAATTGGACTGAAATTTTGAGAGGATTTTTATCTGGAAATTATATTTCTTGCAATGAAAGAAGGGCATGAACCGACCTATAACGTGCCCACAGGGCAGGGGGCGCGACCAGGGGTAGGTCGGGTCCTAGTGCCTTGTGGGGCTCTTGAGCTCCATCTTGCGTTGATTCTTCCTCCCAAAAATCACATATATTGCAAAATAAATCTCTGTAAAAATTTATCGCGTTTGGAATTCGTTTGGTATGGTCTTTCTGCAAAACAAAACATATGCGAAAAACAGAAACTGACACTGGGCACTGGATCAATAAGTTAGTCCATAAAAATAATATAAAAGTGCACCAAAACCATATAAAACTCATGTATATATAGCATGAATACTTCATAAATTATAGACATGTTCAAGACGTATCAACATCCCCAAGCTTAATTCCTACTCGTCCTCGAGTAGGTAAATGATAAAAGAAATAATTTATGAAGTCTGAATACTAGCATAGTTCATAAGTTTGATCACTGAGAATTTCAAAGACTTTTTCTAGCATCATTATCTATCATGAATAGTGGCTCTTCTCATAATACTTCTCATGATCAAGTAGCAACCTATTCACATGCTAAAGTATAGACCATAAACTTTGTTCAAAACCAAAAAACTATGTTCTTAGTCATCAAACAATTACAATTCATTTTATTTGGAGGAAGGTTCTATGTAAAACCTTTGTTTTAGCAAAGTCCACATACTCAAATATCATTTAGTCTTCCATAATTGCTGACACTTAAAGCATATTTTTTAGGACAAATCATTTCAGCACATAGGAAGATAGGGGCTTAATGTTTCACCTCCCAACTTGTTTATCTTAGGGATAATGTCAACAATAATAACTCATGATCACCTATATTGAACTAGATATATGTGCCTAGATCATTCCCTACCACAAGATGCTTGCCCACTAGAGAATAAATAGAGCGGAAAAGGGAAGACATTACTGACTCTTGCATAAAACTAAATACAGAAAAGTAAAAGATGGGCCCTTCGTGGAGGGAAGCTGAGGTTGTCATTTGCTTTTTTTGGATGTGCAAGCTCTAAATGGAAAGGAACATCACTTTATATTGCCCTTTGTGATAGCAACTTTATTATGTAGTCCGTCGCTTTTATTTCTTCACCATCGAAAGTTCATACAAAGCTTATTTTCCCTTCTAATAAAAGATCATACATATTTAGGAGCAATTTTTTTTTGTTTTTTGCACCGTTGACAACTTACTTGAAGGATCTTATTCATTCCATTGGAAGATATGGTGGACTCTCATGACAAGAAACTAGGTTTAAAAGTTTTTGGATGCACAAGTAGTATCTCTACTAAGTATGATTTTTTGCTAGCGAAATATCCTAAGCAAGCACCACATGTTAGAGGATCCATGACAATATAACTTCTCTATGAATATAAACAAGCATAACCCATTACGTTGTGTTCCTTGTCCAACGTCAACTACTTGATCAAGCTTGAAAATAAATATTGGGGGCTGACAATCAGAGAAGATGTCCAAGATAGTGTATTTATATGTGAAATTCTCTTCCTTTTATATTCATTCATGAATTGTTCAAGTGACCAATGTTGTGTTGGGTAACTTTCAGTAAATTTTACCAATTAGACTTTTTATATGTGAAGTCATCACTCCCCATGGGACATGAATATGAAGCATATATAATTTCAACTTTATGATATTCAATTCTTTCAATAATTTACACTTAGGATATAAGTGAAGTGAAGAACAAGAGTGAATTTAGTCTTAGGATGTAAGTGAAGATCAATGAGTAGTCAAACAATTAAGTAGCCATGTAAGGACTCTCTCCAGATAAATATTTCAGAACCAAGTATTTTATTTAAATATCAAACAAAATAAAATGACATTTCAAGAATAGCACATATCATGCGAAGAAGCAAAAACTTAGGCTCAACCGAGACTAACCGATAGTTGTTGATGAATAAAGGTGGGATGCCTACCGGGGCATCCCCAAGCTTAGATGTGTGAGACTTCTTGGAATATTAACTAGGGACACCTTGGGAATCCCCAATCTTGAGCTCCGTGTCTCCTTAATTCCTCTCATCTCACAGTTTCCCTATTTCTTAAAACCTTCATCCACACAAAACTCAATAAGAACTCGTGAGATAATTTAGTATAAATCAATGCAAAACCTTATAATTCTCTACTATAAAAAATTACTAAAATTATATTTGCACATTGCATACTAAATGCATCTTCATATTTAATACTCATATCCCTTTATAGAAACATTAGACAAGCAACTAAATGCAAACAATGCAAGAATAACATCAATCTGTCTAAAAAGAACAGTATGTAAAGGATGAAGAAGTACCCATACTTATTTAATTCAAAAAAGTCTGAAGATTTACCACACTATAGATAATTTATCATAGTTTATTGTGTCAATATTTCAAGATTTTAACGTGCTCTGACTTTTCTAGGGAGTTCAATTAATAACGAAAAACTTTATATTTTGAAACAACAACTCATAAACGTGCCAACTAAGCATGGTGAAGGCTATGCTTGACACATCTTATTGAAATAAAAGATACAAAGCACTATTCTAAATAACAGCAAGCAAATCCAATTAAAATAAAATGACGCTCCAAGGAAAATACTCTAGAGGGTTTGGATATCAGACCTTTTGCCCCAATTAATTCCAGGACGTGTGGTCAGTTTGCAATATGTTGATGACTCCATACTCTTTTAAAAAAATTATATCCATAAGGTGATAAATTTTAAATTCTTTTGTCCTGTTTTGAAAAATCTCTCGGGGATGAACATTAATTTTCATAAAAGTGGTTTGATGACCATCAATGTGGACGAGGCAGTTGCTAAGGAATTTGATCGAAATTTTTGCTATAAACTTGGTTATTTTCCTATATATTGGGGGTGCCTCTACACAATGATAAACTTAAAAAATAAGACCCCAACCTATTATTGATAAGATTATTAAAAAAATTCTGCTTGGTTGGGGAGATTTCCTACATATAAGGGGAAGATTATTTTACTTTGTCCCTGTGTGATTAGCATCCCTGCATATCTTATGTATGTGATCAAAATTCCAAAATGGGTGATCAATGCTATCAATTCCCAAATGTCCCACTTCTTTTGGGGGAATCTGGGTGATCAACAAAAATGGCCCACTTCCTTTGGCCAACTGGGTTTGATTTCTAGGAGGAAAGAATTTGGGGGGTTAGGGATCCCCAACCTAAAAGAATTCAATATGGCTTTGCTGGCTTCACGGGGGAAGAGATATTTTGATAACACTGAAACATATTGGAAAAAAATTTCATTTTCCATAAATACAAAGTGCATTCACCTAATATCCTCTAGGAAAAAGTTGTAGTGAGCTCTACCTTCTGTAAGAATGTCACCTAGGCCTTATCTGCAGCCAAAACCTTTTACAGGTGGAAGCTAGGAATGTTGGAAATATGACCTAGAGGCTATAATTAATTGGTTATTATCATATTTCCTTACTCATAATCAAGGTTTATTATTCATGCTAGAATTGTATTGACCGGAAACTTAAATACATGTGTGGATACATAAACAAGTACCGTGTCCCTGGTGAGCCGCTGCTATACTAGCTCGTTGATCAAAGATGATTAAGGTTTCCAAACCATAGACATGAGTTTTCATTTGATAACTTGATCACATCATTAGGAGAATCATGTGGTGGAAAAGACCCAACCGTAAGCTTAGCATTTGATCGTATCACTTGAGTTTATTGCTATAGCTTTCTTCATGTCAATTATCTATTCCTAATACCATGAGATCATACAACTCCCAGATACCGGAGGAATACCTTGTGTGCTATCAAACAACACTTCGTAACTGGATAATCATAAAGATGCTCTACAGGTATCTCCGACGGTGTCTTTTGGGTTGGCATGGATCGAGACTGGGATTTGTCACTCCGTGTGACGGAGAGATATCTCTAGGCCCTCTCGGTAATACAACATCGTAAAGAGCTTGCAAGAAATGTGTGTAATGAGTTAGTCACGAGATCTTGTATTACGGAACGAGTAAAGAGACTTGCCAGTAACGAGATTGAAATAGGTATGGAGATACCGAAGATCGAATCTCGGGCAAGTAACATTTCGCCAGACAAATGGAATTGCATACGGGGTTAACCGAATCCTTGACATCGTGGTTCAACCGTAAAAGATCTTCGTGGAATATGTAGGAACCAATATCAGCATCCAGGTCCCCCTATTTGTTATTGAGCGGAGAGAGGTCTCCGTTACGACTACATGATTCCCAGACCTGCAGGGTCGCACGCTTAACGTTCGTTGATGTTAGAGTAGTATTGGGATATTTGGTGATTGGTAACTAAATTTTGTTCTGATTCCCGGATGAGATCATGTACGTCACGAGGAGTCTCGGAAAGGTCAAGAGGTAAAGATTTATATATGGGAAGTCATATTTTGGGTTCCAGAAAAAGGTGTAATTTTTTCGGTATTGTACCAGGAAGCTTCCAGAAGGTTCCGGAGGGGTCCGGAAGACCACAAGTGGGTCCACCACATCCCTAAGTCTGGCATGAGCTAAGGGGAGGCGCCCTGTCCTTATTGGGCCAGGTAAACCAAGTCCTAAAAACCCCTTGCGGCTAGGGAAGGGAAAAAATGGGAGTCCTAGTAGGAATAGGATTGGACTTGGAGTCCAAGTCCTCTCCCCCTTGGTGCCAACTCCTATTAGAAGGCACTACAACACATTGGCCTTGGCTGGTGCCCCTTCTCTCCCTCCCGGCATAGTTCCCATCCACGGTTTTTCGCTTAGCGAGGCGCTGCCATTACTCCACCACCATGCCCTGAAGTGCTTTGTGAAGATGGCCCGCCGCCGCCATAGGTAGCACGCGTGTGGAGAAGGGAATGAGGAAGTGAGGTAGGGAAAATTGATCCGCCCCGTGCCACTTGGGGAGGACAACGTGGTGTCTTTTTTGGCTGACGGCTTATACCCACTAGTCCCTACCATAAAATTCCTCAATAAACATACAATTTTTAGTTAATATTTGTGTTACTTGGGACGTGCCCTAGTTATTGCACATCTAAGTGACTGAATAAAACAAAATTACACTCGCACAAATCTCCGCGTAAGATCAAGGCTCTTTCTAGGACACATCTAGATGTGCCTTAGCAAACCCATAAAATCAATGACATAAGACTTAATTAGATATGCAATACTTAGGGCACATCTAGATGTAATTTAACAAAGCTAATAAATATGTGTAGTATAAAAAGTTGGAAAGCATATTCATTTCTGTAACCTCTTGTTGTATTAAGGCATCTTCAAGGCGGACCCGCAAACCTCCTGCAACCGTCGAGACTGGGCTGTCTGGACCATGAAAGCCATCGAACACCAACCTGTATTGGTCCGCGGAGCGGTGCGGACTCGATTTCTCCTGCAAACTGGAGACAAAAGTGGGGGAGGTTTGCGGGAGTCCGGACCGCGCCCAAGCTCGCTTTTGAGAGCCCTGGCCCACCAAAAAGACCCTCCCCCTCCTGAGTGCACTCCCGCCCGGCGCCAGCTGCCCGCATCCATCCCACTGTGGAGCGCACCGCTCCACATGGAAGACGGCTCAGGGCGGACATGACCTTTCACTGCCTTCGCCATTGAAGCGACACGCTAGCCAAGGGCGTGGCCCACTGCACGCCAAGTTGAACACACCTCCTCGCCACATTCATACGCCCCCATTATCCCTGCGTGGAAGCAGAGAAAACAACTCCGGCCACACGTCTGTTCATGAGCGGACCGGCATTAAATGCAACGCCGGCCAAGCTCCTCCTGTTAGTCCTATATTTAAATGACGGCAGGCACCGGACAAGAAGCACACCCCTCTACCGCTCCCCCAATATCCTGCTTCACCATTTCGATGGCAGCCGACGGGCAGGAAGAGCGGTTCCACGGCATACAAGCCGGCATGGTGGTCCGCCAAGCCCAACGGATACGAGCGAAGCAGCTGCTCCACCTCCCTCCACTAGGCCGCCGAAGCAAGTTGCCACCCCAATACGTCACGTGGTTCAGCAACTCACTGCTCCAAGCTAGCTCGCGGAGGAGTGACGAGTTGCTCTCGTCCGACACAGAGGGGAGCATAGCGGCACGGGCACGGACGACACCGCGTCATACCGCCCCTCCAGTGTGTACTACCGCGCCATCCATCATTGACGTGCGCGTAGCCGCACCATGCAGACAGAGAAAGAAGGCGGGTGCATAGTGGAGATCGGCGAGTTGGTGACCAACGCATCCGTGTCCAGGTCTGCTAGCAATTTCGAGGGAAAGTAGAAAACGGGGGGTCGCGCCGCTTGGGTCCCACGAAGGCCACCGCCAGCGTGTCGTCGGCTTGTACAGCTGGTGACATGCCCGGTTTCTTCTTTATCTCAGACCACCCTAGCCTGGGCATCCATGGAAGCACCCTTCCCCTCCAGCTGAAGCACCCTATTTGCCACACTCCGATATGCGGCGCAGCCGAACATAGGAAAAATACGGGGGGAAGAATATACCTTCGGGACTCCCGGCAATCCGGTGACGAAGGAATATGCCGCGGCCGGCCTTAGACTAGTATAGTGTATCCGTGTCGTAGGAGTTGAGCTCCGCGCGACCGTACGTGCACATAGTTTTAACTTTTTAGTTAAAATATTTTCAAAATGTAACCGTTTGGGTCCGGTTTGTATGAAATCCGTCATGTTTGTATGAAATATGATCGAGTTTGCATCAAATCCGTCCGTGTTAGCACGAATTTTATAAGGTTGGTTTGAGTTGTTGTAAAAACGTTTGCGGCTAGCATTGGATTGCTGCCTCCCGCATCCGTGTCCACGTACTGGTCCCTCCTGTCTGTGGACGGATGTGGGAGGTTTTTTGTGGATTGCCGTTGGAGATGCCCTTAAAGAGGATGACATGGTTCTATATTGTTTTCCTACTTTTTCCTACGTTGTCTTTTTTATACTTAAACAGGAATTTCTACTGCTATATAATAAAGCCTTTAATTAGTCAAACTAAAAGACAATTGAAACTGTAACAATTTGAATCATCATCTGGTAAGATTGTATGTGACCAAAATAAAAATAGGTTGCCGACTGTCAGTGATTTGGCTAATTTCGACAGAACGGGAGACCCCCACCGCTTGTTGGATGCGCCAAATCCCTTCATGCATCATTGAACGCTATGTATGGTTAGGGTGCTGCACGTGTCCCCCCTACGGGCGTAGGTATAGGCCCACGAGATGTCGGCACCAGACCGGCCGTCCGTTCCAAAAGGGGCCGCCTTGCTTGATTACTTGATGTCGGCACGGGAAGCTCCAAGCAGCGAACCGTCGACATCCTCCATGAGTCCGACGTCCATGGATTTGGTGGCACATACGCCCGTATATATGCATATCCCTGTAGTTGCTAGCCAAGATCAAGAAGTACTCCCTACAAGCTGCCAGCCATGGCCGCCAAGAACCACCGCATTGTGCCGCTCCTGCTGCTCCTGGCACTATTCTCCCTGGCCGCGGCCGGGCATCCGTCGCTGCCGACCGACAAGCAATGCCCTCCGACCCCAGCCACGCCGCCGACCCCGCCAACACCGCCCACGCCGCCCGGGGGGCAGACCCCGCCGACACCACCCACCCCTGCTACCCCGCCTACCCCGCCGTGCCGAAGGTTGACACGGTGAAGCTGCTAGTGTACGTACCACAGTACGTAGTGCTGCCCATCGCCATGGAGGCGCTGGACAACAAGTGCGGCTGCGGTCCTCCACCTTCCACTGCCCTTAAGTCCCTAAAAACTAGTACCACCTTCCACCTTTGTCTTGGCCTCTTGGGTTTGTACTAATTTGTAAGATTTATTTCCTGCAAAATAAGGGTTTATGTATGAATGAAGTGTGTGTAACTTATGTTTATGAATCTTCGCAAAAAAAAGCATATGTTTATAAAGCTTCTGATATAAGTATGTATATATTTTGTGTTTGAGTTAATTCCATCTTTTACCCCCATGACTTAAGAAAGTGACAGAATTGATCCAAAATTGCGAAAATCCTGAACTTATACCCCTATTTATCATCTTTCAAAACAAATCTGAAAAGAACATCCCATGAGTGCCCTCGTTCTCGTTCCTCTACTCGAGCACCGTCGGTCACATACCACTACCGCCAGATCAAGTTGGAGGTGGGGATGCCTGGTTAGAAATTTGCTCGGATCTGAAGGGGTTTTTGTGAGATGCTACACAAGGCGATTCCCTGTTATCGTCTGCTGAACGACGTGCAGAGAGGCAAAGCCTATATGCGCATACAACAATAACTTGCCACACTGGCGGCCATGGTAGCCTCACGGAAAAGCTCTACAAGAACCCCATGCAGACCCCGCCGCATCCTCCTTCGACTACCAAAATTCACTCGTAGCCTTGTTGATGACTGCAATAGAGCCTTCATGCACATGCCCCTAACGACCAGCGCTATGGGGCCGTGGTCGTTGGTATTGAATCCTGGAATTGATCCGAAACGCCCGACACTAATTTCCCGGGTTTTAGCACTCTCTCGTTGCCCTCAAGCATTTTATAGTGGAAAGAACTTTTTCTTTCGGGAAATAGTTTAAGTTCTCTAAATTCATCGTAGATGAAGAAATTAAATATGTGTGACCGATGAATCAAACCAAGATGCGTCTTCAGAGTACTTTCACGAAATCGGACTGTTCTGGAGTGTGGCTAACAGATTCTACAAAAAAAATGGCAGGTACAGATTCTACAGTGGTTGCATACACAAGGTCGTTGATCGTGTGCCACGGTGTGGCACGCCATTTCTTGATGTCACATATATCATTTCGACCCACATACTAGTATTTTACGTGGCCACTTGACGGTCTGAAATTTTAGTGGTGAATACATACTGTATTGAATTTCCATTAAAGACTATATAAATCATGAAGTCCTTGGGCCTTTGCGCACAATGTAAGTGAAGCCCTTGGGCCGTGGCTGGTGGCCCGACCTGGAATATGTAGGAACCAATATCGTGGCATGGTGCGATCGTGTCCGTTCTGTTGGTGCTCACCGCAAGTCGCGCATGTTGGAGCACGTCGCGGGCATGGCCAGAGCGGGCAGAGCGTGGGCACGATCGGCGAGTGGGGGCGTGAGTGCGTGCCCAGGGCAATGGCTCGGGTTATAAAGTCGTGCAGTGACCGTTGTAACAGCTGAGGCAGCTCGAGTAAGTGCTTGAGGAAAGGAATCACTCTCGTTGCGGCAGGCGTTCGTGCGCCAGAAATCCTCCAGTGTCCACTGTGTCTCCTTCTTCCTTCTTTCTTCTACAGTGTGCTGCAGAGAGAGAGAGAGAGAGAGAGAGAGGGCACCAGAGAGGTAGGGCGAAGCCACTGCGCCAACATCACAAAGGTCTTGCATGTAAGAGCCGTGTGGGGCGAACCTATATCTAGTTATTTCATTTTCACTTCCCTTCAAAACTAACGAGTAGTAGTACAAAGTAAACAGACCTAGCCTTGGCTACCTGGCTGCAGCTGCAAGAAAGCAGCCGAGGGAAGAGCCTCAACTGCATCGGAGCATCACCTATCTGCTCGGACGAATGGAGACGACACCCCGACCTCAACTGCATGAAATGAAGAAAGCTTTTGCTAGCAAAACCAGTGTTTTTCCGCTTTCTAAAATGAAACCCCACCTTTGGTTCGTCTCCCAGCTTTTAGTGTCGCTTGAGCCATGCCGTAGGGGACCCGCAGTCTGGGAGAAGCTCCTGACCATGCAGGATAATTTATGCTCCTAACTTAGCAAGATAGCTGGCTCCTTCTCGACCACAACCCTAGCACCCCCCACCGATGATAGCTGGAGAAAAGTCCTGTCGGCATTTCCACAAGCGGCAACCCACAGGAGCTCAAGCGACACTAAAAACTGTGAGGGGAACCAACACCGGAGGGGGGGGGGGGGGGGATAATAGTGTTTTGGGATCGGATCTGTAAACCCTATTTCACAACCAAAGCAATGTATTCCTACCTTGAAAGGAACATCTCAGGATGTAGGGATGAAAACGGAGCGAAAACGGACGGAACTGAGTGCTATCATTTTTGTTTTCATATTTTTTTTTTGCAAAAGCGGATACAAATACAGAAACCCCAGAAATGAAAACGGAAACAGATACTACCAGAAACAGACACGGAGCGAATACAGAGCGGACACGGAAACAGAAGTGGAAGTTTCCCGAAACTTAAAAACCCCTTGAATCATAGAGAAATGCACACAAACACAAACAAACTTAATGAATTGGTAACATGGCTACAAAATAATATGATTATGTTAGCAACTTAGCATAGTATTGCAGCAGTATTGCACAATTGCGTATAGGGTCTAGTTGAGTACGTGTGTGGTAGTAGAAGTTGGTGGTTGGGCTACAAAGCAGCCATAAGCCTATAGTAAAAACAGAAATTCCATATTCACGGAAACGGAAAGTTCCGTTGCCACGCTTGTTCCACCGGAAAACACCGTTCCATTTCTGTTTCCGTTTCCGTATAAAAAATTCCATTTCCACTTCCGTTTTGCAAATTTCCGTTTTCGTTTTCATATTTCCTCTCCGTATTCATTTTTCTTCCGGAAAAGCGGAAAGTTTCCACTCCAATTTCATCCCAATCAGGATGTAATTATCGGTGGATATGGAAAACTCGTATCCCTCTGAAAATACAAATTTTCATGTGGCAGTTGTCGCAGGATGCGGTGCTGACCAGGGATGTGATGAAGCATCGTGGGTGGAAAGTTGAACCCAAGTGCTCGTTTTGTCAGGAAAAGGAAACTTCTCAGCATCTATTTTTCACATGTCCCGTTGCTAGGGTTACCTGGAGAGTTGTGGCGTGCATGTTTGGCACTGAGTTATGCCATGACAATTTGTGGCAGGCATATGTGTGATGTTATGTGTTTTTCCCCGGTGGAGATATCTTTTATACAACCGGCATTGCGGCTATCTACTGGGCTATATGGACTTGTTGTAATAGAGTTACTTTCGAGTATATTCCACTCAAATCTCCATTTGAATGCATCTTCTCTGCATGTGCTCTTTTATGTTACTAGGCAGGTATGATGAAACAGGAGGATGCGGCGGCCCTGAGAACTAGATGAGCTCTACTGAAGGACAATGCATCTCGTTTGATGAGGATCTGCGCTACAGCATACCAGGATGAGGGAGCCTGCTGAAGAGGGAGGACCTGATGCGTGAAGGCTTCGATCTTTTGGATAGATACCTCCTGGGTGAATTGGGGCATGTTGCTCTGTTCTGAGCAGTGTTTCTATGTGGTCTGGCTCTAGACAGACATTTTTGCTCTTTTGGGCCTTGGATGTGTAGTGTCGTCGGGTTTTCGCCCTGTAGTGAGTAATCTCGATGGCGAGTGCTCATCGTGGGTTTCCTGGCGATGCTTGAACTCGCTTTCCTCTTTCCCGTTTCATTTTCTCGACCCGTTGTGTCGCAGTAATGGAAAGGGGTAATGCCTGGTTCCAAAAAAATAAGCACGTTCCGTCTTCGACCCACGACATTCCTTTTTGAGATGACCATTCTTGCCAGAATTGTGACACCTCAGTTTTCTCTTGCCAGAACTATGCTTGAACTCTGTTACATGCTCTATTTGCCACCATCACACTACTACCAGCCCCTGTTTTCATCCAACTCCCAGTCGAACTCTCACTGAATTTATTCTTGTTTCCAGCATAGTTTTCACACTATGATTGAGATAACATTAGGTGCTCACCTTCTTTGGGGTTGTAGAAACATTGACGCACTCGCTCGTCGTATGCCTTGTACCGGCCGACGAGTACTCAATCATCAGTGTACTCAGTGGCATGCACGGCTCGATCAGAGTGACAATCTGCATATAGTGCACCGGTGCCGCCAAAAGGAAGTTCCGTACCACACACAACTCAGTAAGTATGTCGCCGAGTGCGCGGATCCCGGCCGGCCAGCAGCGCCGAGAGATGGTTTGAGAAGTCATCGACGGACTCCGTATCTCCCACCTCCAACTAGATCTCTGAACCTGAACCTGCATCGTTCTGGAACAGACATGTCACGCCTGCAGTTCAGGTCTCAAGGTGCAGCAACTTCAGGTTTTCAGCCAAGCTAAGCCTTCCAGGTTTCACATATTCTTTTCTCATTTTCTGCGTCTTCTGCAGTCAATCTGAAAATGATTGTTCGCCATCACTAGCCAGACGAGCCTTTCAGGTTTCCAGCCATGAAACCATTAATGATCTTGTCAAACAATCCTCTAGCTTCACACAAGTATGCAGCAACCAGCAAATTCATATCAAAATAAGTGATCCAGCAAGATTCAATGTGCAAAGATTGTGTCATACAACCATATCAGTACACTCAGTACACACTACTACTGATAATCATAGCCAGTATCAGGAACATACCATGGATGCCACAGAAAACAACGACAGTAAGCCAACTGTTGGTTCTTGGAGCCGAGTGAGCAAGCATACAAAATGTGAATTCTTCTGTTTCCCAAACGAATCCTTGCAAAAATGTTCAAAACATGTCCAAATGAAATCAGATTACATGGTGACTAGTCACTGACAAGTTGATACTTCGGTTCACAGCAATGGAAGATTCTGTTGGGCAACACGGCATCACAACAATGAGTAAGGAGCGGAGCAAAGGACACCATGAGGCCCGTGTTGATGCTAGTGTGGTGTCTGGCTGCGGGGTCGCTATGGCCGAGGGGAGAGGATGGCAATTTGAATATGTCTGTAGGTACTAGGTCAAGAGAGAATTGAGACTTTATGCTATGTTGGGTTGGGTCTTGGCTAGTGGCAGCGATATTTACTAGGATATTTTCCTAATTTTGGGTTTTTTGGTTATTCGAGTACCGGGACTCTAAACCCGAATTTTCTTGAATATACTTCAGATTTCTAGAGTTGTTACCCGAAAATGTGTACAGGTTTTTGGGGTTCGTGCTATACAGGTTTGGATTCGGGTTTTTCGGGTCCAGGCTTCACATATCGGGTTTTATGCCTACATAAATATATAGCATAACTTAACTGAACTGACAGAAATAGCAACATACTAGCTGATAGCCATATAAACTGAAACTGCATGTTCCAGTACCACTACATTGCATACCAAAAATTAAATTGCACTTAGTTCCACAGATCCAAGCATAGCATAAATTAAACTGTATAAGTTCCACATATTCATCCAACACTTCTAGGCACATCCACATAGTAGTTCCACATATTTCACAACCATATATAAATACATACTAACTTGAAACTGGCATACCTAATGACAGCTAACCATCTCCAAAATAACTACACAGCCACCATCTTCAGAACCTCTATCGTTAGGCTTTGTTTAGGCGAGGAAACCAGCGCACATGAGTGCCATTCAGGCGCTCAGGCTGGCACACGGCTATCTCTCCCTACAAGACAGACCTTATGTGCCTCTTCTTCTTCACGACCACCTCTTCCGGCGAGGGACAGGCATGGCGAACACCACCTCCTCCGCATGCTCCTTCTTAACAAGCACGTCAACGTCCATGAGCCCATCAATGTCAATGGGCTTCTCCTCGCCTTCAACGGCTGGTGCATGCATGAACACCTGGATCGGCTCCTCCTCATCGTCAAGAACAGTGAGGAGCGTAGACACTATCACTACTAGGGAAAACCTTATACACAGAATATTACCAGCAGCGCTCTTCAAAATACGACGCTACTGCTATTTAGCAACAACGCGTGCCGGAAAAAAGCGCTGCTGAAAGAAAAATAGCAGTAGCGCGTCATCTCTAAACCGCACTACTGCTCTAATTGCCATGACCTCGCCGTCCAGCTAGTTATAGCAGTAGCGCCTTACACCATACCGCGCTACCGCTATTCTCCTTACCTGTAGCGCTTTTTCATACCCGCGCTACTACTAACCCTACCTTATCACCACGCGGCCGACACTCTCTCTCACTCTCCCTCTTAGTCACTCTCGCCCGCGCCGATAACCATTGTCATTCGTTGCCGCCGCCGCCGTCGTCCATCCGCCACCGAGGTACTCCATCCTTCCGTCCCTCCTCCTCCCACCGCGCCCTCCACCCTCCTCCTCCCGCCGCGCCCTCCTCCCTCCGCCTGCGGCCGCCCCCTCCTCCCTCCTCCGCCGGCAGCCCTCCTCCCACCGCCCCTCCCTCCTCCTCCTTCGGCTGGCCCCTCCCCCTCCTCATTCGGCCGCCCCTCCCCCTCCTCTCTCCTCCCTCCCTCCCTTGTCTCTGTTTTTGCAAATCGTAGGTAACTAGTTTATTTAGCAAGTGATTAATATAACTAGCTTATTTATATGAAGTGCTTAATGGACCTAGTTTATTTTGATAAGTGCTTAATAGAACTAGTTTATTTAGTAAGTAGTTAATAAAACTAGTTTATTTAGTAAGTAGTTAATAAAACTAGTTTAATTAGTGTTAGGATTATATATAAGATATTTTCGAATATTTTTTCATATTTTGAACCATTGAAATGCAATAACCATCGATAAGTGGCTTATGTTTTGCCGGAGTGTTGATTAATTTCCGTTCCGGCAAATTTCAGGCGCTTGATGTGTCCTTTTTTAGCAAAGATCATGCCAGATTTTTTGGGTTTTGTTGTCGAGTTATAATCTCTGAATTTTGAACACATGAGATGTCTGATGACGATGGGATCCCGGAGTGCGGGTACTGCTATGATGACCAGGGTGTGTGCGACAAGTTTCCTCACCTGCAAAATGATAGGTTTTTCACCGTGAAGCTGGAAGAGACCTTCGATGTCTGTACGGTATGCAACGACAAGCATTTCATCATAATTAATATCATCACTTGTGCTTCTTTTGTTCAACCTGTAATTTATGGGTTTTTTTTCAATTCGATTAGTACATCCCGTGCCATGCTAGACCATATGTATTGGAGAAGCTTGGTTTTGGTTTAGATGACTTTGAGAATGTGGAGACGAGGATGGCTCACTTAAGAACTAAACATGGTTACGAGTTTCTGGTTAAGTTCTACAATGCGGTCGATCGCTCCCATTTCGGTTGCTCTAATTGGGAAGCTCTCTGCAAGGCATATGAATTTGAGGAGGGAATGCGAATAAGATTTGATATTCGTCCCGAAGATTATGATGATGATGATAATATCGACATCTGGGTGGATGTGGATATGCCTCCAGTTTTGCCTAGATGTGAGTGTGTCAAACTAATTTGTTAAGTTCAGTAATTTATGTTGTTAATTTAAAAATATTTGGTGTTCGTCCATACTAAACTTATTTATTTATAATTTTCAGCTTATTTCTTATCTTCAAGAAATACTCGGAAGGTAGTAGACAACACATACTACAGCTATGACTCGAAGCTTAATTGTGAGGAGAAAGGTTATCTTGTCTCATTCATAGAAGATGTTGAGGCCTTCAAAACCAGTCACTCTATCAGCCAAAATTATACTAGATACGTGCCACTAGTCCATACATTGCTTGATGGTAACTTCATTGCTAAAAACTTGGTAAGATTTTGTTAATGATGGTAACTTCATTGCATACATTATTCTTAAGTAAACCATTGCTAACTATATATGTTACTATTTCATTTTTGAACAGAGGCTCCCGAAGCAGGTTGTGCCTGACATGCTATTTACCGAAGGTGATATGCATATGGTTAGCTTACGACCAACTCCTTCGGAGGCTTACCATACTGCATACTTGATTTCTTCAAACGATGGAAAGCTCAAAATCAAAGAATGGAGCAAAGTGATGAATGCGCACACGCAAATAATTGGAGACAAAATGAATGTGCGCAAGCCACAAGTTGGAGATAGGTTTATGTCCATTCTTCATTATGGTGAAGGACCGGTTTATCTGTTTTATGGTATTTTATCTAGGAGAGAGGAGTAGGTCCTAAGTATTAAGAACAATTTGTTAGTGTTGATTATATATGACTACAATGTCTTAGACTTGATGGTGATGCTGAGTAGGAGTAGTGACTATGAGTACTATGATGATGATGAGGACGAGTTGTTATTATAACTAGTGACGAAGTTGTTATATGATGTCCCATCATGGACGAAAATGATGATTATGAGGAGTTATATGACAATGATATATTATGATGATGATGAGAAGTTATTATGTCATTAGGTGAAAGAACCGCCGATTAGTTTCAAATGGATAGATTCAAAGTGACCATTGGTTACTTTGGATCCATGCACTTGAAACTAATCCAAGGTTCTTTCACCGAGTGATTTAATAACTCATTACGATGTAAAAACAATCTCTAAATTGCTACTGTATGAAAAATTGTATACAGTTATATGAATACGACCTAAAATTCAAAAGAAATGGAATAGGGAATAATAGTAGTAGCGGTTGTTTTCGAAAGCGCTACTAATAATTAGCAGTAGCGATTGACTTGGAAGGCGCTACTACTAAGTAGATATAGCAGTAGCGAGTGCCAGTAGGTGCTACTGCTAAGCATTAGCTGTAGTGCCTTACCCGCGCTACTGATAGGCCAAAAACCAGCGCTACTGCTAGGCTTTTCCCTAATAGTGTATATTTGGCCTCTTGCGGATCTACACAACAGGCTTCGGTTTGACTGTCACGGGCATAGTGAGCGCCACTTCCACATGCATGGCCAAATTGTCTAGATTATCGGGCGGCTGCACGTGGGAGCAATACATGTACCACCCACGCATGCTGATCCAGATATGTGGACTTGGACTCATGCATGGCCCAATCCTTGGTAGCCATTAAAGGAACTCCGCGGCTGCTAGGGAAGGCATGAGTGTGTGTATGGCAGTGCCAATGCTGGCAGACGGTGGGCATTATGTGCCTATGGTGTAGATGGTTCCGCATCAGTGCATGGACATGGTGGCACCGACCGCCCCACATGACCACCCGGTGACGCACCTCGCGATGCAATGGGCGGTTGCATCGACACACGTGCAACACGTGCATGAGCCATCGTACATGACAATGGCGCCCGCGCTGCCCCTACAAGTCCATACCAACATGCCACATCATCCCCCACAAGAAGGACTTCTGATGGCACTGCGGCCATTCGTTGCCGATCCTCAACTTCCACAGACTAGATCTGTTGGGGATATAACTATTTATGTAAGCCGCCCAGGAGGGACCGGGTTACGCAAAGAGAAGCCCATCTGAAGCCCAAGACCAAGACGTGAAGATGGTGGTTCAGTAAAGGGTCTAAAGGCCCACAGGCGATTTATGGTCCATGGTGATAAACCGCCATGAGGGCGTGACTTGTATTATAAGGTAGAAGTAACTAGTCGTCGAGCCGGACACTGTTTATGAGCCGGCCGGGACTCTGTAAGCCGTAGGGCGTCGACCCGTGTATATAAGGGGACGACCCGCGGGCGATTTAGGGTAAGAAACAACAAATCGAGAACCGCGCATAGCGTATCTCGCTCCCCGGTCATCGAAACCTCAAGCAATTCCAACCCAACTAGACGTAGGCCTTCCTTCACCGTAAGGGGCTGAACTAGTATAAACCTCGCGTGTCCTTTGACCCGATTAACCCCTTCAAGCTCCTAGCTGCGATGGCTCCACGACTAAGTCCTTGCAAGAGGACATCTACCGTGACAATTCCACGACAGTTGGCGCCCACCATGGGGCCAGCGCATGGTGGATTTGAGTTCTTGAAGGGCAGCTTCGAAGGGCTCAAGGGATACGCAGTTGGCCGGATGACCAAGAGTCGTCGCGGCAAGATCTACATCGACGACGAAGGCTGGGGCCCTGACGCCGGCTCAATTGAGTACGGATACCGGGTCCCCTTTGGCGGAATTCACGTCTTCATCGGCCGGATTGGTGAGCCAGGCCCTGAGCCGGACAGCTGCACCGACCTCGTCGAGACGGCTCAGCGTGCGAAACCTGCCGAGCTCAACCCGTCGTGAAGCGTGCCTTTGTGGGTTGCATCCACGGAGGTGAGCTTCCTGAAGGATCTGAAGGTGATGGTGAGCCGGCCGTCCTCTCTGATGGTGATTTGTCCGCCGGCTCAACAGATTCGTTGTATCAAGTTCAAGATGGTGTGCTTGGGGGTTGTTCCGATGGAAGCACTATTCCGGACCCTTCAGAGTCGCCAAACTGGGCAGGAGTCTTCATGGCTGGTACTCAACCCGGCCAAAATTCTACGGCCTCAGCGGCGATAACGTCCGGGTTAGGAGCAGCCGGGGCAGGAGGCCCTGTGCGCTCACCGGCTCAAGTGCTGATGGATCTCATGGATAAGCTTACGACTTTGTTAACTGTTACAGTCATCCCTGTGAACCAATCTGAGCATGAGGCAGAGGTGGCACAGGTTCGCGACGAGATCGCCCGGGCCAAGGAAACCTTAGCAGCTGAAGATGCTAGATTAGCAACAGAGCGGGAAGCTTTGGACGTGCGGGCGCAGCAACTTCAGGCATGGGCCTTGCAGCTCACGTTGAGCTTAAACGCATCTAATGAGGTAATGAGGAGGAGACATCAGAAAACTCAGTTCCGTTTACCTCAGATTTATGATCCTCGGAATCTCTTCGTTACACCCGGGGCCGGCCCAAGTAACCCGCCAGGTGCAAATCAGTTTATGACATCCGGAGCGGGAGGCCCAGTCCAGCCTCCGGTGACGGCGCCTCGTCACGGCAATATGGCACCGCCCCATTGCGTGCCAATACCACCGGGTCACTTCTCCAACCCCATGGAGAACTTAATCGCAGCATCCGCATGTTTGGCGGCTCTCCCAGTAGATGGTGATGATCTGACAGCGGTGGAAACCCGGAAGATCAGGGAACTTGACCAAACAGCCCTGGCTCAGCAAGAGACCTACTCCTACAGCCGGGACAGGATTCACTCAACTCCTCCGCCCTGGTTAGCTCCGCCTCGTCAAAACCGAAGCCCGAGTTACAGTAGACACATGGAGTCAGAGGCCTTGTCAAGTAGCGCTCAGCGCCGGAACCAGCCCGGCGGGTATAACCCGGTCCAGGATCAGATACGTCAGGAGGACGAGCGGGCAGCTCAGCTAGCGGCTCAGCTAGCAGCCCAACAGGACTCACCGGCTTACCCGACGACTTCTGTTGAGGCGGGTGTTGCTACTAGAACCGGAGGATTTCCTTGTCTAATACCGGCTCTACGTAATGTACGTCTGCCCAAGGATTTCAAGGGACCTCGAAAGGTGCCGAATTATACGGCCGATTTACAGCCTGGGGCGTGGATTGAAAGTTACGAGATGGCCATGGAGCTGCTGGAGGTTAGCGATGAAGCGATGGCTAAATATTTTACCATGATATTGGACGGAACGACCCGTTCTTGGTTAAAGGGTTTGCCACCCAATTCCATTGGTTCATGGGCGGAGCTAAAGGCCCGTTTCATCCAGAACTTCAAGGACACTTGCAAGCAGTCTATGTCGATTGTGGACCTGACAAATTGTAAGCAGGAGGAAGGTGAATCTACGACTCATTGGGTACGCCGGGTCAAAGATATAATACATTCGTCTGACAAGATGGATGCCGGCTCAGCAGTTCTCATGCTGGAGAAGAATTGCCGTTTTGAGCCTCTGAGACAGAAATTGGGGAGCCTTAAGCGTGATTGCAACGATATGGGGACGCTAATGGAGGCTTTAGTCAAGTATGCCGATTCTGATAGTACCAAGGATCCTGCGTCTGATGAGGAAAAGACAGGGAAGGGAAAGAAGAACGGCAATGGAAAGGGTCAGCAGCATAACCCGGCGAGTCAAGAGGTAATAAGCGTAAGGCGGACGGTAACCCGGAATTTGGGGCCAATGCGCAGGGTAACAATCAGAAGCGCAAAGGAAACCCACCCTGGTTTGGCGGGTCAGACCCGTCTCTTGAGCAATTACTCAATGAGCCCTGACCGAAACACGACACCCGGGAATGACCAGCGACTCACTTATGGAAGGATTGCGCAATCATGAAGGCCTTCAAGAATTCTAGTACGTTTGATGGCAATCAAGGCCCAGGCGGCGGTTCAGGAGCTGGCGGCTTTCATGGCCCGGGCGGCGGTTCAGGATCCGGCTTTCAGGGAAGCCAGGGTGGTTATAATCAACAACAGTCTGGTCAAGGAGGTCAGCAGCAGCAGCAGTCGGGTTATCAGAGTCATCCAAAACAGCTAAACAGTGGGCAGTATCACATGTTCACCACAAGTTTGTGTAAACGTGATCAGAAGGTTCATAAGAGGGATGTCAATTCTGTTGAGCCGGCAGTCCCTCGTTACTTGAGGTGGTCGGAACAGCCTATTGTCTGGAGCAGGGAGGAACACCCTCCCCGGGTTGATAATCCGGGTCAACTGGCCTTGGTAGTGGCACCACAGGTTGGTGGTTATAAATTTACTAAGGTGCTCATGGATGGAGGTAGCAGCATCAACATCCTTTATTACGAGACCTTTCGGCGCATGGGCTTAACTGACAAGAATTTAAAGACTTCCAACACCGTGTTTCATGGAGTGGTGCCTGGTAAATCGGCGTATCCTGTGGGTAAGATTGAGCTAGAGGTGGTCTTTGGAGACGGGCATGATTCTAGGGCAGAAAAGTTAACTTTTGAGGTGGTAAAAATCAAGAGTCCATATCACGTTTTGTTCGGGCGGCCGGCTTATGCGAAGTTCATGGCGCGGCCGTGTTATGTTTATTTACAGCTCAAGATGCCGTGTTACAAGGGTACCATCACTATGCATGGAAGCCTAAAGGTGGCCCTGGAATGCGAAGAAGGCGATGCGGCTTATGCCGAGTCTGTCTGTGCAGCAGAGGAGCTCAAATTTTATCAAGATAACGTTGACCTGGCGGATATGACTTCTCTCAAGGAGCCAACTACGGAGCATGACCCGGCCATGAAGTTTAAATCGGCGGCAGAGACTAAGCTTGTTGATTTTACTCCAGGCGATTCATCTAAGCAATTCAGCATTAGTGCCAACTTGAATCCTAAATAGGAAAGCGCGCTCATCGAGTTCATCCATGAGAACCGGGACATCTTTGCATGGAAACCTTCTGACATGCCGGGTGTACCGAGAGGACTCGCTGAGCACACTCTTAATATTGATCCTAAGTATAAGCCGGTCAGGCAGTTTCTGCGGCGATTCAATGAAGAGCGACGAAAAGCTATAGGAGAAGAGGTCGCCCGGCTCTTGGCGGCTTGATTCATTGTCGAAGTTTTTCACCCGGAGTGGTTGGCTAACCCGGTGCTCGTACTCAAGAAAAACGGCACCTGGCGGATGTGTCTAGATTACACGGACTTAAATAAGGCTTGTCCGGCTGATCCTTTTGCTCTCCCCCGTATTGATCAAATCATTGATGCTACGGTAGGTTGTGCGTGTTTGAGCTTTTTGGATGCTTATTCTGGTTATCATCATATCAAGATGGCAGTTAAGGACCAGGAGAAGACGGCTTTCATCACCCCGTTTGGAGCCTTCTGCTATGTGTCTATGCCTTTTGCGCTCAAGAGTGCCCAGGCAACTTATCAACGGTGTGTACAGAATTGTCTCCACAATCAGATTGGGCGCAATGTTCATGCTTATGTGGATGACATAGTGGTGAAGTCGAGAGAGGCGGAAACCTTGATATCTGATCTCAAAGAAACCTTTGACAATCTCCGGGTTTACAAAATGATGCTTAACCCGGAGAAGTGTGTATTTGGTGTGCCTGCAGGCAAGCTATTGGGATTCTTGGTCTCAAACAGGGGGATCGAGGCTAATCCGGAGAAGATTAAGGCAAACACTTCTTTGGCTAAACCGGCATGTATCAATGATGTTCAGTGATTGGCGGGTCGTGTTGCCGCTTTAAGCCGGTTCATAAGCCGTTTAGGGGAGAAGGCCCTACCGCTGTACCAATTGATGAAGAAGGCAGACAACTTTGTCTGGAGTGATGCTGCTAATGCTGCTTTTGAAGATTTGAAGAGGCAGTTATCTGAGCCGCCGGTTCTTGCGGCTCCCATTGACAAAGAGCCTTTGCTGTTATATGTGGCTGCTAATTCACGAGCCGTCAGTGTGGCAATTGTGGTAGAGCGCAAGGAGGCTGGTAAGGAACATCCGGTTCAACGACCGGTTTATTATGTCAGTGAGGTATTCATCGAGACAAAACAAAGATATCCTCATTGGTAGAAACTTGTTTACGTGGTGTTCATGGCAAGTCGGAAGCTAAAGTAATACTTCCAGGGTCACCCTATCACTGTGGTAAGTTCTGCCCCCTTGGGAGACATTATTCAGAACAGAGAGGCTACAGGACGAGTCGCCAAATGGGCCATCGAGCTCGGGCCTCATGGTCTGAAGTACGTACCGCGCACTACCGTTAAGTCTCAAGCTTTGGTGGATTTCATCAACGACTAGACAGAGCTACAGGCACCTGAAGAGAAGCCCGATAACACTTATTGGGTTATTCACTTTGATGGGTCCAGACAGTTGGAAGGCTCGGGGGCTCTCACCTCCAATGCCTTGTTTAGATTATAAAAACAACTTACAACTGCTGCGGAAAATGTTTGTGCTTATCCTGTATGAGAATAGATCTCATTTCCCTTGTTTTGGAAGCCTTCTGCGAGTATATGAACTTCTCTGTACTATTTTAGATCTAGAAATATTTTCTTTGTTTTGGCGGGTCGTTTGATCCAAAATAATACGACAACTTGTGAAACCTGTTTGCTCCACACTTAGCCAAAAAACTGCGTCTGTTGACTCTGTTTCAGCCATAGTAGTCCGCGTAGCCGGTTTAAGATAATACTGGCTGTCAGCACCGCTTGCCTCTGGCGAATTAAGAAAACCTTAATCATCTTTAATACCTGCAGCTGTTAAACATTATCACATAGTTACCTGCATGTCATTAGGCCCCTTCTTAAGCCGCCATCTTAAATAACCCAATAATGTTTATTCTCCGGGTTATAATGAACCGGAAAAATTTCATTTATCTTGTTGTAGGCTTCAATTTACCCAATGGCACCCAAAGCTGTTAAACCTCCGGTTACCTGCAACTGGGTCTCATCCATTGTTACAGAGAACAAACTGTCCGAGTTTGTAAAGTCTGGCCATCTGCCCAAGAAGGATGTCATGTCTTATCGTGCTCCTGAACCGTCTGAAGAGAAACCTCAACCCAAGGAAGGGGAGGTGATAATTTTTACCAATCACATGAGCCGGGGATTTGCTCCTCCCGGTTCAAAATTCTTTAGAGACGTTCTGCATTTCTTTGACTTAAGACCTCAAGACATCGGGCCCAATTCCGTGTCAAATATCTGCAACTTCCAAGTTTTTTGTGAGGTCTACCTTGGAGAAGAACCCAGCCTACTTTTGTTCAGGGAGTTGTTCTATTTGAACCGGCAGAATGAGCGCGCCAACGGACCCAGTCTAGAACTTGGTGGCATCTCGATTCAGCGACGGAGAGACTGCCTTTTCCCTTATGCTGAACTGCCGAATCATCCAAAGGATTGGAACCAAACGTGGTTCTACTGCCAGGACACTTCTCCGGCTAGTGAAAACCCACTGCCCGGCTTCCGCGCCTTGCGCCTTGAATCCAACCACCCGCTGCCGGACAAGTTAACTGCTATTGAGCGTCTGTCACTCACCCCCACTATTAAGAAAATCAAAGCTCTTTTGGGGAATGGTTTAGATGGCATCGACCTGGTCCGAGTAGTCTGGGTTGCTTGGCGAGTGATTCCGTTAAGCCGCCGCCCCGGCTTAATGTGTACTTACTCAGGCGAAAAGGATGACCCACTACGTCATAGTCCTGACGACTTACAAGATGATGCGGTGGAAGCTACAACCCAGTCTTTGCTGAAAGAGGGCACGGTGACTAGTAATGCCTTTGGCTTACTTCCTTTCTGCAAGAAGAACCCGACCCCTCCAGTGAGTTATTATACTCCACAATTATCTTTATTATGTTATACCTTACCTTTACTCATACCCCTTTATCCTTATTCATAGGCAAGTAGCAACTTCTGGAAGGTCAAGTATGACCATGAGGCTGCCAAACAAGCCAGAGTAGCGAAAAGAGCCGAAAGAAGAACCGCTAAGACTGGAACTTCAAGAAAGAGGAAACCCAGCGCCTCAGATATGATGAAACTGGATGATACTAAGGATGATGAAGAAGAGGTAACTCCTAATTCCTTTGACTTTTTTTTATCATCATGTTATTGACATTAATTCCTTTCAGGGGGATACAGGCAACAGCCAAGCTATTGAAGAGGTAACTATAATCTCCTCCGACTCAGAGCCTTTACCGAGGTTGAAAATCCGAAGAGTGACCCAGAAAGTAAGATTTTCACATCCTTTAGCTTACCAAGGCCCTCAATTTCTTTTGAAGCGACAGATTTATCAGAGCCGGAGGCAGACCCGGACCAGCCAAGACGCGGAACTCTCCTCCGGCTTACCTGATGTGACCAGGAAACGCCAGGCTGAGGTTATCTCCGATTTACGCATTTTTTCCTTTGGCGAGTTTCATTCGTGAGCCTCTCAATTCTTCTGACTCCAACTATCAGGATATTTCACCTTCCTCCGGTGAGTCTATGCAGTCCAACATGCCAGCCTTCAAAACTGCTCCCGGGTAATATGAACTTGTTGTACCTTATGCCTTATTTTACTCATATTTTTTGTATTTAACCTGTCTACCTTTTCCACAGTGTGAAAGTAAAACCCAGCAAAAGGGCAAAAAAGAATAATCCGCCCCAAGAGCCGGTTGTGACTAAACCAGAGCTGGGCACAGCTGCTCCTGACGCCTCTGCTCACGAGCCGCCGCCTCAACCATCTCATGATGTTCCTATATCTTCCTCTGACCCGCCTACTGAGCAAACCCTCAACGATTCTGGTAACCCGGAGGCTCCTAGCCCCGCCAAGGCAAATGATCCGGAAGTTGAGATTCTCAAGACTCAGTTGTTGAGCCGGCACAGCCAACTGTACTTGCCAAGTGTTCTAAAGAGGAATTGGTAGAACGCCGAAAGGCCAAGCTGGACGTCACTGACTATACTCATTTGAGTATTGGAGAGATCGTCTCCGGCTATATCAATCAAGTACATAGCAGCCGTGACCTGGAAATTGACATGGTGAAGCAGATACAGCAAAAATCTGAGGTATGACTTATGCTATCTTTCTTTAACCATACTTACTGTACCAGCCCCCGAGTCTATTGCTTATAAGTAAATATGCTGTAGACTTTAAAAAATTGCCTAGCACTGCTTATCCGGCTTAGGAAAAAGACTTTTAACCCGGTTGTAGCACTTGCAATACACATTAGCCCCCAAGTGCCAAACATCTTTGCTTACAAAGTGCTTGGGACATAATTTCCATGAGCCGGAGTAGTAATTGAAAGTTCTTCAGTATACATTAGCCCCCAAGTGTCAAGTACCTTTGCTTGCAAAGTGCTTGGGACTTAATATTATTTACGGTAATCTTGACTACTATCCGGTGCAATGCAGGCCATCCTAAGTCAATTTGAATCGGAGATTGTTGACCTGAAGAACCGCGTGGCAGCCCAGGAGATTGAAACTCAAAAGGCTAACTCCAAATTTGAATTCAGCGTCTCTGAACAAGAAAAGCTGAAGAAAAATTTTGAATCGGAGAAGAAAATTTGGGCTGATGAAAAGGCCGCACTGGTGACCCGGACCGAGACAGCAGAGGCATCGCTTGCAGAAGCAACGGCCGAACTATCCGACTTAAAGCGCCAGATATCTCGAATGGTCTCATCAATCTTTGGTGAGTGACTTACTCAAAGCTTAAATGACCATTTCAGTTGTTTCCTCTGACTCACCTTATGCTTAATAACGCAGGCTCCAGGAGCACAAATCTCAAGCAGAACATGGTGATCAAGCTGAAGGCGATTGTGGTCGTCACGCCGGCTCAAAATCTCTTGTGGCCAAAGCTTTCCGCCATGGGTTTTATTGGCTGACGGCTCATGCTGATGCGGAAGACCTGGTCAGTAAATGTGACGGATGTCAGAAATTCTCACGACGAGCCCATGTGCCGGCTCAAGAATTGAGGATGATTCCAATTACCTGGCCATTTGCAGTCTGGGGGCTTGATATGGTCGGGCCTTTCAAAAGGTCTAAGGATAAAAAGACTCACCTCTTGGTGGCGGTTGACAAGTTCACCAAGTGGGTGGAGGCGGAGCCAGTCAGTAAGTGTGATGCAGCCACGGCGGTCCAGTTTATAAAAAAGGTGATTTTTCGCTTTGGTTTTCCACACAGCATCATAACTGATAATGGCACTAACCTTTCCAAAGGAGCTATGGAAGAGTTCTGTCAACGAGAGCATATCCGGCTTGACGTTTCAGCTGTGGCTCACCCTTAATCTAATGGTCAAGCAGAACGAGCTAATCAAGAAATCTTGAGGGGTATCAAGCCCCGGCTCTTGGTCCCCTTGCAGCGAACGCCGGGTTGTTGGGTGGAGGAGTTACCTTCTATACTCTGGAGCATCAATACTACACCTAACAGATCTACGAGTTACACACCTTTCTTTACGGTGTATGGAGCAGAGGCGGTCCTGCCAAGTGACATCCGTCATGACTCACCCTGTGTGGCGGCTTATGTTGAGGAAGACAACGAAAAAGCTCAGCAAGACGCACTTGACCTGTTGGAGGAAGAGCGAGACTTGGCAATAGCCCGCTCGGCGATTTACCAGCAAGACCTGCGCCGCTACCACAGCCGCCGGGTTAAGTCCAGAACCTTTCAGGAAGGCGACTTAGTGCTCCGACTCATCCAGGATCAATCTGACATGCACAAGCTATCCCCTCCTTGGGAAGGACCCTTTGTGGTCAGCAAGAATCTGAACAACGGATCATACTACCTTATCGACGTTCGGGAACACAACGACTCACGTAAGTCAGAGGAGGAGACCCGTCGGCCGTGGAATATCGCTCATCTTCAGCCTTATTATACTTGAGCCGTCGGCTCTAATGTGTATATACTTATACTATGTATATTACATAAAGCGATAAAGCAGGACCTTTATCCTTTTTTTTCCACTCCCAAAAAAGGTTTATGTGTTTTCTTTGTCAGGTGGTGGAGATAACCAAGGAGAAGCGGATCATATCTGAATCCGGCTTTCCTTTGTTCCGGTTTATTATCATATCTGAATCTAGCCGTGATCACTTAGGGGCTTCCTATTCAAACATAGGTCGTATTCGAACCAAAGAGAACATAGCTGTCGATACCCACTTGATCGGCATACTGCCAAACCCACTTGGGGGCTTCTTGATCATATTTGAATCACAACTTAACCCTTTTGGGTCTGACGTGGATCGTATTCGAATCAACGTCATTAAACAACTCTTATGGTCACTTGGGGGCTTCCTGTTCAAACATAGGTCGTATTCGAACCAAAGAGAACATAGCTGTCGATACCCACTTGATCGGCATCGCCACAGCCACTGGGGGCTAACAGATCGTATCCGAATCTTAGCTCAACCCCTTTGGAACGGTTCACTGATCGTATTCGAATCGGAAACCCTTGAATTTTGTTCATCATATTTTACAAGTTTCAACATTGGATGTCTTGTGACCAGCTTGAAAATACAATGGAATACATTACAATCCTCTAGAATTAATATTGGTTACATCAGGTTGTTAAGTACCAGGTGAACTTGTATGTGCCAATTTTCAGGAGTTAAACTTACCCTCGAGGGTTGGTTTATATAAGCCGGAAAAGCAGCCGTAAGCATCACAGGGCAATGCAAGGTATTTCTGCAAAGGACATAACAGATTCATATAAACTACAAAGTGCATAGTGACGGCGGCTTATGCAAGTATTAAGGGCCATAAGCATGCGCAAAGGCATAGCAAAACTCAAGGTATTTTTACTCTATTACAAGACTCCCCGAGTCTGAATGATGCGGCATTGTTTTTCTACAACGACATAAGCAGGTGGCGCTTGACAATCTACTCTTGGGGTTGATTTGAAGCCTCCGGGTTATCCTTCTCCGTCTCTCCGCCGGCTGCTTTGTCCTGGAAGGATGATGAGGCCCAGTCAATGCCACTCAAGGCCTCAAACTGAGCTTCATCATCTATTAAACCGGTTGGGTCGACTTCAGGAGCAAAGGTGTGCTTACGGGTTGGAGGGATCAAGCTGACATCGTCATAATGCGGTATGGGGATTCTCCGATTCTCCTTGTCATAACCCGGCTGGCACTTGGTGAGGTCAGTGTCGTTCCCAATAAGAGTAGCCACCGGACGTATATCCTTCACACAGGCGGTGAAATCCTTATCATTAAACATGGTGCCATCTTCCTTCAAACTTGGATACCCAAGAGCAATATCAGCGGGGTCTAGTTCTGGAAGCCATGCCTTGGCCCGGCTCAATGCGGCTATAGCTCCGGCTCTTGCAGATGCTCGTCTTAACTCTTGGATTCGCTGAGGTAGCACAGCAAGCCGCTTCAGCACATCTTGCAGGAGATAGGGAACATCATTTGATAAAGCCACAACGGCCAGAGCACGTTGTGACCCGGTGTAGAGCTGTTCCACCAGAGTATAAACCTCGCGTGTCCTTTGTCCCGATTAACCCCTTCAAGCTTCCTAGCTGCGATGGCTCCACGACTAAGTCCTTGCAAGAGGACATCTGCCGTGACAATTCCACGACAGGATCTGTGATGATGACGTAGCCGCCGTTGCATGCCGGCCATCCACCCATGATGGTGATACAACACCTACAGACCGCCGTACATATGATGGCCCAGCAGCCTTTGCCCACTACCAAGAACTAGCATCCTTAGTTTCTTGATTACCTTGGTTTGTGTCTATTTAATGCTCAACATTATCTTCTGTTAATGAGATAGTGTTCAGCAGTAAACTAACACAAACCAAAGTAATGAAGAAACTAAGGATGCTTATGCTTGACAGTGGGCAAAGGCTGTTGTGCCATAATATGCATGGTGGGTTGTAGGTGTTGCATCGCCGTTATGGGTGATGAGACGGCAGGCAAAGGTGGCTGCGCCATCACCATGGATCCGGCCAACGGAAGTGGAGGATGAGCAAGGACTGGCCGTCGTGTCATCATAACTCCCTTTTGCAGTGTTTGGGCTTGTAGGGGCAGTGTGGACATCACGATCATGTACAACGGGCCTTGCATGGGCGTCGATGCCACCGCCCATTGCATCGCCATGTTCGTCACCGGGTGGCATGTGGGGAGGTTTGCGCCACCATGTCTGTGCCCTACTACGGAACCATCTCCATCATAAACACATGGTTACCACCTTGTGCTGTCTGTGGCACCGCCATGTACACGCCTGTTGCGGACTGTCGCCATCGCAGATGCTCGGCGCGGCGGTGGCCACACGGCGTATACACTGTGCGTTGTTGTGGGTCCATCTAACTCACAAGAGACCCTTGCTGGGTTGGAAGCGCCCCAGCAGATCGATACAGCCCGAGCAATGCAGCCGTGGTGGCCTCGCTGCCGAGCACAGACAAGTTGGGGCGGCCGACTGGATTGGGTCGGCTGAGCTGCGGGCGGACATCTGTGGCGGATGGTCGCAGAGCAGGAAAGGGTTTCGTGGGGAGGTGGCTGAGGGTCGGGAGGAGGTGAGGTCTAAGGCTAGGGAAATGAGACATCCATATAAATGACGGCGTGGCATGCTCTAGGTGGCTGATTTTGACATTCGCCAGCAGTGCGGCCGCTTAAGGAAGAAAATGTGGAAATGACTAGCGAGTGTGAGCGTGCAGAGGTGAGACCCGCCACCTCTCTAATCTCTCATGAAAGGAAGAGTTTGTATATTTCATTTTTAGAGATAAAAATGAAAAAATGAAATAATATGTTGCCCACCCATTGCACGGGCCAGTAGTTCTAGTAAATTGATTAAATTGAGCATGGTTTGTTACACGTACGTATTTTGAGGGGGGGAGGGGGATTTGTTACACGTACGTAAACATTGTTATGTAAGCTATGAACGGGATGACCTGGCCTGTTTTGGTTGGAAGTTTAGAAGACCCAGGCCCAACCCGTGAAAATCAGGGGGGTGATTGGTCGAGGAAGCTCAGAACGTAGCTTTATGTAATAAAATTACGTGGGTGTAGCATTTTCGGTGGATACATACATGGGGGCTATAAATGTGCAACGACCGAAATTGCCCATGTCTCTTTGCTGTTTGTAGCCTCAACCTCTCGAGGCTCTAATGACCAAACCGGATAATGTCGTTCGCCCCTAAATACCAGCACCGCCGCGAAACCATCTCCAGCATTGGGCCCGATATATGGATACGTTGTTGACCATCTTGTAAGTGTCTAAAGACATTGTCAACTGCTTAAGCAAAGGTGCCCGGGTTGATTCGTGAATACTATGTTGGTGTTAGATTAACCCATAGTGGACATGTTCGAATCCATTATTGACAAAATTTAACCTGGTCACGCGGAGGTGCAAGCATCTATGGTTATAGAGGCAACCCATGCAATATGAGAGGGACATCATGTGGAGCACAGTGAACTCGCCATCGAAGTAGTACTAGAAAACCCTTTCCGGCACAAGAGAAGGGTGCACTGGAAGCAAAGGCAGCCGGACGAGGTTGACTAGGCCTTCTTCGTTCTAGGGGAAACTTTGAGTATGTTTATATAAATTTACGATATGCTAGAAATACCTCCATACTTGCACATTTAAAAGATAATCTTGAGAAAATTGAAAATGTCAACTAACCAAACACATGCGTGCGTAGCTGGTCTGATGAACACTATTGATGCATTTGGTAGGCTGCATCACTACCAAACAGACCACTAGATGCATGAAAGTGTGTTTGGTAGCGTACATGGGGTTCTGGCTCGCACGTGCACATACATTAAAGTTGCCAAGATCCTGGCTCGCTAGGAACGCTCAAATCGACCATTTCCAGTGAGCCAGGCCGAATCAAGCGACGAAGGAGGGCACAATGGACGCATCGGTGCAGGGGAAATGGGCGAGGAGATGACACTGGCACGGGATGGCGCAAAATCTAGCACCACCCATTTACTTGCTTTCCTCTAGTGGTAGAACCAACTCGGTCTCAGTTCTTGGCATGGTCGGCGGAGGCGACTTCAATCTATGAATGCAGGACCTACTTCTCCCCTTCATCTCTGACTCTGTGTCATCCTCCTCGTCTCCTCCATGGGCAGGTTGTCGGCTCCAAAGGGGGTCAGCAACATACTACCCCTCCTATGATAGATCGTTAGGTAAGGTGTAGGGCTGATTACACTATTGCTTGCCGCAACATCATGTCGCCATTAGGTTGTTAAGCACAAACAAATGAAGTTGGTTGTTCAGGCAACAACACTCATAACTAGTATTCATGCATAGGCCATGTTGATCCACAAGAGAGATATTCGCCGGCGGATAAGTCTATCATCCTTATGGTCCAAAGTTAATCCGAGATGGGAAGAAGATGGCGAATCTGAACAACATCAACAACAACGACAACGTAGAGGATGTGAATATGCTTCGAATGTGAAGAACACATTTTGGCAAGCTTGTGGAGACATTTAGTAATAGGGGGATTTTGGAAGATAGCATATTGTAGGTCATAATCACAGGTTCTGTTCCTTCATATTGTAGGTCATAATCACAGGTTCAGGGTTATTCACAAAACATTTAGGAGATCAATGGAGACCATTTCCAGGTATTTCAAATAGGTCCTGTGTGTTGTTGGGGATCACAGAGGAGAGATGATCAAGTAACCAACTGGGCAAACTCCTAACAAGAATCGTATGGGCCCAAGATGGTACCCGTATTTCAAGGGGAGCACTACTCGTACTTCATGCCATAACATGCTCGTATTGTTGTCATCGAGTTGTAACAATATGCTTGTGTGCCATCACAGGATCGTGTTGGCGCAATAGATGATACACATGTGGCTGTTAAAGTTTTGAGTTCATAGGCTTTAGCATATTGGGATAGAAAGCACTACACAAACCAGATTGTGCTTGTTGCTGTTGAATTTGATCTGAAGTTCACATATGTGTTAGCTGGCTGGGAAGGGTTAGCCCAGGATGCTAACTTTCTTGCTGATATCATGTCTAGACCTGATTGGATCAATATCCCCGATGGTAAGTTCTACCTAGGAGGTGTTGGACATGCATATATCGGCCTAATGTTCTTCCACCCTTCAGGAAAATTAGGTACAATCTGAACTAATTCTATTCTAGGAACTATCCTAGATCTGCACAAGAATTGTTCAATCTCAAATACTCTAGCCATAGAGCTACAGTTCAAAGGGTATTTGGAATTTTCAAGAATATATTTAAGATACTAGATCAGAAGCCGTTCCATGTTTCCCCCCACCCAGGTTAGGCTTGTTCTGGCATGTTGCATTGTCCAAAACTGGATCCTAGAATGGGGTTTTGATGCGTTTGTGCCGTAGGAGGAAGATGTGATGTCCGATGAGGATAACTCCAGACATGGTGTGGAGGCATATGACAATAATATAATGTCTTACATAACAATTGGACATATAAAAAAGTCATACCTATACAACTCTTGGTTGCTATTTATCTGAGCATCCTCATTCTTTTAGTTTTCTTTATGAGTAGAAGCCGAAGTTAATACCTATATAAGAAGTACAATTTGAATATATTGGCTCAAAGAGGCATACAACTAGTGAACACATTCGAGTTTGAGCTAACATGTGCACTGTCCAAGAAAAGGCATTGCAATATTTGGATGTAGTATAGCACTAGAAATATGTAAGAGACTAATTTTTAGAGGCTAAATCATATTTATGTCTTTTACATTTGAATAATAATAAAATAAAAAGCAAACTGCTAGGCTCATGAGCCTATATATATACCATAATATGATGTATACACAACTGTGTCTAGGAAAAAAGACAAACTGTCTTTATACTTGTTACAATGGTATAGCACTAGGAAGTATCACATACAAAATATATACCGGTATGCTAGTAATTAAAGAAAACATGGGATATTTTCCGATATATTCTGAGGAGATATTTGAAATTTACGGTCAGAAATACTTGAGGCAACAAAAGCTATATCTAATCTAACTTCCATATCTCTGATCTACGGCGGCAGAGCACAATCTACCTGTAGGGGATGTGTTTATGAGTCTGGAGGAGTGGAGGTCCTTGTATTCACCTGCAGCAGCCAGTCGCCTTGTGATCCGATCGATCCAGGGGAGGGGCGATGGATTAGACTCCAAGATAGAACACCTTCGACCGAGGGATCAAACTCCAGAACACCTTGGATCGACCAGATCCTAGGACCGAGGGATCAGACTCCAACACAAGCGAAGTGAACACCTTGGATCAAAGGACCTTTCCTGTAGGCTGTAGCGATCGAGACATTGATGAGTAGGAGGACTGGAGGAGGAGGAGGAGGAGGAGATCAATCCCCGATCCCGTTTCAGCCCTGGTAGCTCGATCCTGGATGCCCTCGTCGCTTCGAATCCAGCACCCAGCAGCCCAAAGCGCATAAGTTTTTTTTAATACCAAGGCCTTTGTAAAAAACTTGGGCCCCCCAGAATTTTGGGCCCTGCGCGGGCCGCACTTTCTGCACCACTATGGGCCCGGCCCTGCATGTGAGATTGCAAGAAAAAACGTACAGGTGCGTCTTCAAGGTGGCTCCGACAGTGTCGTCGTATTCGTCGGCTGGTAGCCATTGCCTACCTGTGAGGGAGCGGTTTCTCCGTGCCTTGCTGGGTCACAGCGATAATGGGAGTAATCTGGTGGCCATCTCCTTCTCCATTGGCCACGTTGTGGAGCGTGCAGTGCGTCGCCATTGCCCATCATTATGATCACCGAGATGACGATGAGGAGAAAAGCGTGGGGGGTTTGGTCGTGCATGGTAGCAGTGTGGGAAGAGGAATATGAGGTGGTAATGTGCCAGGCGCTTGAGGTGGAAAGGAAAAGTCGACCAACAGCAACTCTGATGTGCGGTAGCAAAGTGGACGGCGGGGGACACTGTGGGCTCGCGCTCGGTCGCATGCCACAGTGTTAGACTAAGTATATATTAGCTATACGTGTTGTAACATAACATGTATTTGTATGGTTTCCTCTCATAAATATATGACAGCCGTGCCCACCTAAGGCATCGAGTATTGTTCCAAACCCTAGTTTTATCTAACATGGTATCAGACGACGCGTTCGATCCGCGGCATGCTTCCGCTTCCTCTGTCGCCGCCGCGTAGGTCTCAGCCGCCGTGCCGCCTCCGTCAACCCTAGCGATGGACTCGCCGTTCATGCCTTCTGCACCGCTCGCCTGGGCCCGGCCAAGTGCTTTGCGCCCGCCCGCGCCTCAATCGCCAGCGCCCGCGATCGCCCGCAATGCGCCCCTGCATCCCGATCGCCAGCGCTCCGCCTCCTTCGATTGCATGCAGATGTCGCGCGATGCGTCCCTGCATACCGATCGCCAGCACTCGGCCTCCTTCGATCGCGTGCAGATGCCGCGCGATGCATCCATGGCATCTTACGGTGGGGCTCAGCCGTATGGTGCGCCGCTGCCCTACGATGGAAATCAGTTGTGTGCTGCGCCGCCGAGCTCCGATCTCCCTGGTGCTCACGTCCAGGTGCCCTACGGCAGCCCCTATCCACCGCCGTACGTCGCGCCGTCGCCGGTGCCGTATGTCTCATCCTCCGCGGGGCCCTACGAGGCGCCGTATGGCACGCCCTACGCTGCCCCTGTGCCGTACGTCGCGCCGCTGCAGCCCTACGGCGTACCTCCTCCGGCGTCCCACGGTCATCACCAACCCTACCGTGCGCCTCCGTCAGCCGATGCGCTGACCCCGTACAGCGCGCCTCCGACGTACGACTCGTAGCTCTCCGCACCGGTGGCTGAACCAGGACCGTTCCACTTCGCTCATCTAGTGACGGTGAAGCTCTCTGCTGACAACTACCTATTGTAGCGTGCTCAGGTGTTGCCGCTGATGCGTAGTCACTATCTTGAGGGGTATGTCGACGGTACGCTGTCGTGTCCCCCGGCCACGGTTCCGGTGCCCTCGGCCACTGGTGGCTCCGTCATGGTGCCCAACCCTGCTTATTGTCAGTGGATAGCTCAGGATCAGGCTATTCTGGGTGCTATTCAGTCCTCGCTCACTCCTTCCGTGGCTGGCATGGTGGTCTTTGCCGCGACGTTGAGGGATGTATGGGCTACCCTCGATTCCAGCTTCTCCTCGCAGTCGCTGGCCCGTTCTTCTGCCATTCGTAACCAGCTGGGTGAGGTCAAGAAACATGATCTCTCCATCACGACCTACTTTAACAAGGTCAAAAGTCTGGCTGATACACTGTCGTCTATTGGGAAGCCGCTCTGTGATGAGGAGTTTACTTCGTTCATTCTCAATGGGCTTGATGAGGACTATGATTCTCTCGTTGAAAACATCAATGGACGTGACACACCGTTGCCGCCTCGCGACCTCTACGCACGCCTCCTCAACACGGAACAGCGCCCGCCGCTCCGTCGGCGTCTATACGGAGGGTCCGTCTGCCAACGCTGCTCTCCGCGGGGGTGCCCGTGGTGCCAAGCAGAAAAGCCGTCGTTCGCGGGGAAGCAACCTCGTCCACCCGCTCCCGCTCTGCCTCCTCCTCCGACTGGCCGCAAGCGGCTACACTGCAAGGCCTGTGGTGGTGGGGTTGAGTGTCAGCTTTGCAACATTGAGGGGCACTTGGCGTCTCGCTGTCATCGTCATTCTAAACGTGATTTCCTTGGCATTGGGAACAATGGGAAAGGTAACGAGAAGCAAGCTGCTCTTACTACACAGGAGCCTGGATTCACTCCTTCCTATTTGGTGGACCCTGCATGGTACATGGACACAGGTGCCACGGACCACTTGACGAGACGGCTTGACAAGCTGGCCACTCGCCAGGCCTGCACCTGTCATGGTCAGGTCCGCACTGCCAATGGATCAGGTATGCCCATCTCACATGTTGGTCAGGCATCTCTTCTTTCGCGTACAACTAAAACCTTGCGTCTTCTTGATGTCCTTCGTGTTCCTTCAGTCACACGTAGTTTACTCTCGATCCCTAAATAACTCGTGACAACAATGTGTTTGTTGAGTTTCACCCTTTCCATTTTTTGTTAAGGACCGAGACACGAGGGATGTTCTACTTAGTGGTCGAGCTCACGGTGGATTATATGCGCTTGATGTGCCCCGAGCCCATGCACGAGTTCCTCAAGTTTTCAGTGGTGTTCGGGTGTCATCGTCGCAGTGGCACTCTCACCTTGGCCATCCTGCCACTCCCATTGTGCGCCATGTGCTTCGTCGTCATAGTCTTCCTGTTGAGTCGAGAAATAAGGAGTTTTTAGTGTGTGATGCATGTCAACAAGGCAAAAGTCATCAGTTGTCTTTTTCTGTATCGAGTCGTGTTGTCACGGCTCCTCTCGAACTTGTGTTTTCAGATGTGAGGGGCTATGCCCAAACTTCTGTCAGTGGTCACAACTATTATGTCAGTTTCATTGATACTTTCAGTCGCTTTACTTGGATTTATCTTATTAAACATAAATCTGATGTGTTTCATGTCTTTATGAAATTCCAAGCACATGTAGAGCGTTTGCTTAAGCACAAAATTATCCATGTGCAATCCGACTGGGGGTGGGGGTGAATATCGTAATCTCAACACCTTTTTTCAGAAACTTGGCATCTCACACCATGTGTCTTGTCCTCATACACATCAGCAGAACGGTGCAGCTAAGCGCAAGCACCATCACATAGTTGAATTTGGTCTAACACTTCTTGCACATGCCTCTGTTCCTTTTCAGTTCTGGAGCGATGCTTTTGTCACTGCTTGTTTTCTGATAAACAGGACTCCCCCACGACTTCTTCACATGAAGTCTCCTCTCAAGGTATTGCTTCATGAAACTCCAGATTACTCCTTTCTCAAAGTGTTCGGTTGTGCGTGTTGGCCACATCTTCGTCCATACAACAAGCATAAACTTGAGTATCGATAAAAAAAGTGTGTATTCCTAGGGTACAGTCCTTTCCACAAAGGTTACAAGTGTCTCCACATTCCGATGAATTGCGTTTACATTTCCCGTGACGTTGTGTTCGATGAGACTGTCTTCCCTTTTTCCACGCTTACATCATCCACTGATACTCCCGTCAGCGAGTTGCACTCTTTTCCAGTTTTGCCTGATCAATTTGTGTATGCTGCATATTCTCCTCTATTGTTGCCTAAGCATGGTGCAGGGACTGGACGAGGTGCGCAACTTGAGCTTCTTGAGGATGATAATGAGGTCCCACCTGAGCCCGCCACCACTACGCTGGCTGCGCCTACTGCTCCACAGGCTGTTCACGACGTCGACCACGAGTGCATGGGACATGCACGTGGACTCGACGAGGCACCCATGTCGCCTGTGACCATGGCCCCGTTGTCAACTGGGCCGGCCGATCCCGCGGCGTTGCCGCCTGGGTCGCCTGCGTCCGTGGCCTCACTGCTGCCTGGGCCGGCTAACCCCGTAGTGTTGGCGCCTGGGCCGGTCGACCCCGCGGCGTCGCCCCACGGTCCGGCAGCACCAGCGCCACTGTCGCCTGGGCAGGAGCCCTCGCAGACTGTTGCGTCGACTGCGTCTTCCTCTTCTGGCTCGTCTTGGCCGACCATTCCAGGCGCGTCTTCTTCACCGCTACTGGACAGTGGCTCCTCTGTGGTGGCTGCTCCGCCGTCACCTCCGCCTGTCGTCCTGCGTCCTGATACTCGCAGCAAAAGTGGTATTTTCCAACCGAAGAAGTGCATTGATGGCACTGTTGCGTGGCTTGCGGCTGTTAGTTCCCAGATCAAAACATGAAGTAGCTAGCTTAGGAAAATAAGGACAAAGACGATGGTTTTGGTGCTGCCCAAATTCACAGCTTTTCAATCTCGTTTCCTTTGCTTTATATATATGGCTCAATGAACCGACCTCATGTCCAACACGACCTCCTAACTTGTCCAACACGACGTGATCCAGACCACAAATCAATCTGGTTTAGGACTCTACTTAACTCCTAGAGATTGGATGGAAAACGACTAAGGAATCACCTTATACTTCGGCTATCCTATACAGACTCAGACGAACTCGATTTAGCCTAATATAGCATGTGCGGTAACTCACATTCACCCCCCTAAGCACAAATGCGACTACTTAACAGCCACGACTCCAATCTTCTCGCGCATCTCCTGAAACTTCAGTCTTCCCAACGACTTCGTTAGTATATCTGCGAGTTGATCTTTAGTGCTGACATAATCCACCTCCACCTTGCCTTCTTCTACACATTCCCTGACGTAATGGTACCTTATATCAATGTGCTTGCTGCGATCATGATGAACGGGGTTTTTGCACAATGATATTGTGGATTTGTTATCGACTCTAAGCTTTACTTGTTCTGGCTGCTGGTTCGTCAAATCAGCAAGGAGTCTACTGAGCCACACTCCTTGACACGCCGCTGTCGCCGCTGCAATGTATTCGGCTTCACAAGATGAGAGGGCAACCACCTTTTGCTTCTGCGATAACCAAGTGATCAGATTTTCTCCCAGAAAGTATGCAACGCCCGATGTACTCTTTCGGTCATCTACATCCCCTGCCAAGTCACTATCGCTATAGCCCACTAGAAGTGATTTGTCCTCCTTCTTCCTTGTGTACTTGCAGCCATACTTTAGAGTCCCTTTCACATATCTCAAAATCTGTTTCACAACAGTCAAATGTTCAGTGGTAGGGTTCTCCATGTACCTGCTTACTATGCCAACCGAGTATGCCAAATCTAGCCTAGTGTTCACAAGATATCGTAAACTTCCGACAATACTTCGGTACTCGGTTGAATCAATAGTCGGCACCTTGCTCCTCTTGCTCAACTTCAGCCTCGCCTCCATAGGCGTTTGCGAAGGATTACAATCCTCCATGCCACAATTATGCAAGATCTTCAAGGCATATGCCTCCTGGCACAACGTGATCCCGTCTTTACTTTGACGCACCTTGATCCCGAGGTAACAGCTTAACAAGCCCAGATCACTCATTTTAAATAATTCCTTCATTTGCTTATTGAACCTTCCAATTTCCCTTTCATCAGCTCCTGTGATCAAGAGATCATCTACATACACGCCAATAAGGAGACAGTCTGAACCGGTGCCTCTCTTGTACATAGCGTGCTCAAGCGGACACTTCACAAAACCGAGTGAAATCAAGGTGCTATCAAGTTTGGTATTCCATGCCCTAGGTGCCTGCCGCAAGCCATACAAAGCTTTGTGCAATTTGAATACTTTATGCTGTTCTCCCTTCTTGATAAAACCAGTGGGATGCTTCACATACACTTCTTCCTCTAGTTCTCCATTCAGAAACGCAGACTTCACATCCATATGGTGTAAAAACCAAGCTTCTTGGGCTTCTAGAGCAATGAACAACCGTAATAATTCCATTCGTGCAACTGGAGCAAATACTTCTTCAAAATCTACACCCTGCTGCTGGACATATCCTTTGGCTACCAAACGATTCTTATATATGGTTCACCACGACACCCTCTGTGTCCTTTTTAACTTTGAAGACCCACTTGAGACCTATTGCTTTGTGCCCATCAGGAAGATTAACAGGACTCCATGTGTCATTATCCTGGATTGAACCAAGCTCATCATCCATAGCTTTAGGCCATGATTCTTCTTCGTTCGCCTCCTCGAATGTGGCTGGTTCTTCTGTGATGAGTAGACACTTCCTTCTGACCTTTTTCATCCTCACAGGATTGATCTTCCGAAGAGCCTCCTTAGGGTAGATATCTAGGACTCGCCAGAGTTTCGCCGGCGTTGGTGCTCTTCCCGGAGTCCGCTCAGGGGACCCAGCCACCATGCTTCGTCCCACTGAACTTGGAGAGTCTTCATCTACTGTTGTGGACATTGTTGGCTGCTGCGTGTCGACCGTGGCACTAGGTGCTGCACCACCAGTAGCCGATCATGTGTCATTGTCTTCAGTCCACCATGGATCGTCCACCCATGGTGAGGAGCAGCTCGGCGACCCATAACTTGGCACTTTTGTTTGTGCTGATGGAGTAGCCGGTGCACCGTCACCTAGGTCGTCGTCGTCATCGACATCATGGCGATCTCCATGCCCGTCGTCGTCATGGTCATGGCCTGCATGGTTGATGTGATTATATGTCACAACGAAAATATCATCACCTTGTGTGGGGCGATCTACTACTGCTGCGTCGTCCCAATTCCATGCCTTTTCTTCATCAAATACTATGTCACGTAACACTTGCACTTTCTTCGTCACGGGATTGTAGACTCGATATGTTTTGGTCCCGGCCTCATAACCGAGTAGGATAGTTGGGGAGCTCCTGTCCTCCAACTTGCCAACATGCCCTCCCTCGGTCTTCACATGTGCTATGCATCCGAACGTGCGGAGGTGATCGACTGTGGGTTTTCTGTCGCACCATGCTTCATACGGCGTTCTTCCGACAACACTCTTCGTCGGAGCTCTATTGAGTAAATACATTGCGGTAGTCACAGCTTCTCCCCAGAATTTTCCTAGCAATTTCTTGCTTTTCAGCATACTTCTTGCCATTGCAACTATGGTCTTATTTCTGCGCTCCACAACGCCGTTTTGCTGCGGAGTATAGGGTGCTGTCATTGATTCCCCGCGGGAACCGAGGCAGTTGGGGGGAAGACGAGCCGTCGTGTCCCTGACGCGGCTGGCCTGCGGCTTTTTCGCGCCAAAACAGTTCGCCCCGGCGCCCCTGGGCGCCCCCCAGCGCGCCGGGTTCGGCCTGGGTCCGCCGGCACTGTTTTCGGCCCAGGCCGGCGAAAATCGGGCTCCTGGGGCACGACTGGGTCGTTTTTTCGGCGCCGGCGCAAAAAAAACGCCTGGGGAGGCCTTCTTGGGGGCGCGGCTGGAGATGCCCTTAGGTTATAGACTCATACTGCATTGGGATATGTGATGTTACAGTAACTAGCTAAGTTACTAGAACTACCTCTCTCTTTATTAACTCATTGCCACATAAACAAATTTGCTGAGTGGGACTTGAAGTTACTGCTGAAGTTACTTCCACTGTGGCTAGTCTAACATAGGTAGTAACCTCACATATAACTAGATAAAATAGATGATGTGACAAGCAATAAATGAAGAAAAAGAGCAAAGTGATAACATAGCTAGTTACTAATAGTATGAGTAGCATCATACATATCAAGGTAAAATGAGTGTATAGCTTAATAAATGAAATGTTGTATGTTACTATACATATGTTACTTCTCACTATAGAGGTAGTAACATAGACTAGTAACATATGCATGTTACTACTCTATGTTACTATCCATTGTGGCTAGTCTAATGAGGTGATTATACCTTGACAAATCGGAGGCGGGGTTGCCTATTGGTGGGAGCCGTCCTTCCGTTTCCTTTTCCTGCATGGTGCATGCGGTTAATAATCGAGGAGGAGGCCCCATGAAGTTAATAATCGAGGGGAGAGAAGGAGCTGCCTGATTGATTTCGCCGGAGAAAGAAACTGCCCGAGCGGAGGTGGGTGCAGTCGGCCGCCATCGAAGTAACCTTGCCGTCGTGGAGGCGGCTGCGGGTCCAGGCTCGGTGGTCGAGTTCTCGACCCTGTTGGCTGTTGCCGAGGCAGCGACCTTGGGCATAAACCCCACAGTGGCCTCGGCACCGACGGCCTCTGCTAATGCTGTCGACGAGCCGCCGGTGTGTTGTGCCGGGCAGTCGATGGCGGAGGGGGCCGCCGCTGCCCGCACTGTGTCGAGCAGTCGAAAGGGAAGGTAGCGGCCATCTCATGTCCGCGCTGGCGCGCCGCGTTGAGCAATCGACATTGGAGGGAGCTGTCGGAGGATGCAGCCGTGGTACGTCCGCGCCGCCGCCGTACAGCTGATGCCTCATCACTCGGGAAGCCGATCCATTTTGGATGACGCTGCTACAGCGGGCTGCGCTGGGCTGCTGTGGAGTGGTCGTCTTCGATGACATGGAGAGGCTGGCTGAACGCCGTCGCTGCTAGTGCTGCCGAGGAGAACCCGTCCGCGTGAGGTGACCACCTGAACCAGCGTCTGTTGCCTTTCTTGCACACGCTTGAATCGATCGGCTTGAGTGCACGAACGTGTAGACATGCAAAAGAAATAGAAACCAATCAGCAGGTCATCCATTGATCGTTAGATCGTAAGCGGATAGCACTCAGAAGAGAGAAAACTCCTGATCCGTCCGTCGGGTGAAGATGTATCTTTTCCCCTCCTTTTCTGATGTTTCAATTACTCGTTGCGGAAACAAACAGTAGGAACTGTAAGAACAGGAAACTGGATATAGATGAATAAATAAAAAATCATCTGCATCACGGCTCGATAGACGCCATGCCCCACGGTGGCGCCAACTGTCATGGGAACGATTCCGACAATAATAAGGGGTAGGATAAAGGAGCATGCTCCGGACAGGCTTTGTTTTATCTGTCATAAACACGGAGTTACATTATGTATTTGAGAGAGAGCGGGGAGAACGGATCTCCATGCTTGAGCTAAATGGTGAAAGAGAGAGAGAGAGAGAGAAAGAGGGGTGGAAGAAAGATCCCCCTTAGCCTAGTGGTGGGGGTGGCTTACATAGTGGGGCATGAATGCCATAATGCCAGCTCACTAAAAAGCCTTCACTATAAGAATGATGCATTGACTGCTTTGCTGCCTGCTGGTCTTCGCATACCCGAGTGAGTCGTACGGTCGAGTGATGAACTGTCATCCGAGTGGATAGTATGTCTGTATGAAGTTTATCTGGACCCACATTCTATGTGGACCCCATGTTTTATGATATTTCGACCCTTTGTGGGCCTACCTGTTATGCGTATCTCCAACACCGCCACCACGTCCGCCGTCGGCCATCCTATCAGGTTGCCGGACCGCTGCCTTGGCGAGCCACACCCCCCCCCCCCCCCCCACCCACCACGGGACAGGAGGATACGCGCGCGGCGAGAGGAGATCCCGCCGCCGCTGGCGATGGCAGGGGAGAGGATGAGGGAAGCGACGCAGAGAGCAGAGGCGAGGGAGCCGACCCAGCCGCCTCCCGGGGAGGCGGCGCGAGGGCAGAAAGAGGGGACGGGCGTCCACTCACAAATTTTACTCCCCTTTCATTCATCTAGCTCGATCATGATAACCATCATATTTAGTTAAAGATTCTTGATAGCTAGGATCTACTTGCTGTGTATAAACATTGCCTCGGTTGGTTCTCATGACCACTATGTTTGTTTACAAGGTTGGTTGGAGTTTACGGGTTCCCAACATGGCAACATATATGTTTCTGTGCTCGGAACAGTTGGTTTCATGCTCTATTTTCTTGTCAAACTTCCACTCCGCATTAGGTCGTTCCATGCTCTATTTTTTACCATCACACTGCTACTAGCCCGTGTTTTCATCCAACTCCCAGCTGAACTCTCACTGAATTGCTTCTTGTTTCCAGCATAGTTTTAGCACTATGATCGTGATAACATTTGGTGGTCACCTTCTTTGGGGTTGCCAAAACATTGATGCTCACCTTCCACTCCCCCTTTGCTCACCTTCTTGTGGCCAGTCAATCAATCAAGTGAGACGTTGGGAATACGGAAGAAAACGACGACCTGCACAGTGTTTTGCAAACTGGTGGATTATGAGCAGAATACAACTGTAAAGCGAAATCGGCGGTAAAATTTACACGCCAAAACGACACATCCCAAGTAGACCGCTCGGTTTCTACCACAGTTGCATGTTTTACGCATGTAATTCGCTGGAAAACAGCAATCCAAGCACGGCCTAAGACATGAAAGAACAAACTCAGCAAACTTCCAATATTCACCGGACTGATTGACCGACTGATGACAGTTTGCACAATGCAAGGTATAAAAAATGTTCATAAGCATGATCCAACCATTGGTATAAACAGAATTTTTTATGTAGCTTACAAGTCCATATATTGGACTGAAACGTAACGAGTTTTGACATAGCTGATGAAGAGACTGTAGCAAGAAGTGTATGATAGTAAGTATAACAGTTGTTATTGACAAATGTGCGAGTTTTCTGCTGCCATAAGTCCAGGAATTCAGATGCCAGGTTGATCTGGAGAAGAGCATGTACCTGTTACAGAAAATACAGAAATGATTCAGCTAGGTAGAGGTAACCACAAGAAAGAGGGGAAACAATGTAAAGAAAGCGAAACAAGAAGATGGATATCGGCATATACAAGTAAACATAAAATAGCACATGGTGTCTATACATATGGTCCAGTTTTGCAAAAATAAAAGGGGAACATGAGAAGCAACAAATGTTGAAGAAAGAATGTAAACAACACAAACACAATGGAATCAGAGAAAGATTTCCTATGTGAATGTGTAACGTAGATAGCTTATTTGTTTAGCAATAGTATTCACATAACAGAAATTCTTGGATGAACATCAATTATCATGTAATTACACTGAAGTAATTTAAGATGGAAAGAAGTACCATAAATAAGTACAGCTAGCCCACGCAGAGGAACATATTTAGGAAGAATGACCAACTAATACAAGTCTAATACACACTAGAAGTTCTGCATTTAGAGCATCCCCAACAGCTGCCGAACGCGTCATGCGCTAAAAACTACTTTGCCGCGCGCCCATCACCTAATTTGGCGCTGCGGGCAGCGCTGGATCCAGCAGCCGCGCTAAAATGCAGCACGTGCGCGCAGCTCCGGCGACGCGCAAAAATGCAGCACGCGCGACTCTCGCACAAACAACATATGCATTCCAAAACAAAAGCAAAAAATCAAACACAAAAAAATAAATCAAAATAAATAGTTCAATTTCGTTATTACAACTCAAACAAACAGTTTATCGTTCAATACAACAAATAGTGCAATAAACACAACAAATAGTTCAACAATATAATATCGAATGCATAAATCATGATGCTCTTTGTCGTCCATTCCATGCCCACCCCTCCTCAATGAGATCCTTCTGAAGATCATCATGCGCTGCGGGACGTCGAATGGCATGATAGGACGCAACAAAATGGGCCACCCTTTCAGCCCTCCGTCGCACTCGCACGGGATGTCCCAAGAGCTCATACTGAGAGTAGTATACATCTTGGCCACGCTCATTCTTGATGATCATGTTATGCATGATCACACAAGCGTGCATGATGTACCAAAGCATTTTTTGATCCCAAACTCTAGCCGGTCCTCTCACAATAGCAAATTGGGCTTGCAAAATCCCAAAAGCTCTCTCCACATCTTTTCTAGCCGCCGCCTGAGCATTGTGGAAATCAAGATTTTTCTTACCTTCCGGCTTTTTCAACAGCTTCGCAAAGGTTTGTCACTTTGGATAGATGCCATCCGCTAGATAATAGCCATAGTTGTATGTACAGTCATTTGCTTTTTTTTGAGCGCGTGAGTGGGAGACACAACATTCTCTGGTTAAGGAATACTCCCTCCATTTAGGTGAGTATAAGTCACCTTATGAAAATCAGGTTTTCCCAAAACCTTTAGGTGTGGAGCATTAACTTCCTGCTCGATCCCCTCCCAGCCTCGTTAGTCAGCGTTCTCTTCCTCTGCTGCCGCGTTCTATCTTTCCATTTTTCCTCTTCTCAAGTGTGGAACGATCTACATGCCGTCCTTGATGCACCAGAACGACCACTGCATGCATCACGGCAGAGCGTTGATTGGGCATGCACGAGAATTTGGTTCTGCTCGCAATATGGATGATACCTGAACGATGAAGTGAACGGGCATGCTAGCACGGGAGACCTATTTACACTATACAATGCTAGAGTACTCATGTACCTAGTAGTAGTAGTAGTAGTAGTAGTAGTAGTACAACTATGGTACACTTGATGGTCAAAATACTATTCATCCGATCCTCACAGTGAAGTGACAACACCCTGCGCCTGACACTAGTCCAGGCGGCATGTTCGGGTTACCAAAGTCAGCCTCACCCTGTGCACAGTGCAGTGTGTCACCGTCGTTGTACATCACATTGGCGCCTCGCCTCGTCTCCCTCTCCGCTCCCATAGCACCACTCCATCTCCATCTCCATCTCCTTCTCCGTCTCCATCTCACTGTGCCCCCGTGTACCATCGCCTCACTCGCCTCCCCCAGTACCACTATTCCCTCGCTAGCCGCTCCAGCACCGACATCCTTCTCCCCCGTAAATCAAGCCCCCTTCCAAACTCCACCATGGCCGAACGCGAACCGCACAACATCCATATGAGCCGCGATTGGAGCAATCTCGCCAGTGACATCCTCGATCTCTGTTGTTCGTGTATGGATATGTTGAGCGCCCTGCGGCTGGCTGCATGCTCGAGGGACATGCACACGGCCATCGTCGAAGCGAGGCCTATGCTTTTCAAGACACCCTGCTTGCTGCTATCTGGTCTTGCGAGATTGGCTCACCATGATACGGAGGCGTGCATGATGCCCCTCGACTTCAATCCGATCTCCATTAGCCGAAACTTCTTTGCAGGTATGTAGTGGGTCGCCGTACATCATTTCCCTCGACATCGATCCGATCACCATCGCCCGAAACTTCTTGGTAGGTATGTACTGGGTCGGCATGAACTCCCACAGGATGGCTTCCTTCAGAGAAGACGGTAAAAAGTTGGTGCTCGTGAACTTCCAGACCTCCCATGAGATTATCCTTCCTCCGTTGGATTATATAGAGTATTACCATCGCGGTCCAAGTCATCTAGATTACTACGTCAGTTGGACGGACCTTGTTTTGCATAAGATTGTAATCTGCCAAGTGCCCACACGACATGCGAATTACGCAGACTTCAAGCTAATTGCCTTGTTCGACCGCGGACTTGCCTATCTTTATGCCGGTGCCTTCTTTAGCTGGAGACAACTCGGCTTGCAGTGGATCATCGTCAAAGCTGATACACACTTCTGTGATGCTATTGAACACAATGGCATCATCTACGCGATCGACAAAGCAGATGGCACCACGTATTGCTGGGACGGCGCGTGTAAGTTGTTTCCTCTCATGTTAATGATGACGCCATGACACTGTTTGAAGTTTTTGTGAAGATTGGCATATCTTTGTTTGAGCAGAATTTGAGTAGAACTATGGCAATTTATTAGAGACGCCGAAAATCAGCTATATTTGGAATGAGTTAATTCATGCGATTGTGACCATGTCATTACAACCAATTTGTACCCTGAATAATCAAACAGTTAGGAATATATGGATATTATCCTTATTTTACAGTAATCTATATACTACTACTAAATATGAGTGTGTATCAATGGCCATGTTAGTTTCCTCATTTTCATGATGTAGAAACATGCACCACACTGTTGGTTTCATCTAACCATACATTAGGGAAGTAAATGTGCATATGGAGAACTCTATATTTGGAAGTAGTGAAATCCTGCAATGCTTACCATGTGTACATACCTATATTCGCCCTTCAGCAATCAATGGCTAGAATAATGTCCTCACAAAAATTTTGCCCACAGAACACGAGTATATAACAATGCATGGTCTGTTTGTTACCTTGAAGAATTTGTTTGTGAGGACAGAACATGATTACATAACATGCATGACATGGTAGTTTCCTGTGAAGAATCGATTGCGAGATAACATGAGTATAACCATGCATGGCACTTCTATATTTTTGAACCCAGTATACATTTCCCTGTATTTTCCTCCCAGTTCCAACAGGAACATATCAATGTTGTTTCTTGCATTATCCTACTCATACTCTGAACAATGCTGATCTTACATTAACAATGCCTGTCCTTTTTGATATGATGCAGTGTCCCTACAGTTACTGCCCTTTGTAATCACACCACCTTTGCGAAAAACAGGGAAGCACAACTGGTTCCTCACTCAATCAGATGACGTCAAAAGACTGATGATCATTCGGACACATGAGACGGAAAAGTTATATTGCAAAAACCCCACTGTATACAAGCACCATGTAATACGTGAGTATCTGGACAGTGGCTATTACGTCTATGAGCAGGATACCAGCTTGTTGGGGCCTTTAGGATTTTTTAGTTGGAGGCGGGTAAACAGCCTTGGTTCACACTCTCTGTTTCTCGGACTCAATTATCCGATTAACCAGGAGATCACCGTTGGCAAGTACCTTGATGGCAGAGAGGCTCTGTTTGCTATGGAAAACTATGTCTACACGGCGAGCCCTAGGAGTTCGGGAGCAAACTCCCCTGATTGTCAACGATACAGCCTGCAGCCAAAAGAAGGTGAGAATGGCAAAGGCATCCGGATTAACTTTGATCCTTGGATGTCTCAATTACGACAGGCAGTGATGTGGTTCGAGCCTTTAGGTTGATAGGTAATTGGGGTGTTGCATCGAAAGGGTGGAGTACTGGTGTCTCCGGATCACTGGTCGCTGAAGCGGGGCTGGAAATTATGTTAGTGTTGGATCATCTCTTCGAATGACTTTGTTGTCTTTGCTGCTGGTTCTGGATGGTAGTTCTTTCTTTTGTTATGCATATTCCTTGTCATTTGGTCATCCTCGTCTATGTCACTGTTACTATGTAATAGTTCCTTCTGTTTAGAATGTCATTCTCGTCTGGATCACGAGAGTCTGAGCGCTGCAGATGGGTGCGTTTTGGTGGTGTAGCAAGACTTCTTATGAACTATCATGTCTTGCTGTTTATGTCAGTAGTAGTCACTAGTCAGTGTTTGAATGTTGTATACATCGTTGTTTCGAACTGTTTATTGTCTCGAACTACTAGTGGGCTAAATGAGGGCATCACCATTCTCCAGTGTTCAGAGTATATCTCCTTTTTTCAAGTTATATAATTTGAGCTCAGTGTCTTTTCGATGATGTACACTTGTTTGGGCCAGTGAGGTGTCGTTGAATATGAGCCGAGTAGTAACGCAGTGCCAAACAAGTCAATTATGACTCTCAGGCCGGGCTCTCAAAAGATCTTGAAAAAAGGCCGGGATCTCCAAAAAAGAATGAATAAGGACTCTTAGGCCGACATGTGGGCGCCACCGGTGTTCTCGTGCGCTTGCGCGCCGAGAGCATATTGGCGCGTGCTCGAAATTCATGCTACCTTTTCATCCGCAGTCTCCCGCCCCTCCCCCACCTCTGGAATCCTTATTCCTACTCCAGTTCCCCCAAATCCCCCTCCTGTACCCCCTGTACTCAAGCGCACTATCATGTCACCGGTCAACACGGATCTCCGAGCCACAGATCCTAAGGTCTGTCCTGCCTTCGGTCGCTGCGTGCTGACGCTCAACAGTGGCATGGCAGCGCTTGACGACCAGTTTGCCGGCAAAGTGCTGATGGTAACCATCAACGGCGACCGGCCTCCCGTCTCGCCGGATGACCTTGTCAAAGCTCTTGGCATTGCGCACGGCATCCAAATAAGTGACTTGCTCGTCGAAGTTTGTCCGCCACCGGCTGATTTCTTCGTCAGGTTCCGGACAATTTTCGACTGCAGTCGTGTGTTCGAATCTTCCCGGCGTTTGTTTTGCGATGGCGCGCTGGTGAGCTTTGATCGGTGGCACCCAGGATGGGGCTCGGTGCCCTCTAAGCTTGAGTTTTTAACAAAGCTTACCTTCCACGGCATGCCTCGACGTGCTTGGAACAGCGAGTCCATGAACGAGCTTATCAACGACCTTGGAGGTGAGCTCGTAAGTATGTTTGTTCCTCCAGACAGCTGGGCTCTGACGGTTATGGCATGGATGAAGAAGCCGTCCACCATACCGAAGGTGATTGGTGTTGAGATACCGGTGCAGGAACCAGGGTTGTACTATCGTCGCGACCAAGGCCGCCGCGGACCACATTAGGGATGTACCTGTATCGAGTGTTCGTGCATGTCGAAGAAGTAGTCAATCCATCAATCGAAGTCCTGCCGCTACCGCTGGTGCCAGGGTCCGTCGACGACGTCCATTACAGGATTCAACGTCAGACTTTCCCCGTGTTTCTCGGAATGATGGACGGCACAGGGCCTACTCCATCACGCGGCGGAGGTCACTGCTTCTTTGGGAGAAGAGGCAGGACTGGCTGCCTGGATGTGCTCTAATTTGAGGTAACAACTGAATCTTGTCAGATACTAGTTAAATCCGAGCTATGGGTGCGAAGCACTGATATGCCAGTACATTGGATTGTGACCTGTTCTAATTTTGTACCTGAACTTTTTTTTAGAAAGGGATGTACGTCAACTTAATATGCCAGGAGAACTTATTGTGTTGTATGTCTATTTTCTTTGCACAACATTCAAGATATTTCTCCGTCATTGATAAAGACGATGAACCGTTATGTACGACTTCGTTGGTTTCAACATAGCCCTTCCCGTAGCGATCCACTGCTTCCATCCTGATTGTGCCGCCTGCGTGAAATTTTTGTATGCAAGTTTAGTGTGCTATGATGTTCTATATGATTGTGTCAACTATATAAGTTTTTACTGAGCATCAGCAATGCATATGGCTGAAAGATGTATTTCCGAGCATCGACCGATGGGTCTCTCTCTCTCTCTCACACACACACACACACGCACACGCACACACACAAGTGGGACCCGTTGAATTATTTATTTGCTCGTGACAGCTTTTAATTAGGTTCCACTGTAATATAACTTTTTTCTTAAGTTATTAATTGAGCTCAGTGACTTCAAAAAGTTGTACACAAGCCTTGTTTGGGCCTTTCCGGCGTCGCTGAATGTGGGTTGAGTAACCATGTTAGGTTGTACTGTACTACACATGCCTTTTTCGCTATTTTTTAAATAATACATTTTTTATTAATTTTCATAAATATTATGCTGGGATTTTTTTTTCAAAAATAATATATCGTCCGCCCGCTGCAGGCCGACTGGGCCTAGTTGGCCCACAGCAGGCCGATTGGATTCCAGTCGGCCTACAGCTAGCCGATTGGCCCCTGTCGGCCCACTGTGGGCCGATTGGAGCTAATTGCCTTGCTGTGGGCTAATTGTTTTTGCAAAAGTGTTAATCATGTATTTAAAAAATATGTGTATTGTGATCTCCTCCGCTCGCTGTGGGCCCACTCTTGACTAAAAAATATGTTTTAAAAAGTATTAATCATGTATTTAAAAATTGTTAAATGTGTGTATAAAAATATTCCTTATCTATACAAAAAAATTTAAATGTGTGTATAAAAATAGCTTTTTTCAACATCAGCAATGCAACTGGGCCGACAGTTGTACATAATATCCGGGTCAACTTGTTATTCTCCGCCCGCTGGGTTGCAAACTTTTCTAGGAGGTATGTGTTGGGGAACGTAGTAATTTCAAAAAAATTCCTATGCACACGCAAGATCATGGTGATGCATAGCAACGAGAGGGGAGAGTATGATCTACGTACCCTTGTAGATCGCAACGGAAGCATTGACACAACGTAGAGGAAGTAGTCGTACGTCTTCTTCCCGATCCGACCGATCCAAGCACCGTTACTCCGGCACCTCCGAGTTCTTGGCACACGTACAGCTCGATGACGCTCCCCGGGCTCCGATCCAGCAAAGCTTCGGGGAAGAGTTCCGTCAGCACAATGGCGTGGTGACGATGATGATGTTCTACCGACGCAGGGCTTGGCCTAAGCACTACAACGATATGACCGAGGTGGAATATGGTGGCAGGGGGCACCGCACACAGCTAAGGAACAATCACGAGGATCAACTTGTGTGTCCTAGGGTGCCCCCTGCCCCCGTATATAAAGGATCCAAGGGGGGGGGGGGTGCGGCCGGCCTAGAGGAGGGCGCAGGAGGAGTCCTACTCCTACCGGGAGTAGGACTCCCCTCCCCGTTCCTTGTCCAACTAGGAGAGGTGGAGGGAGAGAAGGAAAGGGGGGGCGCCGCCCCTCCCTCCTTGTCCAATTCGGACTAGGGGAAGAGGGGGCGCGCGGCCTGCCCTGACAGCCCCTTCCTCTTCTCCACATTAGGCCCATGAGGCCCATTAACCTCCCGGAGGGTTCCGGTAACCCCCCGGTGCTCCGGTTTTATCCGAAACTACCCCGGAACCCTTCCGGTGTCCGAATATAGTCATCCAATATATCAATCTTTATGTCTCGACCATTTCGAGACTCCTCGTCATGTCCGTGATCATATCTGGGACTCCGAACTAACTTCGGTACATCAAAATGCATGAACTCATAATAACTGTCATCGTAACGTTAAGCGTGCGGACCCTACGGTTCGAGAACAATGTAGACATGACTGAGACAAATCTCCGGTCAATAACCAATAGCGGGACCTGGATGCCCATATTGGCTCCTACATATTCTACGAAGATCTTTATCGGTCAGACCGCATAACAACATACGTTGTTCCCTTTGTCATCGGTATGTTACTTGCCCGAGATTCGATCGTCGGTATTCCAAATACCTAGTTCAATCTCGTTACCGGCAAGTCTCTTTACTCGTTCTGTAATACATCATCCCGCAACTAACTCATTAGTTGCAATGCTTGCAAGGCTTATGTGATGTGCATTACCGAGAGGGCCCAGAGATACCTCTCCGACAATCGGAGTGACAAATCCTAATCTCGAAATACGCCAACCCAACATCTACCTTTGGAGACACCTGTAGTACTCCTTTATAATCACCCAGTTACGTTGTGACGTTTGGTAGCACCAAAAGTGTTCCTCCGGTAAACGGGAGTTGCATAATCTCATAGTCATAGGAACATGTATAAGTCATGAAGAAAGCAATAGCAACATACTAAATGATCGAGTGCTAAGCTAATGGAATGGTTCATGTCAATCAGATCATTCACTTAATGATGTGATCCCGTTAATCAAATAACAACTCCTTGTTCATGGTTAGGAAACATAACCATCTTTGATTAATGAGCTAGTCAAGTAGAGGCATACTAGTGACACTTTGTTTGTCTATGTATTCACACATGTATTATGTTTCCGGTTAATACAATTCTAGCATGAATAATAAACATTTATCATGATATAAGGAAATAAATAATAAGTTTATTATTGCCTCTAGGGCATATTTCCTTCAGTCTCCCACTTGCACTAGAGTCAATAATCTAGATTACACAGTAATGATTCTAACACCCATGGAGCCTTGGTGCTGATCATGTTTTGCTCGTGGAAGAGGCTTAGTCAACGGGTCTGCTACATTCAGATCCGTATGTATCTTGCAAATCTCTATGTCTCCCACCTGGACTAGATCCCGGATGGAATTGAAGTGTCTTTTGATGTGCTTGGTTCTCTTGTGAAATCTGGATTCCTTTGCCAAGGCAATTGCACCAGTATTATCACAAAAGATTTTCATTGGACCCGATGCACTAGGTATGACACCTAGATCGGATATGAACTCCTTCATCCAGACTCCTTCATTTGCTGCTTCCAAAGTAGCTATGTACTCCGCTTCACATGTCGATCCCGCTACGACGCTTTGTTTAGAACTGCACCAACTGACAGCTCCACCGTTTAATGTAAACATGTATCCGGTTTGCGATTTAGAATCGTCCGGATCAGTGTCAAAGCTTGCGTCAACGTAACCTTTTACGATGAGCTCTTTGTCACCTCCATATATGAGAAACATATCCTTAGTCCTTTTCAGGTATTTCAGGATGTTCTTGACCGCTGTCCAGTGATCCATTCCTGGATTACTTTGGTACCTCCCTGCTAAACTTATAGCAAGGCACACATCAGGTCTGGTACACAGCATTGCATACATGATAGAGCCTATGGCTGAAGCATAGGGAACATCTTTCATTTTCTCTCTATCTTCTGTAGTGGTCGGGCTTTGAGTCTTACTCAATTTCACACCTTGTAACACAGGCAAGAACCCTTTCTTTGCTTGATCCATTTTGAACTTTTTCAAAACTTTGTCAAGGTATGTGCTTTGTGAAAGTCCAATTAGGCATCTTGATCTATCTCTATAGATCTTAATGCCTAATATATAAGCAGCTTCACCGAGGTCTTTCATTGAAAAACTCTTATTCAAGTATCCCTTTATGCTATCCAGAAATTCTATATCATTTCCAATTAGTAATATGTCATCCACATATAATATCAGAAATGCTACAGAGCTCCCACTCACTTTCTTGTAAATAGAGGCTTCTCCAAAAGTATGTATAAAACCAAATGCTCTGATCACACTATCAAAACGTTTATTCCAACTCCGAGAGGCTTGCACCAGTCCATAAATGGATCGCTGGAGCTTGCACACTTTGTTAGCTCCCTTTGGATCGACAAAACCTTCTGGTTGCATCATATACAACTCTTCTTCCAGAAATCCATTCAGGAATGCAGTTTTGACATCCATCTGCCAAATTTCATAATCATAAAATGGGGCAATTGCTAACATGATTCGGACAGACTTAAGCATCGCTATGGGTGAGAAGGTCTCATCGTAGTCAATCCCTTGAACTTGCCGAAAACCTTTTGCGACAAGTCGAGCTTTGTAGACAGTAATATTACCGTCAGCGTCAGTCTTCTTCTTGAAGATCCATTTATTCTCAATTGCTTGCCGATCATCGGGCAAGTCAACCAAAGTCCATACTTTGTTCTCATACATGGATCCCATCTCAGATTTCATGGCTTCAAGCCATTTTGCGGAATCTGGGCTCACCATCGCTTCTTCATAGTTCGTAGGTTCATCATGATCTAGTAGCATGACTTCCAGAACAGGATTACCGTACCACTCTAGCGCGGATCTCACTCTGGTTGATCTACGAGGTTCAGTAGTATCTTGATCTAAAGTTTCATGATCATCATCATTAGCTTCCTCACTTATTGGTGTAGGTGTCGCAGAAACAGTTTTCTGTGATGTACTACTTTCCAATAAGGGAGTAGGTACAGTTACCTCGTCAAGTTCTACTTTCCTCCCACTCACTTCTTTCGAGAGAAACTCCTTCTCCAGAAAGTTTCCGAATTTAGCAACAAAAGTCTTGCCTTCGGATCTGTGATAGAAGGTGTATCCAATAGTTTCCTTTGGATATCCTATGAAGACACATTTCTCCGATTTGGGTTCGAGCTTATCATGTTGAAGCTTTTTCACATAAGCATCGCAGCCCCAAACTTTCAGAAACGACAACTTTGGTTTCTTGCCAAACCACAGTTCATAAGGCATCGTCTCAACGGATTTTGATGGTGCCCTATTAACGTGAATGCGGCCGTCTCTAGAGCGTATCCCCAAAACGATAGCGGTAAATCAGTAAGAGACATCATAGATCGCACCATATCAAGTAAAGTACGATTACGACGTTCGGACACACCATTACGCTGTGGTGTTCCGGGTGGCGTGAGTTGCGAAACTATTCCGCATTGTTTCAAATGTACACCAAACTCGTAACTCAAATATTCTCCTCCACGATCAGATCGTAGAAACTTTATTTTCTTGTTACGATGATTTTCAACTTCACTCTGAAATTCTTTGAACTTTTCAAATGTCTCAGACTTATGTTTCATTAAGTAGATATTCCCATATCTGCTTAAATCATCTGTGAAGGTGAGAAAATAACGATATCCGCCACGAGCCTCAATATTCATCGGACCACATACATCTGTATGTATGATTTCCAATAAATCTGTTGCTCTCTCCATATTACCGGAGAACGGTGTTTTAGTCATCTTGCCCATGAGGCACGGTTCGCAAGTACCAAGTGATTCATAATCAAGTGGTTCCAAAAGTCCATCAGTATGTAGTTTCTTCATGCGCTTTACACCGATATGACCTAAACGGCAGTGCCACAAATAAGTTGCACCTTCATTATCAACTCTGCATCTTTTGGCTTCAACATTATGAATATGTGTATCACTACTATCGAGATTCAATAAAAATAGACCACTCTTCAAGGGAGCATGACCATAAAAGATATTACTCATATAAATAGAACAACCATTATTCTCTGATTTAAATGAATAACCGTCTCGCATTAAACAAGATCCAGATATAATGTTCATGCTCAACGCTGGCACCAAATAACAATTATTTAGGTCTAATACTAATCCCGAAGGTAGATGTAGAGGTAGCGTGCCGACCGCGATAACATCGACTTTGGAACCGTTTCCCACGCGCATCGTCACCTCGTCCTTAGCCAATCTTCGCTTAATCCGTAGTCCCTGTTTTGAGTTGCAAATATTAGCAGCAGAACCAGTATCAAATACCCAGGTGCTACTGCGAGCATTAGTAAGGTACACATCAATAACATGTATATCACATATACCTTTGTTCAGCTTGCCATCATTCTTATCCGCCAAATACTTGGGCCAGTTCCGCTTCCAGTGACCAGTCTGCTTGCAGTAGAAGCACTCAGTTTCAGGCTTAGGTCCATACTTGGGTTTCTTCTCTTGAGCAGCAACTTGCTTGCCGTTCTTCTTGAAGTTCCCCTTCTTCTTCCCTTTGCCCTTTTTCTTGAAACTAGTGGTCTTGTTGACCATCAACACTTGATGCTCCTTCTTGATTTCTACCTCCGCAGCTTTCAGCATCGCGAAGAGCTCGGGAATAGTCTTATTCATCCCTTGCATATTATAGTTCATCACGAAGCTCTTGTAGCTTGGTGGCAGTGATTGGAGAATTATGTCAATGACGCAGTCATCTGGAAGATTAACTCCCAACTGAATCAAGTGATTATTATACCCAGACATTTTGAGTATATGCTCACTGACAGAACTGTTCTCCTCCATCTTGCAGCTATAGAACTTTATTGGAGACTTCGTATCTCTCAATCCGGGCATTTGATTGAAATATTAACTTCAACTCCTGGAACATCTCATATGCTCCATGATGTTCAAAACGTCGTTGAAGTCCCGATTCTAAGCCGTAAAGCATGGCACACTGAACTATTGAGTAGTCATCAGCTTTGCTCTGCCAGACATTCATAACATCCGACGTTGCTCCTGCAGTAGGCCTGGCACCCAGCGGTGCTTCCAGGACGTAATTCTTCTGTGCAGCAATGAGGATAATCCTCAAGTTACGGACCCAGTCCGTGTAATTGCTACCATCATCTTTCAACTTTGCTTTCTCAAGGAACGCATTAAAATTCAACGGAACAACAGCACGAGCCATCTATCTACAATCAAACATAAACAAGCAAGATACTAATCAGGTACTAAGTTTCATGATAAATTTAAGTTCAGTTAATTTACTTAAAGAACTCCCACTTAGATAGACATCCCTCTAATCCTCTAAGTGATTACGTGATCCAAATCAACTAAACCATGTCCGATCATCACGTGAGATGGAGCAGTTTCATTGGTGAACATCTTTATGTTGATCATATCTACTATATGATTCACGCTCGACCTTTCGGTCTCCGTGTTCCGAGGCCATATCTGTATATGCTTGGCTCGTCAAGTTTAACCTGAGTATTCCGCATGTGCAACTGTTTTGCACCCGTTGTATTTGAACGTAGAGCCTATCACACCCGATCATCACGTGGTGTCTCAGCACGAAGAACTTTCGCAACGGTGCATACTCAGGGAGAACACTACTTGATAATTTAGTGAGAGATCATCTTATAATGCTACCGTCAATCAAAGCAAGATAAGATGCATAAAGGATAAACATCACATGCAATCAATATAAGTGATATGATATGGCCATCATCATCTTGTGCTTGTGATCTCCATCTCCGAAGCACCGTCGTGATCACCATCGTCACCGGCGTGACACCTTGATCTCCATCGTAGCGTCGTTGTCGTCTCGCCAAGCTTGTGCTTCCACGACTATCGCTACCGTTTACTGATAAAGTAAAGCATTACAGCGTGATTGCATTGCATACAATAAAGCGACAACCATATGGCTCCTGCCAGTTGCCGATAACTCGGTTACAAAACATGATCATCTCATACAATAAAAATTAGCATCATGCCTTGACCATATCACATCACAACATGCCCTGCAAAAACAAGTTAGACGTCCTCTACTTTGTTGTTGCAAGTTTTACGTGGCTGCTACGGGCTTAAGTAAGAACCAATCTCACCTACGCATCAAAACCACAACGATAGTTTGTCAATTTGACTCCGTTTTAACCTTCGCAAGGACCGGGCGTAGCCACACTCGGTTCAACTAAAGTTGGAGAAACTGTCACCCACAAGCCACCTCTGTGCAAAGCACGTCGGGAGAACCGGTCTCGCATAAGCGTACGCGTAATGTCGGTCTGGGCCGCTTCATCCAACAATACCGCCGAACCAAAATATGACATGCTGCTAGGCAGTATGACTTATATCGCCCAACTCACTTGTGTTCTACTCGTGCATATAACATCAAACCATAAAACCTAGGCTCGGATGCCACTGTTGGGGAACGTAGTAATTTCAAAAAAATTCCTACGCACACGCAAGATCATGGTGATGCATAGCAACGAGAGGGGAGAGTATGATCTACGTACCCTTGTAGATCGCAATGGAAGCGTTGACACAACGTAGAGGAAGTAGTCGTACGTTTTCTTCCCGATCCGACCGATCCAAGCACCGTTACTCCGGCACCTCCGAGTTCTTGGCACACGTACAGCTCGATGATGCTCCCCGGGCTCCGATCCAGCAAAGCTTTGGGGAAGAGTTCCGTCAGCACAATGGCGTGGTGACGATGATGATGTTCTACCGACGCAGGGCTTCGCCTAAGCACTACAACGATATGACAGAGGTGGAATATGGTGGCAGGGGGCACCGCACACGGCTAAGGAACAATCACGAGGATCAACTTGTGTGTCCTAGGGTGCCCCCCTGCCCCCGTATGTAAAGGATCCAAGGGGGGGTGCGGCCGGCCTAGAGGAGGGCGCAGGAGGAGTCCTACTCCTACCGGGAGTAGGACTCCCCTCCCCGTTCCTTGTCCAACTAGGAGAGGTGGAGGGAGAGAAGGAAAGGGGGGTCGCCGCCCCTCCCTCCTTGTCCAATTCGGACTAGGGGGAGAGGGGGCGCGCGGCCTGCCCTGGCAGCCCCTTCCTCTTCTCCACATTAGGCCCATGAGGCCCATTAACCTCCGGAGGGTTCCGGTAACCCCCCGGTGCTCCAGTTTTATCCGAAACTACCCCGGAACCCTTCCGGTGTCCAAATATAGTCATCCAATATATCAATCTTTATGTCTCGACCATTTCGAGACTCCTCGTCATGTCCGTGATCATATCCGGGACTCCGAACTAACTTCGGTACATCAAAATGCATAAACTCATAATAACTGTCATCGTAACGTTAAGCATGCGGACCCTACGGTTCGAGAACAATGTAGACATGACTGAGACAAATCTCCGGTCAATAACCAATAGCGGGACCTGGATGCCCATATTGGCTCCTACATATTCTACGAAGATCTTTATCGGTCAGACCGCATAACAATATACGTTGTTCCCTTTGTCATCGGTATGTTACTTGCCCGAGATTCGATCGTCGGTATTCCAAATACCTAGTTCAATCTCGTTACCGGCAAGTCTCTTTACTCGTTCTGTAATACATCATCCCGCAACTAACTCATTAGTTGCAATGCTTGCAAGGCTTTTGTGATGTGCATTACCGAGAGGGCCCAGAGATACCTCTCCGACAATCGGAGTGACAAATCCTAATCTCGAAATACGCCAACCCAACATCTACCTTTGGAGACACCTATAGTCCTCCTTTATAATCACCCAGTTACGTTGTGACGTTTGGTAGCACCCAAAGTGTTCCTCCGGTAAACGGGAGTTGCATAATCTCATAGTCATAGGAACATGTATAAGTCATGAAGAAAGCAATAGCAACATACTAAACGATCGAGTGCTAAGCTAATGGAATGGTTCATGTCAATCAGATCATTCACTTAATGACGTGATCCCGTTAATCAAATAACAACTCCTTGTTCATGGTTAGGAAACATAACCATCTTTGATTAATGAGCTAGTCAAGTAGAGGCATACTAGTGACACTTTGTTTGTCTATGTATTCACACATGTATTATGTTTCCGGTTAATACAATTCTAGCATGAATAATAAACATTTATCATGATATAAGGAAATAAATAATAAGTTTATTATTGCCTCTAGGGCATATTTCCTTCAGTCTCCCACTTGCACTAGAGTCAATAATCTAGATTACACTGTAATGATTCTAACACCCATGGAGCCTTGGTGCTGATCATGTTTTGCTCGTGGAAGAGGCTTATTCAACGGGTCTGCTACATTCAGATCCGTATGTATCTTGCAAATCTCTATGTCTCCCACCTGGACTAGATCCCGGATGGAATTGAAGTGTCTTTTGATGTGCTTGGTTCTCTTGTGAAATCTGGATTCCTTTGCCAAGGCAATTGCACCAGTATTATCACAACAGATTTTCATTGGACCCGATGCACTAGGTATGACACCTAGATCGGATATGAACTCCTTCATCCAGACTCCTTCATTTGCTGCTTCCAAAGTAGCTATGTACTCCGCTTCACATGTCGATCCCGCTACGACGCTTTGTTTAGAACTGCACCAACTGACAGCTCCACCGTTTAATGTAAGCACGTATCCGGTTTGCGATTTAGAATCGTCCGGATCAGTGTCAAAGCTTGCGTCAACGTAACCTTTTACGATGAGCTCTTTGTCACCTCCATATATGAGAAACATATCCTTAGTCCTTTTCAGGTATTTCAGGATGTTCTTGACCGCTGTCCAGTGATCCATTCCTGGATTACTTTGGTACCTCCCTGCTAAACTTATAGCAAGGCACACATCAGGTCTGGTACACAGCATTGCATACATGATATAGCCTATGGCTGAAGCATAGGGAACATCTTTCATTTTCTCTCTATCTTCTGCAGTGGTCGGGCTTTGAGTCTTACTCAATTTCACACCTTGTAACACAGGCAAGAACCCTTTCTTTGCTTGATCCATTTTGAACTTTTTCAAAACTTTGTCAAGGTATGTGCTTTGTGAAAGTCCAATTAGGCATCTTGATCTATCTCTATAGATCTTAATGCCTAATATATAAGCAGCTTCACCGAGGTCTTTCATTGAAAAACTCTTATTCAAGTATCCCTTTATGCTATCCAGAAATTCTATATCATTTCCAATTAGTAATATGTCATCCACATATAATATCAGAAATGCTACAGAGCTCCCACTCACTTTCTTGTAAATACAGGCTTCTCCAAAAGTATGTATAAAACCAAATGCTCTGATCACACTATCAAAATGTTTATTCCAACTCCGAGAGGCTTGCACCAGTCCATAAATGGATCGCTGGAGCTTGCACACTTTGTTAGCTCCCTTTGTATCGACAAAACCTTCTGGTTGCATCATATACAACTCTTCTTCCAGAAATCCATTCAGGAATGCAGTTTTGACATCCATCTGCCAAATTTCATAATCATAAAATGCGGCAATTGCTAACATGATTCGGACAGACTTAAGCATCGCTACGGGTGAGAAGGTCTCATCGTAGTCAATCCCTTGAACTTGCCGAAAACCTTTTGCGACAAGTCGAGCTTTGTAGACAGTAATATTACCGTCAGCGTCAGTCTTCTTCTTGAAGATCCATTTATTCTCAATTGCTTGCCGATCATCGGGCAAGTCAACCAAAGTCCATACTTTGTTCTCATACATGGATCCCATCTCAGATTTCATGGCTTCAAGCCATTTTGCGGAATCTGGGCTCACCATCGCTTCTTCATAGTTCGTAGGTTCATCATGATCTAGTAGCATGACTTCCAGAACAGGATTACCGTACCACTCTAGCGCGGATCTCACTCTAGTTGATCTATGAGGTTCAGTAGTATCTTGATCTAAAGTTTCATGATCATCATCATTAGCTTCCTCACTTATTGGTGTAGGTGTCGCAGAAACAGTTTTCTGTGATGTACTACTTTCCAATAAGGGAGTAGGTACAGTTACCTCGTCAAGTTCTACTTTCCTCCCACTCACTTCTTTCGAGAGAAACTCCTTCTCCAGAAAGTTTCCGAATTTAGCAACAAAAGTCTTGCCTTCGGATCTGTGATAGAAGGTGTATCCAATAGTTTCCTTTGGATATCCTATGAAGACACATTTCTCCGATTTGGGTTCGAGCTTATCAGGTTGAAGCTTTTTCACATAAGCATCGCAGCCCCAAACTTTCAGAAACGACAACTTTGGTTTCTTGCCAAACCACAGTTCATAAGGCGTCGTCTCAACGGATTTTGATGGTGCCCTATTTAACGTGAATGCGGCCGTCTCTAGAGCGTATCCCCAAAACGATAGCGGTAAATCAGTAAGAGACATCATAGATCGCACCATATCAAGTAAAGTACGATTACGACGTTCGGACACACCATTACGCTGTGGTGTTCCGGGTGGCGTGAGTTGCGAAACTATTCCGCATTGTTTCAAATGTACACCAAACTCGTAACTAAAATATTCTCCTCCACGATCAGATCATAGAAACTTTATTTTCTTGTTACGATGATTTTCAACTTCACTCTGAAATTCTTTGAACTTTTCAAATGTCTCAGACTTATGTTTCATTAAGTAGATATACCCATATCTGCTTAAATCATTTGTGAAGGTGAGAAAATAACGATATCCGCCACGAGCCTCAATATTCATCGGACCACATACATCTGTATGTATGATTTCCAATAAATCTGTTGCTCTCTCCATATTACCGGAGAACGGTGTTTTAGTCATCTTGCCCATGAGGCACGGTTCGCAAGTACCAAGTGATTCATAATCAAGTGGTTCCAAAAGTCCATCAGTATGTAGTTTCTTCATGCGCTTTACACCGATATGACCTAAACGGCAGTGCCACAAATAAGTTGCACCTTCATTATCAACTCTGCATCTTTTGGCTTCAACATTATGAATATGTGTATCACTACTATCGAGATTCAATAAAAATAGACCACTCTTCAAGGGAGCATGACCATAAAAGATATTACTCATATAAATAGAACAACCATTATTCTCTGATTTAAATGAATAACCGTCTCGCATTAAACAAGATCCAGATATAATGTTCATGCTCAACGCTGGCACCAAATAACAATTATTTAGGTCTAATACTAATCCCGAAGGTAGATGTAGAGGTAGCGTGCCGACCGCGATAACATCGACTTTGGAACCGTTTCCCACGCGCATCGTCACCTCGTCCTTAGCCAATCTTCGCTTAATCCGTAGTCCCTGTTTCGAGTTGCAAATATTAGCAGCAGAACCAGTATCAAATACCCAGGTGCTACTGCGAGCATTAGTAAGGTACACATCAATAACATGTATATCACATATACCTTTGTTCAGCTTGCCATCATTCTTATCCGCCAAATACTTGGGCCAGTTCCGCTTCCAGTGACCAGTCTGCTTGCAGTAGAAGCACTCAGTTTCAGGCTTAGGTCCATACTTGGGTTTCTTCTCTTGAGCAGCAACTTGCTTGCCGTTCTTCTTGAAGTTCCCCTTCTTCTTCCCTTTGCCCTTTTTCTTGAAACTAGTGGTCTTGTTGACCATCAACACTTGATGCTCCTTCTTGATTTCTACCTCCGCAGCTTTCAGCATCGCGAAGAGCTCGGGAATAGTCTTATTCATCCCTTGCATATTATAGTTCATCACGAAGCTCTAGTAGCTTGGTGGCAGTGATTGGAGAATTATGTCAATGACGCAGTCATCTGGAAGATTAACTCCCAACTGAATCAAGTGATTATTATACCCAGACATTTTGAGTATATGCTCACTGACAGAACTGTTCTCCTCCATCTTGCAGCTATAGAACTTTATTGGAGACTTCGTATCTCTCAATCCGGGCATTTGATTGAAATATTAACTTTAACTCCTGGAACATCTCATATGCTCCATGATGTTCAAAACGTCGTTGAAGTCCCGATTCTAAGCCGTAAAGCATGGCACACTGAACTATTGAGTAGTCATCAGCTTTGCTCTGCCAGACATTCATAACATCCGACGTTGCTCCTGCAGTAGGCCTAGCACCCAGCGGTGCTTCCAGGACGTAATTCTTCTATGCAGCAATGAGGATAATCCTCAAGTTACGGACCCAGTCCGTGTAATTGCTACCATCATCTTTCAACTTTGCTTTCTCAAGGAACGCATTAAAATTCAACGGAACAACAGCACGAGCCATCTATCTACAATCAAACATAAACAAGCAAGATACTAATCAGGTACTAAGTTTCATGATAAATTTAAGATCAGTTAATTTACTTAAAGAACTCCCACTTAGATAGACATCCCTCTAATCCTCTAAGTGATTACGTGATCCAAATCAACTAAACCATGTCCGATCATCACGTGAGATGGAGCAGTTTCATTGGTGAACATCTTTATGTTGATCATATCTACTATATGATTCACGCTCGACCTTTCGGTCTCCGTGTTCCGAGGCCATATCTGTATATGCTTGGCTCGTCAAGTTTAACCTGAGTATTCCGCGTGTGCAACTGTTTTGCACCCGTTGTATTTGAACGTAGAGCCTATCACACCCGATCATCACGTGGTGTCTCAGCACGAAGAACTTTCGCAACGGTGCATACTCAGGGAGAACACTACTTGATAATTTAGTGAGAGATCATCTTATAATGCTACCGTCAATCAAAGCAAGATAAGATGCATAAAGGATAAACATCACATGCAATCAATATAAGTGATATGATATGGCCATCATCATCTTGTGCTTGTGATCTCCATCTCCGAAGCACCGTCGTGATCACCATCGTCACCGGCGTGACACCTTGATCTCCATCGTAGCGTCGTTGTCGTCTCGCCAAGCTTGTGCTTCCACGACTATCGCTACCATTTAGTGATAAAGTAAAGCATTACAGCGCGATTGCATTGCATACAATAAAGCGACAACCATATGGCTCCTGCCAGTTGCCGATAACTCGGTTACAAAACATAATCATCTCATACAATAAAAATTAGCAACATGCCTTGACCATATCACATCACAACATGCCCTGCAAAAACAAGTTAGACGTCCTCTACTTTGTTGTTGCAAGTTTTACGTGGCTGCTACGGGCTTAAGTAAGAACCAATCTCACCTACGCATCAAAACCACAACGATAGTTTGTCAATTTGACTCCGTTTTAACCTTCGCAAGGACCGGGCGTAGCCACACTTGGTTCAACTAAAGTTGGAGAAACTGTCACCCACAAGCCACCTCTATGCAAAGCACGTCGGGAGAACCGGTCTCGCGTAAGCGTACGCGTAATGTCGGTCTGGGCCGCTTCATCCAACAATACCGCCAAACCAAAGTATGACATGCTGGTAGGCAGTATGACTTATATCGCCCACAACTCACTTGTGTTCTACTCGTGCATATAACATCAAACCATAAAACGTAGGCTCGGATGCCACTGTTGGGGAACGTATTAATTTCAAAAAAAAATCCTACGCACACGCAAGATCATGGTCATGCATAGCAACGAGAGGGGAGAGTATGATCTACGTACCCTTGTAGATCGCAACGCAAGCGTTGACACAACGTAGAGGAAGTAGTCGTACGTTTTCTTCCCGATCCGACCGATCCAAGCACCGTTACTCCGGCACCTCCGAGTTCTTGGCACACGTACAGCTCGATGACGCTCCCCGGGCTCCGATCCAGCAAAGCTTCGGGGAAGAGTTCCGTCAGCACAACGGCGTGGTGACGATGATGATGTTCTACCGACGCAGGGCTTCGCCTAAGCACTACAATGATATGACCGAGGTGGAATATGGTGGCAGGGGGCACCGCACACGGCTAAGGAACAATCACGAGGATCAACTTGTGTGTCCTAGGGTGCCCCCCTGCCCCCGTATATAAAGGATCCAAGGGGGGGGGGGTGCGGCCGGCCTAGAGGAGGGCGCAGGAGGAGTCCTACTCCTACCGGGAGTAGGACTCCCCTCCCCGTTCCTTGTCCAACTTGGAGAGGTGGAGGGAGAGAAGGAAAGGGGGGGCGCCGCCCCTCCCTCCTTGTCCAATTTGGACTAGGGGGAGAGGGGGCGCGCGGCCTGCCCTGGCAGCCCCTTCCTCTTCTCCACATTAGGCCCATGAGGCCCATTAACCTCCCGGAGGGTTCCGGTAACCCCCCCGGTGCTCCAGTTTTATCCGAAACTACCCCGGAACCCTTCCGGTGTCCGAATATAGTCATCTAATATATCAATCTTTATGTCTCGACCATTTCGAGACTCCTCGTCATGTCCGTGATCATATCCGGGACTCCGAACTAACTTCGGTACATCAAAATGCATAAACTCATAATAACTGTCATCGTAACGTTAAGCGTGCGGACCCTACGGTTCGAGAACAATGTAGACATGACTGAGACAAATCTCCGGTCAATAACCAATAGCGGGACCTGGATGCCCATATTGGCTCCTACATATTCTACGAAGATATTTATCGGTCAGACCGCATAACAACATACGTTGTTCCCTTTGTCATCGGTATGTTACTTGCCCGAGATTCGATCGTCGGTATTCCAAATACCTAGTTCAATCTCGTTACCAGCAAGTCTCTTTACTCGTTCTGTAATACATCATCCCGCAACTAACTCATTAGTTGCAATGCTTGCAAGGCTTATGTGATGTGCATTACCGAGAGGGCCCAGAGATACCTCTCCGACAATCGGAGTGACAAATCCTAATCTCGAAATACGCCAACCCAACATCTACCTTTGGAGACACCTGTAATGCTCCTTTATAATCAGCCAGTCATGTTGTGACGTTTGGTAGCACCCAACGTGTTCCTCCGGCAAACGGGAGTTGCATAATCTCATAGTCATAGGAACATGTATAAGTCATGAAGAAAGCAATAGCAACATACTAAACGATCGGGTGCTAAGCTAATGGAATGGGTCATGTCAATCAGATCATTCAACTAATGATGTGACCTCGTTAATCAAATAACAACACTTTGTTCATGGTTAGGAAACATAACCATCTTTGATTAGCGAGCTAGTCAAGTAGAGGCATACTAATGACACTAAGTTTGTATATGTATTCACACATGTATTATGTTTCCGGTTAATACAATTCTAGCACGAACAATAAACATTTATCATGATATAAGGAAATAAATAATAACTTTATTATTGCCTCTAGGGCATATTTCCTTCAGTATGCATTAGGCTTAGCAAGAAAATGGACTTTAAGAAATAATAAATGGGATGTAATTATAATAACTGGACAACTACTATGCACCAAACACATAATTAGTTTGAAAAATATATTATTTTTGGAATTTGCAAATTTTAATTTCATTACATGTTGCGCGAGCAATATTTCGTTGGATTTTAACATAATACAACTTTATTTTGAAATTATATGTAACCTGACTAGAAATTTCAGATAAGAATATTTCGGATCCCATTAAAATGTGGGAATTTTTTTTGAATTCTGTTTTGAGCGGTTGTTTGAAATTATTAATCATTGTCCTAGCTAGAAGTTGGGCTGTACTTTTAACAAACTGTAAATGGGCTGTAGTAAATTCCATTAGATTTAAAAAATGGGTTGTACATTCTTACAAATCGCAAATGGGCTATATGTTCTCTGCCAAATCGAGCTGTGGGCCTACTAAGTTGATGCGTACCAAGGGCTTTGTCAAGTTAGTCAATATAAACGATTCTAGCTGCAGTGCTCGTACGATGTCCATCCAACAGCCGTAGTGCTTCTTCAACCTCTGGTCTTCTTGCTCCAGCCGCCCAAAGCAGCGTCGATCGTGTAGCGTGCTCCTGCCTTCCATGGCCTGCTGTGATGCCGCGGAGGCCTCACCGCCCCGTACTACTCCCACCACTGGCCAGGCCATCCCTCTACTCACGCACACCCCCTGTTATTCTGCGGCGACGACAGCCTCACACCGTAGCCGAACCAGTGAACCCTCGTACTCCTCTCCGCGCAGGCTTCCACTGCTGCGTCTTCCCAGGCTCCGCGTCATCTCTTCCTAGGCCTCGCCATCGTCCAGACCACCGCCCTGTGCTCTCGGCGCGGCGTGGTCAATGTGGTCAACAACCGACTTCCATCGGAAGAGTACTGTACGTGGAGAGGTTGACAACTGGGTCCACGGCAGCCGCAAGGAAGTGCCTTCTTATTACGCGCAAAATAATTATTTCTCCACCTGACAGCGGGGACCCACCGGACAGGCCATCGTATTTCGTGAAAAAAATGATTCGCCCCCTGACTGCTGGGACCCACGAGCTACATCTTCGCACGCAAGGAAGTGCGTCTGAAAAAAAACGATTCGCCCCCCTGACTGCTAGGACCCACCAGGCCCCCGACTGCTGGGACCCATCAGCTACACCTTCGCACGCAAGGAAGTGCGTTCGGGCAAAAAAACAAAATGATTTGCCTCCTGAGTGCTGGGACCCACCAGCTACATCTTCGCAAGCAAGGAAGTGCCTGACAGTCGGGACCCACCTGGTCGAAGCATACGTAGCATTGTCATTCTGGTCGCGAACGTGTACGTACATACTGGTCGATGTAGACGCGCGCACGTGTCGTACTAGAGGCGCGCACGTGTCGTAGTAGAGGCGCGCACATAGCATGTACACGTACGTACAGCGGCCAGGGTGCAAGAAAGAAAATACGACCACGTGTGTGTACATACGGGCGGGGTCTCGAACGTCTACTCGCGCATACGTACGGCCAGGGCTCGTGTACATGGCTGGGTCGGAACGGACAAACAGCGTCATCGTCGTATTCATGGGGAGGCAACGGAATGCGTCGTGTTCATGGGGAGGCAACGGAATGCGTCGTGTTCATCGGGAGGGCTTGGACGGAACAGGCGATGGAAACGAGGCCTGGCGTACCGCAGAACGAAGGAAACAGCCTTGTGTTCGACTGGCCACATTCGAAACGGGATACAGTTCATCGGGAGGGGTGTGGCGTACCGCAAAACGGAAGAAACGGACTTCCTACTGTCGAAACGGGGGTCCTGTTGATCGGGAGGGGTGTGGCATACCGCAAAACGGAGGAAACGGACCTCCTACGGTCGAAACGGGGGTCCTGTTGATCGGGAGGGGTGTGGCGTACCGCAAAACGGAGGAAACAGACTTTTGTTGGAGCTCTACGGTCGAAACGGGGGTCATGTTCATTGGGAGGGGTGTGGCGTACCGCAAAACGGGACTCCACGGGATACTGTTCATCTCCACTGTCGACCTCCTCCAGCCTGCACGGGCTCCTGTTCATCCAGCCTCCACCGCGTGCTACTCCACCGGCTACTGTTCAACCACCCCTCCACCGTCTACTGTTCATCCAGCCCTCCACACCACAGGATCCTGTTCAACCACCCCTTCACCGTCTACTGTTCGTCCAGCCCTCCACACCACGGGGTCCAGTTCATCCACCCCTCCACGGGCACCCCTCCACCGTCTACTGTTCATCCAGCCCTCCACCACATCACGGGGTCCTGTTCATCCAAAGGCAACGCCACCGCTCACTGTTCATCCAACCCCCCCCCCCCCCCGCAACGCTCACTGTTCATCCCATCGATCGGCTTTAGTTAGCAACAGTAGCGAAGGAATCGCTCGATAGGGTTCAGTTAACAGCCATCGATCGATCGCTTGGGTTCAGTAACGCGTAGCCTGCAGTGCAATCGCTCAGGTTCAGTTAGAGCCCGATGCCTCGCTCGGGTTCAGTTAGAGCCAACGCCTCGCACACACACGCGTACGTGTACGAGAGAAACGCGCATCGCTCGGCCCCCGACCTCCCACGGTAACCGGGAACTCTCCGAAATTTTCCTCCCCCTCGCTTCTTCCACGGTTTTTTCCGTCATGACAAAACCCGGTATCATCATAGATGTGGTGGGCACCTCTACAAATACCTGCTTCCCTCTACGAAGGGCCTATCAATTTACTTTTATGCTGAGTCATCATCCTCTTATTAAAAAGCACCAGTTCGAGAGCACCGCTGTCATTTGTATTCATTATTGTTAGTTTACATTGATTATGACTTCACTGGATCTCTTTTACCATGAATTACAATGTCTAGTCAGTCCTTGATCTTTAAAGGTGCTCTGCATTTATGTTTTGCGGTCTCAGAAAGGGCTTGCAAGATTCCACCTTGTTATATCATATTATGATTGTTTGGAGAAAGTGTTGTCATTCGAGTTTTATTATTATGGCTCGCTAGATGATTATGCTATTGATATGAGTAACTTGAGACCTATGCGTTATTGCGGATGTGGTTAGTTATTATCTTTGCTGAACACTTGAATGCTGACTTTACATATTTACAACAACAAGAGCAAACAGAGTTTGTAAAAGTTTTTCTTTATCACTTTCAGTTTGTCAACTGAATTGCTTGAGGACAAGTAAAGGTTTAAGCTTGGGGGAGTTGATACATCTCCAACGTATCTACTTTTCCAAACACTTTTGCCCTTGTTTTGGACTCTAACTTGCATGATTTGAATGGAACTAACCCGGACTGACGTTGTTTTCAGCAGAACTACCATGGTGTTATTTATGTGCAGGATCAAACGTTCTCGGAATGACCTGAAACTTCACGGAGACACTTTTCAGAAAATAAGAAAAATACCCGCCAAAGATGAAGGCCAGGGGGGCCCACCACCTTGCCACGAGGGTCGGGGGCGCCCTGCCCCCCTAGGGCGTGCCCCCTACCTCATGGGGCCCCTGTTGCCTCTCCGACTCCAACTCCACCTCCATATATTGAGTTTCGGGGAGAGAAAAATCAGAGAGAAGAAATCATCGCATTTTATGATATGGAGCCGCCGCCAAGCCCTAAAACCTATCGGGAGGGCTGATCTGGAGTCCGTTCGGGGCTCCAGAGAGGGGAATCCGTCGCCATCATCATCACCAACCATCCTCCATCACCAATTTCATGATGCTCACCGCCGTGCGTGAGTAATTCCATCGTAGGCTTGCTGGACGGTGATGGGTTGGATGGGATCTATCATGTAATCAAGTTAGTTTTGTTAGGGTTTGATCCCTAGTATCCACTATGTTCTGAGATTGATGTTGCTATGACTTTTCTATGCTTAATGCTTGTCACTAGGGCCCGAGTGCCATGATTTCAGATCTTAACCTATTATGTTTTCACCAATATATGAGTGTTCTTGATCCTATCTTGCAACTCTATAGTCACCTATTATGTGTTATGATCCGTTAACCCCGAAGTGACAATAATCGGGATACTTACCGGTGATGACCGTAGTTTGAGGAGTTCATGTATTCACTATGTGTTAATGCTTTGTTCCGGTTCTCTATTAAAAGGAGGCCTTAATATCCCTTAGTTTCCGTAAGGACCCCGCTGTCACGGGAGGGTAGGACAAAAGATGTCATGCAAGTTCTTTTTCATAAGCACATATGACTATGTTTGGAATACATGCCTACATTATATCAATGAACTGGAGCTAGTCCTGTGTCACCCTAGGTTATGACTATTACATGATGAATCGCATCCGGCATAATTCTCCATCACCAATCCATTGCCTACGAGCTTCCCATATATTGTGCTTCGCTTATTTACTTTTCCGTTGCTATTGCTATCATCACTACAAATACCAAAAACATTACTTTTACTACTGTTACCTTTTGCTACCGTTACCACTACTATCATATTACTTTGCTACTAAATACTTTGCTGTAGATATTAAGTTTCCAGGTGTGGTTGAATTGACAACTCAGCTGCTAATACTTGAGAATATTCTTTGGCTCCCCTTGTGTCAAATCAAAAAATTTGGTTTGAATACTCCACCCTCGAAAACTGTTGCGATCCCCTATACTTGTGGGTTATCACTCTTCCACCCTTCAGGAAAATTAGGTACCATCTGAACTAGTTCTATTATAGGAACCATCTGAGGATTGCAAGGGAATAGTTCAATCTCAGACACTCTATCCTTAGAGTTATACTTCAAATGGCATTTGGAGTTTTGAAGAATCTATTTAAGATCCTGGATCAGAAGCCGTTCCATCCTTTCCCACCTAGGTTAATTAGGCATGTTCTAGCATGTTGCACTCTCCATAACTGGATCTGAGAATGGGGTTGTGACGAATTTGTGCCGAACAAGGAAGATGTGATGGTTGGTGTTGTTGAAAACTCCGGCCATGGTGTGGAGTCATATGAAAACGAAACTTGGAAGAGAAAAGGGTTCGAGTGTGTTGAGGCACTGTGGGCAAACATATCTCAGAACTGGATTGAAAGAAGAAGCAGCAACAACAATAAAAGAAGAAGAACACGGGGATGGACTTTCCCCTAGTTCGGCATTGATGAAATTTCCCCCTGGAGCCATATGACTATTAATTTGTATTGCAATTTGTTTGTAGATAGGATGAATTATCATTTTTTTACTAGGTAGGATTGAAACAATGTTTATTGCGTACAACATATCTTGTGTAATGTATTGTAAGGTCACCGCTAGTGATAAGTGGTGACCACAACATGCACAACCAAACACCGTGTTTTGCATGTTGACAACCATAACCCATAATTGCTGCTAACCAAATGACAGACATCAAACTGCTCAGTGGTGCAATGTAGGCTAGCAAACCATGTGCAGAACTAGATTTTTGGCATGTATTCACTTACCAGACCCAACTCAGTCACAGATGCAAACATACCAAAAACAATGAAACCTACCAAACACATCACATATATACTTACAATCGGTTGTCGTTGCAAGGCGTCAGAAAAGGATCAACAAGATTATCAAGTGCGCCAGGCCGTTATTATCTTGCTTCAATCTCGATTGACACAACAATATGCACAATCGAGGATTTGATGAGTCTAGAGAGATTGACTGTAGCACACAACAACCATCAGTGGATCGTGCCTATATATACTAATGGTGTATTTATGTTTTTTTCAATAAATGAGAAAGATTGCATGATATAAAGAATTATGATAGTAGATCACACTCTATACAATCATACAATTTGCATAGTATTCTATATATTAAGTATTCGGATTGGGAGAATATATATTCTTCTTTTGTAATCACCTTGCGTGATTATGTAGAATTTTCTTTCTATTTTCCTCGTGGGCCGCTGTTCTCCGTTCATACGAAATGGTAATGGCTCGTGCTCTTACATCTAATCAAAGCTTTTTCTATAAGGATCAAATGCCAAATGTGCTGGCAAGAAAAAAACTTTTAAAGGCCAAATCTTTTAGAGTATGGCAAGCCATTAAGCACATGGGTGCTGCAAGCCGGCTGTCACCGACTAGTAAAAAAATTCAGATACTGGAAGCAACACCTTAAGTTAATGTGCTTTTTTGCGCGATTTTTTTTAGTTGGACACAGTGGTTATTGAAGGGCATGAAAAATGCATGCTATTTTCACATATATATATATATATATATATATATATATATATATATATATATATATATATAAATGACAATCAGTTTTAAAATTAGAAGTCAAATTTGGCATATTTATATATTATTATGCGCAGAAAATATACGCCGCGGTAGATCCGGTACTCAACAAACAGAATCTGCCTTGCTACCTGAGATCATTATTATCCACTCTAATACTTGGTCATTTCAGAGATTTTTTCTTATATTTAGAACAGAGTTTTTTAATTTGTTTGTTAAAAATTTGATGCATGTTAAAACATCAAAAGCTTGAATCTCACTGATTTTACTTAAAAGATATTTATCTTTCTTTGATTTTATTTGCAGACTGGATTCAGGTGCGCTCTGGAGCAATTTGATCCGCATCTCTACTCCTAAAGGGAGAGTTGGTAGTCTCGCCTCACCTCCAACCAACCCTTTATTATGTCCGCGAGCGTCTTACAGGTGATCTTTCGCTGAAGCGCGGCCAATTTGGATTGGTCCATTTGATGCATGCATTGACTCAATTAAATCGACATTTTCCCAAAACAACATCATGCATTAACTAATTCCAATCAAATCCAAAGAAAATTTCAAGTAAATCCAAACTTTCTTTGTCTTCAACTACTCATACCTAAATCAAATCAAATCTTTCCAAAACATCAACATGAATCAAAGTTGGCCGACCCATTTGATGTGTGCGCATGTTTTTATTTTATTCACTTTTTCCTATGTTTCATTTTTGGGTCTTTTACATCTGTGTCCCTAACTCGAACCCACTACTCACATTTGCCCCTAATTCGAAAGCCTGCTCAAAAATGCCCCTCCGCCATTACGTGCCCTTACAGAAATGCCCTTTTGCACCGTTACCGTCCGGTCAAAGCCGGTCAAAGGGCATTGACCGGCCCCAAAAAAATAGCAAAAAAATCTAAAAAATCTGAAAATTTGTGAGATCAAAGATACTAAGGTTCGCAAGGTGCGTGCAATTTTTCGTGCTGTTTGGGCATTCCAGGAGCTCGTGTCAAAGGAAAAACAGTAAATATGTAAGCCTGTGAACAGTAAATTCAAAAAAATAGCAAGAAAATTCAAAAAAATATGAAATTTTTTGGCATCAAAGAGGCTATGGTCTAAAAGCTGCGTGCCAATTTTTGTTGTGTTTGGACATTGGAGGGGCTTGTGGAGAAAAAAACAAAATCTGGCACGGGAAAAAACTTGGGAAAAAATGACTATTTTGTTTTTTCTTGCGAGAGCTCCTCGCAAGTCATTTGATCACAAAAACTTGCAAGCACCTTGTGCACCCAAGCCTATTTGATGCCAAAAAATTTCATATTTTTTTGAATTTTCTTGCTATTTTATTTCAAATTTACTGTTCACAAGCGTGCATATTAACTGTTTTTCCTCGCCACGAGCTCCTGGAATGTCCAAATAGCACAAAAATTTGCACGCACCTTGCGCACATGAGTATCTTCGATCTTACAAAATTTTAGATTTTTTTAAATTTTTTTGCTATTTTTTTCAGGACGGTCAAAGTTGTTTGACCGGACGGTAACGGCGCAAAAGGGCATCTTTGTAAGGGCACGTAACGGCGGAGGGGCATTTTTGAGCAGGCTTATGAATTAGGGATATATCTGATTAGGTGGTTCGAGTTAGGGACAGAAATGCAAATGGCCCTTCATTTTTTTTCATTTTTTCTGTTTCATCTCTACTCTGTTTTTTAACACAGTATAGACGCAAGCGCTCATATAAATGTGCATACATGGTAGACCGGTATCCATGGTTTATTTTTACCGCACCAGTTTAGTTTCACCCCACCTCGCAGCCCCCCCCCCCCTCCACAATGGTTTTCTTTCCTCCCGTCATTGATTTTTTCCCTCCACCTTCCGTATTCGTTTTTTTCTACAATCTAGTTTTTTCTCTATATCATACGTCAGCTCCTGACTCTATTCTCATCCACTCAAATGCAGAAAATATCTCGAAAGGGAAAGAATTCGAATGACATGTTGACCGCAAGAGCAAGTTGTGTGGATCGAATACATCTTGACTGCACATATCCAAACGTCAACGCATGAGATCTTCCAAACATCATCTTAATTAAGAAATAAAAAATGTCTTAAAAATAAAAGAGGCCAAAGAAGCCCAAATAAAAAATGAAAAAATGAGAGAAAAGAGAGAAGGGGCAATGCTACTATCCTTTTTACCACACTTGTGCTTCAAAGTAGCACCATGTCCTTCATGATAGAGAGTCTTCTATTTTATCACTTTCATATACTAGTGGGAATTTTTCATTATATAACTTGGCTTGAATATTTCAATGATGAGCTTCCTCAAATTGCCCTAGGTCGTCGTGAGCAAGCAAGTTCGATGCACACCCACTTAGTTTCCTTTTGAGATTGCATACACTTATAGCTCTAGTGCATCCATTGCATGTCAATCCCTACTCACTTGCATCAATATCAATTGATGGGCATCTTCATAGCCCATTATTTTGCCTAGTTGACTATGACATTCTTCTTTTTGTCTTCTCCTCACAAACTCCACCATACTCTATTCCACCTATAGTGCTATATCAATGGCTCACGCTCATGTATTGCGTGAAAGTTGAAAAAGTTTGAGAACATCAAAAGTATGAAACAATTGCTTGGCTTGTCATCGGGGTTGTGCATGATTTAATACTTTGTGTGATGAAGATGGAGCATAGCCAGACTATATGATTTTGTAGGGATAACTTTCTTTGGCCATGATATTTTGAGAAGACATGATTACTTTATTAGTATGCTTGAAGTATTATTGTTTTTATGTCAATATCAAAATTTTGTTTTGAATCTTATGGATCTGAATATTCATGCCAGAATAAAGAAGATTACATGGATAAATATGTTAGGTAGCATTCCACATCAAAAATTCTGTTTTTATCATTTACCTACTCGAGGACGAGTAGGAATTAAGCTTGGGGATGCTTGATACATCTCCAACGTATCTATAATTTTTTATTGTTTCATGCTATTATATTATCTATTTTGGGTGTTTTATATGCATTAATATGCTATTTTATATTATTTTTTGGACTAACCTATTAACTTAGAGCCCAATGCCAGTTTCTGGCTTTTTCCTTATTTTTGAGTTTTACAGAAATGGAATATCAAAAGGAGTCCAAACGATCTGAAAATTTATGGTGATTTTTTATGGACCAGAAGAGACCCACGGAGCACTTGAGATGTGCCAGGAGGTGACCGAGGAGGCCACATGCCTGGGGGGTGCACCCACCCCCCTAGACGTGCCACTAGGGCTTATGGGCCCCTCGGGAACCCCTTGACTTGTTTCCAATGCCAAAAATCATATAAATATAGAAACCCCTGGAAAAAACCTTAGATCGGGAGTTCCGCCGCCGTAAGCCTCTGTAGCCACGAAAAACCAATCGGGGGGCCGTTCCGGCACCCTGCCGGAGGGGGAAGCCATCACCGGAGGCCATCTTCATCATCCCGGTGGTCTCCATGACGAGGAGGGAGTAGTTCACCCTCGGGGCTGACGGTATGTACCAGTAGCTATGTGTTTGATCTCTCTCTCTCTCGTGTTCTTGTTTTGCCACGATCTTGATGTACCGCGAGCTTTGTTACTATAGTTGAATCATATGGTGTTTCTTCCCTCTCTACCTTCTTGTGATGAATTGAGTCTTGATCTTTGAGGTTTCATTATGTTGGATTGAGTATTGGATTTGAGATCACTTGATGTATGTCTTGCGATGGAATATCTGTGGTGACAATGGGATGTTCTATTGATTCACTTGATGTATGTTTTGGCACTCCAGTGGCGGATTCCCGAGGTGACATTGGGGTAATCTATCCATAGGGGTTGATGCACGTTTTCGTCCTACGTACTCCAGTAGAAACTTTAGACTGATTCTTGTGACATCCGGGTGTTGCTGGATTTTGCCATCATGCTTTTCATCTGCCCTTTTTGCTTTAAAATGGATTTGAGTTAATTAATTTGGACTTGCACTTGGGCATGGTTTTGATTTTGATGCAAGTGACCCCTCTCAACCTCTCTTGATCTCCCATCATCATCAAAATGCTTTGGAATATTTTTCTTATCAAGGAAATATTCATTTTTCTCTTGAAAATGGAATATTTTCCTTTCCCTTCCAAAGCAACCCCTTTGTTTCTTTCTCAGAAAAATCTGAGAAAATTCTCTCACACACTTTAGAGAGTGCCTCATCACCCTATGCAAAAATATCATATGGTCATGTGACCAAATTTTGCTAGGGAAAATCAATTTCTTTATACCCTCAAAATGCACTTTACATAGGAAGTGTATTATTCCTTAATCTAATGAAGATGATTTTTCTTGAGCTTCATTACCCTCCTAAGAAAACCCTAACCTAAAGAGATTAGCCCTAAAATCCTTCTAGAACCCCTCCAAAAACAGTGCACAAGTTTCTGTCCAGAAACTTGCTGCTGAGCTCTTGTTCAATCCGGTCGGCCTCGCAGTGTGCCATCTCGTCTCCTGGACCTAACACTGCACGGACAACACACTGGACAAGGTTTGGCATCGCCTGGGCGGTTGTTTGGCTTAGTTCGTGTGGTGACCGCATGTGCACACGGGCGCTGGCACGCGTTCGGCGCGCTCTGCGCTGCGGCCGAGCCCCTATTCAGCGTGTGCCCGTCTCAGTGCTCGCCGCCGACTGCCGCACCGCGCCACCTACCTCGACGCATCACCCTTGACCCCTCCCTGCCGCTCACCGACGCCGGAGCCACCACAGCGAGCACGGGCACGACGCAGCCAAGCGCACAATGTGCCCATGCCACTGTCTCCGTCCGTGCTCGCGCCCTGTGCTCGTCCTCGAGCCTCCACAGTGGCCGCGTGATTGCTGACCCCTTGTCCACCTCCCTCTGCCACTCCTCGTCACCGTGGGCCGCCTTCTAGAGCCCTCTGGCGGAGCCGAGTCCTCCGTACCCTCTGCCTATAAATAGCGCTCCCCTCCGGCCTCTCCGAGCATCCCAAACCAATCAGCCATCCTCCACAACGTAGTAGAGAAGCCGTAGCCCGGCCGGGCAGGCCTCTGGCCGCCGTCCTCAGCCAGAGCTCGTCGGCGATCGCCTCTACTGCTCCCCACCTCTCCAGCACTCCTCGAGCCCCATCAACTTCTCCGGCGACTCCCTAGGGATCCGTTGGTGCTCACTGACCCTGTTGGAGCCCCTGGAACCGCCTCCCCTTGTCGTCTTCCTCATCTCCGGTGAACTCCGTCCGCAGCCGCCGCAGGAGACACCGTTTCCGAACTGCTCCGGCCATCCCTCGCCAAGCCACGGGTACAGGAAGGTGTGCCAGGACCTCCTCTACACATCCTTCCCTCTCAGATCGGCCGCCGAGCCATTCTCATCGGAGAGAACTTCGGCGAAGCTCCTCCGTCCCCTGTTTCTCTTCCCCTCCTCTCCAACCCGATAGGCAGGGCCCGCTGTCAGCCTCTCCACTCGCGCCCGAAGCAGTACGAGTGGAGGCGTATTCTCTGAATACGTCTTCGACGTCACACCCCCCCCCCCAGTTTTTCTTTTATTCAAATTTAAATTCATTTTGACCAGCAACTTTGACCAACTCTAACTTTTAAACCATAAGTCCAAATGAATTGATTCTTTTTGTATTAGTTTTGTACTGAAATTCTCTAGCAGCACACCAAATTTGACGTAAGGTATAAACAGAAGTGTTGACGTAGCTCTAACTTTTAAACCATAAGCATGATCCAGCCCTAGCTATAAACAGAAGTGTTGACGTAGCTTAAGAGTCCCATATATTGGACTGGATGTAACGAGTTTTGACGTAGCTGAGGAAGAGACTAGCAAGAAGTGTACGATGCAAGTGTAACAGTTGTTGTCGGTGTCAAAACCGGCAGATCTCGGGTAGGGGGTCCCGAACTGTGCATCTAGGCTGGATGGTAACAGGAGACAGGGGACACTTTGTTTTACTCAGGTTCGGGCCCTCTCGATGGAGGTAAAACCCTACTCCTGCTTGATTAATATTGATGATATGGGTAGTACAAGAGTAGATCTACCATGAGATCAAGGAGGCTAAACCCTAGAAGCTAGCCTATGGTATGATTGTTGTGTATGGAGTTGATTCTGTCCTACGGACTACAACCCTCCGGTTTATATAGACACCGGATAGGGTTAGGGTTACATAGAGTCGGTTACAATGGTAGGAGATCTTGAATATACGCATCGCCAAGCTTGCCTTCTACGCCAAGGAAAGTCCCATCCGGACACGGGGCAAAGTCTTCAATCTTGTATCTTCATAGTCCTGGAGTCCGGCTGAAGGTATAGTCCGGCTACCCGAACACCCCCTAATCTAGGACTCCCTCAGTAGCCCCTGAACCAGGCTTCAATGACAACGAGTCCGGCGCGCAAATTGTCTTCGGCATTGCAAGGCGGGTTCCCCCTCCCAGTCCTTCATAGAAGATTGTAAACACCAAGAGTAGTGTCCGGCTCTGCAAAATAAGTTTCCACATATTGCCATAGAGAGAATAATATTAACACAAATCAAATCTGCTGATGTATTCTGCAGTGCGCCATCACATTACAGCCAAGCCCTTTACTCGAATCATTTTTACTTTTCCACCTCAGCATGTTTTGCGAGGCGGTTTCCTTGGCACGTCTTGTCAAAGCAGAGATCGCGTACCCTTTTTACGGGATTCTCATCAATACGGACGTGGGTAACCCAACCGCGCCATTTATCACGGCGCTCGGGAGGCAAGCGAGTTTTATTAGGCAGGTGGGGACGCATAACCGCATCCGCCTATATAAGGGGATAAGGATTCACCCTTTTACCTACGCCTTCTTCCTCCCTTGCCTACCCATCTCTCGCGCACCCGAGCTCCAGCGCCCAAGCCCGCACTTCCCACCTCAACCTTCTCCAGCAATGTCCGGAGCGGGAGGCAAATGGATGGTCTCCTCCGTTACGGAGGGTAAAATCAAGAAAGTAAGGAAGGCTGGGTATCTGTCCAAGGACATCGTGCACCGGCTTCCCGAGGAGGGGCAGCTTATCCCCACCCCAAGGCCCCATGGGAGGGTGGTATTTCTCCTCCACTTCCTCCGCGGACTGGGTTTTCCACTCCACCCATTTGTCCGGGTGCTCATGTTCTACTACGGCCTGGATTTCCACGATTTGGCTCTGAACTTCATCCTCAACATCTCGGCGTTTATCGTCGTGTGCGAGGCTTTTCTCCGTGTCCGCCCCCATTTCGGCCTCTGGCTCAAGACTTTCAACGGCAGCCAGGCGGAGTGCGGAGGCGCCATGGCGGGCAAGATGGCCAACGCCCTATGGTTCGAGGGCTCTTTCGTGGAGACCTTAAAGGGATGGCAATCCGGGTGGTTTTACATCACCGAGCCACGCGATCCAGAATGGACCGCGGCCCCCGAGTTCCGATCCGGACCCCCCACGCGGCTTGTGTCCTGGAAAGAGACGGGCATGTCGTGGGGTGACGAAAAAGAGGTGACCGGATTGCAAACATGCATCCAGTCCCTGGTGGACAAGCCAGTCCGGCTAGTCAATATAATCCAGGTTATACTCGTCCGCCGGATCCTCCCGTGCCAACAACGGGATTTCAATCTGTCGGAGTTCGACCCGGTGCAGCATCAAACCCTCAGCAGGCTCTTCGACACAACGTACGAGGATGCCTGGAAGATGATATTCAAGGGCGCCGAGGCTCCCGCATCCGCCTTCGAGGACCGCGGATACAGCTCGTAGCGTCATGCTAGCAAGGTATGCCATCTACACCTTTTACAGGATGTTAAGCTTTTTTCATAGTTTGGCTCTATGCGGGATCTAAACTCCCTTACCTTTGACAGGCTTGGCAGGCGATAGCCGAACCAATTAACTATCCGGCTCCGTTGCCCGAAGACCCAGCCCCAGCTCTACTAGTGAAGCTGCTGGCTCCGGCGCCTTATGTGGTGCCGGAAAACAAGGCCAAGAAGAAGAAGACCACGGGGACTCGAAAGAGTACCCGTAATGCGGTGCCGTCGGACTCGTCATCCGACGAATCCGAGGTGCCCTCTTCCCGTGAAAACGAGGAGGAGGAAGAAGAAACCTCTCCCCCTCCAGCGGGGGGAGGAAAGAAAAGGAAGGCCGCCCCAGCGGGGGGGGGGGGGAAGGGTCCAAGAAGAGGAAAACCCCTTCGCCGGACTATGCACCCGACGCCGACGAGGGCGAAGAGGAGTGGCCGGACAGGGCCAGGCGTCCGGCAAAATCGTAAGTGTTCAGGTACCAGAGTAACTCATGATATTCCTTTTGTTGCACAGCTTCCCCTAATGTCGAATATAATCATGCAGCCCGCCCCGGGCCGCACTCAACGAGTCGTCGAGCGTCTCCCTGGATTCATCGGACGTGAACTCTGTTCCACCCACTGTCTCACCCCGCACTGCGGATGACGCCGAAGTGGCGTCGCAACAAGCTCCGGGGCAGGAGGAGGTGGTCCTGGAGGAGCTGCAAGGCGACCTCCCGGACCCCAGGAGTGAAGGGGACAAGACCCCCCAGGGCTCCAAGTCCGGCCTTAAGCCAGACACCGTGCCGGAATCTTCAACAATTCCGGACCGCGGCAGGCGAACTCCTTCCAAGAGGAGCAAGCCTTCTGAGCCGGCAGCCTCCGTCCAACCGAAGGCGCCGGACAATCTGCTGGAGGTGCTTGAAGGGGCCTCCATCGACGAGGAGCACCGTACTATTATGAGTACGGTGATCCAGAAGGTTCAGTCCGCCAAGAGCGGGCTGAATGAAGCTTGCGCTAGCCTCCTAACAGGCTTCGAGGTAAGTAAAAATATGTAAAAATATTACCGCATAGACAGTAGCCCCTGATGCTCTGTTTGGCGTTCGGAAAGAAAAGCCGAATAGAGGATCTATTAAATTTCGCAGGAGTCTAATAATGAAGAGTCAATATGCGTATGCAGGCTTCGCTGCTAGCCACCGCCGCACTGACTGCGGAGGTGGATGCCCTGAAGCAGGGACTCGAGCGGTCCGAGGAAGAGCTCGGCCTTGCCAAGCAGCAGCTCGAGGAGAAAGAAGGTAAGAAATACCTTATAAAAAGGTGCCTATACAGAGGCATGATTGCAAAAAATAACAGGATTGTATTGCTTATTGTAGGGGCCACGACTGAGGTGGCGACCCTCAAGCAGGCGCTGTCCGAGGCCGAAAAGAAAACAGCCGCGAAGCGCACCGAGCAAGAGAAACTTGGGGCTCAGGTCGGTGAGGTGCAGCAAGAGCTTCAGGCTCTCATGAAAACACATGAGAGTTTGGAGCTTGAGTCAAAGACCCAAGCGTCCGAGCTCGCGACGGCCCTTGAGACTTCCAAGTCTGCCAAGGCCGAAGCCCAAAAGGCCCTCCGAGAGTTGGAGGATATGAAGAAGATAGCAGCGGGTAAGGCATTCTTTATGCAAAGCAGAAACATAAAAGTAAACTACTTGTTACTTACCCGAATCCGGAGTTCTCCAGGGGCCTTCGCAGATCTTCCCCGCAGCGTATCCGATGCCGCCGCATTCTACCGAGCTGAAGAGGGCAGCTCGACGGAGAAGGTGTTCTGGTCTCAGTATGCTGAGGCCGGACACCCTGTGCCCTTGAGCGACCAGCTGAAACAGCTGGTCGAACTCCACAAGGCGGCCGAACAGGCCATGAAGGGCTTCATAGTTCGGCTGTGGCCCGGAGAGGCCCTGCCTGGGAGCTACTTCGGGCTGGCGCGGCGGCTGGTGGAGGCCTGTCCAAGGCTCGAGGTCATCAAGCGCTCCGTCTGCATCGAAGGTGCCCGTAGGGCCCTTGCCCATGTAAAGGTGCACTGGGGTAAGCTGGACGGTGAGAAGCTTGTGACGGACGGGCCGCCGCCGGGGAAGGAGCATCGCAAGCCGGAGAACTACTATAAGGATGTTCTTGCGGGTGCCCGCCTTGTGGCGGATGAGTGCACCAAGGATGTAACTTTTGAATGAATCCGCTCGTGTTTATCCTATGCGCTGAAAACTTGTTCATATGCGCTAAGCAATGCTTATTGAATTTAAAATATTATTTTCTGTGCGGCCGTTTATCAAAAATTGAGAGATGGCCAGTCATCGGCTTCTGCCCCCATGCCACTAGTGCTGGGGTGTTCGGTGATAAACCTGGGCGCTCTTTTTCCCATGGTTGGGTCCTTCGAGGGAGGCGCTCAGCATGACGAACCAGGCAATCGGACTATAATGCTTGAACACTCTCACTTAGCCATAGAACTTTATAATTTTAAATTTCGGCGAAGCCCCTAGTTAGGAAGACCGAGTTCGGGGCGCTATCCACGCCTTGGCTGGGGTTATCCAGCTCCTCGCTCGAAGCGGCATAAGCCTTTAGGGACTCGAAAAACCTCTCGAACAGCGAACGGTCTCTCGCCTCATCATGACAGTCAGTTTTAGCTTTCTCCACTGAGGTGCTTAACCCAGCTCAACCGGGGCACAATCACAGTGGTTCTCCTAGTGCTACCTTACACTACAGGAATCAGCTACTTTGCCGTCTGCCATGGCGGACGGCAAAGGCATGAACGGCAGATGGCAAAGACCTTTGCCGTCAGCCGCGGACGGCAAAAGGCTCCGGCAAAGTAGGCTACGGTAAACAGCTACTTTGCCGTCTGCTACTGATGGCAAAGTCTTTGCCGTCTGCGGCGGACGGCAAAGAGACACGGCAATAATTGCGCTGTCAGTCCGTTAAGTGGCTAACAGCAGGCCTTTGCCGTCCGCCGCTGACGGCAAAATTTCTAGTGTCTTTGCCATCCGCCGCTGATGTCATCTACACGTCACTACATGGCAGGTTCTTTGCCGTCTGCCACTGATGGCAAAGTGCAGGTTCTTTGCCGTCTGCCACTGATGGCAAAGTCTTTGCCGTCTGCCACTTTAGGAAAACTGACGAAATGGGTCAGCTCCCAGGAAGCACAGCTAGATGCCACGTGTCTTCTTTGCCGTCCGCGGCAGACGGCAAAGAGCCTGTTGCCGTCGGTGGCAGACGGCAAAGAGCCTGCATATTGGCTCTTTTATCTGTTTTTTATTAAATCCAACAATTTTCATCACAAATATATATGACATATATAGATATATTTCAAAAGGCCATTACAGAGCAAACATATAAGATATCCAACACATAACTTCATCATCCAACCATATATATTACATGCATAGTTCCATCATACATAACAAGTTCAACATAGAGGCATCCAACCATATATATTACAATAGTTTCATCCAACGATACATGCATAGTTCAATGATACAAAAGAAACAGAGAAAGGGATAAGGAGCACTCCATCTATGCAAGCTTTCGTCAAGTGAATGAAATCTACAAAATGAAAAATAAGAAAGTTAGAACAAGAAGAGTAGAAGAAGAAGAAGAGTAGAACAAGAAGAAGACTAGAAGAAGAAGAGTAGAACAAGAAGAGTATGTCATTTATGAGCTAACTTACGTGAAATGGATCATATATGAGCTAACTTACGTGAAATGGATCATATATGAGCTAACTAAGTTGAAATGGGTCGTTTATGAGCTAACTAAGGTCAAATGGATCGTTTTGAGGTAAATAAGGTGAAATGGATCGTTTTTAGCTAACTTAGGTGAAATGGATCATTTATGAGCTAACTTAGTTGAAATGGATCGTTTTTGAGCTAACTTGGGTGAAATGGATCATTTATGAGCTAATTTAGTTGAAATGGATCTTTTTGAGCTAACTTAGGTGAAATGGATCATTTAAGAGCTAATTTAGGTGAAATGGATCGTTTTTTAGCTAACTTGGTGAAATGGATCGTTTATGAGCTAAATTAGTTGAAATGGATCGTTTATGAGATAACCTAGGTAAGATGGGTCATTTTGGAGTTAACCTAGGTGAAATGGATCATTTTAAAGCTAACGTAGGTAAAATGGATCATTTAGGAGCTAATCTAGGTAAAATGGGTCATTTTTTAGCTAACTTGGATGAACTGGGTCATTTATAAGCTAACCTAGGTAAAATGGGTCATTTTAGAGCTAACTTAGGTAAAATGGATCATCTATGAGCTAACTAAGCTAATTATGCAATTTTTGACATAAGTAAGCTAAGTACAGATCGTTTTAGAGCTAACTTAGGTAAAATGGATGGTTTTGGAGGTCAGTAAGCTTATTAAGTCATTTTGGAGGAGAAGAAGCTAAGTCTAGGTCATTATGGTAAGCATTGGAGGAAATAAAGCTAAGTCTAGGTCTTTATGCATGTGTTAAGCAAAACACTAGATAAACTTACCAAGATCCAGGAGGTGTAGGAGCGGGGTGGCTCGTGTCGGTAGCTGGAGAAGGATCGTGCGATGCTTGTCTGGAGTTACGCTGCACCAAAGATCATTTCCAATGTATTGTTAGCATGATGACACTCAAATGTTAAGACTAGCAAGTAATGTCCATTCAAATAAAACTCACCGTGGTCCCAGGAGCAATCACTAGCATCGGCGGAGCGGTCTGACATGTCTTCTCGCACACAGACTGCACATTTGGTTTTGACAACTCAGTCATACTAGTTAGTAATGAGACAAACACTACATGAATGTTTTGGCTAATCTGCAGAAGAAACTTACCACAAGGAGCTCGTACATGGCCCTTGCCTGCATGTCATTCCGTGCCCTCTCCTCCTCCATCATCTTTGTCGTCCTCTCCTCCAACTCCCGCTGCCTCTCCGCCGCCTCCGCCAGAAGTTTCTACGTTCTATCTCTCTCACTCTGTATAGCAGCCTGCAACACCACTCACATGACCATTTGTAATCATTGATGGAAGCGCACACAATGTAATGGAGAAAGATAACTGAGTACGTATCACTAACCTTGATGGCGAGTTGCACTGGCCATTCACGAGGCCTTATCTCAGGAGCGGAGCTCGACTGGCGCGCCTTGATCTCCGGGAGAGTGCTAGGACAACGGATAAGTCCATCTCCAATGGCTATGGAGCCATGGGACCTCCCGCCACCAGATATCATCAACAGCTCTGGATCAATGGGACCCTGGCTCGGGTTAAAGTCCTCCCCTTTCCTCGCCTTCCCCTCATCTCTATATCTCACGAGCTTGTTGTGGGAGGAGATGTTGGTGAAGTTGTTTGCATCATCGAGGTCAGACTGAGAGAAAGCCTTGACTTTCTTGAAAGAGGCAGTGTGGGCCATGGCATACAGGTCGTACACCTCTAGCACCTTATCCGCCTTATTGTAGCGTGCCTGAAAGAGAGAAACAATGAAAATTAGTAATTAAAGGGCTCAAGCTAGCATGATGAATGAATTGCATGAATCATGAAGCAAACCACATACCCAGTTGCGCCCGAACTGATATAAGTTGGAGCTGCCTTGATGGTGTGGCACACCTTCCATTTGGGCACGTTTGTCCTTGGCCTCGTTGTGGAGGGCTAGCCATTGTTTTGAGCACCACTCATCGACCAACACCTCCCAATAATCCATCCGATCCGCACACCATCTCGGAGGCGCCTAAGTTAGCAAATAGAAACTTGAGCGCTGCGGCTAAGAATTACTAAATGAAGGAACTTAAGTAGAGAAGGCCTTAAGAATTACCTTCATGTACTGCTCCTTACTCAGGAACTTATCGCGGCACGCCGGCTTGGTCTTCTTGATACCACGCAAGGCGTAGTAGTCTCGAACAGCCTGCACCCGAGCCTCGTGCCGTAAGTTCTGGAGTAGGCGCTTGCAGACGTTCTCGATAACATGTGCCGCGTCCTCCTCGTATCCCTCCTCACACCTGTAGAATGTCTGCAATCAAATGAGACAATATTGATTAGTACAATTAATAACTAGCTAGTTGAAGATTTTTAAATGTGTAAACGAGAAATTACCCAGAACTTTCTGATCACCATGTCTGCCCTCGTGTCGCACACGACACCGTCGATAATCTCATCCGGCGGGGCCGGGGCAGCCACGTAGTGCTCCCAGCTCAATCGAAGCTCTGGAAGCCGACCCTCACCAGGCAACGTGACAAACCCCGGGAAGTTTTGCCGGCAAAGAACTCCAAGGACGGAGTTGGGCCAGCGGACACTATGATGGTGGTCCCAACCCCTGCAGCATGACAAGGCCAACGCATTAGTTATTTGAAAAAACATGAATGCACAAGGTACAAAAATATTAAATGCACTTACGTACCTCTCCCCATCAGGGAAAATCAACCACCTCTGCTCGCGGGTCACCGGCATGGACGGGAGCCGTGTAGCACCACGCTGGTAGACGGTGCCCCCCTCCTCCTCAAGATCAGTCGGCTCCCCGCCATCATCAGCATGGCCACTCGGCTCCTCGGGCTGATCCGGCCAGGTACCCCATCCGGACGTGTGCTCCTCCGGGGTCACGTGGGCCGAACTCTCGTGGGCCGAAGGCCAGTCGACCCGAAGCTCGTAGGCCCAAGACCCGTGGACCGGAGTCCGTGTAGCCTCCTCCTCGGACGAGTCCACCCTAGCAGTCACGTGCTCGGGTGAAATAGCTGGGGGTGGCGGCGAGGAAGGCGCCGTAGCAGTCACCCTACCTCCTCTCCCACGACCACGTGCCCCACCTCCTCTCTTCCTACCTCGTCCCCTGCTGGGCACCGCGGTCGACGAAGAAGGGCCCGGCGGTGTGGCCATACTGTCCAGCAACGCTCGGCGGAGAGGTGCGTCTGGAATGGAAGACCTCAGACCACGCTCCCGACCAGCGCCCACCATCTTTCAACACCTGCCATGACAAACAGTAAACGAAATTAGTACAAGATAAAAAAAGACCGACATGAATAATAATATGTGTATCACTTAAGTGTGTCATCATCAAGTACAACATAAAAAAATGTAATACCTGGCACTACTAATAATCTCGATCAGTATCATCAATAAATGCATAATCATCATCATCACTATAATCAATGACGGGCTCATAGGGTTCATTGGCATCAACATGTGCAAGGCCATCTTGACGTAATCGGTCAAGCATTGACAGGTCATCCGCAGTAGTAACCTCTTCTTGTTCCGGCTCTTCTTGTTCCTCCTCTGGGGTGATGTCGGATTCATTGTCGTTGTCTACTTCAATGTTTTGTGGTGAAGTATAGCGGTTCTTGAAATGCTTTTTGGAAAGACGTGTCTCTTGGAAGAATTCTCCTTCATATGTGTCTGGGTTAATGTGAGGTTCATAATCCTCTTCCTTTGGGGGAGAAAGTCTAGCACGTGGCGGCACTTCATAAACGACATCCCAACCTTTCAGATTTGGATTAGTTTGGCAGGCCCATGGTAGATAGAATACTTGGGTCGCCTGTTGAGCCATAATATAGACATCAGGAACATCTAAATGAGTGCTTTGGTTGATTTCAACTAGCCCTACATGTTCATGAGTCCTTCTAGTCTCCTTCGGCTGAAACCAATAACATTTGAAGACTACGACATTCGGTGGGTTTTCACCATAGAACATAAGTTCATAAATTGCTTCAACTCTCCCATAATACTCGGTACCTCCTTCGCCGATAGCAGATACACAACAATTTGTTGACTTTCGGTCGGCCATAGATAGCTCTTTGCCATAGGTACGAAAGCGATACCCGTTGATGTCGTACTTGTCAAATGAACGGACCTTATAGTCAAAACCATTAGCGACTTGTCTCAATTTTCGGCGTCCATAGACTCTGAATTAGCCTACAAGTTTAATATGAAAGGATTGTTGCATTATGCACAAATTAGCGAATGAAATGAAATTTTCTAATAGAAATTACCGTTTGTTTGAACCAAGAGATGAAACCGGGATAGCCACCTCCTTGCTTTGCGAGAAGCTCATACTCTTCGACGGAATCCTTTTGGATCTCCGCTCCATACGAGAATATGGCGACGTATCGACTGTATGACATATCCAGGAATAAGAGTAGTTCAAAGGAAATAGAAGTTGCGAAACAATGTACCGAGAACTTACTCGATGTACGGCCGCACTTCTATCAGGTTGTTGAAGATATACAACGAAATGGTCCGCCATTCTTTGTTATCCAAAGATACTGGATGTGAAACACTAGCTGGTGCGAGATTCCCTTTGAATAGGCTGAGGTTGGATCCACCCTTTTTAAGCTCGTCAGCATTGTACCGAGGCTTCGGATTATGCAAATGACGATTTTTGGCTTCGTAGTGCGCTGTTACGAAGTTTGCCGCCTCCTCTGTGATGAATGCCTCAGCCATCGATGCTTCAATTCTACATTTATTTTTACATTTTTCTCGAAGCGTCTTCTGCATTCTCTCAGTTGGGTAGCACCAACGATTTTGCACGGGCCCCCCCAATCTTGCCTCGGTTGGGAGATGCAAAATCAAATGCTGCATTGGATTAAAGAAGCCCGGTGGAAAGATCTTCTCTATCTTGCAGATCAACTCCGGCGCCAACTCTTCCATTTCTTCTAGCACGCCAGGCGATAGTTCTTTCGCACAAAGAACACGGAAGAAATAGCTGACTTCTGCTAGTACTAGCCATTCATCCTCAGGGATGAAGCCACGCAACATCACCGGCATTACCCGCTCAATCCATATGTGCCAATCATGACTCTTGAGACCAAATATCTTCAGTTTATCAAGATTCGCTCCCCTCTTTAGATTCGCTGCATACCCATCGGGGAACATCAACTGCTCTTGCACCCACAAGAGAATTTCCCTCATAGCTGGCCTTCCAAGATTGAACCATGCCTTTGGCTTCGTCCAGTTCTGCTTTCCTTTCGGTTCTTTCATGTTTTGTAACGGCCTATCACATAGCGCCTCCAGATCGACTCTAGCCTTAGTATTATCCTTTGACTTCCCATCTATGCCGAACAACGTACCAAAAAGTGCCTCGCGATATTCTTCTCAGTGTGCATCACGTCGATGTTGTGTGGGCAAAAGAGGTCTTTGAAGTAAGGCAGATCCCATAAGCATGTTTTGTGAGTCCACGCGTGCTTAGTATTATACCCCTTGAAGTACCCTGGACGTTGTGGATCTGGCTCGAGAGCGTTTAACTGATCCAGGGTCTGTTGGCCTGTCAATGCAGGTGGTGCAGAGTTTTTGACAACTCTACCCCTGATGAAGTTCTTCTTGTCTTTCCTGAACTAATGGCGAGGATCCAGGAACTGTCTATGCATGTTGAAGCAAGAAAACTTGCGACCGGCCTGAAGCCAACGAAACTCAAGAGCTCCCTTGCATGTGGGGCACGGGAACCTTCCATGCACACACCAGCCAACGAATAGCGCATACGCCGGCAAGTCATGTGTCGAGTACATGTACCAGACACGCATTATGAAGTTCCGTTTGCTAAAGGCGTCGTATGTCTTCAACCCATTATCCCAGGCTTCTTGCAATTCGTCCTTAAGCGGCTGCATGTACACATTCATATTTTTGCCCGGATAGTTGGGTCCTGGAATTATCAACGTCAGGAAAATGTTCTTTCTTTGCATAATCTGTCCGGGGGGGAGATTGAGTGGAAAGACAAATATGGGCCAACAACTGTATTGGGCTGCCGTCATACCAAACACACTGAACCCATCCGTGCTTTCATCAAACTTTTTCCACGCAACACCATCCGATGTGTGTACCATCATCAGATTCCCATCTGCATCTAGTTCGGTTCTTTTGCCTGTTTTGTGCCATGTCATCTGTCTGGCCATCTCTTCGACCATGAAAAGACTTTGAAGTCTTGGTACGATTGGCATATACCGAAGAACACTAACGGGGATTTTGGTCTGTGTCTTCTCACCCATACCGTTGTCTACCACAATATACCTGGAAGACTTGCAAATGGGACAATAGTTCAAGTCCGCATAGTCAAGCCTAAATAAGGCACATTCTTTCTCACAGGCATGTATCTTCTCATAGGGCATCTTCAGTGCACGGAGGATTTTGTCCGACTGGTACAGGTTTGCAGGCATTACATGGCCTTTGGGTAGAAAGCGTCCAAATACTGTCATAATTGCGTCATAGCATTCTCTGCCCAAGTTGAACTGAGCCTTCAGAGCCATTACTTGTGAGATGGCATCCAACTGACAAAGCTCAGTGTGCTCGTGGAGCGGACGTTTCGAAGACTCCAACATTTCATTGAAGGCCTTTGCAGATTCCTCCATCTCCTCGTCCGAATCCCGAGCATCATCATAGCCTTGCACCATGTTTTCCATCCCGGTACCATGCTTGTCGGTGCGACGACGATCCACCTCAGCTCGGTCACGTTGGGCAGACTCACCATGAAATGTCCACACCGTATAATCGGGCATAAAACCACTCTTCTGCAGGTGTTTGCCCATTTCAGCCTCTGTCTTCTTTTCCCAATTGCCGCACCGGAAACAGGGGCACCAGGTTTTCTTTTGGCCATTTGCAAATGCGGCTTGCACAAACCCCTTGGTTTTTGTGAACCATTCAGCGCTCCATTCGTTCTGACCAGTGTGACCGGTATACATCCAAGCACGGTCACTCATCTTGACTTTCAGAGCTACTGGACACACAACAATTATATATGTAATTCACCATGTATATATTCATTAGTTGATCTACTTTGTCAATTTTATTACGTCCATGCAACCTACACTCTAATAGGTAATGATAGGTCCTAATCCCACCCGTGTATGTGTAGATTGGGTTCATTTTCCCATGCTATGCTCCGGATCCGACGCAAAATTTCGACAGCACCTCCCCGCTGTTCTCCTGATACACGTCTCTGCAATAAACAGAGAGGATGTGTACCCGGAGAACAGTAGGGGAGGCACTGACGAAATATATGCGTCGGATCCGGAGCAAAGCATATGGGAAAATGAACCCAATCTACACATACTCGGGCTGTCCATGGATAGCGTTGGACAATTCGAAAGAATCAAGGTTATAAATATGCAAATGCATGCATATTTATAACTATGACGCTTTTGAACGGGAGACACATATTGGTTACGCATACTGATGATTCAAGACACATCTAGCTAGCTATCAAGTTTCATCGGAATAGATCAAATAATTAATGGGGGAGGAGGACTTGTCATTTGTGCTCACCCACGAACGAAGGGGCAGAGCTCGTCAAACGCACGGCGAGGTCGTCGAACACCAAACCCCGCAGCGATGGAACAACTGCACATTTAAAACTACACGATCAACACAATTATATATGATGTTTTTCATAACAAAATCGAAAAATATATGACCTAACTAATAATTCACAAATATATGACCCCGTCGGCCTCTGGAAGGCCAAAGAACACCTTTTCGGGAGGTGTCGGTGGTCGGGGTGTCCTGTCGGTGTCGGGGTGCCGTGTCGGGGTCGGGGTGCTGTTTCGGGGTCGGGGTGTCGTGTCGATGTCGGGGTAGTGCCGTGTCGGTGTCGGGGTGTTGTTTCGGGGTCGGGGTGTGGTGTCGGGGTCAGGGTGTCGGGTCAGGCTCGGGGTCGGGGTGTCGGGCCAGGCTCGGGGGGTCGGGGTGTCGGGGTCGGGGTCGGGGTGTCGGGGTCGGGGTGTCGGGGTCAGGGTCGGGCTCGGGGTGTCGGGGTCGGGGTCTCGGGGTCGGGGTGTCGTGTCGGGGTGCCGGGTCGGGGTCGGGGTGTCGGGTCAGGCTCGGGGGGTCGGGGTGTCGAGGTCGGGGTCGGGGTGTCGGGGTAGGGGTGTCGGGGTCGGGGTCGGGCTCGGGGTGTCGGGGTCGGGGTCTCGGGGTCGGGGTGTCATGTCGGGGTGCCGGGTCGGGGTCTTTTTCCTTTTCTTCTTCTTCCTCTTCTTCCTTTTCTTCCTTTTCTTCCTTTTTTTCCTTCTTCTTCTTCTTCTTCTTCTTCTTCTTCTTCCTCCTTTCCTTTTTCCTCTTCTTCTTCTCCTCCTCTCCTGTTTTTTTCTTCTTCTTCTTCCTCTTCTTCTTTTTTCTCCTCCTCCTCCTCTTCTTCTTCTTCTCCTCCTCTCCTGTTTTTTTCTTCTTCTTCTTCCTCTTCTTCTTTTTTCTTCTCCTCCTCTTCTTCTTCCTCCTTTCCTTTTTCCTCTTCTTCTTCTCCTCCTCTCCTGTTATTTTCTTCTTCTTCTTTTTCTTTCCTAAAACTGAACTAAACCTAAATCTAATCTAAACATAAACCTAAAACTAAAAAAACAGAAAAAAAGGAAAAAACTAAATCTAAACCTAAAACTAAACTAAAACTAAACCTAAACCTAAAACTAAACCTAAAACTAAAACTAAAACTAAATCTAAACTAAACATAAACCTAAAACTAAAAAAACAGAAGAAAAAAAAGGAAAAATAGAGGAGAAGTAGAGCTCACCTGGGCCAGTGGAGGAGGTGGCCGGTGGAGGAGGGGGCGGGGCGGCCTGGGGCTGCGGCGCCGGGCCCAGGGCGATGGGGCGCGGGGGGGCGGGGGGCCGGGGCGCGGCGGCGCTGAGACGGGGGGCCGGTGGAGGAGGGGGGGAGGGGCGGCGGCAGTGGCGACGAGGCGGGGGGCCGGTGGACGAGGGGGGGCGGGGCGGCGGCGCCGGGCCCGGGGCGGTGGGGCGCGGGGGGGGCGGGGCGCGGCGGCGGCGAGTGGTGGTGGCGGCGGCGCGCGTATGGGAGGAGAGAAACAGAGAGAGAGAGTGCGGGGTGTGGGGCGGGCAGTTAGATATGTTAAATCTTTGCCGTCCGCCCCCATTTGCCGTCCGCTTATTTGCTCTTTGCCGTCTGCTAGCAGACGGCAAAGAGGGGGGGGCCGTTAAGTTTTTTTTAACCAGCTCCTCAGTGGGGCCCCCTCCCTCTTTGCCGTCTGCTAGCGGACGGCAAAGAATCTTTGCCGTCAGCTAGCGGACGGCAAAGAAACTGGCTGATGGCAAAGGCTTTCTTTGCCATCAGCCAGTTCTTTGCCGTCTGCTTTCGGGTAGCTGATGGCAAAGGGCTTCTTTGCCGTCTGCTAGCAGACGGCAAAGAGCTGGCAGATGGCAAAGTAGCTGATTCCAGTAGTGTTAGCCGATATAGCGGAACGTAAGGCACCAAAACATAGGAGCCGGGCAAACCAAACTATTGACCCAAATCATGATTCGGAGCCGATGCATATAGTGCTATAAGTTCGGGGTGCCGCACTTGTGAAAGTGTACGGACTTCTCACACCATATTTAATGGGTACTGAAGCCCCTGGCGTACTAGTCGTACCATAGTGTACGGATGCAACATGTCATCAATGAACATATATATGAAAAGAGTAATGCAAAAATAGACAAAAAGCTAAGAATTGTTTATGGAGAGGCTATTTATCAAAGCCGAACGATACAAATAGTGCGGTAAGCAAAAGATATTGGACTATTTAGTATATCCTGACCAGGGGCAGGCCGCGGAATTATATTTAAAGCAGGTATACCGCTCGTAACAGAGACCACCTGGGAGTTCCATAATGCGGCATGGCTTGTCTGCCTCCCTGGATCTTGCATCGTTTGTGCGGCAGTCGAATTGCCGAACAGGTCGTCCGAAGTATGGAGTCCTGAAAGTAAGAAAAAAGTAAAAAAAAAGAATCCGGCAGCCCCTGGTACGTTTTAAGCCGTATTTTGGGCGTGTCGTTATTGTGCCCCTTCCCCTGTGCCCATGGTATTTCAAGGGCGTAGTTATGTACGTGAGGTACTGGTTTTGCTAGGTCGCGAAAGCTGGGGTTGGGACTGCATTGCTACGCTTGCTCAGAGTGTGCCAGGCGGTCCTGCTGTAGGTTACTCCGGGCGCACTTGGCAGTGTCTGGCTTTTTAATGGCCCGGCTGGAGAATTGCCTAAGAAGGCTACTTTGTACCTCCGCTGCGAGAGCCTCCGTATGCTCCTCCGTACGGAGGGAGCGTTCGGTGTTTCCGTTGACCGTGATTACTCCTCGAGGGCCTGGCATCTTGAGTTTGAGATATGCGTAGTGCGGCACCGCATTGAATTTTGCGAATGCGGTTCGTCCGAGCAGGGCGTGATAGCCACTGCGAAACGGGACTATATCGAAGATTAACTCTTCGCTTCAGAAATTATCCGGGGATCCGAAGACCACGTCAAGTGTTACTGAGCCTGTACAGTTGGCTTCTACACCTGGTATGACGCCTTTAAAGGTCGTTCTTGTGGGTTTGATCCTTGAGGGATATATGCCCATTTTCCGCACTGTGTCCTGATAAAGCAGGTTCAGGCTACTGCCGCCGTCCATGAGGACTCTTGTGAGGTGAAATCCATCGATGATTGGGTCAAGAACCAATGCGGCGAAGCCGCCATGACGGATGCTAGTGGGATGGTCCCTTCGATCAAAAGTGATCAGGCAGGAGGACCATGGGTTGAACTTTGGGGCGACTGGCTCCATCGCGTATACGTCCCGTAGCGCATGCTTCCGCTCCCGCTTGGGGATGTGGGTTGCGTATATCATGTTCACCGTCCGCACTTGTGGGGGAAAGCCCTTCTGTCCATTATTGTTCGGCGGCTTGGTCTCCTCGTCGTCGCTGTGCAGCCCCTTGTCTCTGTTTTCGGCTCTTAACTTGCCTGCCTACTTGAACACCCAACAATCCCTGTTAGTGTGATTGGCTGGCTTTTCGGGGGTGCCATGTATCTGGCACAAGCGATCGAGTATTCGGTCCAAACTGGACGGGCCCTGAGTATTCTTTTTGAATGGCTTTTTTCGCTGACCAGATTTATAGCCTCTGAATCCGGCATTGACTGCCGTGTCTTCATTGCTATCGCTGTTAACGCGGCGTTTTTCCTTGTTCCGACGTGTCCTGCCACTTTTGTCCTTGGTATCCGAATTACCAGGGTTCTTTGATAAGTTGTTACTGTGAGCTAGCCAGCTGTCTTCACCCGCGCAGAAGCGGGTCATGAGTGTCGTGAGGGCTGCCATGGATTTTGGCTTTTCCTGTCCTAGGTGCCGGGCAAGCCACTCGTCGCGGATGTTATGCTTGAAGGCTGCTAGGGCCTCTGCGTCTGGACAGTCGACTATCTGGTTTTTCTTTGTTAGGAACCGTGTCCAGAATTGTCTGGCTGATTCTTCTGGCTGCTGAATTATGTGGCTTAAGTCGTCGGCATCCGGCGGTCGCACGTGAGTGCCCTGGAAGTTGTCGAGGAATGCGGCTTCCAGGTCCTCCCAAGAACTGATTGAGTCTGCTGGCAAGCTGTTAAGCCAATGCCGGGCCGGTCCTTTAAGTTTGAGCGGGAGGTACTTGATGGCGTGTAGATCATTGCCGCGTGCCATGTGGATGTGAAGGAGATAATCCTCGATCCATACCGTCGGGTCTGTGGTGCTATCGTATGATTCGATGTTTACGGGTTTAAAGCCCTCTAGGATTTTATGATCCATTACTTCATTCGTGAAGCATAGCGGGTGTGCGGCGCCTCTGTACTGGGCTATATCACGACGCAGCTCGGAAGAGCTATGTCTGTTGTGTTCAGCCCGGCCGGATTTGTTGTATCCGGCGTGAAGATCATTGTCACATGCCGTAGGGCGCCTGCGCGATCCGTAGATCGATCTTGTCTGTCTTGCCTTGTCCTCCAGTATGTCTCGCAGGTCGGGCGCATTTTCCCGTGCCTTAGTTGTGCGGCGTCGGGGCATGGCTTGGGTGGAGGGCTGAGAGGCCTCTCTATCGCGGCCACGAGGTGGCCGGTCTGCCATGTCATGCGTTGGTGATGTAGGTGCTTCCTCCTCTGATCGGGGTAGCGGCCTGCGCTTCGGGTAACTCTTGGAGGGGCGTTCGAGTTCATACTCTTCGGCCGCAAGGACTTCAGTCCATCTGTCAGCTAGCAAATCTTGGGCAGCTTTAAGCTGTTGCTGTTTTTTCTTGAGGCTGCTTGCCGTGGCTAAAAGCCTGCGTCTAAAACGCTCTTGTTCGGCGGGGTCTGATGGTATGACGAATTCATCGTCATCGAGGCTTGCCTTGTCTTCGGAGGGAGGCGTATAGTTATCATCCTCGACCTCTCGGTCTGCCGCTCTCTCATGAGGGCTGGCTTCTCCATCTTCCTGTGCCGAATCTTGCTGGGGTGGGTGTTCTTCGGCGCTATCCGGGGTAGTATTATCTCCCGTGCCGGAATCACCGTTTTTGCTTTGGCGGGATTTAGAGCGGCGCCCCTGACGCCGGCACTTTGGCTGTTTCCTGGGGGCGTCATCCCCCATTGTTCCATCGCCATCTCCGTCTTTTGGAGTATCCACCATGTATATGTCATATGACGAGGTGGCGTTCCAGTGCCCTACAGGTGCTGGTTCCTATTCGTCTCCTATATCGTCGTCCATGCCGTCGATGTCTTCGGAGCCGAAGTCAAGTATGTCGGTTAAATCGTCGACAGTGGCTACAAAGTGGGTGGTGGGTGGGTTTTGAATTTCCTCACCGTCCGTATCCCACCCTTGCTGACCGTAGTTCGGCCAGGGCTCTCCTGATAAAGAGAGAGACTTAAGAGAATTCAGGATGTCGCCAAAAGGCGAATGCTGAAAGATATCCGCGGCGGTGAACTCCATTACCGGCGCCCAATCGGATTCGATTGGCAGGGGTGCGGGGGTCTCGGAGTTCGGAGAGGAATCCGGCTCCTCGGAGTCACGGGCCACGCGGAGTGCGGGGCTGGAGTTCGGCTCGATCGCCTCTGAGATCGCAGCCCCTGAGGCAGCGTCCAACCGCTGATCCTCGATCGGCACAGTAGGTTCCGAATCAATGGTCGAAACCGATGCGTGTGCGGCCTCCAAGGCGCTGTTCGGCGGTAGAGCTATATCATGCCCATCGAGACAGTGCGGCATGCTTGGCTGTGGCTCGAATCCATCGAAGATCAAGTCCCCGCGGATGTCAGCCGTGTAGTTTAGGCTTCCAAACTTGACCTGATGGCCAGGGGCGTAGCTTTCGATCTGCTCAAGGTGGCCAAGCGAGTTGGCCCGCAGTGCGAAGCCGCCGAAGGCGAAGATCTGTCTGGGGAGAAAAGTCTCACCCTGGACCGCATCATTGTTGAAGATCGAAGGAGCCATCGGGCCTAAAGGCGACGACACAGAGGAACTCTCAATGAAAGCACCAATGTCGGTGTCAAAATCGGCAGATCTCGGGTAGGGGGCCCGAACTGTGCGTCTAGGCCGGATGGTAACAGGAGACAGGGGACACTTTGTTTTACCCAGGTTCGGGCCCTCTCGATTTAGGTAAAACCCTACTCCTGCTTGATTAATATTGATGATATGGGTAGTACAAGAGTAGATCTACCACGAGATTAAGGAGGCTAAACCCTAGAAGCTAGCCTATGGTATGATTGTTGTGTATGGAGTTGATTCTGTCCTACGGACTACAACCCTCCGGTTTATATAGACACCGGATAGGGTTAGGGTTACATAGAGTCGGTTACAATGGTAGGAAATCTTGAATATCCGCATCGCCAAGCTTGCCTTCTACGCCAAGGAAAGTCCCATCCGGACACGGGACGAAGTCTTCAATCATGTATCTTCATAGTCCTGGAGTCCAGCTGAAGGTATAGTCCGGCTACCCGAACACCCCCTAATCTAGGACTCCCTCAGTTGTTATTGACAAATATGCGAGTTTATTGCTGTCATGAGTCCAGGAATTCAGCAACCAGGATGATCTGGAGAAGAGCATGTACCTGTGACAGAATATATAGAAATGATTCAGCTAGTTAAAGGTTACCACAAGCAAGAGGGACAACTGTGTAAAGAAAGTGAAACAAGAAGATGGATATCGGCATATATAAGTAAACATAAATAGCACATGATTTCTATACATATGGTCCATTTTTTTATAAAATAGAAGGGGAACATGAGAAGCAATCAATGCTGAAGAAAGACTGGAAACAACACGAACACAATGGAATCAGACGAAGATTTTCTGTCTGAATGTGTGACGTAGATAGCTTATTTGTTTAGAAACACTATTCACATAACAGAATTTCTTGAAATAACAGCAATTATCATGTAACTACACCCAAGTAATTTAAGATGGAAAGAAGTACCATAAACATGTACAGCTAGCACATGCAGATTAATAGATTTTGGAAGTATAACCAACTCATACAAGTCTAATACAATGCATACTAAAACGTGTGCATTTAGACTGCAATTTATGGATACTATTTGAAACACATGATGGTTCTAATTCAAACTGAAATAAGCGTCTGGAATATCCAAGCCAACATCGTTGATGTTCACGTGGATTAGAAATACCCATTATACACAGCCCAGAGTTTGTTCCACATAAAAACACAACCTTCTGAAAGGATAGGATCATCTAGGCTCTAGTCATCCCTTATCCGTCCATGATATATTATGATTGCTAATAGAACTGCATATACCCTTTGGCAACTTATACCCGACAATTACTATCCCTGGTAGATACTACACCTGTCGGTTTTCATGGACAAAACACTCATACATTTCACTGAACATGACCAACTCATATGTCAATTTCGAAACAGGAGAAGTGATCACCAACTCAGAGACGTAGCAGAAATTGTATGCTAAGCTGCTAAGCTGGCGTAGCTGGGATGTTGTAGCGACTGTGAAAGCCATCGACAGCTCTAGCCACGGACTTTGCCATCTCAAGTAAGGTCACCTTGCACACTGACCAGTTATTTGCCAACCAAGTTAGTAAAGTTGAAGATTGAAGTGCAGCAAATTTCAGATAGTAGATGCCTCTGCTTGCTTCAGTACCACGAGAGGTAGACGACTGCACCTCTGTCAACAACTTCTTGTACGATGCCTGCAAGGAATCTACATGAAATTCAGATACACCTACGACCAGCACTCGATCAAACATGGATCGAATTGAAGGAGAAGTGTACCTTCATCTCCTTGGCTTGCTGGGAGACCTTGTCGGCCATCTTCTTATGCTCCTTCTCTGCCTCGCCCGCCATGTGCACACAGCTCTGCGCTTGCATCTGAAGTGAAGAGCACACATGGAAGGGGATGAAGGAAATATGCCCTAGCGGCAATAATAAAGTTATTATTTATTTTCTTATATCATGATAAATGTTTATTATTCATGCTAGAATTGTATTAACCGGAAACATGATACATGTGTGAATACATAGACAAACAGAGTGTCACTAGTATGCCTCTACTTGACTAGCTCGTTGATGAAAGATGGTTATGTTTCCTAGCCATAGACATGAGTTGTCATTTGATTAATAGGATCACATCATTAGGAGAATGATGTGATTGACTTGACCCATTCCGCAGCTTAGCACTTGATCGTTCAGTATGTTGCTATTTGCTTTCTTCATGACTTATACATGTTCCCATGACTATGAGATTATGCAACTCCCATTTACCAGAGGAACACTTTGTGTGCTACCAAACGTCACAACGTAACTGGGTGATTATAAAGGTGCTCTACAGGTGTCTCCGAAGGTACTTGTTGAGTTGGCGTATTTTGAGATTAGGATTTGTCACTCCGATTGTCGGAGAGGTATCTCTGGGCCCACTCAGTAATGCACATCACTATAAGCCTTGCAAGCATTGTAACTAATGAGTTAGTTGCGGGATGATGTATTACGGAACGAGTAAAGAGACTTGTCGGTAACGAGATTGAACTAGGTATTGAGATACCGACGATCGAATCTCGGGCAAGGAACATACCGATGAGAAAGGGAACAACGTATGTTGTTATGCGGTTTGACCGATAAAGATCTTGTAGAATATGTGGGAGCCAATATGAGCATCCAGGTTCCCCTATTGGTTATTCATCGGAGACGTGTCTCGGTCATGTCTACATAGTTCTCGAACCCGTAGGGTCCGCACGCTTAAAGTTCGGTGACGATCGGTATTATGAGTTTTTGTGTTTTGATGTACCGAAGGTAGTTTGGAGCCCCGGATATGATCATGGACATGACGAGGAGTCTCGAAATGGTCGAGACGTAAAGATCAATATATTGGACGACTATGTCCGGACATCGGAAAGGTTCTGGAAGGTTTCGGACATATACTGGAGTACCGGGGGGTTACCGGAACCCCCCCGGGGGCTTCATGGGCCTACATGGGCTTTAGTGGAAATAGAGGGAAGCAAGGGGAATGTGGGGTGCCCCCCCCCCCAGGGCCCAAACCGAATTGGTTTAGGGCAAAGGGGGCTGGCCCCCTCTTTCCTTCTCCTCCTCTCCCTTTCCTTCCCCCTCTCCTACTCCTACTAGGAAAACGAGGAGTCCTACTCCTAGTGGGAGTAGGACACCCCCTCTTGGCGCGCCTCTCCCTGGCCGGCCGCCTCCTCCCCCTTGCTCCTTTATATACGGGGGCAGGGGCACCCCATAGACACAACAATTGATCATTGATCTCTTAGCCGTGTGCGGTGCCCCCCTCCACCATAATCCACCTCGATCATATCGTAGCGGTGCTTAGGCAAAGCCCTGCGTCGGTAGCATCATCATCACCGTCACCACGCCGTCGTGCTAACGAAACTCTCTTGTGAAGCTTTGCTGGATCAGAGCTCGCGGGACGCCATCGAGTTGAACGTGTGCTGAACTCAGAGATGCCGTGCGTTCGGTACTTGGATCGGTCGGATCGTGAAGACGTACGACTAAATCAACCGTGTTGTGCTAACGCTTCCGCATTTTGTCTACGAGGGTACGTGGACACACTCTCCCCTCTCGTTGCTATGTATCACCATGATCCTGTGTATGCGTAGGAATTTTTTTTGAAATTACTACGTTCCCAGCAGGGATCCATCACGTCACATCACATCTTGTATGGGGGTAAAAAAGACCACCCCCACCCAAAGGGGTTCCGAGCAGCGGCGCGGGGGCGGCCCACACCAGTGGCGCCACCGAACCCGGGACCACGAGGTCCGGTAATGGTGGCAGAGCTGGAGCGGCCGGCACTGCATTGACCGGACGAGGCGGCCTAGTGCAGATAGCAGACGGGGCGCGTGCAGAGCCCGCATACGATCGACCCCAGAGTTCGCCAAGCCAGCAACTCACCGCTCGTGAATGCGGTTGTTGCCAGCGCTGATAGGGGTCGATGGACGGCGTGGCGGCAGGAGACTCATCGGAGGCAAGGAGAGGAGAGGAGAGCAACGGGCGGTGAGAGGACAGTGAGGAAGCGTGGTATGAAAAGGAGTGGGCGGTGACATGAGAGAGAGGCCGAGTTATGAGACGTCCTATCTGTCTCCTGCGCTTCCCGAGGCATGCAACAAGGATCCATGCGTGTCCGCGCTCAGCCTAGCTACGGAGAAACTGCCGATTCAGTAGTCGCTCACGGGCCTGGCCCCGGACTGCTTTAAATTCCATGTGGACCAAGACGTGGGTGCAGCCCAGGCAACCAAACAGCTGATTTTCGTCCTGCACAGGCCTGGTTGGCCCAAATGCAAGCAACCAAACGTGTCCTTGGATCCCGATCTGGATTAGGGAGTAAGAAAGATTCTCCATCTCCACTACTATTAAACAATCAAACAAGAATTTTCTTAAGTGCACCCAGCAAATTGTCCCACAACACCGCACGGACCGATCAACACCACACGAGTAGTCCCACATATCTCAATCTAACAGCCAATATTGATCTAATAACATCATTATGGGCAATAAAAAGAAAGCTACAGAGTTCCTACTTACCATCCTACAGTTCATTGTTGTCTTGCATAAAGTGTAATCAAATAGTTTGATTGACATCTTTTGACCAATTTTTATAACACTCTTTATCAGTTTCCTCACTTGATGCTGGTTCACGGATATCTCATTGGCCCATATGCAGAAAGGATCGAAGTGCGGATCTTTGACAATGACATATGTACCTAAAAGGACCAAGTTAATATTAGAAGCTATAAACAACAATTGCAAAATGATGTAGTACAACACTCCCTTCATCGGATTATATAAGATATTATATATGTATATCTAGACATCATCAGAACATTAAGGTAACACTTTTCCTTGTTGCTATGTAGTCTAGGATTGCATATTTAGTCATTCAGTACAATGCACGTTGCTATGTAGCCTCAGATATATTAAATATGACCCTAGTTAACCTACCGATAAATGGGTTACAGATATATTCTGTGAAATGTCCGATTCGATGATTAATCCTTAGCAGCAAGTATCCATCAAGCACCAAGCTCCAATCAGCTCAAATAGTACTCTTACATAGCGTGAGTGTTCAGTGCAGAATCATTTTTAGCTACTAGTAGTCTAGTGCCACCGTGAGCTTCACTTGTATCTGCGTGTGCTTTTATGTGCAGAACATAGCTAGTGTGTTCTACTAGTTCCTAGCTACTAGCTGCAGCGTACTACTCTGTAGTTTGGGCTAACATCCGGCGGCTTGGTTACAAATGGGAAAATGGCCCTGCATGCAAATGTGGCGATTAGCCAATATAGGTTTCAGCTGCAGAATACTACCTCCAGCCTGATTTATTGTTCCCCTTTGTATTTAGTGTCAATGCATGTCATAACAATTTAGTGTCAAATTTTGATTACAGATTTAACTAACAAAATGTCAATACATGTCATAAAAATTTATACCATGAGAAACTATGTTTAAATATGAATCCAACAATATAATTTTGGTGGCATGCATTAATATTTTTTACTTAAATTTATGGTCAAGATTTAACACAAAATACAAAGGGGACCAATAAGCCAGGACGAAGGTAGTACCATCTAAAGCTCTCAAGCAAAATATGTGGACTTTGCGTGGGACAATGAGCTGCCAAAGATGATCCCACAAGAATTGTCACCGAAGGGCCAGAGGAGCCATTTGTTAAATTCTGACAAAATTGATGGGACCATTCAATATGGTATGCAGTGCAGACTGGAAAGATTCATGTCTTTGTAAAATGCCATGAGACAAAATCCTCGAGCGCCACATGGTTAGGAGGAATCCGTAAAATTCTGGCAACATCCACCGTACTAAATATAGAGGATATGAGATCTTCATCCCAAATGCCAGTAGAGGGATAGATCAAGTCACTAACTTCGGAGAGAAGGGTTTGACCACGTTGGGATATAACTTTTTGATTAGGACTCGAAGGGATCCGAAGATCTGCCCATACGTTAATTGATTAACCACCACTAATCCTCCAAATGCAACCTCTTTTAAATGTCTGGATACTAGCGTATAAACTCAGCCAGGTGAACGAGGACCCTGCTTTAGATCCTACTTTGAGGACACTACAATTTGGATAGTACTTTGCTTTCAAAACCATTGCACTGAGAGAATCAGGGGAGGTGACCATCCTCCTCACTTTTTTTGCTAACGTTGCTAGGTTGAAGCAATGTAAATCACGGAATCACATGCCCCATGCTTTCTTCACCAAGCATACCAGTGCATCTTTTTGTCATCTCCATCATGGCCCCACCAAAAGTATGCAATTTTATTCATAATATCCTTGCAAACACTTGTGGGTAATTTTAATACATACGGCCTTCAATAATATTTCCTTACCGCCTAAAGATAATTGTTCTCCTTCCATCCATTAATTTTCTCTCCGATCCTATCTAGAAAATGTTTAAAATAGTTGATTCTATCCGTACTGACCATTACAGGCAGACCCAAGTACTTGTCAGATAAGGCCTCATTATCAATGTGCACTTCATTGCAAATCTCAGATTTCAGCGCAACACCCGTGTTAGGACTAAAGAAATGCTTGACTTTCCCCTAATCACAAGCTGACCAAAATTAGCACAATATGTATCAAGAACTTGTTGCAAGGAAGCTTCATTTAACATATCCGCTCGCATGAGAATTAAGGAATCGTCGGCAAATAAAAGTTGAGAAACTGACATTGCATTTCTGCACACCTTTATCCCATCAATGCCACCAACTACTTCTTCATGCAACAACAAACTCGATAACCCTTCAGCACATAAAAGGAATAAATACGGTGATAGGGGATCACTATGAGGGATGCCTCTAGAGTGTGAAAAACTTTCAGGCTCCTGCGAGTTATACCTTATAGTGTACGTGACTGAGCTCACACAGTTCATCACCAGAAGTTGAATATTGGCACCCAGTAATTTTATCATCATATTTCCCAGAAAAACCAATTCAATCTGGTCACAGGCCTGATGCATATCAAATTTTACCGCAAAGAGGCCTAAAAATCTCTCATTTTTATTTTTGTATGCCACCAGTACATTATCAGTAATTAACCTTCCGGGGACAAAAGCACTTTGTTTTTGTTTTGGGAAGATAATTTCTGGAAGAACTGTTTTCAATCCAGCTACCAACATCTAGGAAGTAATCTTGCAATTAACATTATAAAGAATAATAATTGGCCTAAATCGAGTAAATACCTCTGGAGCATCAACTTTAGGGATAAGAAAAACAGTGGTATTATTCCATTCCTCTGATATTATTTCAGAATTAATAGCAGGAAGTACTTCTTGTTTTATCTCTTCACCAAAAATATGTCATTATTCTTTATAGGAAAGAGCTCACTACTATAACCGCTTTTTTGACATCTACCGCTGAATCGGGAGTCGTGAGCACATCATTCATCTCCAAGGTTACATGAGAGTGCACCTTAGCAAGTCGCTCTGGCTTTGTTTCATTAACTTCAGAAGAAAACAAATCAGTGAAACAAGAATGAATCAAAGTATTCAAATTATCAGTACCTTCGAGCCAGATACCCTGGTCGTTCATCAATCGTGATATTCTATTCCGTTTCCATCTGGCCGAGGCAAACAAGTGAGAAAGGCAATATTTTTATCTCCTTACATAAGCCAATTAACCCGGGACCGCTAGGGCCAATGAATTTCTTCTAGCTCTAGCAAATATTCTGTCAACTCAGATAGCTCCTTTTTTATATTTCTGTTTCATCATCCATCTGGTCTTGCATCTCTTTTTCAAGATCCCTTTGAGCCTTCTGTAATCTCTTTTGTGGCTTCTTCAGCACCCTTTGGTCCCAGTGATGGAACACATCGTGCATGAAATTAAGTTTCACCTGGTACTCCTAAAGTAATGTGACAGTTTGCTTCAGACCAAGCCTGCTCCACCTTCTCCCTAAATTTTGATTCATGCAACCCGCGTGCCTCCAACATTTTACGTCATGTCCGCTGTGCGGGTACCTAACAAGGATAATCATTGTGCACTAATAATGGTCTATGGTCAGAGTGGTTGCACTCTAGGTTACCAACAGCAGCATTTGCAAATTGATACCTATAAGTGCTACTAGTTCTTTAGTACTTTATAAAGGATTTAGTCCTTTATACTTATAGATAATTATATTGCTTTACCTTGTTCAGTTTAGAATAGCTTCTCCGGTTACTGTATCTGCTCTTTGTAGTTAGTAATTCTTCCATTCCTTTTTATTGCTGTGCTTTTAATAAATCTATGTAACTACAGTTCTTGTTCTTGTATATACTGCAGCTATGAACTAGCCCAAGTGTTGTGATATGCTTGGTGTTCCTATATATAGAAAATACCCCTGTGCAGGTGGGTGTGCCTATAGCAGATATACTGTTTATGTTCTATAATGGCCTGAAGTTTTGTACTCGTTAAGGACAGTACCTTTTCTTGCCCCAAGTTCCCTCTCTTCTACATTCTGATTCGAACAGATCCTATACTTGCTCTTCCCACTGTCTCTTTCTCTCCTTCTCACTGATAAGAACAGGTGCTCTATGATCTTATGCTAGCCAATGATGGTGCTCTGAGGCTACTCTCACTAGGATAAATACAGAACAATCCCCTCCAAACCAACCTTCGTATCTTCTGTAGCTTAGTCTTGAGGATTCTGGCAAAACCGTCAATATATTTGTACACCCTTCAGTTTGCTCGCCTTCGTATCTTCTGTAGCTTAGTCTTGAGGATATTGGGAGAGGGTCAAGGAGGGAGGACCATGGACGGTATGGGGCAACATTGTCATGCTCGGGCAGTATGATGGATACACCAAGCCATCCTCGTTTGCACCGAATACTTTGGAAATTGCGATTCAAGTTCGTGATCTCCCTGCTGGATAGTACCTGTGCCAAAGTCTCTTGCCTCTAAGGTGGGAGAGTATGCCTATGCTAAACTCAAATCACAGTATTTCAACAGGAGTTTTTTCAGAGTTGCCAAGACCTGCTAAATTGCATTGGTCGGCGGCGGGTCTCACCTCCGCACGCTGACACACGCCAGCCGTTTCCGCGTTTCCTTCCTCCAGCGGAGATACCGCTGGCGAATGCCAAAACCGGCATCCCGTAGCTCACCGTCATTTATATGGATGCCTTGTTTCCCTAGCCCTAGCCCACACCTCCTCCCGACCCTCAGTCGCCGCCCCATGAAACCCTTTCCCGCTACGCCACCATCCCCCACAGATGTCGGCCCGCAGCTTAGCCCACCCGATCCCGCCGGCCGTCCCCAACTCATCCATGCTCGCCAGCGACCCTGTCCACCAGGACACCGTTGCTGTGTCGTCCGGGCCGCCTCGATCTGCTGGGGCACTCCCAACCCAGCAAGAGGCGCCTGTGATGGAGATGGACCCACAGCAACACGTCGTGTATGTGAAGGCGCTGCAATCGCTCCGAGCGTCTACGGTGGCGACGGCCCCGTAGCAGGGCGCGTACATGGCAGTGGCACTGCCGACACAAGGTGGACACCGTGCGCTTGCGATGGAGAAGTTTCTGCAGCAGGTCGCGGACATGGTGGCGCTGGCCGCCCTGCATGCATGGCCATCGATGAAGCACCTGGCGATGCAATGGGCAGTGGCATCGACGCCGGTGAAGGAGCCATCGTACATGACCGTGACGTCTGCGGTGCTCCTGTAAGCCCAAACCAAAATGGCACCTCACCCCACGCAACAAGAACTTCTGATGGCACTGCGGCCATTCCTTGCCGGTCGTCTACTTCCACGGGCAGGATCCACGATGATGGCGCAGCCGCCGCTGCCTGCCGGCCCTCCACCCATGACGGCGATGCAGCACCTACGGACAGCCGTACATACGATGGCACAGCAGCCTTTGCCAAATGCCAAGCGTAAGCATCCTTTGTTTCTTGATTACTTTCATATGTGTCTGCTCAACACTAAATTATGTTAATTAGATTAAAGTTTTGTCTTGTTCTTACATATTCATTCGAAAGTTTAAGGTATAACGGAATATTGTTTACTGTTCAACATCCAAGCGTACAAAACATTAATCTAAGGATGCTTACACTTTCCAGGAACGGGATATTGTTCAATGCTTTCCTATGAATATGTAAGAACAAGATAAAACATTAATCTAATTATCAAAAGATAGTGTTGAGCAGTAAACTAACACAAACCAAAGTAATCAGGAAACTAAGGATACTTATGCTTGGCAGTGGGCATCGGTTGTTGTGCCATCGTATGTAGGGCCGCATGTACGTGTTGCATGGCCGTCATGGGTGCCAGCAGGCAACAGCGGTTGCACCATCATCATGGATCTGGCTGTGGAAGTGGAGGATCGGCCAAGAAATGGCCACAGTGCCATCATAAGTTCGTCTTAAGAGGGATGAGATGGCATTTTGGTTTGGGATTGCAGGGGCAGCGCTGACGCCATGGGCATGTATGATGGCTCCTGCATGGGCGTCGGTGCCACCACCCATTGCATCACCAGGTACGTCACCATGTGGCATGCAGGGCGGTCGGGGCCACCATGTCCGTTCCCTGCTATCGGACCATCTCCATCAGAGGTGCACAGTGCCCACCTTGTGCCGACGGTGGCACCGCTATGTACGCCCCTACTGCGGGACCATCGCCACCATAGACACTCGGCGCGGCGGCGGTGCCGTCGTGTACACAGGGCGCTGATGTCGGACCATCTCCATCATAGGCGCCCCTTGCTGGGGGTTGGGAGCGCCCCAACAGATCGAGATGGCCTTATCATCGTAGCTGCGGTGGCCTAGTTGACAGGGTCGCTGGCGAGCACGAACGAGTTGGGGGTGGCCAGCTGGATTGAGTCAGCTGAGCTGTGGGCGGACATCTATGGGGGATGGTGGAGGAGCGGGAAAGGGTTTCATGGGGCGGCGGCTGAGTGTTGGGAGGAGGCGCGGCCTAGGGCTAGGGAAAGGTCAGGCCATGATGCTAACATTCTTGCTGACAATATGTCTAGACCTAATGGGATCAATATCCCCGATGATAAGTTCTACCTAAGAGATGTTGGATATGCATGTCGTTCTGGTGCTCTTCCACCCTTCAGAAAAATTAGGTACCATCTGAACTAGTTCTATTCTAGGAACCATCCGAGGATTGCAAGGGAATTGTTCAATCTCAGACACTCTAGCCTTAGAGTTATACTTCAAATGGCATTTGGAGTTTTGAAGAATCTATTTAAGATCCTGGATCAGAAGCCGTTCCATCGTTTCCCCACCTAGGTTAATTAGGCATGTTCTAGCATGTTGCACTTCCCATAATTGGATCTGAGAATGGGGTTGTGATGAGTTTGTGCCGGACGAGGAATATGTGATGGTCGGTGTTGTTGAAAACTCCGGCCATGGTGTGGAGTCATATGAAAATGAAGCTTGGAAGAGAAAAGGGTTCGAGTGTGTTGAGGCACTGTCGGCAAACCGAGAACAGAAAGGGATTGAAAGAAGAAGAAGCAGCAGCAACAATAAAAGAAGAAGAACACAAGGATGGACTTTCTCCTAGTTCGGCATCGATGAAATTTCCCCCATGGAGCCATATGACTATTAATTTGTACTGCAATTTTTTTGTAGATAGGATGAATTATCATTTGTTTACTAGGTAGGATTGAAACAATGTTTATTGCGTACAACATATCTAGTGTAATGTATTGTAAGGTCACCGCTAGTGATAAGTGGTGACCACAACATGCACAACCAAACACCGTGTTTTGCATGTTGACAGCCATAACCCATAATTGCTGCTAACTAAATGCCAGACATCAAACTGCTCAGTGGTGCAATGCAGGCTAGCAAACTATGTGCAGAACCACATTTTTGGCATGTATTCACTTACCATACCCAACTCAGTCACAGATGCAAACATAACAAAAGCAATGAAATCTACCAAACACATCACATATATACTTACACTCGGTTGTCGTTGCAAGGCGTCAGAAAAGGATCAACAAGATTATCAAGTGCGCCGGGCCGTTATTATCTTGCTTCAATCTCGATTGACACAACAATATGCACAATCGAGGATTTGATGGGTATAGAGAGATTGACTGTAGCACACAACAACCATCAGTGGATCGTGCCTATATATACTAATGGTGTATTTATGTTTTTTCAATAAATGAGAAAGATTGCATGATATAAAGAATTATGGTAGTAGATCACATTCTTTACAATCATACAATTTGCATAGTATTCTATATATTAAGTATTCGGATTGGGTGAATATATATTCTTCTTTTGTAATCACCTTGCGTGATTATGTAGGATTTGCTTTCTATTTTCTTCGTGGGCCGCTGTTCTCTGTTCATACGAAATGGTAATGGCTCGTGCTCTTAAATCTAATCAAAGCTTTTTCTATAAGGATCAAATGCCAAATGTGCTGGCAAGAAAAAAACTTTTAAAGGCCAAATATTTAAGACTATGGAAAGCCATTAAGCACATGGGTGCTGCAAGCCGGCTGTCACCAACTAGTAAAAAACTTCAGATACTGGAAGCAACACCTTAAGTTAATGTGGTTTTTTGTGGGATTTTTTTAAGTTGGACACAGTGGTTATTGAAGGGCATGAAAAATGCATGCTATTTTCATATATAGATCTATATAAATGACAATCTGTTTTAAAATTACAAGTCAAATTTTGCGTATTTATATATTATTATGCACAAAAAATATACGCCGCGGCAGATCCGGTACTCAACAAACAGAATCTGCCTGGCTACCTGAGATTATTATTATTCACTCTAATACTTGGTCATTTGAAATATTTTTTTTATATCTAGAACACAGTTTTTTAATTTGTTTGTTAAAAATTTGATGGATGTTAAAACATCAAAAGCTTGAATCTCACTTATTTTACTTAAAAGATCTTTAACTTTCTTTGATTTTATTTGTAGATTGGATTCAGGTGCGCTCTGGAGCAATTTGATCCTCATCTCTACTCCTAAAGGGAGAGTTGTTAGTCTCGCCTCACCTCCCACCAACCCTTTATTATGTTCGCGAGCGTCTTATAGGCGACATTTTGCTCAAGCGCGGCCAATTTGGATTTGTCCATTTGATGCATGCATTAATTCAATTAAATCGACATTTTCCCAAAACAACGTCATGCATTAACTAATTCCAGTCAAATCCTAAGAAAATATCGAGTAAATCCAAACTTTCTTTGTCTTCCACTACTCATACCTAAATCAAATCAAATCTTCCCAAAACATCAACGTTAATCAAACATGGCCGGCCCATTTGATGTGTGCGTGTGTTTTTATTTTTTCACTTTTTCCTATGTTTCATTTTTCCATTTTTTTCCTGTTTCATCTATACTCCTTTTTTTAACACAGTACAGACGCAAGCGCTCATATAAACGCGCATACATGGTAGACCGGTATCCATGGTTTATTTTCGCCGCACCAGTTTAGTTTTGCCTCACCTCGCACCATCCCCCCTCCACAGTGGTTTTCTTTCCTTCCGTCGTTGATTTTTTCCCCTCCACCTTCGTTTTTTTTCTTCAATCTGGTTTTTCTCAATATCATTCAGCTCCTGACTCTATTCTCATCCACTCAAATGCAGAAAATATCTCCAAAGGGAAAGAATTTGAATGAGATCTTGACCACAAGAGCAAATTGTGTGGATCAATTACATCTTGACCGCACATATCCAAACGTCAACGCACGAGATCTTCCAAACATCATCTTAATTAAGAAATAAAAAATGTCTTAAAAATAAAAGAGGCGAAAGAAGTTCAAATAAAAAAATGAAAGAAAATGAGAGCAAAGAGAGAAGGGGCAATGCTACTATCCTTTTTACCACACTTGCGCTTCAAAGTAGCACGATATCCTTCATGATAGAGAGTCTCCTATTTTATCACTTTCATATACTAGTGGGAATTTTTCATTATATAACTTCACTTGTATATTCCAATGATGAGCTTCCTTAAATTTCCCTAGGTCTCCGTGAGCAAGAAAGTTGGATGCACACCCACTTAGTTTCCTTTTGAGCTTTCATACACTTATAGCTCTAGTGCATCTGTTGCATGGCAATCCCTACTCACTTGCATCGATATCAATTGATGGGCATCTTCATAGCCCATTAATTTGCCTAGTTGATGTGAGACTTTCTCCTTTTTGTCTTCTCCTCACAACCTCCACCATACTCTATTTCACCTATAGTGCTATATCCATGGCTCATGCTCATGTATTCCGTGAAAGTTGAAAAGGTTTGAGAACATCAGAAGTATGAAACAATTGCCTGGCTTGTCATCAGGGTAGTGCATGATTTAATACTTTGTGTGATGAAGATGGAGCATAGCGAGACTATATGATTTTGTAGGGATAACTTTCTTTCGCCATGATATTTTGAGAAGACATGATTACTTTATTAGTATGCTTGAAGTATTATTGTTTTTATGTCAATATTAAACTTTTGTTTTGAATCTTGTGGATCTCAATATTCATGCCACAATAAAGAAGATTACATGGATAAATATGTTAGGTAGCATTCCGTGTCAAAAATTTTGTTTTTATCATTTACCTACTAGAGGACGAGCATGAATTAATCTTGGGGATGCTTGATACGTCTCCAACATATCTATAATTTTTTATTGTTCCATGCTATTATATTATATGTTTTGGACGTTTTATATGCATCAATATGCTATTTTATATTATTTTTGGGACTAAACTATTAACCTCGAGCCCAGTGCCAGATTCTATTTTTTCTTGTTTTTGAGTTTTACAGAAAAGGAATATCAAACGGAGCACAAACGAGTTGAAAATTTACTGTGATTTTTTGTGGACCAGAAGAGACCCACGGAGCACCGGAGATGTGCCAGGAGGTGACCGAGGAGGCCACAAGCCTAGGGGGCGCGCTGATAACCCACAAGTATAAGGGATCGCAACAGCTTTCGAGGGTAGAGTATTCAACCCAAATTTATTGATTCGACACAAGGGGAGCCAAAGAATATTCTCAAGTATTAGCAGCTGAGTTGTAAATTCAACCACACCTGGAAACTTAATATCTGTAGCAAAGTATTTAGTAGCAAAGTAATATGTTAGTGGTGGTAACGGTAACAAAAGAGCAAACAAAGCAAAGTAATATTTTTGGTATTTTGTAGTGATTGTAACAATAGCAACGGGAAAGTAAATGAGCGTAAACCACTATATGGAAAGCTCGTAGGCATTGGATCAGTGATGGATAATTATGCCGGATGCGGTTCATCATGTAACAGTCATAACATAGGGTGACACAGAACTAGCTCCAATTCATCAATGTAATGTAGGCATGTATTCCGAATATAGTCATACGTGCTTATGGAAAAGAACTTGCATGACATCTTTTGTCCTACCCTCCCGTGGTAGCGGGGTCCTAATGGAAACTAAGGGATATTAAGGCCTCCTTTTAATAGAGAACCGGAACAAAGCATTAGCACATAGTGAATACATGAACTCCTCAAACTATGGTCATCACCGGGAGTGGTCCCGATTATTGTCACTTCATGGTTGCCGGATCATAACACATAGTAGGTGATTATAGACTTGCAAGATAGGATCAAGAACTCACATATATTCATGAAAACATAATAGGTTCAGATCTGAAATCATGGCACTCGGGCCCTAGTGACAAGCATTAAGCATAGCAAAGTCATAGCAACATCAATCTCAGAACATAATGGATACTAGGGATCAAACCCTAACAAAACTAACTCGATTACATGATAGATCTCATCCAACCCATCACCGTCCAGCAAGCCTACGATGGAATTACTCATGCACAGCGGTGAGCATCATGAAATTGGTGATGGAGGATGGTTGATGATGACGACGGCGACGAATCCCCCTCTCCGGAGCCCCGAACGGACTCGAGATCAGCCCTCGCGAGAGGTTTTAGGGCTTGGCGGCGGCTCCGTATCGTAAAACGCGATGATTTCTTCTCCTCCATTTTTTCTCCCCGAAAGCAAATATATAGAGTTGGAGTTGGCGTCGGAAGGTCTCCAGGGGGCCCAGGGGCGCGCCCCCCACCCTCGTGGACAAGGTGTGGGCCCCCTGGTCTTCATCTTTGGCGAGGATTTTTTATTATTTATTATAAGATATTCCGTGGAGTTTCAGGTCATTTCAAGAACTTTTGTTTTCTGCACATAAAACAACATCATGGCAATTCTGCTGAAAATAGTGTCAGTCCGGGTTAGTTCCATTCAAATTATACAAGTTAGAGTCCAAAACAAGGGCAAAAGTGTTTGGAAAAGTAGATACGACGGAGACGTATCAACTCCCCCAAGCTTAAACCCTTGCTTGTCCTCAAGCAATTCAGTTGACAAACTGAAAGAGAAAAAGAAAGACTTTTACAAACTTTGTTTGCTCTTGTTGTTGTAAATATGTCAAGCCAGCATTCAAGTTTTCAGCAAATACTATAACTAACCACATTTGCAATAATTCTCAGGTCTCATAATTACTCATATCAATAGCATAATCAACTAGCGAGCCATAATAATATATCTCGGATGACAACACTTTCTCAAAACAATCATAATATGATATAACAGGATGGTATCTTGCTAGCCCTTTCTGAGACCGGAAAACATAAATGCAGAGCACCTTTAAAGATCAAGGACTGACTAGACCTTGTAATTCATGGTAAAAGAGATCCAGTCATAGTCACACCCAATATAGATTAATAGTGATGAATGCAAATGACAGCTGTGCTCTCCAGCTAGTGCTCTTTAATAAGAGGGTGATGACTCAACATAAAAGTAAATGGATAGGCCCTTCGCAGAGGGAAGTAGGGATTTGTAGAGGTGCCGGAGCTCGGTTTTGAAATAGAGATAAATAATATTTTGAGCGGTATACTTTCATTGTCAACATAGCAACTAAGAGATGGCGATATCTTCCATGCCACACACATTATAGGCGGTTCCCAAACAGAATGGTAAAGTTTATACTCCCCCTCCACCAACAAGCATCAATCCATGACTTGCTCGAAACAACGAGTGTCTCCAACTAACATCAGGTCCCAGGGGGAGTTTTGTTTGCAATTAATTTTGATTTAGTTTGCATAAAGCATGTGACTGGGCATCCCGGTGACCAGCCATTTTCTCGTGAGTGAGGAGCGGAGTCCACTCCTCTTGAGAATAACCCGCCTAATATGGAAGATAAGGGCAGCCCTAGTTGATACATGAGCTATCCGAGCATACAAAACAGAATGTTTATTTGAAGGATTAGAGTTTGGCACATACAAATTTACTTGGAACGGCAGGTAGATACCGCATGTAGGAAGGTATAGTGGACTGATATGGAATAACTTTGGGGTTTAAGGGATTGGATGCACAAGCAGTATTCCCGCTTAGTACAATTGAAGGCTAGCAAAAGACTGGGAAGCGACCAACTAGAGAGCGACAACAGCCATGTACATGCATTAAAATTAATAAACATTGGGTGCAAGCATGAGTAGGATATAATCCACCATGAACATAAATATCATTAAGGCTATGTTGATTTGTTTCAACTACATGCGCGAACATGTGCCAAGTCAAGTCACTTAAATCATCCAAAGGAGGATACCACCCCACTATACCACATCATAACCATTTCGATAGCATGTTGGCACGCAAGGTAAACCATTATAACTCATAGCTAATCAAGCATGGAATAAGCAACTATAATCTCTAATTGTCATTGCAAACATGTTTATTCATAATAAGCTGAATCAAGAACGATGAACTCATCATATTTACAAAAAGAAAAGAGGTCGAGTTCATACCAGCTTTTCCCATCTCAGTTAGTCCATCATATATCATCATAATTGCCTTTTGCTTGCACGACCGAACGATGTGAATAAAAGTGCATGTGCATTGGACTAAGCTGGAATCTGTGAGCATTCAATAAGCAGGAGAAGACAAGGCAATATGAGCTCTTGTTTAAATCAACAATTATGTATATAAGAGCCACTTCAACAATTTAATCATGGTCTTCTCCTATCGACCACCAAAGAAAAGAAAAGAAATAAAACTATTTACACGGGAAAGCTCCCAACAAGCAAAAGAAGAACAGGAAATATTTTTGGGTTTTCTTTTTAATTATTACTACTACAGTAGGAAAGTAAACTACTACTAATTTTTTGTGGTTTTTCTTAAGGTTTAACAAGCACACAAGAAGAAAGCAGGAAAAAGAAAATAAACTAGCATGGATATTACAATGAAAGAGTATGAGCACCGACATCTAGCAATGAGTGTGTATGAACATAAATTTAATGTAGGTGAGAAATACGTACTCCCCCAAGCTTAGGATTTTGGCCTAAGTTGGTTTATTGCCAGGGATAGCCTGGCAGATACCCGTAGGTGTAGCTGGGGTCGTACTGCGACGAAGAATAGTTGGGGTTGTACTGTGATGCGGTAACTATCGCCTCCTGAGCTGCAGCGTGGAGTCGAGCTGCCTCTGCTCCCCTCTCGTACTCATATGCCTCCTCTCTGGTAATAGTGTATCTTCCTTTTGTCTGAGAATCAAAGAAGGCAGGAGCAGGAAGAGTAATATGGACAACATGTCGTTTGTTAAAGATTAGTCGATACTGGACGGGTAATTTGGTCCTCTCGACAAACTGGTGGGAAACCATAGAATCAAAATCTAAATAAGTAGGGGGCAACTCCATGTCACCCTCACGTATGTCTACCTCAAGAAAATTAGCTAAGCGGGTTGCATAAATTCCTCCAAAGAAATCTCCATTATATCTATTATGATGCAACCTACGTGCTACAATGGCTCCCATATGATAAGATTGGTCTCCTAACACAGCACTCCTAAGAATGCTAAGGTCAGGGACACACATGTGACAATCTTCATCTTTAGCATTTATGCATCTACCTATGAAGAGAGCAAAATAGTGTATAGCAGGAAAGTGAATGCTCCCTATGGTAGCTTGCGTTATGTCTCTAGATTACAGTTATACTAGCAAGAAAGTTTCTAAATTCAGATTTACGGGGATCAATAATACTACCCCATTGTGGGAGTTTGCAGGCAAGAGTAAAATCCTCTAAGTCGATGGTATAAGATTTATCATAAAGATCGAACATGACTGAAGGAGAATTACGAGAAGATGAAAACTCAAACCTCCTCACGAATGAACTAGTAAGATCATGATACTGTAGGCATTTGTCTGCCTCAAAGTCCACAAGATCGGCGTTATGCAAATATGCGTTAAATTCTTATTTAATTCCCGCTCGATCCATAAAGTTTTCCGAAGGCCATTCACAGGGCCTCACGGGAGCGTCCCTCGGGGGCTCCTCATCAGCATCACGCATTGCAAGCCTGGGTCCTTGCTTCCTTGAAGAACCACCTTGGAACATCTTCCTAAACATATTGTTTTTCTCTGAAAAAATTCTGAAATTTTTAGTAACTTCAAACAAAAGTGAACAAAGCTCAACAAAATTGATAGCAACAACTCCTACAAGTGCCTAGGGCCAATATCAAGCATTAGAACTACTTGGAACCATATAAATTTGACATGCAAGATCAAGAACATGGTCACCTATGCAGCACAAATTTGCAAAGAATAAAGCACTAGAACAAAAACTAATTGGACCAATGGAAGAGTCGCATACCAAGGAACAATCTCCCCAAGCAGTTTTGCGAGAGCTGCTTTGACCAAGGAGATCGAAAATCACAGCAAAGTGAGCTAGAACCCGTGCTTGAACCATATATTCGTGTTTGTGTGAGGAAGAAGAAGAGGATGGGTGCAGGAATAAGTGGAGGAGGGCCACCGTGGGCCCATCAGGCAGGGGGCGCGCCCAGGGGGGTAGGGCACGCCCTCCACCCTCGTGGCCAGGTGGCAGCTCCCCCCGCGTTGATTTTTGCACCATAAATCCTCAAATATTCCCGAAAAAATCATATTAAATTGGCATGGCATTCTGAGGACTTTTATTTTCGGGATATTTTTATATTGCACAGATAAATTAGGAAACAGACAGAAAAATACTATTTTTACTTTATTTCAACTAAACAACAGAAAGTATAAAGAGGGTACAAAAGGTTGTGCTCTCTAGTTTCATCCATCTCATGCTCATCAAAAGGAATCCACTAACAAGGTTGATCAAGTCTTGTTAACAAACTCATTCCGATTAACATGAAACTGGAGAAATTTCGAATAACACTATGTTACCTCAACGGGGATATGCACATCCCCAATAATAAGAATATCATATTTCTTCTTGACAGTAGGAAGAGGAAATTCAAAACCTCCAAATATAATCGATGGAATTTTTCCAATAGAGTTGATACTATGAACTTGAGGTTGTTTCCTTGGAAAGTGTACCATATGCTCATTACCATTAAAATGAAAATTGACATTGCCTTTGTTGCAATCAATAACAGCCCCTACAGTATTAAGAAAAAGTCTTCCAAGAATAATGGACATACTATCGTCCTCAGAATATCAAGAATAATAAAGTCCGTTAAAATAGTAACGTTCGCAACCACAACAGGCACATCCTCACAAATACCGACAAGTATAGCAGTTGATTTATCAGCCATTTGCAAAGATATTTCAGTAGGTGTCAACTTATTCAAGTCAAGTCTACGATATAAAGAGAGAGGCATAACACTTACACCGGCTCCAAGATCACATAAACCAGTTTTAACATAGTTTCTTTTAATGGAACATGGTATAGTAGGTACTCCTGGATCTCCAAGTTTCTTTGGTATTCCACCCTTAAAAGTATAATTAGCAAGCATGGTGGAAATTTCAGCTTCCGGTATCTTTCTTTTATTAGTAACAATATCTTTCATATATTTAGCATAAGGATTCATTTTGAGCATATCAGTCAATCGCATACGCAAAAAGATAGGTCTAATCATTTCAGAAAAGCGCTCAAAATCCTCATCATCCTTTTTCTTGGATGGTTTGGGAGGAAAATGCATGGGCTTCTGAACCCATGGTTCTCTTTCTTTACCATGTTTCCTAGCAACAAAGTCTCTCTTATCATAACGTTGATTCTTTGATTGTGGGTTATCAAGATCAACAGCAGGTTCAACTTCTACATCATTATCATTACTAGGTTGAGCATCATCATGAACATCATCATTAACATTTTCACTAGGTTCATGTTCATTACCAGATTGTGTTTCAGCATCAGACATAGATATATCATTTGGATTATCAGGTGGTTCAGCAATAGGTTCACTAGAAGTTTGCAAAGTCCTATCATTTTTCTTTTTCTTCCTTTTAGCGGAACTAGGCGCATCAATATTATTTCTCTGAGAATCTTGCTCAATTCTTTTAGGGTGGCCTTCAGGATACAAAGGTTCCTGAGTCATTCTACCAGTTCTAGTAGCCACTCTAACAGCATAATCATTTTTCTTACTATTCATTTCATCAAGCAATTCTTTTTGAGCCTTAAGTACTTGTTCTACTTGAGTGGTAACCATAGAAGCATGTTTGCTAACAAGTTTAAGTTCACCTCTAATATTAGCCATATAATCACCCAAGTGTTTAATCATATAAGTATTCTGTTTTAATTGTCTACCAAAATAAGCATTAAAATCTTCTTGCTTAAACATAAAGTTATCAAACTCATCCAAGCACTGACTAGCCATTTTAGTAGGAGGGACTTCAGCTCTATCATATCTATAGAGAGAATTTACCTTTACTACCTGTGTCAGGTTATCAAGATCAGGAGGTTCTTCAATAGGTAATGGATCAAGATCATATGTTTCTTCAACAGGTGGTAAATTAAGACCATGTATTTCTTCAATAGGAGGTAAATTCTTAACATCTTCAGCTTTAATACCTTTTTCTTTCATAGATTTCTTTGCCTCTTGCATATCCTCGGGACTAAGAAATAGAACACCTCTCTTCTTCAGAGTTGGTTTAGAAATAGGATCATTAATTGGAGCAGGAGCTGGCTCAGGAGCTGGCTCGGGAGGTGCCCAATTATTTTCATTTGTCAACATATTATTCAATAGAATTTCAGCTTCATCCGGTGTTCTTTCCCTGAAAAGAGAACCAGCACAACTATCCAAGTAATCTCTGGAAGCATCGGTTAGTCCATTATAAAAGATATCAAGTATTTCATTTTTCTTAAGAGGATGATCAGGCAAAGCATTAAGTAACTTGAGAAGCCTCCCCCAAGCTTGTGGGAGACTCTCTTCTTTGATTTGCACAAAGTTGTATATTTCCTTTAAAGCAGCTTGTTTCTTATGAGCAAGGAAATATTTAGCAGAGAAGTAATAAATCATATCCTGGGGACTATGCACAAAACCAGGATCAAGAGAATTAAACCATATTCTAGCATCACCCTTTAATGAGAACGGAAATATTTTAAGAATATAAAAGTAGCGAGATCTCTCATCATTAGTGAACAGGGTGGCTATATCATTTAATTTAGTAAGATGTGCCACAAGAGTTTCAGATTCATAACCATGTAAAGGATCAGATTCAACCAAACTAAATATATCAGGATCAACAGAGAATTCATAATCCTTATCGGGAACACAAATAGGTGAAGTAGCAAAAGCAGGGTCAGGCCTCATTTTATCTTTAAGAGATTCTTTGTTCCATTTAACTAATAGCATTTTAAGTTCAGGAGGATCTCTGCAAGCTAAGATAGCGGCAGAAGATTCCATATCAAAAACATAACCCTCGGGAATAACAGGCCTCTCTTCATCATCACTTTCATCATTATAATCAGATTCAATAATTTCTTTCTCTCTAGCCCTAGCAATTTGTTCATCAATAAATTCACTAAGGGGCACAGTAGTATCAGGCATAGAAGTAGTTTCATCATAAGTATCATGCATAGCAGAAGTGGCATCATCAATAACATGCGACATATCAGAATGAATAGCAGAAGCAGGTTTAGGTGTCTCAAGCTTACTCATAACAGAAGGTGAATCAAGTGCAGAGCTAGATGGCAGTTCCTTACCTCCCCTCATAGTTGAGGGATAAATTGTTGTATTAGCGTCTTTCAAGTTCTTAATAGTGTCCAGCAGATATAATTCCCAAGTGACTCAAAGAATAGAGCTATGCTCCCCGGCAACGGTGCCAGAAATTAGTCATGATAACCCACAAGTATAGGGGATCGCAACAGCTTTCGAGGGTAGAGTATTCAACCCAATTTTATTGATTCGACACAAGGGGAGCCAAAGAATATTCTCAAGTATTAGCAGCTAAGTTGTCAATTCAACCACACCTAGAAACTTAATATCGGCAGCAAAGTGTTTAGTAGCAAAGTAATATGATACTAGTGGTAACGGTAACAAAAGAGCAAAGAAAGCAAAGTAATATTTTTGGAATTTTGTAGTGATTGTAACAGTAGCAACCGGAAAGTAAATAAGCGTAAACCAGTATATGGAAAGCTCGTAGACATTGGATCAGTGATGGATCATTATGCCGAATGCGGTTCATCATGTAACAGTCATAACATAGGGTGACACAGAACTAGCTCCAATTCATCAATTTAATGTAGGCATGTATTCCGAATATAGTCATACGTGCTTATGGAAAAGAACTTGCATGACATCTTTTGTCCTACCCTCCCATGGCAGCGGGGTCCTAATGGAAACTAAGGGATATTAAGGCCTCCTTTTAATAGAGAACCGGAACAAAGCATTAGCACATAGTGAATACATGAACTCCTCAAACTATTGTCATCACCGGGAGTGGTCCCGATTATTGTCACTTCGGGGTTGCCGGATCCTAACACATAGTAGGTGACTATAGACTTGCAAGATAGGATCAAGAACTCACATATATTCATGAAAACATAATAGGTTCAGACCTGAAATCATGGCACTCGGGCCCTAGTGACAAGCATTAAGCGTAGCAAAGTCATAGCAACATCAATCTCAGAACATAACGGATACTAGGGATCAAACCCTAACAAAACTAACTCGATTACATGATAGATCTCATCCAACCCATCACCGTCCAGCAAGCCTACGATGGAATTACTTACGCACGGCGGTGAGCATCATGAAATTGGTGATGGAGGATGGTTTATGATGACGACGACGATGAATCCCCCTCTCCGGAGCCCCGAACGGACTCGAGATCAGCCCTCCCGAGAGGTTTTAGGGCTTGGCGGTGGCTCCATATCGTAAAACGCGATGATTTCTTCTCCTTCATTTTTTTCTCCCCAAAAGCAAATATATAGAGTTGGAGTTGGCGTGGGAAGGTCTCCAGGGGGCCCACGAGGTAGGGGGCGCGCCCTAGGGGGGTGCGCCCCCCACCCTCGTGGACAGGGTGTGGGCCCCCTGGTCTTCATCTTTGGCGAGGATTTTTTATTATTTATTATAAGATATTCCGTGGAGTTTCAGGTCATTCCGAGAACTTTTGTTTTCTGCACATAAAACAACATCATGGCAATTCTGCTGAAAACAGTGTTAGTCCGGGTTTGTTCCATTCAAATCATACAAGTTAGAGTCCAAAACAAGGGCAAAAGTGTTTGGGAAAGTAGATACGACGGAGACGTATCACGCGCCCACCCCCTGGACGCGCCCCTAGGGCTTATGGGCCCCTCGGGCACCCCCCTGACTTGTTTCCAACGCCAAAAATCCATATAAATATAGAAACCCCCGAAAAGAACCTTAGATCGGGAGTTCCACCGAGGTAAGCCTTTGTAGCCACGAAAAACCAATCGGGAGCCCGCTCTGACACCCTGCCAGAGGGGGAAACCATCACCGGAGGCCATCTTCATCATCTTGGCGGTCTCCATGATGAGGAGGGAGTAGTTCACCCTCGGGGCTGAGGGTATGTACCAGTAGCTATGTGTTTGATCTCTCTCTCTCTCTCTCTCGTGTTGTTGATTTGGCACGATCTTGATGTACCGCGAGCTTTTTTAATATAGTTGAATCATATGGTGTTTCTTCCCTCTCTACCTTCTTGTTATGAATTGAGTCTTGCTCTTTGAGGTTTCGTTATGCTGGATTAAGTATTGGATTTGAGAACACTTGATGTATGTCTTGCGATGCGATATCTGTGGTGACAATGGGATGTTCTATTGATTCACTTGATGTATGTTTTGGCACTCAACTTGCGGATTCCTGAGGTGACATTGGGGTAATCTAGGCTATCGATGCAGCGCTTGCTGATATCGTGCCGCTCGGATAGCGGCCTGGCGGCGCGCTTCCTCGAGGAGGAGCAAATCAGCTTTCTGCAGGTCGTCCTGCTGGGCGTTGTCAAAGGCTAGGACCTGCAGGAACCCGTGCTTGAACTCAGTGGGGAGGGCCGCTTCAGCCCCGTAGATGAAAAATAAGGGTGTTTCGCTGGTAGGCTTGGTGGCTATCATGCGGATTGACCATAGCATGGAAGGAAGCTCGTCAAGCTAGCCCTTGCCGCAGGTCGTGAGCTTTTTCTTGAAGCTCATTGTCTTGAGGCCCTTGGGGACCTCAGCGTTGGCATGCTCGCACTACTAGAAAAAGGCCCAATTGTCCCGGTTTATAAGGCCCATTTGTCCTGATTAGGGAACTGGGACTAATGTTGGGTTTCATAGTAATTTCAAAAAATTTCCTACGCACACGCAAGATCATGTGATGCATAGCAACGAGAGGGGAGAGTGTTGTCTACGTACCCAACGCAGACCGACTGCGGAAGCGCTGACACGACGTAGAGGAAGTAGTCGTACGTCTTCACGATCCAACCGATCAAGCACCGAAACTACGGCACCTCCGAGTTCGAGCACACGTTCAGCTCGATGACGATCACCAGACTCCGATCCAGCAAAGTGTCGGGGAAGAGTTCCGTCAGCACGACGGCGTGGTGACGATCTTGATGCACTACAGCAGCAGGGCTTCGCCTAAACTCCGCTACAGTATTATCGAGGATTATGGTGGCAGGGGGCACCGCACACGGCTAAGGAATAGATCACGTGGATCAACTTGTGTGTTTCTGGGGTGCCTCTGCCTCAGTATATAAAGGAGCCAAGGGGGAGGGGGGCGCCGGCCAGGAGGAGGCCGCAGGACTAGGACTCCCCCCCAATCCTAGTTGGACTAGGATTCCCCGAGGGGAAAAGAGGGAGAGGGGGGCCAGCCACCTTCTCCTAGTCCTAATAGGACTAGGGGAGGGGGGAGGTGCGCAGCCACCTTGGGCTGCCCCTTTCTCCTTTCCACTAAAGCCCATCAAGGCCCATATGGCTCCCGGGGGGTTCCGGTAACCTCCCGGTACTCCGGCAAAATCCCGATTTCACCCGAAACACTTCCGATATCCAAACATAGGCTTCCAATATATCAATCTTTACATCTCGACCATTTCGAGACTCCTCATCATGTCCATGATCACATCCGGGACTCCTAACAACCTTCAGTACATCAAAATGCATAAACTCATAATATAACTGTCATCGTAACCTTAAGCGTGCGGACCCTACGGGTTCGAGAACAATGTAGACATGACCGAGACACGTCTCCGGTCAATAACCAATAGCGGGACCTGGATGCCCATATTGGCTCCTACATATTCCACGAAGATCTTTATTGGTCAGACCGCATAACAACATACGTTGTTCCCTTTGTCATCGGTATGTTACTTGCCCGAGATTCGATCGTCGGTATCCAATACCTAGTTCAATCTCGTTACCGGCAAGTCTCTTTACTCGTTCTGTAATACATCATCTCACAACTAACATCTTAGTTACAATGCTTGCAAGGCTTATGTGATGTGTATTACCGAGAGGGCCCCAGAGATACCTCTCCGACAATCGGAGTGACAAAACCTAATCTCGAAATACGCCAACCCAACATGTACCATTGGAGACACCTGTAGTACTCCTTTATAATCACCCAGTTACGTTGTGACGTTTGGTAGTACCCAAAGTGTTCCTCCGGTAAACGGGAGTTGCATAGTCTCATAGTTATAGGAACATGTATAAGTCATGAAGAAAGCAATAGCAACATACTAAACGATCGGGTGCTAAGCTAATGGAATGGGTCATGTCAATCAGATCATTCAACTAATGATGTGATCCCGTTAATCAAATAACAACTCATTGTTCATGGTTAGGAAACATAACCATATTTGATTAACGAGCTAGTTAAGTAGAGGCATACTAGTGACACTTTGTTTGTCTATGTATTCACACATGTATTATGTTTCCGGTTAATACAATTCTAGCATGAATAATAAACATTTATCATGATTGTAAGGAAATAAATAATAACTTTATTATTGCCTCTAGGGCATATTTCCTTCAGTCTCCCACTTGCACTAGAGTCAATAATCTAGATTACACTGTAATGATTCTAACACCCATGGAGCCTTGGTGCTGATCATGTTTTGCTCGTGGAAGATGCTTAGTCAACGGGTCTGCAACATTCAGATCCGTATGTATCTTGCAAATCTCTATGTCTCCCACCTGGACTAGATCCCGGATGGAGTTGAAGCGTCTCTTGATGTGCTTGGTCCTTTTGTGAAATCTGGATTCCTTTGCCAAGGCAATTGCACCAGTATTGTCACAAAAGATTTTCATTGGACCCGATGCACTAGGTATGACACCTAGATCGGATATGAACTCCTTCATCCAGACTCCTTCGTTCGCTGCTTCCGAAGCAGCTATGTATTCCGCTTCACATGTAGATCCCGCTATGACGCTTTGTTTAGAACTGCACCAACTGACAGCTCCACCATTTAATGTAAACACGTATCCGGTTTGCGATTTAGAATCATCCGGATCAGTGTCAAAGCTTGCATCAACGTAACCTTTTACGGTGAGCTCTTTGTCACCTCCATATACGAGAAACATATCCCTAGTCCTTTTCAGGTATTTCAGGATGTTCTTGACCGCTGTCTAGTGATCCATTCCTGGATTACTTTGGTACCTCCCTGCTAAACTTATAGCAAGGCACACATCAGGTCTGGTACACAACATTGCATACATGATAGAGCCTATGGCTGAAGCATAGGGAACATCTTTCATTTTCTCTCTATCTTCTGCAGTGGTCGGGCATTGAGTCTTACTCAACTTCACACCTTGTAACACAGGCAAGAACCCTTTCTTTGTTTGATCCATTTTGAACTTCTTCAAAAATTTGTCAAGGTATGTGCTTTGTGAAAGTCCAATTAAGCGTCTTGATCTATCTCTATAGATCTTAATGCCTAATATGTAAGCAGCTTCACCGAGGTCTTTCATTGAAAAACTCTTATTCAAGTATCCCTTTATGCTATCTAGAAATTCTATATCATTTCCAATTAGTAATATGTCATCCACATATAATATCAGAAATGCTACAGAGCTCCCACTCACTTTCTTGTAAATACAGGCTTCTCCGAAAGTCTGTATAAAACCAAATGCTTTGATCACACTATCAAAGCATTTATTCCAACTCTGAGATGCTTGCACCAGTCCATAAATGGATCGCTGGAGCTTGCACACTTTGTTAGCTCCCTTTGCATCGACAAAACCTTCCGGTTGTATCATATACAATTCTTCTTCCAGAAATCCATTCAGGAATGCAGTTTTGACATCCATCTGCCAAATTTCATAATCATAAAATGCGGCAATTGCTAACATGATTCGGACAGACTTAAGCATCGCTACGGGTGAGAAGGTCTCATCGTAGTCAATACCTTGAACTTGTCTAAAACCTTTTGCGACAAGTCGAGCTTTGTAGACAGTAACATTACCATCAGCGTCAGTCTTCTTCTTGAAGATCCATTTATTCTCAATTGCTTGCCGATCATCGGGCAAGTCAACCAAAGTCCATACTTTGTTCTCATACATGGATCCCATCTCAGATTTCATGGCTTCAAGCCACTTTGCGGAATCTGGGCTCACCATCGTTTCTTCATAGTTCGTAGGTTCATCATGATCTAGTAGCATGACTTCCAGAACAGGATTACCGTACCACTCTGGTGCGGATCTTACTCTGGTTGATCTACGAGGTTCAGTAGTATCTTGATCTGAAGTTTCATGATCATTATCATTAGCTTCCTCACTAACTGGTGTAGGTGTCACTGAAACAGTTTTCTGTGATGTACTACTTTCCAGTAAGGGAGCAGGTACAGTTACCTCGTCAAGTTCTACTTTCCTCCCACTCACTTCTTTCGAGAGAAACTCCTTCTCTAGAAAGGATCCATTCTTAGCAACGAATGTCTTGCCTTCGGATCTGTGATAGAAGGTGTACCCAACAGTCTCCTTTGGGTATCCTATGAAGACACATTTCTCCGATTTGGGTTCGAGCTTATCAGGTTGAAGCTTTTTCAAATAAGCATCGCAGCCCCAAACTTTAAGAAACAACAACTTTGGTTTCTTGCCAAACCACAATTCATAAGGCGTCGTCTCAACGGATTTTGATGGGGCCCTATTTAACGTGAATGCGGCCGTCTCTAAAGCATAACCCCAAAATGATAGCGGTAAATCTGTAAGAGACATCATAGATCGCACCATATCTAGTAAAGTACAATTACGACGTTCGGACACACCATTACGCTGTGGTGTTCCGGGTGGCGTGAGTTGCGAAACTATTCCACAGTTTTTCAAATGTACACCAAACTCGTAACTCAAATATTCTCCTCCACGATCAGATCGTAGAAACTTTATTTTCTTGTTACAATGATTTTCAACTTCACTCTGAAATTCTTTGAACTTTTCAAATGTTTCAGACTTATGTTTCATTAAGTAGATATACCCATATCTGCTTAAATCATCTGTGAAGGTGAGAAAATAACGATATCCACCACGAGCCTCAATATTCATCGGACCACATACATCGGTATGTATGATTTCCAACAAATCTGTTGCTCTCTCCATAGTACCGGAGAACGGTGTTTTAGTCATCTTGCCCATGAGGCACGGTTCTCAAGTACCAAGTGATTCATAATCAAGTGGTTCCAAAAGTCCATCAGTATGGAGTTTCTTCATGCGCTTTACACCGATATGACCTAAACGATAGTGCCACAAATAAGTTGCACTTTCATTATCAACTCTGCATTTTTTGGCTTCAACATTATGAATATGTGTATTACTACTATCGAGATTCAATAAGAATAGACCACTCTTCAAGGGTGCATGACCATAAAAGATATTACTCATATAAATAGAACAACCATTATTCCCTGATTTAAATGAATAACCGTCTCGCATTAAACAAGATCCAGATATAATGTTCATGCTCAACGCTGGCACCAAATAACAATTATTTAGGTCTAATATTAATCCCGAAGGTAGATGTAGAGGTAGCGTGCCGACCGCGATCACATCGACTTTGGAACCGTTTCCCACGCGCATCGTCACCTCGTCCTTTGCCAGTGCCCGCTTATTCCGTAGTCCTTGTTTCGAGTTGCAAATATTAGCAACAGAACCAGTATCAAATACCCAGGTGCTACTGCGAGCTCTAGTAAGGTACACATCAATAACATGTATATCACATATACCTTTGTTCACCTTGCCATCCTTCTTATCCGCCAAATACTTGGGGCAGTTCCGCTTCCAGTGACCGGTCTGCTTGCAGTAGAAGCACTCAGTTTCAGGCTTAGGTCCAGACTTGGGTTTCTTCTCTTGAGCAGCAACTTGCTTGCCGTTCTTCTTGAAGTTCCCCTTCTTCTTCCCTTTGCCCTTTTTCTTGAAACTAGTGGTCTTGTTAACCATCAACACTTGATGCTCCTTCTTGATTTCTACCTCCGCAGCTTTCAGCATTGCGAAGAGCTCGGGAATAGTCTTGTTCATCCCTTGCATATTATAGTTCATCACGAAGCTTTTGTAGCTTGGTGGCAGTGATTGGAGAATTCTGTCAATGACGCAATCATCCGGAAGATTAACTCCCAATTGAATCAAGTGATTATTATACCCAGACATTTTGAGTATATGCTCACTGACAGAACTGTTCTCCTCCATCTTGCAGCTATAGAACTTATTGGAGACTTCATATCTCTCAATCCGGGCATTTGCTTGAAATATTAACTTCAACTCCTGGAACATCTCATATGCTCCATGACGTTCAAAACGTTGTTGAAGTCCCAATTCTAAGCCGTAAAGCATGGCACACTGAACTATCGAGTAGTCATCAGCTTTGCTCTGCCAGACGTTCATAACATCTGGTGTTGCTCCAGCAGCAGGCCTGGCACCCAGCGGTGCTTCCAGGACGTAATTCTTCTGTGCAGCAATGAGGATAATCCTCAAGTTACGGACCCAGTCCATGTAATTGCTACCATCATCTTTCAACTTTGCTTTCTCAAGGAACGCATTAAAATTCAACGGAACAACAGCACGAGCCATCTATCTACAATCAACATAAACAAGCAAGATACTATCAGGTACTAAGTTCATGATAAGTTTAAGTTCAATTAATCAAATTACTTAAGAACTCCCACTTAGATAGACTTCCCTCTAATCTTCTAAGTGATTACGTGATCCAAATCAACTAAACCATAACCGATCATCATGTGAGATGGAGTAGTTTTCAATGGTGAACATCGTTATGTTGATCATATCTACTATATGATTCACGCTCGACCTTTCGGTCTCCGTGTTCCGAGGCCATATCTGCATATGCTAGGCTCGTCAAGTTTAACCTGAGTATTCTGCGTGTGCAAAACTGGCTTGCACCCGTTGTAGATGGACGTAGAGCTTATCACACCCGATCATCACGTGGTGTCTGGGCACGACGAACTTTGGCAACGGTGCATACTTAGGGAGAACACATCTTGATAATTTAGTGAGAGATCATCTTATAATGCTACCGTCAATCAAAGCAAGATAAGATGCATAAAAAGATAAACATCACATGCAATCAATATAAGTGATATGATATGGCCATCATCATCTTGTGCTTGTGATCTCCATCTCCGAAGCACCGTCATGATCACCATCGTCACCGGCGCGACACCTTGATCTCCATCGTAGCATCGTTGTCGTCTCGCCAATCTTATGCTTCCACGACTATCACTACCGTTTAGTAATAAAGTAAAGCATTACATCGCGATTGCATTGCATACAATAAAGCGACAACCATATGGCTCCTGCCAGTTGCCGATAACTCGGTTACAAAACATGATCATCTCATACAATAAAATTTAGCATCATGCCTTGACCATATCACATCACAACATGTCCCTGCAAAAACAAGTTAGACGTCCTCTACTTTGTTGTTGCAAGTTTTACGTGGCTGCTACGGGCTTAAGCAAGAACCAATCTCACCTACGCATCAAAACCACAACGATAGTTTGTCAAATAGACTCAGTTTTAACCTTCGCAAGGACCGGGCGTAGCCATACTTGGTTCAACTAAAGTTGGAGAGACAGTCGCCCGCAAGCCACCTGTGTGCAAAGCACGTCGGGGGAACCGGTCTCGCGTAAGCGTACGCGTAAGGTTGGTCCGGGTCGTCTCGTCCAACAATGCCGCCGAACCAAAGTATGACATGCTGGCAGGCAGAATGACTTATATCGCCCACAACTCACTTGTGTTCTACTCGTGCATATAACATCAACATAAATAACCTAGGCTCTGATACCACTGTTGGGTTTCGTAGTAATTTCAAAAAATTTCCTACGCACACGCAAGATCATGTGATGCATAGCAACGAGAGGGGAGAGTGTTTTCTACGTACCCAACACAGACCGACTACGGAAGCGCTGACACGACATAGAGGAAGTAGTCGTACGTCTTCACGATCCAACCGATCAAGCACCGAAACTACGGCACCTCCGAGTTCGAGCACACGTTCAGCTCAATGACGATCCCCGGACTCCGATCCAGCAAAGTGTCGGGGAAGAGTTCCGTCAGCACGACGGCGTGGTGACGATCTTGATGCACTACAGCAGCAGGGCTTCGCCTAAACTCCGCTACAGTATTATCGAGGATTATGGTGGCATGGGGCACCGCACACGGCTAAGGAATAGATCACGTGGATCAACTTTTGTGTTTATGGGGTGCCTCTGCCTCAGTATATAAAGGAGCCAAGGGGGAGGGGGCGCCGGCCAGGAGGAGGGCGCAGGAGGAGTCCTACTCCTTCCGGGAGTAGGACTCCCCCCCCCCCAATCCTAGTTGGACTAGGATTCCCCGAGGGGAAAAGAGGGAGAGGGGGGCCGGCCACCTTCTCCTAGTCCTAATAGGACTAGGGGAGGGGGGAGGTGCGCAGCCACCTTGGGCTTCCCCTTTCTCCTTTCCACTAAAGCCCATCAAGGCCCATATGGCTCCCGGGGGGTTCCGGTAACCTCCCGGTACTCCGGCAAAATCCCGATTTCACCCGGAACACTTCCGATATCCAAACATAGGCTTCCAATATATCAATCTTTACGTCTCGACCATTTCGAGACTCCTCGTCATGTCCATGATCACATCCGGGACTCCTAACAACCTTCGGTACATCAAAATGCATAAACTCATAATATAACTGTCATCGTAACCTTAAGCGTGCGGACCCTACGGGTTCGAGAACAATGTAGACATGACCGAGACACGTCTCCGGTCAATAACCAATAGCGGGACCTGGATGCCCATATTGGCTCCTACATATTCCACGAAGATCTTTATCGGTCAGACCGCATAACAACATACGTTGTTCCCTTTGTCATCGGTATGTTACTTGCCCGAGATTCGATCGTCGGTATCCAATACCTAGTTCAATCTCGTTACCGGCAAGTCTCTTTACTCGTTCTGTAATACATCATCTCACAACTAACATCTTAGTTACAATTCTTGCAAGGCTTATGTGATGTGTATTACCGAGAGGGCCCCAGAGATACCTCTCCGACAATCGGAGTGACAAAACCTAATCTCAAAATACGCCAACCCAACATGTACCATTGGAGACACCTGTAGTACTCCTTTATAATCACCCAGTTACGTTGTGACGTTTGGTAGTACCCAAAGTGTTCCTCCGGTAAACGGGAGTTGCATAGTCTCATAGTTATAGGAACATGTATAAGTCATGAAGAAAGCAATAGCAACATACTAAACGATCGGGTGCTAAGCTAATGGAATGGGTCATGTCAATCAGATCATTCAACTAATGATGTGATCCCGTTAATCAAATAGCAACTCATTGTTCATGGTTAGGAAACATAACCATCTTTGATTAACGAGCTAGTTAAGTAGAGGCATACTAGTGACACTTTGTTTGTCTATGTATTCACACATGTATTATGTTTCCGGTTAATACAATTCTAGCATGAATAATAAACATTTATCATGATTGTAAGGAAATAAATAATAACTTTATTATTGCCTCTAGGGCATATTTCCTTCAACTAAAGGGTCGGTACTAAAGCCCAATACCTTTAGTCCCGGTTCTTATACCAACCGAGACAGATGGGGCTCCATGTGGCTGTTGCGGCTTGCCCAGGCAGGGGGGCCTTTTGTCCTGGTTGGTACCACCAACCGGGACTAAAAGGCATCCACGCGTCAGCAGTACAGTGGCTGGGTTTTTTTTTGAAAGGGGGGTGGGGTTTGGGGGGTTTTGTACGGTTAATGTAGGGGTTTCATATATTGTGTTAGCTAGCTAATTAAAAGAGAGAAGTGTCCTCTCTTATCTCTGTGCTTTGTCGACGCTATGTGCTATACGTATAGAGAGGACTCGACACGCAAGCTAGTAGGCAAATGAAGGAAACCATTTAGTACAGAAGATAGTCATGAACATATACAGAGAGAAGTGATCGACCTCTCCTTCTCCGAGAGATTGGTCGAACAACAAGTTTTCGTATATCTATCCGACGCTACTGGCTACATATATACAATATAAGATCTCTTACAATATAATCCCCTAACATCTGAACTCAACTTCCACACGGTATTCTCTGTCTTTATTGATCACGTGGTCAAGAAAGAATCCTGCCAATTCCTCTTGAATTGCTTGCATGCGATCTTGTGCTAGGAGTTCATCCCGCATCTTAAACATCTAATTTGAAGAAGGGGGTCAATACATATATATGAATGAATGAAACTCAACACAAATGATGGTAATAAAATAAAATTGTGAATATTATTGCTTACGCACTTCATGTTGTTTTTTAGAGTAGCCCCGCTCACAGGTCGTGTGGCGGATGGACTCGCAAACGTAGTATCCACAGTAATTATTCCCGGGTTCCTGCCACAACCACTTTACAAGAAATAGAGGTCAAACAAACTGATAAGCAAGCATGCTAAATGGTATTGATGAAACTAGCGCTAGAATCACTGGGAGATGCGCGGAACTAGCTAGTAGTACTTACTTTCAGGTGTGTAAATCGGAGCTCCCCCAGCAGTCCCGGAGCTTGTGCGGTGAATTTTTTCCAAACTCTGCCAGACAAAGAAAACAATTACTTGATATCAGGAAATGAACAAATTTGCCGATATGGTGCGATAATGATTGATTTAACTTACTTCTCAAGCATTTCAGTCATGTCCACATACTCCTGGTGATCTTTTCGTCTCGAGTCTAAGATGGTTACTAGTCCCTGCTCAAGCTTAATCTCTAGGAGAATATAGTGGAAGCTGCGCACGCATGCATAACTCATCAATTACATTACTATAAGCTCGACTAATAAGGGAAACCGAATATGCACAAGACAATAACACTCACTTGAAGTAAGGAAAGAGTATTATATCTTTGTTTTGATTTATTACCAACAATCATAGCGAGACGAATTATCCTATCCGGGACTCCCTTCCAAAATAACTTTGGAGAACTTCGTACCATCATGCCCCGGTTACTTCCGGCAAATGATGAAGCCATGGATTTCTTCAATACTTTGACACTAGGCAACCTCTCGACCCCTCGGCGATCCTCGACCGACGACCCTCTACCGCTTGGCGATCCACGACCCTCTGCCCTAGTTCCCGACCCTCGACCCCCTCATGTCACGTTTATCTAGTGTCAAAGGATTCAACAAAACCATGTCTTCATCATTAGGCGAAAGTAACAGGCGCATGATGGTACGAAGCTCTTCAAAGTTGTACTGGAACGGAGTCTCAGATTGGATAATTCGCTTTTTGGTACAAAGTTCAACAAGAGCCTTTTGAATATCGCTATTTGGAAGGCCTTTGCTGAAATTCGTACCAAAAGGCGGATTATCCTATCCGGGACTCCGTTCCAGAACAACTTTGCAGAACTTCATACCAACATGCCCCGGTTACTTCCGGCAAATGATGAGGGCATGGATTTCTTCAATAGTTTGACACTAGGCAACCTCTCGACCCCTCGGCGTTCCTCAACCCTCGACCCCTATACGACCCTCGAACCCTCGGCCCCTCGACGAACCTCGAACCCTCTACCCTCGACCCCTGGACCCTCGAATCCTCGGCGACCCTCGACCCCTCAGTGACCCTCGACCCTCTACTCTAGCTAGTTCCCGACCCTCGCCCCTCGAACCCTCGGCGACCCCTCCCCCCCCCCTCATGTCGAAGTTATCGGGGAGGGGGTATGTCGATAATGACATACCCGATAAAAAATAAGAAAAGGAAGAAGAAGAAGAAGAAAAAAAAAGAGGAGAAGAAGAAAAAATAGAAATATTCTATTTTTTCTTCTTCTCCTCTATTCCTTTCTTCTTCTCCTCTTTTTTTTTCTTTTTTTCCTCTTCTTATTTACTTCTCTTCTTCTTCCTCTCCTCTTCTTCTCCTTTTTCTTTTCCTTCTTCCTAAACTAAACATAAACTAAAATAATCCTAAAACTAAATGAAACTTCACCTCCTCCCTTTTTTTTCTTCTTCTTCTCTTTTTCACCCTAAAACTTTATGAACAAAATTAAAACAGAAAAAAACCTTAAAAATTCTATGAACAAAATAAAAATTCTATGAACAAAATTACAACAGAAAAAAATCATAAAAATTCTATGAAAAAAATGACATATTGTTTGCATATGAACATACAAACATTTGCATATTCTACAATAATATCACCCAAAAAATCTATGAACAGAAAAAAATCTATAACTACAATACATACATCATCATCATCTACAACTACAATACATACATCATCATCATCTACTACAATATTAATAGAAAAAAATCTATGAACAGGGCCATCATCGGCGTCGGGGCGGGCGGCGGCGTTGGGCGGGCGCGCGGCAGTATTGGGGCGCGGGGGGGAGGGGGATAGGAGGGGGAACAACGCGGTGAGGCTCACAGTGCGGGGGAGCGGCGGCGAGGTCGGGGTAGGGCTCAGCGCGCACGACGGTGAGGTCGGGCAGGGCTCGGCGACGGCGAGGTCGGGGCAGGGCGTGTCGAGGTCGGGGCAGGGTGCGGCGAGGCCGGGGCAGGGCGACGGAGACGGCGGACGGAGGTATGGCAGCCTGGTGACGTCGATGACCACGACGTCGTTGGGCGGCAACTGGCGATGAAATCTGAAAAAATGCGAAGTGTTGGCTTATATAGAACAGGCTTTAGTCCCGGTTCGTGGAACCAACCGGGACCAATGCCACCCTTTAGTCCCGGTTGGTGCCACCAACCGGGACCAAATGCCTCTTTTCAGCAGCCCAAAGGGCAGGAAGCAGAGGCCTTTGGTCCCGGTTGGTGGCACGAACCGGTACCAATGCACCCCTTTAGTCCTGGTTGGTGCCACAAACCGGGACCAAAGGCCTTGTGCTGCCCACGTCGCGGCCAAAATTTTAGTCCCACCTCGCTAGTTGAGAGAGCTCGAGAGTGGTTTATAAGCGCTGCTACGCCCACCCTCTCGAACTCCTCTCAACTGCAGGCTTTCGGGCCTAATCTGTCACTATGTGTCTGTGGGCCTACTGGGCGTGCTGCGGGCCTGAATCCTAGCCCATGGTTGGGTTTCTAGTCGTATTCAGGCCGTGGTGGCCCAGTAGGTGGCACTTATTATTATTATTATTATTGTTTATTTATTTTATTTTGTTTCTACTTACAACAAAATACTTACTGGTGCTATTTTTATTTAATTTATTAAAGTTTATTTATTTTACTTTCTTAAAGTTTATTTTGTTTCTACTTACTTATTTTATAAAAGTTTATTTTATTTTATTTTATTTTGTTTCTACTTATTTATTTTATTCAATTTTAATTTATTTTATTTTGTTTCTATTTATTTATTAAAGTTTATTTTGTTTCTACTTATTTATTAAAGTTTATTTTGTTTCTACTTATTTATTTATTTTTTCTTTTTTTATTTTATGAAAATTCTTTTTACTTTTAATGTTTTGAACAAAAAATACTTTGATAATTTTAGCTGCATAAATTTTATATAATTTTAGTTTCAATAATACTAGAGGTTTATAAAAACTTTTTAGTTGATTCCTTTAGTACCGGTTCTAAGGCTGTCACAAAGGCATTTCATTTAGTACCGGTTCTAAGGCTCCCCACGAGCACCTTTAGTACCGGTTCGTGGCATGAACCGGTAATAGAGTTTTTGAGTTGATTCTTTCTGCAGCTATTTTTTAGTCCCACCTCGCCAAGCGAGAGGCACTCGCAGCGGTTTATAAGCCCTGAGTGCAGAGACGATGAAGGAGAGGCGCAATGCTCACATGCACGTTGCTTAGCTTTAGGCCTTGAGGAAGTGGTGCAGACTGCACAAATCTATCAGGGTTTCGGACGAAAACTACACATGGCTCTGTGCAGTCTACACTATTTCCTCAAGGCATGAAGCTAAGCAACGTGCAGGTGAGCATTGCGCCTCTCTTTTATTTTTATTAACTTATTACAACTCCGGACTTCTTATGTGTTCAAAATGCACCATTCAAAGCCACATCATCAATTTTCAACCCTTTCTGGCTTCATTTGTTATTTTTCATGCATTTACTGATTTTTTTTGAGCTATAAGACCCTGAAATTGAAAAGCATTTCAAATGAACTCTGAAAAGGTTGAAAGTTGGCATGGTATCATCATTTCACCCACATAGCATGTGCAAAAAAGTTGAGAGGGTTACGGCAAAAACTGGATGCACTTCGTGTACAAAACGGCCAATCTCTTTCGAAGTATCACGGTTTCGGACGAAAACTCATCTGTTACAACAAGCATTTCATTTTTTTGAACTTATTACAACTCCGACTTCTTGTGTGTTCAAAATGCACCATTCAAAGCCACATCATCAGTTTTCAACCCTTTCTGACTTCATTTGTTATTTTTCATGCATTTACTGATTTTTTTTAGCTATAAGACCCTGAAATTGAAAAGCATTTCAAATGAACTCTGAAAAGGTTGAAAGTTGGCATGGTATCATCATTTCACCCACATAGCATGTGCAAAAAAGTTAAGAGGGTTACGGCAAAAACTGGATGCACTTCGTGTACAAAACGGACAATTGTTGGAGCACGTTGCAGAAAACAAAAATTTTCCTACGGTTTCACCAAGATCCATCTATGAGTTCATCTAGCAACGAGTGATCGGATTGCATCTATATACCTTTGCAGATCACGCGCGGAAGCGTTCAAAGAACGGGGATGAGGAAGGCGTACTCGACGTGATCCAAATCACCGGAGATCCTAGCGCCGAACGGACGGCACCTCCGCGTTCAACACACGTACGGTCAGCGTGATGTCTCCTTCTTCTTAATCTAGCAAGGAGGAAGGAGAGTTTGAGGAATATGGCTCCAGCAGCAGCACGACAGCGTGGTGGTGGTGGAGCTGCAGTACTCCGGCAGGGCTTCGCCAAGCACTATGGAGGAGGAGGATGTGTTGGAGAGGGAGAGGGAGGCACCAAAGGCGTGGGGGAGAAGTCCTCCATCTCCCCACTATATATAGGAGGGCCAAGGGGGGCGCCGGCCCTAGGAGATCCAATCTCCTAGGGGGGGTGCGGCCAAGGGAGGAATCCCTCCTCCCCAAGGCACCTAGGAGGTGCCTTCCCCCTTTGGGACTCTTCCCTTCCTTGAACCCTAGGCGCATGGGCCTCTTGGGGCTGGTGCCCTTGGCCCATATAGGCCAAGGCGCACCCCCTACAGCCCATGTGGCCCCCCGGGGCAGGTGGCCCCACCCGGTGGACCCCCGGGACCCTTCCGGTGGTCCCGGTACAATATCGGTGACCCCGAAACTTGTCCCGATGCCCGAAATAGCACTTCCTATATATAATTCTTTACCTCCGGACCATTCCGGAACTCCTCGTGACGTCCGGGATCTCATCCGGGACTCCGAACAACATTCGGGTTACTGCATATACATATCCCTACAACCCTAGCGTCACCGAACCTTAAGTGTGTAGACCCTACGGGTTCGGGAGACATGTAGACATGACCGAGACGACTCTCCGGCCAATAACCAACAGCGGGATCTGGATACCCATGTTGGATCCCACATGCTCCTCGATGATCTCATCGGATGAACCACGATGTCGAGGATTCAATCAACCCCGCATACAATTCCCTTCGTCAATCGGTATGTTACTTGCCCGAGATCCGATCGTCGGTATCCCAATACCTCGTTCAATCTCGTTACCGGCAAGTCACTTTACTCGTACCGTAACGCGTGATCCCGTGACCAGACACTTGGTCACTTTGAGCTCATTATGATGATGCATTACCGAGTGGGCCTAGTGATACCTCTCCGTCATACGGAGTGACAAATCCCAGTCTTGATACGTGTTAGCCCAACAGACACTTTCGGAGATACCTGTAATGCACATTTGGTACACCCAAAGCACTGCTACGGTATCCGGGAGTTACCCGATCTCATGGTCTAAGGAAAAGATACTTGACATTGGAAAACTCTAGCAAACGAACTATACGATCTTGTGCTATGTTTAGGATTGGGTCTTGTCCATCACATCATTCTCCTAATGATGTGATCTCGTTATCAATGACATCCAATGTCCATAGTCAGGAAACCATGACTATCTGTTGATCAACGAGCTAGTCAACTAGAGGCTTACTAGGGACATGTTGGTGTCTATTATTCACACATGTATTACGATTTCCGGATAACACAATTATAGCATGAATAAAGACAATTATCATGAACAAGGAAATATAATAATAATGCTTTTATTATTGCCTCTAGGGCATATTTCCAACAGTCTCCCACTTGCACTAGAGTCAATAATCTAGTTACATTGTGATGAATCGAACACCCATGGAATTCTGGTGTTGACCATGTTTTGCTCTAGGGAGAGGTTTAGTCAACGGATCTGCTACATTCAGATCTGTATGGACTTTACAAATTTCTATTTCTCCATCTTGAACATTTTCACGAATGGAGTTGAAGCGATGCTTGATGTGCCTTGTCTTCTTGTGAAACCTGGGCTCCTTGGCAAGAGCAATAGCTCCAGTGTTGTCACAGAAAAGCTTGATCGGCCCCGACGCATTGGGTATGACTCCTAGGTCGGTGATGAACTCCTTCACCCAAATTGCTTCATGCGCTGCCTCCGAGGCGGCCATGTACTCCGCTTCACATGTAGATCCCGCCACGACGCTCTGCTTGCAACTGCACCAGCTTACTGCCCCACCATTCAATATATACACGTATCCGGTTTGTGACTTAGAGTCATCCAGATGTGTGTCGAAGCTAGCGTCAACGTAACCTTTTACGATGAGCTCTTCGTCACCTTCATAAACGAGAAACATTTCCTTAGTCCTTTTCAGGTACTTCAGGATATTCTTGACCGCTGTCCAGTGTTCCTTGCCGGGATTACTTTGGTACCTTCCTACCAAACTTACAGCAAGGTTTACATCAGGTCTGGTACATAGCATGGCATACATAATAGAACCTATGGCTGAGGCATAGGGGATGACACTCATCTCTTCTATATCTTCTGCCGTGGTCGGACATTGAGCCGAGCTCAATTTCACACCTTGCAACACAGGCAAGAACCCCTTCTTAGACTGATCCATATTGAACTTCTTTAATATCTTATCAAGGTATGTGCTTTGTGAAAGACCTACGAGGCGTCTTGATCTATCTCTGTAGATCTTGATGCCTAATATATAAGCAGCTTCTCCAAGGTCCTTCATTGAAAAACTTTTATTCAAGTAGGCCTTAATGATGTCCAAGAGTTCTATATCATTTCCCATCAAAAGTATGTCATCTACATATAATATGGGAAATGCTACAGAGCTCCCACTCACTTTCTTGTAAACACAGGCTTCTCCATAAGTCTGCGTAAACCCAAACGCTTTGATCATCTCATCAAAGCGAATGTTCCAACTCCGAGATGCTTGCACCAGCCCATAAATCGAGCGTTGGAGCTTGCACACCTTGTCTGCATTCTTAGGATCGACAAAACCTTCCGGCTGCATCATATACAATTCTTCCTTAAGGAAACCATTAAGGAATGCCGTTTTGACGTCCATTTGCCATATCTCATAATCGTAGAATGCGGCAAAACGTCCACATCCCAACACGAGGCAACGGTTGTCGATTCCGTGACCAAGCGAGCCCGTCCGCGCCTATGAATATTCGCCCATGAATCTGCCTTCTCTGTCCCTTGCAGCAACGTCACCTCTATTCTGGTTCTTCCCAAACGTTGCATTAACCTTGAGAATGTTAGTCCCCGACGGTGGAGGTATCTGCCTACTTCCACATGCACCAGTTGTACTTGATACGGTCCGTTTATTCATCATCTCGGTGCTTTCCAGTTGCCCTATAAAGTTTTCGAACAAATACATGAACAGAAAGTGGTGACGGGTAAATCTCATCATGGATGTATGTCCTTCTTGCATGCCACAATGCCCAGAGTAATAACTAAACTCATGACCCGATCATTGTGTTGCAATGTTTCGATCATGGATGATATGAAGTCCTTGGCATTATGATAGGATGCATTTGATATATGTTCAACCAGAATATCATGAGATGGTGCCCATACGCATGTCATGTCGCTAGATTGCATTCAACCAGGGAGTTAATGGCACCATAACTCTTGGGCTCCACAGAAAGAGCACACTCACCCGGTGACATATTGCAGTGATGGCTGATGTTCGTCTTAGGCAGCAACCTTGTGCTAACTTCCACAGGAAGTGTTCTCTTCGGTGGGACCTGAACCTGCCACAAAACTTCCATTGCAACATTTGTTGCATAGCATATGATGCAGATCATGCCCCATCGAGCCAGGCTTCCCTCTTATTCCTCATTTCGGCGCACATCTTGTAATCTAACCGAATGGAGATGATCCTACAGCGCTCATATTGCCAGGCCCAGAAATTCAGCAGCGACCTCGCGCTTATAGGAACACTTCGGAAGATACATGCAAGGCGATGCAACACACAGTCCCTCGTTCCACCACCAGAGTAAAGAAAACCGTTGACTAGAAAATTGAGCTAGCTTCTCTTGGTCCAATGATATGGAACAACTGGCTATAAGCGCAAGTTAGTTTCTCTAAGCATGAGTATGCTATCAAAATTAAGAAAACTTGACTACCAACGGAGCTAGTTTCTCTTCATCTCACTGCTTTAGTTAAGAAAATCATGAATGGGAACCCGTGCATCTTCTCTAATACTCCCTCCGGTCCTTTTTACTCTGCATATAAGAATTGTCTGAAGTCAAACTTCGTAAAGTTTGATCATGTTTATATGAAAATATATCAACATCTATAATGCTAAAGTTATACAATATAAAGATTTGAGCCACGGCACATCTAATGATAATGATCAGTTTAGTACGCCATATTTTTGGTTCCTTTCCTTTCTTTCTTTTTGCTTTTAGGTTTTTCCTTTCTGTTTCTATTTTATTCTCATTAATTTCATTCTAGTATATCTTACCTTTTCTATTTTCTTATAGTTCATCCTGAGGAAAGATGGAGCAACCCAGAATGTCATGAAGACACCAATAACAGTGCTACCATGACGGGCTCAAGCAAGATTTCCATGAAATCCCGCACCCCATTCATGTGTGAGAAGCAGCCTCATGTTGTTTGCTTCTGCTGCCAGACCCGGCGAACAACCCATGTTGAGCGCTATGGGACGAGTGCAAGGAAGAATGCCCCGCCCACGAGTTGCGATGTCAAGTGGCAATCCTATAATTCACCGGTGGAACTAAATGCACCAAGTTAGGAAACTTGCATAAGAAAGAATATGAAGAATAGTGAAAACAATTTATTACGTAGAAAACCCCAATAGCCAATCGCAAGACATGGAGCCATGCCTCCCCACTTAATCTCATACTTTTATGTATGTATGTATGTATATATGTATGTGTATATATATGAGACATGTGGGGTAACTACCACTGGGTGGTAGTGTGATTTGACCCCTGCTATCAAAAGTTTGACTCATGTTGTTTTCCTCATCTTTTATTCCTGGCCCGGCCACTTCCCATGGATGAAAATCGTGGGCACTTAACGGTCACTCGCAATCAATTGTCAATGTTTGTCAATAGACAATATATTTATGAGAGTGGTTGTTCGTATGACGGGCTACACGGCATCCTTTATCGCCACCGTACAAGCTGCACCCAGGTGCATTTGGATGTGTGCAGAACACGCTTAATCATCTGGCACCTTTACTGTTCACGCTTCAACTGTGTCTCTCAGCTCTGGACATGCATGCAGAACACAGTCTCCCTCTAGTCACGTTTTTCTCTGTCACATATGCATGCACAAAGCTCTGTCTCCTCATGTCCTCTCATATCAAAAGAGTCTGACATGCATGCTCAACACAATCTCTCTCTTCTCATGTTTTCTCTCTTTGGAAGCAATCTCACATGCATGCACAAAGCGTGCGTTCTCTCTTTCCTCACTCTCTTTTGAAGAAACTAACATGCATAGCTAAGTCTGGGCCATTTTTTATAGAGAATAGGAATCCTGTAGAATTAGAGAGCATTAAAAATACGGTCTATACCCTTTTTTTCTTAAAAAGTAAAGAGTACAGATGTCCTGAATAGAAGAATCAAGAATAGGAAGATTTTTTATTTCTTTAGCCAGTGCATTGGAGGGGGAGGTCAGCGTTGGGCATTGAACAGTGCCATAAGATTTTTAAATAGGCTGAAAGATTCTACGGCTATCGCCAACAACGTCATGAGAGAACAGTGACATTTGCTGCCAGTGAATAGTGGACCCCATGGACTAGCATGCAGGACAGAAACGACATGACATCTCCTACTAATCATCTGCAAACACATGGCACAGAGACTCATGAGCTGCACATATCAAGAGACAAACTGACGGTCTAGATAGTAGGTATCATGTAGCTCGGCCTATGCAAGAACTTTGCGTATATTTATATCAATACAACACCTATATAAGTTTGTCATTTTTTTTGTTTTTATTTTGATGATCCTCTACAATCAGCTACACGTCCGAACAAAACAACTGGTACCATGTATGACTTACGCGTAGCGAGCTAGGCGAGACATGAACAATGCCGGCCAGTCTATCTCCATGGGCACGGCTTCCGTAACCATGCCTGAAAACTGCTGGTCTGCCGCTTCCACAAAAGTAAGAGACTGGTCCGTTGCTTTCTCGTAGTTCAGTTGCAGCCTCGAGTTGACGATGAGTGTCCCGCTCTTCTCTCCGGACCACAAGCTGCGCACCGGATAGATACTGTACTGTTGGGGTGGTTTTAGCTTCATTGCCCTAGTGCGGACGTGTGTACCGTCATCTCCTTGAGCCCAGGTTTCTACGTAGTCGTAGATGCCTTCTATATGACCTCCTGTAACGTGGAAGCAGAACAACAAGACCTTCCCGTCGACTGTGGCTAGATATGTGGGCGAAGGTAGAATCCTCGTCGGCGGGAATGAGAGCTTTGTTAAGGCGAGGCGCCTGCTCTCGGCGCTCACATCAATGGTGGAAAGCTGGGACCTGCCATTGTAATCTATGCACGTGAAGAGCCAGTGCGCCACGCCGCCGCACACCACCGCCACCGCGTCTGGGCAGTGCTGCCAGCCGATCCCAAAGTCACCGTTGAAGCACTCCGTGTGTGTCGTCCAGGTTGTCGGCTCGTGGGATGTAAGTATGCGCAGGTCGCAATGCAGCTTCTTCCGGTCGTAGACGTTGATGCTCATGGGTCATGGCTAGCACCTTGAAGAGGCTGCTCTAGGAGCCGCAGTCCTCGCCAGTCATGACGGCGTAGTTCATGCTGGCCGATGACATGTTCTCCAGCGGGGGGAGAACGTCCCACGTGCCGGAGAGCGGGCTGCACACGGCCAGGCAGATGCTGTCGGCACGGCCGTAGATGATCTGGCCCAGACGCAAGAGGAGGAAGCCCCCGCGGGCTGCGAGCGGCCTCGCGCCGTCCAAAAGGCCGGCCGCGGTACCACTGACCAAGGAGGTGAGGAACCGGCGGCTGGGGCCGAGCACGGACCGCGGCACGGGGACGAACACCGGCGGCACGCACGGGTCGGCCCAGTCCTTGTATCTGGAGTCCCGATTTCCTTGAGCGCACCGTTGCATGGTGAAGAAGCCGATGAGGGCAGACGAGTGGGTCGCCTCCTCTAGCCAGGGGCGGCGGAGGAAGGAGCGGTCAGCAACAAGGCCACACCACCGCTTGCATGACACAGCGCACCGGAACAGCGCGGCGACGTCCGCCATAGCCACACGCGCCAGGACCTCGAGGAGCACATCGTCCGAGAGCAATGGCACGTCGTCCACCATGGTCTCCATCTTCTTTAGCTGTGAAGTATGTATGCGATCTCCCCGGGGTAGTGCGAGCGATCGGCCGATGGAGAGGTAGTTACCTGTGCGTATATATATGTACACATCATCGTGTCAAAGAAGATAACGATGGACTCCATATCGCATGCGTTTCTCCCTAACAATCCTATCTCTTCACGATTATAACTTTGTACAGATTCTGTAGCTTGTTTAAGCCGTGATCAGGTCTAGAGATTAGTTCAGATATAGTACAATGCGCTGAGCAATTCCCAAAGTATCAGCTTTGACTTGATCGTAGAAACCTAAACAACCTTACGCTGCTCCTACCTTCCCTCCCACGATGGCGATCTCCAGCGGCGCCTCCCTCTCAGGGCGTGCTTGACTTCTCTAAACATCACCTTCCGGAACCCTAGACATATGATCTCACATTCCAATTGTGCTTGACTTCGGGAAAACCAATTTTCTTATCTGGCAGACGCACTTCAACATCACCTTCCGCAAGCTTGACCTCACTGATCACATCAATGGCCTCGTCAACGCCGAGATGATTGTCGGTGACGTTGAGTGAACGCAGATCGATTAAATATCGTGTCCTGGCTCCACCACTCGGTCTCCAAGGCCATCCTGAGAGGCTGAGATCATCATCCCGCCCGCAGACTCCGCCGAGCAAGCATGGACGCTGATCAACAACCTCTTCCTCGACAACTGTCTCCAGCTCCAATTCTTCGCCAAGTCCGAATTCTACAACCTTCGGCGAGGCTATCTTTCTGTACTAGTGGCAGCACGAATCACCTTCTGGATACTCGTTGTATTATTTTTGTCATGAATAACAAATTATAGCTATAGTACACATATGAACAAATTTTTGGTATTCATCTGATAACAACAACCCGCCCCTGCCTCTCTGTCACGGCGTTCCAGCTAGCTCGACTGCATGGCCGACGAGCTGCAGCGACCAAGAGGTGCGCCTGGCCTTTATCAATGGGTTGATCGATGAGTTCGACCATTGCTTTGCCACTCTCACCACTAATCCTGCCGGCCTCATCTTCGCACGTACTCTTCTCCAAGAAGATCGCCGCCTCTCTAAATGCGTTCTCCAGCCGTCCATGATGGCTCTTCTCGCGCCTCGCCGGTGCCCCCTGCTCCCCTTGCCCCATGCATGGCCCCTTAGCCCGCAGGGCGACCTGCTGCTCCTGCACCATCCGGCACTCCCACCAATTGGAACCAGAAGAAGAACCAGGTGCAGCCCGGAGGCGCTCTTGCTGGCCCAGGACATGCCACTCCTCCGACGCCCTTCGTCAACCCTGGCACTTGCCCCCTATTTAAAACTGGTTCGCTACAGTGAAGCGGGTGTAACAGTTTTCGGTTTGATACGGTACCATGCTGCTACAGTGCACCTCCCTCCACAGTGTTTCACTAAATGGGCCTGCCGAGTCGGATCGCGCATGTGCGAATGTGCAGCCCGTTTGACGCACGCAGGCGTCACATACAGGAGCACGCGGTTAAACCCATCACGTCGACATTACACTCCCCTTTAATAGTAGTGACGAAATAAAATAGAATAAATAGAATAGAAGACCCTCTACCAGCAGTAATATAGGGCTTGTTTGGTTTACAGCCTAAGATTGCCACGCGTAATCTTAGTCGTACCACAACATCTTCAAAAGTGTGCGAGAGATAGAGAGGGGGGGGGGGGGGTAAATCTGAGCACCGAACAGAGCATGACCCCACCAAGCTTCCACGTGAGAAGGTTAACAGCCTTGGTTCAGGTCTACGTGTTGGAAAGCAACCATCACAAGATTGCCTTGGAGTCTGATTGGAGGAGAATTAAGGGTGGGTTCAACTCAGATGCAAGGAGAACAGTCATACACCGAAGGTGAGCAGTCAAACAACAGTAGTGTGCATGAATGAAGATGTGGAAGAGGGCTGGTTAGAGGATAGGCTGCCGTTTGGAATTGAACTGCTGACGTGTCATGGATGATGACGTGGAGTGTGGTGTGTGCATGTTGAGAGAATTGGTAGTAGTGGAGAGAAACTTCTTAAGAATGTAAGAGATGTTCAATTGGAGTGATGAAAATGAGGTCGTGACTCGTGAGGTTGTAGCCAAGATGTAGCCTCTGTGTGACCAAGGAGAGATATTATTATACCATACATGCATGGCCGTGTGACCATGGCCAGCACCTTGAAGAAGCGGGTCAAGTGGTTCGCCGGTCAGGATGGCGTAGCCGTCGCAGATGCCGGCTGAAGACCTATTCTCCAGCAGTGGGAGCACGTCGCACTTGCCAGCGAGCACATTGCACACGGCCAGGCGAATGCTATCCAGGTTGCTGCTGTAGAGGACCGGGGCCAGACGCACTAGGAGGAAGCCCCTGTTGGTGGCGAGCGGCTTGGCACCGTCCAAGAGGCCGGCCGCAGTGCTGCGGACAAATGAGGTGAGGGACCGGCGGCCCGAGCCGAACGCGGATCGTGCCGTGGGGACGAACACCGGGTCATCATCCTGATCTCCTGCTTGGCACCGCTGCTGGGTGAAGAAGCCGACGAGGGCAGAGGGGTGGCATGCACCCTCGGGCCAGCGGTGGCAGAGGAAAGAGGGGTTGGCGATGAGGTAGCACCACCTCTTGCATGCCGCGGCGCACCGGAACAGGGCGGCAACGTCGACGTGCATCACGACCTCGAAGAGCACATCGTCCGGGAAAAGAATAGGAGGCGCAGGCATGTCTTCATCTTCTTTAGCTATTGTGTGTATGTATACAGTCCAGATGAGGTTGGTCAGCGAGACACGACTGCATGAGCAGGACTCGTTTTCTACTCCTTCTCCGGCTCGGACTCGATCATCTTACAGCAAAGCATGCGTTGTTAGCTTTCTATTTTGCGTACGAATCCAGAAGAAATTCAACAGTTCACGTTTGTTTTTCTATTTTGCCACCGATAATCGTACGGACCGGCTAGGGACCAGGTGACTGAATTTACAATGAACCCTGATAAGTGCCATACGTGTGCCACGAACAAATGGCAATTCCAAACGTTTTTTATGGCAATTTTTGTGATGTGAGGATGTCAACTTTAGTTGTCAAGCATGACAACTTTCTTTTCGGATGACAAGTTTCAGTTTTTTCTTGGATTAGTTTTTTTCTCTTTAGATAACAACTTTAGTTGTAAGAAACATCAAGACCGGATTGCTTCGTGTCACACATGTGACACTTATCACATATGTTTACAATTTGGGTCAGTTATTCCTTTGAACAATCAGCTAAGCAGTGTCTGGTTTTGAAGAACACCATAGGAGCTTTTGTTCTGTATATCCACCTAACTCCAATGGAATCAAGATGCCACTATGATTTTTTTACTTTTGTGGGTCCTAATCAATTGATTCGCTAATGGCCTTGGATATTTGAAAATGCCCTTCTCATATGTATGATGTAGGTCAGAGCACGTGAGTTGGTCAGGCACACCAGAATAAAATAAGAACGAATTTTGTAGATAGCTATCATTATTGATGTGTTCAAAAGGTGTGACAGTGACAACTAGTGGGCAAAAGGTATCATTAACGTGGCATATATGTCTAACTTTCAACATGCTGATTAGTATTGCACATCTAAGTGCACTTACATTTAGCAAGAAGACATAGAAATGGCAATCTTGTTCTGCTTGAGCATGTATTGTTAATTGTGCACCTCACTATAGTTTGTCGGATAGTAAAGTTATTCCATCAGTCGTTTCAACTTGGCTGCCTCCTTTGTCTCTCATAGAGATTCTTTTAGCCCACTTACTTGGCTGCCTCCTTTTGTCTCAAATAGAGATTCTTTTAGTCCACTTGCCTGCTGTTCTCTGAATCATCCCAATCATGCTCAAACATAGTACATGTTAAATATCCCTTCATTTCACCGGCAAATCAGCACCTAGATTAGATACCTTAGTTTCAACTTCCAAGCATGGAGGAGCCCCTTGTTGACAAGACAGGAGAGGAGAGCCTGGTAGTGATTGAGGTGAAGAAGCAGTTGTACCTTGCCGGGCCTCTCATCGTCGGAAGCCTCCTACAGGATGTGGTCCAAATGATATCTGTCATGTTTGTGGGTCATCTCGGCGAACTCGCTCTCTCAAGTGCCTCGATCGCAACCTCCTTCGCCGGTGTAACTGGCTTCAGCTTGTTGGTATGACAATATTTTCCCTTTTCAATAGATCGATGCACCAATTTAATTGGACCTCCTGGACATCATCATCAACTTGAATGCTTGCATTGAATTTCAGTCCGGCATGTCGAGCAGCTTGGACACGCTGTGTGGGCAAGCCTTTGGAGCAAAGCAGCACCATCTTCTTGGCATCTACAAGCAGAGGGCAATCGTTGTGCTCACTCCGGTGAGCGTCGTGGTTGCCGTAATCTGGGAATACACCGGTCAGATCCTTCTGTTGTTTGGACAGGACCATGAGATTGCCATGGAAGCAGGGAGCTACATCCGATGGTTGATTCCGTCGTTGTTTGTCTATGGTCCGCTGCAGTGCCATGTCCGATTCCTGCAGACGCAGAACATGGTCCTACCGGTGATGCTGAGCTCGGGCGTCACAGCACTGAACCACATCTTGGTTTGCTGGCTGCTGGTCTACAAGCTTGGTCTGGGCAACAAGGGTGCTGCCTTGGCCAATACAATCTCCTACCTCACGAATGTGTCCATCTTGGCTCTCTACATCAGGCTCTCCCCGTCTTGTAAGAGCACATGGACGGGGTTGTCGACGGAGGCATTTCGCGACATCCTCGGTTTCTTGAGGCTTGCCGTCCCATCTGCGCTCATGGTTTGGTGAGTTTGATGTCTATATGCTATATGTCGCAAGTGCAAATTTGCCATCTCCAGTTGATTGATTTAAGTAATTCCATCTGACATACATATATTTTTACACGAGCAGCTGGGAGTGGTGGTCGTTTGAGCTCCTGGTACTTGTTTCCGGATTTCTTCCAAATCCTAAACTTGAGGCATCAGTACTGTCAATCAGGTGAGGCCGTGAGGCGACATATTCAAGCATGGCTTATTTCATTTCATACTACTTGGTTTGCTAGTTTCCCTTTTTTGATAGTAACATGCAGTTGAATTTCTTGCAGTTTGAATACTATCTCGTTGGTATTCAGGGTCCCATATGGGCTTAGTGCAGCTATAAGGTCAGCTCAAACTCATACACCTTTAAGTATTATACAAACTAGAAGCTGATATGTATCAAATCCTTTATCTACGTACGTAGCACCCGTGTGTCAAATGAGCTGGGTGCTGGGCGACCGGATGCTGCCCGTTTGGCGACCCAGGTGATCATGGTCCTAGGTATTGTGTCAAGCGTATCGGTTTCTCTTGCTATAGTTTTGGTGCGCAATCTATGGGGGTATGCATACAGCAACGACAAGGAAGTGGTGGAGTACATTTCCAGAATTATGCCAATTATTGCTGTGGCATTCTTGTTTGATGACATGCAATGTGTTCTTTCAGGTAAATAGATACAAATGAAATGCTGCTAATTCACAGAAAGCAAATTATTATAAATATTATGCTGGAAATATGCGACTTTATTAATAAGCATATTTTTGCAGGTATTGTTAGGGGCTGTGGCTTCCAGAAGATTGGTTCCTATGTCAATCTCAGTGCGTACTACATCGTGGGCATCCCAGCGGCTTTATGTTTTGCCTTTGTGTACCATCTTGGTGGAGTGGTAATCACTAGTACCATTTTACTACCCTTATATATGGCCACATCATAAACTGCTACTTACAAAAGGCTGCAGTTTTACTTGTAGTATTTCTCACTTGACATGACGAAACCTCGATATTAAATATGTTAGGGGCTGTGGATGGGAATAACCTGCGCACTTGTCGTCCAGACAGTGTTGTTCATGTCCATTACTCTGCGTACCAACTGGGATAAAGAAGTAAGATGACTAAATATTATCTGTTTTGTTGGCTTATCATTCATCTTACTGCATGCATGTCCCTTTTTTTAACCTGTGTTGTTGCTTAATTTGGTAGGCTTTGAAGGCCAGGGATAGGGTCTCAATTACTTCCCTACCTCTAGACTTGGCGCCATGATAACACACACAAGATGCACATTTTTCCCTGGCAGTGAGATGTGCAGGGAAAGAAGGAAACAACAAAGAATTTGTCGAAAAAACGGTGTTTCGTCGCCATGTTACCTCCAACATGTGTCACTCCTTCACCGAAATAATAAAAATGTTTATTAACTGGAACCCACCGTATATATGGGTGTGGGTATTTACGAAACTAGTTTCTTCACAGGAGAATAGAATGGCTAGAAAAGTGGAAACTATAGAAAGAACATGGCATCAAAGACAATTCAATGTGGAAAAGACGTTAATGCCGATAGTGGGAGGTGTTCACTTGTATTTTAGCAAAGCGATGAAGGGGTGAGATGTTTCTTTTTTGTTCAGCTTGAAGGAGCTACTCCTTTCAAGAGAACAGGGCCCACCTTTCAGGGTTGTTTGATACACTGCTCCGTGACACTATGCTTATTTACTTTGACATATGTAATAAGACCCATTTAAATTTGTCCGTTTGAATAAATGTCCTGTTTTAAATTTTACATGTTTCCCTCTATAATCTCACATCTACAATGACCGTTTAATCCTTGCCATATCTCTCCTCTCTCCTCTCCTCTCTCTAATGTCACCTGCAATGACCATTTTTACCACCACCCTTTGTTTCTCTGTTCTCTTGCTAAGTGTTCACGTGACTTTATTTGCATCTGAATATCATGTTTTAATGCTGCCAAATATTACCATCAGTGGCGGAGCCAGAAAAAATCAATTGAGGGGGCCGAGTGATGGTGAATCAGGTTGGGAGGGCCAAACCATTGAAAGATAGACATTTAGCAGCAACTAATGACTAATTTTACACTATTCACAAGCAAATTATCGACAAATCTTGCATGTTAGAGCATCTCCAGCCGCGCCCCCAATAGGCCCTTCCCAGGTGATTTTTTCGTGCCGGCGCCCAAAAATCGGCCCAATCGCGCCCCCAGGAGCCTCTTTTTTGCCGGTTCAGGACGAAACTGGCGCTAGCGGACCCAGGCCGAACCCGGCGCGCTGGGGGACCCGGGGGTGCCGGGGCGAGCGATTTTGGCGCGAAAGAGCCGCGGGCCTGCCGAGTCAGCGACGCGCGCCTGGTCTTCCCTTAGAACGCCTCAGTTTCCCGCGGGGAATCAATGGCAAGATTCCTCACGGGCGGCGCGTCACGAGCGGCGCGGCGACGCCTCCACTCCCGCCACGCGTACACATGGCGCAGGGCTATAAAACCAGCGCCTTCCCCTCGCCTCTGGACACACCAGCCCGAGCCCAAACCAGCCGCCGAACTCTGCCTCTCTCCCCGTCCGCTGCCGAGCTCTGCCTCTCTCCCCGTCCGCCGGCGTTCATCCCCTTCCCTCTCTCCCCAAGCCCAAAGCAATGGCCGATCGATTCCCCGGCAGTGCGGCGGCGGCCAACGGCTTCAGCCGCCACTCACTCCACGAGTGGGAGGCCTACCTCTTCTTCGAGGCCAACATCCCGGTGCCGCCGGACATGCGCGCCGGGCCGACGGGGTGGAGGCTCAGCAACGGGGGCGTCCCCATCCCCCCGGTGCCCGACGTCGACACGAGCCCCGCCATCTTCGCCGCCGAGGTTGATCGTGTGCGGGCGTCCCTGACAGAGGACAGCGCGCCCTCCCCCAGTACGCCGCCGAAAACCACGCGTCGTGGGCGGCGTACTTCCAGCGCCGGTAGGCGCAGCGGCTGGCGTCCACCAACGGGGCGCCGGTGGTGGGCAGCGTCAAGAACAGCGAGGGGCGCCGCGTATGGTGGGGCGCCCCCGGCCACACGCTCCACGAGGTGCTCCAGTACCTCGAGGGCGGCAATGACCCGCCGCTGGCATACCCTGCCGCGGCGGCCGCCCCGGTCCCCCGCCGGAGCGCCGGGCAATGGATGCCCAGGAGGTTCGGCTCCTCCTCGTCTTCCTCCTCTCACTCCTCCTCCCGCTCTTCTTCCCATTCCTCTGGCTCGCCGGCGGTGTTCGGCGTCAAGGCCGAGCCCGCATCGGAGACGCCGCTCGGCAGCGCACCCGCAGCGCCGGCATCGTCATCAAGGAGGGCGGTAGGCGCACCTCCTGTTGGGGAACGTTGCAGAAAACAAAAATTTTCCTACGGTTTCACCAGGATCCATCTAGGAGTTCATCTAGCAACGAGTGATTAGATGCATCTACGTACCTTGTAGATCGCGAGCGGAAGCGTTCAAAGAACGGGGATGATGTAGTCGAACACGACGTGATTCAAATCACCGGTGATCTTAGCACCGAACGGACGGAGCCTCCGCGTTCAACACACGTACGGAACGGATGACGTCTCCTCCTTTCTTGATCAAGCAAGGGGGGAGGAGAGGTTGATGAAGATCCAGCAGCACGACGGCGTGGTGGTGGATGCAGGGCGTCACAGTAGCAGGGCTTCGCCTATACTACGAGAGAGAGACGTAATGGGGAGAGAGGGAAGCACCAAAGGCTGAGGTATAAAGTCCCTCCTCTCCCCCACTATATATAGGAGGGCCAAGGGGGGGTGGTGCGCAGCCTAGGAGATCCAATCTCCTAGGTGCGGTGGCCAGGGGAGGTTTCCCTCCCCCCCAAGGCACTCAGGGGTGCCTTCCACTAGTGGAACTCCTCCCCCATGGAAACCCTAGGCGCATGGGCCTATAGGGGCTGGTGCCCTTGGCCCATATAGGCCAAGGCGCACCCCCTACAGCCCATGTGGCCCCCCGGGATAGGTGGCCCCACCCGGTGGGCCCCCGGGACCCCTCCGGTGGTCCCGGTACAATACCGATAACCCCGAAACTTGTCCTGATGGCCGAAACAGCACTTCCTATATATAATTCTTTACCTCCGGACCATTCCGGAACTCCTCGTGACGTCCGGGATCTCATCCGGGACTCCGAACAACATTCGGATTACTGCATACACATATCTTCATAACCCTAGCGTCACCGAACCTTAAGTGTGTAGACCCTACGGGTTTGGGAGACAAGCAGACATGACCGAGACGACTCTCCGGTCAATAACCAACAGCGGGATCTGGATACCCATGATGGCTCCCACATGCTCCACGATGATCTCATCGGATGAACCACGATGTCGAGGATTAATCAACCCCGTATACAATTCCCTTTGTCAATCGGTATGTTACTTGCCCGAGACTCGATCGTTGGTATCCCAATACCTTGTTCAATCTCGTTACCGGCAAGTCACTTTACTCGTACCGTAATGCATGATCCCTTGATCAACCACTTGGTCACCTTGAGCTCATAATGATGATGCATTACCGAGTGGGCCCAGTGATACCTCTCCGTTATCCGGAGTGACAAATCCCAGTCTCGATCCGTGTCAACCCAACAGACACTTTCGGAGATACCTGTAATGCACCTTTATAGTCACCCAGTTACGTTGTGACGTTTGATACACCCAAAGCACTCCTACGGTATCCGGGAGTTACACGATCTCATGGTCAAAGGAAAAGATACTTGACATTGGAAAAGCTCTAGCAAACGAACTACACGATCTTTGTACTATGCTTAGGATTGGGTCTTGTCCATCACATCATTCTCCTAATGATGTGATCCCGTTATCAATGACATCCAATGTCCATAGCCAGGAAATCATGACTATCTGTTGATCAACGAGCTAGTCAACTAGAGGCTTACTAGGGACATATTATGGTCTATGTATTCACACGTGTATTACGATTTCCGGATAATACAGTTATAGCATGAATAAAGACAATTATCATGAACAAAGAAATATAATAATAATGCTTTTATTATTGCCTCTAGGGCATATTTCCAACAGTCTCCCACTTGCACTAGAGTCAATAATCTAGTTACATTGTGATGAATCGAACACCCATGGAATTCTGGTGTTGATCATGCTTTGCCCTAGGGAGAGGTTTAGTCAACGGATCTGCTATATTCAGGTCTGTATGTACTTTACAAATCTCTATGTCTCCATCTTGAACATTTTCACGAATGGAGTTGAAGCGACGCTTGATGTGCCTTGTCTTCTTGTGAAACCTGGGCTCCTTGGCAAGTGCAATAGCTCCAGTGTTGTCACAAAAGAGTTTGATTGGCCCCGACGCATTGGGTATGACTCCTAGGTCGGTGATGAACTCCTTCACCCATATTGCTTCATGTGCTGCCTCCGAGGCTGCCATGTACTCCGCTTCACATGTAGATCCTGCCACGACGCTCTGTTTGCAGCTGCACCAGCTCACTGCTCCACCATTCAACATATACACGTATCCGGTTTGTGACTTAGAGTCATCCAGATCTGTGTCGAAGCTAGCATCGACGTAACCCTTTACGACGAGCTCTTCGTCACCTCCATAAACGAGAAACATTTCCTTAGTCCTTTTCAGGTACTTCAGGATATTCTTGACCGCTGTCCAGTGTTCCTTGCCGGGATTACTTTGGTACCTTCCTACCAAACTTACGGCAAGGTTTACATCAGGTCTGGTACACAGCATGGCATACATAATAGAACCTATGGCTGAGGCATAGGGGATGACACTCATCTCTTCTATCTCTTCTGCCGTGGTCGGACATTGAGCTGAGCTCAATTTCATACCTTGCAAAAGGCAAGAACCCTTTCTTGGACTGATCCATTTTGAACTTCTTCAAAATCTTATCAAGGTATGTGCTTTGTGAAAGACCTATGAGGCGTCTTGATCTATCTCTGTAGATCTTGATGCCTAATATATAAGCAGCTTCTCCAAGGTCCTTCATTGAAAAACTTTTATTCAAGTAGGCCTTGATGTTGTCCAAGAGTTCTATATCATTTCCCATCAAAAGTATGTCATCTACATATAGTATGAGAAATGCTACAGAGCTCCCACTCACTTTCTTGTAAACGCAGGCTTCTCCATAAGTCTGCGTAAACCCAAACGCTTTGATCATCTCATCAAAGCGAATGTTCCAACTCCGAGATGCTTGCACCAGCCCATAAATCGAGCGTTGGAGCTTGCACACCTTGTCAGCATTCTTAGGATCGACAAAACCTTCCGGCTGCATCATATACAATTCTTCCTTAAGGAAACCATTAAGGAATGCCGTTTTGACGTCCATTTGCCATATTTCATAATCGTAGAATGCGGCAACTGCTAACATGATTCGGACGGACTTCAGCTTCGCTACCGGTGAGAAAGTCTCATCGTAGTCAACCCCTTGAACTTGTCGATAACCCTTAGCGACCAGTCGAGCTTTATAGATGGTCACATTACCATCCTCGTCTGTCTTCTTCTTAAAGATCCATTTATTTTCTATGGCTCGCCGTTCAACGGGCAAGTCAGTCAAAGTCCATACTTCGTTTTCATACATGGATCCTATCTCGGATTTCATGGCTTCTAGCCATTTGTCGGAATTCGGGCCCACCATCGCTTCTTCATAGTTCGAAGGTTCACTGTTGTCTAACAACATGATTTCCAAGACAGGGTTGCCGTACCACTCTGGTGCGGAACGTGTCCTTGTGGACCTTCGAATTTCAGTAGGAGCTTGATCAGAAGTATCTTGATCATCATTAATAACTTCCTCTCTAGTCGGTGCAGGTGCCTCAGGAACATTTTCTTGAGTTGTGCCATTTACCGGTTCAAGAGGCAATACTTCATCAAGTTCTACTTTCCTCCCACTTACTTCTTTCGAGAGAAACTCTTTCTCTAGAAAGGATCCATTCCTGGCAACAAAGATCTTGCCTTCGGATCTGAGGTAGAAGGTATACCCATAAGTTTCTTTAGGGTATCCTATGAAGACGCATTTTTCCGACTTGGGTTCGAGCTTTTCAGGTTGAAGTTTCTTGACATAAGCATCGCATCCCCAAACTTTTAGAAACGACAGCTTAGGTTTCTTCCCAAACCATAATTCATACGGTGTCGTCTCAACGGATTTCGACGGTGCCCTATTTAAAGTGAATGCGGCAGTCTCTAAAGCATAGCCCCAAAAAGATAGCGGTAAATCGGCAAGAGACATCATAGATCGCACCATATCTAATAAAGTGCGATTACGACGTTCGGACACACCATTACGCTGAGGTGTTCCAGGCGGCGTGAGTTGTGAAACTATTCCACATTTTCTTAAGTGTGTGCCAAATTCGTGACTCAAGTATTCTCCTCCACGATCTGATCGTAGAAACTTGATTTTCCTGTCACGTTGATTCTCAACTTCACTCTGAAATTCCTTGAACTTTTCAAAGGTTTCAGACTTGTGTTTCATTAGGTAGACATACCCATATCTACTTAAGTCATCAGTGAGGGTGAGAACATAACGATAGCCACCGCGAGCCTCAACACTCATTGGACCGCACACATCAGTATGTATGATTTCCAACAAGTTGGTTGCTCGCTCCATTGTTCCTGAGAACGGAGTCTTGGTCATTTTACCCATGAGGCATGGTTCGCACGTGTCAAATGATTCGTAATCAAGAGACTCTAAAAGTCCATCAGCATGGAGCTTCTTCATGCGTTTGACACCTATGTGACCAAGGCGGCAGTGCCACAAGTATGTGGGACTATCATTATCAATCTTACATCTTTTGGTACTCACACTATGAACATGTGTAGTATTATGCTCGAGATGTATTAAGAATAAACCATTCACCATCGGAGCATGACCATAAAACATATCTCTCATATACATAGAACAACCATTATTCTTGGATTTAAATGAGTAGCCATCTCGAATTAAACGAGATCCTGATACAATGTTCATGCTCAAAGCTGGCACTAAATAACAATTATTAAGGTTTAAAATTAATCCCGAAGGTAAATGTAGAGGTAGCGTGCCGACGGCGATCACATTGACCTTGGAACCATTCCCGACTCGCATCGTCACCTCGTCCTTCGTCAGTCTCCGCTTATTCCGCAGCTCCTGTTTTGAGTTACAAATGTGAGCAACCGCACCGGTATCAAATACCCAGGAGCTACTACGAATACTGGTAAGGTACACATCAATTACATGTATATCACATATACCTTTCGTTTTGCCGGCCTTCTTGTCCGCTAAGTACTTGGGGCAGTTCCGCTTCCAGTGACCACTTCCCTTGCAATAAAAGCACTCAGTCTCGGGCTTGGGTCCATTCTTTGGCTTCTTCCCGGCAGCTTGCTTACCGGGCGCGGCAACTCCCTTGCCATCCTTCTTGAAGTTCTTCTTACCCTTGCCTTTCTTGAACTTAGTGGTTTTATTCACCATCAACACTTGATGTTCCTTTTTGCAAATAATTCGGGAATGGTCTTTTCCATCCCCTGCATATTGAAGTTCATCACAAAGCTCTTGTAGCTCGGTGGAAGCGACTGGAGGATTCTGTCAATGACCGTGTCATCCGGGAGATTAACTCCCAGCTGAGTCAAGCGGTTATGTAACCCAGACATAGTGAGTATGTGCTCACTGACAGAACTGTTTTCCTCCATCTTACAGCTGAAGAATTTGTCGGAGACTTCATATCTCTCGACCCGGGCATGAGCTTGAAAAACCATTTTCAGCTCTTCGAACATCTCATATGCTCCATGTCTCTCAAAACGCTTTTGGAGCCCCGGCTCAAAGCTGTAAAGCATGCCGCACTGAACAAGGGAGTAGTCATCAACACGTGTCTGCCAAGCGTTCATAACGTCTTGGTTCTGTGGGACGGGTTGAGGACTACGTTGGCCATTTGATCTACAAGACATATTGTAAAGATTTTAGACTAAGTTCATGATAATTAAGTTCATCTAATCAAATTATACAATGAACTCCCACTTAGATAGACATCCCTCTAGTAATCTAAGTATAACATGATCCGAGTTAACTAGGCCGTGTCCAATCATCACGTGAGACGGACTAGTCAACATCGGTGAACATCTTCATGTTGATCGTATCTTCTATATGACTCATGCTCGACCTTTCGGTCTTCTGTGTTCCGAGGCCATGTCTGTACATGCTAGGCTCGTCAAGTCAGCCTAAGTGTTTGCATGTGTAAATCTGTCTTACACCCGTTGTATGTGAATGTTAGAATCTAACACCCGATCATCACGTGGTGCTTCGAAACAACATACTGTCGCAACGGTGCACAGTTAGGGGGAACACTTTCTTGAAATTATTATGAGGGATCATCTTATTTACTATCGTCGTTCTAAGTAAACAAGATGCAAAACATGATAAACATCACATGCAATCAAATAATAATAGTGACATGATATGGCCAATATCACATAGCTCCTTTGATCTCCATCTTGGGGCTCCATGATCACCTTGTCACCGGCATGACACCATGATCTCCATCATCATGATCTCCATCATCGTGTCTCCATGAAGTTGCTCGCCAACTATTACTTCTACTACTATGGCTAACGCGTTTAGCAATAAAGTAAAGTAATTTACATGGCGTTTCTCAATGACACGCAGGTCATACAAAAATAAAGACAACTCCTATGGCTCCTGCCGGTTGTCATACTCATCGACATGCAAGTCGTGATTCCTATTACAATAGCATGAACATCTCATACATCACATATATATCATTCATCATTCATCACAACTTTGGCCATATCATATCACAAAGCACTTGCTGCAAAAACAAGTTAGACGTATTCTAATTGTTGTTGCAAGTTTTACGTGGCTGAAATAGGGTTCTAGCAAGAACGTTTTCTTACCTACGTGAAAGCCACAACGTGATTTGTCAACTTCTATTTACCCTTCATAAGGACCCTTTTCATCGAATCCGCTCCAACTAAAGTGGGAGAGACAGACACCCGCCAGCCACCTTATGCAACTTGTGCATGTTAGTCGGTGGAACCGGTTTCACGTAAGCGTACGTGTAAGGTTGGTCTGGGCCGCTTCATCCCACAATACCGCTGAAGAAAGATAAGACTAGTAGCGGCAAGAAAGTTGACAACATCTACGCCCACAACAAATTGTGTTCTACTTGTGCAAGAGAACTACGCATAGACCTAACTCTGATACCACTGTTGGAGCACGTTGCAGAAAACAAAAAATTTCCTACGGTTTCACAAAGATCCATCTATGATTTCATCTAGCAACGAGTGATCGGATTGCATCTACATACCTTTGCAGATCACACGCGAAAGCGTTCAAAGAACGGGGATGAGGAAGGCGTACTCGACGTGATCCAAATCACCGGAGATCCTAGCGCCGAACGGACGGCACCTCCGCGTTCAACACACGTACGGTCAGCGTGACGTCTCCTTCTTCTTGATCCAGCAAGGAGGAAGGAGAGGTTGAGGAAGATGGCTCCAGCAGCAGCACGACGGCGTGGTGGTGGTCGAGCTGCAGTACTCCGGCAGGGCTTCGCCAAGCACTATGGAGGAGGAGGATGTGTTGGAGAGGGAGAGGGAGGCACCAAAGGCGTGGGGGGAGAAGTCCTCCATCTCCCCACTATATATAGGAGGGCCAAGGGGGGGGGCGCCGGCCCTAGGAGATCCAATCTCCTAGGGGGGTGCGGCCAAGGGAGGAATCCCTCCTCCCCAAGGCACCTAGGAGGTGCCTTCCCCCTTTGGGACTCTTCCCTTCCTTGAACCCTAGGCGCATGGGCCTCTTGGGGCTGGTGCCCTTGTCCCATATAGGCCAAGGCGCACCCCCTACAGCCCATGTGGCCCCCCGGGGCAGGTGGCCCCACCCGGTGGACCCCCGGGACACTTCCGGTGGTCCCCGTACAATACCGGTGACCCCGAAACTTGTCCCGATGCCCGAAATAGCACTTCCTATATATAATTCTTTACCTCCGGACCATTCCGGAACTCCTCGTGACGTCCGAGATCTCATCCGGGACTCCGAACAACATTCGGGTTACTGCATATACATATCCCTACAACCCTAGCGTCACCGAACCTTAAGTGTGTAGACCCTACGGGTTCGGGAGACATGTAGACATGACCGAGACGACTCTCCGGCCAATAACCAACAGCGGGATCTGGATACCCATGTTGGCTCCCACATGCTCCTCGATGATCTCATCGGATGAACCACGATGTCGAGGATTCAATCAACCCCGCATACAATTCCCTTCGTCAATCGGTATGTTACTTGCCCGAGATCCGATCGTCGGTATCCCAATACCTCGTTCAATCTCGTTACCGGCAAGTCACTTTACTCGTACCGTAACGCATGATCCCGTGACCAGACACTTGGTCACTTTGAGCTCATTATGATGATGCATTACAGAGTGAGCCCAGTGATACCTCTCCGTCATACGGAGTGACAAATCCCAGTCTTGATCCGTGTCAACCCAACAGACACTTTCGGAAATACCCGTAGTATACCTTTGTAGTCACCCAGTTACGTTGTGACGTTTGGTACACCCAAAGCACTCCTACGGTATCCGGGAGTTACACGATCTCATGGTCTAAGGAAAAGATACTTGACATTGGAAAACTCTAGCAAACGAACTATACGATCTTGTGCTATGTTTAGGATTGGGTCTTGTCCATCACATCATTCTCCTAATGATGTGATCTCGTTATCAATGACATCCAATGTCCATAGTCAGGAAACCATGACTATCTATTGATCAACGAGCTAGTCAACTAGAGGCTTACTAGGGACATGTTGGTGTCTATTATTCACACATGTATTACGATTTCCGGATAACACAATTATAGCATGAATAAAGACAATTATCATGAACAAGGAAATATAATAATAATGCTTTTATTATTGCCTCTAGGGCATATTTCCAACAACAATCTCTTTCGAAGTATCAGGGTTTTGGACGAAAACTCATCTGTTGGAACAAGCATTTCATTTTTTTTGAACTTATTACAACTCCAGACTTCTTGTGTGTTAAAAATGCACCATTCAAAGCCACATCATCAATTTTCAACCCTTTCTGACATCATTTGTTATTTTTCATGCATTTACTGATTTGTTTTTGAGCTATAAGACCCTCAAATTTAAAAGCATTTCAAATGAACTCTGAAAAGGTTGAAACTTGGCATGGTATCATCATTTCACCCACATAGCATGTGCAAAAAGTTGAGAGGGTTACGGCAAAAACTGGATGCACTTCGTGTACAAAACGGACAATCTCTTTCGAAGTATCAGGGTTTCATACGGAAACTCATCTGTTACAACAGGCATTTCATTTTTCTGAACTTATTTGAACTCCAGACTTCTTGTATATTCAAAATGCACCAGTCAAAGCCACATCATCAATTTTCAACCCTTTCAGACTTCATTTGTTATTATTCATGCATTTACTATTTTTTGAGCTATAAGACCCTGAAATTGAAAAGCACTGCAAAATGAAATCTGAAAAGGTTGAAACTTGGCATGGCATCATCATTTCACCCGCATAGCATGTGCAAAAAAGTAGAGAGGGTTACGGCAAAAACCGGATGCACTTCGTGTACAAAACGGACAATCTCTTTCGAAGTATCATCAGGGTTTCATACGGAAACTCGTCTGTTACAACAGGCATTTCATTTCTTCACATGTACCTGTAGTGATATTCCATATCAAAGGCATCATCATAATAGTCGTGGAGAGAAAGTCTTCACTTTTTCTTCGCTTCTCTCCTTTGCTTATTGCGCCGTAACCATGGATAATCTTCATCGTTTAACAGGGTGCTTGGATCAGCCTTTACTTTGAAGGGAGGAATTTCATGAAACTTCTCATAATCTTCGGACATGTCTGTCTTGCCCTCCACTCCCGCGATGTCTCTTTTTCCTGAAAGAACAATGTGGCGCTTTGGCTCATCGTATGATGTGTTCGCTTCCTTATCTTTTCTTTTTCTCGGTTTGGTAGACATGTCCTTCACATAGAAAACCTGCGCCACATCATTGGCTAGGACGAACGGTTCGTCTATGTACCCAACATTGTTCAAATCCACTATTGTCATTTCGTACTGTGGGTCTACCTGTACCCCGCCTCCTGACAGATTGACCCATTTGCACTTAAACAAAGGGACCTTAAAATCATGTCCGTAGTCAAGTTCCCATATGTCCACTATGTAACCATAATATGTGTCCTTTCCCCTCTTGGTTACCGCATCAAAGCGTACACCGCTATTTTGGTTGGTGCTCTTTTGATCTTGGGCGATCGTGTAAAATGTATTCCCATTTATCTCGTATCCTTTGTAAGTCAATACAGTCGAAGATGGTCCCCTGGACAACGAGTACAACTCATCACAAACAATTGTCACCTCTGAGACGTGTTTCCAACCAATTGCCAAAAGTCCTGATGTGTTCACATGTAATCTAGTCATCACACTGCTCCGGGTGTTTGGAGCGCAGACTGTTCTTGACTTCTTCGACATACAGGGTCACTAAGGCAGAGTTCTGTAGAACTGTGTAGTGTTCTTGAGACCAAGAATGCCTGTCCCTGCATAATATTGAGTCCCCTCCAAGCATGCCTTTTCCAGTCAGTCTCCCCTATACCGCGATTTAGGGAGACCAATCTTATTAAGGCCAGGAATGAAGTCAACACAAAATCCAATGACATCCTTTGTTTGATGGCCCATGGAGATGCTTCCTTCTGTCCTAGCGCGGTTACAGACATATTTCTTTAGGAATCCCATGAACCTCTCAAAGGAGAACATATTGTTTAGAAATACGGGGCCCAGAATGACAATCTCATCGACTAGATGAACTAGGACGTGCGTCATGATATTCAAGAAGGATGGTGGGAATACCAGCTCGAAACTGACAAGACATTGCGCCACATCACTCCTTAGCCTTGGTATGATTTCTGGATCGATCACCTTCTGAGAGATTGCATTGAGGAATGCACATACCTTCTCAATGGCTAATCGGACGTTTTCCGATATAAGCCCCCTCAATGGAACCGGAAGCAGTTGCGTCATAATCACGTGGCAGTCATGAGACTTTAGGTTCTGGAACTTTTTTCTCTAGCATACTTATTATTCCCTTTATATTCAACGAGAAGCCAGACGGGACCTTCATACTGAGCAGGCGTTCAAAGAATATTTCCTTCTCTTCTTTGGTAAGAGCGTAGCTGGCAGGACCTTCATACTGCTTTGGAGGCATGCCGTCTTTTTCGTGCAAACGTTGCAGGTCCTCCCGTGCCTCTGGTGTATCTTTTGTCTTCCCATGCACGCCCAAGAAGCCTAGCAGGTTCACGCAAAGGTTCTTTGTCACGTGCATCATGTCGATTGAATAGCGGACCTCTAGGTCTTTCCAGTAGGGTAGGTCCCAAAATATAGATTTCTTCTTACACATGGGTGCGCGTCCCTCAGCGTCATTCGGAACAGATAGTCCGCCAGGACCCTTTCCAAATATTTTGTGTAAATCATTGACCATAGAAGGTACGTGATCACCGGTACGCATGGCGGCTTCTTCCGGTGATCTGCCTCGCCTTTGAAATGCTTGTCTTTCTTTCGACATTGATGGTTGATCGGAAGAAATCGACGATGGCCCAGGTACACATTCTTCCTGCATTTGTCCAGGTATATACTTTTGGTGTCAGCTAAACAGTGCATGCATGCGTGGTATCCCTTGTTTGTCTGTCCTGAAAGGTTACTGAGAGCAGGCCAATCGTTGATGGTTACAAACAGCAACGCATGTAGGTCAAATTCCTCCTGTTTGTGATCATCCCACACACGTACACATTTTCCAATCCACAGCTGTAAAAGTTCTTCAACTAATGGCCTTAGGTACACATCAATGTCGTTGCCGGGTTGCTTAGGGCCTTGGATGAGAACTGGCATCATAATGAACTTCCGCTTCATGCACATCCAAGGAGGAAGGTTGTACATACATAGAGTCACGGGCCAGGTGCTGTGATTGTTGCTCTGCTCCCCGAAAGGATTAATGCCATCCGCGCTTAAACCAAACCATACGTTCCTTGGGTCACCTGCAAACTCAGCCTGGTACTTCCTCTCGATTTTTCTCCACTGCAACCCGTCAGCAGGTGCTCTCAACTTCCCGTCTTTCTTACAGTCCTCACTGTGCCATCGCATCAACTTGGCATGCTCTTTGTTTCTGAATAGTCGTTTCAACCATGGTATTATAGGATCATACCACATCACTTTCGCAGGAACCCTCTTCCTAGGGGGCTCACCGTCAACATCACCAGGGTCATCTCATCTGATCTTATACCGCAATGCACCGCATACTGGGCATGCTTTCAAATCCTCATACGCACCGCGGTAGAGGATGCAGTCATTAGGGCATGCATGTATCGTCTGCACCTCCAATCCTAGAGGGCATACGACCTTCTTTGCTGCGTACGTACTGTCGGGCAATTCGTTATCCTTTGGAAGATTCTTCTTCAATATTTTCAGTAACTTATCAAATCCTTTGTCAGGCACAGCATTCTCTGCCTTCCACTGCAGCAATTCCAGTACGGTACGGAGCTTTGTGTTGCCATCTTCGCAATTGGGGTACAACCCTTTTTGTGATCCTCTAACATGCGTTCGAACTTTAGCTTCTCCTTTTGACTTTCGCACTGTCTCCTTGCATCAACAATGACCCGGCGGAGATCATCATCGGGCACAATATTGTCTGGTTCCTCTTGATCTTCAGCAGCTTCCCCCGTTGCAGCATCACCATACTCCGGGGGCACATAGTTGGCATTGTCCTCTTCTTCTTCGCTGTCTTCCATCATAACCCCTATTTCTCCGTGACATTATAGCGTGGCATGAAACCCTTATAAAGCAGGTGGCTGTGAATGATTTTCCGGTCAGAGTAAGACTTCGTATTCCCACATACAGGGCATGGATAGCACATAAAACCATTCTGCTTGTTTGGCTCAGCCACTTCAAGAAAATTATGCACGCCCTTAACGTACTCGGAGGTGTGTCTGTCATCGTACATCCATTGCCGGTTCATCTGCGTGCATTATATATAATTAAGTGTGTCAAAAACCATTACATAACATCATGGATAGATAAGTGACCAAATTAATAGAAGTTCATCATCACATTAAAACCAAAGTACATACATAGTTCTCATTGAACAACATATAGCTATCCAGAGCATCTAATTAAACCATACATTGAAACTATGTAAAACATTTCAATGCAACAACAAATGCGATCATAATCGCAACCAAGGTAACAATTGATCCAACGGCATAATGATACCAAGCCTCGGTATGAATGGCATATTTTCTAATCTTTCTAATCTTCAAACGCATTGCGTCCATCTTGATCTTGTGATCATCGACGACATCCGTAACATGCAACTCCAATATCATCTTCTCCTCCTCAATTTTTTTTATTTTTTCCTTCAAGTAATTGTTTTCTCCTTCAACTAAATTTAACCTCTCGACAATAGGGTCGGTTGGAATTTCCGGTTCACATACCTCCTAGATAAATAAAATCTATGTCACATTGGTCGCCATAATTGTCATAAACAATAAATGAACCAAATAGTTATAAAAGATAATATATACCACATCTGAATCATAGACAGGACGAGGGCCGACGGGGGCGGATAGCGAAACCATCGCACTATATAATAACAAGCAATAATAAAAGTAAGAAAATTAGACAAGTATCTATCTAAAGTAAGAATTTTTTCTTTCAGAAAGAAGATAAGAACAAGAGGCTCACCAGGGTGGTGCCGGCGACAAGATCGGCATGGGCGATCGACGGCAGTGAGGACGGGGACGGGACGTGACGGACCGGTAAACCTAGACAAATCTCAGGGAAAATGGAGCTTGGAGGTCGAGCTTCGAGAGGAGAAAGCTTAACTAGTGTGTTTCGGGCATTTCATCGAACACCTCATGTGCATAGGAGGTGAGCTAGAGCACCACAAAGCTCTCCCCTCGCTGGCCAGAAAAAATAGAGCACTGTGGAGTGCTCTGCTGCAGCGATGGGGTATATATAGGCCAAATGGAGTCCAAATGCAACGAAATTTTACGGAGATTTTTTTATGGACCAGAAGACACCCAATGGGCCAAGGCTGCGCCTGGGGGTGCTTCGAGGGGAGCACAACTCACCAGGGTGTGCCAGGAGGCCCAGGCGCGCCCTGGTGGGTTGCGCCCACCTCGGGTGTCCCCCGGACCGCCTCTTTGCTCTATAAATACCCCAATATTCCAAAAACCCTAGGAGAGTCGACGAAAATCAATTCCAGTCGCCGCAGAGTCCAGAACTACCAGATCCAATCTAGACACCATCACGGAGGGGTTCACCACTTCCATTGGTGCCTCTCCGATGATGCGTGAGTAGTTCTTTGTACACCTTCGAGTCAGTAGTTAGTATCTAGATGGCTTCCTCTCTTTCGTTGGATTCTCAATACAATGGTCTCTTGGAGATCCATATGATGTAACTCTTTTTGCGGTGTGTTTGTTGGGATCGGATGAACTTTGAGTTTATGATCAGATCTATCTTTTTATATCCATGAAATTATTTGAGTTTCTTTGATCTCTTATATGCATGATTTCTTATAGCCTCGTATTTCTTCTCCAATATTTGGGTTTTGTTTGGCCAACTTGATCTATTTATCTTGCAATGGGAAGAGCTGCTTTGTAGTGGGTTCGATCTTACGGTGCTTGATCCCAGTGACAGAAGGGGAACCGACATGTATGTATCATTGCTACTAAGGATAAAACGGTGGGGTCTATCTCTACATTGATAGATCTTGTCTACATCATGCCATCGTTCTTATTGCATTACTCTGTTTTCCCATGAACTTAATACACTAGATGCATGTTGGATAGCGGTCGATGTGTGGAGTAATAGTAGTAGATGCAGGCAGGAGTCGGTCTACTAATATTGGACATGATGCCTATATAATGATCATTTCCTGGATATCGTCATGATTATTTCAAGTTCTATCAATTGCCCAACAGTAATTTGTTTACCCACCGTTTGCTATTTTTCTCGAGAGAAGCCACTAGTGAAACTTACGGCCCACGGGTCTCTTTCTCATATTATTTGCCTTTGCGATCTACTTTTCCTTTGCTTTTATTTTCAGATCCATTAAACCAAAAATACAAAAATACCTTGCTGCATTTTATTCTTATTTATTTTATTTGATGTTCGATTATCAGTCTACTACAATTTTATTCACGTCTATTTGCCTGTCTTGAGGCGCGTTACCCGAAAGGGATCGACAACCCCTTTAATACGTCGGGTTGCGAGTATTTGTTATTTGTGTGAAGGGGCTGTTTACATTGTGTTGCTTGGTTCTCCTACTTGTTCGATAACCTTGATTTCATCACTGAGGGAAATACCTACCGCTGGTGTGCTACATCATCCCTTCCTCTTTGGGAAAATACCGACGTAGCTTCAAGCCGCAATCACGTAGCCGGGCTGGGCCCTGGGGCTAGTGAGCGGTAGCGCCATGCTCAAGCGCGGCACCATCAGCGGCGCCCAAGCGGCCCTTGACGCGCTTGAAGGGGACCTCCTGGCGGAGGAGGTGCGCATCACGCAGGAGCACACACGCCTCACGGAGGGGTGGCACCAGCTGAACGTGGCTGTGAAGCTGAGCCACCGCCAAGATAAAGCCGCGCAGGAAGGAGCGTGACCGGATCATGAAGGACGCCAAGGAGGTCTTCACGAGGGCGCTTGAGGAGGTCACAGAGGCCGAGCAGAGGCGCGATGACGCTGAGGCCCTTGAGAAGGTCCTCCAGGAGCAGGCTGCCCGTAGGGGGTTGGAACTCCAGTCACGGGAGGAGGCCGTCGCAGCCCTTGAGAGGCAGCTCGCCCCCGGGAGGGGGAGCTCTCCAGGAACAAGGAGGCCGCCGACTCCCGCGGAGCCAGCTCGCTTCTCGTGAGGAAGGGCTGGAAAAGCGCGAGGAGACCATCACCAAGCGTGAGGAGGCCGTCACCACCCGTGAGAAGGATGTCGAGATGTGGGAGCGGGAGGCATCGTTGACCGCCTCGGAGCAGGAGGTTGAGCGCGAGCGCCTAGCAACGTGGAACCGCCACATGGCAAACGTCCAGCCTACTTATGACGCCCGCGCGGCCAAAGCAAACTTCCAGCTCGCGGAGCGGCGGACGAAGTTCAAGGCGGACACCGAAGCCAAGGTGATAACCCACAAGTATAGGGGATCAATTGTAGCCTCTTTCGATAAGTAAGAGTGTCGAACCCAACGAGGAGCTAAAGGTAGAACAAATATTCCCTCAAGTTCTATCGACAACGGATACAAGTCTACGCACGCTTGACGTTCGCTTTACCTAAAACAAGTATGAAACTAGAAGTACTTTGTAGGTGTTTTTGGGTAAGCTTGCAAGAAAGTAAAGAGCACGTAAATAAAAGCTAGGGGTTGTTTAGATAAAGACACAACTAAATTAGTTTTAGTGGAGAGCTTTTGTCAACAAGAAAGTTATTTGTCCCTAGGCAATCGATAACTAGACCGGTAATCATTATTGCAATTTTATTTGAGGGAGAGGCATAAGCTAACATACTTTCTCTACTTGGATCATATGCACTTTTGATTGGAACTCTAGCAAGCATCCGCAACTACTAAAGATTCATTAAGGTAAAACCCAACCATAGCATTAAAGTATCAAGTCCCCTTTATCCCATACGCAAACAACCTACTTACTCGGGTCTGTGCTTCTGTCACTCACGACCCACCATAAGCAAATCATAAACATATTGCAAACCCTACAGTGGGAATCCCTCACGCTTGCGCGACACGGAGAGCACCATAGGACAGCACCAATAATAAAACATACAACTCAAACCAATCACGATCATCAAATAGCCATTAGGACAAAACAGATCTACTCAAACATCATAGGATAGCCATACATCATTGGGAAATAATATATAGCGTTGAGCACCATGTTTAAGTAGATATTACAGCGGGTAAGAGAGAGGTTACACCGCTGCATAGAGGGGGGAAGAGTTGGTGATGATGGCGGTGGAGTTGTTGGTGAAGATGACGGTGATGATGATGGCCCCCGGTGGCACTCCGGCGCCACCGAAAGAAAGGGGGAGTAAGCCCCCCTCCTTCTTCTTCTTCCTTGACCTTCTCCCTAGATGACAGAAGGGTTTCCCCTCTGGTCCATGGTCTCCATGGCGTGGGAGGGGCGAGAGCCCCTCTGAGATTGGATCTATCTCTCTGTTTCTGCGTTCTGTGCTGGCTCTGTTTCACCGTTTTGTGTATATATGAAGATCCGTAACTCCGATTGGCCTGAAACCTTCGCCGTGATTTTTTTCCAAATATTAGCTTTCTTGTGGCAAAAGAAGAGCGTCAACCGCCTTACGGTGGGCTCATGAGGGTAGGGGCGCGCCCCCCTACCTCGTGACCACCTCGGACACTGGTTCGCATTGATTTTCCTTCCAGATTTTCCATATTTTCCAAAAATAAGCTCCGTCCATTTTTATCCCGTTTGGACTCCGTTTGATATGGATATTCTGCGAAACCAAAAACATGCAACAGACAGGAACTGGCACTGGGCACTGGATCAATATGTTAGTCCCAAAAATAGTATAAAAAGTTGCCAAAAAGTATATGGAAGTTGTAGAATATTGGCATGGAACAATCAAAAATTATAGATACGACGGAGATGTATCAGCATCCCCAAGCTTAATTCATGCTCGTCCTCGAGTAGGTAAATGATAAAAAATATAATTTTTGATGTGGAATGCTACCTAGCATAATCTTGATCATATGTCTAATCATGGCATGAATATTAAGACACGAGTGATTCAAAGCAATAGTCTATCCTTTGACATAAAAAAATAACACTTCAAGCATACCAACCAAGCAATTATGTCTTATTGAAATAACATAGCCAAAGAAAGCTCATCCCTACAAAATCATATAGTCTAGCTATGCTCCATCTTCACCACGCAAAGCATTCACATCATGCACAACCCTGATGACAAGCCAAGCAATTGTTTCATACTTTTGACGTTTCTCAAACCTTTTCAACTTTCACGCAATACATGAGCGTGAGCCATGGACATAGCACTATGGGTGGAATAGAATATGATGGTGGGGGTTATGTGGAGAAGACAAAAAAGGAGAAAGTCTCACATCAACTAGGCGTATCAACGGGCTATGGAGATGCCCATTAATAGCTATCAATGTGAGGAGTAGGGATTGCCATGCAACAGATGCACTAGAGCTATAAGTGTATGAAACCTCAAACTGAAAATAAGTGGGTGTGCATCCAACTTGCTTGCTCATGAAGACCTAGGGCATTTGAGGAAGCCCATCGTTGGAATATACAAGCCAAGTTCTATAATGAAAATTCCCACTAGTATATGAAAGTGATAACTCAAGAGACTCTCTATATGAAGGATCATGGTGCTACTCTGAAGCACAAGTGTGGTAAAAGGATAGTAACATTGCCCCTTCTCTCTTTTTCTCTCATTTTTTTTATTTTTTTTTATTTTTTTGTTGGGCTTCTTTGCCTCTTTTTTGTTTTTGGGCTTCTTTGGCCTCTTCTATTTTTTGTAAAGTCCGGAGTCTCATCCCGACTTATGAGGGAATCATAGTCTCCATCATCCTTTCCTCACTGGGGCAATGCTCTAATAATTATGATCATCACACTTTTATTTACTTACAACTCAATATTACAACTCGATATCTAGAACAAAGATATGACTCTATATGAATGCCTCCGGTGGTGTACCGGGATGTGCAATGATCTAGCATAGCAATGACATCAAAAAATGGACAAGCCATGAAAACATCATGCTAGCTATCTTACGATCATGCAAAGCAATATGACGATAAATTCTCAAGTCATGTATATGATGATGATGGAAGTTGCATGGCAATATATCTCGGAATGGCTATGGAAATGCCATAACAGGTAGGTATGGTGGCTGTTTTGAGGAAGATATAAGGAGGTTTATGTGTGACAGAGCGTATCGTATCACGGGGTTTGGATGCACCGGCGAAGTTTGCACCAACTCTCGAGGTGAGAAACGGCAATGCACGGTACCGAAGAGGCTAGCAATGATGGAAGGGTGAGAGTGCGTATAATCCATGGACTCAACATTAGTCATAAAGAACTCACATACTTATTACAAAAATCTATTAGTCATCAAAACAAAGTACTACGCGCATGCTCCTAGGGGGATAGATTGGTACGAAAAGACCATCGCTCGTCCCCGACCGCCACTCATAAGGAAGACAATCAATAAACACCTCATGCTCCGACTTTGTTACATAACGGTTCACCATACGTGCATGCTACGGGACTTGCAAACCTCAACACAAGTATTTCTCAATTTCACAATTACTCAACTAGCACGACTCTAATATCACCATCTTTATATCGCAAAACTATTGCAAGGAATCAAACATATCATATTCAGCGATCTACAAGTTTTATGTAGGATTTTATGACTAACCATGTGAATGACCAGTTCGTGTCATCTCTCTAAATATATATAAGTGAAGCAAGAGAGTTTAATTCTTTCTACAAAAGATATGCCCACGCTCTAACAAATATAAGTGAAGCAAAAGAGCATTCTACAAATGGCGGTTGTCTATGTGAAGAGAAACAGGCAATCCAAACTTCAAAAGATAAAAGTGAAGCATATGAAGCATTCTATAAAGCCATACTCAAAAGACATAAGTGAAGTGCAAAGAGCATTCTATAAATGAACCAAGGACTATCTCATACCAGCATGGTGCATAAAAGAAAAATGAAAACTAAAGCAAAAGACGCTCCAAGATTGCACATATCGCATGAACGAAACGAATCCGAAAACATACCGATATTTGTTGAAGAAAGAGGGGATGCCTTCCCAGCATCCCCAAGCTTAGACGCTTGAGTCTCCTTGAATATTTAATTGGGGTGCCTCGGTCATCCCCAAGCTTGAGCTCTTGCCTCTCTTCCTTCTTCTCACATCGAAACCTTCTCAATCATCGAACACATCATCCACACAAAACTTCAACAGAAAACTTGGTAAGATCCGTTAGTATAATAAAGCAAATCACTACTCTAATTACTGTTGCAAACCAATTCATATTTTGTTTTTGCATTGTTTCTACGGTAATATAGCTTTTCCATGGCTTAATCCACTGATATAAATCGATAGTTTCATCAAAAAAAGCAAACTATGCATCAAAAACAGAATCTGTCTAAAACAGAACAGTCTGTAGAAATCTGAACATTCACCATACTTCTGATACTTGAACAATTCTGCCAAAATTATGAAAAATAAACAATTTGTACAGAAAGACAGTGCAAAAAGAGTCAGAACCATTTGACGTACCAGCAAAAAATTAAAATTCGCGCACTACAGCCAAAGTTTCTGTCCTGCACCGTACAAACCAACAAGCATTGTAAACATCCTAAAGGCAAACCTTGGCACATTATTTTTATAATACAATGGAATTGTACAAGGTGATAGTTATTTTTGATGAAAAGTTTCTGTAATCAAGATTCACAAAGTTGCCGTGAGCATGAACAAAGTTCAAGGCTAGCTCCCACTTCAACAATGCTTGTCTCTATCACTTTCACTTTCCTTTTTGAAAAAGTTTTGGGTTCCCCTCTTTATTTTTGTTGTTTTTAAACTATAAGAAAGCACTCAACAGAAATAAATGACTCTCTAAAACTTCCGGGTTGTCTCCCTGGCAGCGCTTTCTTTAAAGCCATTAAGCTAGGCATATAGTGCTCAAGTAGTGAATCCACCCGGATCCCAAGGTATATCAAAGCCAATTTTAATTAACAATGATTTGTAATTTAGTAGTGAGCACAAAGCAACATATATCATGTAATGACGAAGTCTAACTCTCTTCCTATGCATTGGCATGTCATAAAAGAACAATTCATGCACACATAGTAAAGGCCAATGCATAGTATAAACAGTTTCTTGCAATTTTATTGTATTGGAAGCATAGAGAGGTGGAGATATAGTTCCTCTCTCATAATAATTGCAAGTAGGAGCAGCAAGCACATGCATATTATATTCATCAAAATCATCATGTACAACGGTAAAAGGCAACCCATCAATATAATCCTTAATAAGTGCAAACTTCTCCGATATAGTGTAGTCGGGAGAATTCAGAAAGATAGTAGGACTATCATGCGTGGGTGCAATAGCAACAATTTCATCCATAACATAAGTAACTATAGCAAGTTCATCTCCATAAGCATAATTCATATTGGCATCTTGGCCACAAGCATAGCAAGCATCATCAAAAAGGGATATTTCAAAAGAATCAATGGGATCATAACAGTCATCATAGCAATCATCCTTCGGTAAGCACGAAGGGGAATTAAACAATGTATGAGTTGAAGAGTTACTCTCATTAGAAGGTGGGCACGGGTGATCAATCCGCTCTTCCTCCTTTTGTTCTTCGCTCTCCTCATCATCTTTTTCATCCAATGGGCTCATAGTTTCATCAGTTTCTTCTTCCATAGACTCCTGCAAAATATTAGTCTCTTCTTGGACAGCGGAGTAGACCTCAATATATGGTTCAACATAGGGATTAGAAGCATAATTATCATAGCAATATTTAAGTATGGCAAAATTTTCAGATTTGTAAAGAGTAGCATCATACTTTTCAATCAAAGAAGCAATTTCATAAGCACCCTTAAAAGCAACAAATTCTTCAATTTGTTGAACATCATAGTAACTATAAACACCTTTAGCATACGAAGATACGATTCCATTATCACTAAACTCACATTGGTAGGGGAGGTGTTTCTTAGGGTTTTCAGAACAACAAGTAAAATCATAAATTTCACATAAATTCCAAGCATAGCATTGCAAATGATGAATTTGATCCAGTAAGCGTTTCCCTTTTTCAGATATACGGTGTCGCACATAACAAGCATGCTCATCTAAAGATTTTCCCTCAACTAAGCTAGTTGGGGTTTCAGCACGAGCACATAGGGATCGAAGATGATCCAAGTAATAAGCTTCAGCAGTGTGATAGATTTTGAGTGGTTCTTCAACCATTGGTTCAGTAGGTACAACTAATTTTTTTTGTATTTTGAGTTTCCTACCCATAACTAAAGATAGAAAACAACTAAGAACAGCAAATAAAAATTACTTAGTGATAAAGCAAACAAGCACACACGAGAATATTCACCCCACGCTATTGCTCCCCGGCAACGGCGCCAGAAAAAGGTCTTGATAACCCACAAGTATAGGGGATCAATTGTAGCCTCTTTCGATAAGTAAGAGTGTCGAACCCAACGAGGAGCTAAAGGTAGAACAAATATTCCCTCAAGTTCTATCGACCACCGATACAACTCTACGCACGCTTGACGTTCGCTTTACCTAAAACAAGTATGAAACTAGAAGTACTTTGTAGGTGTTTTTGGGTAAGCTTGCAAGAAAGTAAAGAGCAGGTAAATAAAAGCTAGGGGCTGTTTAGATAAAGACACAACTAAATTAGTTTTAGTGGAGAGCTTTTGTCAACAAGAAAGTTATTTGTCCCTAGGCAATCGATAACTAAACCGGTAATCATTATTGCAATTTTATTTGAGGGAGAGGCATAAGCTAACATACTTTCTCTACTTGGATCATATGCACTTATGATTGGAACTCTAGCAAGCATCCGCAACTACTAAAGATTCATTAAGGTAAAACCCAACCATAGCATTAAATTATCAAGTCCCCTTTATCCCATACGCAAACAACCTACTTACTCGGGTCTGTGCTTCTGTCACTCACGCCACCCACCATAAGCAAATCATAAACATATTGCAAACCCTACAGCGGGAATCCCTCACGCTTGCGCGACACGGAGAGCACCATAGGACAGCACCAATAATAAAGCATACAACTCAAACCAATCACGATCATCAAATAGCCATTAGGACAAAACAGATCTACTCAAACATCATAGGATAGCCATACATCATTGGGAAATAATATATAGTGTTGAGCACCATGTTTAAGTAGAGATCACAGCAGGTAAGAGAGAGGTTACACCGCTGCATAGAAGGGGGAAGAGTTGGTGATGATGGCGGTGGAGTTGTTGGTGAAGATGACGATGATGATGATGGCCCCCGGTGGCACTCCGGCGCCACCAGAAGCAAGGGGGAGAAAGCCCCCCTCCTCCTTCTTCTTCCTTGACCTTCTCCCTAGATGGGAGAAGGGTTTCCCCTCTGGTCCATGGTCTCCATGGCCCCTCCCCCCTTATGTCGAAGTTATCGGGGAGGGGGTATATCGACCCCCCCTCATGTCAACGTTATCGGGGAGGGGTATATCCATAACGACATACCCGATAAAAAATAAGAAAAGGAAAAAGAAGAAAAAATAGAATATTTCTATTTTTTCTTCTTCTCCTCTTTTTTTTCTTTTTTTCTCTTCTTATTTATTTCTTCACATCTTCCTCTCCTCTTCTTCTCCTTTTTCTTTTCCTTCTTCCTGAACTAAACATAAATTGAAATCATCCTAAAACTAAACGAAACTTCACCTCCTCCCTTTTTTCTTCTTCTTCTTTTTTCATCCTTAAACTTTATGAACAAAATTACAACAGAAAAAACCATAAAAATTCTATGAACAAAATAAAAATTCTATGAACAAAATTACAACAGAAAAAAATCATAAAAATTCTATGAAAAAATGACATATTCTTTACATATGAACATACAAACATTTGCATATTCTACAATAATATCACCTAAAAAATCTATGAACAGAAAAAAAATCTATAACTACAATACATACATACATCATCATCCACTAGTAGAAAAGGGGGCAAAGGTTCAGGCCGGGTCAGGCCATTAGTCCCGGTTCAGTCCAGAACCGGGACCCATGGGGGCATTGGAACCGGTTCGTGAGCCCATGGGGCCGGCCAGGCCACGTGGGCCATTGGTCCCGGTTCGTCTGGAACTTTTGGTCCCGGTTGGTGGGACGAACCGGGACCAATGGGCCTGGCTCCTGGCCCACCACCATTGGTTCCGGATTGTGCCACAAACCAGGACTAAAGGGTTGGTCCTTGTTGCGGTCAGAGTTTAGTCCCACCTCGCCAACCGAAGGGGGCTCACACCGGTTTATAAGCCCGTCCCTCTCTGCCTTGTTGAGCTCCTCTCAAAGTGAAAATAGATGCCCCTATACACGGAATTTGACCTAAATTCATAGTGAATTTCTCTAAAATTCATAGAAATTTATTATGAATTTAGGTTGAATTTTCTCTATAGGTGCATCTATGTTCATTTTTTTAGTAAAGTTAATCACAAACTTGTGATTCACACAAATTTCAAAGAATTCAAATTTTAACTATTCAAATTTCAAAACTAATGGCACTAACAGAAAGTTTATAATTTTGCTGACCTAAAAGCAAAAAGAATTAAAAATAAAGCAAAAAACAAAACAAAATAAATAATGCAAAAAAAACAAAAAAATGGAAAAAAACTATTTTATAGTAAAGTTAATCACAAACTTGTGATTCACACAAATTTCAAAGAATTCACATTTTAACTATTCAAATTTGAAAACTAATGGCACTAACAGAAAGTTTATAATTTTTCTGACCTAAAAGCAAAAGGACTTAAAAACAAAAGAAAATAAATAATGCAAAAAACAAAACAAAAAAACTGAAAAAAAAACTATTTTTATAGTAAAGTTAATCACAAACTTGTGATTCACACAAATTTCAAAGAATTCAAATTTTAACTATTCAAATTTGAAAACTAATGACACTAACAGAAAGTTTATAATTTTGCTGACCTTAAAGCAAAAAGAATTAAAAAATAAAGCAAAAAACAAAAGAAAATAAATAATGCAAAAAACAAAACAAAAAATGAAAAAAAAAATTATAGTAAAGTTAATCACAAACTTGTGATTCACACAAATTTCAAAGTATTCAAATTTTAACTATTCAAATTTGAAAACTAATGGTACTAACAAAAAGTTTATAATTTTGCTGACCTAAAAGCAAAAAGAATTTAAAAAATAAAGCAAAAAACAAAAGAAAATAAATAATGCAAAAAACAAAACAAAAAATGGAAAAAATAGCAACAATAAGTATTTTGTTGTAAGTAGAAACAAAATAAAATAAATAAAGCAACAAAGAAAACAAAAAAACAAAAAAAGTGCCGCCTACTGGGCCCCCACGGCCTGAATACGACTAGAAACCCTACCATGGGCCAGGATTCAGCCCCGCAGGAGACCCGGTAGGCCCACAGGCAGTTAAAGTGACTTTAGGCCCGTAAGCCTGCATTTGAGAGGAGCTCGAAGTGGTCAGCGCAGCAGCGCTTATAAACCATTGCCGGAGCCTCTCGGCTAGCGAGGTGGGACTAAACATCCCACCGCACCGCGCCAGTTCCAGCACAAGGCCTTTGGTCCCGGTTGGTGCTACCAACCGGGACTAAAGGGTTGCATTGGTACCGGTTCGTGGCATCAACCGGGACCAATGCCACCCTTTAGTCCCGGTTGGTGCTACCAACCGGGACCAAAGGCCGCCGCTTCCCGCCCTTTGGGCTGCTGAAAAGAGGCCTTTGGTCCCGGTCGGTGGCACCAACCGGGACTAAAGGGTGGCATTGGTCCCGATTGATGCCACGAACCGGGACCAAAGCCTTTTCTATATAACCAAACACTTAGGAAATTTCCCCACACCCGCCATTCTTCTCTCGAACGCCGCCAGGCTGCTGCGCTGCTCCTCGACGCCGGCCCCTGCCCCGACGTTGCCGTCGCCTCCCCGAGTCGCCCGAGGTCGCCGTCGCCCGTGCCCTCGCCCGACGCCGTTGCCGCTCGGCGCCCCGTCCCGACGCGCGTCGCGCACCCCGGCCCGCCCCCGTCGTCGCCGTCGCACTGCCCCGCCCCCTTCCTCGCCGGCTGTCGCCCCTGCCCCGTCGCCGTCCTCGCCGCCGAACGCGCGCCCCCTGCCCCGTCGTCGTCCTCGTCGCCGAACCCGCGCCCCTGCCCCTCCTCACCTTGGTTTGCCCGGCGCCCCTCCCCTGTCCTTTTTTTTCATTATATGCTTCTTTTTTTCAGATTATATATATATATATATATATATATGTGTGTGTGTGTGTGTGAGTATATGTATTGTGTATATATGGTATATGCCTTCTTTTCAGATTTTTTTGTTCATATATATGATGATTTGTATTTTGCTTTTTTATAAAAATGTATATATGTTTGTATGTTCTTTGTGTATATATGTTCATATATGCAAAAGTTAGATTTATATATTTAGAAAAGGATTATCTATATATGTTCTCTGATTTAGTACATTTTAGGTTAGTTTCATTTTTAGAAAAGTTTTATATATTTAGGAGAGGAAAAAGGAAAATAAGAAGAGGAAAAAGGAGAAGAAGAGGAGAGGAAGAAAAGGAAGAGGAGAAGAAGAGGAGAGGAAGAAAAGGAAGAAGAGAAGAAGAAAGGAATAGAGGAGAAGAAGAAAAAATAGAAAAATATTCTATTTTTTCTTCTTCTCCTCTATTCCTTTCTTCTTCTCCTCTTTTTTTTCTTCTTTTTTTCTTCGATCTTCTCCTCTATTCCTTTCTTCTTCTCCTCTTTTTATTTCTTCTTCGTTTTCTTATGTTTTATCGGGTCTGTCGTTGTCGATATACCCCTCCCGATAACTTCAACACGTGGGGGGGAGATATACCCCCTTCCGATAACTTCAACACGTGGGGGGGTCGATATACCCCCTCCCGATAACTTCAACACGTGGGGGGGTCGATATACCCCCTCCTGATAACTTCAACACGTGGGGGGGTCGATATAACCCCTCCCGATAACTTCAACACGTGGGGGCGATATACCCCCTCCCCGATAATATTATTTTCCCATGTATGTATGTCGTCGTTGTCGATATAAACCCCTCCTGATAACTTCAACACGTGGGGGGGATCGATATACCCCCTCCCGATAACCTCAACACGTGGGGGGTCGATATACCCCCTCCGCGATAACATTGTTTTCCCATGTACGTGTGTCATCGTTGTCGATATAAACCCCTCCCGATAACTTCAACACGTGGGGGGGTCGATATACCCCCTCCCCGATAACATTATTTTCTCATGTATGTATCTCGTCGTTGTCGATATTACCCCGTCCTTGAAGCGTTCTCGAGGCCACCCAAAACCCTTGAAGCATTGTCGAGGCCACCCCAAACCCTAGAGAAGCAGCGTCGAGGCCGCCACTAATATGATTCCTTATTGTGATTAGCTAGCTAGTTCTACGTTTGCCACTAATATATCCATCTGTCATGTTTGAATAATAATTGCCATGTTGTAAATATTTGTAGAAACTATGGACACCCCCTGAGACGAAGCACAAGAAGCGATGTTGGGGGACATAATCGCACAAGGAAGTGATGTCGTCTGCTCGTTGTTTCTCAACGACACCGATGGTCTGGAAGGACATGGTGAAGAAGCAGGCTATGATTATGATGTCTCCTTTGACCCAATGTCGGTGCAAGAAGGAGACCGTGATGACAGCTCCGATGACCCAATGACGGTGCAAGAAGGAGACCGTGATGACGGCTCCGGTGACCGAACCGAGTCCGGCCAGGTATATATATTAGTTAAGCCTGTGCTGACTAGCTAATTGATGCATTCATTGTTTTGGTATGTACACATATTCATTAACTATCATCTTTCTTCTTTTTTCTAGTCCTCCGGATCGAGCACAACTTCGGTAAAGAGATGAGGCCCGAAGAAAAAGTTGAGCTCGGATGAAAGGTTTGAGATCACAGCAATCGCGCGCGACGGCCAACCGATTGAACCCATCCGGACAAAAGATGCATTTTCTGCTCAGTGCGGGGTTCTTGTTAGGGACAAGATCCCGATCAGCATCCACCAATGGTATAAGCCTAAGAACGAAGACCCTGAGGTGTCTTATGTCAATGATATGCAGAAAAATGATCTTTGGACTGAGCTGAAGTCAAATTTCACCCTACCGCCAGAGGAGGATCCGGAGAAGCCAGTTATAGAGCAATTAATCAAGTCTTTTGCTCTTAAGAAGATGGCAGACCTATTCAGGAGGTGGAAGAATGAGCTGAAAAGGTTTGTCGACAAAGAAGAGACACCAGAATTCATCGGCAAATATGAGAAGATCAGAGATCACTGGCCCGCATTTGTGGCCCACAAGACATCGGAAAAGAGTAAGAAGATGTCGGCGACAAACAAGCAAAATGTTGCGAAGAAGAAGCTTCACCATCGCACGGGGTCAGGTGGCTACCTCAAAGCCTGGCCTATAAGTGGGCTAAGGCTGAGAATGATCTACTTGATAAAGGGATCGAACCAGAGACAATGAACTGGCCAGACCGTTGCCGTACTTGGTTCTTCGGGGCTGGCGGAACCTTGGACCCTGTATCAGGGAAGTGCCTTTGGACAGACGAGCAAATGAAAATACCAGTCAAGAGGCTTCAGCACTATATCGATGCAGCGCAATAAGGGACGTTCGTTCCAGACAGAGAGAACGACGAGCTCACAATGGCCCTCGGGAATCCTGAGCACCCTGGACGGACACGAGGCACGCCAGGCTCCGTTCCGTGGAAGGCTGGGTTTCCGGATGCAGGCGGTTACAAATGCCAGTAGAGGAGGAAAAAAGTGCAGCAGACCGAACTGCAGGCGCTGCATGCAAGGGTACAAGCGATAGAGGAATGAGAAGCAAATCGCAGCAAATGACCAAGCTACCCTGCCATCTCAGCGGAGACGCAGCGTGGCTTCCACCGAGCTGCTTCAGCCGGAGCATGTCTTGACAGCTCCTGCCAGCTACCCCGTGGATGCTATCACGGAGTCTCAAAATTGCCACTTATGACGCAATGGCAAAACTACAAAGTCAAGGCAGCTGTCGGCTCTGTTCGACCTCCTGAACCCGGCGCAACTTTTCACTGTCGTCCAATTCCAAAAGGATATGCTAGGGTGACGGTGGACGAAATAACGGAGGGATTTGAGGACCTCCAGCTTGACCACCCTACCGGTGAAGGGGAGACTAGGCTGGGTTCTGCTCTGAAGACTCCATGCCTATGGCGGAAGGAGCTCAACAACCTTCCGAACTGGACGCCTCCGCCTCCTCCTCCTCCTCCTCCGACGAGTTAGGGCACTCCGCCTCCTCCACCGCCTCCTCCTCCGACGAGTGACGATCAGGGCACTCGGCCTCCTTCTCCGGCGCGTGGCAGCACTCCGCCTCCTTCTCTGCCTGCGCCGGCGCGCCCGAGCAGCCACCAGCCTCCTCATTCTCCGCCTCGCCAACAAGGGTGGAAGAGACCCGCCGCCACCCCGGCTGCTCCGGCGCGTCGTAGTCCTTCTCCTCCACCTCGTAAGCAAGCACGAAAGAAGACAGCCGCAGCCGCTCCGTCTGCTCCGGCGTCTAGCACTACAACCAGAGGCGGGAGGCAATACAGATATGGTCCACCTCTCAAGCCTCTAGAGAAGTTACCGTACGAGATGACCGTGGAAGAAAATAAGAAGATCATGCAAAAAGAAGTGAAGGACTTCTTTGAAGGGGCGAAAGCAGAGAGACATCCACCTCCAGAGGAGAAGGTAGATCCGGTGAAAGCAAAGCGCACTCTGGCTGCCCTGACAAAACCACCAAAGTCTCCGCCGAAAGGCAACTATGAGCGCATTATTGGAAAGACATTTGTCGAAGCAGAGCGGTCGGGAAGTACTGTCAGTGATCAAAGGATAAAAGAACGACGAGCTGGGAAACAAATTGCCCGGCTCGGCGAACAAGCGAACCAATCGTGCCCCCCGCTCAAGGTGTCTAGCGACATCGTCGCTAATGATCCGAGGATGGTGCCTGGTTATAGCAATCTTGGAGATTACCTGCCCGACGATGTACATTATGATTTCTTGGAGGTGGAGGCGGTACACAGATACGAGTACGGGAAGCCTCTCGTCAATGATGAAAGATCTCTATCAACGATGATGCGAAGATTGCATGATTGGTACATGAAAACCTGCAGAGAGTCTGGGGGAGGAATACTTTGACGCTGAGAGCTAGAGAGGAGCATGACCTCGTTGGAATTGAACTGTTGAATGTTCCATTTCAGGAGTTCTTCCAGTTTTTCAATCAAAGGGCCCTCGATAAAGCAACGGTCACCTGCTACTGTCTGTAAGTACTACTACTTCTGTCATTAAGTCTCTCTATATAGGTCAGCTCTTTCATTGCATGTATTTATAATTATCCTCACTATATTATGCAGATTGAAGATCGCCGAATTGAAGAAAAAACAAGTCGGTGATATTGGGTTCATTAACACAAATCTCATAGATGCAACTGAGGTTAAATTTCATGTCGAATATATCGAGGCCAACTTGCTACGATTGTTGGTAATAAATGAAAACAAAGATATAATACTCTTTCCTTACAACTTCAAGTGAGTGTTACTGTCTTGTGCATATTCGGTTTCCCTTATATATTAGTCCAGGTTATAGTAATGTAATTGATGAGTTATGCATGCGTGCGCAGTTTCCACTATATTCTCCTAGAGATTAAGCTTGAGCAGGGACTAGTAACCATCTTAGACTCGAGACGAAAAGATCCCCAGGAGTATGCGGACATGACTCAAATCCTCGAGAAGTAAGTTAAATCGATCATTATCCACCATATCAGCAACTTTGTTCATTTCCTGATATCAAGTAATTAATTGTTTTCTTTGTGTGGCAGGGTTTAGAGAAAATTCATCAAAAAAGCTCCGGGACTGCCGAAGAAGCTGCAATTTAGATACCCGAAAGTAAGTACTATAGTAGCATGTTCCGCGCGTCTCCTAGTGATTCAAGCGCTAGTTCCATCAATACCATTTGGCATGCTTGCTTATCAGTTTGATTGACCTCTATTTCTTGTAAAGTGGTTCTGGCAGGATCAAGGGAATGATTTCTGTGGATACTACGTTTGCGAGTCCATCCGCTACACGACCTGTGTACGAGGGTACTCTGACGAACAATATGAAGTGCGTAAGCAATAATATTCACAATTTTATTTTATTACCATCATTTGTGTTGAGTTTCATTTATTCATATATATATATATATGTATTGACCCCCTTCTTCAAATTAGATCTTCCGGATGCGGGATGAACTCCTACCACCAGATCGTATCCGAGCAATTCAAGAGGACCCCCCAAAACCCCCAACCCCCCCCCCTTCAAAAAAACAAAAACCCCAGCCCCTGAAATGCTTTTGCGTGGATGCCTATGGGTCCCGGTTGGTGCCACCAACCGGGACCAAAGGCCCTCCTGCCTGGGCTCGGCGCACCGGCCACATGGAGGCCCATCTGTCCTGGTTTTGGACTGAACCGGGACTAAAGGGCTAGGGCATTAGTAACGACCCTTTAGTCCTGGTTCAGAAACCAGAACAAAAGGCCCTCACCAACCGGGACGAATGGGGGTTTTTCTACTAGTGATCATCATCTACTACAATACATACATCATCATCACCTACTACAATATGAACAGAAAAATATCTATGAACAGGGCCGTCATCGGCGTCGGGGCGGGCGGCGGCGTTGGGGCGGGCGCGCGGCGGCGTTGGGGCGCGGGGGGAGGGGAGAGGAGGGGGAACAGCGCGGTGAGGCTCACAGTGCAGGGGAGCGGCGGCGAGGTCGGGGCAGGGCTCGGCGCGCGACGGCGAGGTCGAGGCAGGGCGCGGTGAGGTTGGGGCAGGGCTCGGCGATGGCGAGGTCGGGGCAGGGTGCGGCGAGGCCGGGGCAGGGGCGACAGCGACGACGGAGACGGTGGACGGGGGTAGGGCAGCCTGGCAGCATCAATGACCTCGGCATCATCGGGCGGCAAATGGCGATGAAATCTGAAAAAATGCTAAGTGTTGGCTTATATAGAACAGGCTTTAGTCCTGGTTCGTGGAACCAACCGGGACCAAAGGTCTCTTTTCAGCAGCCCAAAGGGCGGGAAGCAGAGGCCTTTGGTCCCGGTTGGTTGCACGAACCGGTACCAATGGGCATTGGTACCGGTTCATGCCACCAACCGAGCCAAAGGCCTTGTGCTGCCCATGTCGTGGCCAAAAGTTTAGTCCCACCTCGCTAGTTGAGAGAGCTCGAGAGTGGTTTATAAGCGCTGCTACGCCCACCCTCTCGAGCTCCTCTCAACTGCAGGCTTTCGGGCCTAATCTGTCACTATGTGCTTGTGGGCCTACTGGGCCTGCAGCGGGCCTGAATCCTGGCCCATGGTTGGGTTTCTAGTCGTATTCAGGCTGTGGTGGCCCAGTAGGTGGCACTTTTTTATTTTTTTTTTGTTTTCTTTGTTGCTTCATTAATTTTATTTTGTTTCTACTTACAACAAAATACTTACTGTTGCTATATTTATTTTATTAAATTTTATTTATTTTACTTTCTTAAATTTTATTTTGTTTCTACTTACTTGTTTTATTAAATTTATTTTATTTTATTTTATTTCTACTTATTTATTTTATTCAATTTTAATTTATTTTATTTTGTTTCTATTTATTTATTAAAGTTTATTTTGTTTCTACTTATTTATTAAAGTTCATTTTGTTTCTACTTATTTATTTTATTTTCTTTTTTGCTTTTTTATTTATTTTATGAAAATTCTTTTTTCTTTTAATGTTTTGAACAGAAAATACTTTGATAATTTTAGTTGCATAAATTTTATATGTTTTTAGTTTCAATAATACTAGAGGTTTATAAAAACTTTTTAGTTGATTCCTTTAGTACCGGTTCTAAGGCTGTTACAAAGGCATTTCATTTAGTACAGGTTCTAAGGCTCCCCACAAGCATCTTTAGTACCGGTTCGTGGCATGAACCGGTAATAGAGTTTTTGAGTTGATTCTTTCTGCAGCTGTTTTTTAGTCCCACCTCGCCAAGTGAGAGGCACTCGCAGCGGTTTATAAGCCCTGAGTGCAGAGTCGATGAAGGAGAGGCGCAATGCTCACATGCACGTTGCTTAGCTTTAGGCCTTGAGGAAGTGATGCAGACTACACGGAGCTATTAGGGTTTCGGACGAAAACTACACATAGCTCCGTGCAGTCTACACTATTTCCTGATTAAGGCATGAAGCTAAGCAACGTGCAGGTAAGCACTGTGCCTCTCTTTTATTTTTAATAACTTATTACAACTCCGGACTTCTTGTGTGTTCAAAATGCACCATTCAAAGCCACATCATCAATTTTCAACCCTTTCTGACTTCATTTGTTATTTTTCATGCATTTATTGATTTTTTTTAGATATAAGACCCTGAAATTGAAAAGCATTTCAAATGAACTCTGAAAAGGTTGAAAGTTGGCATGGTATCATCATTTCACCCACATAGCATGTGCAAAAGAGTTGAGAGGGTTACGGCAAAAACTGGATGCACTTCGTGTACAAAACGGACAACCTCTTTCGAAGTATCACGGTTTCGGACGAAAACTCATATGTTACAACAAGCATTTCATTTTTTTGAACTTATTACAACTCCGGACTTCTTGTGTGTTCAAAATGCACCATTCAAATCCACATCATTAGTTTTCAACCCTTTCTGACTTCATTTGTTATTTTGCATGCATTTACTGATTTTTTTAGCTATAAGACCCTGAAATTGAAAAGAATTTGAAATGAACTCTGAAAAGGTTGAAACTTGACATGGTATCATCATTTCACCCATATAGCATGTGCAAAAAAGTTGAGAGGGTTACGGCAAAAACTGGATGCACTTCGTGTACAAAACGGACAATCTCTTTTGAAGTATCAGGGTTTCATACGGAAACTCATCTGTTACAACAGGCATTTCATTTTTTTTTTGAACTTATTTGAACTCCAGACTTCTTGTGTATTCAAAATGCACCATTCAAAGCCACATCATCAATTTTCAACCCTTTCTGACTTCATTTGTTATTATTCACACATTTACTATTTTTTTGAGCTATAAGACCCCGAAACTGAAAAGCACTCCAAAATGAAATCTGAAAAGGTTGAAACTTGGCATGGTATCATCATTTCACCCACATAGCATGTGCAAAAAAGTAGAGAGGGTTACGGCAAAAACTGGATGCACTTCGTGTACAAAACGGACAATCTCTTTCGAAGTATCATCAGGGTTTCGTACGGAAACTCGTCTGTTACAACAGGCATTTCATTCTTCACATGTAACTGCAGTGATATTCTAGATCAAAGGCATCATCATAATAGTCGTGGAGAGAAAGTCTTCACTTTTTCTTCGCTTTTGTCCTATGCTTATTGCGTCGTAACCATGGATAATCTTCATCGTTTAACAGGGTGCTTGGGTCAGCCTTCACTTTGAAGGGAGGAATTTCATGAAACTTTTCATAATCTTTGGACATGTCTATCTTGCCCTCCACTCCCGCGATGTCTCTTTTTCCTAAAAGAACTATGTGGCACTTTGGCTCATCGTATGATGTGTTCGCTTCCTTATCTTTTCTTTTTCTCGGTTTGGTAGACATGTCCTTCACATAGAAAACCTGCGCCACATCATTGGCTAGGACGAACGGTTCGTCTATGTACCCAAGATTGTTCAGATCCACTGTTGTCATTCCGTACTGTGGGTCTACCTCTACCCCGCCTCCTGACAGATTGACCCATTTGCACTTAAACAAAGGGACCTTAAAATCATGTCTGTAGTCAAGTTCCCATATGTCCACTATGTAACCATAATATGTGTCCTTTCACCTCTTGGTTACTGCATCAAAGCAGACACCGCTGTTTTGGTTGGTGCTCTTTTGATCTTGGGCGATCGTGTAAAATGTATTCCCATTTATCTCGTATCCTTTGTAAGTCAATACAGTCGAAGATGGTCCCCTGGACAACGAGTACAACTCATCACAAACAATTGTCACCTCTGAGACGTGTTTCCAACCAATTGCCAAAAGTCCTGATGTGTTCACATGTAATCCAGTCGTCACACTGCTCCAGGTGTTTGGAGCGCAGACTGTTCTTGTGTTCATCGACATACGGGGTCACCAAGGCAGAGTTCTGTAGAACTGTGTAGTGTTCTTGAGACCAAGAATGCCCGTCCCTGCATATTATTGTGTCCCCTCCAAGCGTGCCTTTTCCAGTCAGTCTCCCCTCATACCGCGATTTAGGGAGACCAATCTTATTAAGGCCAGGAATGAAGTCAACACAAAATCCAATGACATCCTCTGTTTGATGGCCCATGGAGATGCTTCCTTCTGGCCTAGCGCGGTTACGGAAATATTTCTTTAGGACTCCCATGAACCTCTCAAAGGGGAACATATTGTGTAGAAATACGGGGCCCAGAATGACAATCTCATCGACTAGATGAACTAGGACGTGTGTCATGATATTGAAGAAGGATGGTGGGAACACCAGCTCGAAACTGACAACACATTGCGCCACATCACTCCTTAACCTTGGTATGATTTCTGGATCGATCACCTTCTGAGAGATTGCATTGGGGAATGCACATACCTTCTCAATGGCTAATCGGACGTTTTCCGGTAGAAGCCCCCTCAATGGAACCGGAAGCAGTTGCGTCATAATCACATGGCAGTCATGAGACTTTAGGTTCTGGAACTTTTTCTCTGGCATATTTATTATTCCCTTTATATTCGACCAGAAGCCAGACGGGACCTTCATACTGAGCAGGCATTCAAAGAATATTTCCTTCTCTTCTTTGGTAAGAGCGTAGCTGGCAGGACCTTCATACTACTTTGGAGGCATGCCGTCTTTTTCGTGCAAACGTTGCAGGTCCTCCCGTGCCTCCGGTGTATCTTTTGTATTCCCATACACGCCCAAGAAGCCTAGCAGGTTCACTCAAAGGTTCTTCGTCATGTGCATCACGTCGATTGAAGAGCGGACCTCTAGGTCTTTCCAGTAGGGAGAATGCCCTCCGCAGTGGGTTATCAACCTACTCTTAGTACAGAAATGGGTTCTTTGCAAGAAAGAATTGCTTCTACTAAAAAGGGATCTATAACTTCGATTCAAGCAGTTTATGTACCTGCAGACGATTTGACCGACCCTGCCCCTGCCACAACATTTGCACATTTGGATGCTACTACCGTACCCTAGTATCATCATTATTTGCCACGCGAATCCACATTGAGATTGAGGAACAAAACGAAAGATATTATCGATAAATAAAAGCACATCTTGCTTATTAACATCTCGGAAATATTCCGCCATAGTTAGGGCAGTTAAACCAACTCTCATAGCAGGATATAGCTCAAATAATAAATATTCTTTTTCAGGCGGTCTACGAGCTGCTGCTCAATCCATTAGTTATGAAATACGTACTTTCCAGAGGATTAGCTTCCAAGGGTATTTATCCAGCAGTAGATCCTTTAGATTCAACCTCGACTATGTTAGATTTCTTCTTCCACATGGGTGCGCGTCCCTCAGCGTCATTCGGAACAGATAGTCCGCCGGGACCCTTTCCAAAGATTTCGTGTAAATCATTGACCATAGCAAGTACGTGATCACCGGTACGCATGGCGGGCTTCTTCCGGTGATCTGCCTCGCCTTTGAAATGCTTGCCTTTCTTTCGACATTGATGGTTGGTCGGAAGAAATCGATGATGTCCCAAGTACACATTCTTCCTGCATTTGTCCAGGTATATACTTTCGGTGTCAGCTAAACAGTGCGTGCATGTGTGGTATCCCTTGTTTGTCTGTCCTGAAAGGTTACTGAGAGCAGGCCAATCGTTGATGGTTACAAACAGCAATGCATGTATGTCAAATTCCTCCTGTTTGTGCTCATCCCACACACGTACACCTTTTTCAATCCACAGCTGTAAAAGTTCTTCAACTAATGTCCTTAGGTACACATCAATGTCGTTGTCGGGTTGCTTAGGGCCTTGGATGGGAATTGGCATCATAATGAACTTCCGCTTCATGCACATCCAAGGAGGAAGGTTGTGCATACATAGAATCATGGGCCAGGTGCTGTGATTGTTGCTCTGCTCCCCGAAAGGATTAATGCCATACACGCTTAAACCAAACCATACGTTCCTTGGGTCACCTGCAAACTCAGCCCGGTACTTTCTCTCAATTTTTCTCCACTGCGACCCGTCAGCGGGTGCTCTCAACTTCCTGTCTTTCTTACGGTCCTCACTGTGCCATCGCATCCACTTGGCATGCTCTTTGTTTCTGAACAGTCGTTTCAACCATGGTATTATAGGAGCATACCACATCACCTTCACAGGAACCCTCTTCCTGGGGGGCTAGCCGTCAACATCACCAGGGTCTTCTCGTCTGATCTTATACCGCAATGCACCGCATACTGGGCATGCGCTCAAATCCTCGTACGCACCGCGGTTGAGGATGCAGTCATTAGGGCATGCATGTATCTTCTGCACCTCCAATCCTAGAGAGCATACGACCTTCTTTGTTGCGTACGTACTGTCGGGCAATTCGTTATCCTTTAGAAGCTTCTTCTTCAATGTTTTCAGTAACTTCTCAAATCCTTTGTCAGGCACAACATTCTCTGCCTTCCACTGTAGCAATTCTAGTACGGTACGACTCTTTTTTGTGATCCTCAATGCATGCGATCGAACTTCAGCTTCTCCTTTTGACTTTCGCATCAACAATGACCCGGCGGAGATCATCATCGGGCACAATATTGTCTGGTTCCTCTTGATCTTCAGCAGCTTCCCCCGTTGCAGCATCACCGTATTCCGGGGGCACATAGTTGTCATCGTCCTCTTCCTCTTCGTTGTCTTCCATCATAACCCCTATTTCTCTGTGACATTATAGCGTGGCATGAAACCCTTATAAAGCAGGTGACTGTGAAGGATTTTCCGGTCAGAGTAAGACTTCGTATTCCCACATATAGGGCATGGACAGCACATAAAACCATTTTGCTTGTTTGCCTCAGCCACTTCAAGAAAATTATGTACGCCCTTAACGTACTCGGAGGTGTGTCTGTCACCGTACATCCATTGCCGGTTCATCTGCGTGCATTATATATAATTAAATATGTCAAAAACCATTACAGAACATCATGGATAGATAAGTGACCAAATTAATAGAAGTTCATCATCACATTAAAACCAAAGTACATACATAGTTCTCATTGAACAGCATATAGCTCTTCAGAGCATCTAACTAAACCATACATTGAAACTATGTAAAACATTTCAATGCAACAACAAATGCGATCATAATCGCAACCAAGGTAACAATTGATCCAACGGCATAATGATACCAAGCCTCGGTATGAATGGCATATTTTCTAATCTTTCTAATCTTCAAACGCATTGCGTCCATCTTGATCTTGTGATCATCGACGACATCCGTAACATGCAACTCCAATATCATCTTCTCCTCCTCAATTTTTTTTATTTTTTCCTTCAAGTAATTGTTTTCTCCTTCAACTAAATTTAACCTCTCGACAATAGGGTCGGTTGGAATTTCCGGTTCACATACCTCCTAGATAAATAAAATCTATGTCACGTTGATCGGCATAATTGTCATAAACAATAAATGAACCAAATAGTTATAAAAGGTAATATATACCACATCCGAATCATAGACAGGACGAGGGCCGACGGGGGCGGATACCAAAACCATCGCACTATATAATAACAAGCAATAATAAAAGTAAGAAAATTAGACAAGTACCTATCTAAAGTAAGAATTTTTTTCCTTTCAAAAAGAAGATAAGAACAAGAGGCTCACCACTTCACCAGGGTGGTGCCGGCGACAAGATTGGCGCGGGCGATCGACGGCGGTGAAGACGGGGATGGGACGTGACGAGCCGGTAAACCTAGACAAATCTCGGGGAAAATGAAGCTTGGAGGTCGAGCTTCGAGAGGAGAAAGCTTAACTGGTGTGGCTCGGGCATTTCATTAAACACCTCATGTGCATAGGAGGTGAGCTAGAGCACCACAAAGCTCTCCCCTCGAGCGAGAAAAAACAGAGCACTGTGGAGTGCTCTGCTGCGGCGATGGGGTATATATAGGCAACTCATTGGTCCCGGTTCGTGGCTGGAACCGGGACTAAAGGCCCATCATCTGTCCCGGTTCTAGGCACGAACCGGGACCAATGGCCGATTCGTGCCTAGAACTGGAACAAATGGGTCCACACGAACCGGGACAAATGCCTCCCGAGGCCCGGCCGGCCCCGTGGGCGCACGAACCGGGACGTATGCCCCCATGGGTTCCGGTTCGTGACAGAACCGGGACTAATGGGCTGGCTAGGCCCCAACCGAAGCCCTGTTTTCTACTAGTGTCGGTCTGGTCGTTGCTCCTTGGGTGAGCCACTGAGGCATAGCAGATCTGCGTCCCGATGCTGGCGCAGTATGACTTGAAGAGGTTGCTTTGGGTTTTTTTTTCTTTTTGTCTCGCCGACGCATAGCTTTGGTCTTATACAACTTGCTATTTCCCAGTGTGTTTTTTGTGCATGTGTTTGCATTGGTTGTGTGCATCCCTACGCAGAGGCCAGGTGTGTGCATATTATGTTTGTAGTCTCTTGATGCTTCATTTTAATCCAATAAAACTCACCCTTTGTCAAAAAAACGAGTTAATAAAATGCATCATTTATCGATTATTTTTTTGCCAATGAGCAAATAAAAGAGAAAAATGTGAAGCAGGCTAATACGAGTGCTTGAAATTGGTTTTCGCTCCTTCCGGCCAATTGCGCAGGCAGTTCACACTTTGTGTTCCCACTTTGTGATAGCTACATCACCATTCGCCAAACTGCTTGAGAGAATACAAAACTGCCGACGAGCTAAGCAAACTTGATTCCATTTTCTCGTTCTTTGTAAGATCTGCACACGTGGTGTATATTCCACCAAAACGCGTAGAAGGTCAAACACTGGAGCATATAATTGCACGAGCAACGGCAACGTTGCACATTCGTAAAAAAGATTTTTTTTTTAAAAAACGCCAACGTTGCAGCCAAGGTCTGATTGATTCTGAAATACTGTAGATCAGATTCGGTGGAGAAGGATAATCTGAAAGCGATAAGCATGAACGTTGCGCCCCATAAGATAATTTTATCCTGCTCCACCAGTACCATCTATTGCAGGGACCAAATGTAAGCATCAACGTTACAATCCTATCCTCCCTACTAAAATAGAGCGGCGAATTCCGTTCGGCACCAAATCGAAATGGACAGATAGAAGGGAACACAAAGGAACGCACCACTTGTTTCTGATTTACACTTTTCCGTGAAGCGATCGAGGAGCATCCTGGATGCCGTGAACATCCCGGTAAAGCACATGGACTAGTCTACTTTATGGTACGATGATCCTCCTATTTGGCCCGTTTTGTTTGTGACACATATGAGACACGGACATCATATGCATTCTTCAAAGAAACTTCGTAGCTACCGTCTCCGGGCATTAGGAGGGTTCGTGATTCGGTGGTCAACGCAAGAAATCACAAGATAACATTTGCTAGAACACGTGGACCTCGCTGTCTAGCTGGAGGATGGGAGCCTGGAACCCATAAATAGCAGAAGCCAGCGTATTGAAACAAAAGAGACACAGAGAGAGAGGGGCAGAGCGGAGCGGGAGGTTGGAGGAGAGCTGAAGACGTGCGCATGGCAGGAGGAGAGCATGGAGCTGGAGCTAATGGCCTGCAAGACCAGGACCTCACCGGAGCTTTGGAGGAAGGAAGAGGAGGAGTGAATCAACCAGCAGGGTGCGAGAATTCAGGGGAGCAAGCTCTGAGCAGCACCAGCAATCAGCCCATGCTCTCCGTCCAGTTCGTGCAGAAGGTATGTATGTTTGCGTATGCAACCATGGATTGTTTTTCATCCACGGATTTTTATTCTTGTTTTCGTTTCTGAGAATCCTTATGCGGTCCGGGCAAGCATGATTATCCATCCAGCACAAAGTAGTTGCAGCTGTCGTGAACGCCATAGCTGAGGTAAGAGAGAAAAACAGGGCAAAGTTCAAACACTAGAAGAGTCAAACAAATGGACAAACACGACAGCTTTCCACGCTGCAATATCCAAACGCAGCAATATTGTAACGTTGCGGCTAAAGCAAAATTCCAAAGGACCAGTTGTTTGGGTTTGAAAGTGTCGCCTACTGGTACTGGTTTATTCTGAGCCTCTGGGCAACTTGGACAAGCGAGCAAATAATCTATCTATCCATCTGAAGGCGACATTCATTCTTGGATCATGGGCGCATGCAGATCCTGGCCGAGATCTTCGGCACCTACTTCCTCATCTTCGCCGGCTGCGCGGCGGTGGCCGTGAACAAGAGGACGGCCGGCACGGTGACGTTCCCGGGCATCTGCATCACCTGGGGCCTGGCCGTCATGGTCATGGTCTACTCGGTCGGCCACATATCCGGGGCCCACTTCAACCCCGCCGTCACGTTCGCCTTCGCCACCTGCGGCCGGTTCCCGTGGAGGCAGGTTCCGGCCTACGCGGCGGCCCAGGTGCTTGGGTCGACGGCGGCGAGCATCACGCTGCGGCTGCTGTTCGGGGGCGAGCCGGAGCACTTCTTCGGGACGGTGCCGTCCGGGTCGGACGTCCAGTCGCTGGTGCTCGAGTTCATCATCACCTTCTACCTCATGTTCATCGTCTCCGGAGTCGCCACCGACAACAGAGCCGTAAGTAATCCTTGCCCTAGCCATTGATTGATTTAGTTTTCTGCTCAATTATATGAATTGGTTCGCACCACCATTAATTTTCCCCTCTCACTCCAAGCAGATTGGTGAGCTTGCCGGTCTGGCCGTTGGAGCTACCGTGCTACTAAACGTGCTCTTTGCCGGGTATTCCACGATAACTGCTCTATTTTACTCGCCATTTTTGGACTTTGGTTGTCAGCAAAGTCATCTTTTGATTGAAACATGTTATTTGTGTAGAGGATTGATTGAAACATATTCATGGGTTCCTTTCTTACACATATGGTGCTTTTAGCCTCTAGTTATCTCCTGGTGTGAACAATTAATCGATGATTTACCCAAAAGAAAAATTATTTGCACAACAAACTTGGTTGCATGTTCATGGTTTACCCGTTTCAAATACTCCACAAACCAGCGTGGTGTCCCACCAGATGCCATGCCCATGTGGCGAACAACTCAGATGCCATGTCAAACGATACTGGGACTATTTGGAACCGCAACGTAGAATTAGATAATTGCCGCATAAATATAATAGTAGGTTAGCCCGCTATTGTACGTCTGCCGTTTTTGTTCATTGGTGTGCTAAAAGTTTAGTGAGTTTTGTATGCAATCACCGTATCACATATCATTTTAGTGTTAATCTGATTGTGTACAAAGGAAATGGATTTTATTAGGTGAAACAACACTGAAAATATTCAAAATTGCAATGTGGAAGTACAATTAAAAAGGATCTTTAAGTTGCATTAACTAACCATAAATTACAATCTGGAATTAGAAAATTTTGGTGTACACAATTTAAATCGTCTCTACTATTGAAGAGAGTTGTGGTCATATGCCTGTTGGTGAAGCCTCCCCTCCCCCACTCATGCATTAGCTAATCAAATCAAATAAAATCTTTTGCAGCGCCACCTTTGGCGGGTGTGAGGTAATTGCATTAAATCAATCAAATTCAGTAAAAACATTCTAGCTATATGTTGGACACGGGCAATCAAATCAAATATTTTGATTAACTCAATCAAATTAAATCACTTCCTTCATTAGAATGTAGCGGGTGTAAGGTTTATTTCGAACATGACTGATGTTGAACCACTAGAATATGTATGACCTTGTTGCAATGCATTGACAATTAGCTAGTTATATCTGTTGATTTTGAGAACAAGTAAAATTAACTTGAAAACTGTGGGGGTATGTGTCTTTTATTTAAGAGAATTCATGTAATTGTTTTTAAATATTTGTGTGGCGTGGGATATTGGGATCAATGTGTTGATTGGGTCAGCATCCACATGGCCTAACAAGTGGGCGTGCCTGTAGATTGGTATTTTCTTAGAAAACCTAGTATATGTCCTATTGACGTATAATGTGCTGCCTAGTCTCTTCCATATCGGTCTGATGGATAAACTGGTTAGGTGCATAAACTTACAACCAACCGGTTCAGGGTTTAAACCCCAGTAAACGCAATAAATAATTGCGGCCTGCCCCCGCTTCCGCTGCCCACGTCATATAGCTCCAAAGGAGCATAGACATGAGGGGGAGTGTTGGAGTATAATGTCCGACCCGGCCATGGTCTATGTAGTATGGGGTTGTCTTCGCCGCCTCTGCATCGGAATAAGGTTGAAGTACATGGTAAAAGGGTTTTCCCCTTAAAACCAGCTAAACGTTGACACTCGATAGTGGTTAAAAATGTAGATTTTAGGCTATAAATATCTTTAAAATAGTGATATGCAAGTAGTTTTCATGATAATGTGCTGGTTTATCAACATTTGGAAAGAAAACACTAAGCATTAACTGTTGCATAGAAGCGGTTGAAATTTTGTAATATTTTATTGCAATATACCACTGTGTTTCGTGAAAAGAACCTAGTACTAAAATATCTCAGACTGATTTTTGTCATTCAATTATATTAAGAAAGTAATAATTTTTCGAACACGGACTGTGATGTGCAGGCCTATATCAGGAGCATCCATGAACCCTGCTAGAACCATCGGTCCAGCGATGGTCCTCGGCCGCTACACCGGCATTTGGGTCTACATCATCGGGCCTGTTAGCGGCGCCGTTTCAGGCGCGTGGGCTTACAACCTCATACGGTTTACCAATAAGCCACTGCGAGAGATCACCAGGACTGGGTCCTTCTTGCGAAGTGCAAGGATGAGCTAGTTGTTTTCACATTGTTATTGCTTGTAGGTAGTGAGTGTTGATGCTTTCACAGTGTTGTTGCTTGTTGGTAGTGAGTGTTGATGAAATGTTCTTGTAATTCTCCGACCGCACTGTAAATTGATGAAACGTTGATGCTTACACTGTGACGATTTTCTCTCTAAGAAAGAAATGGGCACGCCATGTTGACTGTAACTATTGCATCGCACGCGCCCTGTGGATTGTACTCTAGCCGCGTTGTAGGCACTATGGGGCTGGCACAATACAATAGCCGCACGCGATATCATTTCTATGCTTTTTACCAGGGTTTTCACATTTTTTGCATCAGTTTTCTTAGGTTTTCCCTTTTTTTTCTTAGGTTTTCTTTATTTCTTTTTTTGGGGTTCTTAACACATGTCCAATCTTTTTCATACACATTGTATATATTTTGTATGCATCAACAACATTTTCTTATACATGCTTAACATTTTCTAAATACATGATCAAGATTTTTTTTTCAAATATATGTTTGATATCTACATTGTTGCATAATCAGTGTACAATTTTTCATATGCATCTAAAATAATTTTTATATATGCTAACGCGGTGTAAAAAAATTCAAAAATGTTAACCTGGTGTAAAAAAAATTACCATAGTTTTAAAGAGTATTTATAGCATTCAGAAAGAAAGAGTAAAAAAAATGTCACGCGCTTCAAAAGAATGTGTGTAACATTATAAAAAAAATGTTAAATATGTATTTGTTTTCCATGGTAATATGTGTCTTATTCATATAGTAAAGATCAGTACAATCCACATAGGCAGTGACCTGACAAAACTGAAAAAATAGCAGAACGCTAGCCTATGCACAATCAAGGTCTTGCTATAGGAGCGCCGGCCAAAAAAATGTATAAATGAACATTAAAAAGGGGGACTAACTAGGAAGTTTGGCCGGCCCAATACTGACGACTGGGAGGACGCTCCTACAGCCAAGAAAGAAAATTACAACCACGACACCTTCAAGCTCAACTCCAATGTGCGTCATTTCCCTGCAGCGTTTATATCTCGAATTAAGCGAGACGAAAGGTAAGTCTCGCGTTGAGCCACTCCAATGTGCGTCACTTCCACTTAGCGTTTACATCTTGCATTAAGCAAGACGAGAGGGAAGTCTCATGTTGAGTGACTCCAATGTGCGTTACTTCCCAATGGATGGTGCTAGCGAGGGATCGATCCTAGGATCAACTAGTTGCTTCCCAGAGCGGGGAGCCAGTACACTAAACACAAATTGTTGTTCACTGTGTAGAGCGCGTCCTACTAGAAGGAAAATAAGCTGGGTTTTACCCTATTTACTTTTTTCCTGTTTTTACTTTTCTTTCTTTCTTTTTCCTTATTTTTACTCGGTTTTCTCCTGGTTTTTTCTTTTTCCTATTTTTTCTTTGGTTTTCTTATTTCTTCTCCATTTTTTTTGTTTTACTTTGTTTCTTTCATTGTTTTTATCGGTTTTCCTTTTCTTACGCATTTTCCTTTCTTCGGTTTTTTGTTTCTTTCTTGGTTTCCAATGCATTTTTTCGTTTTTTTCATTTTTTATGCATTTGTTTCTTCGGTTTTATTTTCATTTTCATTTTTCTTTGGTTCTTTTGTTTCTTTTTGGTTTTCTTTGTTCTTTTGGTATTTATTCTAAAAAAAATTTATATGTGAACAAAATTTTTCTAATACATGTCTAACATTTTTCCAATGCAAATTTAACATCTTTTAATACATGGTGAACATTTTTTCTATACACATTTTTAGGAAACATAAATACCTGTTCAACATTCTCGTATGCATGATCAACGTTTTTACAAATTCTTGTTCAATATTTTTGAAATACATGATCAACATTTTTCAAACACTTGTCAACATTTTTTTTCAAATACTTGCTGAGCGAGTATTTGAAGGCCCAGCTCGCTCGCCCTTCAGCGAGTCCGAAGCTAGTCACTTCCCTGGAGCGAAGGCAGAGACCGAGCGAGCAAAACTCGCTAATAGGCTGGCCCAAACGTGCTACATCTCACAGCCCGGATAGCTTGGGCCTTGAGGGAGCTTGGGGCCGGCCGGATGATTTACTGGGCCCAGTTGGGAGGGGAGACCAAAGCAGAAAAAATGGTCCATGTCCGGAAATTCCCCGTCCTCACTCACTCACTCGAGCTCCCACCAAGGGAAGGGAAGAAGAGAAGGGGGTCCAGCTCGAGAAAATCTATTCTCCCATGCGTCGTTGGTTCTGCTGGCGATCCGTGCATGCAAGTAGCCTTCCTCGTATACGTGTAGCTGGTATCTACCATTCGCATTAATAGCCTCATATCACCACATCAGTTATCAATCCACTTTATGCCATGCATGCGTCCTTCTTTTTCTTTTTTCCTGTTCACAACAGGCTACTATATGAAAATATGTTCATGATTGATCTTGTTTTAAAGGGCACGTTGTCAAGAATTCAGATATATAAGAAGATTTTAAAATGAGGTATTTATTCAAAAGATTATCAACGAATGAATATCTCACAAGAAAATAAAATGTTGGCTTTTGTATGGATAATTGATTACGCACAGGGGATGACTGTTGCATGTATCACTATTCCACCATTAATGCTCTAGGACAATTATTAGGTGTATCTCACAGAGTATACGTGGTATTGTACAGAGGACCATGCACGGGAGGAAAATCCAGTATCGGTCCAGCTCGCCACCTTGACCTTCTCCGCCGCCTTCTTTTTTTTAGAGTAACAGGAGGGCAGAAAACACCCCCCCGGCTCCACCATTTTCCATTGAAAAACGTGAAACCAGGTACAACGAAAGACACCCTTCTCCGCCGCCTTCTTCCGCGACGCAGGTGAGCTGCCCGCCGTCTCTCTCTCTCTCTCTTCTCCGGTGCGTCCCCTTCTGCAGCAGTCCTACGCTCAGATCAATCAGAGGCGGCCGAACGCACACTCGCGGTGAGGGTAATCCCGTCCTTCGTGTACTCTATGGTGATGGCCGCTGAGGGTAAACCAACCCGTCCTCGTCTCACTTTTCGCCGCGAGGTGGTTCAGTTGTGGCGCACGCGCACACACACACACAAACAGAGCAACTGAGGAATACTACAATACAGGGCAACTCGGCAGCAGAAAGGCACCCAATGCACTCTCCATTTCTTCTTTCCAACTGCAGCTGAGAAGCTTCTCAGCACTTTTTACCGCAACACAATGCAGAATCAATTGCATTCACAATCAAACAAGTGCATTCACGTTGCACTGTCAAATGTGTGACTACAATCAGTTGCGAGCTAGTAACAATTTGTGCTTGCTTGTCTTCTTGATTTCAGCTGCTCGACGGAGCACTGCGATGCCGGGCACGAGAGGCGCGACCCTGCTCGAGTATCTGCCGGAGGAGATCATTGACAAGATACTCATCAGGCTGCCGTCCAAGGACGTCGGCACGTCGTGGCGCAGCGCGACGTCCACGCCTGCATTCGTGCTCGAGCACCGCCGCCGCCAGCCGTCGCTCCCCATCGTCGACGGGCACGGGCGGCCCGCCAGCCTCGTCGTTGTTTCTCTAGAAGCCGGTGCCGGAGCCTCCCATCAACAACTCTGGCCCTTCCTCCCAGGCTCCGAGCACCGTTCCCAGAATTGCCTCAGAGGCACGTGTGATAGCTTCCTCATCGTCTCTCGGGGATGCCAGTTCTACATCTGCAACCCAGTCATCCGCAAGCGTGCTCTCCTGCCGCAGCCTCAGAGGCAAGACAACACCATAGCCGGTTTCTACTGCCACCATTCAACCGGAGAATATAGGGTGCTCTGGGTCTCACAGTCACTTGACTTGTCTAAATCCAGCTTATACATTGTCACAGTGGGATCCTCCGACAAGCCGAGGCATGTCAGAGTCAGCATGCCGACGGTCTCATCGCCTTCTACGGCACAGAAGCTACTGAACAAGCTACGCTTTTCATCCGACTGTTCACCACCGGTCCACCACCGCGGCAGCCTCCACTGGCGTCCTTATAGCGCCAGTGATGTTATGGTAGGCGGCGGAGAGATTATTGTGTTCGACACGGAATCAGAGTCATTCCGATGGATGCGCGGTCCCACTCAGCCGTACCATTGTAGGAAGTTGTTCGACATGGAGGGGACACTTGCTTTCTGGGGCGGCTCGACCCCCCAAGTCCACTTCTATGGATGTCTGGGTGATGCAGGATTATGAGGCTGGAACATGGGCTTTTGAGTACCGGATTGACATGTCAAGAAAATTTTGTTCGGCTTCTTCCAAAAAGAAACCGAGAATATCATCTGATTCCACGGTGCGGTTGTTGAACGATATGGCTGTGCTTAACAAGCGAGAGTTGTTGATCATGTTTAACAGAAAACATGTGTTGCGCTGCGATGTTGATGGCAAGTTCTTAGGCATTGTGCACATTGGAAAGAGCCACTACTGCATGTTGCTTACTCACCACCGCCTCCAGGAGAGCATTGTTCCGATTCCAGGCCATGATGCGATGCAAGAAAAAGATGAGGATTGAGGAGCCTCCATTCTCCTGAATGACCATGGCTCCTGGTCTGCTTTTCCCTTGGATTGAGAGCATGCCGTTTGTTCCTGGCTCTTCTTACTTGTACTGCCAGTCAAACATTCGGTGCTTGCTATGATGTCTTGATCATCTTGTTAAGCTTCCGAATTATGGAGTATCGACCTATGGTATTACCTAGAACTGCCTATTTATAATTGTTCCTCCCTGCCTCCCCAATTTACTTTAGTTTTGGCATGGTTAAGATGCACAGATGACATCGTTCGGATGGGCGATTCGCTCTTGGTCGTGCCCTTTGAGCGAAAGCATTTTCTTGCTGCTGGAATGTTATTAGGTATCTCTTCCATAGGCTGTTTGTTTTCTACTATCCAGTGTGCAATTTGGTTGTAACTCGCAAGTTTCACCAGCTTGTTATTTGGTTGTACCTTGCAAGAGCCTTTTGTTTCCTGCTTCTTTTTTGCCTTTTTGGTGTGGACAGAAACTTGTTGAAGAGGTCATCTTTCTCTGGATGGAAGGTTTGTAACTTGATTACATGGCGTGTCAGTGGGCCACATTTCTCTTCATTTTGGGAAATCCAGCGAGTTTCGATGGTGATACGATTGTGCCGTCTTGATTGTTGTATCTATGCACTCAAACTGGAGCTCCGCGATTTTCGTCTTGATTGTTGTATCTATGCACTCAAACTGGAGCTCCGCGATTTTCGGCACGACCAGGCAGATCTGAAAATGATCGGTGGACAGCAAAGCCTTTCAGGTTTTCATCCATGGAACTGATCATGGTCTTGTCATACGCGCAAGTGCAGTCAACTTGAACAAATTAGTAAACGGTTTACGAAAATCCGATGTGCCAGGATCATATCATAGAACCATATCATTGTCGTAAGAAGATATACGAGGATACAACAACCATAGCCACAGAAAAAAGTGGCGGTAAACCATCAGCTGATTCTGATAACCGAGGACTCACCCAAGGAGGGAGCAAGCAAAACATGACCCCAGATTCCAAAACAATCGTTGCAAAAAGAATCCAAAAACATCGTAAAAAGTGATCTCATAAATTTCTATATTGACAGATTACATGATCACTAGTCACTAGCCAAATACTTCAGCTCACAGCAAGCAAAGTTCTGAGTGAAGAGCAGACGTACACAAGGAAGAAAGAATGAAAGGAAACAAAAGCAATGCTACAAAAACATGGGACAGAAAAAGCTCGGAAATTTTCCAATATCCACTGAAAGTGACCGACTGACGATAACTTGTACAATACAAGGTATAAAGAATGTTTATAAGCACGATTCATCCCAGCCAAACATGTGCAATTGAACCAACATCCGATCCGACCCGACCCTAGGTATAAACAGCAACAAACGCAAAGCAAACACACAAGCAAGCTCCCTCTCCTCCCAAGCAAAAATGTCTTGCCCTTCCTTGTACGTGTATATATATATGCAGTAAGGTGCACAAACACACACATCATGACCTCTATATAATACAGGTGCCTGTCAAAACGCGCTCCACTTGTCGGTCCCATGTCTCGTCGGGCTGGAGGTCTCCGTCGACGGCTTGGACGGCTTGAAGGGCCCGGTGCCGAAAGGGTCGTCATCGTCGAAGGAGTAGCCCTGGTCATGGGAGTCAGTGCTCTTCATCGAGTCAAACCTCGCAAACACGTTGCTTCTGTCATGGTCGGCGTTGCTGCTCATGGAGTCGTACCTCATAAAGCTGCTACTGTTGTTGCCACCGCTGCCCTGCTCAGCATTGCTGCTCATGGAGTCGTACCTCATGAAGCTGTTGTTACCACCGCCTTGGTCGGCATTGCTGCTCATGGAATCATACCTCATGAAGCTGCTGCCACCGCCTTGATCAGCATTGCTGCTGAAAGAGTCAAACCTCCCGAATGTGTCGTTGCCGCTGCCAAGCTCGGCGCTGCTCCCGAAGGAATCAAACCGTGAGAAGCTGTCACGCGGCTGCCCGAACGAACTGCTATCTTTCGCGCCAAAGGAGTCCATCTGGGAGAAGGTGTCGAACGAGCTATCGTCCCCTGCTTCGCTGTACCTTGGCGAGAAGCTGGAGTTGTACATCGGCGTGCTGGGAACGGAAGAGTCAAAGAATCCCTTCTGCTGCCCGCCGCCATAGGTGCTCCCGGCTGTAGGAGATTCCACTCTGCCTGGACCAGAATCAAAGAGTGAACCCTGCATTGGGGTGCTCGGGAAAGAGTCGTAGAATGAATTCCCCATTGGTGTGCTTGGAACAGAAGAATCAAACAGTGATTTCTGCATCGGCGTGCTGGGCACAGAAGAATCAAAGAGTGATCTTTGCATCGGTGTACTTGGAACAGAAGAGTCGAAGAGCGACTTCTGCATCGGTGTACTTGGAACAGAGTAGTCGAAGGATGAATTCTGCATCGGTGTGCTAGGGACGGAATAATCAAAGACGGATTTCTGCAGCGGCGTGCCTGGGACAGAATCAAAGAACGGCTTCTCCATTGGAGTGCCTGGGACAGAATCAAACATCGGTTTCTGCTCCTTGACAAAAGCACTAGCAGATGTAGAACCCCCTGTCCTTATGGGGGGAAGACCTCCTGGCCCAAAGAATAGATCTGAATCACCATTCTCACCATCCTGCAAAACAGATTGCAGAGTTCAGTGCTACATAGAAAATATTTATACAACATGACACGATGCCACGGAAAGCATGAAGAGAGCTTGACCTTATCTCCGAAGTTCCATAGGGAGTCATTATCATCACCATGATCAAAAGATGGGCCCCAAGAATGTCTGTTATTGGCTTTATCTCCACGAACAGGGGAATCAGATGCTCCATCGTTGCTGTCAAATTTACCATGCAATAAGAAGTATTTTTTTGTAAAAATAAACAACAAAGGTGTTTATCAAAGTATTACTCCCTCCGTTTCTAAATATAAGGCCTTTTTGAGATTTCAATACAAACTACATACGGATGTATATAGACATATTTTAGAGTGTAGATTCACTCATTTTGCTCTTATATTTAGGAACGGAGGGAGTATTTCATTGAGAGGATGCATGTCTGAGCACAAAGGAGTCTCGTGCATGTTGTTAATGTTTTGTATATTACATCAAGCAGCACATGTTTTCAAGGTTTGAATTGGCTTATTTCAGTTCCATTAACAATATTAGGTAAAGGGGAGCACATGCAAGGTTAAATTTATAGCAGATGCAACTGGTCTTCATAACATAACTTCAGCCTCAAACTTGTGACCTTTAGGCACCAACAAAATTGACATGAGAGCTTACGCTTGTTTTGATCAAATAAATGATTTGCAGAAACAAATGGCTGTGCTTGTTTTTAGCAAGAGCCAGGTGTATATTTCATGTAAAATGGAAATAGAGATGGAATTTATACCTGATACTATCAGCAGCACGTGGTGAGTCAGCATTTGTTCCCGATGGTTCATTAGTATGCCCATCCTTTGCCTTCTTTGCAGGACTAACTGGAGGATTTTTGGCTAATTCTGCTTTGCCGTTGGAACCAGTTGCTTCAGGTTCTACAGTCTGCTCAGCAGCAGCAGTTTTATCAGTCTTGCTGTCTTCTTTCTCTGTTGATGTAGCTGTCGATACCCCATTGCTAGAAACTTTGCCATCTTCAACAGTAGGATGACTTTCTTTTACAGCAGGAGGCTCCACTTCTACCGTGAGTTCCTTGATTATAGAGAACCCTGGAGAAAAATAAGCAGAATATGATGATTCAAATCTACAAATGCTCTAAAGTAACACATCAAATAAAGGAAATGATAATATAATCAAGCTAGCATACCATCTTCTGCAAATCTATCCCATTCTTCATCCCAAACAGCAGCTGTCTCTTGTATTCCAGGTTGCCAACCTAAAAATGAGATGGGAAAGTAAATCATTCATTATTCTGTAAGGCAACCAAGCAACACAAATAGTACAATGCCCGTTGAAAATGAAGAGCAAGTCAAGTTAGCAGCAAAACTGGTTTGTGATGAATGTCACATTCTATCTGATGCAATAGACAAACTAGAAGCATTAAAGATTGCTTTCGTTAACAGAGATATTATGATACTGGGCAGTGGGCAGAATGAACTAGCATTCATTCTAGCTCAATTCATACCAGACAAACTGAAAATCAAGGTACAAGATTAATTTAAACAAGATAACAAAACCAGTAAGAGAAAAAACACTTACTAACATGGAAACTTATGTTAAAATATAATTTAAACACGATAATAGCACATACCAAAAGGAAGCTCCACTAAAGTAGTTGGCTTAGCTCTCAGTCCATATCTCTTGCACTGTTCATTTAAAGATTTCACTAGCTCCTCAAGTTCAGATTGTATCTGATTAGCCCGCTCCTGTAAGCAAGGTAAAAAGATCGTCAGACAATAGTTTCATAACATTACGATGTCACATTCATGAAAGATACTGGATAACAGAAGGCCAACCTGAAGCTTCTCATCATCTCCATCCCCTTTCTGCAGCTTAACTATAGAATTATAAATTTCCAATTTCTTCGCCTGTGAGCAAAAGGAGAAATAATGAGGTCTGTCCAGATATCAAGACTATTTTTTATCATTAACTGGGATAAAATCACAAGTATACCTGGATCTCACGGAAAGTAGCCTCATCCATTGATAGCTTTGATGCCACATCTCCAACCTTCTTGCATCTCTCATCATATTTGGCCGAAAGGGATTGAACCTGGATATAGTAATGATCAAATGTGAGATTTATGCAAATCGTTATAAGAACTACAAAGTTTTGCCATTATTTAATTAAATGCCATAAGCCCATAATACAACAAGAGACATTACATGACAGATAAAACAAAGTTCACGATACATTAATGCATCAAACTATCTTTCTGGCTTTTACTATACACTTATAATTCCCCCAAAACAAGAAGCTGGATACTGTGAGTTGTTCCAAGAGCATGCAATAACTGGAGGCTTGCACATGTACTACGTTATGTATCACAATATACAACAGTACAAAAGTACAGTACAACATTGTAGTTATCTTTTGCTTCAGTACACACTTCAGAAATTACACCAGAAAGGCAGAACAATGAATTGCATAGCTCATTTTCTTAATCAAGATTACAGAAAACATTACCTCACGCTTATCAGCAGACATACTTTCTGAGACTTCATTAAACCTGTTATCACACCTACTCTTGTAGAGAATCTAGGGAAAAATAAAGAAATCAAGTCAGACATGATCACATAAACACATACAACTTGCAAATATGAATAGCTGATATTAGGTGTCAAGTATTATAGCTAAATGATAGAGATGAATATGTCCACCTGGTATAGGACAGTATGCTGCAGCTTATAGTTGTAAAACATCACATCATTTAATGGAAATGTTATACCAACAGCTAAACGAGTAGAATGGGAAATGCAAGTAGAATTGAATCAACAAAGACCTCGCTAAACATACAAACAGTTATGCTTCTCAATATAGATGGACCTAATTCTTGCACTCAGAATATATGTTTGCATTTACATAGTAAGGCATATTGGCATATTGCTATAGAGTACTTACCAGCTCCTGCATCTTGGTGCGATAGTAATCAGTCTTCTCCCTGGAATCCAGTATTTCCTTTTCCAACTCTTGAACCTTCATAAAGATTTAAAACATGATCATGTTACACATCAGGACAGCCTAATTGCGTGTATGATGTTGCAAATCCACATTGCATTTTTGCCCCAAGATAATTTAGCTAGAAGTCTAATGGCATCACCATTTCGATGATTCTATGAGAATATGAATTCAAACCTGTGAAACACTTACCCGAACATGACTTAATTACTATAGTGTTAATGTATATATATTCTGGTTTAAACATCTTAGTTATGACCTGCACTACCATGATAAGATTCAAAAAGTATGTGATGTCTGAGCTGTTCGAGAAAAAAGATGCTCCATATGCTACAGAAATTTAATTTTTCAAGTTTAATTTCTCATGAACTATGGAATGGAAAATATTGAACAATAACCCAACTGAGGAGAGCCAAATCAAAATAAATTTGGATTTACTTTTGTTTTTCTAGTATTTTAAATGTGAAAACTCCAAAAAAAAACATTAATTAAGCGTAATGAGTAAATACCTTTTTATCGGCATCTGAAGCTTCCTTGAACTTCGCTTCGAGTGCATTTTGTTCCTCTTTGCTAAGCTGGCCAACCAAATGTTTCTCCAATGCTGGGACCTTAGGTTTTTGTGGTTCAGTTGGCGTAGTATCGTCATCAAAATGAAGAGGCCTTCTATGTTGTTGCTTCACAGATGAAGGAGGCATTCCAGGATGTGGTCCTTGCATTGCTCTACTTGCAAACCCTACAACAATTATTCAACAAAAACCAGATCAGTGACAGGGGGTTTTCTCATTAGTTAGTGCTCAAAAGAATGAACAGAACAGTTTCTTTAGATAAATACCAGCACTTTGATGGGGAGCCGGGCCACTAGGGTTTTCTGCAAACTGGCCAGTAGAGGGTAGTGAAATTCCCTCCGCCCAAATACCATCTGGTAATACATCAGGAAGTGGTCGCTGCTCTCGGAACCTCTCCATTAAGTACACAGCAAAACAAAATTCCTTGAAAGACAGCATCCCATCCTTATCCTGGTCGGACAAATCCCACACCTTCCTTAAGATCTCTATAAGTGGAGAGGGGCAGAAATTTTAGAAACTTATTGGCAGGAAATAAAAAAGAACCAATGTCCAGAGAGAATTTGAGCATCAGAGGTAATTTTCAGTGGGAAAACAAGCTAACAAACACAGACAGTACTAAACTCCAATAATACAATGTCACGCAAATACAAAAACACATCTTTCACTATCAAGAAATAGTAGGATATGGATGCTAGGATAATACATGATCAAATATGTCAATTCAAATTGCATGTAGCAAAAGAAAATATCTGAGTAGGTTAATAAAATAAATACATATTTATAGGTATAAGTACATGCAAAAGATGTCTAACGACAGCAAGCAGTAGCATGGCACCAACAGCCAATGTATCTGGAATGCAAAAAAAAAGTGTAAAAAAATAATTAGTTGCCTGAAAGGCAATTTTCATGGCGAAAAAAAAGTCAAGGAATGACTGCAAAAGCAGGATGCCTTTTTCGAACTAGAATTTGCACTTACATAAACAGATCGATGTTTTTGCACGCTGCACTATGCATATAATCATCACCTAGTTATTTGCTTAGATGGAATGTACCAAGTTCACAGGCACACAAAAAGAGAACGCAGTCCATCATTCACAGTATCAGGAGGGAAATATGGTAAATATACATGGAAGAAACACTACCTCTTGGCAACCTCCAACTTAAAAACAGATTCCTTGCCTCTTCACCAGTGATCTTCCCATCTCGATCTCTGTCTACCTTAATAAATACAATCATATATTTCCTGACATCTGCTTGAGTGATCTTGGGCCATGGGGCCTGAAACTGTTTTTGATTTGTAGGCATTTGTCCACCAGGGATGTTAGCACTCAGTGGTCCTGGAGTGCTCGGTATGCTATTAAACTGGTTTTGCTTAGGAGCTGGCTGGTTTGGTGGCACCTGACCAATATGAGAAGGCAACGATGATATACCCTGCACAGGACCAGGCGGCATTGGCTTAGGGGGGTGATGAGGTCCAGCAGCTGGGCCAAGGGCTGTAGAACCGGGCAAGCCATTTGAAACATGGGGGAAAGATGAATTTTGCGTTGGTTGTGGAGTTGCAGAGAAAGGATCAACCCCAAAACTTGAGTTGGACGGCGATCCATTTCCTAAGGGAACCAATGCCTTGGAGTCATTAACAGCTGGTTGTGAAGACAGAATGTTTAGATCTGTTGGGTTTGGCTTTACAGATGTCGTAATAGCCGGTGTCTGGGCTGCAGGAGTTGAACTCTGTGTTGGTATTCCCACGGTGCCAAGGTTCACCTGTGGAGAAGCACCTCTAACTGGAGCTTGCGAAGTACCTCCCAATGGACTTGCACTTTTCTTGCCACTGAACCAATCGGTGGATAGATTTGCCGTCGTTGAACCAGTCTGATTTAGCCCACTTAGACCACCTCCTACAGGTGGCCTCGGCGCAATTCCCTGAGCAGGGGGGATGTTTGCATTTGGAGGTTGTGGCGGTCTAACAGGATGACCTGGTTGGGGTACTTGTGGGGTGTTTGCACGAGGTTGTGGCGGCCTAACAGGATGACCCTGTTGGGGTACTTGTGGGGAGTTTGCACTTGGAGGTTGTGGCGGCCTAACAAGATTACCCGGTTGGGGTACTTGTGGATTCAATGATGATCCAGGACCAGGAGGGCCCTGTGATCCATTTACAACTGGAGTCTGTTGACGAGGACCTAATGCCTGAGTCGGCTGCGGGGGGCTAGTGACACTATTTGGCTGAGGAGCTGCGGTTGGGATATTTATACGGGGAGCAGGAATTTTTGCAGCAGCGGGACCGAATAATGCTGACTTAACAATGTCCGGTGTCAACTGTCGGCCACTCTGTGCAACTGTCACTAGTTTAAGCGAGTTGAAAAAATCTTCACGCCCAAGAAACCCAGTCCGATTTTTATCAGCATATGTCCAGATCTGCGCCAGAAAAAGAAGCAAATGGCAATTAGTACCAGTAGGCAAAAGGCCAAGTATGCACAATGAGACAGTGACAAGCATCTCTGGAGGTACAAGGTAAGTAGCTTTAGCATCATTTCACATATCATCTGTTCCAACTGAATTCATCACTTTAGGTAAGTCTATTCACCCAATATTGAGATGTAAGTTGTGCAAGTACAGTATTTGAAATGCTAACAAGAAGCATGATCGAGTAGATATACTTTGGGACGTGTGGCTCAACTTTCTAATAATCAAAACATACTGTTTCCTGCCATAGGTAGTTGTGACTAAGTTCTAAAAGCTGCTACTCATTGCACAACTGAAATCATTGACCCACGTCCATTTCTTTCAGCTAGCACTTGAGCACCAGATATTGACCAAATCACAGCTCAAGCTTCTCCAAGGAAATGCGGGAAGTACAAAGATAACTAAGCTGAGCACTGTGCTAAATCTCGGTTAGGATCACAGAAGCATAGCGCCCGAACGAGTTCGTAGCTCAAAATCTAAATACCAAACCCCAGTTGCTCCCAATTCCTAAGCCGTGTAAAACCAGTGTGCTTCTAGTTAGCTAGCTGCTCCCCTCCCAAAGTCGGTAGCCAGCAAGCTGTAGAGCAAGCAAATCACACAGCCAGATCAAAGCACGAGCCTAGCAAGCCCCGCCATCCAAATCTCGGCGCCGACAGCCCAATGGGAGCTGCAAACTGCGGCGGATTCGACTCAGAGCCCCCAAGCCGAAGAGTTGGCAATTCGAGCCGGGGGGCGGTCCGAGGGGCCGAGATCGCCGGCAACCGAGACGAGCAGCGTGGAATTGGGGAAACGCAGAGGTGGTTGTGTGAGGTGAGATCTGGGGGTACCTGAGCTAGGACGGGCTGCGGGAGGCCGGAGCCCTTGAAGAAGGCGACGGCCTCCTGGCCGCTGATCCGGCCGTCGCGGTCCAGATCCGCCGCGCGGAAGTAGGCGTCGAAGGCCGCCTCCATCGCGCGCGCCCCGCCCCGGCGGAGGAGGAGGCGCGGGAGACGCGCCGGGCCCGGCGGGCGGTGGGTCGCCGGCGGCGGCGGCGGCGAGATCGGGGGGGCGGCGGTGCGCCCCGGGTGCTGTGTGTGTGGAGGGCGGTGTGGTGACGGGGAATGTCAGATGCGCGACAGAGCGAGAGAGAGAAAGATTATCAGTTGGGAGGGGGGTTGGTGGGGCTCCGTTGGATTTCGCTGGAGTTTGAGGGGCCTTTCTCCAAAATTAACTGTGCTTCTCAAAATTTAACCCTTGTTCGATCATAATTTAATCCTATCTAGTTAAGGTTTAATTATCTAGGATTGTAAAAAAAATATGGAGTGGTGATTCTGGGAGAAGCTGGGGAAGGGGGCGATTCTACCAGCTGGAGACGCCCAAATATGGAGTGGTGACACAGCCAACCACACCAAAAGATGAAGCTGGTAGAATCGCCCAAAAGAACTGGCCCTTAACCCTTGTTGGTCATATAATTTGGTAAAATTTAAATGATTTGCCCGGCTCGTCGTTGGTGCGATGCGGCGATGACCGTCAGATGCCGGACACGGATCTTGACAGGGACAGCATGGCAAACACACGGCTTAATTGTTTGCCCCCTTGAATTCAAGCGTGAACACTTTCGCTTTTTTACCCTGGTTAACTCGCTTATGTCATCATCTATTCATTTATCCCCCAAATTAAGTTGCAAGGCGGCGACTAAACCACACCGCTCTCCATTTCGCGCGCATGAGCTCCGATTCCACGTCTCTTCCACGAGCTCAAGATCTGGTCCGTACCCTGCCACTCCTCACTGGTGCCCGGCACGATGTGGCGACCTCTCCATCCTTTGGTGTGGTTGGCTCTGTCGCAGGGCTGCCTCCTCCCCACAGATGCACATCTTCCTAGTGTGGCGTCCATAAGGCTCTGACTGTTGAGATTCGTACGTGCGTCAGCGCTATCTACATCATCGTCGTAGTTGCTCCTCGTCATCCATGCCAGCGAGGTACGAGTCGTCTTCCATTTGCCCCTTTTGCTCGAAGAGAGTGAGAGAAAGAGAGAGTGAGAGGCCAATGTCGCTGTGATGCGCATATATGTGCCTGCGTTGCAACGAGGAGGTGCAAGCCGCCATTTTAGTTGTGTTTCTAGCATGGTTGCGGGAATTCCGGTGTTCTGAACCCGTGATTCCCCTTCATTTAGTTGTCTTAAAGCAAGGGTTGTGGTGTTTTTTAACCTTCAATTTGAGTGGTTTCAATGGGGTATTGGGACTATGTATGTGGGTTTAGTATAAATGGCAGAATTGGCTTTTTTATAACATGGCAAGAAATATGTATTCTCCTGGCAACTTTTTATCATGCAAGTAGACTTTCAAGCGGCAAGATTTTAAATAGACATGTCATTTTTAACATAGGCAAGAAGGGGTTGATGAGCGGTTTTTTTGTGCTGGGATGGGGTAGAAGATGGGGAAGAAAGATGGCATGGCCTCTTGCTAGATGGGAAGAGGTCGACGAGCCTTATGACCTGTGTGTCGGACTCGTTGATGACGGTAGTTGTGGTAGCAATATATGCGAACACATCCTCGCATGACTGTTAGGTTCGGGTGTCACCTCATATGTTCTCCCTTGTCAAATTTCATGCTATTTTCAAGATGCTTGTACATGGTTACTTTCTGTTTTAACATTCATTTTACTTATACTTTCCATTATTTACAAAACATTTTTTAAAGTTGCCATGTTTTCATTATTTCCTTGGAATTTAAAATAAAAGTTTACAGTTGCCATGATTTTAGAGAATATATCCTTTTACAGAAAGCATGTTTTATGCAAACAAGATTCCTAAATTTGTCATGTGGTCTGTTTTCAAAAATTGCCATATTTTCATAACACAAATCCTGAAATTTTGTCATGTGCCAATTTAGAAATTCCCCCAAAAAATTGGCATTATTTTGGAGAACATAAATCCTAATTTTTGCCAGGTAACAAGTATATGTTGGGGAACACAGTATTTCAAAAAAATTCCTACGAACACGCAAGATCTATCCAGGAGATGCATAGCAACGAGAGGGGAGAGTGTGTCTATGTACCCTCGTAGACCGAAAGCGGAAGCGCTTAGTAACGTGGTTGATGTAGTCGAACGTCTTCGCGATCCAACCGATCAAGTACCGAACGCACGGCACCTCCGTGATTTGCACACGTTCAGCTCGGTGACGTCCCTCGTGCTCTTGATCCAGCTGAGGCCGAGGGTGAGTTCCGTCAGCACGACGGTGTGTTGACGGTGATGATGAGGTTACCGACGCAGGGTTTCACCTAAGCACTACGACAATATGATCGAGGTGTAAAACTGTGGAGGGGGGCACCGCACACGGCTAAGATATTGTCTGTTGTGCCTTTGGATGCCCCCCTCCCCACGTATATAAAGGAGGGAGGGAGGAGGAGACCGTCCAGGAGGAGGCGTGCCCAAGGGGGGATCCTACTCCAAGTAGGATTCGCCCCCCTCACTTTCCTACTTCCACAAGGAGAAGGGGGGAAGGAGAGGGAGAAGAGAAGGAAAGGGGGGGCCCGGCCCTAGCCCTAGTCCAATTCGGTTTGGGCTAGGGGGGCGCGCGCCACACCTTGGCATGCCTCCTTTATTCCACCATTAGGCCCATGAGGCCCAATATCTTCCGCGGGGGGGGGGGGGGGTCCGGTAACCCCTAGTACTCCGAAACTTATCTGAAACGACCCGAATCATTCCGGTGTCCGAATGTAGCTTTCCAATATATGAATCTTTATGTCTCGACCATTTCGAGACTCCTCGTCATGTCCGTGATTTCATCCGGGACTCCGAACAACCTTAGGTACATCAAATCACATAAACTCATAATACGAATCATCATCGAATGTTAAGCGTGCGGACCCTACGGGTTCGAGAACTATGTAGACATGACTGAGACACATCTCCGGTCAATAACCAATAGCGGAACCTGGATGCTCATATTGGCTCCTACATATTCTACGAAGATCTTTATCGGTCAAACCACATAACAACATATGTTGTTCCCTTTATCATCGGTTGTTACTTGCCCGAGATTCGATCGTCGGTATCATCGTACCTAGTTCAATCTCGTCACCGGCAAGTCTCTTTACTCGTTCCGTAATGCATCATCTCGCAACTAACTCATTAGTATCATTGCTTGCAAGGCTTATAGTGATGTGCATTACCGAGAGGGCCCAGAGATACCTCTCCGACAATCGGAGTGACAAATCCTAATCTCGATATATGCCAACTCAACAAACACCATCGGAGACACCTGTTGAGCATCTTTATAATCACCCAGTTACATTGTGACGTTTGATAGCACACTAAGTGTTCCTCCGGTATTCGGGAGTTGCATAATCTCATAGTCATAGGAACATGTATAAGTCATGAAGAAAGCAATAGCAATAAACTAAACAATCATAGTGTTAAGCTAACTGATGGGTCTAGTCCATCACATCATTCTCTAATGATGTGATCCCGTTCATCAAATGACAACACATGTCCATGGCTAGGAAACTTAACCATCTTTGATTAACGAGCTAGTCAAGTAGAGGCATACTAGGAACACTTTGTTTGTCTATGTATTCACACATGTACTAAGTTTCTGGTTAATACAATTCTAGCATGAATAATAAACATTTATCATGATATAAGGAAATATAAATAACAACTTTATTATTGCCTCTAGGGCATATTTCCTTCAGTATAATCTTTTTTTTTCTAAATTTGCCATGATCTAGATAACTGTTGGAAATATGCCCTAGAGGCAATAATAAATTGATTATTATTATATTTCCTTGTTCATGATAATCGTTTATTATCCATGCTAGAATTGTATTGATAGGAAACTCAGATACATGTGTGGATACATAGACAACACCATGTCCCTAGTAAGCCTCTAGTTGACTAGCTCGTTGATCAATAGATGGTTACGGTTTCCTGACCATGGACATTGGATGTCGTTGATAACGGGATCACATCATTAGGAGAACGATGTGATGGACAAGACCCAATCCTAAGCCTAGCACAAGATCATGTAGTTCGTATGCTAAAGCTTTTCTAATGTCAAGTATCATTTCCTTAGACCATGAGATTGTGCAACTCCCGGATACCATAGGAGTGCTTTGGGTGTGCCAAACGTCACAACGTAACTGGGTGGCTATAAAGGTACACTACGGGTATCTCCGAAAGTGTCTGTTGGGTTGGCACGAATCGAGACTGGGATTTGTCACTCCGTGTAAACGGAGAGGTATCTCTGGGCCCACTCGGTAGGACATCATCATAATGTGCACAATGTGATCAAGGAGTTGATCACGGGATGATGTGTTACGGAACGAGTAAAGAGACTTGCCGGTAACGAGATTGAAAAAGGTATCGGGATACCGACGATCGAATCTCGGGCAAGTATCGTACCGCTAGACAAAGGGAATTGTATACGGGATTGATTAAGTCCTTGACATCGTGGTTCATCCGATGAGATCATCGTGGAACATGTGGGAGCCAACATGGGTATCCAGATCCCGCTGTTGGTTATTGACCGGAAAGTCATCTCGGTCATGTCTGCATGTATCCCGAACCCGTAGGGTGTACACACTTAAGGTTCGGTGACACTAGGGTTATAGAGATATTAGTATGCGGTAACCCGAAAGTTGTTCGGAGTCCCGGATGAGATCCCGGACGTCACGAGGAGTTCCGGAATGGTCCGGAGGTAAAGAATTATATATAGGAAGTGCTATTTCGGTCATCGGGACAAGTTTCGGGGTCACCGGTATTGTACCGGGACCACCGGAAGGGTCCCGGGGGTCCACCGGGTAGGGCCACCTGCCCCGGGGGGCCACATGGGCTGTAGGGGGTGCGCCTTGGCCTATATGGGCCAAGGGCACCAGCCCCAAGAGGCCCATGCGCCAAGAGAAGAGGGAAAGGAAGAGTCCTAAAGGGGGAAGGCACCTCCGAGGTGCCTTGGGGAGGAGGGACTCCTCCCTGGCCGCACCCTTCCTTGGAGGAAGGGCCAAGGCTGCGCCCCCCCCCCCTCTCCCTTGGCCCTATATATAGTGGGGGAAAGGGAGGGCAACATAACCTAAGCCCTGGCGCCTCCCTCTCCCTCCCATGACACATCTCCCTCCTCCCGCAGCGCTTGGCGAAGCCCTGTTGGAATCCCGCTACTTCCACCACCACGCCGTCGTGCTGCTGGATCTCCATCAACCTCTCCTTCCCCCTTGCTGGATCAAGAAGGAGGAGACGCCGCTGCTCCGTACGTGTGTTGAACGCGGAGGTGCCGTCCGTTCGGCGCTAGGATCATCAGTGATTTGGATCACGACGAGTACGATTCCATCAACCCCGTTCTCTTGAACGCTTCCGCGCGCGATCTACAAGGGTATGTAGATCCACTCCTCCCTCATTGCTAGATGACTCCATAGATAGATCTTGGTGACACGTAGGAAAATTTTGAATTTCTGCTATGTTCCCCAACAGTGGCATCATGAGCTAGGTCTATGCGTAGTTACTATGCACGAGTAGAACACAAAGTAGTTGTGGGCGTTGATTTTGTTCAATATGCTTACCGTTACTAGTCCAATCTTGATTCGGCGGCATTGTGGGATGAAGCGGCCCGGACCAACCTTACACGTACGCTTACGTGAGACCGGTTCCACCGACTAACATGCACTAGTTGCATAAGGTGGCTGGCGGGTGTCTGTCCCTCCCACTTTAGTCGGATCGGATTCGATGAAAAGGGTCCTTATGAAGGGTAAATAGCAATTGGCATATCACGTTGTGGTTTTGCGTAGGTAAGAAACGTTCTTGCTAGAAACCCATAGCAGCCACGTAAAACATGCAAACAACAATTAGAGGACGTCTTAACTTGTTTTTGCAGGGTATGCTATGTGATGTGATATGGCCAAAAGGATGTGATGAATGATATATGTGATGTATGAGATTGATCATGTTCTTGTAATAGGAATCACGACTTGCATGTCGATGAGTATGACAACCGGCAGGAGCCATAGGAGTTGTCTTAATTTATTTATGACCTGCGTGTCAACATAAACGTCATGTAATTACTTTACTTTATTGCTAACTGTTAGATGTAGTAGTAGAAGTAATAGTTGATGAGACAACTTCATGAAGAGACGATGATGGAGATCATGGTGTCATGCCGGTTACGATGATGATCATGGAGCCCCGAAGATGGAGATCAAAAGGAGCAATATGATATTGGCCATATCATGTCACTATTTGATTGCATGTGATGTTTATCATGTTTATACATCTTATTTGCTTAGAACGACGGTAGTAAATAAGATGATCTCTCATTAAAATTTCAAGGAAGTGTTCCCCCTAACTGTGCACCGTTGCGACAGTTCGTAGTTTCGAAGCACCACGTGATGATCGGGTGTATAGATTCTTACGTTCGAATACAACGGGTGTTGACGAGCCTAGCATGTACAGACATGGCCTCGGAACACATGCAAACACTTAGGTTGACTTGACGAGCCTAGCATGTACAGACATGGCCTCGGAACACAGAAGACCGAAAGGTCGAGCATGAGTCGTATGGTAGATACGATCAACATGAAGATGTTCACCGATGTTGACTAGTCCGTCTCACGTGATGATCGGACACGGCCTAGTTGACTCGGATCATGTAATCACTTAGACGACTAGAGGGATGTCTATCTGAGTGGGAGTTCATAAGATGAGCTTAATTATCCTGAACATAGTCAAAAGGTCTTCGCAAATTATGTCGTAGCTCGCGCTTCAGTTCTACTGTTTAGTTATGTTCCTAGAGAAAATTTAGTTGAAAGTTGAAAGTAGCAATTATGCGGACTAGGTCCGTAAACTGAGGATTGTCCTCATTGCTTCATAGAAGGCTTATGTCCTTAATGCACCGCTCAGTGTGCTGAACCTCGAACGTTGTCTGTGGATGTTGCGAACATCTGACATACACATTTTGATAACTACGTGATAGTTCAGTTAAACGATTTAGAATTGAGGCACCGAAGACGTTTTTGAAACATCGCAAAACATATGAGATGTTTTGAGGGCTGAAATTGGGATTTCAGGCTCGTGCCCACGTCAAAAGGTATAAGACCTCCGACGATTTTCTTAGCCTGCAAACTAAGGGAGAAAAGCTCAATTGTTGAACTTGTGCTCAGATTGTCTGAGTACAACAATCGCTTGAATCGAGTGGGAGTTGATCTTCCAGATGAAATAGTGATGGTTCTCCGAAGTCATTATCACCAAGCTGCTAGAGCTTCGTGATGAACTATAACATATCAGGGATAGATATGATGATCCTTGAAATACTCGCGATGTTTGACACCGCGAAAGTAGAAATCAAGGAGCATCAATTGTTGATGGTTGGTGAAACCACTAGTTTCAAGAAGGGCAAGGGCAAGAAGGGATACTTCATGAAACGGCAAATCAGCTGCTGCTCTAGTGAAGAAACCCAAAGTTGAACCCAAACCCGAGACTAAGTGCTTCTGTAATAAGGGGAACAACCACTGGAGCAAAATTACCCTAGATACTTGGTAGATGAGAAGGCTGGCAAAGTCGATAGAAGTATATTGGATATACATTGTGTTAATGTGTACTTTACTAGTACTCCTAGTAGCACCAGGGTATTAGATACCTGTTCGGTTGCTAAGTGTTAGTAACTCGAAATAAAAGCTACGGAATAAACGGAGACTAGCTAAAGGTGAGCTGACGATATGTGTTGGAAGTGTTTCCAATGTTGATATGATCAAGCATCGCATGCTCCCTCTACCATCGAGATTGGTGTTTGCGTTGAGCATAGACATGATTGGATTATGTCTATCGCAATACGGTTATTCATTTAAGGAGAATAACGGTTACTCTGTTTATTTGAATAATACCTTCAATGGTCTTGCACCTGAAATGAATGGTTTATTGAATCTCGATCGTAGTGATACACATGTTCATGCCAAAAGATATAAGATAGTAATGATAGTACCACCTACTTGTGGCACTGCCATGTAAGTCATATCGGTATAAAACGCATGAAGAAGCTCCATGTTGATGGATCTTTGGGCTCACTCGTTTTTTGAAAAGTTTGAGACATGCGAACCATGTCTATTGGTGTATATGCATGAAGAAACTCCATGCAAGTGGACCGTTTGGACTCACTTGATTTTGAATCACTTGAGACATGCAAATCATACCACATGGGCAAGATGACTGAAAGCCTCGTTTTTCAGTAAAATGGAACTAGAAAGCAACTTGTTGGAAGTAATACATTTTGATGTGTGCAGTCCAATGAGTGCTGAGGCATGTAGTGGATATCGTTATGTTCTTACTTCACAGATGATTTGAGTAGATGTTGAGTACATTTACTTGATAAATCACGAGTCTGAATTATTGAAAGGTTCAAGTAATTTCAGGGTGAAGTTGAAAGATCGTCGTGACAAGAGGATAAAATGTCTATGATATGATCGTAGAGATGAATATCTGAATTACGAGTTTGGCACAGAATTAAGACATTGTGGAAATTGTTTCACAACTAATACATCCTGGAACACCATAGTGTGATGGTGTGTCCGAACATCATAACTGCACCCTATTGGATATGATGCATACCATGATGTCTCTTATCGAATTACCACGATAGTTTATGGGTTAGGCATTAAAGACAACCACATTCACTTTAAATAGGGCACCAAGTAATTCCGATGAGATGACACCGTATGAACTATGGTTTAGAGAAACCTAAGCTGTCATTTCTTAAAAGTTTGGGGCTGCGACGCTTATGTGAAAAAGTTTTAGGCTGATAAGCTCGAACCCAAAGCGGATAAATGCATCTTCATAGGACACCCAAAACAGTTGGGTATACCTCCTGTCTCAGATCCGAGAGCAATAAGGGATTGTTTCTAGAATCGAGTCCTTTCTCGAGGAAAAGTTTCTCTCGAAAGAATTGAGTGGGAGGATGGTGGAGACTTGATGAGGTTATTGAACCATCACTTCAACTAGTGTGGCAGGGCACAGGGAGTTGTTCCTGTGGCACCTACACCAATTGAAGTGGAAGCTTATGATAGTGATCATGAAACTTCAGATCAAGTCACTAACAAACCTCGTGGGATGACAAGGATGCGTACTACTTCAGAGTGGTACGTAATCCTGTCTTGGAAGTCATGTTGCTAGACAACAATGAACCTACGAGTTATGGAGAAGCGATGGTGGGCCCAGATTCCGATAAATGGCTCGAGGCCATAAAATCCGAGAGGGGATCCATGTATGGAAACAAAGTGTAGACTTTGACAGAACAGCTCGATGGTCGTGAGGCTGTTGAGTACAGATGGATTTTAAAAGGAAGACGGACAATGATGGTAAGTATCACCATTAAGAAAGCTCGACTTGTCGTTAAGATGTTTTCCGACAAGTTCAAGGAGTTGACTACGATGAGACTTTCTCACTCGTAGCGATGCTAAGAGTCTGTTAGAATTATATTAGCGATTACTGCATTATTTATGAAATCTTGCAGATAGGATGTCAAAACATTGTTTCCTCGACGATTTTCTTGAGGAAAGGTTGTATGTGATACAACCGGAAGGTTTTGTCAATCCTGAAAGATGCTAATAAGTATGCAAAGCTCCAGCAATCCTTCTAAGGACTGGAGTAAGCATCTCGGAGTTGGAATGTATGCTTTGATGAGATGATCAAAGATTTTGGGTGTATACAAAGTTTATGAGAAACTTGTATTTCCAAAGAAGTGGGTGGGAGCACTATAGAATTTCTGATGAGTATATGTTGTTGACACATTGTTGATCAGAAATGATGTAGAATTTCTGGAAAGCATATAGGGTTATTTGGAAAGTGTTTTTCAATGGAAAGCCTGGATTAGGCTACTTGAACATTGAGCATCAAGATCTATAAGGATAGATCAAAATTCTTAATGGTACTTTCAAATGAGCACATACCTTGACATGATCTTGAAGGTGTTCAAGATGGATCAGTCAAAGAAGGAGTTCTTGCCTGAGTTGTAAGGTATGAAGTTAATACTTAAAGCTCGACCACGGCAGAGGAAAGAGGAAGGACGAAGGTCGTCCCCTATGCTTTTGTCATAGGCTCTATACGGTATGCCATGCTATGTACCGCACCTGATGTGTGCCTTGCCACATATCTGGCAAGAGGGTACAAAGGTAATCTAGGAGTAGATCACCAGATAGCGGTCTAAATTATCCTTAAAGGAATAAGGATATGTTTCTCGGTTATGGAGGTGATAAAGAGTTCGACGTAAAGAGTTACGTCGATGCAAGCTTAACACCTATCCAGATAGCTCTGAGTAGAGATACCGGATACGTATAATGGAGCAACAATTTAGAATAGCTCCAAGTAGGACAGTTATTTGAAATGGCACCAAATATAGCGTAGTAGCTGCATCTACAAGATGACATAGAGATTTGCGAAGTACATACGGATCTGAAAGATTCAGACCCGTTGACTATAACCTCTCTCACAAGCAACATGATCAAACCCAGAACTCATTGAGTGTTAATCACATAGTGATGTGAACTAGATTATTGACTCTAGTAAACTCTTTGGATGTTGGTTACATGGCGATGTGACCTGTGAGTGTTGATCACATGGCGATGTGAACTAGATTATTGACTCTAGTGCAAGTGGGAGACTGTTGGAAATATGCCCTAGAGGCAATAATAAATTGATTATTATTATATTTCCTTGTTCATGATAATCGTTTATTATCCATGCTAGAATTGTATTGATAGGAAACTTAGATACATGTGTGGATACATAGACAACACCATGTCCCTAGTAAGCCTCTAGTTGACTAGCTCGTTGATCAATAGATGGTTACGGTTTCCTGACCATGGACACTGGATGTCATTGATAACGGGATCACATCATTAGGAGAATGATGTGATGGACAAGACCCAATCCTAAGCCTAGCACAAGATCATGTAGTTCGTATGCTAAAGCTTTTCTAATGTCAAGTATCATTTCCTTAGACCATGAGATTGTGCAACTCCCGGATACCGTAGGAGTGCTTTGGGTGTGCCAAACGTCACAACGTAACTGGGTGGCTATAAAGGTACACTACGGGTATCTCCGAAAGTGTCTGTTGGGTTGGCACGAATCGAGACTGGGATTTGTCACTCCGTGTAAACGGAGAGGTATCTCTGGGCCCACTCGGTAGGACATCATCATAATGTGCACAATGTGATCAAGGAGTTGATCACGGGATGATGTGTTATGGAATGAGTAAAGAGACTTGCCGGTAACGAGATTGAACAAGGTATCAGGATACCGACGATCGAATCTCGGGCAAGTATCGTACCGCTAGACAAAGGGAATTGTATACGGGATTGATTAAGTCCTTGACATCGTGGTTCATCCGATGAGATCATCGTGGAACATGTGGGAGCCAACATGGGTATCCAGATCCAGCTGTTGGTTATTGACCGGAAAGTCATCTCGGTCATGTCTGCATGTCTCCCGAACCCGTAGGGTCTACACACTTAAGGTTCGGTGACGCTAGGGTTATAGAGATATTAGTATGCGGTAACCCGAAAGTTGTTCGGAGTCCCGGATGAGATCCCGGACGTCACGAGGAGTTCCGGAATGGTCCGGAGGTAAAGAATTATATATAGGAAGTGCTATTTCGGTCATCGGGACAAGTTTCGGGGTCACCGGTATTGTACCGGGACCACCGGAAGGGTCCCGGGGGTCCACCGGGTAGGGCCACCTGCCCCGGGGGGCCACATGGGCTGTAGGGGGTGCGCCTTGGCCTATATGGGCCAAGGGCACCAGCCCCAAGAGGCCCATGCGCCAAGAGAAGAGGGAAAGGAAGAGTCCTAAAGGGGGAAGGCACCTCCGAGGTGCCTTGGGGAGGAGGGACTCCTCCCTGGCCGCACCCTTCCTTGGAGGAAGGGCCAAGGCTGCGCCCCCCCTCTCCCTTGGCCCTATATATAGTGGGGGAAAGGGAGGGCAACATAACCTAAGCCCTGGCGCCTCCCTCTCCCTCCCATGACACATCTCCCTCCTCCCGCAGCGCTTGGCGAAGCCCTGTTGGAATCCCGCTACTTCCACCACCACGCCGTCGTGCTGCTAGATCTCCATCAACCTCTCCTTCCCCCTTGCCGGATCAAGAAGGAGGAGACGTCGCTGCTCCGTACGTGTGTTGAACGCGGAGGTGCCGTCCGTTCGACGCTAGGATCATCGGTGATTTGGATCACGACGAGTACGACTCCATCAACCCCGTTCTCTTGAACGCTTCCGCGCGCGATCTACAAGGGTATGTAGATCCACTCCTCCCTCGTTGCTAGATGACTCCATAGATAGATCTTGGTGACACGTAGGAAAATTTTGAATTTCTGCTACGTTCCCCAACAGATAACATATATGGTTGAAATTGCCCTGGACCATGGCAATTTTGGCGCGCTGGTGCTCACGAGGCCCGGTAAGGGGCATCGCGTATGTTCTATGGGCATTTGTTAGTGAATGAAAGTGTTCACTCCTCTCTACCTTGCTGGGAGAACAATTGTACGTGTTGGGGGCCATGAGCGAACATCATCTTTGTTTTGGCGTCCATTTCAAACTGGGGAACAATTCACCCCGGCCGGTCGATCCATCCCTTAATGATGAATAAAAAGAAAAAAGGTGAGCCGAGACCTCTGGCCAACTCCTCCATGCTCCTCTAGTTTGAGAGGATAACCACGAGGCCTTGATGGTGGAGGTCATGTCTATGCCACCAAGCTCCAAAAGACGTGGAGATTGTGAGGAATGGGTCTAGGGTTTCTTGATCAGTCGGATGAAATAGATAGTAAATGGCGATATGAGGTATACTGTGAATATTTGTGATTAGTTTCATGGCCATCTATCATGTAGTACGATGATACATCTTTGTCCCTCACTAGGAGTCTTCCGAGTGAATTTAGAGATGTATGTGTCGCATTTACACACACTATCAACTTATGTATCATTTTGAATTATGTCCAACTAGTTCTACTTAAAGTACATAAATATAGTTGACCGTGTCTAATTGTAGGATGCAACATAGTTCATATGTAATTTACCTTGTAAAACTTATTTTTTTAATGGATATGTTGTTGTAACTTCTTTCCCTAGCTAGTCATGTTTGCTAACTACTTAATGTACATAAATATAGCTTATCGTGTCTAATTGTAGGATGCAACATAGTTAATGTGTAATTTACCTTGTAACAAGTTATTTGTTTAACTGATTTGTTGTTGCAACCTCTTGCCTGAGTTGGTCATTTGCTAAATTCAACTTTTCATGATCCAATCAAAACTCCAATGACATAACATGTGGCCTCAAGATCATATACCGCTATCTCTCCGAACATAGGATCCTCTCAAAGTAGTGCCACAAGCACGATGTTTTATCGTGACTTCACAAATGTTGATGTTCTTGAGGGTCAACTAATGGCTGAAAGAAAGGGTGATGTTGTGCTTCGAGATGAAGTTGAGATCTCGAGGAAGCAGACAATGCAATCAAACGTGGTACTCACCAAACCCATCAAGAGGTGGATGAATTTAAAAAAGAAGCAAGCGAAAACTGACGTGATTGTTAAGTAAGTGCTATGAAAACCCAATGTAATCCCACTTCCTAAATCCTAGATGAAATGGTGATTATGTTGATGATTCCGTCATGAACTCTGGGTCGTGTGTGCATGAGCTTGTGGTAGACCCAAAGGATGTAAAAGAAACTATTCATTTTCAGGATTATGTAATAATCGAACTACATTTTCTGATATAATTTATTCCAATGGATGGGCCTCCTAGAAGCTAACACTGGTATGATATGGGCCACTGATTGGCACGAGCAAAACAAGCCCAATGAGGAGAATGGCCTAGTGGTCCTAATAAAACATCGCCAATAGGTCGAAACAGTATGATCGCCAATGAACTGGAAATAGATATTGGTTCAATGGGCCGAAATATGTCCCGGTCCAATGGGCCAAAAATGATACATGCCTAATGGGGCCAATATTGATATAGGCCTACTGTGCCAAAACTGACACATCCAAAAAATGGGTCAAAACACATATAGGCCTAAATGCCAAAACAAAATGACCGTAGCAGCTTGGACTGGCGCAACTGTGGCACACCGTTGACATGATGATGGGCAACATCCATGGTGTCCATGTCATAGGACATTGCGAGCACGCGCTGGATGACATGATCCTTGCCATTTGTCCTCTAGGAACTCTATGACAACCATCTTGTCTACGACGTCTTGCTCCTTGGTGGCTTACTGATACATCTCAAACATATCGATAATTTTTGCATGGTTCATGCTATATTGCTATCACTTTTAAACAAGTTAGGCATTGTTTTTTATTTGACTGACATACTAATTCAGTGCCTAATGTTAGTTCATGTTTTTTCTTGTGTTTTTCAATTTCAGGAAAATACCCAGATAAACTCTCGAATAAAATTAGAAAAAATAGAAATGAAAATTTCTAGAAAAGAAGGACCACTGGGGACCTTGGGCCCACACTTGGTGGGCCCAGGCTCCCCTTAGGCGCCCAGGGGCTATGAGCCCCCGCTGGCTGGCCTCCGGTGCCCAAGGGTCCAGAAATACCTCCATTTGTTCACCCTAAAAACCACAGATTTTTTGGCCACCACCACATCGTGTTTCTGAGGTGATCTTCGATTTCTCTGTAATCTGGCACTCTGCTGGAGAGAGGAACCTTCATCTTCAACCCCCACATCAACCCTTGCAATAAGAGACTGGTAAATTTGATGGTAGATAGGCTCCTGTGCCAGATACATGAAGTCTCATGTGCTTCTTTGAATGTATTGTTCCTCTCAAGCAACCCCGCAATAAGATACAAGAAGTCTCATGTACCATAACACACCTAATACAATTGTCAATTGTATAATGCACTGGTTTGGCGAAGGGACTGATGAATTTGATGGTAGATAGGTAATATGGAGCCGGCGGACCACATATTCAAAATGGAATAGGAAGAGTAGGGGCAAACGGTAGTGCAGATGGGAGGGATGAGAATGGGCCGGGCTAGGGTTGCCTTGCTGTCGGGCTTAAATAACCAGACTTTGTCCGCCATGAATGCGTCCTCATCTAAACCAGAGGAGCCGTCTATCGGACCACCGAGTGCAATTTTCTATCAAGCGGTGACTGGGTAGGCCGCCTAGACTTTTGGGAGGAGGGGATATGGGGTTCCGCTTGTAGATGCTCTAAGCATTAGTGCCAAAAAACTTGATTTAATTTAAAAAATGAGACCTATGGTCTTTAGTGGCTTATTTTTATCCAAATGATAAGTGGCACACGTGTGGCACGAAGCACACTAGCCCTTTTTTTACAACTAAAGTTTTCATTTGAAAATAGAAAACAACATAAAAAGACTAAAACTTGCCATTCGAAAAGGAAGTTGCCATGCTTGACAACTAAAATTGCCATCCTCGATTGTGTCACTAAACTTGCCATCAAATACTTTCGGAGTTGTCATGTGTTTATGCCACACGTGTACCACTTATGAGGGTTGTATCTTTTTTATAAAAGAAGCACATGAGACATACATGGCCGAGTATAGGTCTGGAATGTTGGTCGGCAAACCTGGCCAAATAGGCCGGTCTTAGTGTGCTGGCCCAATAGCCCGCGTGCTCGACCGGTGATGGGCCTGGCCCGCCTAGGTGAAGGAAATATGCCCTAGAGGCAATAATAAAGTTATTATTTATTTCCTTATATCATGATAAATGTTTATTATTCATGCTAGAATTGTATTAACCGGAAACATAATACGTGTGTGAATACATAAACAAACAGAGTGTCACTAGTATGCCTCTACTTGACTAGCTCGTTAATCGAAGATGGTTATGTTTCCTAACCATGAACAAAAGAGTTGTTATTTGATTAACGGGATCACATCATTAGAAGAATGATGTGATTGACATGACCCATTCCATTAGCTTAGCACCCGATCGTTTAGTATGTTGCTATTGCTTTCTTTATGACTTATACATGTTCCTATGACTATGAGATTATGCAACTCCCGTTTGCCGGAGGAACACTTTGTGTGCTACCAAACGTCACAACGTAACTGGGTGATTATAAAGGAGCTCTACAGGTGTCTCCAAAGGTACATGTTGGGTTGGCGTATTTCGAGATTAGGATTTGTCACTCCGATTGTCGGAGAGGTATCTCTGGGCCCTCTCGGTAATGCACATCACTTAAGCCTTGCAAGCAATGCAACTAATGAGTTAGCTGCGGGATGATGTATTACAGAACGAGTAAAGAGACTTGCCGGTAACGAGATTGAACTAGGTATTGGAATACCGACGATCGAATCTCGGGCAAGTAACATACCGATGACAAAGGGAACAACGTATGTTGTTATGCGGTCTGACCGATAAAGATCTTCGTAGAATATGTAGGAGCCAATATGAGCATCCAGGTTCCGCTATTGGTTATTGACCGGAGACATGTCTTGGTCATGTCTACATTGTTCTCGAACCCGTAGGGTCCACACACTTAAGGTTACGATGATAGTTATATTATGAGTTTATGCATTTTGATGTACCGAAGTTTGTTCGGAGTCCCGGATGTGATCACGGACATGACGAGGAGTCTCGAAATGGTCGAGACATAAAGATTGATATATTGGAAGCCTATGTTTGGATATCGGAAGTGTTCCGGGTGAAATCGGGATTTTTCCGGAGTACCGGGAGGTTACCGGAACCCCCCGGGAGCTATATGGGCCTTAATGGGCCATAGTGGAAGAAGAGGAGAGGTAGCCAGGGCTTGGGCCGCGCGCCCCTCCCCCCTAGTCCGAATAGGACAAGGAGAGAGGGGGCCGGCGCCCTCCTCCTTCTCTCTCTCTCTCTTTTCCACCTCACGAATCCTATTCCAACTAGGATTGGGGGAGAAGTCCTACTCCCGGAGGGAGTAGGACTCCTCCTGGCGCGCCTCTCCTGGCCGGCCGGCCTCCCCCCTTGGTCCTTTATATACGGAGGCAGGGGCACCCCAGAGAGACACAAGTTGATCCACGTGATCATATTCTTAGCCGTGTGCGGTGCCCCCTTCCACTATAGTCCTCGATAATATTGTAGCGGAGTTTAGGCGAAGCCCTGCTGCAGTAGTACATCAAGATCGTCACCACGCCGTCGTGCTGACGGAACTCTTCCCCGACACTTTGCTGGATCGGAGTCCGGGGATCGTCATCGAGCTGAACGTGTGCTAAAACTCGGAGGTGCCGTAGTTTCGGTGCTTGATCGGTCGGGCCATGAAGACATACGACTACATCAACCAAACGCTTCCGTTGTCGATCTACTAGGTATGTAGATCACACTCTCCCCTCTCGTTGCTATGCATCACCATGATCTTGCGTGTGCGTAGGAAAATTTTGAAATTACTACGTTACCCAGCTGTGGTATCAGAGCCTAGGTTTTATATGTTGATGTTATAAGCACGAGTAGAACATAAATGAGTTGTGGGCGATATAAGTCATACTGCTTACCAGCATGTCATACTTTGGTTCGGCGGTATTGTTGGACGAAGCGGCCTGGACCGACATTACGCGTACGCTTACGCGAGACCGGTTCTCCCGACGTGCTTTGCACATAGGTGGCTTGTGGGTGACAGTTTCTCCAACTTTAGTTGAACCGAGTGTGGCTACGTCCGGTCCTTGCGAAGGTTAAAACAGCACCAACTTGACAAACTATCGTTGTGGTTTTTGATGCGTAGGTAAGAACGGTTCTTGCTAAGCCCGTAGCAGCCACGTAAAACTTGCAACAACAAAGTAGAGGACGTCTAACTTGTTTTGCAGGGCATGTTGTGATGTGATATGGTCAAGACGTGATGAGATATAAGTTGTTGTATGAGATGATCATGTTTTGTTGAAGTTATCGGCAACTGGCAAAATCCTTATGGTTGTCTCTCTATTGCATAAGATGCAAGCGCCCAATAACTGCTTTACTTTATCGCTATGCGATAGCAATAGTTGCAAGAGCAATTGTTGGCGAGACGACCACGTGACGACACATTGATATAAATCAAGATGATGGAGATCATGGTGTCATGCCGATGACGATAGAGATCATAACAGTACTTTGGAGATGGAAATCAAAGGCGCAAGATGATGATGGCCATATCATGTCACATATTTTGATTGCATATGATGTTTATCTTTTATACATCTTATTTTGCTTAGTTTGACGGTAGCATTTTAAGATGATCTCTCACTAATTATCAAGAAGTGTTCTCCCTGAGTATGCACCGTTGTGAAAGTTCTTCGTGCTGAGACACCACGTGATGATCGAGTGTGATAGGCTCTACGTTCAAATACAACGGGTGCAAAACAGTTGCACACGCGGAATACTCAGGTTATACTTGACGAGCCAAGCATATACAGATATGGCCTCGGAACACGGAGACCGAAAGGTCGAGCGTGAATCATATGTAGGGTAACGTTGCAGAAAACAAAATTTTCCTACGGTTTCACCAAGATCCATCTAGGAGTTCATCTAGCAATGAGTGATCGGATTGCATCTACATACCTTTGTAGATCACGCGCGGAAGCGTTCAAAGAACGGGGATGAGGAAGGCGTACTCGACGTGATCCAAATCACCGGAGATCCTAGCGCCGAACGGACGGCACCTCCGCGTTCAACACACGTACGGTCAGCGTAACGTCTCCTTCTTCTTGATCTAGCAAGGGGGAAGGAGAGGTTGAGGGAGATGGCTCCAGCAGCAGCACGACGGCGTGGTGTTGATGGAGCTGCAGTACTCCGGCAGGGCTTCGCCAAGCACTATGGAGGAGGAGGAGGTGTTGGAGAGGGAGAGGGAGGCACCAAAGATCAAGGTAAGAAGTCCTCCATCTCCCCACTATATATAGGAGGGCCAAGGGGGGGGGGGGCGCTGGCCCTAGGAGATCTAATCTCCTAGGGTGGTGCGGCCAAGGGGAGGAATCCCTCCTCCCTAGGGTGGTGCACCTAGGAGGTGCCTTCCCCTCCTAGGACTCTTCCTCCTTGAAACCCTAGGCGCATGGGCCTCTTGGGGCTGGTGCCCTTGGCCCATGTAGGCCAAGGCGCACCCCCTACAGCCCATGTGGCCCCCCGGGACAGGTGGCCCCACCCGGTGGACCCCCGGGACCCTTCCGGTGGTCCCGGTACAATACCGATGACCCCGAAACTTGTCCCGATGCCCGAAACAGGACTTCCCATATATAAATCTTTACCTTCGGACCATTCCGGAACTCCTCGTGACGTCCGGGATCTCATCCGGGACTCCGAACAACATTTGGGTTACTGCATATACATATCCCTACAACCCTAGCGTCACCGAACCTTAAGTGTGTAGACCCTACGGGTTCGGGAGACATGTAGACATGACCGAGATCGCTCTCCGGTCAATAACCAACAGCGGGATCTGGATACCCATGTTGGCTCCCACATGCTCCTCGATGATCTCATCGGATGAACCACGATGTCGAGGATTCAAGCAACCCCGTATACAATTCCCTTTGTCAATCGGTATGTTACTTGCCCGAGATCCGATCGTCGGTATCCCAATACCTCGTTCAATCTCGTTACCGGCAAGTCACTTTACTCGTACCGTAATGCATGATCCCGTGACCAGACACTTGGTCACTTTGAGCTCATTATGATGATGCATTACCGAGTGGGCCCAGTGATACCTCTCCGTCCTACGGAGTGACAAATCCCAGTCTTGATCCGTGTCAACCCAACAGACATTTTCGGAGATACCCGTAGTATACCTTTATAGTCACCCAGTTACGTTGTGACGTTTGGTACACCCAAAGCACTCCTACGGTATCCGGGAGTTACACGATCTCATGGTCTAAGGAAAAGATACTTGACATTGGAAAACTCTAGCAAACGAACTATACGATCTTGTGCTATGTTTAGGATTGGGTCTTGTCCATCACATCATTCTCCTAATGATGTGATCTCGTTATCAATGACATCCAATGTCCATAGTCAGGAAACCATGACTATCTGTTGATCAACGAGCTAGTCAACTAGAGGCTTACTAGGGACATGTTGGTGTCTATTATTCACACATGTATTACGATTTCCGGATAACACAATTATAGCATGAATAAAGACAATTATCATGAACAAGGAGATATAATAATAATGCTTTTATTATTGCCTCTAGGGCATATTTCCAACATCATATAGTAGATATGATCAACATAGTGATGTTCACCAATGAAACTGCTCCATCTCACGTGATGATCGGACATGGTTTAGTTGATTTGGATCACGTGATCACTTAGAGGATTAGAGGGATGTCTATCTAAGTGGGAGTTCTTAAGTAATATGATTAATTGAACTTAAATTTATCATGAACTTAGTCCTGGTAGTATTTTGCAAAATTATGTTGTAGATCGATAGCTCGCATTGTTGCTTCCCTGTGTTTATTTTGATATGTTCCTAGAGAAAATTGTGTTGAAAGATGTTAGTAGCAATGATGCAGATTGGATCCGTGATCTGAGGTTTATCCTCATTGCTGCATAGAAGAATTATGTCCTTGATGCACCCCTAGGTGACGGACCTATTGCAGGAGCAGATGCAGACGTTATGAATGTTTGGCTAGCTCAATATGATGACTACTTGATAGTTTAGTGCACCATGCTTAATGGCTTAGAATCGGGACTTCATAGACGTTTTAAACGTCATGGACCATATGAGATGTTCCAGGAGTTGAAGTTAATATTTCAAGCAAATACCCGAGTTGAGAGATATGAAGTCTCCAACAAGTTCTATAGCTAAAAGATGGAGGAGAATCGCTCAACTAGTGAGCATGTGCTCAGATTGTCTGGGTACTACAATCGCTTGAATCAAGTGGGAGTTAATCTTCCAGATAAGATAGTGATTGACAGAATTCTCTAGTCACCATCACCAAGTTAGTAAAACTTTGTGATGAACTATGATATGCAAGGGATAACGGAAATGATTCCCAAGCTCTTCGTGATGCTGAAATCAACGAAGGTAGAAATCAAGAAAAACATCAAGTGTTGATGGTTGACAAGACCACTAGTTTCAAGAAAAGGTCAAAGGGAAGAAGGGGAACTTCAAGAAGAACGGCAAGCAAGTTGCTTCTCAAGTGAAGAAGCCCAAGTCTGATCCTAAGCCTGAGACTAAGTGCTTCTACTGCAAAGGGACTGGTCACTGGAAGTAGAACTACCCCAAGTGATTGGCGGATAAAAAGGATGGCAAAGTGAACATAAGTATATTTGATATACATGTTATTGATGTGTACTTTACTAGTGTTTATAGCAACCCCTCAGTATTTGATACTAGTTCACTTGCTAAGATTAGTAACTCGAAACGGGAGTTGCAGAATAAACAGAGACTAGTTAAGGGTGAAGTAACGATGTGTGTTGGAAGTGGTTCCAAAATTGATATGATCATCATCGCACACTCCCTATACTTTCGGGATTAGTGTTGAACCTAAATAAGTGTTATTTGGTGTTTGCGTTGAGCATGAATATGATTTGATCATGTTTATTGTAATACGGTTATTCATTTAAGTAAGAGAATAAATTGTTGTTCTGTTTACATGAATAAAACCTTATATGGTTACACACCCAATGAAAATAGTTCATTGGATCTCGATCGTAGTGATACACATAAACATAATATTGAAACCAAAAGATGCAAAGTTAATAATGATAGTGCAAACTTATTTGTGGCACTGCCGTTTAGGTCATATTGGTGTAAAGCGCATGAAGAAACTCCATGCTGATGGGCTTTTGGAATCACTTGATTATGAATCAGTTGATGCTTACGAACCATGCCTCATGGGCAAGATGACTAAGACTCCGTTCTTCGGAACAATGGAGCGAGCAACAGATTTGTTGGAAATTATACATACTGATGTATGTGGTCCGATGAATATTGAGGCTCGCGACAGGTATCATTATTTTCTGTTCTTCACAGATAATTTGAGCAGATGTGAGTATATCTACTTGATGAAACATAAGTCTGAAACATTTGAAAAGTTCAAAGAATTTCAGAGTGAAGTGGAAAATCATCGTAACAAGAAAATAAAGTTTCTACGATCTGATCGTGGAGAAGAGTATTTGAATTACGAGTTTGGTCTTCAGTTAAAACAATGTGAAATATTTTCACTACTCACGCCATCTGGAACACCACAGTGTAATGGTGTGTTCGAACGTCGTAATCGTACTTTATTTGATATGGTGCGAGCTATGATGTCTCTTACAGATTTACCGCTATTGTTTTGGGGTTATGCATTAGAGACAGCTACATTCACGTTAAATAGGGCACCATCTGAATCCGTTTGAGATAACACCGTATGAACTATGGTTTAGCAAGAAACCTAAGCTGTCGTTTCTTAAAGTTTGAGGTTGCAATGCTTATGTGAAAAAGTTTCAACTTGATAAGCTCAAACCTAAATCGGAGAAGTGCGTCTTCATAGGATATCCAAAGGAAACTATTGGATACACCTTCTATCACAGATCCGAAGGCAAGACTTTTTGTTGCTAAATTCGGAAACTTTCTAGAGAAGGAGTTTCTCTCGAAAGAAGTGAGTAGGAGGAAAGTAGAAAACTTGATAAGGTAATTGTACCTTCTCCCTTATTGGAAAGTAGTTCATCACAGAAATCTGTTCTTGTGACTACTATACCAATTAGTGAGGAAGCTAATGATGATGATCATGTAACTTTAGATCAATTTACTACCGAATCTCGTAGGTAAACCAGAGTGAGATCCGCACCAGAGTGGTACGGTAATCCTGTTCTGGAAGTCATGTTACTAGACCATGACGAACTTGCGAACTATGAGGAAGCGATGATGAGCCCAGATTCCGCGAAATGGTTTGAGGCCATGAAATCTGAGATATGATCCATGTATGAGAACAAAGTATGGACTTTGATGGATTTGCCCGATGATCGGCAAGCCATAGAAAATAAATGGATCTTCAAGAGGAAGACGGACGCTGATAGTAGTGTTACTATCTACAAAGCTAGACTTGTCGAAAAAGGTTTTTGACAAAGTTCAAGGTGTTGACTACGATGAAATTTTCTCACTCGTAGCGATGCTTAAGTCTGTCCAAATCATGTTAGCAATTGCCGCATTTTTATGAAATCTGGCAAATGGATAAACAAAACTACATTCCTTAATGGATTTAAAGAAGAGTTGTATATGATGCAACCAGAAGGTTTTGTCAATCCTAAAGGTGCTAACAAAATATGCAAGCTCCAGCGATCCATCTATGGACTGGTGCAAGCATCTCGGAGTTGGAATATACGCTTTGATAAGTTGATCAAAGCATATAGTTTTATACAGACTTACGGTGAAGCCTGTATTTACAAGAAAGTGAGTGGGAGCACTACAACATTTCTGATAAGTATATGTGTATGACATATTCTTGATCGGAAATAATGTAGAATTATTCTGCAAAGCATAAAGGAGTGTTTAAAATGATTTTTTCAAAGAAAACCTCGGTGAAGCTGCTTACATATTGAGCATCAAGATCTATAGAGATAGATCAAGACGCTTGATAAGTTTTTTTCAATAAGTACATACCTTGACAAGATTTTGAAGTAGTTCAAAATGGAACAGTCAAAGAAAGAATTCTTGCCTGTGTTACAAGGTGTGAAATTGAGTAAGGCTCAAAACGCGACCACGGCAGAAAATAGAATGAGAATGAAAGTCATTCCCTATGCCTCAGCCATAGGTTCTATAAAGTATGCCATGCTGTGTACCAGATCTATTGTATACCCTATACTGTGTTAAGCAAGGGAGTACAATATTGATCTAAGAGTAGATCACTGGACAGCGGTCGAAAATATCCTTAATGGAATATTTCTCAATTATGGAGGTGAAAAAAAGGTTCGTCGTAAAAAGTTACGTCGATGCAAGTTTTGACACAGATCTGGATGACTCTAAGTCTTGATCTAGATACATATTGAAAGTGGGAGCAATTAGCTAGAGTAGCTCCGCGCAGAACATTGTAGACATAGAATTCACAAAATACTTACGGATCTGTATGTGACAGACCCGTTGACTAAAATTATCTCACAAACAAAACATGATCACACCTTAGTACTCTTTGGGTGTTAATCACATAAACGATGTGAACTAGATTATTGACTCTAGTAAACCCTTTGGGAATAGGTCACATGACGATGTGAACTATGGGTGTTAATCACATGGTGATGTGAACTATTAGTGTTGAATCACATGGCGATGTGAACTAGATTATTGACTCTAGTGCAAGTGGGAGACTGAAGGAAATATGCCCTAGAGGCAATAATAAAGTTATTATTTATTTCCTTATATCATGATAAATGTTTATTATTCATGCTAGAATTGTATTAACCGGAAACATAATACATGTGTGAATACATAGACAAACAGAGTGTCACTAGTATGCCTCTACTTGACTAGCTCGTTAATCGAAGATGGTTATGTTTCCTAACCATGAATAAAAGAGTTGTTATTTGATTAACGGGATCACATCATTAGAAGAATGATGTGATTGACATGACCCATTTCATTAGCTTAGCACCCGATCGTTTAGTATGTTGCTATTGCTTTCTTCATGACTTATACATGTTCCTATGACTATGAGATTATGCAACTCCCGTTTGCCGGAGGAACACTTTGTGTGCTACCAAACGTCACAACGTAACTGGGTGATTATAAAGGAGCTCTACAGGTGTCTCCAAAGGTACATGTTGGGTTGGCGTATTTCGAGATTAGGATTTGTCACTCCGATTATCAGAGAGGTATCTCTGGGCCCTCTCGGTAATGCACATCACTTAAGTCTTGCAAGCAATGCAACTAATGAGTTAGCTGCGGGATAATGTATTACAGAACGAGTAAAGAGACTTGCTGGTAACGAGATTGAACTAGGTATTGGAATACCGACGATCGAATCTCGGGCAAGTAACATATCGATGACAAAGGGAACAACGTATCACTACTAGAAGAAGGGCTATAGATGGGATTGACACTAATGGCGCACCAGACAAGTGGTGCGCCATTAGTATATACTAATGGCGCACCACCTTCTGATACGCCATTAGAGTTGAAACTACTAATGGCGCACCAGGCCCAGGGTGCGCCATTAGTATCAAATTTTTTTTTGAACTAGTGCGCCTGTCCAAACATACTAATGGCGCATCCAAACACAGTGCGCCATTACTAGTTGTAACTAGTAATGGCGCACCTGTCGGAAAGTGCGCCACTAATGTTGTTTTTTTTATTATATTTTTTATTCCTTTTTTTGCAAAACTACTAATGGCGCACTGTTCCACCGTGCGCCATTACTAGTTTAAACTAGTAATGGCGCATTGTGGGACAGTGCGCCATTAGTATGTTTTTTTTTTGTTTGCAAAACTACTAATGGCGCACCACCAGAAGGTGCGCCATTAGTAACCTGGATTACTAATGGCGCATTTAGAGTTGGTGCGCCATTAGTAAGTGGGCAGCAACAAGATATTTTGGACAGCCTCTCCTACCCACACTCACTTTCTCCCCACTTCATTCTCTCCACCTCCTCCTTGTCTTGGGTGCCTCCTCTTTTTCACCTCATTTCCACCATAGATTCATTCAATTTAAGTGGTTAAATTACCTTGTTTTGATAGGTAAGTAAGGGGGGAAGCTATATTTATGTTGTTCTCCCTACAACAATGTGCACATGCACTTTTTATGGCCTAGCTAGATCTATGTATGTTCGTGGTGTTGCATATGTTTGTGGTGTTGCATATGTGTTTGTGTTTGGAGGTGTACCGGTATTTGAAATGCGATAGTTGCCAATATTTTGCCGGAATGTTGATTCATTTCCGTTTCGGCGAGAATTTTGCCATTAAGAATTCTTTTTGGTCCTATTTTTAGGGAAAGTCATGCCAAATTTTTTCTTGGTTCTAAAATATCGTTTTGCTCTACCCCGCAGGTGACCATGGTCCGCACGATGACCGAAGGCATCGTGAATAGGTTTTTGAGGTCCGCGAAGGCCGAGATGCTTCAAAAGAACGAGACGGAGATAAGATGTCCGTGTCGAAGATGCAAGCTGAAGAGCCTTATTGCGGACCCGGAATCCGGGCAGGTGCGGGACCACCTGCTCTTGCGTGGTTTCATGGATGGCTATCGGTGGCAAGGTGATGAAGATGACTACGAAGTCATCCATGGGGGCCGGGCAAGAAATGAGGAAGGGCAGCAAGACAACCACCGCGGCTCGGGCGGGCGAGAAGACGAAGAATCCCCAGGAGATGATCACGACGGTGATGCTGTACACAGTCATCATGTAGAAGATGCAGGACATGATGATGAGGAAGATGCCGGAGCAGACGACGGGCATGATCATGAAGATGATGATGCCGGCGGAGCAGATGACGCTGGACCATCGATGGGCTGGGTGCAGGACCCTCATATTCAAGAGCTGCTTCTCAAGCAGACGGATAACGCAAGAGCTGCCGCCCGAGAGAAAGCCAAGATGGATCAACTTGAGTTAGACGCGGTTACTCCATTGTATGAAGGATGCAGGCCCGAGGATACCCGCCTGAAAGTAACACTCATGGCTCTGGAGATGAAGGTAAAACACAAAATGACCGACGCATGCTTCGACGAGAACATGTCATTCTGGCACGAACGTCTTCCCAAGGGGAACAAGTGCCCGACCAGTTTGGAGGAGGCGAAGAAAATCGTGTGTCCTCTGGATTTACCGCACGTGAAATACCATGTGTGCATGAACAATTGCATCATTTATTGGGACGAGCACGCGGAGTCTACCATATGTCCGGTGTGCGGCGTCACTCGATACAAGAAGAGGAAGAAAGCTCCTCGAAAAGTGGTGTGGTACTTTCCGATCACTCCTCGTCTGCAGCGGTATTTCGCGGACCCTAAGGTAGCAAAGCTCCTGCGTTGGCACGCGGATAGGGAGGAGAAGAAGCGAGAAGATGACGCAAATGATCCGAAGATAGATAAAAAAGACAAGATGCTGAGTCACCCTAAGGATGCGAGCCAGTGGCAAGCGTTGAACTTCGAAGACCCAGAATTTGGGAACGATCCAAGGAACATCGTGCTGGGCGCGAGCACCGATGGAGTCAATCCGTTTGGCAGCCAGAGAAGCACACATAGCACCTGGCCTGTGTTTGTGTGGATGTACAGCCTTCCCCCCTGGTTGTGCATGAAGAGGAAGTACATTCACATGAGTATGCTAATTGAAGGACCGAAACAACCAGGGAACGATATCAATCTGTATCTGGGGCTGCTGAAAGAGGAGCTTGACACGCTGTGGAAAACGCCAGCCAATACGTGGGACGCCGCAGAGAAAGAATATTTCCCTATGAGAGCCGCGCTGCTCACGACGGTGCACGACTATCTCGGTTACGGATATGTCGCGGGGCAGGTGGTCCACGGATTTTCTGGATGCGTCGGGTGCATGGATGACACAACGTATCGCCAGCTAGATAGAGATCCCGGGTCTTTGAAAACCGTGTTCATGGGACATCGAAGGTGGCTTCGTGACGATGACCCGTGGAGAAAACGCAAGGATCTGTTCGATGGTGAAACCGAACCCCAAGGACGCCCGCGTACGAGGAGCGGCGAGGAAATAGACGAGCTATTGAAAAATTGGAAAGACTGCCCACTGCCGGGAAAGAAGCAAAAGGCGCCAGAGCCGGGATAGAAGCGAAAGGCGCCAGAGCCGCTGCTGAAGGTATGGAAAACGAGGTCTGTTTTCTGGGACTTGCCGTACTGGAAGATCCACCGTGTGCCTCACAGCCTTGATGTCATGCATATCACGAAGAACGTGTGCGAGAGTCTGCTTGGTACCCTGCTCAACATGCCAGAGAGGACCAAAGATGGGCCGAAAGCAAGGGCAGACTTGAAATCAATTGGCATCAGGCAGGAGCTTCACGCTATATATGATGATGATGATGATGATGATGATGATGATGATGATGATGATGATGATGATGATGATGATGATGATGATGAGGCGAAGCAGGACACGGAAAGTCGTCGCAAAGGCAAAAAGGCCAAGAAGACCGGAAATGACTACCCTCCCGCGTGCTTCACTCTAAGTCAGGAGGAGATCGAGCAGTTTTTCACCTGCCTCGTAGGAGTAAAACTTCCTTACGGTTACGCGGGGAAGATAAGCAGATACCTAGACCCAGCGAAGCTGAAGTTCAGCGGGATGAAGTCTCACGACTGTCACGTGCTGATGACGCAGATACTTCTAGTTGCAATCCGTGGGATCATGGACGCGCACTTCCGTGAAACCCTATTTGGCCTATGCAACTTTTTCGACGTCATCTCTCGGAAGTCTTTTGGCGTGAGGCAACTCAGAAGGCTACAGGAAGAGATCGTGGTGATACTATGCGAGCTTGATATGTACTTCCCGCCCGCATTCTTTGACGTTATGGTGCATCTGCTGGTCCATATCGTGGACGATATCATCCAACTCGGGCCGACGTTCCTGCACAGCATGATGCCGTTCGAAAGGATGAATGGTGTCATCAAAGGATACGTTCGCAACATGTCACGTCTAGAGGGAAGCATAGACAGGGGCTTTCTGACCGAAGAGTGCATCTCCTACTGCACGAATTATTTAGGCATCGAGAACCCCGTTGGTTTGCCCGTCAACAGGCACCTCGGCAGGCTCGCTGGATGGGGTCACCGTGAGGGTCGCCGCGAAATGCATGTCGACTTCGAGGGTCGACTCGCCGACTTTGAAAGAGCAAACCTAGTCGCGCTACAACACATAGACGTGGTCGATCCTTGGGTGGTAGAGCACAAAACCTTTATTAAGAAGACGTGCAATGACCGAGGCCAACAGAGGATGGACGGAGATATACTCAAAGAGCACAACTCATGTTTCACGCGTTGGTTCAAGCAGAAGCTTCTGTCGTACCCTTTACATGAGGATTCTTCCGCGGAAGAACAACTCATATTCGCCTTGTCACAGGGCGCCTGATGACCTATGAGGCGTACGATATCAACGGCTACACATTCTACACCGAGGCCAAGGACATGAAGAGTGATGGTTATCAGAACTCCGGGGTAACGATGGAATCCTACACCGGTAACGACAAGGACAGATACTACGGAAGGATCGAGGAGATCTGGGAGCTGAGCTACGCTGGAGAGAAGGTCCCGATGTTCCGTGTCAGATGGGCCAAGAGCGTCCTAAAAGAAGACCGGTATTTCACCACCATGGTTATACCCTAAGCCAAATCCAAGACCGCGGGCGCAAACGTCACCGCGAAAAATGAGCCATGGGTACTGGCTTCCCAAGTGGACCAATGCTTCTTCATTACCGACCCGTCAAAGCCCAGTCGTGTTGTCGTGAGGAGAGGCAAAAGGAAGATCATCGGAATGGATGGAGTAGCCAATGAGCAAGACTTCGACAAGTACGGCGACCCGAGGATCGAACATGACGATGATGATGAAGTAGCAGCATACACCACAAGAAGAAGCAGGACCACCCTACCTAAAGGACGTCCGTTCCACAGAAGAACTCCATTTGCGAAAAAGAAGGGCAAGAAGATTGTGAACAGATAGCTAGCTAAGATCGATTGTATTTAAATTGTAGCCTTCATTTCTCGATTGTATTTCATGGGCACTTTTTGAACTATCATGAATATTTTTAAATTTCATGGACACTCGATCTCGATCCCCCTCCATCTCGATCGCTATCCCACCTCGCCAGATCCGGTCCCCCTCGCCGGCGAGCACCCCCCGGTCCACCGGCCGCCGCCGTCGACCCCCCGCACCCTCGATTCCCCTACTCAACCGCCGCCGCGGACCCCCCGCACCCCTCCCTACTCAACCGCCGCCGCCGACCCCCCGCACCCCTCCCTACTCAACCGCCGCCGCCGACCCCCCGCACCCCGCGCACCCTCCCCCGCTCCACCGACATTACTGTTTGATAATATTTTTAAAAAATTATTACTGTCTTATAAAAAAAATATTACCGTTATGATTTAAACAAGTTTAAACATATTTAAACACAAATAAGTATCAAACAGCATTTTAAATGCATAAAAAAAAATTTGTGGAGCCTGGGAATCAAACCTAGGACCTCCTGGTGTGAGAACTGGCTGCTGACCAGTCAAGCTAGTAGAGGGAACTTGGTGTGGATTAGGTCAGGTGGAAGATAACCTGTTGGCTCGAGCAGAAATAAAAAAAAATACTAATGGCGCACCTAGGGGTGGTGCGCCATTACTATTCGCCCGATCCCCCCTTCCCTCTCCCCCTCGCCAGTTCCCTCTCCCTCGATCCACCGCTCCGCTCCTTCCCTCGTCCCTCCCTCCACCGTGCCGCCGCCGCTGTCCCGACCCACTGCGCCTCAGCCGCCCACGCGCCCCCGCCGCCTCCCTCTCCCCTTCCTCCCCCTCGAGCCCGCGACCTCCTCGAACGGACGGCAGCGCGAGCCTCCCCGCGCTCCCCGTGACCGCTCTCCACCGCCGCCGCCGACCCCCGCGCCCGCTCCACACCCGCTCCGGCTCCCCCGCGCCCGCTCCACACCTCCGCACCTCCCCACTTCCCCTCCCCTTGCGCTGCTTCACCCGACTAGGTCGTCCCCGTCGACACCGCATCGTCCCCGTGACCACCGTCGTCCCCGCGACCACCAGCCCTCCTCCGCCGCGATGACCAGGTGCCGCCATCCGCGGACTGCCTCGAGCTCTGTCCCCGTCCGCGCGAAGATCCCCTCCACTCCGCGGGCAGGGACTCTTCTCCTGCCGCTGCAGCTACAAGAGGAGAGGAGCACCGGCCAGCCACCACCGACGGACGCCTTAGTTTGGTACGACCTCGACCCCTTCACTGTTTTCTGCTTCAAAAGTAAGTTTGTAGAGCCAACAGGCATAGTATCCATTAACTGGAATTGAGCTAATTTTAATGGTATATTCGAAGTTAATATTTCGTTTAATCTAGTCTACGTGTTTGGTTTTTCTAACTGATATGAATGCCATGATTTCCAAGAACAAGATAGGATTGATGGGCCCCTGAAGCGGTTGCCATTAACCTTGCAGTGCATATTTGCAACAAGGTATTTTAGCATTTACACATTTAGTATAATTTTAGCATTGTTTCTCAGTTTGGCACACTACACATTATAGCAAAGATTCTCTATCTGGCACACTACACATTTTAGCATACTACACATTTTAGCACTGTTTTGGCAATGCACTGATTTGGAGTGATATCATTGGCTCATTGCTGCCTTTGTGCAATGCAGAACTGTTAAGAGTGATCTGGAGCAGGAGGGCGACGCTGAGCTCGGTTGGGGCCTCCTCGGCGACCGCTGCGGCGAGGTCTGTGCACTCAGTCTCTGAGTCCCCGCCGCGGAGAGTTGTACATACGCCAAGACCTTCTACGGTGAGCCCCTCACTCACTCAGCACCGAGTACTCTGGAATCTGGTCCTCTATCAGTAGCTTTTGTAGTAGTTCTTGTAGCGAATATGTCTTCCTGTTCAAATACAGAAGCAACACCCGGCGAATACAGAAGCAACACCCGGCGAGTACACCCGGCGAGAATCATGAAGCACTTTTATTTTAATTAAACACCTGCAGTAGTATACTTGACTGAATTTAAACACTTGCAGTAGTACTTTGACGAGTCTGCTTGATCAAGTAAATTTAAACACTTACAGTCTTTCTACTGCTGCTTGATCAACTGGAGTACTCTGGTACTTGATCAGTAGCTGTTTTGGTGTAGCAAGTGCAGCAGCTGTAGTACTCCATTTGGTACTCCATCTGGAGACTTTAACTGGATCAGATTAGGTACTCCATTTGCTGTAGTACTCTAGTTAACTGAAACTAGTGACATCACTTGAAGCAACTTAAGTCTGAATAATCAAATTCATCATACACTATTACTTGAATAAAAGATTATGTGCTTGCAGTGGAGTGCATGCGTTTTGGAGTAGCATCAGTAGCTACTGTTACTTTTCCACATGAAGTACAGTACTGGAGTAGCAAGTGTACCAGTATTATTGGAGTAAAAAATTCAGTTAAGTTGTGCAGTAGTGTGATTGTTGCAGCCAAGAAATGCCTAACAACTATTCTGCTCATGATCTTATTTTTATTTCTTTGATGAAAGTTGGTTCTTTTCTTCCCAAGTTCACAAAAAATCTTTTACATTTCTAGTGGTTGCCAAAAGCATAATATGACCAGGACAAACATAAACTTTGAGGTTGAAAGGAAATCAAGTAATGAACCACATAGGAATAGAAGGTAAACAAACTATGCTAGTTGAGAATGTACCTCAGGAGTCGATCAGAAGTGCGACGTCTCAATATTTCCTGAAAACCCATATTGGCTAGGATAATTTGCTTTTATTACCTTATTTACACCAAGTTTTAGTTAAACAATGATACTTGAATAATTTTGTGCTATTTCTGTTATGGTTTTGTGGACAGTATTTGACCTTATGGTAACTAGTTGGGGTCAGGTTTTGGGGTTTTGATTATTGGTATGAAGTACTGACAGAGGATCTTATTCACACCAAGTTTTAGTTAAACACTGGTACTAGAATGATTTTGTGCTACTTCTGTTGACAGAGAATGGCATGTTAATACCATATAGGTACCCAATGTATTTTCCATGTTGTGATGGAGGCCTTTTTTGCCTTGTCCACCTGAGAGGCCCTTGAGTTTGCTGGAATGTCGATTAACTTCCGTTCCGGCAAATTCGGGTACTCCATATGTCCTATTTTCAGCAAAGGTCATGCTGAAATTTTCCGTGAATTTTAGCATGACTTTGCTAAAAATAGGACATATGGGGTACTTGTGACTAATGCATGGGCCGGGGTATCTTAGTAGTTAATTAAGTAGGATCAAGTGCCCCGGCGTACTCTAATGCATGGCTTTTAGGGTGCCTCGGTGTCGATAAAAACTGAAATGATGAAAGCTTAGGCTTTTAGGGTGCCTCGGCGTCGAAAAACCCTCAATGATAAAAGCTTAGCTTTTAGGATGCCTCGGTGTCGTCAAACCCTAAATGATGAGACCATGATCTTGTTCCTTGACAATAACCAACTTTTTGACCAAACTTTGTTCCTATTTAGAGAGAAACATGGCCAACAACGATGAGGCCGGGGGTTCGGGCGTCAAGGCATTCTGGAAGCTGTCCCAGGAGATGGAGGAACAACCTCACTTGTATGAGGACGCCGCCTTCCCCACCGATCCTGAGATCACTGATGGTACCGCCGAGGATGACCCCACTGATGCCACCACTGATGGTGCCGCCGAGGATGCCACCACTGATGATGGCGGCGCACGCACAGATGGCAGCCAACCGAAGAGGCAACGGAAGGACCGGCGCCCGACCGTGCTCCGCACCCTCAAGGAGGAAGTTACTGAAGTGGACTCCGACGGGAATCCAACGGCGCCCGAACGAATAGTCAAGGGGTACTCGCTTCAGCTCGGGTGCATTCTCCGGAGCACCGTCTCGATCAACACCGAGAACCTGAGGCATCCTGACCGAGGGAATTTGCGCAACCTCCTCTTCACGAAGCTGCACGAACGATACAAGTTCCCCGCTGAATTTGAAAACACAAGCCTCAAAGGGAATAAAGTGAACAATGCTGCCCTCACGAAGATGAGCAAGGCCCTGTCTACTTGGAAAAGCAATGTGAAGAGAATGATCGAGAAAGGTGAGAGTTATGAGAAGATCAAGGAGAAAAATCCTTCGATCACCGAAGATGACTACAACGACTTCAAGATCAATTGCTCGAGCACCGCAAACTCCGAATCAAGTAAGTGGGGGAAAGAAATGCGGGAGCTGAACTTAGGGGAACACACACTCGGTCCCGGCGGTTACAGAGTGGCGGAGCCTATATGGGACAAGGAGGAGGCGGACCATGCCGAGCAAGGCCTACCGCCCCTCTTCGATAAATACGGTGACAAGCAGACCAGGAACTTTGTCAGGGCCCGGTACAAGAAGGACCCGAAAACAAAGGAGCTTACCACAGATCCGAAGACCAGGGCGCTTGAGCTTGTTCTGGCAAGGAATACACCCCCGTGTAATTAGCTCCATATGGTTGCATTCTAATTAATGAAGCCAAATTTCTAAATGGTTCACATTCCTTCCGCAGGCGACTGAAAGCAGTAGCGCGGGGTCGACTAAGAGCAACCCTTGGGACACCACTCTAAATAGGGCGTTGAATGTAATGAAGAACAAGGATAAGCTCAGTAAGCCGACGTCAGCTGGTCGTGTGGCCGGCAAAGGCTTGTCGACAAAATGGTCGTCATACTATAACACTGGTGGGCGAAAGGAGAAAAAGACCAGCTCGGAAAGCCAGGCGCGCGAGGTTCAAGAACTCAGGGCACAGGTGGCACGGATTCCGAAGATTGTCCAAGAGCAAGTGGAACAACAACTCGGAAGGACGATCACTGCCATTGTGCCTACCTTGATCCAGGGGATTAGTGCGTGGATTGCGGGCGGCCAACAGGGGCCGCCCCCGATTCCTAGCTTCACGGCCAGCAACTCGCAGAACGCGATGGCGGGGCCATTGGTGTCTCCGACGCCGGCACGGGAGCTTAATGCACCCGGGTGTACGCTGGCCGGCACCTCTGCAGCAAGTGGCCCCTCCGTCAACTGCACGCCCGCCGTTGGCGGTGCCTTGACATTAGCCGAGCTCGACGCCATCATCACGGTAACTAATTAAGCCTCTCTCGGCCGAGGACTTCATCTCCTTGCCTTTGACTGGGCATCCCTGACGCCCTACATGTTTTCGCAGGGCGCCGCCGACGTTCCGTGCACTCTCCTGCACTTCGTGAACAACGAGTTGGTCGATGTCGCCAAGGGCAAAATCGTTCAACCGGGCAACCCCTTGTTCCACGGTACCCAGATGCCACCCAACTTGTTTAGGGTTCAACTGGTTCGGGTGCTGCCAGGCTGCGACGAGTTGTTACCTCCGATTCGACCCGTCGGGGCCGACGATGATGACGTGATGACCCTCAGCGCCTGCCTGAGCTGGCCCCTGCTTTGGCCAAAGAGCCAGATTCGTTTGGGGGCGGGGGACACCACCCCAAAGACAACACCGCCAGTCGTGCCGGCGCCAAGTCGGCCCCATGGCAAGACCGCCGCAACGGTGCCGGACATCCCTATGCCACTGGATCCAAACATGCATATGGCACAGGATCAGAACGACGACGACGACGATACATTTGCCAACGTCGATCAGTACTTTGCCGATCATGGGTACGGTGGCGACTTCATGGGACCTCCTTCTCAAGAACCCAACCCAACAAAAGACGTGCGCGATCTAGCTGGTACCGCGGAGAAGCCAAGTTGCAACAGGCGTCGTCTGCAGTTCAGCTCTCAGGAGACGCCTCCAGCTGCCGACTTCACCGAGCCTCAGATAGGCGAGGTGCGAAATATTATCAGCCCCAACACACTCAAGAAGGCGGTCTGTGAGCAGAACTCGGTCCCATTACAGGAGAAGAAGAAGGCACGCAAAAGAAAGACTAACAAGGGTGCGGGCCAGCCGGCACCGAGTACGATCCGTGCTCAGGACGGGCCACCTTCACCTGAGGATTTAATGAGGAGGCTGCATGTGGCGGGTAGGCTGATGCTACCGAGAAATATGCTCGATGCTGCAACCGATGCTATGCGGAGTCTGCATGACAGTGTTCTTTTTTTGGAGAAGCGGCGTCTCAGAGAGAAGGATGTGGCATACCCGGTTTTCGCGGCCAAGGTGCCAGAGGGCAAGGGCTTTGTGGATAACTCCATCGGGGGTACGATCGTCCCGCGGTTTGATGACATCCACGCTATGTTGAACCTTCATCCGCTGCACTACACCTTTATTCGGCTATTTTCGCTAAGTATGGAGATGCGGATCATTCGCGACAAGACCCCGGACATCGTGATAGTCGACCCCTTCTACACGCGTGCCAAGATCTTGGGCAGCACTGGGGACCGGCAAGTCGCGAGTTCTTACCTCGAAGGCGTCATTCTGGCAAACCAAGATAAGGATAACTTCCTCGTGCCTTACTTTCCCGAGTAAGTCCTCCCCTCAACCGCCCCGTAACATATGAATTCTTATATTTCAATCGTTTTTCTTTTAACATTCCGTGTTTTCTGCAGTGACACACATTGCACGCTCATCCTCCTAAGCCCCAAATATTCCATGGCCACGTATTTCGACCCGGACCGTCATTCGAACGTAGACTACACAAATGTCAAGAAGGTTCTTGATGATGTTCTCCCCGGCTACGCCAAATCTGGAGGCACCTTCACCAGGCCTATTCGTAAGTACGGCAAGCACGTGTTCTCCCACAATACGATGTTCTGCTGCGTCAAGCAGCCGCCTGGCGGTCAGAAGGGTGCCTACTACGCCATCCATCACATGCGGGCGATCGTACGGGACCAGCATCAACTTCTGCTACCGAGTAAACTCAAAGATTGGGCCGCGAGCATGTCGGCAATCCAGGACGCGGACATCAGACAAGAATTCTTTCGCATCCAGTCGGAGTTTGCGGAAATCATCTATCAAGATGTCCTTCGTACCTCGGGGCAGTTCTACCTCAGAAATCAACCGTCCAACAGTGACATCGACACAATGCTACAAATGCAGGCTGACAACGACCGTTATTTCATGACTCCCACGATAGATGGCGGCTTCATCCATGCTCCGGTCCCTTGAGTCGAGTCGAAAGCAGTGATGCTGTGTCTAGTTCTGAAACATCGATTGGCTCATGTTGTAATTAAACTTTAATGAACTTGTAGTATGTCTCTTTGGTTTCGAGAGTTGTTCAACTTAGATGTAATCGATGCTATTAATGTCTTGCTTTTCTCTTCCGATCGTTCTGTTGCATACTTATATATTGCTTATGTATTGTCTGTGAATTGGTACTAACGTTTCGTTTGGCTACTGCATAGCGATGCCGTCGTATGTCGTGTACAAGGGTAAGGTTCCCGGAGTCTACGATGACTGGGAGGAGTGTCGGAGACAGGTTCACCGATTCAGCGGTAACAGTTACAAAGGGTACACCACTAGGGCCTAAACCGCTGGAGGAACCGGATGAAGACGAGTTTCATCGTGATGATGCTCACCGTGATGACCACAGCTCTCTTCTATGTGATGGCAGTTTAGATGATCGATATCGACTTGTAATGTGAAGACAAACTCGCTACTCGCGGTCTCGAGACTTGTAATATAATGTTCTATCTTTGTTCGGTCTTTTCAATTCGGAGACTAATATGATGAATTGTATTCGGAGACTAATATGATGAATTGTATTCAGAGACTAATCTTCTATTGTATTCGATGAATCTGTTGTTGATGTGTGCTGTCTATATTTTGTCCAATTATACATTTTGTAACCTGTGCAAAAAACAGAAAATAAAAAAATAAAAAAACCTAATATTCATACTAATGGCGCATCACATCACAGTGCGCCATTAGTATGCCAAAGGATACTAATGGCGCATCATTAAACAGTGCGCCATTAGTATGCCGAAGTTACTAATGGCGCATCTTGTTGTTGTGCGCCATTAGTATACCAAAGCACCTGGGTATACATGGCCCTGGGAGGCATACTAACGGCGCACTGTTGTATATACTAATGGCGCACTGTTGTATATACTAATGGCGCATCTGAGGTGCGCCATTAGTATACCAGATACTAATGGCGCACCAGTGGTGCGCCATTAGTAAAATATACTAATGGCGTGGCACTAATGGCGCACCTCTAATGCGCCATTAATGGCCAAATTAGGTGCGCCATTAGTAGGCCTTTTCCTAGTAGTGTATGTTGTTATGCGGTCTGACCGATAAAGATCTTCGTAGAATATGTAGGAGCCAATATGAGCATCCAGGTTCCACTATTGGTTATTGACCGGAGACATGTCTTGGTCATGTCTACATTGTTCTCGAACCCGTAGGGTCCGCACACTTAAGGTTATGATGACAGTTATATTATGAGTTTATGCATTTTGATGTACCGAAGTTTGTTCGGAGTCCCGGATGTGATCACGGACATGACGAGGAGTCTCGAAATGGTCGAGACATAAAGATTGATATATTGGAAGCCTATGTTTGGATATCGGAAGTGTTCCGGGTGAAATCGGGATTTTTCCGGAGTACCGGGAGGTTACCGGAACCCCCCGGGAGCTATATGGGCCTTAATGGGCCATAGTGGAAGAAGAGGAGAGGTAGCCAGGGCTTGGGCCGCGCGCCCCTCCCCCCTAGTCCGAATAGGACAAGGAGAGAGGGGGCCGGCGCCCTCCTTCTCTCTCTCTCTTTTCCACCTCACGAATCCTATTCCAACTAGGATTGGGGGAGAAGTCCTACTCCCTTCGGGAGTAGGACTCCTCCTGGCGCGCCTCTCCTGGCCGGCCGGCCTCCCCCCTTGGTCCTTTATATACGGAGGCAGGGGCACCCCAGAGAGACACAAGTTGATCCACGTGATCATATTCTTAGCCGTGTGCGGTGCCCCCTTCCACTATAGTCCTCGATAATATTGTAGTGGAGTTTAGGCGAAGCCCTGCTGCAGTAGTACATCAAGATCGTCACCACGCCGTCGTGCTGACGGAACTCTTCCCCGACACTTTGCTGGATCGGAGTCCGGGGATTGTCATCGAGCTGAACGTGTGCTAAAACTCGGAGGTGCTGTAGTTTCGGTGCTTGATCGGTCGGGCCGTGAAGACGTACGACTACATCAACCAAACGCTTTCGTTGTCGATCTACTAGGTATGTAGATCACACTCTCCCCTCTCGTTGCTATGCATCACCATGATCTTGCGTGTGCGTAGGAAAATTTTGAAATTACTACGTTACCCAGCACTAGGGCCATGCCTGGGCTGTGAGGTTGGGCACGAGTGCCGACACGACACAACCTTTTTTTGTTTTTATTTTTAAATCTTATACAAACCAATAGGCTTAACATAAGTCCAAAACAGACCAATAGGCCGAATTCTACGCAGGCTGGCATGCCAAACATGCTGTCGTGCCGGCCCGTACATAGAGACTGTGCCGGGCAAAGGGAGGGCAACACTCTTACCGTCCCAGCACAACCTGTGTACTTGCCGTGCCTGGCCCGCATAATCCTGTCCGGCCCGGCCTATTTGGCCAGGTCTGCTGGTGGGCCAGCGAGCCCACCTACTCTCTTAGCCACCCGAGTATAGGTGGCCAAACGGGTCGAGATAGCTGGGCCGCCCGGTAGCACGGCCCAGTCACGGCATGACACGTGCTAAATGGTCCCGGCCCGGCACACGGCACGCCAAGGGTCGTGCCTGGGCCTGGATGCTGAGCACACGGGCCGGCACGACACGACCCAGTTTTTGATTTTTATTTTTTTATATATCTCTATATGTGGTCCAATAGGTAAAAATAGGCTAAAAACGCATCGTGCGCCAAACAGCAAGCAAATTAGTGGGCCTGGCTTGCCGGTGGGCCGTGTCTAGGTTGCATGATGCAGCACACGGGGCGGCACGACACGGCCCGTATAATAATCGTGCCTCGACGGGCCGGGCCATACCAGGCATGATTAGGATGGGCTGTGCCGGGCCGGGCCCGGCACCGTTTGGCCAGCTATGCACCCGAGCCACGAAATTTCGAATTCCAACCATATAAAGCTTTGGAGCTCCCCCCTACCAGCACTGCTAGCTCGCGTTCAAAATTCAAAATCTCGGAGCAGACCATTCTTCTTCCTCCCCCACCCACGCGACTCAGAGCAAGGTAGCCATGAGGAAGGCGCCCGCGGCGGCCGCCAAGCCCAAGCCGAGGGCGAGGGGGAAGGCCAAGCCCAAGCCCAAGCCCAAGCCCAGCCCCGACTCCCTCTCCGCCGCCTCGTCCCCGTCCCACGCCAGCGACGGGTCTCCCTCTCCCTCTCCCGTCGCGCTCGGCCGCGGCCTCCTCTCCGCCTCCAAGCCCAAGCCCAGGGCGAGCGCGAGGGCGAGGGCCAAGCCCAAGGGGAAGGCCAGCCCCGACTCCCTCTCCGGCGCCTCCTCGCCGTCCGACGCCAGCGCCGGGTCCCCCTCCCCCTCTCCCGTCGCAGTCGGCCGCGGCGGCTTCCTCTCGCCCGCCTCGCTGCTGACGCCCAAGGCCAGATCCCCCCTCACCGCGGCGGCCACGTCCACGCCGGCCTCCGTGTCCACCGTCGGCGACCTCAGGAGCCTCGCCGCCTCCAGCCTCGCCGCGCTCAAGCGCCGCCTCGACGCGCTCCACGCCGACAACGCCCGTGACCTCGAGGCCTCCCACTCCCGGATCTCCAAGCGCATCAAGGTGACGGACGACCTCTCCGATTCCCTTTTGCCATCCATCCTTAGCGCGTCGATCGATCGATCCTGTGATGTGATTGTGATGGATCCCCTTCCGTGCGTGCGTGCTCTTCACTTCAGATGCAGACGCAGAGCTGCGTGCAGATGGCGGAGGAGGTGGACAAGGAGCATAAGAAGATGCTCGACAAGTACTCCCAGCAGGCCGAGGAGATGAAGGTACACTTCTCCTTCGATTCGATCCATGTTTGATCCTGAATTTCGTCTGGATTTGGAGCCTGAAATTTGATTGTGATCCTCGGTGTGGATTCCTTGCAGGCATCGTACAAGAAGTTGATGACAGATGTGCAGTCGTCTTCGGCTCGTGGTACTGCAGCGAGCAGAGGCATCTGTCTATCTGAATTTTACTGCACTTCAATCTCAATTTTACTAACTTGGTTGCCAAATAACTGGTCAGTGTGCAAGGTGACCTTACCTGAGATGGGAAAGTCCGTGGCCAGAGCTATTGATGGCTTGCGCAGTCGCTACAACATCCCAGCTACAACCGCTTAGCATACAGTTTCTGCTACGTCTCTGACTTGGTAATCACTTCTCCTGTTTCGAAATTGACATATGAGTTTGGTAATGTCCAGTGAATGCATGAGTGTTTGTCCATGAAAACCGACAGGTGTAGCATCTACCATGGATATTAATTGTTGGTTACAGGTTACCAAAGTGTTGTAGTTCATTGTATATGCAGTTCTAGTAGCAGTCATAATATCAAGGACGTATAAGAGGTCACTAGAGCCTAGATGATCATATGCTTTCGGAAGGTTTTACTTGCTTGGTTGGTTAGTACTTTTGCGTAGAACACACTCTGGGCTGTGTATAATGCGTATCTTTCTATACAATGTTCCAGGAACTTATTTCAGTTTGCATTAGAAGTATCGATCGTGGGTTTCAAACTAATATCCAGAAATTCATGGTCTAAATGCACATGTTTTAGTATGTATTAGACTTGTATGAGTTGGTCATATTTCAAAAATATGTTCCTCTGCGTGTGCTAGCTGTACTTTTTTGTGCTACTTCTTTCCATCTTAATTTATTTGGGTGTAATTACATAGTAATTGCAGTTATTCCAACAAATCCTGTCATGTGAATACTATTGGCTAAGCGAATAAGCTATCAATCTTCCTCTGATTCCATTGTGTTTGTGTTGTTTACATTCTTTCTTCAGCAACTAGTATCAGTCATAACAACAAGGACGGAGCAGAGATCACTAGAGCCAGTCATAATAATATACCAGGGATAGTAATTGTTGTTTATAGGTTACCAAGTGTTGCAGTTCATTGTATATGCAGTTCTAGTAGCAGTCATGATATCAAGGACTTTACTTGCTTGGTTGATTAATGTTCTTGTGTAGAACAGTTCATTGTATAATGGGTGTTTCCAATCCACGCAAACATCCACAATGTCGTAGATGCTGTCTTGGATATTCCAGACACTTGTTTCTGTTCGAATTAGAAGCATCATGGGTTTCAAACTAGTATCCATAAATTGGGGTCTAAATGCACACATTTTAGTATGTATTAGATTTGTATGAGTTGGTTATACTTTCAAATCTGTTCCTCTGCATGTGCTAGCTGTACCTGTTTATGGTACTTCTTTTTATCTTAAATTACTTGGGTGTAATTACATGATAATTGCTGCTATTCCAAGAAATTCTGTTATGCGAATACTATTGCTAAACAAGTAAGCTATCTCCAGGACCATCGCACATTCAGTTAGGAAATCTTTCTCTGATTCCATTGTGTATTGTTTGCATTCTTTCTGCAACATTTGCTTCTCATGTTCCCCTTTTATTTTAGCAAAGCTGGACCATATGTATAGAAATCATGTGCTATTTATGTTTGCTTCTATGCCGATATCCATTTTCTTTACACAGTTGTCTCGCTTTCTTGTGGTAACCTTTACGTAGCTGAATCTTTTCTGTATTTTCTGTAACAGGTACATGCCCTTCTCCTGATCAACCTGGCTGCTGAATTCCAGGACTCATGGCAGCAGAAAACTCGCACATTTGTCAATAACAACTGTTACTATCATACACTTCTTGCTACAGTCTCTTCGTCAGCTACGTCAAAACTCGTTATGTTCAGTCCAATATATGGGGCTCGTAAGCTACGTGAAAACTTCCGTTTGTACCTAGGATTGGATCATGCTATGAACTTATACCTTGTATTATATGAATTGTTGTCAGTCGGTTGATTAATCCGTTGGATATCGGAAGTTTGCTGAGTTCTGTCGTGTCTTCGCATCTTTCTTTCTTCCTCGTTTCTTTCTTGCTGGTTTACATGTGCTCTTCACTCAGAACTTGGTTGCTGTGAACTGAAGTATCTGGCCGGGGACTAGTCACCGTTTAATCTGATTCATCTAGAGAAGCTTGTGAGGTAACTTTTTCAGATGTTCTGGACATTTTTGCAAGGATTCGTTTGGAACTCGGTGTACCCTCGGCTCCAAGAATCCGCTGATGGCTTACCATCGTTGTTTCTGTGGCATCTGTGATATGTTCCTTCTGGCTATGGGTGTCGGTATAGACAGTACTGATATGATTCTATGATACAATCCTGGTACAATCTTCGTAGACTGCTTATTTTGATCTGAGTTTGCCGCATACTTGTGTGAAGCTAGAGGAGTGTTTGACAAGAACAACAATGATTCATGGCTGGAAACCAAAAATGCTTAGCTGGCTACCGATGATGAACAATTATTGTTCAGATCTTTATGCATGGCTGCAAACTGGACCTATATATTTCAGGTCTGCCGATGATGTTGTCTCAAGACATGCGGAGCTCCAGTATGAGTGAACTGACACAATGTGTTTAATCAAGTTGCGTACCTATTATCCGGAGAGCACATCTTTAACATGTAAGCATAGAAAAGAAGAAGCAAAAAACGCAGTACTCCCAACACACGACTATAGATCCAGAGATTTCTTGCAATTTACGATCAAATTGCAAACTGGTGAAACTTGGAAGCTACAACCAAATCACACACTAGACAGTAAAAATCAAACACGCAGCATATGGAAGATACCCAGAATAACATTCTAACAACAACAAAAATGCCTTTGCTCAAAGAGCATGACCAAGAGCAAATCGCTCATCTGAGCGATGCCATCTGTGCATCTTAACCACGCCAAAGCTAAAGTAAATTTGGGAGGCAGGGAGGAACAATTATAAATAGTCAGTTCTAATACCATAGATAGATACCAGTACATAGTTCCGGACACTACCAAGATTGTCACGACATCACAACAATAACAAGCACCAAATGATGATAGCATGGGTGCTACCGCGACCATCCAGAACGACATGATAGACCGGCGGTACAAATAAAAAGAGCAAAGACCAAAAGGCATGCCAAGGGAAAAGCAAAACAGGAGTCATGACCATTCAGACATGCCCTGTGGAGAATGGAGGCTCCTCATCTTCTTGCATCTCATGGCCTCGAATTGGAACGATGCTCAATTGGAGGCGGTGGTGAGTAAGCGACATCAAATACTAACTCTCAATGTTCATAATACCTAAAAACTTGCCATCAAATCGCAGCGTAGCACATGCTTTTTGTTGAAAATGATCAGCAGCTCACGCTCTTTTAGCACAGCCATATCGTTGAACACAATTATCCTTTTCTTTTTGGAAGAAGCTGAATAAAGTTGTCTTGATGCCTTCACCATCGGCAAGTCAATCCAGTACTTGAAAGCCCAGATTTCAGCCTCATAATCCTGCATCACCCAGACATCAATGGAAGTGAGCGTGGGAGTCGAGCCGCCCCAGAAAGCAAGCGTCCCCTCCATGTCGAACAACATTCCATGATGGCACCGCTGGGTGGGACCGCACATCCATCGGAATGACTCCGCTTCTGTGTCAAACACAATAAAGATTCCGCTGGCTCCCACAACATTGGTGGCACCATAAGCACACCTGTGCAGGCTGCTGCCACGATGGTGGACTGGCGGTGGATGGTTGGATGAAAAGTGCAGCTCGCTTAGTAACTTCTGTTCCACCAATGGCGAGGAGACCTGTGCAGTTCTAACTCTGACACGCCTTGGCTTGTCAAATCCCACCGCTAGGATGTATAAGTTAGATTTAGAAAAGGCGAGTGTGAGACCCAGAGCATCTTATACTCTCCACTTGAATGGTGGTGGTTGAAACCGGCGATGGTGTTGTGTTGCCTCTAAGGTTGCGGCAGGAGAGCACGCGCGCGGATAACTGGGTTGCAGATGTAGAACTGGTGTCCCTGAGAGACGATAAGAAAGCCACCACAGCTGCCTCCGAGACAATTTTGAAAAGGGTGTTCGCAGCCCGAGAGGAAAGGCCAAAGTTGTTGATGGGCACCAGGGTCACGGACGACGATGAGGCTGGCGGGCCGCCCTTGGCCGTTGACAATGGAGAGCGACGGATGGCAACGGCGGTGCTCGAGCACGAATGCGGGTGTGGATGTCACGCTGTGCCATGACATGGTGACAGCATGGCAGCGACCAACGTCATTGGGCGGCATGGCAACCCGACGGAGTATCTTGTCAACGATCTCGTCGCCGTCCTCGGGCAGGTCCTTGAGCAGGGTGGCACCTTTACTATCTGGCATCATGCCCGTCGAGTCGAGTCAGCTGAAAAGACGCGACAAGCAAACTTTAGCCCACCCACGGCTAACTCCTTCAGAGACGAGCAACTTAAAATCAAGTAGAGAAGCAATTAAACTGATAGAAAGCTTGACTCTTGCATTGATCAGTTATGATAATTACTGTTACAAAGGACGTTTACACATGACTTAAGAATAGAGAGACAACTACTGAAGACAGAGTGAAAGGCAAATACATCGTAGCTTAACGTAAACTAGAAGAGGAAGGCAAGACCCTCGGAGGGTCTAATGGCGGCGGCGAGCTGCTTTTTTTTTGAAAATGAGGTTGACTCCGGCCTCTGCATCGATAGATGTACATAATCATCTTAATTAAATTATTTAATAAAGATGTGACAAGAACATACACCAACAAGCCGAAGCCACAACTCCACACCTACAAACTTGACAATGGGGATGCCATCACGCCCCCACCATCTAGAACAGGGGAAATGGCGGAGCCGCCCACATGACGTACCGAGCGTGGACATCCGGTCCAGCAGACCCAGCACGTGTATCATATGCACATGCTTCTGAAGCCGCCCCTACAATGGAGCGGCCGAGCCATCTCCATGGTAGAGATCCGCATTATCCTTTCCCAGCCAGCCGTCAATGCCGCCACGGCTCCAAACAGCGCCACTGCCCTGTGCTTGTCCATCAAGACGCATTCGTCGCCAAGACACCGCGCTGCATCGTGCCGCCGAGACCCACAGTCGTCAATGCAGTAGATGCCACACTGCTCCACCTCGTGACGACTCCAGCAAGCATATGCTCCAAAATGATGCCCTCATGAGGGATAAACGACACCGACAACACCGGCATCGTTCGATCTGGAGACCTAGATCAAGGGTTTTCCGTCAGAACAACCCGAGCTAGGACATAATGACTGAATTGACGATGCCTTCAACAAGGTAATGACACATAGACACCATCATCACCCGCCATGACCAAAGCCGGAGCTCAGTTTTCAATGTTGCCCACTTCTCCCCAATTCGCAGCCAGTTGGATCGGCACTAATTTTCGTAGATCGGCTCTGTAACGACGAGGATCTGGACGGGCTCTATATCCATGGCCCATTGCCCACCAGAGCACGCCCACCACACAAGCCATGGAGGCAACGTCCACCACCGCTGTGCTGCCTTCGTAGTCACGACGACATGACCATCGTCGAAGTCGCTCGGAGCCGCCGTCCTGGACTCGTCCGGCTAGGCATGTTCGGAATTTGCCCACATCGAAATTTGCACGTATGTTCGGAATTTGCACGCATGGAGAAAAATTCAGATTTTTTTAATATTGTTTACTATTTTTTATTTTACTATTCATGAGGGTGCGTATGAGCTAGCGAGCAGAAACTATGTCCCTGGTGTTTTTGCATCTCATGGCCAAGAATTGGAATGATACTCTCTTGGAGGGTGTGGTGAATAAGCAACATGCAATACTGACTTATTCCATTCCTGGTTGAAGGAAGTTGAATAAAGTTGTCTTTGATGCCTCCATCGTTGACAGGTCAATCCGGCACTTGAAGGCCCATATTTTAGCCTCGTAATCCTGCATCACCCAGATATTGGTAGAAGTTAGCCGGGGAGTCAAGCCATCTAATAAAGCAAGTGTATCCTCATTGTCGAACAACTTCCCGCCAAGGCATGAATGGGGTGGACCACACATTCATCGGAATGACCATGATTTTACGTTGAATAAAATAATGTCTCCACCACCTCCCATCATGTGCCTGGCACCATAAATACACTAGTGCAGTCCCATGGTGGTAGACTCGTGGTAAACAAGAGAACATGGATGCGGATAACCGAATTACAGATGTACAACTAGTTACCCCAAGAGAATATAACGAGTCCATCACAGGAGCCTTTGCGACAATCTTGAGAATGGTGTTCGAAGCCCTGGAGGAAAGTTCCGAGCTGCTGATGGGCAACAGCATCATGAACAACGACGAGGGTGGTCGGCTGCCTGTGGCCATTGACAATGCGGAGCAACGGCTAGCAGCCGTGGTGCTGACGCAGGAATCCGGGTATGGACGTCACACCGCGTCATGACATGGTGATGGCACAACAACGGCCGATGTCCTTTGGCGGCAACCTATGTGTATTTTTTTTCAATGAACTTCTCGGGCAGGGTTGCACCTCTCTTTCCCAGCATCATAGTACTCCGTCGACTTCGTTCGGTTGGAAAGACACAACAAGACTTAGTCTAACAACCGCTTGAATCAAGAGCTTAGTAATCATTATTTTTAATGAGGCTATAAATACAATTATTAAAACGGGTATATTTTCAAATGGCGAGAGAGTTCCAAGTCTTAATTTTTTGGTGTTATTTTTTGACAGAAAGACTGTAAGGGAAACCCCTACAGTATAATTGGTGCAACAAACCTAAATTACAAGTATCATGCCTTTAACCTGGGTGAGCGGGAAGGCATCAACCCCTTCCCACCACTAGGCTATGCCTTAGTCTGCAATTTTTTTTTGAGTGTTATCTCGGCCATAGTTTTGTCTTAGACCTCCCCACTTCCAACTTCAGTGTTATCTCGGCCAGTAATCCTCCATTTATTGTTTGGTGTGTTGCTCTGCTCTATCCCTCTCTTGATGCATCAGATTGTATATGAAATGTCCTCATGTCTTCAAATTCCACTTTTTATTGCTGCAGGAGGCCAGGCTAAGATGATGTTTCCGTCTTGTGGAAGATGCACACTGTGCGATGAATACAACTACAAAAATTCGGAGGATGAAAGTAAACATTTAGGTGATTTCCAAAACGAGATGGTAAGTAATTCCTATTGTTAGAATTAGTGCCACTCCGTCATGTTTTGTTTCTTATGCATTTTGGCATTAGCTACTTAGCTAAGCATTAATGACACATTTACATGGGTCTTTATTATATATTGACAACTGCAAGTGATGAACATGTGTAGGACGTGGGGAGAGTGGATGCAACCAACTCAAGACTTGGTGTTCGCTAGTGAAAACACAGTGATAGCTAAATCGAATTATGCACCGAACTGAAGCCAAATAGACTAGTGAAGATAGAGTGATGGCTAAACTGGAGCCACATACATTGTTGTGAATATATATATATAAACTGTTCATCCCACATTTCAAAAACTTTCATGTTGTGTAAAAATCTTTGCTCAAGTTTTAGAAAATGTTTGTACCATTCAAAAATAATTATGTGAAATTTCCAAGCTATTTGCTCGTTTCACGAAAATGTACGTTGCATTTCGAAAAATGTTATACAATGCAAGAAATGTTTCGTGCACATCAATATCAATGTATGTTATAGTTAAAAGAGCTACGCACAAAAGGCATGTCAAGGGAAAAGAAAAACAGAAGTCATGACCATTCAGATGTACCCCTTGTGAACAGCAAAATCGAAAACAACAGTGAAAGAAATAAAAAACTGATTTATTTTGAACAAACATTGACGAATTCTCAACATGCGTGAATTTTTTATTAAAAAACAACACATGGAGCATCAATGTACTTTTTTCTATGGAAGCATATTGACATGTTTCTTCATGGAAATTTGCACACATGTTTAGAATTGCTTAATGTACATTCATATTTTTTTTTCAGATTTTATAGATTTTGTTTACTATTTTTTCATTTTACTATTAATGAGGATGCGTATGAGCTCGCGAGCAAAAGCTTAATGTCCCTGCTCTTTTTGCATCTCATGGCCTAGGATTGGAATGATACTTCCTTGGCGGGTGTGGTGAGTAAGCAAGATGCAATACTAACTCATTCCATTGTTCACAATACCATAGGGTAGCACATGATTTTTGTTGTAAACGACTGCTAGTTAAGAAGAGCCATGTCGCTCAAAAGCTACGCGACGGACTGCAACGATCTCATCCTTTTATTTTTGGAGGAAGTTGAATAAAGTGTTCTTTGATGCCTCCACCATTGACAGGTCAATCCGGTACTTGAAGGCCCATGTTTTAGCCTCGTCATTCTGCATCGCCCAAACATTGATAGAAGTTGGACTTGGAGTCAAACTAGCCAATAAAGCAAGTGTACCCTCCTTTTCGAACAACTTCCCGTCAAGGCACGACTGGGGTGGACCACGCATCCGTTGGAATGACTCGGACTCTATGTCGAACAAAATAATTTCAGCACCACGTCACATAATGTCACTGGTACCATATATACGATAGTGCAGTCTCCATGGTGGTGGACTAGTGGTAAACAGGATAACATGCTCGTGGATAACCGAGTTACAGATGTACAACTAGTTACCGCGAGAGAAGGTCAGGAAGCCATCATAGGAGCCTTTGCAACAATCTTGAGAATGATGTTCGGAGCCCAGGAGGAAAGGTCAGAGCTGCTGATGGGCAGCGGCGTCAGGAAGGACGATGAGGGTGGTGGGCCACCTGTGGCAATCGATAATAGGAAGCAACGGTTGGCGGCTGTGGTGCTCACACAAGAATTGGGGCGTCGATGTCACACTGCATCATGACACAGTGATGGAATGACAAGGGTCGACTCTGTCCCTCTCTTGATCCATCAGGCCGTATATGAAATCTCTTCATGTCTTCACATTCCAATTTTATTGCTGTTGCTGGACAGGCTAAGATGACATCTCCATGTTGTGGAAGATGCACGTTGCGCTATGAATACAACTACAAAAATTCGAAGGATAAAAGTGAATATTTCATGGTGCTTATGTTGGGTGATTTCCAACACGAGATGGTAACTAATTACTATTGTCAGATTTAATGCCACTCCATCATGTTTTTTTCTTATGCGTTTAGGCATTAGCTACTTTCCTAAGCGTTTGTGACAAGCATATTTACATGGGTCTTTATTATACAATGACAAGTGCGAGTGATGAAAGTGTGTAGAACGTGGAGGGAGTGGATGCAACCAACTCAAGACTTTGTGTTCGCTAGTGAAAATAGAGTGATGGCTAAATCGAATTATATAGTAAACTGAAGCAAAATACACTAGTGAAGATAGATTGATGGCTAAACTGAAGCCACATACATTATTGTGAAAGCATAATTTATTTCATTTTTAAAAAGTTTTCATCGCACATTTAGAAAATGTTCATACTGTGTAAAAAAGTTTGCTCAAGTTTTAGAAATAGTAGTACCATTGAACAAGAATCATGTGATATTTCTAAGTTACTCACTCGTTTCAAGAAAATGTACATTGCATTTTGAAAATTGTTATAAAATGTAAAAATAATTCGTATGAATAAAAAAATGTTTCATGCACTTCAAAGTCAAAATAGAAGTCTTGACCATTCAGATATGTCCCGTGGAGAATAGAGGCTATAAAGTTTACCTAAATTCTAATTAGTGCATGTGCACTATTTCACGTAAGGAAGCAGCCGACTATGTCACTTTCATGCATGTGTACTTTTTTGTCTTCTAGCACATATGACTGTTGGCATTAAATTTGTTCACACTGGTCCATAAAAAACCGATCCACGTACATTTATTTTGAGTTTTGAAGTTGTTAAAAAGTTGTATCTTTCAAACATTGAGTTCGAATTCAGATCTGTTTTCACCGCTAAAATCTTCACGATGAGATATTTGAGACTAGATCCCGCACAAGTATGTTTTGACGGAAGTTTTTTATGTCAATTTTGGTCCTATATGGTGCAACTCTATTACTGCATGGTGGAACTTCAGTACAACATGGTCAGTTCTTTTCAAGACCAACTTCGGAGCTGCATGACCCAACTTATTATGAGGTTGCAACTTAGAAACCATAACAACCAACTTTTTGTGATGTGCAACTAGTCTACTGTTCTGGTCAACTACCTAGTAGTGCATGTGCAACCCGTCCTCCCTACTCGTAGATGTGTAGTTTTTCCTTGTGGCACCTACCTTACTAGTAGCAATATGTGCAACTCAGTCTGTTGTTTTAGCCAACTACCTAGTAGTCGATGTGCAACTCATTCCCTTTCTACTTGTGGATATGTGGTTTTAATTGGTGGAGGCAATACACAGAGTTGCACATAGTTTGTTAGCCAGCTGGTCAAGGCAATAGACAAAGTTGGCACATCTCAGTGGCAGGGATAGTTGGATGGTCAAACAACACATCCATAAGGGATACTGAAATGTTGCATATAGACAAGGCTCTAAAGTTGCACATCTCACTAGCATGGGTGGTTTGGACGGGATGCTAGCATCTACACATCCATGGGGATACGGGGAAGGTTGCACATCTCTGTTAGGCAGTTGGCCGGTGCAACATCCGAAGTTGCACGTCCACTGTTAAGCACTTGGCCAAGACATTAAATAGTGAAAACGGAGATCTATGAGGGGTGGGGGGTGGGGGGTGAGGGAGTTGCACATCGACTACTAGAAAGTTGGTCGAGTCAATAGACGAAGTTGCACATCTTATTGGTAGGGGTACTTTGGGGTGGAGGTGTCATCAATGAAAACTGCAAGTCCACTCGTAGGGATAAAGTTGCACATCGACTGTCGGGTAGTTGCACATCAACTATCAGGCAGTTGCACCTAGTGGGGCCTAAACATACTCATGCAGCTTCTAGTTTTGAAAATCACATCGCGATGATTCCAACAGTGAAACCGGATCTTAATTTCGATGCATGGTTTGAAAGTTATGTCATTTTAAATTTTTAAAACAAAGAATTAAATGCAAAACAGAACAAAATGCATGCACCACAAGATGACCGTGAAAGTATCCTGTAGGATGTGAAAAAAAACCAGATGAGAAAAGTTTCCTAATGGAGAAAGGAGACAATTTTTTTCCTAAAATAACCGGCAGCTTCGGAGCGCTTCGGGTAGCCGTTTGCCCGCTAAACGCGTCCTAGAGTTTACACCTGAGCTCACATGCGCCCTCCTGTACAGTAAAATAAAAAACAATAGTAAAAGAAATAAAAAGCTGAATTTTTTGGAACAAACATTGACGAATTATGAACATGTGTTCAAATTTTCATGAAAACGCAACAGATAGAGAATCAATTTTGTTTTTTCTACAGAAGCATATTGACATGTTTTTCTTCATGGAAATTTGCATGCATGTTCAGAATTTGTCAATGTTCGTCCGTAAAACAATTCAGATTTTTAAAACTTATGTACTATTTTTATTTTTACTATTCACGAGGATGCGTATGAGCTCACGAGTAGAAACGATACTCTCTTGGAGGGTGTGGTGAGTAAGCAACATCAAATACTGACTCATTCAATTGTTCACAATATCGTAGGGTAGTGTCGGATTTCGGGTTCCGGCAGACCCTTGAGGTTCGAACACTGGGGTGCGCGCGGAGATTTCGCCTCCTACCTACCTGCACCCCTCAGCCACGCAAAGATCTAAGCTATGGAAAGAACAACACGAGAGACACAGGGTCTATACTGGTTCGGGCCACCGTTGTGGTGTAATACCCTACTCCAGTGTGTGGTGTGGTGGGTTGCCTCTTAGGCTGAGGATGATGAACAATACAAGGAAGAACAGCCTCGCGAGGGTCTGTTCTTGGCTGGGGGGATGAACTGCTGGGAGGAGTTCAGTCACCCTTCTCCCTCTCTCTCTCTCTCTCTCTCTCTCTCTCTCTCTCTCTCTCTCTCTTCTCGATTGTCCTCCTTTTGTCCTGCGGGTGGCTGGTCCTATTTATAGAGGCCCTGGTCCTCTTCCCAAATATCGAGCGGGAAGGGAGCCAACAATGGTGGGCTAATTTGAAAGGGGACAGCTAGTACCAGTTATCCTGACAAAAGTAGTCTTCGCCTGCACAAAGCTCTGGTGGTGACGCCGTCTTGGGCTCCACAATGACCTCCGTCTTGCAGTCCTCCTGGTCTTGGTCTTGTTACACCGAAATGACAACCTTTGCCTGATGCCTCGGTACTCCGCGGCTGCGCTTGCCCCCTTTGCACCAAAGGGGAAAGGAGGACACTGTGCGGGCTGGCGCCCGCCTGGCGCCCGTGGTCGTCATGGCTTGCGTCACGGGCACCTCGTGAGGTACCCCACCTTGATCTCTCTGCCTCCTCGCGAGCCAGCCTGATGAGGCCGTGCCTGAGGAAGCTCCGCGTCGTCCGCCCCGCGAGGCTTGGCCCCTCGCGAGGGTCTTGAGTTTGTGTTGGTGAAGATGGGCCGTGCTGGGCCCCCCTTTGAGCCACGCCGCAGGCCGCAGGCAGGCAAGTCTGGGGACCCCCGTTCCCAGAACGCCGACAGTAGCCCCCGGGCCCAAGGCGCGCCCGGACTTGGCCGTGCAGGGAGGCGGAAGGGCAAGAGCGAAGCGCCGCGGGCCCTAACAGCCTGCGGTCCCGGGCGCCGCGTGGCGGTTGATTGGACGTGGGCGTCTCCACTTCCCCATGGCGCCTCGGCAACTGCACGGATTGAACAAGTCCCTGCATGCAAAGCGGGTCATAATTACCTGTGATCGTGGGGGCCGTTGGTTGGCCCTCGCCAGCTATAAGTACAGATCAGCGCGCGCCCTTCCGGTTCATCCCCCCTTGCTTCTCCTTCTTCTTCATGGCCCCGTCGAGGAGGTTCTCGGCCGCAGAGAAGGGGAAGGCTCGCCAGGTTGAGCCTGCCTCTCCTCCGCCCAAGCGCGGCCGAGGGCGCCCTCGCAAACATCCTGTGGCCACCACGACAGCTCCCCGCGGCCGTGGAGACGATTTCCAGCACAGCGATGGGCGGATTGCTGCGGCCGGGGGGCGCGCTTTGGCTGCGCGTCCCCCTAGGCCGCGCTTTCGAGCTGCTGGGGTGCTGCGGGAGTTCGTCGTGTGGTCGGCGGAGCCGACTAGCACCCGGCTTCCGCTTCCTCGCTTCCTCCTCGGCGAGCTCCCGGCCGGCGCCCCGGGCGGCCTCTGGCTTCAGGCCGACGGTTGCTGCAGCCGGGCCTCATTGGCTTCACTGGAGGTCTCCGCAGCCGGGAGCCTGGCTCTGGCCCGCGGTTGGCAGACGTTTGCCCGCGCGCGTGGCCTGAGCCGTCGGTGCACCCTGCACTTCAAGTTCGACGGCGATGCTACCCTCTACGTGAGGGTGTTTGGGGAAGATGGTCGCTGCGCAGGGTGCTGCCCCGAGGGCGACGACCGCGGCCGGGAACCCAGCTCCGCCGATGATGGAGAGGGCAGCGCTTGCGTGGCTGGCGGCGCTCAGGGTTCCCCAAGCTTCTCCGGTTCTTCTTCAGGCAGCGACTCTTCTAGCGGTGGCCGTGGTCAGCCTCCACGCCGTCGTATCTGCTTGGGAGGTGGTAGCGTGTCCGCCCGCCGTCGCGCCCCGGTGAAGCGCGAGAGGGAGTCTGCCTGAGCCCCGAAGGCAGCTCGGGTCTTCTCTGCGGGCCGGTGTGAGGCGAGCTGCGCCTGATTTGTTCTTTCGTTTCCTTTTTCCTGCGTAAAAAGACAGTAGTGTGGAGCCCCGCAGGGGCATGTTTGGGTTATTGCTGTTAATCATCGTTTTGCTTCCGTTATCGTACCTTCCGGCTACGTGCCCGGGCGTGGATAGTTCCCGGCCCCAGCCGTGGGGGGGGGGGGGGAGCGACCGACCCAGGCCCTGTGTTCGTGTCGCGATGCCCATGGGGCACGGACTGGAGGGGTGCTCCTGTAATGGGCCCAGGTCGCGAACCCTTTGAACGACTAGGATAGGAACACTCGCGAGGGCGCTCGGCTGCCCCCCCCTCGCGAGGCCTTGCATAAGAGAAATCGAGGCAGGAGAGTGAAAAGTCGAAGAACCACAAGCCAAAGATGGCAACAACTTCAATAAAACTTTGAATGAGAAGGAACAAGCCAACTGCGGAAAGCAAATGAAAAGCCGCGTCAGGCACCTAATCTAGTCTTCGATGTCTTCTCACCAGCGCGGAGCTAAGTGCTGCCACTGGGCGTGGGAGGGAGCCCCAGGGCCAGAGGCCGGCGCTCCTGAGACTCCGGGGCGTGTACAGCCCCAACTCATTATTACGTGAGAGTGTCACGGGCGGCGAGCTTCACAGGCGTTGGCCTTCTTCACAGGCTCCGGGCCTTTTCCAAAATGCGACAGCTTCACAGGCATTCGCCTTCTTCACAGGCTCTGGGCCTTTTCCAAAACGCGACAGCTTCACAGGCATTTGCCTTCTTCACAGGCTCTGGGCCTTTTCCAAAACGTGATAGCTTCACAGGCATTCGCCTTCTTCACAGGCTCTGGACCTTTTCCAAAACGCGATAGCTTCACAGGCATTCGCCTTCTTCACAGGCTCTGGGCCTTTTCCAAAACGCGATAGCTTCACACGCATTCGCCTTTTTCACAGGCTCTGGGCCTTTTTAGGGGCAGAACCTCCGGAGGTGCTGGATGTTCCATGCGTTCTGGACCGGCACCCCCTCCTGAGTCTCCAAGCGCGCGGAGCCGGGCCTGGAAACATGAACAACTTTGAACGGGCCCTCCCACATGGGAGAGAGCTTGTGCAACCCCTCCCTGGAGAGAACCCGCCTGAGCACGAGGTCTCCTACCTCAAGAGTTCTGGGGCGGATGTTGTAGCAGTGATATCGCCGCAGTGCTTGTTGGTACCTCGCCGCTCGCAGCGCGGCTTCTTGGTGACGTTCCTCCCCCATCACGAGGTCCATCCCCCGCATGGCGTCCTGCTGTGCCTCGTCGAATGCTAGGACCCGCGCGGAGCGACGTCTGACCTCGTGAGGGAGGACCGCTTCGGCTCCGTAGACCAGGAAGAACGGGGTCTCTCCAGTCGGCTTGGTTGCGGTTGTGCGGATGGACCACAATACGGACTGAAGCTCGTCGTACCAACCTCTGCCGCAGGCCTCCAGCTTCTTCTTGAACGTCCTGGTCTTGAGGCCCCTCAGGACCTCTGCGTTGGCTCGCTCGGCCTGGCCGTTGCTTCGGGGGTGCGCCACCGAGGCGTAGCATATCTGCGTTCCAAGGTTAGCACAGTATGTTTTGAAGAGGTTACTGGTGAACTGCGAACCGTTGTCCGTGATGATGCGGTTCGGCACCTCGAACCGGCTCACGATGCCCTTGATGAACTTGACCGCGGAACCCGCGGGAATGGTGCGGACAGCCTCTACTTCAGCCCACTTGGTGAACTTGTCCACAACGACGTAGAGGTAGCGGTAGCCCCCTGGCGCCCGAGGAAACGGGCCCAAGATGTCCAGCCCCCAGACTGCGAATGGCCACGAAAGGTGTATAGTCTGCAGGCCTCCTGCTGGCTGATGGATCTGCTTGGCGTGGAACTGGCAGGCCTCACAAGCTTTCACTAATTCGACGGCGTCATTGAGCGCGGTGGGCCAATAAAACCCACTGCGGAACACCTTGCCGACGAGGGTCCGTGATGATGAATGATGTCCACAGTCTCCCCCGTGTATATCTTCCAGCAGTTCCTTCCCTTGCTCCCTGGAGATGCAGCGCAGGGATACATCGTTTGGTCGCCTCCGGTAGAGCTCTCCATCCTTGATGCAGTATGCCGTGGCCTGGCGTGCCACTTGCTCCGCTTCCTCCTCCTTCTTCGGTAGGGTCCCTTGTGTTAAGTAACTCCGAAGCTCTGTGATCCAGCATCCCTTCTGAGGTTCCATTGTCAGGAGCAGGCGTGCTCCTGAGGCCGGGCCACAGGCCGGAGCTCCCCTAGCAGGTGGCTGGGGGAGCTCCTCCCGAGGCTGAGCCGTGTTTGACATTGACGGCAGGGCTGAGGGCTTGAAGAGCCGCTCCTCGAAAACGCCAGGCTCCTGAGGTAACCGCCTGGACGCCCGTTTGGCGATGTCGTCGGCTTCCTGATTGGTGCCACAGGGCACATGCTGCAACTCCAACCCCCAGAACCGCTTCTCCATCCTGCGGACCTCCGCAAGGTAGGCTTCCATGTGCTCATCTTTCGGCTCGTACACCTTGTTGGAGAAATTGACAAGGAGCTGCGAATCGCCCTTGATGGTGAGGCGTTTCACTCCCAGGGCAGCTGCGGCCTTCAAGCCCGCTATTAAACCTTCATACTCCGCTATGTTGTTGGAGACCTTTTCACCTTGCTGGAAACAGAGCTGCACAGCGTAGTAGAGCTTGTCCTGAGTGGGCGATATAAGCACCGCCCCAGCCCCAGCGCCATGCCTGGAGAACGCCCCATCGAAGTACATGACCCAGCCTTCTGGCGCCTCACTTCCCGGGGAGAGGGACCGATCCTCGTCTGCCTTGAGGCTTGGTGCCTCCGTCCATTCTGCCACAAAATCCGCCAACGCTGCTCCCTTGATGACTCTGGTCGTGCTAAATTCGAGCTGAAACGCTTGCAGTTCTATGTTCCACTCAGCGACCCTTCCAGCTGAGTTAGGGCTCCTGAGCACTCTCTCCAGGGGGTATGACGAGACGACCTTGATGGGGTGACCCTGAAAGTAGTGCCGCAGCTTGCGCGAGGCCACCAGTAGTGCGAGGAGGAGGTTTTGAGGCATGGGGTACCGTGCCCTCGCGTCCCGCAACACCGTGCTGACGAAGTACACTGGGTGCTCAACGAGGTTGGGTGCGTCAGTGCTGGTGGCTCCCTTCGGAGACCATGGCGCCTCTTGAGGCGATGAGGCCTCCTGAGACTGGCCATCTGGGAGAGGGGCCTCTTCCGCCTCCGGTGCACTCCTCTGCGGCGGCTGATCCTCCTCAGCCGCGGTGGCGGTTTCTGTGGGCCTTCCTTGTTCCTGTTCTGCCTTGTCCCGGGCTGCTGCCGTGGTTTTGATTCGACGCTCTTCTCTAACTGCCACCAGGGCTGCGCTGGCGGAGTAGGGAGTGGCAGCGAGGTAAAGCACCAGGGGCTCTTGAGGGCGCGGAGCCACCATGACGGGTGGGCTGGTCAGGTATCTCTTGAGATCCTGGAATGCCTTGTCGGCCTCTTCAGTCCACTCAAAGGGCCCCTTTTTCTTCATTAGCTGGAAGAAGGGCAGCGCTCGTTCCCCCAACTTGGAGATGAAGCGCCCTAGTGCGGTCACACGCCCCGTGAGCTTCTGCATTTCTCTGAGGGTCTTTGGCAGGCTCATGTCTTCCACCGTCTTGACCTTTTCCGGGTTAGCCTCGATGCCTCGGTGGGACACGAGGAAACCCAAGAGCTTGCCCGAGGGGACTCCGAACACACACTTCTCTGGGTTGAGCCGTAGGTTCACTGCATTGAGGCTCGCGAAGGTTTCCTCCAGGTCTTGTATCAAGGTCCTGGCCTCCCGAGACTTTACCACAATGTCATCGACGTAAGCTTCAACATTCTTCCCGAGCTGCGGGCCCAAGGTGATGTGCATCAGCCGCTGAAAGGTCGCCCCTGCGTCACGCAGCCCGAATGGCATGCATGTGTAGCAGTACACCCCACACGGGGTTAGGAAGGCTGTCTTTTCGACGTCTTCTACCGCCATCTTGATCTGGTGATACCCAGAGAAGGCATCCAAGAAGCATAGCAGGTCGCATTCCGCGGTGGAATCGACGATCTGGTCGATGCGGGGGAGCGGGAACGGATCTTGCGGACATGCTTTGTTGAGGTTGGTGAAGTCGACACACATGCGCTCCTTCCCTTCCTTCTTTGGCACGACGACAGGGTTGGCCAACCAATCCGGGTATCGGACCTCGCGAATGACCCCAGCGGCTTCTAATTTGCGGGTCTCTTGGACGATGAAGGCCTGCTTTTCTGTGGACTGCCGCCTGGCCTTCTGCTTCACAGGGCGCACGTTGGGGCACACGTTGAGGTGATGCTCGATTACACTCCTAGGGATCCCTGCCAACTGGTCAGGCTCCCAAGCGAATACCTTCTTGTTTGCGCGCAGGAACCCGACCAGGGCCTCCTCCTGCTCGGGTTCGAGGTTGGCGCCTATGGTGAAAGTGGCGTTGGTGGACCCGTCCTCATCGACGGGTATCTGCTTGGTTTCTGCCTTGTCTTGGGTGAACAACTGTTTCTTCTTGGCGGGTGCAGCCCCCTTGGGCTCGGGGGTCTCCAAGTCGGCGGGCTGTGCCGCCGCCGCCGCCTTGAAGGCGAGCTTGAGCACCCGCAGCGCGTCTCCGGTGTCCCCGTGCACGGTGAGGACACCGCTTCTCTCGGGCATCTTCATGAGGTTGTACACCGGGTGCGTCGCGGCCATGAACTGGGCCAACGCTAGGTAGCCGAGGATGGCATTGTAGGGGAGGCCGATGGGGGCGATGTCGAAGTCGACCAGCTCCGTGCGAAAGTTGTTGTAGGTGCCGAAGGTTACTGGGAGCCGGATCTGTCCCAAGGAGCTGGATGATCCGCCCCAACGCCTGAGAAGGGCCGGCTGGGTTGCAGCCGCTCCAGGGGTATGCAGAGGAGGTTGAAGGCCTCGACCGAGAGCATGCTGAGGCCCGCACCGCCATCAATGAGAGTTCTGGTGACGGCCACCTGGCAGAAGGTGGGGGTGCACAGCATGGGGAGCGCACTCGAGCAGGCCGAGTTGGAGGGGTGGTCCTCCGAGCTGAAGGTCAGGCCGGTCTCGGGCGCCGCCCGGTCCAGGAGAGCCCCCTGCCGCGCGGAAGCGGCGCTGACCCGGCGGATGAACGGCTTGACGTGGTGACTTGTAGGCGGCGCCTGCGAGCCGCCCAGGAGGGCCACGACGGCCTGGGGTGTTGGTGTAGCGCGATGGGCGGGGAAGAGGCTGCGGGGCTCTTCCCGAGAGGCCACGGAGGCTGCCGGCAGGTGGAGCAGCCATGTGCGCGGAGCGCCGGTGAGGGCCATGGGGAGCCAGTTGGCCACGACCCTATTGTCACCTCCGGCTTCGAGGAGGGCCTCCTCGCTCACCAGCAAGAAGGCCAGCGGGTCTGTCGCGCCGCCGTAGCGCGGCGGCGTCGTTGGCTTGAACATGTCCGGCCACCGTACCTGTTGCAGGGCTGGGGCCAGGGCTCGGAGCCCCCTGGCCCCCGTGCTGGCGCCGGCGGCCGGAGCGAGCGACGCGCTACTCATCGCGAGGCAGGCCGTGGCGGTGGCGGAAGAGAAAACTCCGGCGCACCCCTACCTGGCGCGCCAAATGTCAGATTTCGGGTTCCGGCAGACTCTTGAGGTTCGAACACTGGGGTGCGCGCGGAGATTTCACCTCCTACCTACCTGCACCCCTCAGCCACGCAAAGATCTAAGCTATGGAAAGAACAACATGAGAGACACAGGGTTTATACTGGTTCGGGCCACCGTTGTGGTGTAATACCCTACTCCAGTGTGTGGTGTGGTGGATTGCCTCTTGGGCTGAGGATGATGAACAATACAAGGAAGAATAGCCTCGCGAGGGTCTGTTCTTGGCTGGGGGGATGAACTACTGGGAGGAGTTCAGTCACCCTTCTCTCTCTCTCTCTCTCTCTCTCTCTCTCTCTCTTCTCGATTGTGCTCCTTTTGTCCTGCGGGTGGCTGGTCCTATTTATAGAGGCCCTGGCCCTCTTCCCAAATATCGAGCGGGAAGGGAGCCAACAATGGCGGGCTAATTTGAAAGGGGACAGCTAGTACCAGTTATCCTGACAAAAGTAGTCTTCGCTTGCACAAAGCTCTGGTGGTGACGCCGTCTTGGGCTCCACAATGACCTCCATCTTGCAGTCCTCCTGGTCTTGGTCTTGTTGCATCGAAATGGCAACCTTTGCCTGATGCCTCGGTACTCCGCGGCCGCGCTTGCCCCCTTTGCACCAAAGGGGAAAGGAGGACACTGCGCGGGCTGGCGCCCGCCTGGCGCCCGTGGTCGTCATGGCTTGCGTCACGGGCACCTCGTGAGGTACCCCGCCTTGATCTCTCCGCCTCCTCGCGAGCCAGCCTGATGAGGCCGTGCTTGAGGAAGCTCCGCGTCATCCGCCCCGCGAGGCTTGGCCCCTCGCGAGGGTCTTGAGTCTGTGTTGGTGAAGATGGGCCGTGCTGGGCCCCCCTTTGAGCCACGCCGCAGGCCGCAGGCAGGCAAGTCTGGGGACCCCCGTTCCCAGAACGCCGACAGGTAGCACGTGCTTTTTGTTGAAGAAGGCTGTTAGTTTAGCAGAGCCACGTTATTTAACAGCTGCGCCGTGGAATGTAACGATATTATCCTTTTCTTTTTGGAGGAAGTTGAATAAAATTGTCTTTGATGTATCCACCATTGACAGGTAAATCCAGTACTTGAAGGACCATAATTTAGCCTCGTAATCTTGCATCACCCAATCATTGATAGAAGCTGTCCAGGGAGTCAAGCCACCCAATAAAGCAAGTGTATCCTCCTTGTCGAACAACTTCCCGTCACAGGACGACTGGAGTGGACAATGCATCCATCGAAATGACTCTGATTCTATGTCAAACACAATAATGTCTTCACCGCCTCCCATAATTTCACTGGTACCATAAATACGCTAGTGCACTCTTCATGGTGGTGGACTGGTGGTAAACTGGAAAATGCGTGTGGATAACTGGGTTACATATGTACAACTAGTTACCCCGAGAAAAGATAAGGAAGGCATCATAGGACCCTTGCGACAATCTGGAGAATGGTGTTCGGAGCCTAGGAGAAAAGGTTAGAGCTGCTGATGGGCAACGGCGTCACAAACAACCACAACGCTGGTGGGCCGCCTGTGGCCATCGACCATGGGGAGCAACGGCTGGCGCCTGTGGTGCTCATGCAAGAATCTGGGTGTGATCGCACCGCGTCATGACATGGTGATGGCACGACAGCGACCGACGTCCTTCGGCGACAACCTATGAGTATTTTTCAATGATCTTTTTGGGCAGGGCCTCGTGTAGGGTCACGCCTCTCCTTCCTGGCATTGTAGTGCTCTATCGACTCCTGTCGGCTGGAAAGACATGGCAAGATTTAGTCCAACAACAGCTTGAATCAAGGAGAGAGGCAAGTAAGGTGATAAAAAGCTTAAGTTTTACATGAATCACTATTCTTAATGAGGTTATAAATACAGTTATTCAAACTGGTATATTTTCAAATGACGAGAGAGTTCCAAGTCTTAATTTTTTAGTGTGATCTCGGCCATAGTTTTATCTTGGACTTCCCCACCTTTCGATTTCAGTGTGACCTTTGCCTCCCTCTCTTGATCCATCATGTCGTATATGAAATCCCTTCATGTCTTCATTCCACTTTATATTGCCGCAGGTGGCCAGGCTAAGATGTGGTCTCTGTCTTGAGGAAGATGCACACTGCATGATGTATACAACTACAAACATTCGGAGGATGAAAGTAAATATTTCTTGGTGCTTATGTTGGGTGATTTGCAACACGAGATGGTAACTAATTCCTATTGTTCGATTTAGTGCCACTCCGTCATGTTTTGTTTCTAATGCGTTTAGGCATTAGTTACTTTCCGAAGCGTTAATGACAAGTACATTTACATGGGCATTTATTATACATTTACATGCGCAAGTGATGAACCTATGTACACTACACCACAACAAGGTATTCCCTCCGGATGCGTGTTGGGTTAAGTTAGTAGTTTGGTATTCGAAAGATGTTTTCCCACAATATAGTTTTTCGACACACAATTCATATTTTATTAGTTAAAAGTGAAAGTTGTGGTTGTACCCCCCTTATCTAACCATCCATTTTGTGCCTCGCGGTCAATTCATGAACTTTCCACTTTTGCATCTCCAAAATAAAGGAGCATATGGACATCAAACTTTACAGGTCAACAACGTATTCGATCTACGACGTGTAACAAAAAATTCAGTTTTTTTGTCCAAATCAAATTTTGTATATTTATACTAGATCAACAAATTCCATATTCTCTTTCCAACATTTTAGTTCCAAAGTTATAATGATCTATAAAGTTTGATGTACATATGTTTTATCATTTGAGAGGAACCCACAAAAGAAATTTGTATGTCCTAAGTTAGTTGGATAGCACATATCTCGAAGCAATGTTGGAGGGTATAGATAAGGGAGTGTGGCACTTAGTATTAGCAAAACCAATCTCTATTTAAAATTTTGGTCAAAGTTTTACTCATAATACCAGAGAAAGTAGTTGCTAGAAATTGATGAGGATTTTGTGCATTTACAGAATATATCTAGGAGATATATAGTAGCCAGTTAATTTTGTGAGAACATTTATGTACATATATGTGGTCATTTTATTGTATTAGTTGTAATGGGATTTTTTGGCATGGTATTAAAATTATCTAAATATTGGCCGATGGAAATAGATAGCGCTCAAACATTATCACGAGAAGGCATGTTTTCAATCCTTTAAAACTCAACCACGCACACTAGCAGGAACACACTACCCAGATCGAGAAATACCGATCTCTCTCACTAGGTTTGCTACCTAGTGAGCCTGCCGGCCAAGATTTTGCTTTGGGATCTCATCTACCATTGGTCGCCATTCCACTGCACTCTTCCATTTCAAGGTCTGTTATTCAATCCATAGCTGGTACTAGATGGTAGTAGTAGACAGTAGAGACTAGTAGTAGTGTGCTACATAGGTAGATGCATGGTTCGCATATATTCATTTTTTATATGAGAAGTATATATAAGTAAAAATCGTAGGAGTGGCCGTTCAGTTGGAATTGATCTTCCCGTGGTGCCGTTTTGTTTGTAGTAATTAATTCAGAGGAACACCGTAGCAGACCAGAGGAACACCGTTCGTTTCCTCTGATTTTATGGGAGTCAATGTTGGAAATATTGTGTAATACGTGACAGCCTTGTAGTACTTGTGCCTCACCTATAGGATTAGGAGTAGTTAGAGATTGGTTTATTTATCTTCTCTCTCTCTATCTCTCCATGTAATCCTGTCCACGGTTCAACTACCGTATCTCTGTAAACCTACGAGAGCTCAACTCTCAATCTATCAATAAATACATGCGGGCACCCATGTATGGGTGTTGAGACGCTTCACCAAATCTAACATGGTATTCAGAGCCATCTCCTTCCTCCACACCTAGCTCTCCACCAGATCAAACCTAGCTGCCATTAAAACTTCCTCCAGATCAGAATTCAGCCGCAACCATGTCTTCCTCCTCTAGTTCGGCTTCTTTCTCCAGTCTGAACAACAAAATCTCTGAACCCTGGGGCGGAGCCAGGGGGGACGAGCAAGGGCCTGCCCCCCCCCCCCCAACGATCAACAATTTTAGTAGAAGCAACTAGTAATTATCAACAAGATTCGATCAATATACGTACTCGGCTCCCCCTATACTCGAATCCTGGCTCCGCCACTGTCTGAACCCCTTAGCCGCACCAACTATATCCTATGGCGTGCCCAGGCTCATTCTCAGATTATGGGAGCCGGCCTCTATGGGTATCTCGACCAAACAATTCCTCAACCTACCAAAACAATCTCGTCCAAAAACTCTAAAGGAAAAGAACAGATCATTCCAAATCCTGCCTACACCCCTTGGTTGATCCAAGACCAGCAGATTGTAGCCTATCTGCTGAGAAATCTCTCCAAAGAAATCCTAGTTGAGGTTGCCTCGATGGAAACATCACATGCGATCTGGACATCCCTTGCAAACATGTTCACAGCCCAATCCGCATCCCGCGTGAATAACATCCGAATCTCCCTGACCAACGCCCACAAAGGTTCTCAATCTGCTGCTGCTTATTTTGGTCATATGAGATCTCTGTCGGATGAACTTGCAGCCGTAGGAAGACCCATCGGAGAACCGGAGCTACTGTCCTTCATCATCGCGGGGCTGGACATGGATTACCAGCCCATCATCTCGGCCCTGGCTCCGTAGACCAGGAAGAACGGGGTCTCTCCAGTCGGCTTGGTTGCGGTTGTGCGGATGGACCACAATACGGACTGAAGCTCGTCGTACCAACCTCTGCCGCAGGCCTCCAGCTTCTTCTTGAACGTCCTGGTCTTGAGGCCCCTCAGGACCTCTGCGTTGGCTCGCTCGGCCTGGCCGTTGCTTCGGGGGTGCGCCACCGAGGCGTAGCATATCTGCGTTCCAAGGTTAGCACAGTATGTTTTGAAGAGGTTACTGGTGAACTGCGAACCGTTGTCCGTGATGATGCGGTTCGGCACCTCGAACCGGCTCACGATGCCCTTGATGAACTTGACCGCGGAACCCGCGGGAATGGTGCGGACAGCCTCTACTTCAGCCCACTTGGTGAACTTGTCCACAACGACGTAGAGGTAGCGGTAGCCCCCTGGCGCCCGAGGAAACGGGCCCAAGATGTCCAGCCCCCAGACTGCGAATGGCCACGAAAGGTGTATAGTCTGCAGGCCTCCTGCTGGCTGATGGATCTGCTTGGCGTGGAACTGGCAGGCCTCACAAGCTTTCACTAATTCGACGGCGTCATTGAGCGCGGTGGGCCAATAAAACCCACTGCGGAACACCTTGCCGACGAGGGTCCGTGATGATGAATGATGTCCACAGTCTCCCCCGTGTATATCTTCCAGCAGTTCCTTCCCTTGCTCCCTGGAGATGCAGCGCAGGGATACATCGTTTGGTCGCCTCCGGTAGAGCTCTCCATCCTTGATGCAGTATGCCGTGGCCTGGCGTGCCACTTGCTCCGCTTCCTCCTCCTTCTTCGGTAGGGTCCCTTGTGTTAAGTAACTCCGAAGCTCTGTGATCCAGCATCCCTTCTGAGGTTCCATTGTCAGGAGCAGGCGTGCTCCTGAGGCCGGGCCACAGGCCGGAGCTCCCCTAGCAGGTGGCTGGGGGAGCTCCTCCCGAGGCTGAGCCGTGTTTGACATTGACGGCAGGGCTGAGGGCTTGAAGAGCCGCTCCTCGAAAACGCCAGGCTCCTGAGGTAACCGCCTGGACGCCCGTTTGGCGATGTCGTCGGCTTCCTGATTGGTGCCACAGGGCACATGCTGCAACTCCAACCCCCAGAACCGCTTCTCCATCCTGCGGACCTCCGCAAGGTAGGCTTCCATGTGCTCATCTTTCGGCTCGTACACCTTGTTGGAGAAATTGACAAGGAGCTGCGAATCGCCCTTGATGGTGAGGCGTTTCACTCCCAGGGCAGCTGCGGCCTTCAAGCCCGCTATTAAACCTTCATACTCCGCTATGTTGTTGGAGACCTTTTCACCTTGCTGGAAACAGAGCTGCACAGCGTAGTAGAGCTTGTCCTGAGTGGGCGATATAAGCACCGCCCCAGCCCCAGCGCCATGCCTGGAGAACGCCCCATCGAAGTACATGACCCAGCCTTCTGGCGCCTCACTTCCCGGGGAGAGGGACCGATCCTCGTCTGCCTTGAGGCTTGGTGCCTCCGTCCATTCTGCCACAAAATCCGCCAACGCTGCTCCCTTGATGACTCTGGTCGTGCTAAATTCGAGCTGAAACGCTTGCAGTTCTATGTTCCACTCAGCGACCCTTCCAGCTGAGTTAGGGCTCCTGAGCACTCTCTCCAGGGGGTATGACGAGACGACCTTGATGGGGTGACCCTGAAAGTAGTGCCGCAGCTTGCGCGAGGCCACCAGTAGTGCGAGGAGGAGGTTTTGAGGCATGGGGTACCGTGCCCTCGCGTCCCGCAACACCGTGCTGACGAAGTACACTGGGTGCTCAACGAGGTTGGGTGCGTCAGTGCTGGTGGCTCCCTTCGGAGACCATGGCGCCTCTTGAGGCGATGAGGCCTCCTGAGACTGGCCATCTGGGAGAGGGGCCTCTTCCGCCTCCGGTGCACTCCTCTGCGGCGGCTGATCCTCCTCAGCCGCGGTGGCGGTTTCTGTGGGCCTTCCTTGTTCCTGTTCTGCCTTGTCCCGGGCTGCTGCCGTGGTTTTGATTCGACGCTCTTCTCTAACTGCCACCAGGGCTGCGCTGGCGGAGTAGGGAGTGGCAGCGAGGTAAAGCACCAGGGGCTCTTGAGGGCGCGGAGCCACCATGACGGGTGGGCTGGTCAGGTATCTCTTGAGATCCTGGAATGCCTTGTCGGCCTCTTCAGTCCACTCAAAGGGCCCCTTTTTCTTCATTAGCTGGAAGAAGGGCAGCGCTCGTTCCCCCAACTTGGAGATGAAGCGCCCTAGTGCGGTCACACGCCCCGTGAGCTTCTGCATTTCTCTGAGGGTCTTTGGCAGGCTCATGTCTTCCACCGTCTTGACCTTTTCCGGGTTAGCCTCGATGCCTCGGTGGGACACGAGGAAACCCAAGAGCTTGCCCGAGGGGACTCCGAACACACACTTCTCTGGGTTGAGCCGTAGGTTCACTGCATTGAGGCTCGCGAAGGTTTCCTCCAGGTCTTGTATCAAGGTCCTGGCCTCCCGAGACTTTACCACAATGTCATCGACGTAAGCTTCAACATTCTTCCCGAGCTGCGGGCCCAAGGTGATGTGCATCAGCCGCTGAAAGGTCGCCCCTGCGTCACGCAGCCCGAATGGCATGCATGTGTAGCAGTACACCCCACACGGGGTTAGGAAGGCTGTCTTTTCGACGTCTTCTACCGCCATCTTGATCTGGTGATACCCAGAGAAGGCATCCAAGAAGCATAGCAGGTCGCATTCCGCGGTGGAATCGACGATCTGGTCGATGCGGGGGAGCGGGAACGGATCTTGCGGACATGCTTTGTTGAGGTTGGTGAAGTCGACACACATGCGCTCCTTCCCTTCCTTCTTTGGCACGACGACAGGGTTGGCCAACCAATCCGGGTATCGGACCTCGCGAATGACCCCAGCGGCTTCTAATTTGCGGGTCTCTTGGACGATGAAGGCCTGCTTTTCTGTGGACTGCCGCCTGGCCTTCTGCTTCACAGGGCGCACGTTGGGGTACACGTTGAGGTGATGCTCGATTACACTCCTAGGGATCCCTGCCAACTGGTCAGGCTCCCAAGCGAATACCTTCTTGTTTGCGCGCAGGAACCCGACCAGGGCCTCCTCCTGCTCGGGTTCGAGGTTGGCGCCTATGGTGAAAGTGGCGTTGGTGGACCCGTCCTCATCGACGGGTATCTGCTTGGTTTCTGCCTTGTCTTGGGTGAACAACTGTTTCTTCTTGGCGGGTGCAGCCCCCTTGGGCTCGGGGGTCTCCAAGTCGGCGGGCTGTGCCGCCGCCGCCGCCTTGAAGGCGAGCTTGAGCACCCGCAGCGCGTCTCCAGTGTCCCCGTGCACGGTGAGGACACCGCTTCTCTCGGGCATCTTCATGAGGTTGTACGCCGGGTGCGTCGCGGCCATGAACTGGGCCAACGCTAGGTAGCCGAGGATGGCATTGTAGGGGAGGCCGATGGGGGCGATGTCGAAGTCGACCAGCTCCGTGCGAAAGTTGTTGTAGGTGCCGAAGGTTACTGGGAGCCGGATCTGTCCCAAGGAGCTGGATGATCCGCCCCAACGCCTGAGAAGGGCCGGCTGGGTTGCAGCCGCTCCAGGGGTATGCAGAGGAGGTTGAAGGCCTCGACCGAGAGCATGCTGAGGCCCGCACCGCCATCAATGAGAGTTCTGGTGACGGCCACCTGGCAGAAGGTGGGGGTGCACAGCATGGGGAGCGCACCCGAGCAGGCCGAGTTGGAGGGGTGGTCCTCCGAGCTGAAGGTCAGGCCGGTCTCGGGCGCCGCCCGGTCCAGGAGAGCCCCCTGCCGCGCGGAAGCGGCGCTGACCCGGCGGATGAACGGCTTGACGTGGTGACTTGTAGGCGGCGCCTGCGAGCCGCCCAGGAGGGCCACGACGGCCTGGGGTGTTGGTGTAGCGCGATGGGCGGGGAAGAGGCTGCGGGGCTCTTCCCGAGAGGCCACGGAGGCTGCCGGCAGGTGGAGCAGCCATGTGCGCGGAGCGCCGGTGAGGGCCATGGGGAGCCAGTTGGCCACGACCCTATTGTCACCTCCGGCTTCGAGGAGGGCCTCCTCGCTCACCAGCAAGAAGGCCAGCGGGTCTGTCGCGCCGCCGTAGCGCGGCGGCGTCGTTGGCTTGAACATGTCCGGCCACCGTACCTGTTGCAGGGCTGGGGCCAGGGCTCGGAGCCCCCTGGCCCCCGTGCTGGCGCCGGCGGCCGGAGCGAGCGACGCGCTACTCATCGCGAGGCAGGCCGTGGCGGTGGCGGAAGAGAAAACTCCGGCGCACCCCTACCTGGCGCGCCAAATGTCAGATTTCGGGTTCCGGCAGACTCTTGAGGTTCGAACACTGGGGTGCGCGCGGAGATTTCACCTCCTACCTACCTGCACCCCTCAGCCACGCAAAGATCTAAGCTATGGAAAGAACAACATGAGAGACACAGGGTTTATACTGGTTCGGGCCACCGTTGTGGTGTAATACCCTACTCCAGTGTGTGGTGTGGTGGATTGCCTCTTGGGCTGAGGATGATGAACAATACAAGGAAGAATAGCCTCGCGAGGGTCTGTTCTTGGCTGGGGGGATGAACTACTGGGAGGAGTTCAGTCACCCTTCTCTCTCTCTCTCTCTCTCTCTCTCTCTTCTCGATTGTGCTCCTTTTGTCCTGCGGGTGGCTGGTCCTATTTATAGAGGCCCTGGCCCTCTTCCCAAATATCGAGCGGGAAGGGAGCCAACAATGGCGGGCTAATTTGAAAGGGGACAGCTAGTACCAGTTATCCTGACAAAAGTAGTCTTCGCTTGCACAAAGCTCTGGTGGTGACGCCGTCTTGGGCTCCACAATGACCTCCATCTTGCAGTCCTCCTGGTCTTGGTCTTGTTGCATCGAAATGGCAACCTTTGCCTGATGCCTCGGTACTCCGCGGCCGCGCTTGCCCCCTTTGCACCAAAGGGGAAAGGAGGACACTGCGCGGGCTGGCGCCCGCCTGGCGCCCGTGGTCGTCATGGCTTGCGTCACGGGCACCTCGTGAGGTACCCCGCCTTGATCTCTCCGCCTCCTCGCGAGCCAGCCTGATGAGGCCGTGCTTGAGGAAGCTCCGCGTCATCCGCCCCGCGAGGCTTGGCCCCTCGCGAGGGTCTTGAGTCTGTGTTGGTGAAGATGGGCCGTGCTGGGCCCCCCTTTGAGCCACGCCGCAGGCCGCAGGCAGGCAAGTCTGGGGACCCCCGTTCCCAGAACGCCGACAGGTAGCACGTGCTTTTTGTTGAAGAAGGCTGTTAGTTTAGCAGAGCCACGTTATTTAACAGCTGCGCCGTGGAATGTAACGATATTATCCTTTTCTTTTTGGAGGAAGTTGAATAAAATTGTCTTTGATGTATCCACCATTGACAGGTAAATCCAGTACTTGAAGGACCATAATTTAGCCTCGTAATCTTGCATCACCCAATCATTGATAGAAGCTGTCCAGGGAGTCAAGCCACCCAATAAAGCAAGTGTATCCTCCTTGTCGAACAACTTCCCGTCACAGGACGACTGGAGTGGACAATGCATCCATCGAAATGACTCTGATTCTATGTCAAACACAATAATGTCTTCACCGCCTCCCATAATTTCACTGGTACCATAAATACGCTAGTGCACTCTTCATGGTGGTGGACTGGTGGTAAACTGGAAAATGCGTGTGGATAACTGGGTTACATATGTACAACTAGTTACCCCGAGAAAAGATAAGGAAGGCATCATAGGACCCTTGCGACAATCTGGAGAATGGTGTTCGGAGCCTAGGAGAAAAGGTTAGAGCTGCTGATGGGCAACGGCGTCACAAACAACCACAACGCTGGTGGGCCGCCTGTGGCCATCGACCATGGGGAGCAACGGCTGGCGCCTGTGGTGCTCATGCAAGAATCTGGGTGTGATCGCACCGCGTCATGACATGGTGATGGCACGACAGCGACCGACGTCCTTCGGCGACAACCTATGAGTATTTTTCAATGATCTTTTTGGGCAGGGCCTCGTGTAGGGTCACGCCTCTCCTTCCTGGCATTGTAGTGCTCTATCGACTCCTGTCGGCTGGAAAGACATGGCAAGATTTAGTCCAACAACAGCTTGAATCAAGGAGAGAGGCAAGTAAGGTGATAAAAAGCTTAAGTTTTACATGAATCACTATTCTTAATGAGGTTATAAATACAGTTATTCAAACTGGTATATTTTCAAATGACGAGAGAGTTCCAAGTCTTAATTTTTTAGTGTGATCTCGGCCATAGTTTTATCTTGGACTTCCCCACCTTTCGATTTCAGTGTGACCTTTGCCTCCCTCTCTTGATCCATCATGTCGTATATGAAATCCCTTCATGTCTTCATTCCACTTTATATTGCCGCAGGTGGCCAGGCTAAGATGTGGTCTCTGTCTTGAGGAAGATGCACACTGCATGATGTATACAACTACAAACATTCGGAGGATGAAAGTAAATATTTCTTGGTGCTTATGTTGGGTGATTTGCAACACGAGATGGTAACTAATTCCTATTGTTCGATTTAGTGCCACTCCGTCATGTTTTGTTTCTAATGCGTTTAGGCATTAGTTACTTTCCGAAGCGTTAATGACAAGTACATTTACATGGGCATTTATTATACATTTACATGCGCAAGTGATGAACCTATGTACACTACACCACAACGATGTATTCCCTACGGACGCGTGTCGGGTTAAGTTAGTAGTTTGGTATTCGAAAGATGTTTTCCCACAATATAGTTTTTCGACACACAATTCATATTTTATTAGTTAAAAGTGAAAGTTGTGGTTGTACCCCCCTTATCTAACCATCCATTTTGTGCCTCGCGGTCAATTCATGAACTTTCCACTTTTGCATCTCCAAAATAAAGGAGCATATGGACATCAAACTTTACAGGTCAACAACGTATTCGATCTACGACGTGTAACAAAAAATTCAGTTTTTTTGTCCAAATCAAATTTTGTATATTTATACTAGATCAACAAATTCCATATTCTCTTTCCAACATTTTAGTTCCAAAGTTATAATGATCTATAAAGTTTGATGTACATATGTTTTATCATTTGAGAGGAACCCACAAAAGAAATTTGTATGTCCTAAGTTAGTTGGATAGCACATATCTCGAAGCAATGTTGGAGGGTATAGATAAGGGAGTGTGGCACTTAGTATTAGCAAAACCAATCTCTATTTAAAATTTTGGTCAAAGTTTTACTCATAATACCAGAGAAAGTAGTTGCTAGAAATTGATGAGGATTTTGTGCATTTACAGAATATATCTAGGAGATATATAGTAGCCAGTTAATTTTGTGAGAACATTTATGTACATATATGTGGTCATTTTATTGTATTAGTTGTAATGGGATTTTTTGGCATGGTATTAAAATTATCTAAATATTGGCCGATGGAAATAGATAGCGCTCAAACATTATCACGAGAAGGCATGTTTTCAATCCTTTAAAACTCAACCACGCACACTAGCAGGAACACACTACCCAGATCGAGAAATACCGATCTCTCTCACTAGGTTTGCTACCTAGTGAGCCTGCCGGCCAAGATTTTGCTTTGGGATCTCATCTACCGTTGGTCGCCATTCCACTGCACTCTTCCATTTCAAGGTCTGTTATTCAATCCATAGCTGGTACTAGATGGTAGTAGTAGACAGTAGAGACTAGTAGTAGTGTGCTACATAGGTAGATGCATGGTTCGCATATATTCATTTTTTATATGAGAAGTATATATAAGTAAAAATCGTAGGAGTGGCCGTTCAGTTGGAATTGATCTTCCCGTGGTGCCGTTTTGTTTGTAGTAATTAATTCAGAGGAACACCGTAGCAGACCAGAGGAACACCGTTCGTTTCCTCTGATTTTATGGGAGTCAATGTTGGAAATATTGTGTAATACGTGACAGCCTTGTAGTACTTGTGCCTCACCTATAGGATTAGGAGTAGTTAGAGATTGGTTTATTTATCTTCTCTCTCTCTATCTCTCCATGTAATCCTGTCCACGGTTCAACTACCGTATCTCTGTAAACCTACGAGAGCTCAACTCTCAATCTATCAATAAATACATGCGGGCACCCATGTATGGGTGTTGAGACGCTTCACCAAATCTAACATGGTATTCAGAGCCATCTCCTTCCTCCACACCTAGCTCTCCACCAGATCAAACCTAGCTGCCATTAAAACTTCCTCCAGATCAGAATTCAGCCGCAACCATGTCTTCCTCCTCTAGTTCGGCTTCTTTCTCCAGTCTGAACAACAAAATCTCTGAACCCTGGGGCGGAGCTAGGGGGGACGAGCAAGGGCCTGCCCCCCCCCCCCCCCCCCCAACGATCAACAATTTTAGTAGAAGCAACTAGTAATTATCAACAAGATTCGATCAATATACGTACTCGGCTCCCCCTATACTCGAATCCTGGCTCCGCCACTGTCTGAACCCCTTAGCCGCACCAACTATATCCTATGGCGTGCCCAGGCTCATTCTCAGATTATGGGAGCCGGCCTCTATGGGTATCTCGACCAAACAATTCCTCAACCTACCAAAACAATCTCGTCCAAAAACTCTAAAGGAAAAGAACAGATCATTCCAAATCCTGCCTACACCCCTTGGTTGATCCAAGACCAGCAGATTGTAGCCTATCTGCTGAGAAATCTCTCCAAAGAAATCCTAGTTGAGGTTGCCTCGATGGAAACATCACATGCGATCTGGACATCCCTTGCAAACATGTTCACAGCCCAATCCGCATCCCGCGTGAATAACATCCGAATCTCCCTGACCAACGCCCACAAAGGTTCTCAATCTGCTGCTGCTTATTTTGGTCATATGAGATCTCTGTCGGATGAACTTGCAGCCGTAGGAAGACCCATCGGAGAACCGGAGCTACTGTCCTTCATCATCGCGGGGCTGGACATGGATTACCAGCCCATCATCTCGGCCCTGGATGTCCGCGTCGAGCCCGTCTCTGTTGATGAGCTGTTCGTGATGGTGGCGAACTTTGATCAGCGGGTCGAGCTTTTCCATGGTTCCGGTGCAGGTGGCTTCAAATCCTCGGCCAACATGGCTGCGAGGAATCACGGCGGCGGCGGCAAAGGCAACTACCGTGGCTCGCCCAAATCCACCAATGGTGGTGGTGGCGGGTATCGCGGTGGTGGTGGCGGCAACAACGGCGGCGGCGGCTCCAACAACCCCAACTACAACAAAGGCGACAACGGTGGTGGTCCTGTCTACCACAACAACATTGACCGCGGTCACCACTACAACAACAACGATGGGCACCCCTTCTACAACAACAACCAGGGGCACCAAGGTGGCTACGGCGGCGGCAACAATTTCCAAGGTTATGATGAGTATGAGGGCAAATGTCAAATTTGTAAAAAGACTAACCACATAGCAAAACATTGTCGTTGGCGCTATGAAGAAAATTCGCAGAAAAAGAAAGTTGCAGCCGCCGCAGATATGTCCTATGGTGTGGACACAAACTGGTATGTCGATACCGCTGCCACTGAGCACATCACCCCCGACATGGAAAGGTTGACCATGCAAGAGAAGTATCACGACCATGATCAAATCAACACCGCAGCAAACGGTCAAGGTATGATGATAAGCCACGTTGGTCAATCTACTATTAGAACACCTCATAGTGATATTCATCTCAATAATGTCCTACTTGTTCCACATGCATCAAAAAGTCTTTCTTCTGTTCATAGAATCACCCTTGATAATGGAGTCTTCATAGAATTTCAGCCGTTTTTCTTTTTGATCAAGGATCAGGCAACACGGAAGGTCCTTTATCGCGGTAGATGCGTGGACGGTCTCTACCCATTGATTCCTACACTTTGCAAGTTCAATAAACAAGCTTTTGGAGCCATTAGAGTCTCTTCAGAAAGGTGGCATAATCTCCTAGGCCACCCATCTTTTTCCATTGTTTATCAAATTCTTAGCAAGAATAAACCCCCTTTTGTTGGTGAGCGAAATTGTGAAACTGTTTGTGATTCATGCCAGCGTGCAAAAAGTCATCAATTACCATATTCTATTTCTACTAGTGTGTCTGTTAAACCTCTGCAATTGATCTTTTCTGATGTGTGGGGTCCAGCACCCTCCTCCGTTGGTAGACACACTTATTATGTGAGTTTCATCGATGATTACAGTAAATACACGTGGATTTATCTCCTTAAGAAGCGTTCCGATGTCTTTCAAGTTTTCCATAACTTTCAAGCTCTTGTCGAGAGAAAATTTGATTGTAAAATCATTGCCATGCAATCAGACTGGGGTGGTGAGTACGAGAAACTCAACTCGTTTTCCCAAAAGATAGGCATCTCTCACCACGTCTCTTGTCCACATGCTCACCAACAAAACGGTAGTGCAGAACGCAAGCATCGCCATATTGTTGAAGTAGGTCTTGCACTACTTGCTGCTGCCTCGATGCCACTAAAGTTTTGGGATGAAGCCTTCTTAACTGCGGTTCATCTCATTAATATCCTGCCTAGCCGTGTTATCAACAACGAAACACCCACAAAACGTCTTCTTCATCTCAAACCAAACTACACTCCTCTTCGTGTTTTTGGTTGTGCGTGTTGGCCCAATCTCTGTCCATACAACAATCGCAAACTTATGTTTCGCTCCAAGCAATGTGTTTTTATTGGATATAGCACTCAACATAAAGGAGTTAAGTGTCTTGATGTCGCGACTGGCCGAGTTTACATCTCCAGAGACGTTGTTTTTGATGAGACTCAATTCCTGTTTGAGAAACTTCACCCCAATTCCGGTGCCCTCCTTCGTCAAGAAATCCTTCTCTTGCCATCATCTCTTTCTGGTCTTGAAAATGAGGGTGCTAATAGTAGTTCTGATCTATTTGTGACTAACCATCATACTCTGCCTAAGTCTACTGCTGCAGGAACAATTATTCCCGGTGAAAACAGAGTACAAAATAATGAACCAGGTGGTCATTTTATGTGCCCCCTTCAGGAGACAACACACCCCGAGGAGGATCTGTCTCGGGATCGCCATCGCTGCAGACGGCAGCGTATCCAGCTTCGGGATCCGCCCCTGATGCTGATTCCACCGGGCCCGCCTCTGGCGCCCCTGGCGCTGTCTCACCTGGAACCGATGACACCAGCCGCGACAGCGACATCTCTTCACCGCGCCAATCCTCGGGTGCCGGGTGGCGCGCCCCCACTCCTGATGCCGGGGGAATGCGGTCGCCCGCCTTGCCCGGGCCCGCCTTGCCCGGGCCCGCCACTGGGGCCTCACCTGTCTCGCACGGGACCCCTGCGTGTTCCGATGGTTGGGTCGTCCCGCCCGCCTCTGCCTCGGGATCGGGCCCGCCCGGGGGTGCGGCTGAACCTGGTGCTGCATCTTCGGCTGTTGCTGTTGGATCTTCTGCGCCGGCACCTTCTGTGGTTACTCCTGTAGAACCGCGTACACGCCTACAAAGGGGAGTTTCTGCCTGAATTAATTACAAAAACTTCTCCAAATATGGGCTATCTTGCATGGCAGGTGGACCCAAAAATTTAATGGATGCACTTGGTGATGATAGGTGGAAAACCGCCATGAATGATGAATTTGTGGCTTTACAGAGGAATAAAACTTGGCACTTGGTTCCTCCTTAACAAGGAAGAAATCTCATCGACTGCAAATGGGTATATCGCATTAAAAAGAAGTCAGATGGCACCATAGATCGCTACAGGGCCAGACTTGTGGCAAAAGGTTTCAAGCAAAGGTATGGGCTCGACTATGAGGACACTTTTAGTCCTGTTGTTAAGGCTGCCACCATCTGCCTTGTGTTGCCTATAAGGTTGCGGCACGAGAGCACGCACGCGGATAACTGGGTTGCAGATGTAGAACTGGTGTCCCTGAGAGACGATGAAGTGCATTGTAGGTCCCTAAACTATTCGAGGGGTGTCAACCAGGTCCTCGAACTATGAAAATCGACGTGTGGGTCCTCAAACTATTGTAAGTGTCTCAGTCACGTCCAAAACCTGCCCGACCCAGTCTGACCTGCCGTTGACTGTTGCCACGTCGGACAGGGGTAACGGAGGTGGCTGGATATTTACAAAAACACCCCGAATCATTTCAGATCTACATTCCCCAGTCCTTGCCTCTTCTTCTCCTTCTCTCCCGATATCTCTCACGGCGATTTGGGGGCGGCGGCGCCATGGTCTGGAGCTGGAGCGCGTCTGCGAGCTCTTCCTGGCCGCCTTCCTCTGACCCTGAGGCTGGTGCATCTCTCCCTCTACTTAAGTGCTGCACGTGCGGCTGGAGGCAAGTGATTCGTCTGGTTTCCAAATCCGAGAGGAATCCAGGACGGGTTTTCTTCAAATGCCCTAATCACAAGGTCACTTTCGTTGTTTGAGTTAGTCTTCACTTTCGAATCAATAAGATTTATCAAATTTTCTGCTCTTTGTTTGCTTGATTTTTTTTGTTTTTTTTGTTTTGGCAGAGAGGGTCACATGGATCTTGTGACTGCTATCACTGGATAGATGAATATTTGCATCTTGTTTTGTGCCATGGTTATAATATTCCTGAAGAGGAGGTGGAGTACATTGCAATGATTTCCAAGCCCTATCTGGACAGGGAGATGACAACCAAAGGAACGAAGCCAAACATTCGTGCTAGTTTCATAGAGAAAGATAGTAGGGCAGAAAGTGTGGCCAAGAAGATTAGCAACATTCCTGGAAATCAGATGAGCCAGATTGCTGAAGATATCAAGCTTCAGTTGGATCTTGTTGTAGGCATAGGTTGGAAGATTCTGCTTGTTTGTACCATGATTCTCGTCGTGAACTTGTATGCTGTTGTAATGAAGTAGGAGCTGAAATGTGTTTTTAGTTGCCAAATGTGCAAGAAACATTGTCAGTGAACAATGTATGGTGCATGTAGCAATGACATGATGAAATATTTCTAGAATGTGCTTTGCAATATTCCCATAATGTGTAAGCATGACAAATTTTGGCAAGAATTTCATCACATTTTTAACAAGCACTATCATAACAGGTTGTTCACAAAGGACATACATAATTGGCATGAAATCAGTCATCATTGATTAGCTGAATGCATAACAAGTTTTGTCACAAAAGAGGAGTGCATCCAAAAGAGAGGGACAGTAGCATCTATCATAACAGGTTGTTCACAAAAGACACATATGCACTCCATACACTATTACAAGGTGTGGATCAAAACCTACAACCAAGACATGGGCATGAGCTCAGGTTTCCTTCAACACCTCAAGGAGCTTTTCTCTCTATGCATTAATCTTTAGGCACTTTCTTTGCCTTTGTTCTTCTGGCCTATTTTGCTGCTTCAGTTACACCAACAGCAGCATCTATTTGGGAGGCTTGCGTGGCTGCTCTAGGAGGCACAAAGGCTTGCCTAACAGCTGCTTTAGGAGTTGTCTTTTTCTTCTTAGTTTGTAGCTTTTTCTTCAGAAATTGTGCACTGGTTGTAGCCCTGGGCACTGGCAGCTCATCTCTCCTCGATGCAATGAAAGAGCACTCAGGAAGTGGTCCTGGTGGTGCATCAGGTGTTACTTGAGATGCTTCAACCTACACAATTGACACAACGGATACATCCGTTTGAGCGACAAGTATTTCCGGACAGATAAATATGTAAACAACATTTCTTTGGAACAAATGCTAACCTCTTGGAATAATGTTGACATCACCGAACATGTGTGTGAACTATCCTCACCAGGTATCTAATTTCAAATGTAAAATCATGTCAATTCATTGCATTTGGATACACTACAAGTAGGCATTCAAGCATGGTTAGTTCAGTACCTATGTGATGGTCATCTCAGTGCATTGGGAGTCCTGTGCAGTAGGTGCTTGAAGCAAATTTCTTCTCACAGGTAGTTTTTCTAGTGCAGGCACTCTATCAGATGGATGTAGTACAATGCATTTTCTTCTATTGTGTTCTGTGGAGTTGCAGACACTACAATGCATTATTACTCCATGCTTGCTAAACCTAGTGCCTTCATCCTTCTCTGAAGGGTGAACTATTCTCTTCTTCTTTTTCCTGCCTGCCTTCTTCTCATACTTTGGAGGTTCTATCGGAGGACCATTTGTTTTCTGCCACTCAGCTGGATCTCTGCAAGGCATGATGACATGTCCATATGCCAACCTGTATTCCTCAATACTATAGCAAGCAGCCACTTTGTCCTCTGGTTTAATTCTCTCAAACCTCAAACAAGCAATACTATGGCTACAAGGAATCCCGACCAGCTGCCACCTTCTGCAACTACATTTGTTCTTGAGAATATCAACTACATATTCATTTTCACGGCTCATTACCTTGAACACGCCTTTGCCAGTAGGACGTTCATGGCAACTTTTTTCCCATTCAATGTTTTTGTCAAGTTTTTTCTTGATCTTTGGGCATAATGGTAGTTGAGACCAGTCATCCTCACATTGCTTTCTATTTGTATACCATCTTGTCATCAACCGCGCCTTGATCTTCCTCAACATGCTCAAAATTGGTAACTCCCTTGCATCAAGTATCCATTTGTTGAAGACCTCACAACTGTTGTTGAGGAGTAGATCACATTTAGGCAATTCTTCGAAAAATGCCCTACACCATGTGTTAGGGGCAAGGCCATCCAAATATGCCCATGCTTCTAGGTTCATCTCCTTCATCTTCTCCATGTTCTTTTTCCATGTAGCCATATTGTTGCTTCTTGCTATTTCCCACAACTGGTTCTTCAATGTTTCACCCTTCTAATTGGCATGGAAGTTCTGGTATAAGTGTCGTACACAAATCCTATGCTATGAATCAGGGAACATATCGTCCACAGCATTAATCAAGCCTTTCTGCCTATCACTCATGATTGTCCATGGTTTAGTGTTCTGAATTAACAGATCCTCTTTCAAGGTCTTGAGAAACCATGTCCAGGTGATGGTGTTTTCAACCTCAACTACTGCAATGGCTATTGGAATGATGCAGTCATTGGGATCAACTCCTATGGCTGTTAGAAGTATTCCTCCATGCTTTGTCTTAAGGTGGCAACCATCCAGACAAATTACTGGCCTACATCCTTGCAGAAAACCCCTCTTACATGCATCTATAGACATGTACAATTTGTCAAAAAGAACACCATTTTTCAGTTTCAAATAGAATGTGCTACCAGGATTTTGTGTTCTCAGCCCTTCTGCAAAATCCCACAACATATTGTACTGTTTTTGCTCATCTCCTCTAATCTTTCTGATTGCTTCTCTCTTTGCTCTAGCAAGCTTGCTCTTGGTGGCTGCCATATTGTAATCCTCTTGCACATTACTTCCCAGGGTTCTCAATGAAATTGATTCATCTGTCCTCACCTTCTCAACATACTTCTTTGCTATGTAACTAGCAGTGAATTGCTTCACCTCCCACTCCCTACTGCAAGTGTGCTCATCTATGTATATTTTCAGCATTATGCACTTTGTTCTGCTGTCCTTTGAGGCAAAGAACTCCCAGGGGCAACCTGTGACACAATGAGCTTTCACTCTAATTTTGTCATTTTTTGGTGTCTTTATAGCTACCCTGTTCTTAATAGCATACTCTGCCAAAGCTGTCCTAACCTCTACAATTGATGAAAAGACCATTCCAACTTTGAACACAGGATTTTTCATGTCTTCAGGCCTAAAACTTTTGAACTTCAAACTGTTGTCACCTCCTTCTTCATCTGAATCTGGGAGGTCTAGCTCCTCCTCTTCTTCCACCAAATTCTTGCCCTTACTTGCATTTGCATTTCCCTTTTCCTTTGAGCTTCCAATATCCTTGTCCTTGTCCTTGCTCTGCTCCTCCTCCTCTGCATCTGCATCAACATACTTCTCATATAGGTTGTCATCATCTTTATCGAACTCATTATCGGAGTCCACAAACTCTGATCCACTACTACTGTCTTCACCCCCAGAACTGTCCTCTTCAACTTCTGGTTCAAACTGAGCCCTCCTCCTATTGCTTCTCCTCTCATATGTGAACTGATGCCCTACATTACTGTTCCATGCCTCAGCCTCTCTCCTGACAAAATTTCTCTGAAGTTTTGCTCTCTGTTTGGGGCTGATGACATTATCATAGAAGGGTGGAATATCCAGTGGCTTTCTCTTTGTAGGAGTAAAAACCTTAGGCAGCTCAGGGCCTCCGGTCATTGGAATGTCATTATCACTGAAGATTGATCTCTCCAGATCTTTATCATTCACATATAGCTCAAAAGTTTTGATCTTGCTGACCACTGACATCATATAATTTGTGTCAGCATCACACACGAGCACTGGCAGTCCATCAAACAATGATTTCCCTGGCAGCAACTAATACACTTCCAACCTTGTGACATATGCATAGCCACACTGCCTAACAAAATCTTCTATCCAAAGCAGAGACCATGTGTCCACTTCACAACAATCAAATGTGTCAATACGCTCATCTACATATGTCTTGTTTGGGCCGTCACCACAAAAGAACCCACTGTGATGAATCTCTACTGAAAAGAGGTCGTCGTTCGGTCCTACGTGCAAAGAGAGGGAATCGAGCATCAGGAAGCTGCGCACAAACCTAACCCTAACCAATTCGGATCAAACCCTAACCCTAGTCACAAATCGATTGGGGGGACAGAGAGGAACGTACCGTACTGTGGAGGAGGATCTCCAGGGAGCCGCCGTACCGGAGCCATCGACGCCTAGGCAGGCGCCGCCGTCTCCGTGCAGCCACACCAAATCGCCAGGGCGCCACTGCCCCCAAATCGCCGTGAGAGATATCGGGAGAGAAGGAGAAGAAGAGGCAAGGACTGGGGAATATCGATCTGAAATGATTCGGGGTGTTTTTGTAAATATCCAGCCACCTCCGTTACCCCTGTCCGACATGGCAACAGTCAACGGCAGGTCAGGTTGGGTCGGGCAGGTTTTGGACGTGACTGAGACACTTACAATAGTTCGAGGACCCACACATCGATTTTCATAGATCGAGGACCTGGTTGACACCCCTCGAATAGTTTAGGGACCTACAATGCACTTCACTCCTGAGAGACGATAAGAAAGCCACCACAGCTACCTTCGAGACAATTTTGAGAAGGGTGTTCGCAGCCCGAGAGGAAAGGCCAAAGTTGTTGATGGGCACCAGGGTCACGGACGACGATGAGGCTGGCGGGCCACCCTTGGCCGTTGACAATGGAGAGCGACGGATGGCGACGGCGGTGCTTGAGCACGAATGCGGGTGTGGATGTCACGCTGTGCCATGACATGGTGACAACATGGCAGCGACCAACGTCATTGGGCGGCATGGCAACCCGACGGAGTATCTTGTCAATGATCTCGTCGCCATCCTCGGGCAGGTCCTTGAACAGGGTGGCACCTTTACTATCTGGCATCATGCCCGTCGAGTCGAGTCAGCTGAAAAGACGCGGCAAGCAAACTTTAGTCCACCCACGGCTAACTCCTTCAGAGACGAGCAACTTAAAATCAAGTAGAGAAGCAATTAAACTGATAGAAAGCTTGACTCTTGCATTGATCAGTTATGATAATTACTGTTACAAAGGACGTTTACACATGACTTAAGAACAGAGAGACAACTACTGAAGACAGAGTGAAAGGCAAATACATTGTAGCTTAACGTAAACTAGAAGAGGAAGGCAAGACCCTCGGAGGGTCTAATGGCGGCGGCGAGCTGCTTTTTTTTTGAAAATGAGGTTGACTCCGGCCTCTGCATCGATAGATGTACATAATCATCTTAATTAAATTATTCAATAAAGATGTGACAAGAACATACACCAACAAGCCGAAGCCACAACTCCACACCTACAAACTTTACAATGGGGATGCCATCACGCCCCCACCATCTAGAACACGGGAAATGGCGGAGCCGCCCACATGACGTACCGAGCGTGGACATCCGGTCCAGCAGACCCAGCACGTGTATCATATGCACACCCTTCCGAAGCCGCCCCTACAATGGACCGGCCGAGTCATCTCCATGGTAGAGATCCGCATTATCCTTTCCCAGCCAGCCGTCAATGCCGCCACAGCTCCAAACAGCGCCACTGCCCTGTGCTTGTCCATCAAGACGCATTCGTCGCCAAGACACCGCGCTGCACCATGCCGCCGAGACCCACAGTCGTCGATGCAGTAGATGCCACACTGCTCCACCTCGTGACGACTCCAGCAAGCATATGCTCCAAAATGATGCCCTCATGAGGGATAAACGACACCGACAACACCGGCATCGTTCGATCTGGAGACCTAGATCAAGGGTTTTCCGTCAGAACAACCTGAGCTAGGAGATAATGACTGCATTGACGATGCCTTCAACAAGGTAATGACACATAGACACCATCATCACCCGCCATGACCAAAGTCGGAGCTCAGTTTTCAATGTTGCCCACTTATCCCCAATTCGCAGCCAGTTGGATCGGCACTAATTTTCGTAGATCGGCTCTGTAACGACGAGGATCTGGACGGGCTCTATATCCATGGCCCATTGCCCACCAGAGCATGCCCACCACACAAGCCATGGAGGCAACGTCCACCACCGCTGTGCTGCCTTTGTAGTCACGACGACACGACCATCGTCGAAGTCGCTCGGAGCCGCCGTCCTGGAGTCGTCCGGCTAGGAATGTTCGGAATTTGCCCACTTCGAAATTTGCACGTATGTTCAGAATTTGCACGCATGGAGAAAAATTCAGATTTTTTTAATATTGTTCACTATTTTTTATTTTACTATTCATGAGGGTGCGTATGAGCTAGCGAGCAGAAACTATGTCCCTGGTGTTTTTGCATCTCATGGCCTAGAATTGGAATGATACTCTCTTGGAGGGTGTGGTGAATAAGCAACATGCAATACTGACTTATTCCATTCCTGGTTGAAGGAAGTTGAATAAAGTTGTCTTTGATGCCTCCATCGTTGACAGGTCAATCCGGCACTTGAAGGCCCATATTTTAGCCTCGTAATCCTGCATCACCCAGATATTGGTAGAAGTTAGCCGAGGAGTCAAGCCATCTAATAATGCAAGTGTACCCTCATTGTCGAACAACTTCCCGCCAAGGCATGAATGGGGTGGACCACACATCCATCGGAATGACCATGGTACTACATTGAATAAAATAATGTCTCCACCGCCTCCCATCATGTGCCTGGCACCATAAATACGCTAGTGCAGTCCCGTGGTGGTAGACTCGTGGTAAACAAGAGAACATGGGTGCGGATAACCGAATTACAGATGTACAACTAGTTACCCCAAGAGAATATAACGAGTCCATCATAGGAGCCTTTGCGACAATCTTGAGAATGGTGTTCGAAGCCCTGGAGGAAAGTTCCGAGCTGCTGATGGGCAACAACATCATGAACAACGACGAGGGTGGTCGGCCGCCTGTGGCCATTGACAATGTGGAGCAACGGCTAGCAGCCGTGGTGCTGACGCATGAATCCGGGTATGGATGTCACACCGCGTCATGACATGGTGATGGCACAACAACGGCCGATGTCCTTTGGCGGCAACCTATGTGTATTTTTTCAATGAACTTCTCGGGCAGGACCTTGGGCAGGGTTGCACCTCTCTTTCCCAGCATCATAGTACTCCGTCGACTTCGTTCGGTTGGAAAGACACAACAAGACTTAGTCTAACAACCGCTTGAATCAAGAGCTTAGTAATCATTATTTTTAATGAGGCTATAAATACAATTATTAAAACGGGTATATTTTCAAATGGCGAGAGAGTTCCAAGTCTTAATTTTTTGGTGTTATTTTTTGACAGAAAGACTGTAAGGGAAACCCCTACAGTATAATTGGTGCAACAAACCTAAATTGGAAGTACCATGCCTTTAACCTGGGTGAGCGGGAAGGCATCAGCCCCTTCCCACCACTAGGCTATGCCTTAGTCTGCAATTTTTTTTGAGTGTTATCTCGGCCATAGTTTTGTCTTAGACTTCCCCACTTCCAATTTCAGTGTTATCTCGGCCAGTAATCCTCCATTTATTGTTTGGTGTGTTGCTCTGCTCTATCCCTCTCTTGATGCATCAGATTGTATATGAAATGTCCTCATGTCTTCAAATTCCACTTTTTATTGCTGCAGGTGGCCAGGCTAAGATGATGTTTCCGTCTTGTGGAAGATGCACACTGTGCGATGAATACAACTACAAAAATTCGAAGGATGAAAGTAAACATTTAGGTGATTTCCAAAATGAGATGGTAAGTAATTCCTATTGTTAGAATTAGTGCCACTCCGTCATGTTTTGTTTCTTATGCATTTAGGCATTAGCTACTTAGCTAAGCATTAATGACACATTTACATGGGTCTTTATTATATATTGACAACTGCAAGTGATAAACATGTGTAGGACGTGGGGAGAGTGGATGCAACCAACTCAAGACTTGGTGTTCGCTAGTGAAAACACAGTGATAGCTAAATCGAATTATACACTGAACTGAAGCCAAATAGACTAGTGAAGATAGAGTGATGGCTAAACTGGAGCCACATACATTGTTGTGAATATATATATATATATATATATATATATATATATATATATATATAAACTGTTCATCCCACATTTCAAAAACTTTCATGTTGTGTAAAAACTTTGCTCAAGTTTTAGAAAATGATTGTACCATTCAAAAATAATTATGTGAAATTTCCAAGCTATTTGCTCGTTTCACGAAAATGTACGTTGCATTTCGAAAAATGTTATACAATGCAAGAAATGTTTCGTGCACATCAATATCAATGTATGTTATAGTTAAAAGAGCTACGAACAAAAGGCATGTCAAGGGAAAAGAAAAACAGAAGTCATGACCATTCAGATGTACCCCTTGTGAACAGCAAAATCGAAAACAATATTGAAAGAAATAAAAAACTGATTTATTTTGAACAAACATTGACGAATTCTCAACATGCGTGAATTTTTTATTAAAAAACAACACATGGAGCATCAATGTACTTTTTTCTATGGAAGCATATTGACATGTTGTTTCTTCATGGAAATTTGCACACATGTTTAGAATTGCTTAATGTACATTCATATTTTTTTTTTCAGATTTTATAGATTTTGTTTACTATTTTTTCATTTTACTATTAATGAGGATGCGTATGAGCTCGCTAGCAAAAACTTAATGTCCCTGCTCTTTTTGCATCTCATGGCCTAGGATTGGAATGATACTTCCTTGGCGGGTGTGGTGAGTAAGCAAGATGCAATACTAACTCATTCCATTGTTCACAATACCATAGGGTAGCACATGATTTTTGTTGTAAACGACTGCTAGTTAAGAAGAGCCATGTCGCTCAAAAGCTACACGGCGGACTGCAACGATCTCATCCTTTTATTTTTGGAGGAAGTTGAATAAAGTGTTCTTTGATGCCTCCACCATTGACAGGTCAATCCGGTACTTGAAGGCCCATGTTTTAGCCTCGTCATTCTGCATCGCCCAAACATTGATAGAAGTTGGACTTGGAGTCAAACTAGCCAATAAAGCAAGTGTACCCTCCTTTTCGAACAACTTCCCGTCAAGGCACGACTGGGGTGGACCACGCATCCGTTGGAATGACTCGGACTCTATGTCGAACAAAATAATTTCAGCACCACCTCACATAATGTCACTGGTACCATATATACGATAGTGCAGTCTCCATGGTGGTGGACTAGTGGTAAACAGGATAACATGCTCGTGGATAACCGAGTTACAGATGTACAACTAGTTACCGCGAGAGAAGGTCAGGAAGCCATCATAGGAGCCTTTGCAACAATCTTGAGAATGATGTTCGGAGCTCAGGAGGAAAGGTCAGAGCTGCTGATGGGCAGCGGCGTCAGGAAGGACGATGAGGGTGGTGGGCCACCTGTGGCAATCGATAATAGGAAGCAACGGTTGGCGGCTATGGTGCTCACACAAGAATTGGGGTGTCGATGTCACACTGCATCATGACACGGTGATGGAATGACAAGGGTCGACTCTGTCCCTCTCTTGATCCATCAGGCCGTATATGAAATCTCTTCATGTCTTCACATTCCAATTTTATTGCTGTTGCTGGACAGGCTAAGATGACATCTCCATGTTGTGGAAGATGCACGTTGCGCTATGAATACAACTACAAAAATTCGAAGGATAAAAGTGAACATTTCATGGTGCTTATGTTGGGTGATTTCCAACACGAGATGGTAACTAATTACTATTGTCAGATTTAATGCCACTCCATCATGTTTTTTTCTTATGCGTTTAGGCATTAGCTACTTTCCTAAGCGTTTGTGACAAGCATATTTACATGGGTCTTTATTATACAATGACAAGTGCGAGTGATGAAAGTGTGTAGGACGTGGAGGGAGTGGATGCAACCAACTCAAGACTTTGTGTTCGCTAGTGAAAATAGAGTGATGGCTAAATCGAATTATATAGTAAACTGAAGCAAAATACACTAGTGAAGATAGATTGATGGCTAAACTGAAGCCACATACATTATTGTGAAAGCATAATTTATTTCATTTTTAAAAAGTTTTCATCGCACATTTAGAAAATATTCATACTGTGTAAAAAAGCTTGCTCAAGTTTTAGAAATAGTAGTACCATTGAACAAGAATCATGTGATATTTCTAAGTTACTCACTCATTTCAAGAAAATGTACATTGCATTTTGAAAATTGTTATAAAATGTAAAAATAATTCGTATGAATAAAAAAAATGTTTCATGCACTTCAAAGTCAAAATAGAAGTCTTGACCATTCAGATTTGTCCCGTGGAGAATAGAGGCTATAAAGTTTACCTAAATTCTAATTAGTGCACGTGCACTATTTCACGTAAGGAAGCAGCCGACTCTGTCACTTTCATGCATGTGTACTTCTTTGTCTTCTAGCACATATGACTGTTGGCATTAAATTTGTTCACACTGGTCCATAAAAACCCGATCCACGCACATTTATTTTGAGTTTTGAAGTTGTTAAAAAGTTGTATCTTTCAAACATTGAGTTCGAATTCAGATCTGTTTTCACCGCTAAAATCTTCACGACGAGATATTTGAAACTAGATCCCGCACAAGTATGTTTTGACGGAAGTTTTTTATGTCAATTTTGGTCCTATATGGTGCAACTCTATTACTGCATGGTGGAACTTCAGTACAACATGGTCGGTTCTTTTCAAGACCAACTTCAGAGCTGCATGACCCAACTTATTATGAGGTTGCAACTTAGAAACCATAACAACCAACTTTTTGTGATGTGCAACTAGTCTACTGTTCTGGCCAACTACCTAGTAGTGCATGTGCAACCCGTCCTCCCTACTCATAGATGTGTAGTTTTTCCTTGTGGCACCTACCCTACTAGTAGCAATATGTGCAACTCAGTCTGTTGTTCTAGCCAACTACCTAGTAGTCGATGTGCAACTCATTCCCTTTCTACTTGTGGATATGTGGTTTTAATTGGTGGAGGCAATACACAGAGTTGCACATAGTTTGTTAGCCAGCTGGTCAAGGCAATAGACAAAGTTGGCATATCTCAGTGGCAGGGATAGTTGGATGGTCAAACAACACATCCATAAGGGATACTGAAATGTTGCATATAGACAAGGCTCTAAAGTTGCACATCTCACTAGCATGGGTGGTTTGGACGGGATGCTAGCATCTACACATCCATGGGGGATACGGGGAAGGTTGCACATCTCTGTTAGGCAGTTGGCCGGTGCAACATCCGAAGTTGCACGTCCACTGTTAAGCACTTGGCCAAGACATTAAATAGTGAAAACGGAGATCTATGAGGGGGAGGGGGGAGTTGCACATCGACTACTAGAAAGTTGGTCGAGTCAATAGACGAAGTTGCACATCTTATTGGTAGGGGTACTTTGGGGTGGAGGTGTCATCAATGAAAACTGCAAGTCCACTCGTAGGGAGAAAGTTGCACATCGACTGTCAGGTAGTTGCACATCAACTATCAGGCAGTTGCACCTAGTGGGGCCTAAACATACTCATGTAGCGTCTAGTTTTGAAAATCACATCGCGATGATTCCAACAATGAAATCGGATCTTAATTTCGATGCATGGTTTGAAAGTTATGCCATTTTAAATTTTTAAAACAAAGAATTAAATGCAAAACAGAACAAAATGCATGCACCACAGGATGACCATGAAAGTATCCTGTAGGATGTGAAAAAAACAAGATGAGAAAAGTTTCCTAATGGAGAAAGGAGACAATTTTTTTCCAAAAATAACCGGCAGCTTCGGAGCGCTTCGGGTAGCCGTTTGCCCGCTAAACGCGTCCTAGAGTTTACACCTGAGCTCACATGCGCCCTCCTGTACAGTAAAATAGAAAACAATAGTAAAAGAAATAAAAAGCTGAAATTTTTGGAACAAACATTGACGAATTATGAACATGTGTTCAAATTTTCATGAAAACGCAACAGATAGAGAATCAATTTTGTTTTTTCTACAGAAGCATATTGACATGTTTTTCTTCATGGAAATTTGCATGCATGTTCAGAATTTGTCAATGTTCGTCCGTAAAACAATTCAGATTTTTAAAACTTATGTACTATTTTTATTTTTACTATTCACGAGGATGCGTATGAGCTCACGAGTAGAAACGATACTCTCTTGGAGGGTGTGGTGAGTAAGCAACATCAAATACTGACTCATTCAATTGTTCACAATATCGTAGGGTAGCACATGCTTTTTGTTGAAGAAGGCTGTTAGTTTAGCAGAGCCACGTTATTTAACAGCTGCGCCGTGGAATGTAACGATATTATCCTTTTCTTTTTGGAGGAAGTTGAATAAAGTTGTCTTTGATGTATCCACCATTGACAGGTAAATCCAGTACTTGAAGGACCATAATTTAGCCTCGTAATCTTGCATCACCCAGTCATTGATAGAAGCTGTCCAGGGAGTCAAGCCACCCAATAAAGCAAGTGTATCCTCCTTGTCGAACAACTTCCCGTCACGGGACGACTGGAGTGGACAATGCATCCATCGAAATGACTCTGATTCTATGTCAAACACAATAATGTCTTCACCGCCTCCCATAATTTCACTGGTACCATAAATACGCCAGTGCAGTCTTCATGGTGGTGGACTGGTGGTAAACTGGAAAATGCATGTGGATAACTGGGTTACAGATGTACAACTAGTTACCCCGAGAAAAGATAAGGAAGGCATCACAGGACCCTTGCGACAATTTGGAGAATGGTGTTCGGAGCCTAGGAGAAAAGGTTAGAGCTGCTGATGGGCAACGGCGTCACAAACAACCACAACGCTGGTGGGCCGCCTGTGGCCATCGACCATGGGGAGCAACGGCTGGCGCCTGTGGTGCTCATGCAAGAATCTGGGTGTGATCACACCGCGTCATGACATGGTGATGGCACGACAGCGGCCGACGTCCTTCGGCGACAACCTATGAGTATTTTTCAATGATCTTTTTGGGTAGGGCCTCGTGTAGGGTCACGCCTCTCCTTCCTGGCATTGTAGTGCTCTATCGACTCCTGTCGGCTGGAAAGACATGGCAAGATTTAGTCCAACAACAGCTTGAATCAAGGAGAGAGGCAAGTAAGGTGATAAAAAGCTTACGTTTTACATGAATCACTATTCTTAATGAGGTTATAAATACAGTTATTCAAACTGGTATATTTTCAAATGACGAGAGAGTTCCAAGTCTTAATTTTTTAGTGTGATCTCGGACATAGTTTTATCTTGGACTTCCCCACCTTTCGATTTCAGTGTGACCTTTGCCTCCCTCTCTTGATCCATCATGTCGTATATGAAATCCCTTCATGTCTTCATTCCACTTTATATTGCCGCAGGTGGCCAGGCTAAGATGTGGTCTCTGTCTTGAGGAAGATGCACACTGCATGATGTATACAACTACAAACATTCGGAGGATGAAAGTAAATATTTCTTGGTGCTTATGTTGGGTGATTTGCAACACGAGATGGTAACTAATTCCTATTGTTCGATTTAGTGCCACTCCGTCATGTTTTGTTTCTAATGCGTTTAGGCATTAGTTACTTTCCGAAGCGTTAATGACAAGTACATTTACATGGGCATTTATTATACATTTACATGCGCAAGTGATGAACCTATGTACACTACACCACAACGATGTATTCCCTACGGACGCGTGTCGGGTTAAGTTAGTAGTTTGGTATTCGAAAGATGTTTTCCCACAATATAGTTTTTCGACACACAATTCATATTTTATTAGTTAAAAGTGAAAGTTGTGGTTGTACCCCCCTTATCTAACCATCCATTTTGTGCCTCGCGGTCAATTCATGAACTTTCCACTTTTGCATCTCCAAAATAAAGGAGCATATGGACATCAAACTTTACAGGTCAACAACGTATTCGATCTACGAGGTGTAACAAAAAATTCAGTTTTTTTGTCCAAATCAAATTTTGTATATTTATACTAGATCAACAAATTCCATAATCTCTTTCCAACATTTTAGTTCCAAAGTTATAATGATCTATAAAGTTTGATGTACATATGTTTTATCATTTGAGAGGAACCCACAAAAGAAATCTGTATGTCCTAAGTTAGTTGGATAGCACATATCTCGAAGCAATGTTGGAGGGTATAGATAAGGGAGTGTGCACTTAGTATTAGCAAAACCAATCTCTATTTAAAATTTTGGTCAAAGTTTTACTCATAATACCGGAGAAAGTAGTTGCTAGAAATTGATGAGGATTTTGTGCATTTACAGAATATATCTAGGAGATATATAGTAGCCAGTTAATTTTGTGAGAACATTTATGTACATATATGTGGTCATTTTATTGTATTAATTGTAATGGGATTTTTTGGCATGGTATTAAAATTATCTAAATATTGGCCCATGGAAATAGATAGCGCTCAAACATTATCACGAGAAGGCATGTTTTCAATCCTTTAAAACTCAACCACGCACACTAGCAGGAACACACTACCCAGATCGAGAAATACCGATCTCTCTCACTAGGTTTGCTACCTAGTGAGCCTGCCGGCCAAGATTTTGCTTTGGGATCTCATCTACCGTTGGTCGCCATTCCACTGCACTCTTCCATTTCAAGGTCTGTTATTCAATCCATAGCTGGTACTAGATGGTAGTAGTAGACAGTAGAGACTAGTAGTAGTGTGCTGCATAGATAGATGCATGGTTCGCATATATTCATTTTTTATATGAGAAGTATATATAAGTAAAAATCGTAGGAGTGGCCGTTCAGTTGGAATTGATCTTCCTGTGGTGCCGTTTTGTTTGTAGTAATTAATTCAGAGGAACACCGTAGCAGACCAGAGGAACACCGTTCGTTTCCTCTGATTTTATGGGAGTCAATGTTGGAAATATTGTGTAATACGTGACAGCCTTGTAGTACTTGTGCCTCACGTATAGGATTAGGAGTAGTTAGAGATTGGTTTATTTATCTTCTCTCTCTATCTCTCCATGTAATCCTCTCCACGGTTCAACTACCGTATCTCTGTAAACCTACGAGAGCCCAACTCTCAATCTATCAATAAATACATGCGGGCACCCATGTATGGGTGTTGAGACGCTTCACCAAATCTAACATGGTATTCAGAGCCATCTTCTTCCTCCACATCTAGCTCTCCACCAGATCAAACCTAGCTGCCATTAAAACTTCCTCCAGATCAGAATTCAGCCGCAACCATGTCTTCCTCCTCTAGTTCGGCTTCTTTCTCCAGTCTGAACAACAAAATCTCTGAACCCTGGGGCGGAGCCAGGGGGACGAGCAAGGGCCTGCCCCCCCCAACGATCAACAATTTTAGTAGAAGCAACTAGTAATTATCAACAAGATTCGATCAATATACGTACTCGGCTCCCCCTATACTCGAATCCTGGCTCCGCCACTGTCTGAACCCCTTAGCCGCACCAACTATATCCTATGGCATGCCCAGGCTCGTTCTCAGATTATGGGAGCCGGCCTCTATGGGTATCTCGAACAAACAATTCCTCAACCTACCAAAACAATCTCATCCAAAAACTCTGAAGGAAAATAACAGATCGTTCCAAATCTTGCCTACACCCCTTGGTTGATCCAAGACCAGCAGATTGTAGCCTATCTGCTGAGAAATCTCTCCAAAGAAATCCTAATTCAGGTTGCCTAGTTCAGGCCTCCTGCTGGTTGATGGATCTGCTTGGCGTGGAACTGGCAGGCCTCACAAGCGTTCACTAATTCGACGGCGTCATTGTGCGCGGTGGGCCAATAAAACCCACTGTGGAACGCCTTGCCGACGAGGGTCCGTGATGATGAATGATGTCCACAGTCTCTGCCGTGTATATCTTCCAGCAGTTCCTTCCCTTGCTCCCTGGAGATGCAGCGCAGGGATACATCGTTTGGTCGCTTCCGGTAGAGCTCTCCATCCTTGATGCAGTATGCCATGGCCTGGCGTGCCACTTGCTCCGCTTCCTCCTCCTTCTCCGACAGGGTCCCTTGTGTTAAGTAACTCCGGAGCTCCGTGATCCAGCATCCCTCCTGAGGTTCCATCGTCAGGAGCAGGCGTGCTCCTGAGGCCGGGCCACAGGCCGGAGCTCCCCTGGCAGGTGGCTGGGGGAGCTCCTCCCGAGGCTGAGCCGTGTTTGACATTGACGGCAGGGCTGAGGGCTTGAAGAGCCGCTCCTCGAAAACGCCAGGCTCCTGAGGCAACCGCCTGGACGCCTGTTTGGCGATGTCGTCGGCTTCCTGATTGGTGCCACGGGGCACATGCTGCAACTCCAACCCCCAGAACCGCTTCTCCATCCTGCGGACCTCCGCAAGGTAGGCTTCCATGTGCTCATCTTTTGGCTCGTACACCTTGTTGGAGAAATTGATAAGGAGCTGCGAATCGCCCTTGATGGTGAGGCGTTTCACTCCCAGGGCAGCTGCGGCCTTCAAGCCCGCTATTAAACCTTCATACTCCGCTATGTTGTTGGAGACCTTTTCACCTTGTTGGAAACAGAGCTGCACAGCGTAGTAGAGCTTGTCCTGAGTGGGCGATATAAGCACCGCCCCAGCCCCAGCGCCATGCCTGGAGAACGCCCCATCGAAGTACATGACCCAGCCTTCTGGCGCCTCACTTCCCGGGGAGAGGGACCGATCCTCGTCTGCCTTGAGGCCTGGTGCCTCCGTCCATTCTGCCACAAAATCCGCCAACGCTGCTCCCTTGATGACTCTGGTCGTGCTGAATTCGAGCTGAAACGCTTGCAGTTCTATGTTCCACTCAGCGACCCTTCCAGCTGAGTTAGGGCTCCTGAGCACTCTCTCCAGGGGGTATGACGAGACGACCTTGATGGGGTGACCCTGAAAGTAGTGCCGCAGCTTGCGCGAGGCCACCAGTAGTGCGAGGAGGAGTTTCTGAGGCATGGGGTACCGTGCCCTCGCGTCCCGCAACACCGTGCTGACGAAGTACACTGGGTGCTCAACGAGGTTGGGTGCGTCAGTGCTGGCGGCTCCCTTCGGAGACCATGGCGCCTCTTGAGGCGATGAGGCCTCCTGAGACTGGCCATCTGGGAGAGGGGCCTCTTCCGCCTCCGGTGCACTCCTCTGCGGCGGCTGATCCTCCTCAGCCGCGGTGGCGGTTTCTGTGGGCCTTCCTTGTTCCTGTTCTGCCTTGTCCCGGGCTGCTGCCGTGGTTTTGATTTGACGCTCTTCTCTAACTGCCACCAGGGCTGCGCTGGCGGAGTAGGGAGTGGCGGCGAGGTAAAGCACCAGGGGCTCTTGAGGGAGCGGAGCCACCATGACCGGTGGGCTGGTCAGGTATCTCTTGAGATCCTGGAATGCCTTGTCGGCCTCTTTAGTCCACTCAAAGGGCCCCTTTTTCTTCATTAGCTGGAAGAAGGGCAGCGCTCGTTCCCCCAACTTGGAGATGAAGTGCCCTAGCGCGGTCACACGCCCCGTGAGCTTCTGCATTTCTCTGAGGGTCTTTTGGCAGGCTCATGTCTTCCACTGCCTTGACCTTTTCCGGGTTAGCCTCGATGCCTCGGTGGGACACGAGGAAACCCAAGAGCTTGCCCGAGGGGACTCCGAACACACACTTCTCTGGGTTGAGCCGTAGGTTCACTGCATTGAGGCTCGCGAAGGTTTCCTCCAGGTCTTGTATCAAGGTCCTGGCCTCCCGAGACTTTACCACAATGTCATCGACGTAAGCTTCAACATTCTTCCCGAGCTGCGGGCCCAAGGTGATGTGCATCAGCCGCTGAAAGGTCGCCCCTGCGTTACGCAGCCCGAATGGCATGCATGTGTAGCAGTACACCCCACACGGGGTTAGGAAGGCTGTCTTTTCGACGTCTTCTACCGCCATCTTGATCTGGTGATACCCAGAGAAGGCATCCAAGAAGCATAGCAGGTCGCATTCCGCGGTGGAATCGACGATCTGGTCGATGCGGGGGAGCGGGAACGGATCTTGCGGACATGCTTTGTTGAGGTTGGTGAAGTCGACACACATGCGCTCCTTCCCTTCCTTCTTTGGCACGACGACAGGGTTGGCCAACCAATCCGGGTATCGGACCTCGCGAATGACCCCAGCGGCTTCTAATTTGCGGGTCTCTTGGACGATGAAGGCCTGCTTTTCTGTGGACTGCCGCCTGGCCTTCTGCTTCACAGGGCGCACGTTGGGGCACACGTTGAGGTGATGCTCGATTACACTCCTAGGGATCCCTGCCAACTGGTCAGGCTCCCAAGCGAATACCTTCTTGTTTCAACGCAGGAACCCGACCAGGGCCTCCTCCTGCTCGGGTTCGAGGTTGGCGCCTATGGTGAAAGTGGCGTTGGTGGACCCGTCCTCATCGACGGGTATCTGCTTGGTTTCTGCCTTGTCTTGGGTGAACAACTGTTTCTTCTTGGCGGGTGCAGCCCCCTTGGGCTCGGGGGTCTCCAAGTCGGCGGGCTGTGCCGCCGCCGCCATCTTAAAGGCGAGCTTGAGCACCCGCAGCGCGTCTCCGGTGTCCCCGTGCACGGTGAGGAAACCGCTTCTCCCGGGCATCTTCATGAGGTTGTACGCCGGGTGCGTCGCGGCCATGAACTGGGCCAGCGCTGGGTAGCCGAGGATGGCGTTGTAGGGGAGGCCGATGGGGGCGATGTCGAAGTCGACCAGCTCCGCGCGGAAGTTGTTGTAGGTGCCGAAGGTTACTGGGAGCCGGATCTGTCCCAAGGAGCTGGATGATCCGCCCCAACGCCTAAGAAGGGCCGGCTGGGTTGCAGCCGCTCCAGGGGTATGCAGAGGAGGTTGAAGGCCTCGACCGAGAGCACGCTGAGGCCCGCACCGCCATCAATGAGAGTTTTGGTGACGGCCACCTGGCAGAAGGTGGGGGTGCACAGCATGGGGAGCGCACCCGAGCAGGCCGAGTTGGAGGGGTGGTCCTCCGAGCTGAAGGTCAGGCCGGTCTCGGGCGCCGCCCGGTCCGGGAGAGCCCCCTGCCGCGCGGAAGCGGCACTGACCCGGCGGATGAACGGCCTGACGTGGTGACTTGTAGGCGGCGCCTGCGAGCCGCCCAGGAGGGCCGCGACGGCCGGGGGTGTTGGTGTAGCGCGATGGGTGGGGAAGAGGCTGCGGGGCTCTTCCCGAGAGGCCACGGAGGCTGCCGGCAGGTGGAGCAACCATGTGCGCGGAGCGCCGGTGAGGGCCATGGGGAGCCAGTTGGCCATGACCCTATCGTCACCTCCGGCTTCGAGGAGGGCCTCCTCGCTCAACAGCAAGAAGGCCAGCGGGTCTGTCGCGCCGCCGTAGCGCGGCGGCGTCGTTGGCTTGAACATGTCCGGCCACCGTACCCGTTGCAGGGCTGGGGCCAAGGCTCGGAGCCCCCTGGCCCCCGTGCTGGCGCCGGCGGCCGGAGCGGGTGACACGCTACTCATCGCGAGGCAGGCCATGGCGGTGGCGGAAGAGAAAACTCCGGCGCACCCCTACCTGGCGCGCCAAATGTCAGATTTCGGGTTCCGGCAGACCCTTGAGGTTCGAACACTGGGGTGCGCGTGGAGATTTCACCTCCTACCTACCTGCACCCCTCAGCCATGCAAAGATCTAAGCTATGGAAATAACAGCACGAGAGACACAGGGTTTATACTGGTTCGGGCCACAGTTGTGGTGTAATACCCTACTCCAGTGTGTGGTGTGGTGGATTGCCTCTTGGGCTGAGGATGATGAACAATACAAGGAAGAACAACCTTGCGAGGGTCTGTTCTTGGCTGGGAGGATGAACTGCTGGGAGGAGTTCAGTCACCCTTCTCTCTCTCTCTTCTCGATTGTCCTCCTTTTGTCCTGCGGGTGGCTGGTCCTCTTCATAGAGGCCCTGGCCCTCTTCCCAAATATCGAGCGGGAAGGGAGCCAACAATGGCGGGCTAATTTGAAAGGGGACAGCTAGTACCAGTTATCCTGACAAAAGTAGTCTTCGCCTGCACAAAGCTCTGGTGGTGACGCCGTCTTGGGCTCCACAATGACCTCCGTCTTGCAGTCCTCCTGGTCTTGGTCTTGTTGCACCGAAATGGCAACCTTTGCCTGATGCCTCGGTACTCTGCGGCTGCGCTTGCCCCCTTTGCACCAAAGGGGAAAGGAGGACACTGCGCGGGCTGGCGCCCGCCTGGCGCCCGTGGTCGTCATGGCTTGCGTCACGGGCACCTCGTGAGGTACCCCGCCTTGATCTCTCCACCTCCTCGCGAGCCAGCTTGATGAGGCCGTGCTTGAGAAAGCTCCGCGTCGTCCGCTCCGCGAGGCTTGGCCCCTCGCGAGGGTCTTGAGTCTGTGTTGGTGAAGATGGGCCGTGCTGGGCCCCCCTTTGAGCCAGGCCGCTGTTGGGGAACGTTGTAGAAAACAAAAATTTTCCTACGGTTTCACCAAGATCCATCTATGAGTTCATCTAGCAACGAGTGATTGGATTGCATCTACATACCTTTGTAGATCACGCGCGGAAGCGTTCAAAGAACGGGGATGAGGAAGTCGTACTCGACGTGATCCAAATCACCGGAGATCCTAGCGCCGAACGGACGGCACCTCCGCGTTCAACACACGTACGGTCAGCGTAACGTCTCCTTCTTCTTGATCCAGAAAGGGGGAAGGAGAGGTTGAGGGAGATGGATCCAGCAGCAGCACGACGGCGTGGTGGTGATGGAGCTGCAGTACTCCGGCAGGGCTTCGCTAAGCACTATGGAGGAGGAGGATGTGTTGGAGAGGGAGAGGGAGGCACCAAAGGCGTGTTCTGAGAGGCCCTCCTTTCCCCACTATATATAGGGAGTCCAAGGGGCGGGGGGCGCCGGCCCTAGGAGATCCAATCTCCTAGGGGGGGTGCGGCCAAGGGAGGAATCCCTCCTCCCCAAGGCACCTAGGAGGTGCCTTCCCCCTTTGGGACTCTTCCCTTCCTTGAACCCTAGGCGCATGGGCCTCTTGGGGCTGGTGCCCTTGGCCCATATAGGCCAAGGAGCACCCCCTACAGCCCACGTGCCCCCCCGGGGCAGGTGGCCCCACCCGGTGGACCCCCGGGACCCTTCCGGTGGTCCCGGTACAATACCGGTGACCCCGAAACTTGTCCCGATGCCCGAAGTAGCACTTCCTATATATAATTCTTTACCTCCGGACCATTCCGGAACTCCTCGTGACGTCCGGGATCTCATCCGGGACTCCGAACAACATTCGGGTTACTGCATATACATATCCCTACAACCCTAGCGTCACCGAACCTTAAGTGTGTAGACCCTACGGGTTCGGGAGACATGTAGACATGACCGAGACGACTCTCCGGCCAATAACCAACAGCGGGATCTGGATACCCATGTTGGCTCCCACATGCTCCTTGATGATCTCATCGGATGAACCACGATGTCGAGGATTCAAGCAACCCCGCATACAATTCCCTTCGTCAATCGGTATGTTACTTGCCCGAGATCCGATCGTCGGTATCCCAATACCTCGTTCAATCTCGTTACCGGCAAGTCACTTTACTCGTACCGTAATGCATGATCCCGTGACCAGACACTTGGTCACTTTGAGCTCATTATGATGATGCATTACCGAGTGGGCCCAGTGATACCTCTCCGTCATACGGAGTGACTAATCCCAGTCTTGATCCGTGTCAACCCAACAGACACTTTCGGAGATACCCGTAGTATACCTTTAGAGTCACCCAGTTACGTTGTGACGTTTGGTACACCCAAAGCACTCCTACAGTATCCGGGAGTTACATGATCTCATGGTCTAAGGAAAGGATACTTGACATTGGAAAACTCTAGCAAACGAACTATACGATCTTGTGCTATGTTTAGGATTGGGTCTTGTCCATCACATCATTCTCCTAATGATGTGATCTCGTTATCAATGACATCCAATGCCCATAGTCAGGAAACCATGACTATCTATTGATCAACGAGCTAGTCAACTAGAGGCTTACTAGGGACATGTTGGTGTCTACAATTCACACATGTATTACGATTTCCGGATAACACAATTATAGAATGAATAAAGACAATTATCATGAACAAGGAAATATATTAATAATGCTTTTATTATTGCCTCTAGGGCATATTTCCAACAGTCTCCCACTTGCACTAGAGTCAATAATCTAGTTACATTGTGATGAATCGAACACCCATGGAATTCTGGTGTTGATCATGTTTTGCTCTAGGGAGAGGTTTAGTCAACGGATCTGCTACATTCAGGTCCGTATGTACTTTACAAATATCTATGTCTCCATCTTGAACATTTTCACGAATGGAGTTGAAGCGACACTTGATGTGCCTGGTCTTCTTGTGAAACCTGGGATCCTTGGCAAGTGCAATAGCTCCAGTGTTGTCACAGAAGAGTTTGATTGGCCCCGACGCATTGGGTATGACTCCTAGGTCGGTGATGAACTCCTTCACCCAAATTGCTTCATGCGCTGCCTCCGAGGCTGCCATGTACTCCGCTTCACATGTAGATCCCGCCATGATGCTCTGCTTGCAACTGCACCAGCTTACTGCCCCACCATTCAAAATATACACGTATCCGGTTTGTGACTTAGAGTCATCCAGATCTGTGTCGAAGCTAGCGTCGACGTAACCCTTTACGACGAGCTCTTCGTCACCTCCATAAACGAGAAACATTTCCTTAGTCCTTTTCAGGTACTTCAGGATATTCTTGACCGCTGTCCAGTGTTCCTTGCCGGGATTACTTTGGTACCTTCCTACCAAACTTACGGCAAGGTTTACATCAGGTCTGGTACACAGCATGGCATACATAATAGAACCTATGGCTGAGGCATAGGGGATGACACTCATCTCTTCTATATCTTCTGCCGTGGTCGGACATTGAGCTGAGCTCAATTTCACACCTTGCAACACAGGCAAGAACCCCTTCTTAGACTGATCCATATTGAACTTCTTCAATATCTTATCAAGGTATGTGCTTTGTGAAATACCTATGAGGCGTCTTGATCTATCTCTGTAGATCTTGATGCCTAATATATAAGCAGCTTCTCCAAGGTCCTTCATTGAAAAACTCTTATTCAAGTAGGCCTTAATGCTGTCCAAGAGTTCTATATCATTTCCCATCAAAAGTATGTCATCTACATATAATATGAGAAATGCTACAGAGCTCCCACTCACTTTCTTGGAAACACAGGCTTCTCCATAAGTCTGCGTAAACCCAAATGCTTTGATCATCTCATCAAAGCGAATGTTCCAACTCCGAGATGCTTGCACCAGCCCATAAATCGAGCGTTGGAGCTTGCACACCTTGTCAGCATTCTTAGGATCGACAAAACCTTCCGGCTGCATCATATACAATTCTTCCTTAAGGAAACCATTAAGGAATGCCGTTTTGACGTCCATTTGTCATATTTCATAATCATAGAATGCGGCAATCGCTAACATGATTCGGACGGACTTCAGCTTCGCTACCGGTGAGAAAGTCTCATCGTAGTCAACCCCTTGAACTTGTCGATAACCCTTAGCGACAAGCCGAGCTTTATAGATGGTCACATTACCATCCGCGTCTGTCTTCTTCTTAAAGATCCATTTATTTTCTATGGCTCTCCGCTCAACGGGCAAGTTAGTCAAAGTCCATACTTCGTTTTCATACATGGATCCTATCTCGGATTTCATGGCTTCTAGCCATTTGTTGGAATCTGGGCCCGCCATCGCTTCTTCATAGTTCGAAGGTTCACCGTTGTCTAACAACATGATTTCCAAGACAGGGTTGCCGTACCACTCTGGTGCGGAACGTGTCCTTGTGGACCTTCGAATTTCAGTAGGAGCTTGATCAGAAGTATCTTGATCATCATCATTAACTTCCTCTCTAGTCGGTGCAGGCACCTCAGGAACATTTTCTTGAGTTGCGCCATTTTCCGGTTCAAGAGGTAATACTTCATCAAGTTCTACTTTCCTCCCACTTACTTCTTTCGAGAGAAACTCTTTCTCTAGAAAGGACCCATTCTTGGCAACAAAGATCTTGCCTTCGGATCTGAGGTAGAAGGTATACCCAATAGTTTCTTTAGGGTATCCTATGAAGACGCATTCTTCCGATTTGGGTTTGAGCTTTTCAAGTTGAAGTTTCTTGACATAAGCATCGCATCCCCAAACTTTTAGAAACGACAGCTTAGGTTTCTTCCCAAACCATAATTCATACGGTGTCGTCTCAACGGATTTCGACGGAGCCCTATTTAAAGTGAATGCGGCAGTCTCTAAAGCATAGCCCCAAAAAGATAGCGGTAAATCGGCAAGAGACATCATAGATCGCACCATATCTAATAGAGTGCGATTACGACGTTCGGACACACCATTACGCTGAGGTGTTCCAGGCGGCGTGAGTTGTGAAACTATTCCACATTTTCTTAAGTGTGTGCCAAACTCGTGACTCAAGTATTCTCCTCCACGATCTGATCGCAGGAACTTGATTTTCCTGTCACGTTGATTCTCAACCTCACTCTGAAATTCCTTGAACTTTTCAAAGGTCTCAGACTTGTGTTTCATTAAGTAGACATACCCATATCTACTCAAGTCATCAGTGAGGGTGAGAACATAACGATAGCCACCGCGAGCCTCAACACTCATTGGACCGCATACATCAGTATGTATGATTTCCAATAAGTTGGTTGCTCGCTCCATTGTTCCTGAGAACGGAGTCTTGGTCATTTTACCCATGAGGCATGGTTCGCACGTGTCAAATGATTCGTAATCAAGTGACTCTAAAAGTCCATCAGCATGGAGCTTCTTCATGCGTTTGACACCTATGTGACCAAGGCGGCAGTGCCACAAGTATGTGGGACTATCATTATCAATCTTACATCTTTTGGTACTCACACTATGAACATGTGTAGCATTACGCTCGAGATTCATTAAGAATAAACCATTCACCATCGGAGCATGACCATAAAACACATCTCTCATATAAATAGAACAACCATTATTCTCGGATTTAAATGAGTAGCCATCTCGTATTAAACGAGATCCTAATACAATGTTCATGCTCAAAGCTGGTACTAAATAACAATTATTGAGGTTTAAAACTAATCCCGTAGGTAAATGAAGAGGTAGCGTGCCGACGGCGATCACATCGACCTTGGAACCATTCCCGACGCGCATCGTCAGCTCGTCCTTCGCCAGTCTCCACTTATTCCGCAGCTCCTGCTTTGAGTTACAAATGTGAGCAACTGCACCGGTATCAAATACCCAGGAGCTACTACGAGTACTGGTAAGGTACACATCAATTACATGTATATCACATATACCTTTCGTTTTGCCGGCCTTCTTGTCCGCTAAGTATTTGGGGCAGTTCCGCTTCCAGTGACCACTTTCCTTGCAATAAAAGCACTCAGTCTCGGGCTTGGGTCCATTCTTTGGCTTCTTCCCGGCAGCTTGCTTGCCGGGCACGGCAACTCCCTTGCCGTCCTTCTTGAAGGTTTTCTTACCCTTGCCTTTCTTGAACTTAGTGGTTTTATTCACCATCAACACTTGATGTTCCTTTTTGACTTCTACCTCTGCTGATTTCAGCATTGCAAATACTTCAGGAATGGTCTTTTCCATCCCCTGCATATTGAAGTTCATCACAAAGCTCTTGTAGCTCGGTGGAAGCGACTGAAGGATTCTGTCAATGACCGCGTCATCCGGGAGATTAACTCCCAGCTGAGTCAAGCGGTTATGCAACCCAGACATAGTGAGTATGTGCTCACTGACAGAACTGTTTTCCTCCATCTTACAGCTGAAGAACTTGTCGGAGACTTCATATCTCTCGAGCCGGGCATGAGCTTGGAAAACCATTTTCAGCTCTTCGAACATCTCATATGCTCCGTGTCTCTCAAAACGCTTTTGGAGCCCCGGCTCTAAGCTGTAAAGCATGCCGCACTGAACGAGGGAGTAGTCATCGGTACGTGCCTGCCAAGCGTTCATAATGTCTTGTTCTGCAGGGAGAACAGGTGCGTCACCTAGCGGTGCTTGTAGGACATAATCTTTCTTGGCAGCTATGAGGATGATCCTCAGGTTCCGGACCCAGTCCGTGTAGTTGCTGCCATCGTCTTTCAGCTTGGTTTTCTCTAGGAACGCGTTGAAGTTGAGGACTACGTTGGCCATTTGATCTACAAGACATATTGTAAAGCTTTTAGACTAAGTTCATGATAATTAAGTTCATCTAATCAAATTATTCAATGAACTCCCACTTAGATAGACATCCCTCCTGTCATCTAAGTATAACATGATCCGAGTTAACTAGGCCGTGTCCGATCATCACGTGAGACGGACTAGTCAACGTCGGTGAACATCTTCATGTTGATCGTATCTTCTATACGACTCATGCTCGACCTTTCGGTCTTCCGTGTTCCGAGGCCATGTCTATACACATGCTAGGCTCGTCAAGTCAACCTAAGTGTTTGCATGTGTAAATCTGTCTTACACCCGTTGTATGTGAACGTTAGAATCTATCACACCCGATCATCACGTGGTGCTTCGAAACAACGAACTGTCGCAATGGTGCACAGTTAGGGGGAACACTTTCTTGAAATTATTATGAGGGATCATCTTATTTACTACCGTCGTTCTAAGCAAACAAGATGCAAAAACATGATAAACATCACATGCAATCAAATAATAATAGTGACATGATATGGCCAATATCACATAGCTCCTTTGATCTCCATCTTGGAGCTCCATGATCATCTTGTCACCGGCATGACACCATGATCTCCATCATCATGATCTCCATCATCGTGTCTCCATGAAGTTGCTCGCCAACTATTATTTCTACTACTATGGCTAACGCGTTTAGCAATAAAGTAAAGTAATTTACATGGCGTTTCTCAATGACACGCAGGTCATACAAAAAATAAAGACAACTCCTATGGCTCCTGCCGGTTGTCATACTCATCGACATGCAAGTCGTGATTCCTATTTCAATAGCATGAACATCTCATACATCACGTATATATCATTCATCATTCATCACAACTTTGGCCATATCACATCACAGAACACTTGCTGCAAAAACAAGTTAGATGTCCTCTAATTGTTGTTGCAAGTTTTACGTGGCTGAAATAGGGTTCTAGCAAGAACGTTTTCTTACCTACGTGAAAGCCACAACGTGATTTGTCAACTTCTATTTACCCTTCATAAGGACCCTTTTCATCGAATCCGCTCCAACTAAAGTGGGAGAGACAGACACCCGCCAGCCACCTTATGCAACTTGTGCATGTTAGTCGGTGGAACCGGTCTCACGTAAGCGTACGTGTAAGGTTGGTCCGGGCCGCTTCATCCCACAATACCGTTGAAGCAAGATAAGACTAGTAGCGGCAAGAAAGTTGACAACATCAACGCCCACAACAAATTGTGTTCTACTCGTGCAAGAGAACTACGCATAGACCTAGCTCATGATGCCACTGTTGGGGAACGTTGCAGAAAACAAAAATTTTCCTACGGTTTCACCAACATCCATCTATGAGTTCATCTAGCAACGACTGATTGGATTGCATCTACATACCTTTGTAGATCATGCGCGGAAGCGTTCAAAGAACGGGGATGAGGAAGTCGTACTCGACGTGATCCAAATCACCGGAGATCCTAGCGCCGAACGGACGGCACCTCCGCGTACAACACACGTACGGTCAGCGTAACGTCTCCTTCTTCTTGATCCAGCAAGGGGGAAGGAGAGGTTGAGGGAGATGGCTCCAGCAGCAGCACGACGGCGTGGTGGTGATGGAGCTGCAGCACTCCGGTAGGGCTTCGCTAAGCACTATGGAGGAGGAGGATGTGTTGGAGAGGGAGAGGGAGGCACCAAAGGCGTGTTGTGAGAGGCCCTCCTTTCCCCACTATATATAGGGAGTCCAAGGGGGGGGGGGCGCCGGCCCTAGGAGATCCAATCTCCTAGGGGGGGGGGTGCGGCCAAGGGAGGAATCCCTCCTCCCCAAGGCACCTAGGAGGTGCCTTCCCCCTTTGGGACTCTTCCCTTCCTTGAACCCTAGGCGCATGGGCCTCTTGGGGCTGGTGCCCTTGGCCCATATAGGCCAAGGCGCACCCCCTACAGCCCATGTGCCCCCCCGGGGCAGGTGGCCCCACCCGGTGGACCCCCGGGACCCTTCCGGTGGTCCCGGTACAATACCGGTGACCCCGAAACTTGTCCCGATGCCCGAAATAGCACTTCCTATATATAATTCTTTTCCTCCGGACCATTCCGGAACTCCTCGTGACGTCCGGGATCTCATCCGGGACTCCGAACAACATTCGGGTTACTGCATATACATATCCCTACAACCCTAGCGTCACCGAACCTTAAGTGTGTAGACCCTACGGGTTCGGGAGACATGTAGACATGACCGAGATGACTCTCCGGCCAATAACCAACAGTGGGATCTGGATACCCATGTTGGCTCCCACATGCTCCTCGATGATCTCATCGGATGAACCACGATGTCGAGGATTCAAGCAACCCCGCATACAATTCCCTTCGTCAATCGGTATGTTACTTGCCCGAGATCCGATCGTCGGTATCCCAATACCTCGTTCAATCTCGTTACCGGCAAGTCACTTTACTCGTACCGTAATGCATGATCCCGTGACCATACACTTGGTCACTTTGAGCTCATTATGATGATGCATTACCGAGTGGGCCCAGTGATACCTCTCCTTCATACGGAGTGACAAATCCCAGTCTTGATCCGTGTCAACCCAACAAACACTTTCGGAGATACCCGTAGTATACCTTTATAGTCACCCAGTTACGTTGTGACGTTTGGTACACCCAAAGCACTCCTACGGTATCCGGGAGTTACATGATCTCATGGTCTAAGGAAAGGATACTTGACATTGGAAAACTCTAGCAAACGAACTATACGATCTTGTGCTATGTTTAGGATTGGGTCTTGTCCATCACATCATTCTCCTAATGATGTGATCTCGTTATCAATGACATCCAATGCCCATAGTCAGGAAACCATGACTATCTATTGATCAACGAGCTAGTCAACTAGAGGCTTACTAGGGACATGTTGGTGTCTACTATTCACACATGTATTACGATTTCCGGATAACACAATTATAGCATGAATAAAGACAATTATCATGAACAAGGAAATATAATAATAATGCTTTTATTATTGCCTCTAGGGCATATTTCCAACAGTCTCCCACTTGCACTAGAGTTAATAATCTAGTTACATTGTGATGAATCGAACACCCATGGAATTCTGGTGTTGATCATGTTTTGCTCTAGGGAGAGGTTTAGTCAACGGATCTGCTACATTCAGGTCCGTATGTACTTTACAAATATCTATGTCTCCATCTTGAACATTTTCACGAATGGAGTTGAAGCGACGCTTGATGTGCCTGGTCTTCTTGTGAAACCTGGGCTCCTTGGCAAGTGCAATAGCTCCAGTGTTGTCACAGAAGAGTTTGATTGGCCCCGACGCATTGGGTATGACTCCTAGGTCGGTGATGAACTCCTTCACCCAAATTGCTTCATGCGCTGCCTCCGAGGCTGCCATGTACTCCGCTTCACATGTAGATCCCGCCACGATGCTCTGCTTGCAACTGCACCAGCTTACTGCCCCACCATTCAAAATATACACGTATCCGGTTTGTGACTTAGAGTCATCCAGATCTGTGTCGAAGCTAGCGTCGACGTAACCCTTTACGATGAGCTCTTCGTCAGCTCCATAAACGAGAAACATTTCCTTAGTCCTTTTCAGGTACTTCAGGATATTCTTGACCGCTGTCCAGTGTTCCTTGCCGGGATTACTTTGGTACCTTCCTACCAAACTTACGGCAAGGTTTACATCAGGTCTGGTACACAGCATGGCATACATAATAGAACCTATGGCTGAGGCATAGGGGATGACACTCATCTCTTCTATATCTTCTGCCGTGGTCGGACATTGAGCTGAGCTCAATTTCACACCTTGCAACACAGGCAAGAACCCCTTCTTAGACTGATCCATATTGAACTTCTTCAATATCTTATCAAGGTATGTGCTTTGTGAAAGACCTATGAGGCGTCTTGATCTATCTCTGTAGATCTTGATGCCTAATATATAAGCAGCTTCTCCAAGGTCCTTCATTGAAAAACTCTTATTCAAGTAGGCCTTAATGCTGTCCAAGAGTTCTATATCAGTTCCCATCAAAAGTATGTCATCTACATATAATATGAGAAATGCTATAGAGCTCCCACTCACTTTCTTGGAAACACAGGCTTCTCCATAAGTCTGCATAAACCCAAACGCTTTGATCATCTCATCAAAGCGAATGTTCCAACTCCGAGATGCTTGCACCATCCCATAAATCGAGCGTTGGAGCTTGCACACCTTGTCAGCATTCTTAGGATCGACAAAACCTTCCGGCTGCATCATATACAATTCTTCCTTAAGGAAACCATTAAGGAATGCCGTTTTGACGTCCATTTGCCATATTTCATAATCATAGAATGCGGCAATCGCTAACATGATTCGGACGGACTTCAGCTTCGCTACCGGTGAGAAAGTCTCATCGTAGTCAACCCCTTGAACTTGTCGATAACCCTTAGCGACAAGCCGAGCTTTATAGATGGTCACATTACCATCCGCGTCTGTCTTCTTCTTAAAGATCCATTTATTTTCTATGGCTCGCCGCTCAACGGGCAAGTCAGTCAAAGTCCATACTTCGTTTTCATACATGGGTCCTCCGAGCTGAAGGTCAGGCCGGTCTCGGGCGCCGCCCGGTCCGGGAGAGCCCCCTGCCGCGCGGAAGCGACGCTGACCCGGTGGATGAACGGCTTGACATGGTGACTTGTAGGCGGCGCCTGTGAGCCGCCCAGGAGGGCCACGACGGCCGGGGGTGTTGGTGTAGCGCGATGGGCGGGGAAGAGGCTGCGGGGCTCTTCCCGAGAGGCCACGGAGGCTGCCGGCAGGTGGAGCAGCCATGTGCGCGGAGCGCCGGTGAGGGCCATGGGGAGCCAGTTGGCCACGACCCTATCGTCACCTCCGGCTTCGAGGAGGGCCTCCTCGCTCACCAGCAAGAAGGCCAACGGGTCTGTCGCACCGCCGTAGCGCGGCGGCGTTATTGGCATGAACATGTCCGGCCACCGTACCCGTTGCAGGGCTGGGGCCAGGGCTCGGAGCCCCCTGGCCCCCGTGCTGGCGCCGGCGGCCGGAGCGGGCGACGCGCTACTCATCGCGAGGCAGGCCGTGGCGGTGGCGGAAGAGAAAACTCCGGCGCACCCCTATCTGGCGCGCCAAATGTCAGATTTTGGGTTCCGGCAGACCCTTGAGGTTCGAACACTGGGGTGCGCGCGGAGATTTCACCTCCTACCTACCTGCACCCCTCAGCCACGCAAAGATCTAAGCTATGGAAAGAACAACATGAGAGACACAGGGTTTATACTGGTTCGGGCCACCGTTGTGGTGTAATACCCTACTCCACTGTGTGGTGTGGTGGATTGCCTCTTGGGCTGAGGATGATGAACAATACAAGGAAGAATAGCCTCGCGAGGGTCTGTTCTTGGCTGGGGGGATGAACTGCTGGGAGGAGTTCAGTCACCCTTCTCTCTCTCTCTCTCTCTCTCTCTCTCTCTCTCTCTCTCTCTTCTCGATTGTCCTCCTTTTGTCCTGCGGGTGGCTGGTCCTATTTATAGAGGCCCTGGCCCTCTTCCCAAATATCGAGCGGGAAGGGAGCCAACAATGGCGGGCTAATTTGAAAGGGGACAGCTAGTACCAGTTATCCTGACAAAAGTAGTCTTCGCCTGCACAAAGCTCTGGTGGTGACGCCGTCTTGGGCTCCACAATGACCTCCGTCTTGCAGTCCTCCTGGTCTTGGTCTTGTTGCACCGAAATGGCAACCTTTGCCTGATGCCTCGGTACTCCGCGGCCGCGCTTGCCCCCTTTGCACCAAAGGGGAAAGGAGGACACTGCGCGGGCTGGCGCCCGCCTGGCGCCCGTGGTCGTCATGGCTTGCGTCACGGGCACCTCGTGAGGTACCCCTCCTTGATCTCTCCGCCTCCTCGCGAGCCAGCCTGATGAGGCCGTGCTTGAGGAAGCTCCGCGTCGTCCGCCCCACGAGGCTTGGCCCCTCGCGAGGGTCTTGAGTCTGTGTTGGTGAAGATGGGCCGTGTTGGGCCCCCCTTTGAGCCACGCCGCAGGCCGCAGGCAGGCAAGTCTGGGGACCCCCGTTCCCAGAACGCCAACAGGTAGCACGTGCTTTTTGTTGAAGAAGGCTGTTAGTTTAGCAGAGCCACGTTATTTAACAGCTGCGCCGTGGAATGTAACGATATTATCCTTTTCTTTTTGGAGGAAGTTGAATAAAGTTGTCTTTGATGTATCCACCATTGACAGGTAAATCCAGTACTTGAACGACCATAATTTAGCCTCGTAATCTTGCATCACCCAGTCATTGATAGAAGCTGTCCAGGGAGTCAAGCCACCCAATAAAGCAAGTGTATCCTCCTTGTCGAACAACTCCCCGTCACGGGACGACTGTAGTGGACAATGCATCCATCGAAATGACTCTGATTCTATGTCAAACACAATAATGTCTTCGCCGCCTCCCATAATTTCACTGGTACCATAAATACGCCAGTGCAGTCTTCATGGTGGTGGACTGGTGGTAAACTGGAAAATGCGTGTGGATAACTGGGTTACAGATGTACAACTAGTTACCCCGAGAAAAGATAAGGAAGGCATCATAGGACCCTTGCGACAATCTGGAGAATGGTGTTCGGAGCCTAGGAGAAAAGGTTAGAGCTGCTGATGGGCAACGGCGTCACAAACAACCACAACGCTGGTGGGCCGCCTGTGGCCATCGACCATGGGGAGCAACGGCTGGCGCCTGTGGTGCTCATGCAAGAATCTGGGTGTGATCACACCGCGTCATGACATGGTGATGGCACGACAGCGACCGACGTCCTTCGGCGACAACCTATGAGTATTTTTCAATGATCTTTTTGGGCAGGGCCTCGTGTAGGGTCACGCCTCTCCTTCCTGGCATTGTAGTGCTCTATCGACTCCTGTCGGCTGGAAAGACATGGCAAGATTTAGTCCAACAACAGCTTGAATCAAGGAGAGAGGCAAGTAAGGTGATAAAAAGCTTAAGTTTTACATGAATCACTATTCTTAATGAGGTTATAAATACAGTTATTCAAACTGGTATATTTTCAAATGACGAGAGAGTTCCATGTCTTAATTTTTTAGTGTGATCTCGGCCATAGTTTTATCTTGGACTTCCCCACCTTTCGATTTCAGTGTGACCTTTGCCTCCCTCTCTTGATCCATCATGTCGTATATGAAATCCCTTCATGTCTTCATTCCACTTTATATTGTCGCAGGTGGCCAGGCTAAGATGTGGTCTCTGTCTTGAGGAAGATGCACACTGCATGATGTATACAACTACAAACATTCGGAGGATGAAAGTAAATATTTCTTGGTGCTTATGTTGGGTGATTTGCAACACGAGATGGTAACTAATTCCTATTGTTCGATTTAGTGCCACTCCGTCATGTTTTGTTTCTAATGCGTTTAGGCATTAGTTACTTTCCGAAGCGTTAATGACAAGTACATTTACATGGGCATTTATTATACATTTACATGCGCAAGTGATGAACCTATGTACACTACACCACAACAAGGTATTCCCTCCGGACGCGTGTTGGGTTAAGTTAGTAGTTTGGTATTCGAAAGATGTTTTCCCACAATATAGTTTTTCGACACACAATTCATATTTTATTAGTTAAAAGTGAAAGTTGTGGTTGTACCCCCCTTATCTAACCATCCATTTTGTGCCTCGCGGTCAATTCATGAACTTTCCACTTTTGCATCTCCAAAATAAAGGAGCATATGGACATCAAACTTTACAGGTCAACAACGTATTCGATCTACGACGTGTAACAAAAAATTCAGTTTTTTTGTCCAAATCAAATTTTGTATATTTATACTAGATCAACAAATTCCATATTCTCTTTCCAACATTTTAGTTCCAAAGTTATAATGATCTATAAAGTTTGATGTACATATGTTTTATCATTTGAGAGGAACCCACAAAAGAAATTTGTATGTCCTAAGTTAGTTGGATAGCACATATCTCGAAGCAATGTTGGAGGGTATAGATAAGGGAGTGTGCACTTAGTATTAGCAAAACCAATCTCTATTTAAAATTTTGGTCAAAGTTTTACTCATAATACCGGAGAAAGTAGTTGCTAGAAATTTATGAGGATTTTGTGCATTTACAGAATATATCTAGGAGATATATAGTAGCCAGTTAATTTTGTGAGAACATTTATGTACATATATGTGGTCATTTTATTGTATTAGTTGTAATGGGATTTTTTGGCATGGTATTAAAATTATCTAAATATTGGCCGATGGAAATAGATAGCGCTCAAACATTATCACGAGAAGGCATGTTTTCAATCCTTTAAAACTCAACCACGCACACTAGCAGGAACACACTACCCAGATCGAGAAATACCGATCTCTCTCACTAGGTTTGCTACCTAGTGAGCCTGCCGGCCAAGATTTTGCTTTGGGATCTCATCTACCGTTGGTCGCCATTCCACTGCACTCTTCCATTTCAAGGTCTGTTATTCAATCCATAGCTGGTACTAGATGGTAGTAGTAGACAGTAGAGACTAGTAGTAGTGTGCTACATAGGTAGATGCATGGTTCGCATATATTCATTTTTTATATGAGAAGTATATATAAGTAAAAATCGTAGGAGTGGCCGTTCAGTTGGAATTGATCTTCCCGTGGTGCCGTTTTGTTTGTAGTAATTAATTCAGAGGAACACCGTAGCAGACCAGAGGAACACCGTTCGTTTCCTCTGATTTTATGGGAGTCAATGTTAGAAATATTGTGTAATACGTGACAGCCTTGTAGTACTTGTGCCTCACCTATAGGATTAGGAGTAGTTAGAGATTGGTTTATTTATCTTCTCTCTCTCTATCTCCCCATGTAATCCTCTGCACGGTTCACCAAATCTAACATGGTATTCAGAGCCATCTTCTTCCTCCACATCTAGCTCTCCACCAGATCAAACCTAGCTGCCATTAAAACTTCCTCCAGATCAGAATTCAGCCGCAACCATGTCTTCCTCCTCTAGTTCGGCTTCTTTCTCCAGTCTAAACAACAAAATCTCTGAACCCTGGGGCGGAGCCGGGGGGACGAGCAAGGGCCTGCCCCCCCCCCCCCCCCCCAACGATCAACAATTTTAGTAGAAGCAACTAGTAATTATCAACAAGATTCGATCAATATACGTACTCGCCTCCCCCTATACTCGAATCCTGGCTCCGCCACTGTCTGAACCCCTTAGCCGCACCAACTATATCCTATGGCGTGCCCAGGCTCGTTCTCAGATTATGGGAGCCGGCCTCTATGGGTATCTCGACCAAACAATTACTCAACCTACCAAAACAATCTCGTCCGAAAACTCTGAAGGAAAAGAACAGACCATTCCAAATCCTGCCTACACCCCTTGGTTGATCCAAGACCAGCAGATTGTAGCCTATCTGCTGAGAAATCTCTCCAAAGAAATCCTAGTTCAGGTTGCCTCGATGGAAACATCACATGCGATCTGGACATCCCTTGCAAACATGTTCACAGCCCAATCCGCATCCCGCGTGAATAACATCCGAATCTCCCTGACCAACGCCCACAAAGGTTCTCAATCTGCTGCTGCTTATTTTGGTTATATGAGATCTCTGTCGGATGAACTTGCAGCCGTAGGAAGACCCATCGGAGAACCGGAGCTACTGTCCTTCATCATCGCGGGGCTGGACATGGATTACCAGCCCATCATCTCGGCCCTGGATGTCCGCGTCGAGCCCGTCTCTGTTGATGAGCTGTTCGCGATGGTGGCGAACTTTGATCAGCGGGTCAAGCTTTTCCATGGTTCCGGTGCAGGTGGCTTCAAATCCTCGGCCAACATGGCTGCGAGGAATCGCGGCGGCGGCGGCAAAGGCAACTACCGTGGCTCGCCCAAACCCACCAATGGTGGTGGTGGCGGGTATCGCGGTGGTGGTGGCGGCAACAACGGCGGCGGCGGCTCCAACAACCCCAACTACAACAAAGGCGGCAACGGTGGTGGTCCTGTCTACCACAACTACAGTGACCGCTGTCACCACTACAACAACAACGATGGGCGCCCCTTGTACAACAACAACCAGGGGCACCAAGGTGGCTACGGCGGTGGCTACGGCGGCGGCAACAATTTCCAAGGTTATGATGAGTATGAGGGCAAATGTCAAATTGGTAAAAAGACTAACCACATAGCAAAACATTGTCGTTGGCACTATGAAGAAAATTCGCAGAAAAAGAAAATTGCAGCCGCCGCAGATATGTCCTATGGTGTGGACACAAACTGGTATGTTGATACCGCTGCCACTGAGCACATCACCCCCGACATGGAAAGGTTGACCATGCAAGAGAAGTATCACGGCCATGATCAAATCAACACCGCAGCAAACGGTCAAGGTATGATGATAAGCCACGTTGGTCAATCTACTATTAGAACACCTCATAGCGATATTCATCTCAATAATGTCCTACTTGTTCCACATGCATCAAAAAGTCTTGCTTCTGTTCATAGAATCACCCTTGATAATGGAGTCTTCATAGAATTTCATCCGTTTTTCTTTTTGATCAAGGATCAGGCAACACGGAAGGTCCTTTATCGCGGTAGATGCGTGGACGGTCTCTACCCATTAATTCCTACACTTTGCAAGTTCAATAAACAAGCTTTTGGAGCCATTAGAGTCTCTTCAGAAAGGTGGCATAATCGCCTAGGCCACCCGTCTTTTTCCATTGTTTATCAAATTCTTAGCAAGAATAAACTCCCTTTTGTTGGTGAGCAAAATTGTGAAACTTTTTGTGATTCATGCCAGCGTGCAAAAAGTCATCAATTACCATATTCTATTTCTACTAGTGTGTCTGTTAAACCTCTGCAATTGATCTTTTCTGATGTGTGGGGTCCAGCACCCTCCTCCGTTGGTAGACACACTTATTATGTGAGTTTCATCGATGATTACAGTAAATACACGTGGATTTATCTCCTTAAGAAGCGTTCCGATGTCTTTCAAGTTTTCCATAACTTTCAAGCTCTTGTCGAGAGAAAATTTGATTGTAAAATCATTGCCATGCAATCAGACTGGGGTGGTCAGTACGAGAAACTCAACTCGTTTTTCCAAAACATAGGCATCTCTCACCACGTCTCTTGTCCACATGCTCACCAACAAAACGGTAGTGCAGAACGCAAGCATTGCCATATTGTTGAAGTAGGTCTTGCACTACTTGCTGCTGCCTTGATGCCACTAAAGTTTTGGGATGAAGCCTTCTTAACTGCGGTTCATCTCATTAATATCCTGCCTAGCAGTGTTATCAACAATGAAACACCCACAAAACGACTTCTTCATCTCAAATCAAACTACACTCCTCTTCGTGTTTTTGGTTGTGCGTGTTGGCCCAATCTCCGTCCATACAACAATCGCAAACTTATGTTTCGCTCCAAGCAATGTGTTTTTATTGGATATAGCACTCAACATAAAGGAGTTAAGTGTCTTGATGTAGCGACTGGCCGAGTTTACATCTCCAGAGACGTTGTTTTTGATGGGACTCAATTCCCGTTTGAGAAACTTCACCCCAATTCCGGTGCCCTCCTTCGTCAAGAAATCCTTCTCTTGCCATCATCTCTTTCTGGTCTTGAAAATGAGGGTGCTAATAGTAGTTCTGATCTATTTGTGACTAATCATCATACTCTGCCTAAGTCTACTGCTGCAGGAACAATTATTCCCGGTGAAAACAGAGTACAAAATAATGAACCAGGTGGTCATTTTATGTGCCCCCCTTCAGGAGACAACACACCATGAGGAGGATCTGTCTCGGGATCGCCATCGCTGCAGACGGCAGCGTATCCAGCTTCGGGATCCGCCCCTGATGCTGATTCCACCGGGCCCGCCTCTAGCGCCCCTGGCGCTATCTCACCTGGAACCGACGACACCAGCCTCGACAGCGACATCTCTTCACCGCGCCAATCCTCGGGTGCCGGGTGGCGCGCCCCCACTCCTGATGCCGGGGGAATGCGGACGCCCGCCTTGCCCGGGCCCGCCACTGGGGCCTCACATGTCTCGCACGGGCCCCCTGCGTGTTCCCCTGGTTGGGTCGTCCCGCCCGCCTCTGCCTCGGGATCGGGCCCGCCCGGGGGTGCGGCTGAACCTGGCGCTGCATCTTCGGCTGTTGCTGCTGGATCTTCTGCGCCGGCACCTCCTGTGGTTACTCCTGCAGAACCGCATACACGCCTACAAAGGGGAGTTTCTGCCCGAATTAATTACAAAAACTTCTGCAAATATGGGCTATCTTGCATGGCAGGTGGACCCAAAAATTTAATGGATGCACTTGGTGATGATAGGTGGAAAACCGCCATGAATGATGAATTTGTGGCTTTACAGAGGAATAAAACTTGGCACTTGGTTCCTCCTCAACAAGGAAGAAATCTCATCGACTGCAAATGGGTATATCGCATTAAAAAGAAGTCAGATGGCACCATAGATCGCTACAGGGCCAGACTTGTGGCAAAAGGTTTCAAGCAAAGGTATGGGCTCGACCATGAGGACACTTTTAGTCCTGTTGTTAAGGCTGCCACCATCTGCCTTGTGTTGCCTATAAGGTTGCGGCACGAGAGCACGCACGCGGATAATTGGGTTGCAGATGTAGAACTGGTGTCCCTGAGAGACGATGAAGTGCATTGTAGGTCCCTAAACTATTCGAGGGGTGTCAACCAGGTCCTCGAACTATGAAAATCGACGTGTGGGTCCTCAAACTATTGTAAGTGTCTCAGTCACGTCCAAAACCTGCCCGACCCAGTCTGACCTGCCGTTGACTGTTGCCACGTCGGACAGGGGTAACGGAGGTGGCTGGATATTTACAAAAACACCCCGAATCATTTCAGATCTACATTCCCCAGTCCTTGCCTCTTCTTCTCCTTCTCTCCCGATATCTCTCACGGCGATTTGGGGGGGGCGGCGCCATGGTCTGGAGCTGGAGCGCGTCTGCGAGCTCTTCCTGGCCGCCTTCCTCTGACCCTGAGGCTGGTGCATCTCTCCCTCTACTTAAGTGCTGCACATGCGGCTGGAGGCAAGTGATTCGTCTGGTTTCCAAATCCGAGAGGAATCCAGGACGGGTTTTCTTCAAATGCCCTAATCACAAGGTCACTTTCGTTGTTTGAGTTAGTCTTCACTTTCGAATCAATAAGATTTATCAAAATTTCTGCTCTTTGTTTGCTTGATTTTTTTTTGTTTTTTTTGTTTTGGCAGAGAGGGTCACATGGATCTTGTGACTGCTATCACTGGATAGATGAATATTTGCATCTTGTTTTGTGCCATGGTTATAATATTCCTGAAGAGGAGGTGGAGTACATTGCAATGATTTCCAAGCCCTATCTGGACAGGGAGATGACAACCAAAGGAACGAAGCCAAACATTCGTGCTAGTTTCATAGAGAAAGATAGTAGGGCAGAAAGTGTGGCCAAGAAGATTAGCAACATTCCTGGAAATCAGATGAGCCAGATTGCTGAAGATATCAAGCTTCAGTTGGATCTTGTTGTAGGCATAGGTTGGAAGATTCTGCTTGTTTGTACCATGATTCTCGTCGTGAACTTGTATGCTGTTGTAATGAAGTAGGAGCTGAAATGTGTTTTTAGTTGCCAAATGTGCAAGAAACATTGTCAGTGAACAATGTATGGTGCATGTAGCGATGACATGATGAAATATTTCTAGAATGTGCTTTGCAATATTCCCATAATGTGTAAGCATGACAAATTTTGGCAAGAATTTCATCACATTTTTAACAAGCACTATCATAACAGGTTGTTCACAAAAGACATACATAATTGGCATGAAATCAGTCATCATTGATTAGCTGAATGCATAACAAGTTTTGTCACAAAAGAGGAGTGCATCCAAAAGAGAGGGACAGTAGCATCTATCATAACAGGTTGTTCACAAAAGACACATATGCACTCCATACACTATTACAAGGTGTGGATCAAAACCTACAGCCAAGACATGGGCATGAGCTCAGGTTTCCTTCAACACCTCAAGGAGCTTTTCTCTCTATGCATTAATCTTTAGGCACTTTCTTTGCCTTTGTTCTTCTGGCCTGTTTTGCTGCTTCAGTTACACCAACAGCAGCATCTGTTTGGGAGGCTTGCGTGGCTGCTCTAGGAGGCACAAAGGCTTGCCTAACAGCTGCTTTAGGAGTTGTCTTTTTCTTCTTAGTTTGTAGCTTTTTCTTCAGAAATTGTGCACTGGTTGTAGCCCTGGGCACTGGCAGCTCATCTCTCCTCGATGCAATGAAAGAGCACTCAGGAAGTGGTCCTAGTGGTGCATCAGGTGTTACTTGAGATGCTTCAACCTACACAATTGACACAACGGATACATCCGTTTGAGCGACAAGTATTTTCGGACAGATAAATATGTAAACAACATTTCTTTGGAACAAATGCTAACCTCTTGGAATAATGTTGACATCACCGAACATGTGTGTGAACTATCCTCACCAGGTATCTAATTTCAAATGTAAAATCATGTCAATTCATTGCATTTGGATACACTATAAGTAGGCATTCAAGCATGGTTAGTTCAGTACCTATGTGATGGTCATCTCAGTGCATTGGGAGTCCTGTGCAGTAGGTGCTTGAAGCAAATTTCTTCTCACAGGTAGTTTTTCTAGTGCAGGCACTCTATCAGATGGATGTAGTACAGTGCATTTTCTTCTATTGTGTTCTGTGGAGTTGCAGACACTACAATGCATTATTACTCCATGCTTGCTAAACCTAGTGCCTTCATCCTTCTCTGAAGGGTGAACTATTCTCTTCTTCTTTTTCCTGCCTGCCTTCTTCTCATACTTTGGAGGTTCTATCGGAGGACCATTTGTTTTCTGCCACTCAGCTGGATCTCTGCAAGGCATGATGACATGTCCATATGCCAACCTGTATTCCTCAATACTATAGCAAGCAGCCACTTTGTCCTCTAGTTTAATTCTCTCAAACCTCAAACAAGCAATACTATGGCTACAAGGAATCCCGGCCAGCTGCCACCTTCTGCAACTACATTTGTTCTTGAGAATATCAACTACATATTCATTTTCACGGCTCATTACCTTGAACACGCCTTTGCCAGTAGGACGTTCATGGCAACTTTTTGCCCATTCAATGTTTTTGTCAAGTTTTTTCTTGATCTTTGGGCATAATGGTAGTTGAGACCAGTCATCCTCACATTGCTTTCTATTTCTATACCATCTTGTCATCAACCGCGCCTTGATCTTCCTCAACATGCTCAAAATTGGTAACTCCCTTGCATCAAGTATCCATTTGTTGAAGACCTCACAACTGTTGTTGAGGAGTAGATCACATTTAGGCAATTCTTCGAAAAATGCCCTACACCATGTGTTAGGGGCAAGGCCATCCAAATATGCCCATGCTTCTAGGTTCATCTCCTTCATCTTCTCCATGTTCTTTTTCCATGTAGCCATATTGTTGCTTCTTGCTATTTCCCACAACTGGTTCTTCAATGTTTCACCCTTCTAATTGGCATGGAAGTTTTGGTATAAGTGTCGTACACAAATCCTATGCTCTGAATCAGGGAACATATCGTCCACAGCATTAATCAAGCCTTTCTGCCTATCACTCATGATTGTCCATGGTTTAGTGTTCTGAATTAACAGATCCTCTTTCAAGGTCTTGAGAAACCATGTCCAGGTGATGGTGTTTTCAACCTCAACTACTGCAATGGCTATTGGAATGATGCAGTCATTGGGATCAACTCCTATGGCTGTTAGAAGTATTCCTCCATGCTTTGTCTTAAGGTGGCAACCATCCAGACAAATTACTGGCCTACATCCTTGCAGAAAACCCCTCTTACATGCATCTATAGACATGTACAATTTGTCAAAAAGAACACCATTTTTCAGTTTCAAATAGAATGTGCTACCAGGATTTTGTGTTCTCAGCCCTTCTGCAAAATCCCACAACATATTGTACTGTTTTTGCTCATCTCCTCTAATCTTTCTGATTGCTTCTCTCTTTGCTCTAGCAAGCTTGCTCTTGGTGGCTGCCATATTGTAATCCTCTTGCACATTACTTCCCAGGGTTCTCAATGAAATTGATTCATCTGTCCTCACCTTCTCAACATACTTCTTTGCTATGTAACTAGCAGTGAATTGCTTCACCTCCCACTCCCTACTGCAAGTGTGCTCATCTATGTATATTTTCAGCATTATGCACTTTGTTCTGCTGTCCTTTGAGGCAAAGAACTCCCAGGGGCAACCTGTGACACAATGAGCTTTCACTCTAATTTTGTCATTTTTTGGTGTCTTTATAGCTACCCTGTTCTTAACAGCATACTCTGCCAAAGCTGTCCTAACCTCTACAATTGATGAATAGACCATTCCAACTTTGAACACAGGATTTTTCATATCTTCAGGCCTAAAAGTTTTGAACTTCAAACTGTTGTCACCTCCTTCTTCATCTGAATCTGGGAGGTCTAGCTCCTCCTCTTCTTCCACCAAATTCTTGCCCTTACTTGCATTTGCATTTCCCTTTTCCTTTGAGCTTCCAATATCCTTGTCCTTGTCCTTGCTCTGCTCCTCCTCCTCTGCATCTGCATCAACATACTTCTCATATAGGTTGTCATCATCTTTATCGAACTCATTATCGGAGTCCACAAACTCTGATCCACTACTACTGTCTTCACCCCCAGAACTGTCCTCTTCAACTTCTGGTTCAAATTGAGCCCTCCTCCTATTGCTTCTCCTCTCATATGTGAACTGATGCCCTACATTACTGTTCCATGCCTCAGCCTCTCTCCTGACAAAATTTCTCTGAAGTTTTGCTCTCTGTTTGGGGCTGATGACATTATCATAGAAGGGTGGAATATCCAGTGGCTTTCTCTTTGTAGGAGTAAAAACCTTAGGCAGCTCAGGGCCTCCGGTCATTGGAATGTCATTATCACTGAAGATTGATCTCTCTAGATCTTTATCATTCACATATAGCTCAAAAGTTTTGATCTTGCTGACCACTGACATCATATAATTTGTGTCAGCATCACACACGAGCACTCGCAGTCCATCAAACAATGATTTCCCTGGCAGCAACCAATACACTTCCAACCTTGTGACATATGCATAGCCACACTGCCTAACAAAATCTTCTATCCAAAGCAGAGACCATGTGTCCACTTCACAACAATCAAATGTGTCAATACGCTCATCTACATATGTCTTGTTTGGGCCGTCACCACAAAAGAACCCACTGTGATGAATCTCTACTGAAAAGAGGTCGTTGTTCGGTCCTACGTGCAAAGAGAGGGAATCGAGCATCAGGAAGCTGCGCACAAACCTAACCCTAACCAATTCGGATCAAACCCTAACCCTAGTCACAAATTGATTGGGGGGACAGAGAGGAACGTACCGTACTGTGGAGGAGGATCTCCAGGGAGCCGCCGTACTGGAGCCATCGACGCCTAGGCAGGCGCCGCCGTCTCCGTGCAGCCACACCAAATCGCCAGGGCGCCGCCGCCCCCAAATCGCCGTGAGAGATATCGGGAGAGAAGGAGAAGAAGAGGCAAGGACTGGGGAATATCGATCTGAAACGATTCGGGGTGTTTTTGTAAATATCCAGCCACCTCCGTTACCCCTGTCCGACATGGCAACAGTCAACGGCAGGTCAGGTTGGGTCGGGCAGGTTTTGGACGTGACTGAGACACTTACAATAGTTCGAGGACCCACACATCGATTTTCATAGATCTAGGACCTGGTTGACACCCCTCGAATAGTTTAGGGACCTACAATGCACTTCACTCCTGAGAGACGATAAGAAAGCCACCACAGCTACCTTCGAGACAATTTTGAGAAGGGTGTTCGCAGCCCGAGAGGAAAGGCCAAAGTTGTTGATGGGCACCAGGGTCACGGACGAGAATGAGGCTGGCGGGCCACCCTTGGCCGTTGACAATGGAGAGTGACGGATGGCGACGGCGGTGCTCGAGCACGAATGCGGGTGTGGATGTCACGCTGTGCCATGACATGGTGACAACATGGCAGCGACCAACGTCATTGGGAGGCATGGCAACCCGACGGAGTATCTTGTCAATGATCTCGTCGCCATCCTCGGGCAGGTCCTTGAACAGGGTGGCACCTTTACTATCTGGCATCATGCCCGTCGAGTCGAGTCAGCTGAAAAGACGCGGCAAGCAAACTTTAGTCCACCCACGGCTAACTCCTTCAAAGACGAGCAACTTAAAATCAAGTAGAGAAGCAATTAAACTGATAGAAAGCTTGACTCTTGCATTGATCAGTTATGATAATTACTGTTACAAAGGACGTTTACACATGACTTAAGAACAGAGAGACAACTACTGAAGACAGAGTGAAAGGCAAATACATCGTAGCTTAACGTAAACTAGAAGAGGAAGGCAAGACCCTCGGAGGGTCTAATGGCGGCGGCGAGCTGCTTTTTTTTGAAAATGAGGTTGACTCCGGCCTCTGCATCGATAGATGTACATAATCATCTTAATTAAATTATTCAATAAAGATGTGACAAGAACATACACCAACAAGCCGAAGCCACAACTCCACACCTACAAACTTTACAATGGGGATGCCATCACGCCCCCACCATCTAGAACACGGGAAATGGCGGAGCCGCCCACATGACGTACCGAGCGTGGACATCCGGTCCAGCAGACCCAGCACGTGTATCATATGCACACGCTTCCGAAGCCGCCCCTACAATGGACCGGCCGAGCCATCTCCATGGTAGAGATCCGCATTATCCTTTCCCAGCCAGCCGTCAATGCCGCCATGGCTCCAAACAGCGCCACTGCCCTGTGCTTGTCCATCAAGACGCATTCGTCGCCAAGACACCGCGCTGCACCATGCCGCCGAGACCCACAGTCGTCGATGCAGTAGATGCCACACTGCTCCACCTCGTGACGACTCCAGCAAGCATATGCTCCAAAATGATGCCCTCATGAGGGATAAACGACACCGACAACACCGACATCGTTCGATCTGGAGACCTAGATCAAGGGTTTTCCGTCAGAACAACCCGAGCTAGGAGATAATGACTGCATTGACGATGCCTTCAACAAGGTAATGACACATAGACACCATCATCACCCGCCATGACCAAAGTCGGAGCTCAGTTTTCAATGTTGCCCACTTATCCCCAATTCGCAGCCAGTTGGATCGGCACTAATTTTCGTAGATCGGCTCTGTAACGACGAGGATCTGGACGGGCTCTATATCCATGGCCCATTGCCCACCAGAGCATGCCCACCACACAAGCCATGGAGGCAACGTCCACCACCGCTGTGCTGCCTTTGTAGTCACGACGACACGACCATCGTCGAAGTCGCTCGGAGCCGCCGTCCTGGACTCGTCCAGCTAGGAATGTTCGGAATTTGCCCACTTCGAAATTTGCACGTATGTTCGGAATTTGCACGCATGGAGAAAAATTCAGATTTTTTTAAAATTGTTTACTATTTTTATTTTACTATTCATGAGGGTGCGTATGAGCTAGCGAGCAGAAACTATGTCCCTGGTGTTTTTGCATCTCATGGCCTAGAATTGGAATGATACTCTCTTGGAGGGTGTGGTGAATAAGCAACATGCAATACTGACTTATTCCATTCCTGGTTGAAGGAAGTTGAATAAAGTTGTCTTTGATGCCTCCATCGTTGACAGGTCAATCCGGCACTTGAAGGCCCATATTTTAGCCTCATAATCCTGCATCACCCAGATATTGGTAGAAGTTAGCCGGGGAGTCAAGCCATCTAATAATGCAAGTGTACCCTCATTGTCGAACAACTTCCCGCCAAGGCATGAATGGGGTGGACCACACATCCATCTGAATGACCATGATTCTACATTGAATAAAATAATGTCTCCACCGCCTCCCATCATGTGCCTGGCACCATAAATACGCTAGTGCAGTCCAATGGTGGTAGACTCATGGTAAACAAGAGAACATGGGTGCGGATAACCGAATTACAGATGTACAACTAGTTACCCCAAGAGAATATAACGAGTCCATCACAGAAGCCTTTGCGACAATCTTGAGAATGGTGTTCGAAGCCCTGGAGGAAAGTTCCGAGCTGCTGATGGGCAACAGCATCATGAACAACGACGAGGGTGGTCGTCCGCCTGTGGCCATTGACAATGCGGAGCAACGGCTAGCAGCCGTGGTGCTGATGCAGGAATCCGGGTATGGATGTCACACCGCGTCATGACATGGTGATGGCACAACAACGGCCGATGTCCTTTGGCGGCAACCTATGTGTATTTTTTCAATGAACTTCTCGGGCAGGACCTCGGGCAGGGTTGCACCTCTCTTTCCCAGCATCATAGTACTCCTTCGACTTCGTTCGGTTGGAAAGACACAACAAGACTTAGTCTAACAACCGCTTGAATCAAGAGCTTAGTAATCATTATTTTTAATGAGGCTATAAATACAATTATTAAAACGGGTATATTTTCAAATGGCGAGAGAGTTCCAAGTCTTAATTTTTTGGTGTTATTTTTTGACAGAAAGACTGTAAGGGAAACCCCTACGGTATAATTGGTGCAACAAACCTAAATTGGATCTACCATGCCTTTAACCTGGGTGAGCGGGAAGGCATCAGCCCCTTCCCACTACTAGGCTATGCCTTAGTCTGCAATTTTTTTTGAGTGTTATCTCGGCCATAGTTTTGTCTTAGACTTCCCCACTTCCAATTTCAGTGTTATCTCGGCCAGTAATCCTCCATTTATTGTTTGGTGTGTTGCTCTGCTCTATCCCTCTCTTGATGCATCAGATTGTATATGAAATGTCCTCATGTCTTCAAATTCCACTTTTTATTGCTGCAGGTGGCCAGGCTAAGATGATGTTTCCGTCTTGTGGAAGATGCACACTGTGCGATGAATACAACTACAAAAATTCGAAGGATGGAAGTAAACATTTAGGTGATTTCCAAAACGAGATGGTAAGTAATTCCTATTGTTAGAATTAGTGCCACTCCGTCATGTTTTGTTTCTTATGCATTTAGGCATTAGCTACTTAGCTAAGCATTAATGACACATTTACATGGGTCTTTATTATATATTGACAACTGCAAGTGATAAACATGTGTAGGACGTGGGGAGAGTGGATGCAACCAACTCAAGACTTGGTGTTCGCTAGTGAAAACACAGAGATAGCTAAATCGAATTATACACTGAACTGAAGCCAAATAGACTAGTGAAGATAGAGTGATGGCTAAACTGGAGCCACATACATTGTTGTGAATATATATATATATATATATATATATATATATATATATATATATATATATATATATATATAAACTGTTCATCCCACATTTCAAAAACTTTCATGTTGTGTAAAAACTTTGCTCAAGTTTTAGAAAATGATTGTACCATTCAAAAATAATTATGTGAAATTTCCAAGCTATTTGCTCGTTTCACGAAAATGTACGTTGCATTTCGAAAAATGTTATACAATGCAAGAAATGTTTCGTGCACATCAATATCAATGTATGTTATAGTTAAAAGAGCTACGAACAAAAGGCATGTCAAGGGAAAAGAAAAACAGAAGTCATGACCATTCAGATGTACCCCTTGTGAACAGCAAAATCGAAAACAATAGTGAAAGAAATAAAAAACTGATTTATTTTGAACAAACATTGACGAATTCTCAACATGCGTGAATTTTTTATTAAAAAACAACACATGGAGCATCAATGTACTTTTTTCTATGGAAGCATATTGACATGTTGTTTCTTCATGGAAATTTGCACACATGTTTAGAATTGCTTAATGTACATTCATAATTTTTTTTCCAGATTTTATAGATTTTGTTTACTATTTTTTCATTTTACTATTAATGGGGATGCGTATGAGCTCGCTAGCAAAAACTTAACGTCCCTGCTCTTTTTGCATCTCATGGCCTAGGATTGGAATGATACTTCCTTGGCGGGTGTGGTGAGTAAGCAAGATGCAATACTAACTCATTCCATTGTTCACAATACCATAGGGTAGCACATGATTTTTGTTGTAAATGACTGCTAGTTAAGAAGAGCCATGTCGCTCAAAAGCTACACGGCGGACTGCAACGATCTCATCCTTTTATTTTTGGAGGAAGTTGAATAAAGTGTTCTTTGATGCCTCCACCATTGACAGGTCAATCCGGTACTTGAAGGCCCATGTTTTAGCCTCGTCATCCTGCATCGCCAAAACATTGATAGAAGTTGGACTTGGAGTCAAACTAGCCAATAAAGCAAGTGTACCCTCCTTTTCGAACAACTTCCCGTCAAGGCACGACTGGGGTGGACCACGCATCCATTGGAATGACTCGGACTCTATGTCGAACAAAATAATTTCAGCACCACCTCACATAATGTCACTGGTACCATATATACGATAGTGCAGTCTCCATGGTGGTGGACTAGTGGTAAACAGGATAACATGCTCGTGGATAACCGAGTTACAGATGTACAACTAGTTACCGCGAGAGAAGGTCAGGAAGCCATCATAGGAGCCTTTGCAACAATCTTGAGAATGATGTTCGGAGCTCAGGAGGAAAGGTCAGAGCTGCTGATGGGCAGCGGCGTCAGGAAGGACGATGAGGGTGGTGGGCCACCTGTGGCAATCGATAATAGGAAGCAACGGTTGGTGGCTGTGGTGCTCACACAAGAATTGGGGTGTCGATGTCACACTGCATCATGACACGGTGATGGAATGACAAGGGTCGACTCTGTCCCTCTCTTGATCCATCAGGCCGTATATGAAATCTCTTCATGTCTTCACATTCCAATTTTATTGCTGTTGCTGGACAGGCTAAGATGACATCTCCATGTTGTGGAAGATGCACGTTGCGCTATGAATACAACTACAAAAATTCGAAGGATAAAAGTGAATATTTCATGGTGCTTATGTTGGGTGATTTCCAACACGAGATGGTAACTAATTACTATTGTCAGATTTAATGCCACTCCATCATGTTTTTTTCTTATGCGTTTAGGCATTAGCTACTTTCCTAAGCGTTTGTGACAAGCATATTTACATGGGTCTTTATTATACAATGACAAGTGCGAGTGATGAAAGTGTGTAGGACGTGGAGGGAGTGGATGCAACCAACTCAAGACTTTGTGTTCGCTAGTGAAAATAGAGTGATGGCTAAATCGAATTATATAGTAAACTGAAGCAAAATACACTAGTGAAGATAGATTGATGGCTAAACTGAAGCCACATACATTATTGTGAAAGCATAATTTATTTCATTTTTAAAAAGTTTTCATCGCACATTTAGAAAATGTTCATACTGTGTAAAAAAGCTTGCTCAAGTTTTAGAAATAGTAGTACCATTGAACAAGAATCATGATATTTCTAAGTTACTCACTCGTTTAAAGAAAATGTACATTGCATTTTGAAAATTGTTATAAAATGTAAAAATAATTCGTATGAATAAAAAAAATGTTTCATGCACTTCAAAGTCAAAATAGAAGTCTTGACCATTCAGATATGTCCCGTGGAGAATAGAGGCTACAAAGTTTACCTAAATTCTAATTAGTGCACGTGCACTATTTCACGTAAGGAAGCAGCCGACTCTGTCACTTTCATGCATGTGTACTTCTTTGTCTTCTAGCACATATGACTGTTGGCATTAAATTTGTTCACACTGGTCCATAAAAAACCGATCCACGTACATTTATTTTGAGTTTTGAAGTTGTTAAAAAGTTGTATCTTTCAAACATTGAGTTCGAATTCAGATCTGTTTTCACCGCTAAAATCTTCACGACGAGATATTTGAAACTAGATCCCGCACAAGTATGTTTTGACGGAAGTTTTTTATGTCAATTTTGGTCCTATATGGTGCAACTCTATTACTGCATGGTGGAACTTCAGTACAACATGGTCAGTTCTTTTCAAGACCAACTTCAGAGCTGCATGACCCAACTTATTATGAGGTTGCAACTTAGAAACCATAACAACCAACTTTTTGTGATGTGCAACTAGTCTACTATTCTGGCCAACTACCTAGTAGTGCATGTGCAACCCGTCCTCCCTACTCGTAGATGTGTAGTTTTTCCTTGTGGCACCTACCCTACTAGTAGCAATATGTGCAACTCAGTCTGTTGTTCTAGCCAACTACCTAGTAGTCGATGTGCAACTCATTCCCTTTCTACTTGTGGATATGTGGTTTTAATTGGTGGAGGCAATACACAGAGTTGCACATAGTTTGTTAGCCAGCTGGTCAAGGCAATAGACAAAGTTGGCATATCTCAGTGGCAGGGATAGTTGGATGGTCAAACAACACATCCATAAGGGATACTAAAATGTTGCATATAGACAAGGCTCTAAAGTTGCACATCTCACTAGCATGGGTGGTTTGGACGGGATGCTAGCATCTACACATCCATGGGGGATACGGGGAAGGTTGCACATCTCTGTTAGGCAGTTGGCCGGTGCAACATCCGACGTTGCACGTCCACTGTTAAGCACTTGGCCAAGACATTAAATAGTGAAAACGGAGATCTATGAGGGGGAGGGGGGAGTTGCACATCGACTACTAGAAAGTTGGTCGAGTCAATAGACGAAGTTGCACATCTCATTGGTAGGGGTACTTTGGGGTGGAGGTGTCATCAATGAAAACTGCAAGTCCACTCGTAGGGAGAAAGTTGCACATCGACTGTCAGGTAGTTGCACATCAACTATCAGGCAGTTGCACCTAGTGGGGCCTAAACATACTCATGTAGCGTCTAGTTTTGAAAATCACATCGCGATGATTCCAACAATGAAATCGGATCTTAATTTCGATGCATGGTTTGAAAGTTATGCCATTTAAAATTTTTAAAACAAAGAATTAAATGCAAAACAGAATAAAATGCATGCACCACAAGATGACCATGAAAGTATCCTGTAGGATGTGAAAAAAAACAAGATGAGAAAAGTTTCCTAATGGAGAAAGGAGAATTTTTTTTCCTAAAATAACCGGCAGCTTCGGAGCGCTTCGGGTAGCCGTTTGCCCGCTAAACGCGTCCTAGAGTTTACACCTGAGCTCACATGCGCCCTCCTGTACAGTAAAATAGAAAACAATAGTAAAAGAAATAAAAAGCTGAAATTTTTGGAACAAACATTGACGAATAATGAACATGTGTTCAAATTTTCATGAAAACGCAACAGATAGAGAATCAATTTTGTTTTTTCTACAGAAGCATATTGACATGTTTTTCTTCATGGAAATTTGCATGCATGTTCAGAATTTGTCAATGTTCGTCCGTAAAACAATTCAGATTTTTAAAACTTATGTACTATTTTTATTTTTACTATTCACGAGGATGCGTATGAGCTCACGAGTAGAAACGATACTCTCTTGGAGGGTGTGGTGAGTAAGCAACATCAAATACTGATTCATTCAATTGTTCACAATATCGTAGGGTAGCACGTGCTTTTTGTTGAAGAAGGCTGTTAGTTTAGCAGAGCCACGTTATTTAACAGCTGCGTCGTGGAATGTAACGATATTATCCTTTTCTTTTTGGAGGAAGTTGAATAAAGTTGTCTTTGATGTATCCACCATTGACAGGTAAATCCAGTACTTGAAGGACCATAATTTAGCCTCGTAATCTTGCATCACCCAGTCATTGATAGAAGCTGTCCAGGGAGTCAAGCCACCCAATAAAGCAAGTGTATCCTCCTTGTCGAACAACTTCCCGTCACGGGACGACTGGAGTGGACAATGCATCCATCGAAATGACTCTGATTCTATGTCAAACACAATAATGTCTTCACCGCCTCCCATAATTTCACTGGTACCATAAATACGCCAGTGCAGTCTTCATGGTGGTGGACTGGTGGTAAACTGGAAAATGCGTGTGGATAACTGGGTTACAGATGTACAACTAGTTACCCTGAGAAAAGATAAGGAAGGCATCACAGGACCCTTGCGACAATCTGGAGAATGGTGTTCGGAGCCTAGGAGAAAAGGTTAGAGCTGCTGATGGGCAACGGCGTCACAAACAACCACAACGCTGGTGGGCCGCCTGTGGCCATCGACCATGGGGAGCAACGGCTGGCGCCTGTGGTGCTCATGCAAGAATCTGGGTGTGATCACACCGCGTCATGACATGGTGATGGCACGACAGCGGCCGACGTCCTTCGGCGACAACCTATGAGTATTTTTCAATGATCTTTTTGGGTAGGGCCTCGTGTAGGGTCACGCCTCTCCTTCCTGGCATTGTAGTGCTCTATCGACTCCTGTCGGCTGGAAAGACATGGCAAGATTTAGTCCAACAACAGCTTGAATCAAGGAGAGAGGCAAGTAAGGTGATAAAAAGCTTAAGTTTTACATGAATCACTATTCTTAATGAGGTTATAAATACAGTTATTCAAACTGGTATATTTTCAAATGACGAGAGAGTTCCAAGTCTTAATTTTTTAGTGTGATCTCGGCCATAGTTTTATCTTGGACTTCCCCACCTTTCGATTTCAGTGTGACCTTTGCCTCCCTCTCTTGATCCATCATGTCGTATATGAAATCCCTTCATGTCTTCATTCCACTTTATATTGCCGCAGGTGGCCAGGCTAAGATGTGGTCTCTGTCTTGAGGAAGATGCACACTGCATGATGTATACAACTACAAACATTCGGAGGATGAAAGTAAATAATTCTTGGTGCTTATGTTGGGTGATTTGCAACACGAGATGGTAACTAATTCCTATTGTTCGATTTAGTGCCACTCCGTCATGTTTTGTTTCTAATGCGTTTAGGCATTAGTTACTTTCCGAAGCGTTAATGACAAGTACATTTACATGGGCATTTATTATACATTTACATGCACAAGTGATGAACCTATGTACACTACACCACAACAATGTATTCCTTACGGACGCGTGTCGGGTTAAGTTAGTAGTTTGGTATTCGAAAGATGTTTTCCCACAATATAGTTTTTCGACACACAATTCATATTTTATTAGTTAAAAGTGAAAGTTGTGGTTGTACCCCCCTTATCTAACCATCCATTTTGTGCCTCGCGGTCAATTCATGAACTTTCCACTTTTGCATCTCCAAAATAAAGGAGCATATGGACATCAAACTTTACAGGTCAACAACGTATTCGATCTACGAGGTGTAACAAAAAATTCAGTTTTTTTGTCCAAATCAAATTTTGTATATTTATACTAGATCAACAAATTCCATAATCTCTTTCCAACATTTTAGTTCCAAAGTTATAATGATCTATAAAGTTTGATGTACATATGTTTTATCATTTGAGAGGAACCCACAAAAGAAATCTGTATGTCCTAAGTTAGTTGGATAGCACATATCTCGAAGCAATGTTGGAGGGTATAGATAAGGGAGTGTGCACTTAGTATTAGCAAAACCAATCTCTATTTAAAATTTTGGTCAAAGTTTTACTCATAATACCGGAGAAAGTAGTTGCTAGAAATTGATGAGGATTTTGTGCATTTACAGAATATATCTAGGAGATATATAGTAGCCAGTTAATTTTGTGAGAACATTTATGTACATATATGTGGTCATTTTATTGTATTAATTGTAATGGGATTTTTTGGCATGGTATTAAAATTATCTAAATATTGGCCCATGGAAATAGATAGCGCTCAAACATTATCACGAGAAGGCATGTTTTCAATCCTTTAAAACTCAACCACGCACACTAGCAGGAACACACTACCCAGATCGAGAAATACCGATCTCTCTCACTAGGTTTGCTACCTAGTGAGCCTGCCGGCCAAGATTTTGCTTTGGGATCTCATCTACCGTTGGTCGCCATTCCACTGCACTCTTCCATTTCAAGGTCTGTTATTCAATCCATAGCTGGTACTAGATGGTAGTAGTAGACAGTAGAGACTAGTAGTAGTGTGCTGCATAGATAGATGCATGGTTCGCATATATTCATTTTTTATATGAGAAGTATATATAAGTAAAAATCGTAGGAGTGGCCGTTCAGTTGGAATTGATCTTCCTGTGGTGCCGTTTTGTTTGTAGTAATTAATTCAGAGGAACACCGTAGCAGACCAGAGGAACACCGTTCGTTTCCTCTGATTTTATGGGAGTCAATGTTGGAAATATTGTGTAATACGTGACAGCCTTGTAGTACTTGTGCCTCACGTATAGGATTAGGAGTAGTTAGAGATTGGTTTATTTATCTTCTCTCTCTATCTCTCCATGTAATCCTCTCCACGGTTCAACTACCGTATCTCTGTAAACCTACGAGAGCCCAACTCTCAATCTATCAATAAATACATGCGGGCACCCATGTATGGGTGTTGAGACGCTTCACCAAATCTAACATGGTATTCAGAGCCATCTTCTTCCTCCACATCTAGCTCTCCACCAGATCAAACCTAGCTGCCATTAAAACTTCCTCCAGATCAGAATTCAGCCGCAACCATGTCTTCCTCCTCTAGTTCGGCTTCTTTCTCCAGTCTGAACAACAAAATCTCTGAACCCTGGGGCGGAGCCAGGGGGACGAGCAAGGGCCTGCCCCCCCCCCCAACGATCAACAATTTTAGTAGAAGCAACTAGTAATTATCAACAAGATTCGATCAATATACGTACTCGGCTCCCCCTATACTCGAATCCTGGCTCCGCCACCGTCTGAACCCCTTAGCCGCACCAACTATATCCTATGGCGTGCCCAGGCTCGTTCTCAGATTATGGGAGCCGGCCTCTATGGGTATCTCGACCAAACAATTCCTCAACCTACCAAAACAATCTCGTCCAAAAACTCTGAAGGAAAAGAACAGATCGTTCCAAATCCTGCCTACACTCCTTGGTTGATCCAAGACCAGCAGATTGTAGCCTATCTGCTGAGAAATCTCTCCAAAGAAATCCTAGTTCAGGTTGCCTCGATGGAAACATCACATGCGATTTGGAAATCCCTTGCAAACATGTTCACAGCCCAATCCGCATCCCGCGTGAATAACATCTGAATCTCCCTGACCAATGCCCACAAAGGTTCTCAATCTGCTGCTGCTTATTTTGGTTATATGAGATCTCTGTCGGATGAACTTGCAGCCGTAGGAAGACCCATCGGAGAACCGGAGCTACTATCCTTCATCATCGCGGGGCTGGACATGGATTACCAGCCCATCATCTCGGCCCTGGATGTCCGCGTCGAGCCCGTCTCTGTTGATGAGCTGTTCGCGATGGTGGCGAACTTTGATCAGCAGGTTGAGCTTTTCCATGGTTCCGGTGCAGGTGGCTTCAAATCCTCGGCCAACATGGCTGCCAGGAATCGCGGCGGCGGCGGCAAAGGCAACTACCGTGTCTCGCCCAAACCCACCAATGGTGGTGGTGGCGGCAACAACAGCGGCGGCGGCTCCAACAACCCCAACTACAACAAAGGCGGCAATGGTGGTGGTCCTGTCTACCACAACAAGGTGACCGCGGTCACCACTACAACAACAACGATGGGCGCCCCTTCTACAACAACAACCAGGGGCACCAAGGTGGCTACGGCGGCGGCAACAATTTCCAAGGTTATGATGAGTATGAGGGCAAATGTCAAATTTGTAAAAAGACTAACCACATAGGAAAACATTGTCGTTGGCGCTATGAAGAAAATTCGCAGAAAAAGAAAGTTGCAGCCGCCGCAGATATGTCCTATGGTGTGGACACAAACTGGTATGTCGATACCGGTGCCACTGAGCACATCGCCCCGACATGGAAAGGCTGACCATGCAAGAGAAGTATCACGGCCATGATCAAATCAACACCGCAGCAAACGGTCAAGGTATGATGATAAGCCACGTTGGTCAATCTACTATTAGAACACCTCATAGCGATATTCATCTCAATAATGTCCTACTTGTTCCACATGCATCAAAAAGTCTTGCTTCTGTTCATAGAATCACCCTTGATAATGGAGTCTTCATAGAATTTCATCCGTTTTTATTTTTGATCAAGGATCAGGCAACATGGAAGGTCCTTTATCGCGGTAGATGCGTGGACGGTCTCTACCCATTGATTCCTACACTTTGCAAGTTCAACAAACAAGCTTTTGGAGCCATTAGAGTCTGGCCACCCGTCTTTTTCCATTGTTTATCAAATTCTTAGTAAGAATAAACTCCCTTTTGTTGGTGAGCGAAATTGTGAAACTGTTTGTGATTCATGCCAGCGTGCAAAAAGTCATCAATTACCATATTCTATTTCTACTAGTGTGTCTGTTAAACCTCCGCAATTGATCTTTTCTGATGTGTGGGGTCCAGCACCCTCCTCCGTTGGTAGACACACTTATTATGTGAGTTTCATTGATAATTACAGTAAATACATGTGGATTTATCTCCTTAAGAAGCGTTCCGATGTCTTTCAAGTTTTCCATAACTTTCAAGCTCTTGGCGAGAGAAAATTTGATTGTAAAATCATTGCCATGCAATCAGACTGGGGTGGTCAGTACGAGAAACTCAACTCGTTTTTCCAAAAGATAGGCATCTCTCACCACGTCTCTTGTCCACATGCTCACCAACAAAACGGTAGTGCAGAACGCAAGCATCGCCATATTGTTGAAGTAGGTCTTGCACTACTTGCTGCTGCCTCGATGCCACTAAAGTTTTGGGATGAAGCCTTCTTAACTGCGGTTCATCTCATTAATATCCTGCCTAGCCGTGTTATCAACAATGAAACACCCACAAAACGTCTTCTTCATCTCAAACCAAACTACACTCCTCTTCGTGTTTTTGGTTGTGCGTGTTGGCCCAATCTCCGTCCATACAACAATCGCAAACTTATGTTTCGCTCCAACCAATGTGTTTTTATTGGCTATAGCACTCAACATAAAGGAGTTAAGTGTCTTGATGTAGCGACTGGCCGAGTTTACATCTCCAGAGACGTTGTTTTTGATGAGACTCAATTCCCGTTTGAGAAACTTCACCCCAATTCCGGTGCCCTCCTTCGTCAAGAAATCCTTCTCTTGCTATCATCTCTTTCTGGTCTTGAAAATGAGGGTGCTAATAGTAGTTCTGATCTATTTGTGACTAATCATCATACTCTGCCTAAGTCTACTGCTGAAGGAACAATTATTCCCGGTGAAAACAGAGTACAAAATAATGAACCAGGTGGTCATTTTATGTGTCCCCCTTCAGGAGACAACACACCCCGAGGAGGATCTGTCTCGGGATCGCCATCGCTGCAGACGGCAGCGTATCCAGCTTCGGGATCCGCCCCTGATGCTGATTCCGCCGGGCCCACCTCCCGCGCCCCTGGCGCTGTCTCACCTGGAACCGACGACGCCAGCCGCGACAACGACTTCTCTTCACCGCGCCAATCCTCGGGTGCCGGGTGGCGCGCCCCCACTCCTGATGCCGGGGGAATGCGGTCGCCCGCCTCGCCCGGGCCCGCCACTGGAGCCTCACCTGTCTCGCACGGGGCCCCTGCGTGTTCCCCTGGTTGGGTCGTCCCGCCCGCCTCTGCCTCGGGATCGGGCCCGCCCGGGGTGCGGCTGAACCTGGCGCTGCATCTTTGGCTGTTGCTGCTGGATCTTCTGCGCCGGCACCTCCTGTGGTTACTCCTGAAGAACCGCATACACGCCTACAAAGGGGAGTTTCTGCCCGAATTAATTACAAAAACTTCTGCAAATATGGGCTATCTTGCATGGCAGGTGGACCCAAAAAATTAATGGATGCACTTGGTGATGATAGGTGGAAAACCGCCATGAATGATGAATTTGTGGCTTTACAGAGGAATAAAACTTGGCACTTGGTTCCTCCTCAACAAGGCAGAAATCTCATCGACTGCAAATGGGTATATCGCATTAAAAGGAAGTCAGATGGCACCATAGATCGCTACAAGGCCAGACTTGTGGCAAATGGTTTCAAGCAAAGGTATGGGCTCGACTATGAGGACACTTTTAGTCCTGTTGTTAAGGCTGCCACCATCCGCCTTGTGCTGTCCATTGCTATTTCTAGGGGGTGGAGCCTTAGACAGCTAGATGTGCAGAATGTGTTTCTGCATGGCGTTCTGGAAGAAGATGTGTACATGAAACAACCTCCTGGGTTTGAGGACAAAAACAAGCCGTTCCATATATGCAAACTTGACAAAGCATTGTATGGGTTGAAGCAAGCCCCCAGAGCATGGTACTCAAGACTCAGTATGAAGCTTCAGGCACTTGGGTTTGTTCCTTCAAAATCTGACACCTCACTGTTTATCTTTACTAAGCCACAAATATCCATGTTTGTTCTCATATATGTTGATGACATAATTGTTACTAGCTCATCCAATGATGCCGTAACGAAGTTGCTTAAGAGTTTGGGTTCTGAGTTTGCTCTCAAAGATTTGGGAAATTTGCACTTCTTTTTGGGTATTGAGGTTCAGAAGAATGGTGATAGTCTTCATCTATCTCAGGCTAAATATGCAACTGAATTGGCATGCAAAACTGTAAACCATCACCAACACCATTATCCAGTTCGGAACCCTTATCTTTGACAACCGGAGAACTTCTGGACAGGGAGGATATCACTAGTTACAGAAGCATTGTTGGTGGTCTTCAGTACTTAACTCTCACACAACCTGATATTTCTTTCGTAGTTAACAAAGTCTGTCAATTTCTTCATGCACCAACCACCACTCATTGGACAGCAGCCAAGAGAATTCTGAGGTATGTGAAGAATACAATGACTGTTGGTCTCACATTTCGAAAGTCATCATCTACTCTTATAAGTGCATTTTCCGATGTGGATTGGGCTGGCTGCTTGGATGATAGGAGATCTACTGGTGGGTTTGCCATTTTCTATGGGCCTAATTTAATCTCTTGGTGTGCAAAGAAACAAGCAACTATGTCTTGATCAAGTACTGAAGCAGAGTACAAAGCATTAGCCAATGCTACAGCAGAGGTCATTTGGATTCAGTCTATGTTGAAGGAACTTGGCATTTCAGAAGTTCATCCCCCATGTCTATGGTGTGATAACCTTGGTGCAACTTATTTATCTGCTAATCCAGTTTTCCATGCCAGGACTAAGCATATTGAGATAGATTTCCACTTTGTCAGAGAACGAGTTGCAAATAAACAATTAGAAGTCAGATTTATTCCCTCAAAGGATCAGCTTGCAGATGGATTTACAAAAGCGTTACCCACAAAAGGTTTTGAAGAATTTCGACGTAATCTCAACTTAGTGTCGTTGTGATTAAGGGGGAGTGTTGGAAATATTGTGTAATACGTGACAGCCTTGTAGTACTTGTGCCTCACGTATAGGATTAGGAGTAGTTAGAGATTGGTTTATTTATCTTCTCTCTCTCTCTCTCTCTCTCTCTATCTCTCTATGTAATCCTCTCCACGGTTCAACTACCGTATCTCTGTAAACCTACGAGAGCCCAACTCTCAATCTATCAATAAATACATGCGGGCACCCATGTATGGGTGTTGAGACGCTTCACCAAATCTAACAGTCAAAACATTCGGGCCGAGCTCTTTTTTGTAGGAAAGCCCGAGGAAAAGAGATATAATGCTACCCTGTGATGCAACTCTTCTTTGCCATGGGCTGGTCCAAGAAACACGCGTAGGTGAGTTTGGTCCATAACTTGTATCTAGGCCAAGTAGTGTTATTGGCAGGTCATCCTACAATAATTGTGTCCCGCCTTTTGAATAGGTCGAGGTGGTTCACTAGTACATATATTTCTGTTATTTTAAAATAATGAAGCATAATTTGTGTGCTAATAGGATCTTGTGTGGAATTGCAGGCACTTGAATTGCACATGGAGTTTGGAACTACAGTCTCGACCTGCAACGCGACGGTGGTTCAGGATAGCCACATCTTTGTGGTTAATGACTATAGTGTCATCAAGGAAACTGGACCGAACAATTTTATGAGGTCCCATGCCTTCCAAGTCGGTGAGTATGACTGTTCAGTAGATTCTACCCACAAGGAATCAATGCTGAAAGCCAAAAGCACATCTCTATTCTTGTTGAGCTTATGATGGAAAAGGCTGAAGTGAAGGCAATATTTTGTTATCGATTGATCTCCCCAGGAGGACAGAGCACGGAGTTGAATCAGATCGGAGTGTTAAACTTATCTAGTGCAGAAGGCAAATGTAGGATGGGAGGGTGTGGGACAAGGTAATGGAGAAAACTTTGCTTGAAGCAGAATATGTGGAATTTGACCACTTCTTGATTGAATGTTCGATCACTGTTATGAAAGATCCATTGGTGACTTGCAGTGACTTACTACTTTCACCCCAAGTGAAGCTGCCACAATCCCATCTATCAACTGATATGGAAAATCTATTAGAGTCAAAAGGAGGGGCGGACGTGACCTTCTACTTCCAAGGTGAATCATTTCTTGCACATATGGTAGTGCTTGCTGCAAGGTTCCCTGTGTTTAGGGTGCAGCTCTATGGCCCAATGATGGAGAAAGACGGATCATCTATAATCCTGCAAGATATGTTACCTGACGTTTTTAAGGCTCTCTTATATTTTGTACACAGACTACTTGGTGCTTCCTTTCAACAATTTCGATGACGAGGACATAGAAGAGATTGTACGCCACTTACTCGAGGCTGTCGATCGATACGCAATTGAAAAGCTGAAGCTCATATGTGAGGCTATTCTTTACAGGTGTCTTGATGTACAAACAGTGGCAACTACATATGCGTTAGCTGATCAACATTAGTGTAACGATCTCAAACAGAAATGCCTCAAATTTATGGCATCTCCAACAATACTTGGTGAAGTCATGGCAAGCCAAGACTATGATAACCTCAAGAGAAAGAGTGCTAGTTTTCCTAAGCTAAATGAAAAGTATGTTTACACGAGTCTTGATTATACATTGACAAGTGCAAGTCATGAGCGTGTGTAGGACATGGAGAGTGTGGATGCAACCAATCCAAGACTTGGCGTTTGCTAGTGAAAACAGAGTGACGGCTAAACCAAATTATACACTAAACTGAAGCCAAATACACTAGTGAAGACAAAAGTGATGGCTAAACTGAAGCCACATACAATATTAGATTTACAAAAACTAGACACGGAAGGCGAGACCCTTGGAGAGTCCAGCAGCGGCGGCGACCCTATGTGCGCATCGCGAGCGTGTTCTGTCGCCTCTAATTAACAAGCTTGAGCGCCAGCTGCAGTTGGTGAGAGAAAATCAAGAAGACACACATGATGAGAGAGACGACAGCGGCCAGTTCGGGCAACAATGGTTCACACCTGTGTTATGGAAGAAGGCGGAGTAGAAGGTCCTCGTCGGAATGAGGCAAAGCAGCAGCTCAGTTGAGTGAGCGAGACGACGCCAGGGAGGAGGGTGAAGCTGTGCGAGCCCGTGCTCGTCGCAACCAGTTAAGGAGGAGAGTAGGAGCTAGAGGCCATAGTGCGAGGTTCTGTCTAGACGGAGGCAAGCGAGCTCGGCCCGGAGTGTAGGAGGCAGAGCAGCCAGAGCCACCACGGCCTGGTGGATGGGCAAGGTGAGACGGAAGCATAGCTCGCCTATAGGGAGCCAGTAGACCTGACGTCACACATGTGTTTTTCCTTTTTAATTTTATTTCTATTAAAAGAGTATATACATTATTATGAAAAGATAATTTTTTTAGAAGTGTTCATTCCACATTAAAAAATGTTCATACTGTGTAAAATATCATTGCTCAACATTTAGGAAATGTTTGTACTCCCTCCGTTTCTTTTTAGTCTGCATATAAAATATGGTCGAAGTCAAACTTTGTAAAGTTTGACCAACTTTATAAGAAAGAATATCAACAATCACAGTATGAAACCAATATATTAGATGCACCATGAAATGAATTTTGATACCATATAGCTTTAGTATTGTAGATGTTGATTCTTTTTTATATAAATTTGCTCAAACTTTGTGTAGTTTGACTTTGACCAAATCTTATGTGCAATCTCCATCAACATCTTCACCAGCACCATCTCCTCTCAAAACCCTAGTTCATCTCTTGTATCCAATTCTTGTCTTCAAGTCCGGGATTGGTACTAGTAGGTTGCTAGTAGTGTGGATTACTCCTTATAGTTGATGCTAATTGGTTTATCTGGTGGAAGATCATATGTTCAGATCCTTTATGCATATTAATACCCCTCTGATTATGAACATGAATATGCTTTGTGAGTAGTTACGTTTGTTCCTGAGGACATGGGAGAATTCTTGCTATTAGTATTCATGTGAATTTGGTATTCACTCGATATATTGATGAGATGTATGTTGTCTATCCTCTAGTGGTGTTATGTGAACATCGACTACATAACACTTCACCATTATTTGGGCCTAGAGGAAGGCATTGGGAATTAATAAGTAGATGATGGTTTGCTAGAGTGACAGAAGCTTAAACCCTAGTTTATGCGTTGCTTCGAAAGGGGCTGATTTGGATCCATATGTTTCATGTTGTGGTTAGGTTTACCTTAATACTTTTGTTGTAGTTGCGGATGCTTGCAATGGAGGTTAATCATAAGTGGGATTCTTGTTCAAGTAAGAACAGCACCCAAGCACCGGTCCACCCACATATCAAATTATCAAAGTACCGAACGCGAATCATATGAATGTGATGAAAACTAGCTTGACGATAATTCCCATGTGTCCTTGGGAGCGCTTTTCTCTATATAAGAGTTTGTCCAGGCTTGTCCTTTGCTACAAAAAGGATTGGCCCATCTTGCTGCACTTTATTTACTTTTGTTACTTGTTGCTCGTTACAAATTATCCTATCACAAAACTATCTGTTACCACTTATTTCAGTACTTGCAGAGAATACCTTGCTGAAAACCGCTTATCATTTCCTTCTGCTCCTCGTTGGGTTCGACACTCTTACTTATCGAAAGGACTACGATAGATCCCCTATACTTGTGGGTCATCAAGACTCTTTTCTGGCGCCGTTGCCGGGGAGTGAAGCACCTTTGGTAGGTGGAATTTGGTAAGGAAAAATTTATATAGTGTGCTGAAATTTACTGTCACTTGTTACTATGGAAAGTAATCCTCTGAGGGGCTTGTTCGAAGAATTGCTAAGCCTTGTGCTAAAGATAAACATAGACCTATGGTAGGCATGCCTGTTATTTATGTTAAAATAGGACATCATTGTTATCATGGCTTATGTGATATGGGTGCTAGTGCTAGTGCTATACCTCATGACTTATACAAAGAAATTATGCATGAAATTGCACCTGCTGAGATAGAAGGTATTGATGTTACCATCAAACTTGCTAATAGAGATACAATATCAACCATTGGAATTGTTAGAGATGTTGAAGTCTTGTGTGGGAAAACTAAATATCCTGCTGATTTTCTTGTCCTTGGTTCCCCACAAGATAGCTTTTGTCCCATTATTTTTGGTAGACCCTTCTTGAACACAGTTAATGCTAGGATAGACTGCGAAAAGAATGTTGTTACTATTGGCTTGGGTGATTTGTCTCATGAGTTTAATTTCTCTAAATTTAGTAGACAACATCGTGAAGAGGAATTACCTAGTAAGGCTGAAATTATTGGTCTTGCTTCTATTGCCGTACCTCCTAGTGATCCTTTAGAACAATATTTGCTAGAGCATGAAAATGATATGTTTATGTATGAAAGAAGGGAAATAGATGAAGTATTCTTTAAACAGGAACCTATCCTGAAACACAATTTGCCTGTTGAAATCCTATGGGATCCTCCTCCACCCAAGGGTGATCCCGTGTTTGAGCTCAAACCGTTACCTGATACTCTTAAATATGCTTATCTCGATGAGAAAAAGATATATCCTGTTATTATTAGTGCTAACCTTTCAGAGCATGAAGAAGAGAGATTATTGAAAACTCTGAAGAAGCATCGTGCTGCTATTGGATATACTCTTGATGATCTTAAGGGCATTAGTCCCACTCTATGTCAACATAAAATAAATTTGGAGGAAGATGCCAAACCAGTTCGTGATCATCAACGGCGGCTGAATCCTAAGATGAAGGAAGTGGTAAGAAAAGAAATACTAAAGCTCCTTGAGGCAGGTATAATTTATCCCATTGCTGGTAGTCAGTGGGTAAGTCCTGTCCATTGTGTCCCTAAGAAGGGAGGTATTACTGTCGTCCCTAATGATAAAGATGAATTGATTTCGCAAAGAATTATTACATGTTATAGGATGGTAATTGGTTTCCGCAAATTAAATAAGGCTACTAAGAAAGATCATTACCCCTTACCTTTTATTGATCAAATGCTAGAAAGATTATCCAAACATACACATTTTGCTTTCTAGATGGTTATTCTGGTTTCTCTCAAATACCCGTGTCAGCCAATGATCAATCAAAGACTACTTTTACTTGCCCTTTTGGTACCTTTGCCTATAGAAGTATGACTTTTGGTTTATGTAATGCACCTGCTACCTTTCAAAGATGCATGATGGCTATATTCTCTGACTTTTGTGAAAAGATTTGTGAGGTTTTCATGGACGATTTTTCCATCTATGGATCCTCTTTTGATGATTGCTTGAGAAACCTTAATCGAGTTTTGCAGAGATGTGAAGAAACTAATCTTGTCTTGAATTGGGAAAAGTGCCACTTTATGGTTAATGAAGGTATTGTCTTGGGGCACAAAGTCTCTGAAAGAGGTATTGAAGTTGATAAAGCCAAGGTTGATGCTATTGAAAAGATGCCATGTCCCAAGGACATCAAAGGTATAAGAAGTTTCCTTGGTCACGCCGGATTTTATAGGAGGTTCATTAAGGACTTCTCAAAAATTTCTCGGCCTCTGACTAATTTATTACAAAAAGATATACCATTTGTCTTTTATGATGATTGTGTAGAAGCATTTGAAATACTTAAGAAAGCATTGATCTCTGGACCTATTGTTCAGCCACCTGATTGGAATTTACCCTTTGAAATTATGTGTGATGCTAGTGATTATGCTGTACGTGCTGTTCTAGGGCAAAGATTTGATAAGAAATTAAATGTTATTCAATATGCTAGTAAAACTCTAGACAATGCTCAAAGAAATTATGCTACTACTGAAAAGGAATTCTTAGCAGTTGTATTTGCTTGTGATAAGTTCAGACCTTATATTGTTGATTCTAAAGTAACTATTCACACGGATCATGCTGCTATTAAATATCTTATGGAAAAGAAAGATGCTAAACCTAGACTTATTAGATGGGTTCTCTTGCTAAAAGAATTTGATTTGCATATTGTTGATAGAAAGGGAGTTGAGAAACCCGTTGAAGACAACTTGTCTAGGTTAGAAAATGTTCTTGATGACCCACTACCTTTTGATGATAGCTTTCCGGATGAGCAATTAAATGTGATAAATGCTTCTCGTAGTACTCCATGGTATGCTGATTATGCTAATTACATTGTGGCTAAATTTATACCACCTAGTTTCACATACCAGCAAAAGAAAAAGTTTTTCTATGATTTGAGACATTACTTTTGGGATGACCGACATCTTTATAAAGAAGGAGTAGATGGTGTTATTAGACGTTGTGTACCTGAGCATGAACAGGAACAGATCCTACGCAAGTGTCACTCCGAAGCTTATGGAGGACACGGCACTGGAGATAGAACTGCACATAAGGTATTTGTTGGGGATATTACTACTGGATGTAAACCGGCCAGGAGTAGCCGGATTAGATTTATGAAGATTAGAAGCCCATGAAGATGTAAGAATGATGGCGCTTCATGAAGGCCCAAGGCCCAGAGGAGAGTTAAGGCCTGTAGATGTAAACCGACCTAATTATGTAACTTGCATTGTAAGATAGGAAGTGTAGAGACCGAACCGGACACATCTATGATCCGGCTTCGGGACTCTGTAAACCGGAGGGCGTCAACCTATGTATATAAAGGGACGACCTGGCAGCGGTTTAGGGACAGACAATAATTCGAGAGCCAGACAAAGCGGATTCGCTCCCTGGTCTTCGAAACCCTAGCAATACCAATCACAACTAGACGTAGGCTTTTACCTTCATCGAAGGGGACGAACTAGTATAAACTCCCTGTGTCCCCTTGTCCGGTTTAACCCCTTTAAGCTAACCCATTGCGGTGGCTCCACGACTAAGTCCTTTCATGAGGACATCTGTTGTGACAAACCCACGATAGTTGGCGCCCACCGTGGGGCTATCGCACGATGGTTTCGAGTTCTTAAAGGGCAGCTTTGATGGACTCAAGGGATACGCTGTGTGCCGGATGACAAAGAGTCGTCGTGGCAAGCTCTACATCGACAACGCAGGATGGGGCCCCGAGGCCGATTCAATCGAATACGGGTACTGGGTCCCCTTTGGTGGGATTCACGTCTTCATCGGCAAGATTGGCGAACCGGGCCCTGAGCCGGACACCTGCACCGACATCATCGAGACGGCTCAGCGTGCAAGCCCTTCCCCGGTTCAGCCCGTGGCGAAGCATGTTTTCGTAGGTCTCATCCATGGAGCAGAATATGAGGACGGACCAGCATCCGATGGAGAAACCGTTGTCTGCTCCGACGACGAGTCTTCTGGAGAGACCGAATCGCTCTATCAGTTGCAGGATGGCCGGATCGGTGGAGGTTCCGAGGGCAATAGTATTCTGGATTCTCCTGATCTGCCAAACCAGGACGCTATCTTCATGGCCGGTACACAGTCAACGCCTCAATCATCAACTGCCGCAGCAATACTCTCCGGTTCCACAATGGCCACGCCAACGGGGGCAGGAAACTCTGTGCCGCCTCCGGCTCAAGTTTTGTCTGACTTGTTCGACACTTTGGCAACATTGATGGCCGCAGAGGTGGATGCAGCAGCCCGGGATCAGCACAACGTGGAAATTGCAAAGGTGAAAGATTAGATAGCTCAGGCTAAAGCGGACCTAGCGGTAGAGAACGCTAGGATGGCTACAGAACGGGCCGGGTTGGAAGCTCAGGCCTACCGGATTAGGCTGGGTCATAACGCTTTCGAAGAAGTCATGTGAAGAAGATACCGATCGCATCTCCCGTCGGGTTATGAGCCATGAAATCTCTTCAATACGCCAGGAGCAGGAACTAGTAACTAGCCAATATTAAACCGGACGGAGGCGCCGGGAACAGGAGCGCTGGTTCAGCCGCGCACGATGGACCCGCCTCGTTAGAACAACATTGTGCCACAGTATGTTCCAACACCTCCCGGGCATTACTCCAACCCGTTGGACAACATTGTGGCCGCCGCTTCATGATTGGCAGCCCTCCCGACCGACGGCGAATCACCAGTTGCAATTGAGGCACGACGGGCCAGGGATCTCCTTCAAACAGCTCTAAACCAGCAGCAGGCATATTCGCACAGCCGTGAGAGGATTCATTCCACCCCCCGTCCAAGCCGAAGCTACAGCAGGCACGTTGAGGATGAACCGGCCGTATCAAGTAGCGCACGTCACCGTAATCTGCCGCGAGGGCACAACCCGGCAGGGGAAGGTGCTAATGCGCATGATGTGGTAGACCATGGTCGCGCGCGTCGAGAGGCCGAGTTAGCAGCTCTGCACGGAGCCCGTCAACCTACTCCGGTTCACCCTACCACTTTAATAGAGCCAGGTGTGGTATTCAGTTCCTTAGGGGTGCCGTGTCTTACCCCAGCTTTGCGTAATGTGAGGCTGCCTAAGGATTTCAAAGGACCTCGTAAAGTACCCAATTATACCGCCGATCTGCAGCCAGAAGCATGGAGATGTTAAATGTGGATGAAGCGGTATGTGCTAAATACTTCACCATGATGTTGGAAGGAACAGCTCGTACTTGGTTGAAAAGCTTACCAACTAACTCTGTCGGGTCACGGGCCGAATTGAAGCACCGGTTTATCCAGAACTTCAAAGATACTTGTAAGCAACCCATGTCGATTGTGGATCTGGCCGCTTGTGTTCAAGAGGATGGAGAGTCCACGACCCATTGGGTAAAGTGGGTCTTAGCTATTTTGCATTCGTCAGATTGTATCAATGCAGATACTGTTGGGGAACGTAGCAGAAATTCAAAATTTTCCTACGTGTCACCAAGATCTATCTATGGAGAAACCAGCAACGAGGGGAAGGAGAGTGCATCTACATACCCTTGTAGATCGCTATGCAGAAGCGTTCAAGAGAATGGGTTGAAGGAGTCGTACTCGTCGTGAACCAAATCACTGGAGATCCTAGTGCCGAACGGACGGCACCTCCGCGTTCAACACACGTACAGCCCGGTGACGTCTCCCATGCCTTGATCCAGCAAGGAGAGAGGGAGAGGTTGAGGAAGACTCCATCCAGCAGCAGCACAACGGCGTGGTGGTGGTGGAGGAGCGTGGTACTCCAGCAGGGCTTCGCCAAGCACCGCAAGAGACGAGGAGGGAGAGGGGTAGGGCTGCGCCAAGAAGGAGATTGAATCCGTGTCTCTGGCAGCCCAAAACCTCAAGTATATATAGGGGGAGGGGAGGGGCTGCGCCCCCATCTAGGTTTCCACCCCTAGGGGTGGAGGCCAGCCCTAGATCCCATCTAGGGGGTCGGCCAAGGGGGGAAGAGAGGGAGGCGCACCATTAGGTGGGCCTTAGGCCCATCTGAGCCTAGGGTTTGCCCCCTTCCACTCTCCCTTGCGCCTTGGGCCTTGGTGGGGGGGCGCACCAGCCCACCTGGGGCTGGTCCCCTCCCACACTTGGCCCATGCAGCCCTTCGGGGCTGTTGGCCCCACTTGGTGGACCCCCGGGACCCTCCCGGTGGTCCCGGTACGTTACCGATAAACCCCGAAACTTTTCCGGCGACCAAAACAGGACTTCCCATATATAAATTTTTACCTCCGGACCATTCCGGAACTCCTCGTGACGTCCGGGATCTCATCCGGGACTCCGAACAACATTCGGTAACCACGTATATCTATTCCCTATAACCCTAGCGTCACCGAACCTTAAGTGTGTAGACCCTACGGGTTCGGGAACCATGCAGACATGACCGAGACGTTCTCCGTTCAATAACCAACAGCGGGATCTGGATACCCATGTTGGTTCCCACATGTTCCACGATGATCTCATCGGATGAACCACGATGTCGAGGATTCGATCAATCCCGTATACAATTCCCTTTGTCTAGCGGTATGATACTTGCCCGAGATTCGATCGTCGGTATCCCGATACCTTGTTCAATCTCGTTACCGGCAAGTCTCTTTACTCATTCCGTAACACATCATCCCGTGATCAACTCCTTGATCACATTGTGCACATTATGATGATGTCCTACCGAGTGGGCCCAGAGATACTTCTCCGTCACACGGAGTGACAAATCCCAGTCTCGAATCGTGCCAACCCAACAGACACTTTCGGAGATACCCGTAGTGCACCTTTATAGCCACCCAGTTACGTTGTGACATTTGGCACACCCAAAGTATTCCTATGGTATCCGGGAGTTGCACAATCTCATGGTCTAAGGAAATGATACTTGACATTAGAAAAGCTTTAGCATGCGAACTACACGATCTTGTGCTATGCTTAGGATTGGGTCTTGTCCATCACATCATTCTCCTAATGATGTGATCCCGTCATCAACGACATCCAATGTCCATGGTCAGGAAACCGTAACCATCTATTGATCAACGAGCTAGTCAACTAGAGGCTTACTAGGGACATGGTGTTGTCTATGTATCCACACATGTATCTGAGTTTCCTATCAATACAATTCTGGCATGGATAATAAAAGATTATCATGAACAAGGAAATATGATAATAATCAATTTATTATTGCCTCTAGGGCATATTTCCAACAGATACCGCAGTGCTAATGTTGGAGGGCAATTGCCGTTTTCTGCCGCTCAAACAGAAGTTAGGAAGGCTCAAATGTCACTGTAATGATATGTCAACGCTTATGGCCGCTTTGGTTAAATACGCCGATTCATATAATACCAAAGACCCTGACTCAGAGGAGGAAAAATCGGGGAAAGGGAAAAAGAACGGCAACAACAAGGGTCAGCAACATAATCCAGCAGGCCATGGGAACAATGGTAAACGCAAGGCCGACAACAGTCTGGACTTTGTGGTTAACACCAATGCTAAGAAGAATGGTCAGCGTCGTAAGGGTAAGCAGCCCCAGAGGGGCGGAAGTTCAGGCCCGAATTTGGAGCGCCTGTTAAATCAACCCTATCCGAAGCATGGATCAAAGGAGAAGCCAGCATCACATCTTTGGAAAGATTGTTACATCATGCGGGATTTCAAGAATTCCAATATGTTTCAGTGCGATAATGGCCCGCCCGGCGGTTCAGGAGGCGGTTTCCACAGGCCGGGTTATGGAGGCGGCAGTTCCGGTTCAGGATTTCAGGGCAATCAAACCGGACACATCAATCCAGGGCACCAAGGCAACCAGGGAGGGTACAACCATCAGGGGAACTAGCAGCATCAATAACAGTCGGGTTATCAGAGCAATCCTAAGTAGTTAAATAGTGGGCAATATCATGTCTTCACCACTAGCTTGTGTAAGCGTGATCACAAGCTTCACAAGAGGGCAGTAAACTCTGTTGAACCGGTGCTGCCTCAGTATTTGCGCTGGTCCGAGCAACCCATTTTATGGAGTAGAGAGGATCACCCGCCCCGGGTTGACAATCTGGGTCATCTGGCCTTAGTGGTGGCCCCTCAAGTTGGGGGATATAAGTTCACTAAGGTACTCATGGATTGGGGAAGTAGTATCAACATTCTATATTACGATACCTTCCGTCGTATGGGGTTGACAGATAAGAATCTTAAACCGTCAACCACCGTTTTTCATGGTGTGGTGCCTGGTAAATCTGCATATCCAGTGGGCAAGATAGCCTTAGAGGTGGCTTTTGGAGATGATCATGATTCAAGATCAGAAACATTGACTATTGAGGTGGTGAAAATCAAAAGTCCGTATCACGCTTTGTTTGGGCGGCCGGCTTACGCTAAGTTCATGGCTAGGCCGTGTTATGTGTATCTGTAGCTTAAGATGCCAGGTCATAAGGGAACTATCACAGTACACGGGAGCAGGAAGATCGCTTTGGAATGTGAGGAAGGTGATGCGGCTTATGCCGAGTCGGTTTGCGCCACGGAGGAGCTGAAGTTCTATAAGGACCAAGTTGATCCGGCAGATATGACTTCTTTGAAAAAGCCAACTACGGAACACGATCCGGTGTTGAAGTTCAAATCGGACGCAAATACTAAGATGGTTAATTTTGTTCCTGGCGATTCATCCAAGTAGTTCAGCATCAGCGCTAACCTAGATCCCAAATAGGAAAGCGCGCTCATCGAGTTCATCCGTGAGAACCGGGACGTCTTCGCATGGAAACCTTCTGACATGCCAGGTGTACCGAGGGAACTCGCTGAGCACACACTTAACATTGATCCTAAGTTTAAACCGGTCTGGCAGTTTCTCCGCCGCTTTAATGAAGAAAGGTGCAAGGCTATTGGTGAAGAGGTAGCTCGGTTGTTGGCCGCAGGGTTTATCGTGGAGGTCTTTCACCCAGAGTGGTTGGCTAATCCGGTGCTGGTCCTTAAGAAAAACGGCACTTGGCGTATGTGTGTGGATTACACAGACTTGAACAAGGCTTGCCCTACAGACCCCTTTGCCCTCCCTCGTATTGATCAGATCATTGATGCTACGGCGGGTTATGACCGTTTGTGTTTTCTGGACGGTTATTCTGGTTATCATCAGATCAAAATGGCAGTTAAGGACCAGGAGAAGACAACTTTCATCACTCCCTTTGGAGCCTTCTGCTATGTCTCCATGCCCTTTGGACTCAAGAGTGCCCAGGCGACTTATCAACACTGTGTTCAGAATTGTCTTCATAAGCAAATTGGGCGCAATGTTCATGCATATGTGGATGATATTGTGATAAAGTCCAGGAAGGAGGAAACATTAATAGATGATTTGAGAGAAACCTTTGACAACCTCCGGGTTTACAAGATGATGCTCAATCCGAAAAAGTGTGTCTTTGGTGTACCGGCAAGCAAACTCTTGGGTTTTCTGGTGTCAAATAGAGGCATTGAGGCTAATCCGGAAAAAATCTCAGCAGTTACGTCTTTGGCTAAACTGGCGTGTATCAATGACGTTCAAAGTTTAGCCGGCTGGATTGCGGCTTTGAGCCAGTTTATCAGTCGCCTTGGAGAGAAGGCTATTCCTTTATATCAAATGCTAAAGAAAACAGATGATTTTGTCTGGAGCGAGGCAGCTGATAAAGCGTTTGAGGATCTGAAAAGGCAGTTAGTTGAACCACCTGTGCTTGCAGCCCCGATCGATAAAGAGCCGTTACTGCTGTATGTGGCTGCTAATACCCGAGCTGTTAGCGTGGTTATTGTGGTGGAGCGCAAGGAAGCTGGAAAGGAGTATCCGGTTCAATGACCGCTTTATTATATCAGTGAGGTACTCATTGAATCAAAGCAGAGGTATCCACATTGGCAGAAGCTGGTGTATGGAGTGTTTATGGCAAGCCGAAAGCTCAAACATTATTTTCAGGGTCATCCTATCACAGTGGTCAGTTCAGCCCCCCTGGGAGATATTATTCAAAACAGAGAAGCAACTGGCCGGATTGTTAAGTGGGCTATTGAGCTTGGACCTCACGGGCTCAAATACACACCTCGCACAACCATTAAATCCCAAGCACTTGTGGACTTCATCAATGATTGGACAGAGTTGCAGGCACCAGAGGAAAAGCCAGATAACACGTATTGGACTATTCATTTTGATGGATCCAGACTGTTGGACGGCTCGGGGGCTGGAGTCATACTAACTTCCCCACGAGGTGACAAGTTTTGTTTTGTCCTCCATTTAATGTTCCCCTATACTAACAATACAGCTGAGTACGAGGCCTTACTCCACGGTCCTCGGATGGCTAAGGAGATGAACTTAAGCCAGGTTAAGTGCTTTGGGGATTCAGATCTGGTGGCTCAACAGGTGTCTGACACTTGGGATTCTAAAGACCCACTCATGGCTGCATATCGACGAGAGGTGGACACATTAGCTGGTCACTTCAAGGGTTATCAGGTGGACCATATAGATCGGTGAAAGAATGAAGCGGCGGACGCTTTAAGCCGCCTTGGTTCTCAGCGTAAACCGGTCCCACCAAATGTCTTTCTTGACGTGCTGCATAATTCGTCGGTCAAGGTACTAACAGAGGAGGAGTTGGCTATTCCTGACCCGGAGGCTCAATTGGTGGCAACTTTGCATGTCATACTGGATTGGACAATCCCATACCTGGCTTACATGAACCGGGGCGAGTTACCAGAGGATGAAACCTCGGCCCGGCAGATAATCCGGCGTTCCAAATCGATGACTATACTCAACGGAGAATTACATCGTTACAACGTCTCAGGTGCAATTCAGCGTTGTGTTTATCCTCAAGAGGGTTGTGAGATTATGCGAGAAATCCATGAAGGGGATTGTGGTCACCATGCCGGTTCAAAGTCCTTGGTGGCTAAAGCTTTTCGGCACGGTTTCTATTGGTTAACAGCTCATGGTGATGCTGAGGATTTAGCCAAACGATGTGACGGTTGTTAAAAATTTGCACGCCGTGCTCATATTCCGGCTCAGGAGTTGAGGAGGATTCCAATAACATGGCCGTTTGTGACTTGGGGGCTTGATATGGTCGGACCATTTAAGCGCTCCAAGGACAAAAAGACCCACTTATTAGTGGCAGTGGACAAGTTCACCAAATGGGTGGAAGCAGAGCCAGTCAGTAAGTGTGATGCGGCCACGGTGGTTCAGTTCATCAAAAAGGTGATATTCCGGTTTGGCTTTCCACACAGTATTATAACGGATAATGGTACTAATCTGTCAAAGGGAGAGATGGAGGAATTTTGCCAACGTGAGCACATCCGGCTTGATATAGCATCGGTGGCTCACCCCCAATCCAATGGACAAGCGGAGAGGGCAAATCAAGAAATTTTGTGAGGTATTAAACCCCGGCTTATGGTTCCTTTGAAGCGGACACCGGGTTGTTGGGTGGAGGAATTACCTTCTGTGTTATGGAGTATCAACACCACACCTAACAGATCTACGGGTTACACACCTTTCTTCATGGTTTATGGAGCGGAGGCGGTTCTTCCTAGTGACATCCGTCATGACTCGCCCTGTGTGACGGCTTATGTTGAAGCTGATAATGAGAAGGCACGCCAGGATTCTCTGGACCTGTTAGATGAGGAGCATGATCTTGCAGCAGCATGTTCGGTGATTTACCAACAAGATCTCTGACGTTATCATAGCCGCCGGGTTAAGACCAGAACTTTTCAAGAAGGCGATCTGGTGCTCCGGCTCATCCAGGATCAGACTGATATGCACAAGTTACCCCCACCTTGGGAAGGACCTTTTATGGTCAGCAAGAATCTGCACAATGGGTCATACTACCTCATTGATGTTCGAGAGCACAAAGACTCACGTAAATCGGAGGACGAGACCAAGCGGCCATGGAATATAGCTCTTCTTCGGCCTTACTATACTTAAGCCACAAGCTTCTTCATATGTACATATTTATGACAATGTATATATTATATAATAAACCGGAGCCTCGAATAAAGCAGGGTCTCTGTTCTTTTTACATCATGTGTGTGCCGATAAGAGTTTCTACTAACAAAGCAAAGTTTTGTTAAACCGGTCTCTGTAGCCGCACAGATACAAAGAGATATCACTAGGGGGCTTGGTTGTTGTCACACCATAGCTACACCTCTTGATCGGTTTAAACACCACAAAGGGATTTCACTAGGGGGCTTGGTTGTTACCACACCATAGCTACACCTCTTGATGGGCGTTAAGCCACAAAGGAAATTATGTGGGGCCAAAGGGAGTGTTGCACAAAGCACAAACTCAAACATGGGCACCCACTGAGCACAACTCACAAAGTTACTTAGGGGCTCTTTGTGCAATGCAACAAAGAGTTTGAAAGGACCCTTGTAATTGGCTATCAAGCCACGGCTTAGAAGCCTGGTGTATTCACCTAAAACCCCGGGTTAACATGCCTTCATCAAGTAAGCCACTCCTGTCTAGGTAATCCTAGTATGACCCGCCGAACATTTGACAAGTCAATCTTATACAGACCCTGAACTTTTCAAAGTTAAAACGACGATTGGTTAATTGGAGGCCCATCTTAAAAGGCTTTGTTAAATGGTTTAACTCAGAGGCCTGGCAGCCCATGAAAAGCCTCGATTTGGAGCCTGGCAGCTCGTAAAAAGCCTCACATATTTCTTTTTCGAGTCCTATTTGCTAAGTTTTTCACCTTTATTGAGGTTCCTAATGTCTTCTGATAAACCGGTGTCCTTGACCCTGCTTGGCTTTCAACTACAAGTTGTCAGTACATGATCAGTTATAAACCGGCATTCATTACCCCGGTCTGGTTTTGACTAACAAGTCGCCAGTGTTATAAGGAAAACCCGGTGTTTATTATGTCCCGGTACGGTTTATTATCATAATCCGGCAAATTAAAGGACGGAGTTATCACTGCTCCGGACTGGTGTTTACACCTTTACCATACAAGCAGTTGGTCAGCCAACGAGGTATGTTGCACCTGTTATTTTTTGTATACAAACTTTGATTATCCATCCAAGTATTGTCTATTCTTGGGCATCATGACCCGTCCAGTGGTAAACCACTAGGACACTTTTCAAGTTCTTGTATCCAGGAACACAACTCATCATGGGTTATGCATAAATAGATCCCAAAAGGTGGAGCAAGTTTTCACATTATCAAAGCATCACAAAACATGCTCGATGGCATGACATATAAAGGAGTTTTGCCTATCCTATTACATGAAGCTTCCAAACGGCTCCAGTTGAATAGTTGTTTTTAAGCATTGGCACACAATAGCTGGTAAACCGGCTGCCGGTTTAAGACGCTTCATCTGGACGGTTTGACGGTTGAGGGTCAGTTGGTGCGATCACTTCTTCTTCATCCCTCCCCAGACGCTAGAAATCAACCGTCGACCAATCGATTCCAGTTAAAGCTTGAACACAGCTTCTTCATGGATAAGGATGGAGGGGTTAATGTCAGGAGCGTAAGTATGCTTAGGGATTGGAGGCACAAGTTCTTCGACTTCATGGATTTCGGCAGGCTGTCTCTTCCCTTCAGCGTCATAAGCCGGTTGGAAATGAGACAAGTCTGTGTCCTCTGCCAGTTTGCTGGCTGTTGGCCGCATTTCTTTGGTCAGCCTTCGGAGGTCATCATTATCGAAGTTTGAACCGTCCTCCTTCACACCTAGATATCCTTTAATGATGTCCTCCGCTTCAAGATCTGGAACCATGCCTTGACTCGGATTAGTGCAGTTAATGCTCCTGCTCTTGCAGCTGCCTTCTTCAGTTCGGTAATCCGGGCTGGTAACATGGCCAGCTTCTCAAGAGTTTCCTTTATGAGTGATGGCGCCGGTTTATTGTAAGCTGCAGTGCAAATACCCTGCTGGGACCTAGAGTACAACTGTTCAATCAAGGTATAAGCCGCTTTAAGCTTCATCCGCATATCTGTGCTCAGATGAGCAATACGAGTGCCTGTCACGGTTTAAAATCAGCACTCTGGTAAATGATAAGGTTTCATGAATTGGACAAATTGCATAAGGAGATACTTACCGAAGACAGCGGAAGTCATGGCGTTGATTTGCCGTTTCAAACTAGCTAGTTCATCTACAACTGGTTTCAGGGCTGCTTCGGCATCCTCAGCTCTTTTGGTTAAACCGGCCTTCTTGGTTTCCCAATCAACACGATCTTTGTTAAAAGACTCTTTTAGCTTTTCCATTGCTGTCAGGGCTTTGGTCAGTTCCTCCTTGGCTTTCGCAGCCTCTGCTTGTTGGGATTTCACGTTCTCTTGCAAATCAGCGGTTCGTGCATCTCTACTGCTTAGTTCGGCCTGCAACAGTGAAGATATGTCAACAACAGGATATATATTTTCTAAGTACAAAGAGTATAACAATTTATGCACTTCATACTTGGGGGCTAATGCCTATTTGCTCTGATTCCCTACATCTTTTATAAGTCTCCAGAACAATGCAAGCACTATCCTTGACACTTGGGGGCTAATGTACATCTGTTCAAGATGGACATATGGATTAAAACCTGGATTACCTTGCAAAGCTAAACCGGCCTTTGGGGGCTACGCCGAGGAAAGCTATATAATTACATTGGTAAAGTATCGGTCTTGGTTTTCACTAAGGACCTGATATTTTGAGGGTTAGTAGGAGAGACTTAAAGTGTTACAAAGACCCGGTTTACGATTAACATCATAAAACGGCCCTTGGGGGCTACTTGGGCTAGCACTTTAACTTTGGAATCAAGAAGTAAAGGGAGATGAAAATACCTCATAGCGTTCCTTCATCAAGTTTACCAAACCGGCTTCATAATCACAGTTTGAGTGCAGACGGTTTAAGAAACCGGAGTGAAGTTCTTCAGCATTGAGATGGGCATAACTTGATAAGTCAGTATTCCATTTGCCCTTTTCGCTAGCAGCACGCTCTTCTTTGGCACTATGTTGGGCCAAGATTACGGGATGGCCAGGAGAGCTGTGGCCCATGCCAGTAATGATAACATCATCTCCTTGGCCTTCGGTGGTTTTTGCGGGTGATGACGGAGTCTCAGTACCTCTCACTGGACTAGCCCGGTTTGGAGCTGCCGGTTCAATATCAGGCACGGCAGGATCAGCTTCTGGTGGTTCATCAGTGTTCCGGTCTTGAAGGGGCGGTTCATTAGAGGTGGCCTCAGGATGAGGACCATCCGGTTCACGAGTTTGGTCTGGTTCACCTATTTGCTCTTCTTCAAAAACTGCCTGGTCTTCTGACGGATTGTTGACCCGAGCTTTCTTGCTGGGTCTGACTTTGGCTCTGCAAACAAAATTCAAAGAGGTTTAGCGTCTTATTCAAGATTTGCAATGCATTGGAAGAAAGGATTTGAAAGCTTACCGAGCCACAGTTTTTAGAGGAGGGAGTTGGGTTGCTGTCGACTCACTAGAGGATGAGGGAGGTGTCACCAGATAATTTGAATCGGATGGATTAAGAGGTTGTCTGAAATAACCTTCCTTGGGATAAGAATTGTCGGAAGTGGGAGAGACCTCAGACCGGCACTTCCGAACCGGGGTATCAGGTAAACCGGCCGAAGTGACCTGTTGGCCACTATGCCGGGTTGTCCGGCGAGCTTCATGCTGCTGTGTCTTCAAAATAAATGTTGGATCCAAGCAAGCAAGAGGATGAGAAAAGCTTACTTTCTGGACTGCTTGACGGGTTTTTTATGTTGGCATACAGTCTCAACCGGAGGAAAGGATAATTACCTCTACATCATTAGCCTGGCTGCCTTCTACGTCCTCCTGATAAAGATCATTGTTAATGAGGTGCATGAAAAGGGAGCCAAGTGAGTCAAGTTCTACCTCAACTTCCGGATCATCCGCATCTTCATCAAGCTCCATGCTGATCCGGTCAGCTGTTTTCCACTTTGAGGTACGCTTGACAGCTTTGGTTTTGGGACAGGATGGCTTTGCCGCTTTATCTACGGATTTCCGTTTCCAGAAGGGATCATCACCCTATTCATACACAAACAGAGGAAGGTTCACAAGTTGAACAAATCAAAAGATATCAAAGATAAAAAGGAAGCATTGTGCTTACAACAGGCGGTTTATTCTGAGTGTAGAAGGGGCTCAAGCCGGTTTGGCGACAGACTGATTCCGATTCATTCAAAATTTTCTTAACACTTTCAGTGACCTCTTCATCGGTTACCTGAATGTTGATGTGGCGTTGGGGGTCTTCAACCTCACCGGTATACTCACACATTAAACTGGGGCGGCGGCTTAGTGGCAAGACGCTCCACGATATCCAGCAACGCACAAAATCAACGACTGTTAAACCGTTGGCCATGAAGGACCGGAGCTTGGCGAGTTGAGCGGCATATTTGGACCGTTCTGCAGAGCTTAAATGTTGTGGGAGTGGATGAGTGTTGGAAAGCCGGTGATCATGATAGCCTGGAAGAGGGTTTTCATCTTCAGGGGAGGTATCTATGCAGTAGAACCAAGTCTGGTTCCATTCCTTAGGGTGACTGTGCAGTTTGACATGAGGGAATTCAACTTCCTTCCACTTTTCAATAGAAACACCACCAAGTTCAGTGTTGGGACCATTTACAAATTCTGTACGCTGGTTCAGATGAAAGAAGTCTCAGAACAGCTCAGTAGTCGGTTCTTCTTGTAAGTACACTTCACAGAAGACCTGGAAGTTGCATAGATTGGATACCGAGTTGGGTCCGATATCTTGAGGATGGAGTTGGAAACTGGCAAGCATATCTCGGTAAAACTTTGACCCTGGCGGTTTGAAACCACGGCCTATGTGGTCGACAAAGACCACAACCTCACCCTGCCTCGGGGTTGGAGGATTTTCTGTTCCTGGAACTCGCCATCGAATTTCAGTTTTCTTAGGCAAGGTGCCGATGCTGACCATTCCGTTCAACTATTCCTTGGTGACCCGGGAACGAGCCCAATTGCAAGCGGCAAACTGTTTGGCCATTCTGAAACAAAAATCTGGAAAAGAAATGCCAGTTTACAAATCATTCACGGTGGTACGTGAGATGCAGTGGAATAAAGATATACAGGTATGTGAAATTGCGTAAACCGGAGACTAATACAATACTGAATGACAAGGTCATATCAAGGGCATACATGTGTTGTTAAACCGGACTATTACAATCAACGTAAAGAAGGTTTGCCGGTTTATCACGGGACTAATGGTATGAGATGGATTGTTTTTACAAAGGTAAACCGCCCTGATGGTACACAGGATACAGATCTAAGGCGAAAAGGGCTAAGTAAGGAAAAACAAGTTTCACAGGATCACATGGGAATTTTGGATCTACCGAAGACAGAAAGGCAAAAATATTTTGACCTAAAAAGGGTAGGACCCAAAGCAGGTTGTAAAAGTTCAGATCAGTTTTTCGCGTGCAAAAAGTTTGTGGTGGTAGCCAAAAACAAACCATTACGCAGAATATATCAACATTGAGATTTTCTATCCATAAACTAAGGAGGAACAGGAAAGAGCAGCACCGGAACTCCGATGAACTTCAATGAACTGCGAAGAACAAGGAAACCCTAGACAGATCTTCAAGGGGGGAAAGAAAAGGACTTACAGTGACTGTTGAAGCAACAGAGGAGTGCCGCAGCTCTCTGGTAATAGTCAGGTTGATGCAGCGGCCTTTGTCGAAGCAGAGGAGAAACTTGGTGACGGCGGCGGCGCTTAGGGGCAGAGGTGTCGCGAGGAGGAAGAAGAAGCGAGGGAGACGAAGGAAAAAAATGATAAGGACCCGTGGCCCTATTTATAAGGCGAAGCGATAAAGCGACATGTGCGGGAATCGAGGAGCTCAAAAATGGATAGTTAATAATGGTGTCGCCTCGATGACTGGATATGCATTAATGAAGGTAATCCTCAGCTTCAACGGATAGATGATGTTAGGACGGTTTATCCTGATCCTGGAGTATGACGTCACTGCGGTTTATAAAATCAAGGTGAAGATGCAAAGGAGGAGTTTTTTTTTGCTAAGTATTGAAGATTGACATGAACAAGTTCAAACCAATCTAGGGCCTAATTTTGGGGATATTACTACTGGACGTAAACCGGGCAGGAGTAGCCGGATTAGCTTTATGAAGATTAGAAGCCCATGAAGATGTAAGAATGATGGCGCTTTATGAAGGCCCAAGGCCCAGAGGCGAGTTAAGGCCTGTAGATGTAAACTGACCTAATTATGTAACTTGCATTGTAAGATAGGAAGTGTAGAGACCGAACCGGACACATCTATGATCCGGCTTCGGGACTCTGTAAACCGGCGGGCGTCAACCTATGTATATAAAGGGACGACCCGGCAGCGGTTTAGGGAGAGACAATAATTCGAGAGCCAGACAAAGCGGATTCGCTCCCTGGTCTTCGAAACCCTAGCAATACCAATCACAACTAGACGTAGGCTTTTAGCTTAATCGAAGGGGCCGAACTAGTATAAACTTGTCGTGTCCCCTTGTCCGGTTTAACCCCTTTAAGCTAACCCGTTGCGATGGCTCCACGACTAAGTCCTTTCATGAGGACATCTGCCGTGATAAACCCACGACAGTATTGCAATCCGGTTTTTATTGGCCTACTCTCTTGAAGGATGCCCGTAAGTTTGTCTTATCTTGTGATGAATGTCAAAGAATTGGTAATATTAGTAGACGTCAAGAAATGCCTATGAATTATTCACTTGTTATTGAACCATTTGATGTTTGGGGCTTTGATTATATGGGACCCTTTCCTGCCTCTAATGGATATACACATATTTTAGTTGCTGTTGATTATGTTACTAAGTGGGTAGAAGCTATTCCAACTAGTAGTGCTGATCATAACACCTCTATTAAGATGCTTAAAGAAGTTATTTTTCCGAGGTTTGGAGTCCCTAGATATTTAATGACTGATGGTGGTTCACATTTTATTCATGGTGCTTTATGAAAAATGCTTGCTAAGTATGATGTTAATCATAGAATTGCATCTCCTTATCACCCGCAGTCTAGTGGTCAAGTAGAACTGAGTAATAGAGAGCTCAAATTAATTTTGCAAAAGACTGTTAATAGATCTAGAAAGAATTAGTCCAAGAAACTTGATGATGCATTATGGGCCTATAGAACTGCATATAAAAATCCAATGGGCATGTCTCCGTATAAAATGGTTTATGGAAAAGCATGTCACTTACCTCTCGAACTAGAACATAAGGCATATTGGGCTATTAAAGAGCTCAATTATGATTTCAAACTTGCCGGTGAAGAGATTATTTGACATTAGCTCACTTGATGAATGGAGAACCCAAGCTTATGAAAATGCCAAGTTGTTTAAAGAAAAAGTTAAAAGGTGGCATGACAAAAGAATACAAAAGCGTGAGTTTAATATAGGTGATTATGTATTGCTATACAACTCTCGTTTAAGATTTTTTGCAGGAAAAATTCTCTCTAAATGGGAAGGCCCCTACGTTATCGAGGAGGTATCGTTCCGGTGCCATAAAAATCAACAACTTCGAAGGCACAAACCCGAAGGTGGTGAACGATCAAAGAATCAAACATTATATCTCAGGTATCCCATAAATGTTGAAACCATTGTTATTGAAACCGTAACCCTAGAGGAATACATAAGGGACACTTTTTGGAATGTTTCAGACTCCGAGAAGGAATAGGTATGTGGTACGGTAAGTAAACCGACTCCAAAATAGTTTTTATGGCAATATTTCTCCGTTTTGGAATATTTAGAAAAATAGAAAAATAAGAAGCAGTCCGGGAAGGACACGAGGCCTCCAAGAGGGTGGAGGGCGCGCCCTACCCTACTGGGCGTGCCCCCCTACCTCTTGGGCACCTCGTGTGCTCTCCGAACTCTGTTTTCTTGCATGATACGTATTTTGGTCGGTAAAAATTCATTATATAATCTCGCAAAGGTTTTGACTCCTGTATCACGCAAATATCCCCTGTTCTTGTTTCGAGCTATTTTTCTGACAGATCTAGATTATCATGACGTCTCCAAGTGCCCCCAAGGACAAGTTCTTCGAGAAGGTCATCAACCCTTACCTCGCGGAGGTGCTACGACACCCTCAAACCATTGAGATGCGTGATGGGTTGCTGCACATCCGCGATGTTGAGGGATTGAAGAGGACTACAAGCGTGGAGACGAGGCTCGAAGCAATGGAGCCACAAGTTTTCAAGTGCCAAGGGATGGTGGAACGTGGACTCAACTCCAACCACATGATGATCGCGGAGTTCAGCAATAACCACAAGTTGGATGTCGACAACATCGGGGAGACCATCTTCAAGCTTCACGAGAAGATCGAGCACCTTCAAGCCCAAATCTATGACCTGCAAAACCAAAACTGTGAGTATGAATATAGATTGAAAAGGATGAGTTTGGCTACATATTTGAGGATCCCGGAGACTCGATCATCCTTCTATGATGGTGAGCCTATGCCTTGGAAGATGGACGACAAGCCCGCATCATCAACAACTCCACCTTCTTCACCAGCAAAGGAGACATAATCACACGGGTATGGGCACTCCCCTTGGCAATTGCTAAGCTTGGGGGAGGTGCCCCGGTATCGTATCACCATCACACTCCTATCTTTACCGTTTTCTTAGTTCGATCCTATTAGTAGTATCTTGATCTAGTAGAATAAAGTTTATGGCATGATCTAGTTTTGAGTTTTGTTTTATGATCTCTCTATGTAATCGAGTCCGTGAGCTATATATAATAAAGATTAGTGTTGAGTCAAGGGCTTGATTATTTTGCCATGATCTTGAGTGAATAAAAGAAAAGAGAAAAATAATAAAAAGAAACAAAGAGATCACATTGATCTTATTGAGAGTAATGACTTCACATAGAAAGAGTATGATGATTAAAAGTTGTTGAGAGTTGGCAAACATAGCTTTGGTCATCATTGCAATTAATAGGAAGTAATAAAGAAAGAGAGGTTTCACATATAAATATACTATCACGGACATCTTTTATGATTGGGAGCACTCATTAAAATATGACATGCTAAAGAGTTGACGTTGGACAAGGAAGACAACGTAATGGGTTATGTTTTCTTATATCTGAGATAAAGTATATTGTCATGGATCATCCAACATGTTGAGCTTGCCTTTCCCCCTCATGCTAGCCAAATTCTTTGCACCAAGTAGAGATACTACTTGTGCTTCCAAATACCCTTAAACCCAGTTTTTCCATGAGGTCCACCATATCTACCTATGGATTGAGTAAGATCCTTCAAGTAAGTTGTCATCGGTGCAAGCAATAAAAATTGATCTCTAAATATGTATGATTGATTGGTGTGGAGGAAATAAGCTTTATACGATCTTGTGATGTGTAAGAAATAAAAGCGACGGACTGCATAATAAAGGTTCATATCACAAGTGGCAATATAAAGTGATGTTCTTTCGCATTAAGATTTAGTGCATCCAACCATAAAAGTGCATGGCAACCTCTGCTTCCCTCTGCGAAGGGCCTATCTTTTATTATTATCTTCTACCTTATGCAAGAGTCATGGTGATCTTCACCTTTCCCTTTTACATTTTATCCTTTGGCAAGCACAATATGTTGGAAAGATCCTGATAGATATATCTAATTGGATGTAAGTCAGCATGAGTTATTATTGTTGACATTACCCTTGAGGTAAAAGGTTGGGAGGCGAAACTATAAGCCCCTATCTTTCTCTGTGTCCGGCTAAAACTCCGTAACCACAAGTATTGCGTGAGTGTTAGCATTTATGAAAGACTAAATGATAGTTGAGTATGTGGACTTGCTAGAAAGCTCTGACATAGACTCTTTTTGATGTTATGATAAATTGCAATTGCTTCAATGGCTGAGATTATAGTTTGTTAGTTCTCAATAAAGTTTATGATTCGTACTTTTGCATTGTGAATAGATTATTACTTGAGCATAAGAAATCATATGACAATATCTATATATGTTGCTGTTATGAAAATAATCATGATGCCCCCATGTCCGTATTTTATTTTATCGGCACCTCTACCTCTAAACATGTGGACATATTTATCGTTATCGGCTTCCGCTTGAGGACAAGCGAGGTCTAAGCTTGGGGGAGTTGATACGTCCATTTTGCATCATGCTTTTATATCGATATTTATTGCATTATGGGCTGATATTACACGTTATGTCACAATACTTATGCCTAGTCTCTCTTATTTTACAAGGTTTACATAAGGAGGGAGAATGCCGGCAGATGGGATTCTGGGCTGGAAAATGAGCAAATATTAGAGACCTATTCTGCACAACTCCAGAAGTCCTGAAACTCCACGAAAGTTATTTTTGGAAATAATAAAAAATACTGATTGGAAGAAATACGTCAGGGGGGCCACCACCTGCCCACGAGGGTGGGGGGTGCGCCCTAACCCCCAGGGCGCGCCCCCTGCCTCGTGGGCCCCCTGTTGGCTCTCCGGTGGCCATCTTCTTCTATATGAAGTCTTTCGTCGAGGAAAAAATCATAAGCAACCTTTCGGGACGAGACTCCTCCGCCACGAGGCGGAACCTTGGCGGAACCAATCTAGGGCTCCGACAGAGCTGTTCTGCCGGGGACACTTCCCTCCGGGAGGGGGAAATCATCGCCATCGTCATCACCAACGCTCCTCTCATTGGGAGAGGGAAATCTCCATCAACATCTTCACCAGCACCATCTGCTCTCAAAACCCTAGTTCATCTCTTGTATCTAATTCTTGTCTCCAAGTCCGGGATTGGTACTAGTAGGTTGCTAGTAGTGTTGATTACTCCTTGTAGTTGATGCTAGTTGGTTTATTTGGTGGAAGATCATATGTTCAGATCATTTATGCATATTAATACCCCTCTGATTATGAACATGAATATGCTTTGTGAGTAGTTACGTTTGTTCCTGAGGACATGGGAGAAGTCTTGCTATTAGTAGTCATGTGAATTTGGTATTCGTTCGATATTTTGATGAGATGTATGTTGTCTATCCTCTAGTGGTGTTATGTGAACGTCGACTACATAACACTTCACCATTATTTGGGTCTAGAGGAAGGCATTGGGAAGTAATAAGTAGATGATGGGTTGCTAGAGTGACAGAAGCTTAAACCCTAGTTTATGCGTTGCTTCGAAAGGGGCTGATTTGGATCCATATGTTTCATGCTATGGTTAGGTTTACCTTAATACTTTTGTTGCAGTTGCGGATGCTTGCAATAGAGGTTAATCATAAGTGGGATGGTTGTTCAAGTAAGAACAACACCCAAGCACCGGTCCACCCACATATCAAATTATCAAAGTACCGAACGCGAATCATATGAATATGATGAAAACTAGCTTGACGATAATTCCCATGTGTCCTCGGGAGCACTTTTCTCTATATAAGAGTTTGTCCAGGCTTGTCCTTTGCTACAAAAAGGATTGGGCCACTTTGCTACACTTTATTTACTTTTGTTACTTGTTGCTCGTTAGAAATTATCCTATCACAAAACTATCCGTTATCACTTATTTTAGTACTTGCAGAGAATACCTTGCTGAAAACCGCTTGTCATTTCCTTCTGCTCCTCGTTGGGTTCTACACTCTTACTTATCGAAATGACTACGATAGATCCCCTATACTTGTGGGTCATCAGGCTCCAAGGATCTTATCCCTTTCTTTTTGGAGGAAGCTGAATAAAGTTGTCTTTGATGCCTCCACCATCGACAGGCCAATCCGGTACTTGAAGGCCCGTATTCTAGCCTCGTAATCCTGCATTACCCAGACATTGATAGAAGTTAGCTTGGAGTCGAGCTACCCCATAAAGCAAGTGTCCCCTTCGTGTCGAACAACTTCCCATGATGGCACGGCTAGGGAGGACCGCGCATCCATCGGAATGACACTGATTCTATGTCGAACACAATAATGTCTCGACCGTCTCCTGTAATGTCACTTGCTCCATAAAGAGGCCAGTGCTGTCTGCCATGGTGGTGGACAGGTGGTAAACAGTTAGATGAATAGCGCATTTTCTTGAGTAACTTTTGTTCCGTGGAAGGCGGCGAAACCATTGTAGGAAAGGCCAGAGGCCAGAGATGCTGATGGGCACCGGCGTCACAAAGACGATGAGCTTGGCGGCCCCGTGTGGCAGTCGACGATGGGGAATGATGACTTTGCGGTGGCGGTGCTCAAGAAAGAATGCGGGTGTGGGTGTCATGCTGGGCAATGACATGGAGACGACACGGCAGCGGCCAACCTCCTTGGGTGGCAACCAGATGAGTATCATGTCAATGATCTCCTCAGGTAGGTCCTCGAGCAGGGTCACACATCTCCTACCCAACTTCATAGTGCATCGACGACTTCGGTCGATTGAAAATACATGGCAAGCTTTAGTCCAATAACAACTTTAATCAAGAAGAGAAGCAAACTAAAGTAATGGCAAGTACATTTACATGGGTGTTTATTATACATTGAAAACTTCAAATGATGAACATTTGTAGGATGTGGACAGAGTGGATGCAACCAGATCTAGACTTGGTATTCACTAGTGAAAACGGAAGTGACTGCTAAACCGAATTATACATTGAACTAAAGCCAAATACTCTAGTGAAAACAGAGTGCCGGCTAAACTAAAGCCACGTACAATGCTAGCTTAACAGAAACTGGACTCGGAAGGCGAGACCCTCGGAGGGTCCTCGCGATGGTACACCGAGCTATGTGCGCATCATGAGAATGTTATTTCACTTGTAATTGACTAGCTTGACCGCTGGCCAAAGGCGGAGAGAGAAAATCAAAAGGACGCACCAGAGAAGAGATAGACAACAACGGCTAGTTTGGGTTGCAAAAATGCTCACCTCCATTGGTGTAGAAGGTGGTGGAGAAGGCGCTTGCTAGAGACAGACAAAGCATCGGCTCGTTTGAGTGAGTGAGGCGACGCCAGGACGGAGGGTCCAGCCGTGTCGGGGCCGTGCTCATCCGTGACTAGGCCAGGAAGAGAGTTGTAGCTGGAGGCCGTCGTACGAGAGTTGGAGTTGGAGCGGCAGGCGAGCAAGCTGAATCTGGTATCCAGGAGGCAGGGCAGGAGCTAGGACAGCAAGGTGGATGGGCATGTCAAGACGGTAGACGAGCTCACCTAAAGGGAGCAAGTAGACGTGATATCACACATGTGCTTTTTCCTTTTTATTTTGTTTATATTAAAGAAATAGTAAATAAACAAAGTTTGCTCCACTCTTAGAAAATGTTTGTACCGTTCATAAAAATTGCAAGTGACATTTAGTTTTTGCATGCATGTCAAGAAAATGTATGTGACATTTTTGGAAAATGTTTGACATTATATTTTTTTGTGTAATCCAAATAAAATGTTTCGTAACGTACAAAATGTTCAGAACTTGTATTTTGAGAAAACGTTAATCGTATATTAATCTTTTAACACAGACACACACACACAAACACACACACACACAAAGTATTTTAAATGTAAAAGATATACAATGTGTAAGAAAAAAGTAGACATCAAAACGTCTACATGAAAATTAGTTAATCATATATTCGAAAATGTTCAAAACACGTATTTGGAAAATTACTAGTCAAGTATTGAAAATCTTAAATATATATTCAAAATATATTTTAGATGTATAGAAAATACACAATGTTTATGAAAAACAGTAGACACCAAAACATATATTTCCAAAATGTTAAACATGTTTAAAAATGTTTGTAATGTACATTAAAAGTGTACAATGTGCATAGAAAAAATAACAGAAAATAAAATAAGAAAACCCCAGAAAAACAGAAGAAAAAACAAAGAAAACTGAAGAAAATAAAGGTAAGGAAAGAGGAATAAAACGAAAACCAAGGACAGACAGAAGAAAACCGATGCAAAAAAGTGAAAAAAGTATAAACATCAAAAAAAGAAAACTACCACATAGGTATAATACTGGATCGGCCCAGTAGTGCCTCGTGTAGGCGAGAATTATTAGCAAGGCAACACATTGATACCCCTAAAAAAGGGAGCAAATTGATTTCGAAAGGAGCCACATCTATCTTCTATTATATATTAAAGTATTTGACGGGTTTCCCAAAAAAAGATAAATAGACTAAAATTACCACAATAATTAGAAATATATGACCATCAAATTAATAAACCAATTTTTTATAGCCATTAGATATGATTGTAAGTTAACAAACATACAGTTATAAATCAAATTTGCAGTTTAACATTTTGGTTTGAGCCTGACCACGCATTCTCTAGTGATCAATCAACATAGCACCATATTAGAACATGTATACGCTAACCAACATGTGGTTGGATGGTTAGGAGAATAGTGGTATTCACCAGCCCATTCCATGAGGGTTCAAGTCCTAGACTTGGTGCTGGTGCTCTCACTTTCCTTGGATGCGGCTGGGAACAACATACAATTATAAATGGGTTGGACAAAGAAATGTCTTAGCATCATCACCTGCAGTTGCACCCCTTGAGCTGATGCACCAGGTTGTTGACCTTGTTGAAGTCCACAGACTGCTTCCTGGGTATCTCAAAGTAGAGCGGACGAAATAAGTACCCAAGATGACATGACGAAAGCAGATGAAAAGAAGGGGGTCTTGGTGGCGGACAGCAGGCCGACGATGTCGTTGAGGATCCTGTTGGTGTTGGCGATGAAGAGGTTGATGACCTCAGGGACCAAGGCTGGGCCTGAGCTGCCATCCTCGTCCATTGACTGCAAGCACTGGAAATACTCATCCACCATACCCTAGATGGATCACTTCACGAGAAGCTAAAGTGATAGTCAGCCAGCAGCCACACGGGTTTAGTAGGGGGTTGAGGGTGGAATGGCCATGGAGAACATGGATGTGACAAGGTTGTTCAACTGGGCCCTAAGCGTGGCAGCCGCCATGCCGATCGATTGAGGGAGAGGAGCAGGTGCTGGAGGGATCCAAAGCTGCGGCGGTGTTGTCGAGGAAGAGTGGAGGAGGCTTGGGGATGGAGACCCTTATATGCCCGGACAGATGAGGCTATCCGTGCGAAGACGTTTGGCTGGGAGTGCCCCCCATTAACAGTGTACTAGTGGTTCGGTCGGGAGCCATTAAGGAGCTAGATGTTGTTGACGTCGGATGCATATACATGGGCGCTCTGTCAAGGCTCGTTGGATGGTTGCACCACTGGCCATTGACAGTCGACATCTCTCTAAAAAGTAAGAACCTCGAGATGTATGAACACCAACAAGAAGTTTAGTGGTGGCTGGCTGAGCTTGTCTTATGGATTGATCGAGGGGCATCCAGAAAGATGATGGAAACCAGCCGTTCAATCGTAGTTGGTTTAATAATCTGTCAGTTGCATTTAATAATCGACGCGATGCGCGCGTGTTTGAGGACAAGAGGACAAAGAAGAGACGAAACATAATTGTATATCCAACTCATGTTCGCTTTGCTCTACAACAAGCGAGTTCAGTTCAGTAATGGAATGAATTTGTTCTGGCTAATAATAGAAGAAAAAACTCCACAATGCTCGTTCGCCAGAGCCAACAGCATTCCGTTCAATTGCTTCGCTTCGCCTCTCTCGTGTAAACGAAGGAGTAGTTCGTTGGATTGTTTTCTCGCGCCTAAGTCAGCCCTGTGGAGACGTCCTGGCTCAGCCAGGAGCCATTAACAACTAAAGGTTGACGATGCCGGATGCAGCCAGATGAGCCACGGTTCAAGGCTCTGACCACTCGTTCGATGGGTCCTCCACTGGCCATTGACGGCCGGCATCTCTAAAAACCTGGAGATGTATCTTCACGAAGAACAAGTTTAGTGACGGCTGGCTAAGATTATGTATGGAAAATCATCAATGATTAATTAATTATGAGTTTGAAGCGCATGCACATTAAGAAGAGGGAGTTGCCATCACATACTAGTTTATACATCAGTTCTTGTAGGAATATTTATAAGTCCAATGGTGGGAGCAAGTAGACGCGACGTTACACATGTGTTAAAAATACTAATACTTGTATTATGGAAATATAATTTGGTTAATTTGTTAAAAGTGTTCATCGCACATTTGAAAATTGTTCAATAAACAAAGTTTGCTCAACTCTTAGAAAATGTTTGCACCATTTAGAAAAACAGTAAGTGACATTTAATTTTTTTCCACGCATTTAAAGAAAATGTACGTGACTTTTTTCGAAAAATGTTCGACATTACATTATTTTTTGTGTAATCCAAAACAAAATGTTTCGTACCATTAAAAACAGTGCATGTTCCACTTAAAACTATCGTTCACATGTTAAAAAAAAGTCCAGAACTTATGTCTACAGAAAGTTCACATGTTTAAAAAATGAAGTATCTACAGAAAGTTCATATGTTTTAAAAAATGAATTATCTACAGAAAGTTCTTCCACGGGAGACTTGTGTCCTAGTAGTATTTAGGCCAAGAAAATCGTGTGCCCTTTTGATTTGCCGCACATTAGATACTATGCACGCATCAACAATTGCATCATTTATCGGAATGAGCACGCGGAGAAAATTAGTTGTCCAGTGTGTGATGCTTCTTGATACACCAAAAAGGAGCCACATCTATTTTCTATTATATATTAAAGTATTTGTCACATCTATCTTCTATTATATATTAAAGTATTTTGAAAGGAGCCACATCTATTATATACACCAAAAATTAGTTGGAATGAGCACATTGATTTTGACAGGAGCCACATCTATCTTCTATTATATATTAAAGTATTTGTCAGGTTTCCCAAAAAAGATAAATAGACTAAAAATTACCACAATAATTAGAAACATATGACCGTAAAATTAGTAAACCAAATTTTTATAGCCATTAGATATGATTGTAAGTTAACAAACAAACAATTATAACTCAAATTTCCAGTTTAACATTTTGGTTTGAGCCTGACCACACATAGTCTAGTGATCAATCAACATAGCACCATATTAGAACATGTATACACTAACCAACATGTGGTTGGATGGTTAGGAGAATAGTGGTATTCCCCAGCCCATCCCATGAGGGTTCAAGTCCTAGACTAGGCGCTGGTGCTCTCACTTTCCTTGGATGCGGCTGAGAACAACATACAGTTATAAATGGGTAGGACAAAGAAATGTTTTAGCATCATCACCTGCAGCTGCACCCCTTGAGCTGATGCACCGGGTCGTCGACCTTGTTGAAGTCCACGGGCTGGTTCCTGGGTATCGCAAAGCAGAGCGGACGAAATAAGTACCCAAGATGACATGACAAAAGCAAATGGAAAGAAGGGGGTCTTGGGGGCGGACAGCAGGCCGACGATGTCATTGAGGATCCTGTTGGTGTTGGTGATGAAGAGGTTGATGACCTCAGGGACCAAGCCTGGGCCTGAGCTGACATCCTCGTCCATCGACTGCAAGTACTAGAAATACTCATCCACCATACCCTAGATGGACCATTTCATGAGAAGCTAAAGGCATAGTCAGTCAGCAACCACACAGGTTAGTAGGGGGTTGACGGTGGAATGATTGTGGCGAACATGGATGTGACAAGGGTGTTCAACTGGGCCCTGAGCGCGGCAGTCGCCGTGGCGATTGATTTGGGGAAAGGAGCAGGTGCTGGAGGGACCCGAAGTTGTGGTGGCTCCGGCGATGTTATCGGTGAAGAGTGGAGGAGGCTTGGAGACGGAGCCCCTTATATACCCGGACGGATGAGTCTGTCCGCGCGAAGACGTGTGGCTGGGAGTGCCCCCCATTAACAGTCTACTAGTGGCTTGGCCGGGAGTCATTAAGGAGCTAGACGTTGTCGACGTCGGATACAGCTAGATGGGTGCTCGGTCAAGGCTCGTTGGATGGTTGCTCCGCTGGCCATTGATAGTGGGCATCTCTCTTAAAAGTAAAAAACCTCGAGATGTATGAATACAAACAAGAAGTTTAGTGGTTGCTGGCTGAGATTGTCTTATGGATTGATCAAGGGCATCCAGAAGGATTGATCAAGGGCTAACATTTTTCCAGAAGGATGATGAAAGTTATGCCATTTTAAATATTTAAAACAAAGAATTAAATGCAAAACAGAACAAAATGCAAGCACCACAAGATGACCGTGAAAGTATCCTGTAGGGTGTGAAAAAAAAACCAGATGAGAAAAGTTTCCTAATGGAGAAAGGAGACAATTTTTTTCCTAAAATAACCGGCAGCTTCGGAGCGCTTTGGGTAGCCGTTTGCCCGCTAAACGCGTCCTAGAGTTTACAGCAGAGCTCACATGCGCCCTCCTGTACAGTAAAATAAAAAACAATAGTAAAAGAAATAAAAAGCTGAAATTTTTGGAACAAACATTGACGAATTATGAACATGTGTTCAAATTTTCATGAAACGCAACAAATAGAGAATCAATTTTGTTTTTTCTATGGAAGCATATTGACATGTTTTTTCGTCATGGAAATTTGCACACATGTTCAGAATTCGTCAATGGTCGTCCGTAAAAAAAAATTCAGATTTTTAAAACTTATGTACTATTTTTATTTTTACTATTCACGAGGATGCGCATGAGCTCATGAGTAGAAACGATACTCTCTTCGAGGGTGTGGTGAGTAAGCAATATCAAATACTGACTCATTCAATTGTTCACAATATCGTAGGGTAGCACGTGCTTTTTGTTGAAAAAGGCTGTTAGTTTAGCAGAGCCACATTATTTAACAGCTGCGCCATGGAATGTAATGATATTATCCTTTTTATTTTTGAAGGAAGTTGAATAAAGTTGCCTTTGATGTATCCACCATTGACATGTAAATCCGGTACTTGAAGGACCATAATTTAGCCTCGTAATCTTGCATCACCCAGTCATTGACAGAAGCTGTCCAGGGAGTCAAGCCACCCAATAAAGCAAGTGTACCCTCCTTGTCGAACAACTTCGGGACGACTGGAGTGGACAATGCATCCATCGAAATGACTAATTCTATGTCAAATTCAATAATGTCTTCACCGCGTCCCATAATTTCACTGGTACCATAAATACGCTAGTGCAGTCTTCATGGTGGTGGACTGGTGGTAAACTGGAAAATGCGTGTGGATAACTGGGTTACAGATGTACAACTAGTTACCCCGAGAAAATATAAGGAAGGCATCACAGGACCCTTGCGACAATCTGGAGAATGGTGTTCGGAGCCCAGGAGAAAAGGTTAGAGCTGCTGATGGGAAACGGCGTCACGAACAACCACAAGGCTGGTGGGCCGCCTGTGGCCATCGACCATGGGGAGCAACGGCTAGCGCCCGTGGTGATCATGCAAGAATCTGGGTGTGATCACACCACGTCATGACATGGTGATGGCACGACAGCGGCCGACGTCCTTCGGCGACAACCTATGAGTATTTTTCAATGATCTTTTTGGGCAGGACATCGTGTAGGGTCACGCCTCTCCTTCCTGGCATCGTAGTGCTCTATCGACTCCCGTCGGCTGGAAAGACATGGCAAGATTTAGTCCAACAACAGCTTGAATCAAGGAGAGAGGCAAGTAAGGTGATAAAAAGCTTAAGTTTTACATGAATCACTATTCTTAATGAGGTTATAAATACAGTTATTCAAACTGGTATATTTTCAAATGACGAGAGAGTTCCAAGTCTTAATTTTTTAGTGTGATCTCGGCCATAGTTTTATCTTGGACTTCCCCACCTTTCGATTTCACTGTGACCTTTGCCAGTAATCCTCCGTTGATTTGTTCGTGTGCTGCTCAGCTCTCTCCCTCTCTTGATCCATCATGTCGTATATGAAATCCCTTCATGTCTTCATTCCACTTTATATTGCCGCAGGTGGCCAGGCTAAGATGTGGTCTCTGTCTTGAGGAAGATGCACACTGCGTGATGTATACAACTACAAACATTCTGAGGATGAAAGTAAATATTTCTTGGTTCTTATGTTGGGTGATTTGCAACACGAGATGGTAACTAATTCCTATTGTTCGATTTAGTGCCACTCCATCATGTTTTGTTTCAAATGCGTTTAGGCATTAGTTGCTTTCTGAAGCGTTAATGACAAGTACATTTACATGGGCCTTTATTATACATTTACATGCGCAAGTGATGAACGTATGTACACTACACCACAACAATGTATTCCCTACGGACGCGTGTTGGGTTAAGTTAGTAGTTTGGTATTCGAAAGATGTTTTCCCACAATATAGTTTTTCGACACACAATTCATATTTTATTAGTTAAAAGTGAAAGTTGTGGTTGTACCCCCCTTATCTAACCATCCATTTTGTGCCTCGCGGTCAATTCATGAACTTTCCACTTTTGCATCTCCAAAATAAATGAGCATATGGACATCAAACTTTACATGTCAACAATGTATTCGATCTACGACGTGTAACAAAAAAATTCAGTTTTTTTGTTCAAATTAAATTTTGTATATTTATAATAGATCAACAAATTCCATATTCTCTTTCCAACATTTTAGTTCCAAAGTTATAATGATCTATAAAGTTTGATGTACATATGTTTTATCATTTGAGAGGAACCCACAAAAGAAATTTGTATGTCCTAAGTTAGTTGGATAGCACATATCTCGAAGCAATGTTAGAGGGTATAGATAAGGGAGTGTGCACTTAGTATTAGCAAAACCAATCTCTATTTAAAATTTTGGTCAAAGTTTTACTCATAATATCGGAGAAAGTAGTTGCTAGAAATTGATGAGGATTTTGTGCATTTACAGAATATATCTAGGAGATATATAGTAGCCAGTTAATTTTGTGAGATCATTTATGTACAGATATGTGGTCATTTTATTGTATTAATTGTAATAGGATTTTTTGGCATGGTACTAAAATTATCTAAATATTGGCCGATGGAAATAGATAGCGCTCAAATATTGTCACGAGAAGGCATGTTTTCAATCCTTTAAAACTCAACCACACACACTAGCAGGAACACACTACCCAGATCGAGAAATACCGATCTCTCACACTAGGTTTGCTACGTAGTGAGCCTGCCGGCCAAGATTTTGCTTTGGGATCTCTTCTACCGTTGGTCGCCATTCCACTGCACTCTTCCATTTCAAGGTCTGTTATTCAATCCATAGCTGGTACTAGATGGTAGTAGTAGACAGTAGAGACTAGTAGTACTGTGCTGCATAGGTAGATGCATGGTTCGCATATATTCATTTTTTATATGAGAAGTATATATAAGTAAAAATCGTAGGAGTGGCCGTTCAGTTGGAATTGATCTTCCTGTGGTGCCGTTTTGTTTGTAGTATTAATTCAGAGGAACACCATAGCAGACCAGAGGAACACCGTTCGTTTCCTCTGATTTTATGGGAGTCAAAACATTCGGGCCGAGCTCTTTTTTGTAGGAAAGCCCGAGGAAAAGAGATATAATGCTACCCTGTGATGCAACTCTTCTTTGCCATGGGCTGGTCCAAGAAACACGCGTAGGTGAGTTTTGTCCATAACTTGTATCTAGGCCAAGTAGTTTTATTGGCAGGTCATCCTACAATAATTGTGTACCGCCTTTTGAATAGGTCGAGGTGGTTCACTAGTACATATATTTCTGTTATTTTAAAATAATGAAGCATATTTTGTGTGCTAATAGGATCTTGTGTGGAATTGCAGGCACTTGAATTTCACATGGAGTTTGGAACTACAGTCTCGACCTGCAACGCGACGGTGGTTCAGGATAGCCACATCTTTGTGGTTAATGACTATAGTGTCATCAAGGAAACTGGACCGGGCAATTTTATGAGGTCCCATGCCTTCCAAGTTGGTGAGTATGACTGTTCAGTTAGATTCTACCCACAAGGAATCAATGCTGAAAGCCAAAAGCACATCTCTATTCTTGTTGAGCTTATGAGGGAAAATGCTGAAGTGAAGGCAATATTTTGTTATCGATTGATCTCCCCAGGAGGACAGAGCACGGAGTTGAATCAGATCGGAGTGTTAAACTTATCTAGTGCAGAAGGCAAATGTAGGATGGGAGGGTGTGGGACAAGGTAATGGAGAAAACTTTGCTTGAAGCAGAATATGTGGAATTTGACCACTTCTTGATTGAATGTTCGATCACTATTATGAAAGATCCATTGGTGACTTGCAGTGACTTACTACTTTCACCCCAAGTGAAGCTGCCACAATCCCATCTATCAACTGATATGGCAAATCTATTAGAGTCAAAAGAAGGGGCGGACGTGACCTTCTACTTCCAAGGTGAATCATTTCTTTCACATATGCTAGTGCTTGCTGCAAGGTTCCCTGTGTTTAGGGTGCAGCTCTATGGCCCAATGATGGAGAAAGACGGATCATCTATAATCCTGCAAGATATGTTACCTGACGTTTTTAGGGCTCTCTTATATTTTGTACACAGACTGCTTGGTGCTTCCTTTCAACAATTTCGATGACGAGGACATAGAAGAGATTGTACGCCACTTACTCGAGGCTGCCGATCGATACGCAATTGAAAAGCTGAAGCTCATATGTGAGGCTATTCTTTACAGGTGTCTTGATGTACAAACAGTGGCAACTACATATGCGTTAGCTGATCAACATTAGTGTAACGATCTCAAACAGGAATGCCTCAAATTTATGGCATCTCCAACAATACTTGGTGAAGTCATGGCAAGCCAAGACTATGATAACCTCAAGAGGAAGAGTGCTAGTTTTTCTAAGCGTAAATGAAAAGTATGTTTACACGAGTCTTTATTATACATTGACAAGTGCAAGTCATGAGCGTGTGTAGGACATGGAGAGTGTGGATGCAACCAATCCAAGACTTGGCGTTCGCTAGTGAAAACAGAGTGACGGCTAAACCAAATTATACACTAAACTGAAGCCAAATACACTAGTGAAGACAAAAGTGATAGCTAAACTGAAGCCACATACAATATTAGATTTACAGAAACTAGACACGGAAGGCGAGACCCTATGTGCGCATCGCGAGCGTGTTCTGTCGCCTCTAATTAACAAGCTTGAGCGCCAGCTGCAGTTGGTGAGAGAAAATCAATAAGACACACCTGATGAGAGAGACGACGGCGGCCAGTTCGGGCAACAATGGTTCACACCTATGTTATGGAAGAAGGCGGAGTAGAAGGTCCTCGTCGGAATGAGGCAAAACAGCAGCTCAGTTGAGTGAGCGAGGCGACGCCAAGGAGGAGGGTGAAGCCGTGCGAGCCCGTGCTCGTCGCAACCAGTTAAGGAGGAGAGTAGGAGCTAGAGGACATAGTGCGAGGTTCTGTCTAGACGGAGGCAAGCGAGCTCGGCCCGGAGTGTAGGAGGCAGAGCAGCCGGAGCCACCACGGCCTGGTGGATGGGCAAGGTGAGACGGAAGCATAGCTCGCCTATAGGGAGCCAGTAGACCTGACGTCACACATGTGTTTTTTCCTTTTTAATTTTATTTCTATTAAAAAGAGTATATACATTATTATGAAAACATAATTTTTTTTTAAAAGTGTTCATTCCACATTAAAAAATGTTCATACTGTGTAAAATATGATTGCTCAATATTTAGGAAATGTTTGTACTCCCCCCGTTTCTTTTTAGTCTGCATATAAAATTTGGTCGAAGTCAAACTTTGTAAAGTTTGACCAACTTTATAAGAATGAATATCAACAATCACAGTATGAAACCAATATATTAGATGCATCATGAAATGAATTTTGATACCATATAGCTTTAGTATTGTAGATGTTGATAGTTCTTTATATAAATTTGCTCAAACTTTGTGTAGTTTGACTTTGACCAAATCTTATATGCAAACTAAAAAGAAACGGAGGGAGTACCATTCGATAAGAAGTATGTGTCATTTCGAAGCTATTCACCCGTTTCCAAAAATGCACGTGGATTTTTTTAAAAAAATTATACAATGTAAACAATGTGTGCATAATTCGGAAAAATGTTTCATGCAGTTTAGAAACAATGTACATTACACATAAAAAGAGCTATGTACAAAAGGCGTGTCAAGGCAAAAGCAAAACAGAAGTCACCAACATTCTCAGACATGCCCTATGGAGATTGAAGGCTATGGATTCTTCTCGAGAGCTCATATGCACACTCATGAACAGTAAAAAAATAGTAAATGATATAAAAAAACTGATTATCTTGGAACAAACATTGACGAATTCTCCACATGTGTGCAAATTGTTATGACGAAACAACACATAGAGCATCAATTTTGTTTTTTTTTCTACGGAAGTAGTTTTACATGTTTTTTATTCATGGTAATTTGCACGCATGTTCAGAATTGTTAATGTTTGTTCGCATTAAAAAATCAGATTTTAAAAAGTTTGTATACTACTTTTCTTATTTTACTGTTCACGAGGATGCATCTGAGCTCGCGAGCAGAAACTTGATGTCCCTGATCTTTGTGCATCTCATGGCCTAGAATTGGAGCTAGGATTTCGGAGAGGGTGCGGTGAGTAAGCAACATGCAATACTGACACATTCATTGTACACAATACCATAGGGTAGCACGTTTTTTTTTGTTGAAAACGACTACTGATTAGCACAACCATGTTGTTCAACAGCTGTGCACCGTGGGTTCCAAGGATCTTATCCTTTTCTTTTTGGAGGAAGCTGAATAAAGTTGTCTTTGATGCCTCCACCATCGACAGGCCAATCCGGTACTTCAAGGCCCGTATTTTAGCCTCGTAATCCTGCATTACCCGGACATTGATAGAAGTTAGCTGGGAGTCGAGCCACCCTATAAAGCAAGTGTCCCCTTCGTGTCGAACAACTTCCCGTGATGGCACGGCTAGGGAGGACCGCGCATCCATCGGAATGACTCTGATTCTATGTCAAACACAATAATGTCTCGACCGTCTCCTGTAATGTCACTTGCTCCATAAAGAGGCCAGTGCAGTCTGCCATGGTGGTGGACAGGTGGTAAACAGTTAGATGAATAGCGCATTTTCTTGAGTAACTTTTGTTCCGTGGAAGGCGGCGAAACCATTGTAGGAAAGGCCAGAGATGCTGATGGGCACCGGCGTCACAAAGACGATGAGCTTGGCGGCCCCGTGTGGCAGTCGACGATGGGGAGCGATGACTTGGCGGTGGCGGTGCTCAAGAAAGAATGCGGGTGTGGGTGTCACGCTAGGCAATGACATGGCGACGACACGGCAGCGGCCGACCTCCTTGGGTGGCAACCAGATGAGTATCATGTCAATGATCTCCTCAGGTAGGTCCTCGAGCAGGGTCACGCATCTCCTACCCACTTCATAGTGCGTCGACGACTTCGGTCGATTGAAAAGACATGGCAAGCTTTAGTCCAATAACAATAATCAAGAAGAGAAGCAAACAAAAGTAATGGCAAGTACATTTACATGGGTGTTTATTATAAATTGAAAACTTCAAATGATGAACATTTGTAGGACGTGGACAGAGCGGAGGCAACCAGATCTAGACTTGGTATTCACTAGTGAAAACGGAATTGACTGCTAAACCGAATTATACACTGAACTAAAGCCAAATACTCTAGTGAAAACAGAGTGCCGGCTAAACTAAAGCCACATACAATGCTAGCTTAACAGAAACTGGACTCGGAAGGCGAGACCGTCGGAGGGTCCTCGCGATGGTATAGCGAGCTATGTGCGCATCATGAGAATGTTATTTCACTTGTAATTGACTAGCTTGACCACTAGCCGAAGGTGGAGAGAGAAAATCAAAAGGACGCACCAGAGAAGAGAGAGACAACAACGGCCAGTTTGGTTGCAAAAATGCTCACCTCCATTGGTGTAGAAGGCGGTGGAGAAGGTGCTTGCTAGAGACAGAAAGAGCATCGGCTCGGTTGAGTGAGTGAGGCGATGCCAGGGCGGAGGGTCCAGCCGTGTCGGGGCCGTGCTCATCCGTGTCTAGGCCAGGAAGAGAGTTGGAGCTGGAGGCCATCGTACGAAGTTCCAATGTCTGGCGGCAGGCGAGCAAACTGAATCTGGTATCCAGGAGGCAGGGCAGGAGCTGAGACAGCAAAGGTGGATGGGCATGTCAAGACGGTAGATGAGCTCACCTAAAGGGAGCAAGTAGACATGGTATCACACATGTGCTGTTTTCTTTTTTATTTTGTTTATATTAAAGAAATAGTAAATAAACAAAGGTTGCTCCACTCTTAGAAAATGTTTGTACCGTTCATAAAAACTGCAAGTGACATTTAGTTTTTGCATGCATGTCAAGAAAATGTATGTGACATTTTTGGAAAATGTTTGACATTATACTTTTTGTGTAATCCAAACAAAATGTTTCATACCGTACAAAATGTTCAGAACTTGTATTTTGAGAAAACGTTAATCGATTATTAATCTTTTAACACACACACACACACACACACACACACACACAAGTATTTTCAATGTAAAAGATATACAATGTGTAAGAAAAAGTATACATCAAAACGTCTACATGAAAATTAGTTAATCATATATTCGAAAATGTTCAAAACACGTATTTGGAAAATTACTAGTCAAGTATTGAAAATCTTAAATCTATGGAAAATTACCGCTAAAAAAGGGAGCAAATTGATTTCGAAAGGAGCCACATCTATCTTATATTATATATTAAAGTATTTGACGGGTTTCCCAAAAAAAGATAAATAGACTAAAAATTACCACAATAATTAAAAATATATGACCATCAAATTAATAAACAAATTTTTTATAGCCATTAGATATGATTGTAAGTTAACAAACATACAATTATAAATCAAATTTGCAGATTAACATTTTGGTTTAACATTAGATATGATTGTAAGTTAATAAACATACAGTTATAAATCAAATTTGCAGTTTAACATTAGATATGATTGTAAGTTAACAAACATACAGTTATAAATCAAATTTTTTATAGCCATTAGATATGATTGTAAGTTAACAAACATATAGTTATAAATCAAATTTGCAGTTTAACATTCTGACCACGCATTCTCTAGTGATTAATCAATATAGCACCATATTAGAACATGTATACGCTAACCAACATGTGGTTGGATGGTTAGGAGAATAGTGGTATTCCCCAGCCCATCCCATGAGGGTTCAAGTCCTAGATTTGGCGCTGGTGCTCTCACTTTCCTTGGATGCGGCTGGGGACAACATACAATTATAAATGAGTTGGACAAAGAAATGTCTTAGCATCATCGCCTGCAGTTGCACCCCTTGAGCTGATGCACCAGGTTGTTGACCTTGTTGAAGTTCATGGGCTGCTTCCTGGGTATCTCAAAGCAGAGCGGACGAAATAAGTACCCAAGATGACATGACGAAAGCAGATGAAAAGAAGGGGGTCTTAGGGGCGGACAGCAGGCCGACGATGTCGTTGAGGATTCTGTTGGTTTTGGCGATGAAGAGGTTGATGACCTCAGGGACCAAGGCTGGGCCTGAGCTGCCATCCTCGTCCATCGACTGCAAGCACTGGAAATACTCATCCACCATACCCTAGATGGATCAGTACACGAGAAGCTAAAGGCATAGTCATCCAGCAACCACACAGGTTCAGTAGGGGGTTGACGGTGGAATGACCGTGGCGAACATGGATGTGACAAGGGTCTTCAACTGGGCCCTGAGCACGGCAGCCGCCGTGGCGATTGATTGGGGGAAAGGAGCAGGTGCTGGAGGGATCCGAAGCTGTGGTGGCTCCGGCAATGTTGTCGATGAAGAGTGGAGGAGGCTTGGGGACGGAGCCCCTTATATACCCGGACAGATGAGGCTGTCCGCGCGAAGACGTGTTGCTGGGAGTGCCCCCCATTAACAGTCTACTAGTGGTTTGGCCGGGAGCCATTAAGGAGCTAGACGTTGTCGACGTCGGAGGCAGCTAGATGGGTGCTCGGTCAAGGATCGTCGGATGGTTGCTCTGCTGGCCATTGACAGTGGGCATCTCTCGTAAAAGTAAAAAACCTCGAGATGTATGAATACAAACAAGAAGTTTAGTGGTTGCTGGCTGAGATTGTCTTATGGATTGATCGAGGGCATCCAGAAGGATGATGGAAGCCAGCCGTTCAATCTTAGTTGGTTTAATAATCCGTCGGTTGCATTTAATAATCGATGCAATGCACGCGTGTTTGAGGACAAGAGGACAAAGAAGAGACGGAACGTAATTGTATATCCAACTCATGTTCGCTTCGCTCTACAACAAGCGAGTTCAGTTCAGTAATGGAATGAATTTGTTCTAGCTAATAATAGAAGAAAAAACTCCACAATGCTCTTTCGCTAGAGCCAACGATCTTCCATTCAATTGCTTCGCTTTGCTTCTCTCGCGTATACGAAGGAGTAGTTCATTGGACTGTTTTCTCGTGCCTAAGTCAGACCTGTGGAAACGTCCTGGTTCAGCCGGGAGCCATTAACAGCTAAAGGTTGACGACGCCGGATGCAGCCAGATGAGCCTCGGTTCAAGGCTCTGACCACTCGTTCGATGGGTCCTCCACTGGCCATTGACGGCCGGCATCTCTAAAAACCTGGAGAAGTATGTTCACGAAGAACAAGTTTAGTGACGGCTGGCTAAGATTGTTTATGGAAAATCATCAATGATTAATTAATTATGAGTTTGTAGCGCATGCACATTAAGAAGAGGGAGTTGCCATCACGTACTAGTTTATACATGAGTTCTTGCAGGAATATTTATAAGTCCAATGGTGGGAGCAAGTAGACGCGACGTTACACATGTGTTAAAAATACTAATACTTTGTATATGGAACATAATTTGGTTAATTTGTTAAAAGTGTTCATCGCACATTTGAAAATTGTTCAATAAACAAAGTTTGCTCAACTGTTAGAAAATGTTTGCACCATTCAAAAAAACAGTAAGTGACATTTTTTTCCACGCATTTCAAGAAAATGTATGTGACTTTTTCGGAAAATGTTCGACATTACATTATTTTTTGTGTAATCCAATTTTTTTCGTACCATTTAAAACAGTGCACGTTCCACATAAAATATCGTTCACATGTTAAAAAAATGTCCAGAACTTACGTCTACAGAAAGTTCACATGTTTAAAAAATGATGTATCTACAGAAAGTTCATATGTTTTAAAAAATGAAGTATCTAGAGAAAGTTCTTCCACGGGGACTTGTGTCCTAGTAGGATTCATGCCAAGAAAATCGTGTTCCCCTTTATTTGCCGCACATTAGATACTATGTGTTCGCACACGAACACGTCACCGTGTACTCTTGACGCCGGGGGTGATGCACAGCAGTTCACGTCGAAGGAGGCCCGTCCGAAAGCGTGGTATGCAGGCAATCCGGCGGGTGGTTTTGAGGATCCGAAACCCCACACGCCCGAGAGGGACCCCGTCAGGGCGCACGACGGCTATGGGCTGTCCTAGGTCGACCTGATCGCCCCTAGGGCCTCGAGGTTCGCCGTCCTGCAACAAGAAGAACAGACGAAGAACGAGGAAGAAGAAGAACCAGGGTTAAGGAGAGAAATAAAATGATAAAAAAGTGGTAGATGATTTGTTCAATTGTGTGTGTTCAATCGACCGTCACCCCTTTGGTATATAAGAGGCGGTTAGACTTCCCGTGCAAGGAAAAGGATTGGATTCACGTCCAAAACCCTAGTCAAATTCGGATTGGTTCTGTCCGAACATTCCAAAACTATTCGGTTTAAACTGGCTGCACCTTGCGGGTCTTTTTTGTGGTTGTAAACGATCTCGGATGGAAACGTGTCCAAAAGCAATCTTGACCGTTTCGACAAGACGAACAACTTTCATGTTGAACGTTTTCTGATCAGAGGTCAGCCTGAGGGTCAAATCACTCGCGTCAAACAGACTATTATTCACGCTAACCATCACACAGGGTGTGGGGCACACCATTTTTTGCCTCATGACAGAGCTGCATTCCGATGGCTCTAACTTTTGTATACGAGCTTGGGTTGGAGCAATTTTTATATCAAAATTGATTATTTCAACGAGACGAAGACAAACCGTGTGTATTATTTTTCCATACGAGGCCGCCTTGGGGGCGTAATCAGCCAAATAGTGTTCTGAATACAAAATCTGAGTACTTCAAACACAACTTTGGCCTTAGAGATGAGATCCGATGGCTATGGCCCAAATATCAAAGTTTCTCATTTTGACGATATAGAACTTTCTCGCTTTGAACACCTTTTCATTTGAGGCCATCTTAATTGTGTTTTTGACTATGCCAAAATCTGGTGTCAACACATGCCCCCTGTTTTTTGGGCAAAACTTGCATGCCGAAAAATAATTTGTAATGTGTTTGTTCTAAGGACGATGTCAACACTCTGCTACCTCTTGAGCTTGCGTTGGTTTTCCCCGAAGAGGAAGGGATGATGCAGCAAAGTAGCGTAAGTATTTCCCTCAGTTTTTGAGAACCAAGGTATCAATCCAGTAGGAGGCCACACTCAAGTCCCTCGTACCTGCACAAAACGATAGCTACTCACAACCAACGCGATTAGGGGCTGTCAATCCCTTCATGGTCACTTACGAGAGTGAGATCTGATAGATATAATATTTTTGGTATTTTTGGTATAGAGATGCAAAGTAAAAAGTAAAGGCAAAGTAAAAAGCAAAGCAAGAGTAAAGTGATGGAGATTGATATGATGAGAATAGACCTGGGGGCCATAGGTTTCACTAGTGGCTTCTCTCACTAGTAGAAAAAGGGTCAAATGTGAAGCACATTAGTGCCGGTTTACAAAAAAACCGGCACTAATGTGATCAATAGTACCGCTTCGTGGCGGGGATCAATAGTACCGGTTCGTGGCGATCCTTTAGTACCGGTTCGTGCCACAAACCGGTACTAAAGGGGTGATGGCAGGCTGGCGTCAGGCCGGGCCCCACGATCAACTTTAGTACCGGTTCGTGTCACAAACCGGTACTAAAGGGCTAACCTTTAGTACCGGTTTGTGCCACGAACTGGTACTAAAGGGGTCTGACCTATAGTACCGATTTGTGACACAAACCGGCACTATTGGGCAATTTTCAAACTCTACCCCCCCTGTGTCGCCATTCCAGTTCTGAAAAAATCAAAAGAAAATGATAAAAACTTCAAAAAATCCTTCGAGGGGTAGTTATATTACTACATCTACTAGTTAGGAAAATTTGAAAACTTAAATTTGGACATGTTTTGCAAAAAGTGTAGGGTAAATGTAAAACGACTATACCTTTTTTGCATACGATGTCGGAAAAAAACATATAATATATCAAAAAATTCAGCATGAAAATCCGCATCCGATGGAGACTGCCTACGGCCTGTTTGCAATTTTTTAGAATCCTCAAATTCCAAAACGAAAAAAAGATATGGTCAAATTTCAGTTTTTTTAAAAAAAATTGGTTAAAACTGGTCAAACTACTTATTCAAGAAGTATTAATGTTACTACATAATTATTCAAGAATATTAGTGTTACTAAATAATTATTTCAATTTTTTAAATTTTGGTCAAATTTGGTCAAACTATGGTCAAACTGTGGTCAAACTATGGTCAAACTTATTCAAGAAATATTAGTGTTACTAAATAATTACTGTTTTCTAGAATAATAGTTTCAAACTCAAACGGTGAAACGTGTGACCTAATTCTCAAGCTAAACTGTTGAGGGTTAATAGGATTGACAGCTTACATTTGTCAGGAAAACAACAAGTGCACACTTGGAATGTAGAGGGAATAGAACTCCGAAGTTAAGCATGCTCAGGCTGGGGGAGTGAGAGGATGGGTGACCGGCCGGGAAGTCAGGCGATTTGGAATGAGTGATCCACACTTGAGCAGTTAATAGAGGTGATTAGAGACTAAATCATCAAATAATTCAGAAAAATTAAAAATAAAAAAAAATCAAATTGTTTTCCAAAATTTTCAAAAAATAAATAAATAAAAAAAACCTTTAGTACCGGTTGGTAACACCAACCGGTACTAAAGGTCCCCCATACCAGGGCGCGAGCTCACGCCACGTGGTGGCACTTTAGCGCCGGTTCATGCCGAACCGGTACTAAAGGGGGGGGGGGCTTTAGTGCCCACCCTTTAGTGCCGGTTATGGAACCGGCACTAAAGGCCCTTACGAACCGGCGCTAAAGCTCCGTTTTCTACTAGTGTCTCAAGAGCATAAGTATTCTACGGTGGGTGAACAAATTACTGTTGAGCAATTGACAGAATTGAGCATAGTTATGAGAATATCTAGGCATGATCATGTATATAGGCATCACGTCCGTGACAAGTAGACCGAAACGATTCTGCATCTACTACTATTACTCCACTCATCGACCGCTATCCAGCATGCATCTAGAGTATTGAGTTAAAAATAGAGTAACGCCTTAAGCAAAGACAAAAATAATACAAGACGCTCCAAGCAAAACACATATCATGTTGGTGAATAAAAATATAGCTCCAAGTAAATTACCGATGGAGGTGGACGAAAGAGGGGATGCCTTCCGGGGCATCCCCAAGCTTTGACTTTTTGGTGTCCTTGGATTATCTTGGGGGTGCCATGGGCATCCCCAAGCTTAGGCTCTTGCCACTCCTTGTTCCATAATCCATCAAAAGAATTCACCCAAAACTTGAAAACTTCACAACACAAAACTTAAAGTAGAAAACTCGTGAGCTCCGTTAGCTAAAGAAAACATAAGACCACTTCAAGGTACTGTAATGAACTCATTCTTTATTTATATTGGTGTTAAACCTACTTTATTCCAACTTCTCTATGGATTATAAACTATTTTACTAACCATAGATTCAACAAAATAAGCAAACAACACACGAAAAACAGAATCTGTCAAAAACAGAATAGTCTATAGTAATCTGTAGCTAGCGCAAGATATGGAACCCCAAAAATTCTACAATAAATTGATGGACGTGAGGAATTTATCTATTAATCATCTGCAAAAAGAATTAACTAAATATCACTCTTCAAATAAAAATGACAGAAGTTCTCGTGAGTGCTAAAGTTTCTTTTTTTACAGCAAGTTCAACAAGACTTTCCCCAAGTCCTCCCAGCGGTTCTACTTGGCACAAACACTAATTTAACACAAAAAACACAACCAAAACAGAGGCTAAATAATTTATTTATTACTAAGGAATAAAAATAAAATTGGGTTGCCTCCCAACAAGCGCTATCGTTTAACGCCCCTAGCTAGGCATAAAAGCGAGGATCGATCTAGGTATTGCCATTCTTGGTTTTAGAGAGAAAGAGAGCAAACTTGTTATCTATGGATTTAATCTTTCTATTTTGACAAAGTACATGTCCATTAATGGTAGAAGAAGGATTAAGAATGTTGCGGAAATTGGCATCTAGGCTAGCTTTTATTTCTTTAATAGATTCGTTTTGGTAAGAAAGCAAGAGAGATGTGATTTCAGCTTTCTCATTAATGTGGTGCCCAAATATAGTTTTCATCCTCTCATAGGTATCTATGGGGTCCCCTTCAAGGAAACCCCCTTCGAAAATAGAATCTAAAACTTGTTTGAACGAAGCGGGTAGCCCAACATAAAAGCTTTTTAAGTAAGCCTCAATTTGATATTGGGGTACATAGCTAGCACGGATCCTTAACAACCTATCCCAAACATCTTTCAAAGATTCATCAAGTAAGTAACGAAAAATTCCAGAATCATCTTCATCAAAATTACTAAGGTTCCCATTGATAACTCCGGCAAGTTGTTCTATAGCATTCCGATTTATGAGTTTAGATAAGATAGCAGGATTGTCTAAAGCACTAGAACTTGGGGGAGAACCCCCAACTCTTTTTGGTTCTGACATGGCGAGGGAAAAGAGGCAAATAGAGAGGGAGGATAGAAAGAGAGAGAGAGGGCGAATAAAACGGCAAGGGTGAAGTGTGGAGAGGAAAACGAGAGGCAAATGGCAAATAATGTAATGCGAGAGATAGGGATTGTGATGGGTACTTGGTATGTTGACTTTTGCGTAGACTCCTCGGCAACAGCGCCAGAAATCCTTCTTGCTACCTCTTGAGCTTGCGTTGGTTTTCCCCGAAGAGGAAGGGATGATGCAGCAAAGTAGCGTAAGTATTTCCCTCAGTTTTTGAGAACCAAGGTATCAATCCAGTAGGAGGCCACAGTCAAGTCCCTCGTACCTGCACAAAACGTTAGCTACTCGCAACCAACGCGATTAGGGGTTATCAATCCCTTCACGGTCACTTACGAGAGTGAGATCTGATAGATATAATATTTTTGGTATTTTTGGTATAGAGATGCAAAGTAAAAAGTAAAGGCAAAGTAAAAAGCAAAGCAAGATTAAAGTGATGGAGATTGATATGATGAGAATAGACCCGGGGGCCATAGGTTTCACTAGTGGCTTCTCTCAAGAGCATAAGTATTCTACGGTGGGTGAACAAATTACTGTTGAGCAATTGACAGAATTGAGCATAGTTATGAGAATATCTAGGCATGATCATGTATATAGGCATCACGTCCGTCACAAGTAGACAGAAACGATTCTACATCTACTACTATTGCTCCACTCATCGACCGCTATCCAGCATGCATCTACAGTATTAAGTTAAAAACAGAGTAACGCCTTAAGCAAGATGACATGATGTAGAGAGATAAATTCATGCAATATGAAATAAACCCCATCTTGTTATCCTCGATGGCAACGATGCAATACGTGCCTTGCTGCCCCTTCTGTCACTAGGAAAGGACACCGCAAACTCGAACCCAAAGCTAAGCACTTCTCCATGGCAAGAACTACCAATCTAGTTGGCCAAACCAAACGGATAATTCAAAGAGACTTGCAAAGATAACCAATCATACATAAAAGAATTCAGAGAAGATTCAAATATTATTACATAAAAGAATTCAGAGAAGATTCAAATATTATTCATAGATAGACTTGATCATAAACCCACAATTCATCGGTCTCAACAAACACACCGCAAAAAGAAGATTACATCGAATAGATCTCCACAAGAGAGGGGGACAACTTTGTATTGAGATCCAAAAAGAGAGAAGAAGCCATCTATCTACTAACTATGGACCCGAAGGTCTGAGGTAAACTACTCACACTTCATCAGAGAGGCTATGATGATGTAGAAGCCCTCCGTGATGACGGCCCTCTCCGGCGGAGCTCCGGAACAGGCCCCAAGATGGGATCTCGTGGATACAGAAAGTTGCGGCGGTGGAATTAGGTTTTTGGCTCCGTCTTTGTTCGTTTGGGGGTAAGTAGGTATATATAGGAGGAAGGAGTACGTCGGTGGAGCACCGAGGGGCCCACGAGACAGGGGACGCGCCCTAGGGGGGGGCGCCCCACCCTCGTAACCACCTGTTTGACTCCTTGGAGTAGGGTCCAAGTCTCCTGGATCACGTTCGACGAGAAAATCACATTCTCGAAGGTTTTATTCCGTTTGATATTCCGTTTCTTTGAAACACTGAAATAGGCAAAAAAAATTCTGGGCTGGGCCTCCGGTTAATAGGTTAGTCCCAAAAATAATATAAAATTGGAAAATAAAGCCCAATATAGACCAAAATAGTAGATAATATAGCATGGAGCAATCAAAAATTATAGATACGTTGGAGACGTATCAGGCATCCCCAAGCTTAATTCCTGCTCGTCCTCGAGTAGGTAAATGATAAAAAGAGAATTTTTGATGCGGAGTGCTACTTGGCATAATTTCAATGCAAATCTTCTTAATTGTGATATGAATATTCAGATTCGAAAGATTCAAGACAAAAGTTTATATTGACATAAAAATAATAATACTTCAAGCATACTAACAAAGTAATTATGTCTTCTCAAAATAACATGGCCAAAGAAAGTTATCCCTAAAAAATCATATAGTCTGACTATGCTCTATCTTCACCACACAAAGTATTTAAATCATGCACAACCCCGATGACAAGCCAAGCAATTGTTTCATACTCTAACTTTTTCAAAACCTTTTCAATCTTCACGCAATACATGAGCGTGAGCCATGGATATAGCACTATAGGTGGGATAGAATGGTGGTTGTGGAGAAGATAGTCTCACATCAACTAGGCGTATCCACGGGCTATGGAGATGCCCATCAATAGATATCAATGTGAGTGAGTAGGGATTGCCATGCAACGGATGCACTAGAGCTATAAGTATATGAAAGTTCAAAAAGAAACTAAGTGGGTGTGCATCCAACTTGCTTGCTCATGAAGACCTAGGGCAATTTGAGGAAGCCCATCATTGGAATATACAAGCCAAGTTCTATAATGTAAAATTCCCACTAGTATATGAAAGTGATAACATGAGAGACTCTCTACTATGAAGATCATGGTGCTAGTTTGAAGCACAAGTGTGGTAAAAGGATAGTAACATTGTCCCTTCTCTCTTTTTCTCTCATTTTTTTATCTGGGCCTTTTCTCTTTTTTATGGCATCTTTTTATTTGGGCTTCTTTGGCCTCCTTTTTTTCGTCCGGAGTCTCATCCGGCTTATGGGGGAATCATAGTCTCCATCATTCTTTCCTCACTGGGACAATGCTCTAAAAATGATGATCATCACACTTTTATTTTTCTTACAACTCAACTTAGAACAAAATATGACTCTATATGAATGCCTCCGGCGGTGTACCGGGATATGCAATATGACAATGATGGAGTGTGTCATAATAAACGGAACGGTGGAAAGTTGCATGGCAATATTATCTCGGAATGGCTATGGAAATGCCATAATAAGTAGGTATGGTGGCTGTTTTGAGGAAGGTATATGGTAGGTGTATGATACCGGCAAAAAGTGCGCGGTATTAAAGAGGCTAGCAAAGGTGGAAGGGTGAGAGTGCGTATAATCCATGGACTCAACATTAGTCATAAAGAACTCATATACTTATTGCAAAAATCTAGAAGTTATCAAAGCAAAGTATTACGCGCATGCTCCTAGGGGGATAGATTGGTAGGAAAAGACCATCGCTCGTCCCCGACCGCCAATCATAAGGAAGACAATCAATAAATAAATCATGCTCCGACTTCATCACATAACGGTTCACCATACGTGCATGCTACGGGAATCACAAACTTTAACACAAGTATTCTTTAAATTCACAACTACTCAACTAGCATGACTTTAATATTATCACCTCCATATCTCAAAACAATTATCATGTTTCAATCTTTTCTTAGTATTCAACACACTCAAAAGAAAGTTTCATAGATCTTGAATACCAAGCATATTATTATGAAGCAAATTACCATGCTATTAAGACTCTCAAAATAATTTAAGTGAAGCATGAGAGATCAATAGTTTCTTTAAAACAAATCCACCACCGTGCTCTAAAATATCTAAGTGAAGCACATAGAGCAAAATTATAACGCTCAAAATATATAAGTGAAGCACATAGAGCAAAACTACTTAGCTCAAAAGATGTAAGTGAAGCACATAGAGCAAAACTACTTAGCTCAAAAGATATAAGTGAAGCACATAGAGTATTCTATCAAATTTTAATTCATGTATGGCTCTCTCAAAAGGTGTGTACAGCAAGGATGATTGTGGCATACCAGAACACAAAGACAAAAATAATACAAGACGCTCCAAGCAAAACACATATCATGTTGGTGAATAAAAATATAGCTCCAAGTAAATTACCGATGGAAGTGGACGAAAGAGGGGATGCCTTCCGGGCATCCCCAAGCTTTGACTTTTTGGTGTCCTTGGATTATCTTGGGGGTGCCATGGGCATCCCCAAGCTTAGGCTCTTGCCACTCCTTGTTCCATAATCCATCAAAAGAATTCACCCAAAACTTGAAAACTTCACAACACAAAACTTAAAGTAGAAAACTCGTGAGCAACGTTAGCTAAAGAAAACAAAAGACCACTTCAAGGTACTGTAATGAACTCATTCTTTATTTATATTGGTGTTAAACCTACTTTATTCCAACTTCTCTATGGATTATAAACTATTTTACTAACCATAGATTCAACAAAATAAGCAAACAACACACGAAAAACAGAATCTGTCAAAAACAGAACAGTCTATAGTAATCTGTAGCTAGCGCAAGATATGGAACCCCAAAAATTCTACAATAAATTGATGGACGTGAGGAATTTATCTACTAATCATCTGCAAAAAGAATTAACTAAATAGCACTCTTCAAATAAAAATGACAGAAGTTCTCGTGAGTGCTAAAGTTTCTGTTTTTTTTACAGCAAGCTCAAGAAGACTTTCCCCAAGTCCTCCCAGCGGTTCTACTTGGCACAAACACTAATTTAACACAAAAAACACAACCAAAACAGAGGCTAAATAATTTATTTATTACTAAGGAATAAAAATAAAATTGGGTTGCCTCCCAACAAGCGCTATCGTTTAACGCCCCTAGCTAGGCATAAAAGCGAGGATCGATCTAGGTATTGCCATTCTTTGTTTTTGAGAGAAAGAGAGCAAACTTGTTATCTATGGATTTAATCTTTCTATTTTGACAAAGTACATGTCCATTAATGGTAGAAGAAGGATTAAGAATGTTGCGGAAATTGGCATCTAGGCTAGCTTTTATTTCTTTAATAGATTCGTTTTGGTAAGAAAGCAAGAGAGATGTGATTTCAGCTTTCTCATTAATGTGGTGCCCAAATATAGTTTTCATCCTCTCATAGGTATCTATGGGGTCCCCTTCAAGGAAACCCCCTTCGAAAATAGAATCTAAAACTTGTTTGAACGAAGCGGGTAGCCCAACATAAAAGCTTTTTAAGTAAACCTCAATTTGATATTGGGGTACATAGCTAGCACGGATCCTTAACAGCCTATCCCAAACATCTTTCAAAGATTCATCAAGTAAGTAACGAAAAATTCCAGAATCATCTTCATCAAAATTACTAAGGTTCCCATTGATAACTCCGGCAAGTTGTTCTATAGCATTCCGATTTATGAGTTTAGATAAGATAGCAGGATTGTCTAAAGCACTAGAACTTGGGGGAGAACCCCCAACTCTTTTTGGTTCTGACATGGCGAGGGAAAAGAGGCAAATAGAGAGGGAGGATAGAAAGAGAGAGAGAGAGGGCGAATAAAACGGCAAGGGTGAAGTGTGGAGAGGAAAACGAGAGGCAAATGGCAAATAATGTAATGCGAGAGATAGGGATTGTGATGGGTACTTGGTATGTTGACTTTTGCGTAGACTCCCCGGCAACAGCGCCAGAAATCCTTCTTGCTACCTCTTGAGCTTGCGTTGGTTTTCCCCGAAGAGGAAGGGATGATGCAGCAAAGTAGCGTAAGTATTTCCCTCAGTTTTTGAGAACCAAGGTATCAATCCAGTAGGAGGCCACAGTCAAGTCCCTCGTACCTGCACAAAACGTTAGCTACTCGCAACCAACGCGATTAGGGGTTATCAATCCCTTCACGGTCACTTACGAGAGTGAGATCTGATAGATATAATATTTTTGGTATTTTTGGTATAGAGATGCAAAGTAAAAAGTAAAGGCAAAGTAAAAAGCAAAGCAAGATTAAAGTGATGGAGATTGATATGATGAGAATAGACCCGGGGGCCATAGGTTTCACTAGTGGCTTCTCTCAAGAGCATAAGTATTCTACGGTGGGTGAACAAATTACTGTTGAGCAATTGACAGAATTGAGCATAGTTATGAGAATATCTAGGCATGATCATGTATATAGGCATCACGTCCGTCACAAGTAGACAGAAATGATTCTACATCTACTACTATTGCTCCACTCATCGACCGCTATCCAGCATGCATCTACAGTATTAAGTTAAAAACAGAGTAACGCCTTAAGCAAGATGACATGATGTAGAGAGATAAATTCATGCAATATGAAATAAACCCCATCTTGTTATCCTCGATGGCAACGATGCAATACGTGCCTTGCTGCCCCTTCTGTCACTAGGAAAGGACACCGCAAACTCGAACCCAAAGCTAAGCACTTCTCCATGGCAAGAACTACCAATCTAGTTGGCCAAACCAAACGGATAATTCAAAGAGACTTGCAAAGATAACCAATCATACATAAAAGAATTCAGAGAAGATTCAAATATTATTACATAAAAGAATTCAGAGAAGATTCAAATATTATTCATAGATAGACTTGATCATAAACCCACAATTCATCGGTCTCAACAAACACACCGCAAAAAGAAGATTACATCGAATAGATCTCCACAAGAGAGGGGGACAACTTTGTATTGAGATCCAAAAAGAGAGAATAAGCCATCTATCTACTAACTATGGACCCGAAGGTCTGAGGTAAACTACTCACACTTCATCAGAGAGGCTATGATGATGTAGAAGCCCTCCGTGATGACGGCCCTCTCCGGCGGAGCTCCGGAACAGGCCCCAAGATGGGATCTCGTGGATACAGAAAGTTGCGGCGGTGGAATTAGGTTTTTGGCTCCGTCTTTGTTCGTTTGGGGGTAAGTAGGTATATATAGGAGGAAGGAGTACGTCGGTGGAGCACCGAGGGGCCCACGAGACAGGGGACGCGCCCTAGGGGGGGGGGCGCCCCACCCTCGTAACCACCTGTTTGACTCCTTGGAGTAGGGTCCAAGTCTCCTGGATCACGTTCGATGAGAAAATCACATTCTCGAAGGTTTTATTCCGTTTGATATTCCGTTTCTTTGAAACACTGAAATAGGCAAAAAAAATTCTGGGCTGGGCCTCGGTTAATAGGTTAGTCCCAAAAATAATATAAAATTGGAAAATAAAGCCCAATATAGACCAAAATAGTAGATAATATAGCATGGAGCAATCAAAAATTATAGATACGTTGGAGACGTATCAGGCATCCCCAAGCTTAATTCCTACTCGTCCTCGAGTAGGTAAATGATAAAAAGAGAATTTTTGATGCGGAGTGCTACTTGGCATAATTTCAATGCAAATCTTCTTAATTGTGAAATGAATATTCAGATTCGAAAGATTCAAGACAAAAGTTTATATTGACATAAAAATAATAATACTTCAAGCATACTAACAAAGTAATTATGTCTTCTCAAAATAACATGGCCAAAGAAAGTTATCCCTAAAAAATCATATAGTCTGACTATGCTGTATCTTCACCACACAAAGTATTTAAATCATGCACAACCCCGATGACAAGCCAAGCAATTGTTTCATACTCTAACTTTTTCAAAACCTTTTCAATCTTCACGCAATACATGAGCGTGAGCCATGGATATAGCACTATAGGTGGGATAGAATGGTGGTTGTGGAGAAGACAAAAAGGAGAAGATAGTCTCACATCAACTAGGCGTATCCACGGGCTATGGAGATGCCCATCAATAGATATCAATGTGAGTGAGTAGGGATTGCCATGCAACGGATGCACTAGAGCTATAAGTATATGAAAGCTCAAAAAGAAACTAAGTGGGTGTGCATCCAACTTGCTTGCTCATGAAGACCTAGGGCAATTTGAGGAAGCCCATCATTGGAATATACAAGCCAAGTTCTATAATGTAAAATTCCCACTAGTATATGAAAGTGATAACATGAGAGACTCTCTACTATGAAGATCATGGTGCTACTTTGAAGCACAAGTGTGGTAAAAGGATAGTAACATTGTCCCTTCTCTCTTTTTCTCTCATTTTTTTATCTGGGCCTTTTCTCTTTTTTATGGCATCTTTTTATTTGGGCTTCTTTGGCCTCCTTTTTTTCGTCCGGAGTCTCATCCGGCTTATGGGGGAATCATAGTCTCCATCATTCTTTCCTCACTGGGACAATGCTCTAAAAATGATGATCATCACACTTTTATTTTTCTTACAACTCAACTTAGAACAAAATATGACTCTATATGAATGCCTCCGGCGGTGTACCGGGATATGCAATATGACAATGATGGAGTGTGTCATAATAAACGGGACGGTGGAAAGTTGCATGGCAATATTATCTCGGAATGGCTATGGAAATGCCATAATAAGTAGGTATGGTGGCTGTTTTGAGGAAGGTATATGGTAGGTGTATGATACCGGCAAAAAGTGCGCGGTATTAAAGAGGCTAGCAAAGGTGGAAGGGTGAGAGTGCGTATAATCCATGGACTCAACATTAGTCATAAAGAACTCATATACTTATTGCAAAAATCTAGAAGTTATCAAAGCAAAGTATTACGCGCATGCTCCTAGGGGGATAGATTGGTAGGAAAAGACCATCGCTTGTCCCCGACCGCCACTCATAAGGAAGACAATCAATAAATAAATCATGCTCCGACTTCATCACATAACGGTTCACCATACGTGCATGCTACGGGAATCACAAACTTTAACACAAGTATTCTTTAAATTCACAACTACTCAACTAGCATGACTTTAATATTATCACCTCCATATCTCAAAACAATTATCATGTTTCAATCTTTTCTTAGTATTCAACACACTCAAAAGAAAGTTTCATAGATCTTGAATACCAAGCATATTATTATGAAGCAAATTACCATGCTATTAAGACTCTCAAAATAATTTAAGTGAAGCATGAGAGATCAATAGTTTCTTTAAAACAAATCCACCACCGTGCTCTAAAATATCTAAGTGAAGCACATAGAGCAAAATTATAACGCTCAAAATATATAAGTGAAGCACATAGAGCAAAACTACTTAGCTCAAAAGATGTAAGTGAAGCACATAGAGCAAAACTACTAGCTCAAAAGATATAAGTGAAGCACATAGAGTATTCTATCAAATTTTAATTCATGTATGGCTCTCTCAAAAGGTGTGTACAGCAAGGATGATTGTGGCATACCAGAACACAAAGACAAAAATAATACAAGACGCTCCAAGCAAAACACATATCATGTTGGTGAATAAAAATATAGCTCCAAGTAAATTACCGATGGAAGTGGACGAAAGAGGGGATGCCTTCCGCGGCATCCCCAAGCTTTGACTTTTTGGTGTCCTTGGATTATCTTGGGGGTGCCATGGGCATCCCCAAGCTTAGGCTCTTGCCACTCCTTGTTCCATAATCCATCAAAAGAATTCACCCAAAACTTGAAAACTTCACAACACAAAACTTAAAGTAGAAAACTCGTGAGCAACGTTAGCTAAAGAAAACAAAAGACCACTTCAAGGTACTGTAATGAACTCATTCTTTATTTATATTGGTGTTAAACCTACTTTATTCCAACTTCTCTATGGATTATAAACTATTTTACTAACCATAGATTCAACAAAATAAGCAAACAACACACGAAAAACAGAATCTGTCAAAAACAGAACAGTCTATAGTAATCTGTAGCTAGCGCAAGATATGGAACCCCAAAAATTCTACAATAAATTGATGGACGTGAGGAATTTATCTACTAATCATCTTCAAAAAGAATTAACTAAATAGCACTCTTCAAATAAAAATGACAGAAGTTCTCGTGAGTGCTAAAGTTTCTGTTTTTTTTACAGCAAGCTCAAGAAGACTTTCCCCAAGTCCTCCCAACGGTTCTACTTGGCACAAACACTAATTTAACACAAAAAACACAACCAAAACAGAGGCTAAATAATTTATTTATTACTAAGGAATAAAAATAAAATTGGGTTGCCTCCCACCAAGCGCTATCGTTTAACGCCCCTAGCTAGGCATAAAAGCGAGGATCGATCTAGGTATTGCCATTCTTGGTTTTAGAGAGAAAGAGAGCAAAATTGTTATCTATGGATTTAATCTTTCTATTTTGACAAAGTACATGTCCATTAATGGTAGAAGAAGGATTAAGAATATTGCGGAAATTGGCATCTAGGCTAGCTTTTATTTCTTTAATAGATTCGTTTTGGTAACAAAGCAAGAGAGATGTGATTTCAGCTTTCTCATTAACGGGGTGCCCAAATATAGTTTTCATCCTCTCATAGGTATCTATGGGGTCCCCTTCAAGGAAACCCCCTTCGAAAATAGAATCTAAAACTTGTTTGAACGAAGCGGGTAGCCCAACATAATAGCTTTTTAAGTAAACCTCAATTTGATATTGGGGTACATAGCTAGCCCGGATCCTTAACAGCCTATCCCAAACATCTTTCAAAGATTCATCAAGTAAGTAACGAAAAATTCCAGAATCATATTCATCAAAATTACTAAGGTTCCCATTGATAACTCCGGCAAGTTGTTCTATAGCATTCTGATTTATGAGTTTAGATAAGATAGCAGGATTGTCTAAAGCACTAGAACTTGGGGGAGAACCCCCAACTCTTTTTGGTTCTGACATGGCGAGGGAAAAAGGCAAATAGAGAGGGAGGATAGAAAGAGAGAGAGAGGGCGAATAAAACGGCAAGGGTGAAGTGGGGAGAGGAAAACGAGAGGCAAATGGCAAATAATGTAATGCGAGAGATAGGGATTGTGATGGGTACTTAGTATGTTGACTTTTGCGTAGACTCCTCGGCAACAGCGCCAGAAATCCTTCTTGCTACCTCTTGAGCTTGCGTTGGTTTTCCCCGAAGAGGAAGGGATGATGCAGCAAAGTAGCATAAGTATTTCCCTCAGTTTTTGAGAACCAAGGTATCAATCCAGTAGGAGGCCACAGTCAAGTCCCTCGTACCTGCACAAAACATTAGCTACTCGCAACCAACGCGATTAGGGGTTGGGAATCCCTTCACGGTCACTTACGAGAGTGAGATCTGATAGATATAATATTTTTGGTATTTTTGGTATAGAGATGCAAAGTAAAAAGTAAAGGAAAAGTAAAAAAGCAAAGCAAGATTAAAGTGATGGAGATTGATATGATGAGAATAGACCCGGGGGCCATAGGTTTCACTAGTGGCTTCTCTCAAGAGCATAAGTATTCTACGGTGGGTGAACAAATTACTGTTGAGCAATTGACAGAATTGAGCATAGTTATGAGAATATCCAGGCATGATCAAGTATATAGGCATCACGTCCATGACAAGTAGACCGAAACGATTCTACATCTACTACTATTACTCCACTCATCGACTGCTATCCAGTATGCATCTAGATTATTAAGTTAAAACAGAGTAACGCCTTAAGCAAGATGACATGATGTAGAGAGATAAATTCATGCAATATGAAATAAACCCCATCTTGTTATCCTCGATGGCAACGATGCAATACGTGCCTTGCTGCCCCTTCTGTCACTTGGAAAGGACACCGCAAGATCGAACACAAAGCTAAGCACTTCTCCCATGGCAAGAACTACCAATCTAGTTGGCCAAACCAAACGGATAATTCGAAGAGACTTGCAAAGATAACCAATCATACATAAAAGAATTCAGAGAAGATTCAAATATTATTCATAGATAGACTTGATCATAAACCCACAATTCATCGGTCTCAACAAACACACCGCAAAAAGAAGATTACATCGAATAGATCTCCACAAGAGAGGGGGAGAACTTTGTATTGAGATCCAAAAAGAGAGAAGAAGCCATCTATCTACTAACTATGGACCCGAAGGTCTGAGGTAAACTACTCACACTTCATCGGAGAGGCCATGATGATGTAGAAGCCCTCCGTGATGACGGCCCTCTCCGGCGGAGCTCCGGAACAGGCCCCAAGATGGGATCTCGTGGATACAGAAAGTTGCGGCAGTGGGATTAGGTTTCTGGCTCCGTCTCTGTTCGTTTGGGGGTATGTAGTTATATATAGGAGGAAGGAGTACGTCGGTGGAGCACCGAGGGGCCCATGAGGCAGGGGACGCGCCCTAGGGGGGGGCGCCCCACCCTCGTGACCGCCTGTTTGACTCCTTGGAGTAGGGTCCAAGTCTCCTGGATCACGTTCGACGAAAAAATCACGTTCCCGAAGGTTTTATTTCGTTTGGACTCCGTTTGATATTCCGTTTCTTTGAAACACTGAAATAGGCAAAAAAACAACAATTCTGGGCTGGGCCTCCGGTTAATAGCTTAGTCCCAAAAATAATATAAAAGTGGAAAATAAAGCCCAATATAGTCCAAAATAGTAGATAATATAGCATGGAGCAATCAAAAATTATAGATACGTTGGAGACGTATCAGGCATCCCCAAGCTTAATTCTTGCTCGTCCTTGAGTAGGTAAATGATAAAAAGAGAATTTTTGATGCGGAGTGCTACTTGGCATAATTTCAATGCAAATCTTGTAAATTGTGATATGAATATTCAGATTCGAAAGAGTCAAGACAAAAGTTTATATTGACATAAAAATAATAATACTTCAAGCATACTAACAAAGCAATTATGTCTTCTCAAAATAACATGGCCAAAGAAAGTTATCCCCACAAAATCATATAGTCTGGCTATGCTCTATCTTCACCACACAAAGTATTTAAATCATGCACAATCCCGATGACAAGCCAAGCAATTGTTTCATACTCTAACTTTTTCAAAACATTTTCAATCTTCACGCAATACACGAGCGTGAGCCATGGATATAGCACTATAGGCGGGATAGAATGGTGGTTGTGGAGAAGACAAAAAGGAGAAGATAGTCTCACATCAACCAGGCGTATCAACGGGCCATGGAGATGCCCATCAATAGATATCAATGTGAGTGAGTAGGGATTGCATGCAACGGATGCACTAGAGCTATAAGTATATGAAAGCTCAAAAACAAACTAAGTGGGTGTGCATCCAACTTGCTTGCTCATGAAGACCTAGGGCAATTTGAGGAAGCCCATCATTGGAATATACAAGCCAAGTTCTATCATGTAAAATTCCCACTAGTATATGAAAGTGATAACATGAGAGACTCTCTACTATGAAGATCATGGTGCTACTTTGAAGCACAAGTGTGGTAAAAGGATAGTAACATTGTCCCTTCTCTCTTTTTCTCTCATTTTTTTTATTTGGGCCTTTTCTCTTTTTTTATGGCCTCTTTTTATTTGGGCTTCTTTGGCCTCCTTTTTTTCGTCCGGAGTCTCATCCCGGCTTACGGGGGAATCATAGTCTCCATCATTCTTTCCTCACTGGGACAATGCTCTAAAAATGATGATCATCACACTTTTATTTTTCTTACAACTCAACTTAGAAAAAAATATGACTCTATATGAATGCCTCCGGCGGTGTACCAGGATATGCAATATGACAATGATGGAGTGTGTCATAATAAATGGAATGGTGGAAAGTTGCATGGCAACATATCTCGGAATGGCTATGGAAATGCCATAATAGGTAGGTATGGTGGCTGTTTTGAGGAAGGTATATGGTAGGTTTATGATACCAGCGAAAAGTGCGCGGTATTAGAGAGGATAGCAAAGGTGGAAGGGTGAGAGTGCGTATAATCCATGGACTCAACATTAGTCATAAAGAACTCATATACTTATTGCAAAAATCTAGAAGTTATCAAAGCAAAGTATTACGCGCATGCTCCTAGGGGGATAGATTGGTAGGAAAAGACCATCGCTCGTCCCCGACCGCCACTCATAAGGAAGATAATCAGTAAATAAATCATGCTCCGACTTCATCACATAACGGTTCACCATACGTGCATGCTACGGGAATCACAAACTTTAACACAAGTATTCTTTAAATTCACAACTACTCAACTAGCACGACTTTAATATTATCACCTCCATATCTCAAAACAATTATCATGTTTCAATCTTTTCTTAGTATTCAACACACTCAAAAGAAAGTTTCACAGATCTTGAATACCAAGCATATTATTATGAAGCAAATTACCATGCTATTAAGACTCTCAAAATAATTTAAGTGAAGCATGAGAGATCAATAGTTTCTTTAAAACAAATCCACCACCGTGCTCTAAAATATCTAAGTGCAGCACATAGAGCAAAATTATAACGCTCGAAATATATAAGTGAAGCACATAGAGCAAAATTACTTAGCTCAAAAGATGTAAGTGAAGCACATAGAGCAAAACTACTTAGCTCAAAAGATATAAGTGAAGCACATAGAGTATTCTATCAAATTTTAATTCATGTATGGCTCTCTCAAAAGGTGTGTACAGCAAGGATGATTGTGGCATACTAAAACACAAAGACAAAAATAGTACAAGACGCTCCAAGCAAAACACATATCATGTTGGTGAATAAAAATATAGCTCCAAGTAAATTACCGATGGAAGTGGACGAAAGAGGGGATGCCTTCCGGGGCATCCCCAAGCTTTGACTTTTTGGTGTCCTTGGATTATCTTGGGGGTGCCATGGGCATCCCCAAGCTTAGGCTCTTGCCACTCCTTGTTCCATAATCCATCAAAAGAATTCACCCAAAACTTGAAAACTTCACAACACAAAACTTAAAGTAGAAAACTCGTGAGCAACGTTAGCTAAAGAAAACAAAAGACCACTTCAAGGTACTGTAATGAACTCATTCTTTATTAATATTGGTGTTAAACCTACTTTATTCCAACTTCTCTATGGATTATAAACTATTTTACTAACCATAGATTCAACAAAATAAGCAAACAACACACGAAAAACAGAATCTGTCAAAAACAGAACAGTCTATAGTAATCTGTAGCTAGCGCAAGATATGGAACCCCAAAAATTCTACAATAAATTGATGGACGTGAGGAATTTATCTACTAATAATCTGCAAAAATAATTAACTAAATAGCACTCTTCAAATAAAAATGACAGAAGTTCTCGTGAGTGCTAAAGTTTCTGTTTTTTTACAGCAAGCTCAAGAAGACTTTCCCCAAGTCCTCCCAACGGTTCTACTTGGCACAAACACTAATTTAACACAAAAAACACAACCAAAACAGAGGATAAATAATTTATTTATTGCTAAGGAATAAAAATAAAATTGGGTTTCCTCCCAACAAGCGCTATCGTTTAACGCCCCTAGCTAGGCATAAAAGCGAGGATAGATCTAGGTATTGCCATTCTTGGTTTTAGAGAGAAAGAGAGCAAACTTGTTATCTATGGATTTAATCTTTCTATTTTGAAAAAGTACATGTCCATTAATGGTAGAAGAAGGATTAAGAATATTGCGGAAATTGGCATCTAGGCTAGCTTTTATTTCTTTAATAGATTCGTTTTGGTAAGAAAGCAAGAGAGATGTGATTTCAGCTTTCTCATTAATGGGGTGCCCAAATATAGTTTTCATCCTCTCATAGGTGTCTATGGGGTCCCCTTCAAGGAAACCCCCTTCGAAAATAGAATCTAAAACTTGTTTGAACGAAGCGGGTAGCCCAACATAAAAGCTTTTTAAGTAAACCTCAATTTGATATTGGGGTACATAGCTAGCCCGGATCCTTAACAGCCTATCCCAAACATCTTTCAAAGATTCATCAAGTAAGTAACGAAAAATTCCAGAATCATCTTCATCAAAATTACTAAGGTTCCCATTGATAACTCCGGCAAGTTGTTCTATAGCATTCTGATTTATGAGTTTAGATAAGATAGCAGGATTGTCTAAAGCACTAGAACTTGGGGGAGAACCCCCAACTCTTTTTGGTTCTGACATGGCGAGGGAAAAGAGGCAAATAGAGAGGGAGGATAGAAAGAGAGAGAGAGAGGGCGAATAAAACGGCAAGGGTGAAGTGGGGAGTGGAAAACGAGAGGCAAATGGCAAATAATGTAATGCGAGAGATAGGGATTGTGATGGGTACTTGGTATGTTGACTTTTGCGTAGACTCCCCGACAACAGCGCCAGAAATCCTTCTTGCTACCTCTTGAGCTTGCGTTGGTTTTCCCCGAAGAGGAAGGGATTATGCAGCAAAGTAGCGTAAGTATTTCCCTCAGTTTTTTAGAACCAAGGTATCAATCCAGTAGGAGGCCACAGTCAAGTCCCTCGTACCTGCACAAAACGTTAGCTACTCGCAACCAACGCGATTAGGGGTTGCCAATCCCATCATGGTCACTTACGAGAGTGAGATCTGATAGATATAATATTTTTGGTTATTTTGGTATAGAGATGCAAAGTAAAAAGTAAAGGCAAAGTAAAAAAGCAAAGCAAGATTAAAGTGATGGAGATTGATATGATGAGAATAGACCCGGGGGCCATATGTTTCACTAGTGGCTTCTCTCAAGAGTATAAGTATTCTACAGTGGGTGAACAAATTACTGTTGAGCAATTGACAGAATTGAGCATAGTTATGAGAATATCTAGGCTTGATCATGTATATAGGCATCACGTCCATGACAAGTAGACCGAAACGATTCTACATCTACTACTATTACACCACTCATCGACCGCTATCCAGCATGCATCTAGAGTATTAAGTTAAAAACAGAGTAAGGCCTTAAGCAAGATGACATGATGTAGAGAGATAAATTCATGCAATATGAAATAAACCCCATCTTGTTATCCTTGATGGAAACGATGCAATACGTGCCTTGCTTCCCCTTCCGTCAGTAGCAAAGGACACCGCAAGATCGAACCCAAAGCTAAGCACTTCTCCCATGGCAAGAACTACCAATCTAGTTGGCCAAACTAAACGGATAATTCGAAGAGACTTGCAAAGATAACCAATCATACATAAAAGAATTCAGAGAAGATTCAAATATTATTCATAGATAGACTTGATCATAAACCCACAATTCATCGGTCTCAACAAACGCACCGCAAAAAGAAGATTACATCGAATAGATCTCCACAAGATACGGGGAGAACTTTGTATTGAGATCCAGAAAGAGAGAAGAAGCCATCTATCTACTAACTATGGACCCGAAGGTCTGAGGTAAACTACTCACACTTCATCGGAGAGGCTACGATGATGTAGAAGCCCTCCGTGATGACGGCCCTCTCGGGCGGAGCTCCGGAACAGGCCCCAAGATGGGATCTCATGGATACAGAAAGTTGCGGCGGTGGAATTAGGTTTTTGGATCCGTCTCTGTTCGTTTGGGGGTACGTAGGTATATATAGGAGGAAGGAGTACGTCGGTGGAGCAAAGAGTGTCCCAGGAGGCAGGGGGACGCGCCCTAGGGGGGGCCCACCCTCGTGACCGCCTCTTTGACTCCTTGGAGTAGGGTCCAAGTCTCCTGGATCACGTTCGACGAGGAAATCACGTTCCCGAAGGTTTTATTCCATTTGGACTCCATTTGATATTCCGTTTCTTTAAAACACTGAAATAGGCAAAAAACAACAATTCTGGGCTGGGCCCCCGGTTAATAGGTTAGTGCCAAAAATAATATAAAAGTGGAAAATAAAGCCCAATATAGTCCAAAATAGTAGATAATATAGCACGGAGCAATCAAAAATTATAGATACGTTGGAGATGTATCAGGCATCCCCAAGCTTAATTCCTGCCCGTCCTCGAGTAGGTAAATGATAAAAAGAGAATTTTTGATGTGGAGTGCTACTTGGCATAATTTCAATGCAAATCTTCTAAATTGTGATATGAATATTCAGATTCGAAAGATTCAAGACAAAAGTTTATATTGACATAAAAATAATAATACTTCAAGCATACTAACAAAGCAATTATGTCTTGTCAAAATAACATGGCCAAAGAAAGTTATCCCTACAAAATCATATAATCTGGCTATGCTCTATCTTCACCACACAAAGTATTTAAATCATGCACAATCCCGATGACAAGCCAAGCAATTGTTTCATACTCTAACTTTTTCAAAACCTTTTCAATCTTCACGCAATACATGAGCGTGAGCCATGGATATAGCACTATAGGCGGGATAGAATGGTGGTTGTGGAGAAGACAAAAAGGAGAAGATAGTCTCACATCAACCAGGCGTATCAACGGGCCATGGAGATGCCCATCAATAGATATCAATGTGAGTGAGTAGGGATTGCATGCAACGGATGCACTAGAGCTATAAGTATATGAAAGCTCAAAAAGAAACTAAGTGGGTGTGCATCCAACTTGCTTGCTCATGAAGACCTAGGGCAATTTGAGGAAGCCCATCATTGGAATATACAAGCCAAGTTCTATAATGTAAAATTCCCACTAGTATATGAAAGTGATAACATGAGAGACTCTCTACTATGAAGATCATGGTGCTACTTTGAAGCACAAGTGTGGTAAAAGGATAGTGACATTGTCCCTTCTCTCTTTTTCTCTCATTTTTTTTATTTGGGCCTTTTCTCTTTTTTTATGGCCTCTTTTTATTTGGGCTTCTTTGGCCTCCTTTTTTTCGTCCGGAGTCTCATCCCGGCTTACGGGGGAATCATAGTCTCCATCATTCTTTCCTCACTGGGACAATGCTCTAAAAATGATGATCATCACACTTTTATTTTTCTTACAACTCAACTTAGAAAAAAATATGACTCTATATGAATGCCTCCGGCGGTGTACCAGGATATGCAATATGACAATGATGGAGTGTGTCATAATAAACGGGACGGTGGAAAGTTGCATGGCACATATCTCGGAATGGCTATGGAAATGCCATAATAGGTAGGTATGGTGGCTGTTTTGAGGAAGGTATATGGTAGGTTTATGATACCAGCGAAAAGTGCGCGGTATTAGAGAGGATAGCAAAGGTGGAAGGGTGAGAGTGCGTATAATCCATGGACTCAACATTAGTCATAAAGAACTCATATACTTATTGCAAAAATCTAGAAGTTATCAAAGCAAAGTATTACACGCATGCTCCTAGGGGGATAGATTGGTAGGAAAAGACCATCGCTCGTCCCCGACCGCCACTCATAAGGAAGATAATCAGTAAATAAATCATGCTCCGACTTCATCACATAACGGTTCACCATACGTGCATGCTACGGGAATCACAAACTTTAACACAAGTATTCTTTAAATTCACAACTACTCAACTAGCACGACTTTAATATTATCACCTCCATATCTCAAAACAATTATCATGTTTCAATCTTTTCTTAGTATTCAACACACTCAAAAGAAAGTTTCACAGATCTTGAATACCAAGCATATTATTATGAAGCAAATTACCATGCTATTAAGACTCTCAAAATAATTTAAGTGAAGCATGAGAGATCAATAGTTTCTTTAAAACAAATCCACCACCGTGCTCTAAAATATCTAAGTGCAGCACATAGAGCAAAATTATAACGCTCGAAATATATAAGTGAAGCACATAGAGCAAAATTACTTAGCTCAAAAGATGTAAGTGAAGCACATAGAGCAAAACTACTTAGCTCAAAAGATATAAGTGAAGCACATAGAGTATTCTATCAAATTTTAATTCATGTATGGCTCTCTCAAAAGGTGTGTACAGCAAGGATGATTGTGGCATACTAAAACACAAAGACAAAAATAGTACAAGACGCTCCAAGCAAAACACATATCATGTTGGTGAATAAAAATATAGCTCCAAGTAAATTACCGATGGAAGTGGACGAAAGAGGGGATGCCTTCCGGGGCATCCCCAAGCTTTGACTTTTTGGTGTCCTTGGATTATCTTGGGGGTGCCATGGGCATCCCCAAGCTTAGGCTCTTGCCACTCCTTGTTCCATAATCCATCAAAAGAATTCACCCAAAACTTGAAAACTTCACAACACAAAACTTAAAGTAGAAAACTCGTGAGCAACGTTAGCTAAAGAAAACAAAAGACCACTTCAAGGTACTGTAATGAACTCATTCTTTATTAATATTGGTGTTAAACCTACTTTATTCCAACTTCTCTATGGATTATAAACTATTTTACTAACCATAGATTCAACAAAATAAGCAAACAACACACGAAAAACAGAATCTGTCAAAAACAGAACAGTCTATAGTAATCTGTAGCTAGCGCAAGATATGGAACCCCAAAAATTCTACAATAAATTGATGGACGTGAGGAATTTATCTACTAATAATCTGCAAAAATAATTAACTAAATAGCACTCTTCAAATAAAAATGACAGAAGTTCTCGTGAGTGCTAAAGTTTCTGTTTTTTTACAGCAAGCTCAAGAAGACTTTCCCCAAGTCCTCCCAACGGTTCTACTTGGCACAAACACTAATTTAACACAAAAAACACAACCAAAACAGAGGATAAATAATTTATTTATTGCTAAGGAATAAAAATAAAATTGGGTTTCCTCCCAACAAGCGCTATCGTTTAACGCCCCTAGCTAGGCATAAAAGCGAGGATAGATCTAGGTATTGCCATTCTTGGTTTTAGAGAGAAAGAGAGCAAACTTGTTATCTATGGATTTAATCTTTCTATTTTGAAAAAGTACATGTCCATTAATGGTAGAAGAAGGATTAAGAATATTGCGGAAATTGGCATCTAGGCTAGCTTTTATTTCTTTAATAGATTCGTTTTGGTAAGAAAGCAAGAGAGATGTGATTTCAGCTTTCTCATTAATGGGGTGCCCAAATATAGTTTTCATCCTCTCATAGGTGTCTATGGGGTCCCCTTCAAGGAAACCCCCTTCGAAAATAGAATCTAAAACTTGTTTGAACGAAGCGGGTAGCCCAACATAAAAGCTTTTTAAGTAAACCTCAATTTGATATTGGGGTACATAGCTAGCCCGGATCCTTAACAGCCTATCCCAAACATCTTTCAAAGATTCATCAAGTAAGTAACGAAAAATTCCAGAATCATCTTCATCAAAATTACTAAGGTTCCCATTGATAACTCCGGCAAGTTGTTCTATAGCATTCTGATTTATGAGTTTAGATAAGATAGCAGGATTGTCTAAAGCACTAGAACTTGGGGGAGAACCCCCAACTCTTTTTGGTTCTGACATGGCGAGGGAAAAGAGGCAAATAGAGAGGGAGGATAGAAAGAGAGAGAGAGAGGGCGAATAAAACGGCAAGGGTGAAGTGGGGAGTGGAAAACGAGAGGCAAATGGCAAATAATGTAATGCGAGAGATAGGGATTGTGATGGGTACTTGGTATGTTGACTTTTGCGTAGACTCCCCGACAACAGCGCCAGAAATCCTTCTTGCTACCTCTTGAGCTTGCGTTGGTTTTCCCCGAAGAGGAAGGGATTATGCAGCAAAGTAGCGTAAGTATTTCCCTCAGTTTTTTAGAACCAAGGTATCAATCCAGTAGGAGGCCACAGTCAAGTCCCTCGTACCTGCACAAAACGTTAGCTACTCGCAACCAACGCGATTAGGGGTTGCCAATCCCATCATGGTCACTTACGAGAGTGAGATCTGATAGATATAATATTTTTGGTTATTTTGGTATAGAGATGCAAAGTAAAAAGTAAAGGCAAAGTAAAAAAGCAAAGCAAGATTAAAGTGATGGAGATTGATATGATGAGAATAGACCCGGGGGCCATATGTTTCACTAGTGGCTTCTCTCAAGAGTATAAGTATTCTACAGTGGGTGAACAAATTACTGTTGAGCAATTGACAGAATTGAGCATAGTTATGAGAATATCTAGGCTTGATCATGTATATAGGCATCACGTCCATGACAAGTAGACCGAAACGATTCTACATCTACTACTATTACTCCACTCATCGACCGCTATCCAGCATGCATCTAGAGTATTAAGTTAAAAACAGAGTAACGCCTTAAGCAAGATGACATGATGTAGAGAGATAAATTCATGCAATATGAAATAAACCCCATCTTGTTATCCTTGATGGAAACGATGCAATACGTGCCTTGCTTCCCCTTCTGTCACTAGCAAAGGACACCGCAAGATCGAACCCAAAGCTAAGCACTTCTCCCATGGCAAGAACTACCAATCTAGTTGGCCAAACTAAACGGATAATTCGAAGAGACTTGCAAAGATAACCAATCATACGTAAAAGAATTCAGAGAAGATTCAAATATTATTCATAGATAGACTTGATCATAAACCCACAATTCATCGGTCTCAACAAACGCACCGCAAAAAGAAGATTACATTGAATAGATCTCCACAAGATACGGGGAGAACTTTGTATTGAGATCCAGAAAGAGAGAAGAAGCCATCTATCTACTAAGTATGGACCCGAAGGTCTGAGGTAAACTACTCACACTTCATCGGAGAGGCTACGATGATGTAGAAGCCCTCCGTGATGACGGCCCTCTCGGGCGGAGCTCCGGAACAGGCCCCAAGATGGGATCTCGTGGATACAGAAAGTTGCGGCGGTGGAATTAGGTTTTTGGATCCGTCTCTGTTCGTTTGGGGGTACGTAGGTATATATAGGAGGAAGGAGTACGTCGGTGGAGCAAAGAGTGTCCCACGAGGCAGGGGGACGCGCCCTAGGGGGGGGCCCACCCTCGTGACCGCCTCTTTTACTCCATGGAGTAGGGTCCAAGTCTCCTGGATCACGTTCGACGAGGAAATCACATTCCCGAAGGTTTTATTCCATTTGGACTCCATTTGATATTCCGTTTCTTTAAAACACTGAAATAGGCAAAAAACAACAATTCTGGGCTGGGCCCCCGGTTAATAGGTTAGTGCCAAAAATAATATAAAAGTGGAAAATAAAGCCCAATATAGTCCAAAATAGTAGATAATATAGCACGGAGCAATCAAAAATTATAGATACGTTGGAGATGTATCAGGCATCCCCAAGCTTAATTCCTGCCCGTCCTCGAGTAGGTAAATGATAAAAAGAGAATTTTTGATGTGGAGTGCTACTTGGCATAATTTTAATGCAAATCTTCTAAATTGTGATATGAATATTCAGATTCGAAAGATTCAAGAAAAAAGTTTATATTGACATAAAAATAATAATACTTCAAGCATACTAACAAAGCAATTATGTCTTGTCAAAATAACATGGCCAAAGAAAGTTATCCCTACAAAATCATATAATCTGGCTATGCTCTATCTTCACCACACAAAGTATTTAAATCATGCACAACCCCGATGACAAGCCAAGCAATTGTTTCATACTCTAACTTTTTCAAAACCTTTTCAATCTTCATGCAATACATGAGCGTGAGCCATGGATATAGCACTATAGGTGGGATAGAATGGTGGTTGTGGAGAAGACAAAAAGGAGAAGATAGTCTCACATCAACCAGGCGTATCAACGGGCCATGGAGATGCCCATCAATAGATATCAATGTGAGTGAGTAGGGATTGCATGCAACGGATGCACTAGAGCTATAAGTATATGAAAGCTCAAAAAGAAACTAAGTGGGTGTGCATCCAACTTGCTTGCTCATGAAGACCTAGGGAAATTTGAGGAAGCCCATCATTGGAATATACACGCCAAGTTCTATAATGTAAAATTCCCACTAGTATATGAAAGTGATAACATGAGAGACTCTCTACTATGAAGATCATGGTGCTACTTTGAAGCACAAGTGTGGTGAAAGGATAGTAACATTGTCCCTTCTCTCTTTTTCTCTCATTTTTTTTATCTAGGCCTTTTCTCTTTTTTATGGCATCTTTTTATTTGGGCTTCTTTGGCCTCCTTTTTTTCGTCCGGAGTCTCATCCCGGCTTATGGGGGAATCATAGTCTCCATCATTCTTTCCTCACCGGGACAATGCTCTAAAAATGATGATCATCACACTTTTATTTTTCTTACAACTCAACTTAGAACAAAATATGACTCTATATGAATGCCTCCGGCGGTGTACCGGGATATGCAATATGACAATGATGGAGTGTGTCATAATAAATGGAACGGTGGAAAGTTGCATGGCAATATATCTCGGAATGGCTATGGAAATGCCATAATAGGTAGGTATGGTGGCTTTTTTGAGGAAGGTATATGGTAGGTGTATGATACCGGCGAAAAGTGCGTGGTATTAGAGAGGATAGCAAAGGTGGAAGGGTGAGAGTGCGTATAATCCATGGACTCAACATTAGTCATAAAGAACTCATATACTTATTGCAAAAATCTAGAAGTTATCAAAGCAAAGTATTACGCGCATGCTCCTAGGGGGATAGATTGGTAGGAAAAGACCATCGCTCGTCCCCGACCGCCACTCATAAGGAAGACAATCAATAAATAAATCATGCTCCGACTTCAACACATAACGGTTCACCATACGTGCATGCTACGGGAATCACAAACTTTAACACAAGTATTCTTTAAATTCACAACTACTCAACTAGCACGACTTTAATATTATCACCTCCATATCTCAAAACAATTATCATGTTTCAATCTTTTCTTACTATTCAATACACTCAAAAGAAAGTTTCACAGATCTTGAATACCAAGCATATTATGATGAAGAAAATTACCATGCTATTAAGACTCTCAAAATAATTTAAGTGAAGCATGAGAGATCAATAGTTTCTTTAAAACAAATCCACCACCGTGCTCTAAAAGATCTAAGTGAAGCACATAGAGAAAAATTATAACGCTCAAAATATATAAGTGAAGCACATAGAGCAAAACTACTTAGCTCAAAAGATGTAAGTGAAGCACAAAGAGCAAAACTACTTAGCTCAAAAGACATAAGTGAAGCACATAGAGTATTCTATCAAATTTTAATTCATGTATGGCTCTCCCAAAAGGTGTGTACAGCAAGGATGATTGTGGCATACTAAAACACAAAGAAAAAAATAATACAAGATGCTCCAAGCAAAACACATATCATGTTGGTGAGTAAAAATATAGCTCCAAGTAAATTACCGATGGAAGTGGACGAAAGAGGGGATGCCTTCCGGGGCATCCCCAAGCTTTGACTTTTTGGTGTCCTTGGATTATCTTGGGGGTGCCATGGGCATCCCCAAGCTTAGGCTCTTGCCACTCCTTGTTCCATAATCCATCAAAAGAATTCACCCAAAACTTGAAAACTTCACAACACAAAACTTAAAGTAGAAAACTCGTGAGCAACGTTAGCTAAAGAAAACAAAAGACCACTTCAAGGTACTGTAATGAACTCATTCTTTATTTATATTGGTGTTAAACCTACTTTATTCCAACTTCTCTATGGATTATAAACTATTTTACTAACCATAGATTCAACAAAATAAGCAAACAACACACGAAAAACAGAATCTGTCAAAAACAGAAAAGTCTATAGTAATCTGTAGCTAGCGCAAGATATGGAACCCTAAAAATTCTACAATAAATTTATGGACGTGAGGAATTTATCTATTAATCATCTGCAAAAAGAATTAACTAAATAGCACTCTTCAAATAAAAATGACAGAAGTTCTCGTGAGTGCTAAAGTTTCTTTTTTTACAGCAAGTTCAACAAGACTTTCCCCAAGTCCTCCCAGCGGTTCTACTTGGCACAAACACTAATTTAACACAAAAAACACAACCAAAACAGAGGCTAAATAATTTATTTATTACTAAGGAATAAAAATAAAATTGGGTTTCCTCCGAACAAGCGCTATCGTTTAACGCCCCTAGCTAGGCATCAAAGCGAGGATCGATCTAGGTATTGCCATTCTTGGTTTTAGAGAGAAAGAGAGCAAACTTGTTATCTATGGATTTAATCTTTCTATTTTGACAAAGTACATGTCCATTAATGGTAGAAGAAGGATTAAGAATATTGCGGAAATTGGCATCTAGGCTAGCTTTTATTTCTTTAATAGATTCGTTTTGGTAAGAAAGCAAGAGAGATGTGATTTCAGCTTTCTCATTAACGGGGTGCCCAAATATAGTTTTCATCCTCTCATAGGTATCTATGGGGTCCCCTTCAAGGAAACCCCCTTCGAAAATAGAATCTAAAACTTGTTTGAACGAAGCGGGTAGCCCAACATAAAAGCTTTTTAAGTAAACCTCAATTTGATATTGGGGTACATAGCTAGCCCAGATCCTTAACAGCCTATCCCAAACATCTTTCAAAGATTCATCAAGTAAGTAACGAAAATTTCCAGAATCATATTCATCAAAATTACTAAGGTTCCCATTGATAACTCCGGCAAGTTGTTCTATAGCATTCTGATTTATGAGTTTAGATAAGATAGCAGGATTGTCTAAAGCACTAGAACTTGGGGGAGAACCCCCAACTCTTTTTGGTTCTGACATGGCGAGGGAAAAAGGCAAATAGAGAGGGAGGATAGAAAGAGAGAGAGAGGGCGAATAAAACGGCAAGGGTGAAGTGGGGAGAGGAAAACGAGAGGCAAATGGCAAATAATGTAATGCGAGAGATAGGGATTGTGATGGGTACTTGGTATGTTGACTTTTGCGTAGACTCCTCGGCAACAGCGCCAGAAATCCTTCTTGCTACCTCTTGAGCTTGCGTTGGTTTTCCCCGAAGAGGAAGGGATGATGCAGCAAAGTAGCGTAAGTATTTCCCTCAGTTTTTGAGAACCAAGGTATCAATCCAGTAGGAGGCCACAGTCAAGTCCCTCGTACCTACACAAAACATTAGCTACTCGCAACCAACGCGATTAGGGGTTGGGAATCCCTTCACGGTCACTTACGAGAGTGAGATCTGATAGATATAATATTTTTGGTATTTTTGGTATAGAGATGCAAAGTAAAAAGTAAAGGCAAAGTAAAAAAGCAAAGCAAGATTAAAGTGATGGAGATTGATATGATGAGAATAGACCCGGGGGCCATAGGTTTCACTAGTGGCTTCTCTCAAGAGCATAAGTATTCTACGGTGGGTGAACAAATTACTGTTGAGCAATTGACAGAATTGAGCATAGTTATGAGAATATCTAGGCATGATCATGTATATAGGAATCACGTCCGTGACAAGTAGACCGAAACGATTCTACATCTACTACTATTACTCCACTCATCGACCACTATCCAGCATGCATCTAGAGTATTAAGTTAAAAACAGAGTAACGCCTTAAGCAAGATGACATGATGTAGAGAGATAAATTCATGCAATATGAAATAAACCCCATCTTGTTATCCTCGATGGAAACGATGCAATACGTGCCTTGCTACCCCTTCTGTCACTAGGAAAGGACACCGCAAGCTCGAACCCAAAGCTAAGCACTTCTCCCATGGCAAGAACTACCAATCTAGTTGGCCAAACCAAACGGATAATTCGAACAGACTTGCAAAGATAACCAATCATACATAAAAGAATTCAGAGAAGATTCAAATATTATTCATAGATAGACTTGATCATAAACCCACAATTCATCGGTCTCAACAAAAACACCGCAAAAAGAAGATTACATCGAATAGATCTCCACAAGAGAGGGGGAGAAGTTTGTATTGAGATCCAAGAAGAGAGAAGAAGCCATCTATCTACTAACTATGGACCCGAAGGTCTGAGGTAAACTACTCACACTTCATCGGAGAGGCTAGGATGATGTAGAAGCCCTCCGTGATGACGGTCCTCTCCGGCGGAGCTCCGGAACAGGCCCTAAGATGGGATCTCGTGGATACAGAAAGTTGCGGCGGTGGAATTAGGTTTTTGGCTCCGTCTCTGTTCATTTGGGGGTACGTAGGTATATATAGGAGGAAGGAGTATGTCGGTGGAGCACCGAGGGGCCCACGAGGCAGGGGGGCGCGCCCTAGGGGGGGCCGCCCCACCCTCGTGACCGCCTCTTTGACTCCTTGGAGAAGGGTCCAGGTCTCCTGGATCACGTTCGACGAGAAAATCATGTTCCCGAAGGTTTTATTCCGTTTGGACTCCGTTTGATATTCCGTTTCTTTGAAACACTGAAATAGGCAAAAAAAACAATTCTGGGCTGGACCTCCGGTTAATAGGTTAGTCCCAAAAATAATATAAAAGTGGAAAATAAAGCCCAATATAGTCCAAAATAGTATATAATATAGCATGGAGCAATCAAAAATTCTAGATACGTTGGAGACGTATCAGGCATCCCCAAGCTTAATTCCTGCTCGTCCTCGAGTAGGTAAATGATAAAAAGAGAATTTTTGATGCGGAGTGTTACTTGGCATAATTTCAATGCAAATCTTCTTAATTGTGATATGAATATTCAGATTCGAAAGATTCAAGACAAAAGTTTATATTGACATAAAAATAATAATACTTCAAGCATACTAACAAAGCAATTATGTCTTCTCAAAATAACATGGCCAAAGAAAGTTATCCCTACAAAATCATATAGTCTGACTATGCTCTATCTTCACCACACAAAGTATTTAAATCATGCACAACCCCGATGACAAGCCAAGCAATTGTTTCATACTCTAACTTTTTAAAAACCTTTTCAATCTTCACGCAATACATGAGCGTGAGCCATGGATATAGCACTATAGGTGGGATAGAATGGTGGTTGTGGAGAAGACAAAAAGGAGAAGATAGTCTCACATCAACTAGGCGTATCGACGGGCTATGGAGATGCCCATCAATAGATATCAATGTGAGTGAGTAGGGATTGCCATGCAACGGATGCACTAGAGCTATAAGTATATGAAAGCTCAAAAAGAAACTAAGTGGGTGTGCATCCAACTTGCTTGCTCATGAATACCTAGGGCAATTTGAGGAAGCCCATCATTGGAATATACACGCCAAGTTCTATAATGTAAAATTCCCACTAGTATATGAAAGTGATAACATGAGAGACTCTCTACTATGAAGATCATGGTGCTACTTTGAAGCACAAGTGTGGTGAAAGGATAGTAACATTGTCCCTTCTCTCTTTTTCTCTCATTTTTTTATTTGGGCCTTTTCTCTTTTTTTATGTCCTCTTTTTATTTGGGCTTCTTTGGCCTCCTTTTTTTCGTCCGGAGTCTCATCCCGGCTTATGGGGGAATCATAGTCTCCATCATTCTTTCCTCACTGGGACAATGCTCTAAAAATGATGATCATCACACTTTTATTTTTCTTACAACTCAACTTAGAACAAAATATGACTCTATATGAATGCCTCCGGCGGTGTACCGGGATATGCAATATGACAATGATGGAGTGTGTCATAATAAATGGAACGGTGGAAAGTTGCATGGCAATATTATCTCGGAATGGCTATGGAAATGCCATAATAAGTAGGTATGGTGGCTGGATGAGGAAGGTATATGGTAGGTGTATGATACCGGCGAAAAGTGCGCGGTATTAGAGAGGCTAGCAAAGGTGGAAGGGTGAGAGTGCGTATAATCCATGGACTCAACATTAGTCATAAAGAACTCATATACTTATTGCTAAAATCTAGAAGTTATCAAAGCAAAGTATTACACGCATGCTCCTAGGGGGATAGATTGGTAGGAAAAGACAATCGCTCGTCCCCGACCGCCACTCATAAGGAAGACAATCAATAAATAAATCATGCTTCGACTTCATCACATAACGGTTCACCATACGTGCATGCTACGGGAATCACAAACTTTAACACAAGTATTCTTTAAATTCACAACTACTCAACTAGCATGACTTTAATATTATCACCTCCATATCTCAAAACAATTATCATGTTTCAATCTTTTCTTAGTATTCAACACACTCAAAAGAAAGTTTCACAGATCTTGAATACCAAGCATATTATTGTGAAGCAAATTACCATGCTATTAAGACTCTCAAAATAATTTAAGTGAAGCATGAGAGATCAATAGTTTCTTTAAAACAAATCCACCACCGTGCTCTAAATGATCCTAGTGAAGCACATAGAGCAAAATTATAACGCTCAAAATATATAAGTGAAGCACATAGAGCAAAACTACTTAGCTCAAAAGATGTAAGTGAAGCACATAGAGCAAAACTACTTAGCTCAAAAGATATAAGTGAAGCACATAGAGTATTCTATCAAATTTTAATTCATGTATGGCTCTCTCAAAAGGTGTTTACAGCAAGGATGATTGTGGCATACCAGAACACAAAGACAAAAATAATACAAGACGCTCCGAGCAAAACACATATCATGTTGGTGAATAAAAATATAGCTCCAAGTAAATTACCGATGGAAGTGGACGAAAGAGGGGATGCCTTCCGGGGCATCCCCAAGCTTTGACTTTTTGGTGTCCTTGGATTATCTTGGGGGTGCCATGGGCATCCCCAAGCTTAGGCTCTTGCCACTCCTTGTTCCATAATCCATCAAAAGAATTCACCCAAAACTTGAAAACTTCACAACACAAAACTTAAAGTAGAAAACTCGTGAGCAACGTTAGCTAAAGAAAACAAAAGACCACTTCAAGGTACTGTAATGAACTCATTCTTTATTAATATTGGTGTTAAACCTACTTTATTCCAACTTCTCTATGGATTATAAACTATTTTACTAACCATAGATTCAACAAAATAAGCAAACAACACACGAAAAACAGAATCTGTCAAAAACAGAACAGTCTATAGTAATCTGTAGCTAGCGCAAGATATGGAACCCCAAAAATTCTACAATAAATTGATGGACGTGAGGAATTTATCTATTAATCATCTGCAAAATGAATTAACTAAATAACACTCCTCAAATAAAAATGACAGAAGTTCTCGTGAGTGCTAAAGTTTCTGTTTTTTTACAGCAAGTTCAACAAGACTTTCCTCAAGTCCTCCCAACGGTTCTACTTGGAACAAACACTAATTTAACACAAAAAACACAACCAAAACAGAGGCTAAATAATTTATTTCTTACTAAGGAATAAAAATAAAATTGGGTTGCCTCCCAACAAGCGCTATCGTTTAACGCCCCTAGCTAGGCATAAAAGCGAGGATAGATCTAGGTATTGCCATTCTTGGTTTTAGAGAGAAAGAGAGCAAACTTGTTATCTATGGACTTAATATTTCTATTTTGACAAAGTACATGTCCATTAATGGTAGAAGAAGGATTAAGAATGTTGCGGAAATTGGCATCTAGGCTAGCTTTTATTTCTTTAATAGATTCGTTTTGGTAAGGAAGCAAGAGAGATGTGATTTCAGCTTTCTCATTAATGGGGTGCCCAAATATAGTTTTCATCCTCTCATAGCTATCTATGGGATCCCCTTCAAGGAAACCCCCTTCGAAAATAGAATCTAAAACTTGTTTGAACGAAGTAGGTAGCCCAACATAAAAGCTTTTTATGTAAACCTCAATTTGATATTGGGGTACATAGCTAGCCCGGATCCTTAACAGCTTATCCCAAACATCTTTCAAAGATTCATCAAGTAAGTAACGAAAAATTCCAGAATCATCTTCATCAAAATTACTAAGGTTCCCATTGATAACTCCGGCAAGTTGTTCTATAGCATTATGATTTATGAGTTTAGATAAGATAGCAGGATTGTCTAAAGCACTAGAACTTGTGGGAGAACCCCCAACTCTTTTTGCTTCTTACATGGCGAGGGAAAAGAGGCAAATAGAGAGGGAGGATAGAAAGAGAGAGAGAGGGGGCGAATAAAATGGCAAGGGTGAAGTGGGGAGAGGAAAATGAGAGGCAAGTGGCAAATAATGTAATGCAAGAGATAGGGATTGTGATGGGTACTTGGTATGTTGACTTTTGCGTAGACTCCCCGGCAACAGCACCAGAAATCCTTCTTGCTACCTCTTGAGCTTGCGTTGGTTTTCCCCGAAGAGGAAGGGATGATGCAGCAAAGTAGCGTAAGTATTTCCCTCAGTTTTTGAGAACCAAGGTATCAATCCAGTAGGAGGCCACAGTCAAGTCCCTAGTACCTGCACAAAACGTTAGCTACTCGCAACCAACGCGATTAGGGGTTGTCAATCCCTTCAGGGTCACTTACGAGAGTGAGATCTGATAGATATAATATTTTTGGTATTTTTGGTATAGATATGCAAAGTAAAAAGTAAAGGCAAAGTAAAAAAGCAAAGCAAGATTAAAGTGATGGAGATTGATATGATGAGAATAGACCCGGGGGCCATAGGTTTCACTAGTGGCTTCTCTCAAGAGCATAAGTATTCTACGGTGGGTGAACAAATTACTGTTGAGCAATTGACAGAACTGAGCATAGTTATGAGAATATCTAGGCATGATCATGTATATAGGCATCACATCCGTGACAAGTAGACCGAAACGATACTACATCTACTACTATTACTCCACTCATCGACCGCTATCCAGCATGCATCTAGAGTATTAAGTTAAAAACAGAGTAACGCCTTAAGCAAGATGACATGATGTAGAGAGATAAATTCATGCAATATGAAATAAACCCCATCTTGTTATCCTCGATGGCAACGATGCAATACGTGCCTTGCTGCCCCTTCTGTCACTAGGAAAGGACACCGCAAGATCGAACCCAAAGCTAAGCCCTCCGTGATGACGGCCCTCTCCGGCAGAGCTCCGGAACAGGCCCCAAGATGGGATAACATGGATACAGAAAGTTGCGGCGGTGGAATTAGGTTTTTGGCTCCGTCTCTGTTCGTTTGGAGGTACGTAGGTATATATAGGAGGAAGGAGTACGTCGGTGGAGCACCGAGGGGCCCACGAGGCAGGGGGTGTGCCCTAGGGGGGTGCCCCCCACCCTCGTGACCGCCTCTTTGACTCCTTCGAGTAGGGTCCAAGTCTCCTGGATCACGTTCGGCGAGAAAATCACGTCCCCGAAGGTTTTATTCCGTTTGGACTCCGTTTGATATTTCGTTTCTTTGAAACACTGAAATAGGAAAAAAACAACAATTCTAGGCTGGGCCTCCGGTTAATAGGTTAGTCCCAAAAATAATATAAAAGTGGAAAATAAAGCCCAATATAGTTCAAAACAGTAGATAATATAGCATGGAGCAATCAAAAATTATAGATACGTTGGAGACGTATCACACTCCATCGGCCATTAATATTTCTCAGGGCGATAATTATGTATCGAGCATGTTTATGCTAAAGGCGATAGTTATTTATCGGCCATGTCTTTGCTTAGGACGATATTCATATATCGGTCGTTGCTTGTTTGAACCTCTTGATGCAAGTTTGGTGAAAACTTCTCAACTTATATAACAATCCGATGATAAGATTCCATAGATATGTATCTCAAAGCCATCCTCCAAACCATATTATTCACCCTTTCGCTAGGATTTTGCAGATAATCACGAATGAACTTCCTCCAATCCTTACTTTTCCTGCATTAAAGTTTCATTAGTAGCCGAGGTGGTGAGGTCCAATTCAGCCTTACCTATCTTGGCAAGAATAAGCATCGGCTATTGATAGATGTGCAATACACCATGACGGACATGGTAGCCGGATGCTTGCTATACCAACTCTCTCCAATTGTCATGTCTAGAAATATGAAGAATATTAAAGCAACCCAAGGTAAATTTTTCATCTAGACATACCACAAGATAAACTATAAGTGATTCATCAAAACATTGATGAACCTTGAATGTTTGTTGCACTACTCATAACGAATCACCGAAAGTTGTCTCTTCCCTTCAGCGTCATAAGCCGGTTGGAAATGAGACAAGTCTGTGTCCTCTGCCAGTTTGCTGGCTATTGGCCGCATTTCTTTGGTCAGCCTTCGGAGGTCATCATTGTCGAAGTTTGAATCGTCCTCCTTCACACCTGGATATCATTTAATGATGTCCTCCGCTTCAAGATCTGGAATCCATGCCTTGGCTCGGATTAGTGCAGTTAATGCTCCTGCTCTTGCAGCTGCCTTCTTCAGTTCGGTAATCTGGGCTGGTAACATGGCCAGCTTCTCAAGAGTTTCCTTTATGAGTGATGGTGCCGGTTTATTGTAAGCCGAAGTGCAAATAGCCCGCTGGGACCCAGAGTACAACTGTTCAATCAAGGTATAAGCCGCTTTAAGCTTCTTCCGCATATCTGTGCCCAGATGAGCAATACGAGTGCCTGTCACGGTTTAAAATCAGCACTCTGGTAAATGATAAGGTTTCATGAATTGGAAAAATTGCATAAGGAGATACTTACCAAAGACAGAGGAAGTCATGGCGTTGATTTGCCGTTTCAAACAAGCTAGTTCATCTACAACTGGTTTCAGGGCTGCTTCGGCATCCTCAGCTCTTTTGGTTAAACTGGCCTTCTCGGTTTCCCAGTCAACACGATCTTTGTTAAAAGACTCTTTTAGCTTCTCCATTGCTCTCAAGGCTTTGGTCAGTTCCTCCTTGGCTTTCGCAGCCTCTGCTTGTTGGGATTTCACGTTCTCTTGCAAATCAGCGGTTCGTGCATCTCTACTGCTTAGTTTGGCCTGCAACAGTGAAGATATGTCAACAACAGGATATATATTTTCTAAGTACAAAGCATATAAAAATTTATGCACTTCATACTTGGGGGCTAATGCCTATTTGCTCTGATTCCCTACATCTTTTATAAGTCTCCAGAACAATGCAAGCATTATCCTTGACACTTGGGGGCTAATGTACATCTGTTCAAGATGGACATATGGATTAAAACCTGGATTACCTTGCAAAGCTAAACCGGCCTTTGGGGGCTACGCTGAAGAAAGCTATATAATTACATTGGTAAAGTATCGGTCTTGGTTTTCACTAAGGACCTGATATTTTGAGGGTCAGTAGGAGAGACTTAAAGTGTTACAAAGACCCGGTTTACGATTAACATCATAAAACGGCCCTTGGGGGCTACTTGGGCTAGCACTTCAACTTTGGAATCAAGAAGTAAAGGGAGATGAAAATACCTCATAGCGTTCCTTCATCAAGTTTACCAAACCGGCTTCATAGTCACGGTTTGAGTGCAGACAGTTTAAGAAACCGGAGTGAAGTTCTTCAGCATTGAGATGGGCATAACTTGATAAGTCAGTATTCCATTTGCCCTTTTCGCTAGCAGCACGCTCTTCTTTGGCACTATGTTGGGCCAAGATTACCAGATGACCAGGAGAGCTACGGCCCATGCCAGTAATGATAACATCATCTCCTTGGCCTTCAGTGGTTTTTGCGGGTGACGACGGAGTCTCAGTACCTCTCACTGGACTAGCCCGGTTTGGAGCTGCCGGTTCAGTATCAGGCACGGCAGGATCAGCTTCTGGTGGTTCATCAGCGTTCCGGTCTTGAAGGGGTGGTTCATCAGAGGTGGCCTCAGGATGAGGACCATCCGATTCACGAGTTTGGTCTGGTTCACCTATTTGCTCTTCTTCAAAAACTGCCTGGTCTTCTGACGGATTGTTGACCCGAGCTTTCTTGCTGGGTCCGACTTTGGCTCTGCAAACAAAATTCAAAGAGGTTTAGCGTCTTATTCAAGATTTGCAATGCATTGGAAGAAAGGATTTGAAAGCTTACCCAGCCACAGTTTTTAGAGGAGGGAGTTGGGTTGCTGTCGACTCGCCAGAGGATGAGGGAGGTGTCACCAGATAATTTGAATCGGACGGATTAAGAGGTTGTCTGAAATAACCTGCCTTGGGATAAGAATTGTCAGAAGTGGGAGAGACCTCAGACCGGCGCTTCTGAACTGGGGTATCAGGTAAACCGGCCGAAGTGACCTATTGGCCACTTTGCCGGGTTGTCCGGCGAGCTTCATGCTGCTGTGTCTTCAAAATAAATGTTGGATCCAAGTAAGCAAGAGGATGAGAAAAGCTTACTTTCCGGACTGCTTGACGGGTTTTTTATGTTGGCATACAGTCTGAACCCGAGGAAAGGATAATTACCTCTACATCATTAGCCTGGCTGCCTTCTACGTCCTCCTGATAAAGATCATTGTTAATGAGGTGCATGAAAAGGGAGCCAAGTGAGTCAAGTTCTACCTCAACTTCCGGATCATCCGCATCTTCATCAAGCTCCATGCTGATCCGGTCAGCTGTTTTCCGCTTTGAGGTACGCTTGACAGCTTTGGTTTTGAGACGGGATGGCTTTGCCGCTTTATCTGCGGATTTCCGTTTCCAGAAGGGATCATCACCCTGTTCATACACAAATAGAGGAAGGTTCACAAGTTGAACAAATCAAAAGATATCAAAGATAAAAAGGAAGCATTGTGCTTACAGCAGGCGGTTTATTCTGAGTGTAGAAGGGGCTCAAGCCAGTTTGGCGATAGACTGATTTCGATTCATTCAAAATTTTCTTAACACTTTCAGTGACCTCTTCATCGGTTACCTGAATGTTGATGTGGCGTTGGGGGTCTTCAACCTCACCGGTATACTCACACATTAAACTGGGGCGGCGGCTTAGTGGCAAGACGCTCCACGATATCCAGCAACGCACAAAATCAACGACTGTTAAACCATTGGCCATGAATGCCCGGAGCTTGGCGAGTTGGGGGCATATTTGGCCCGTTCCGCAGAGCTTAAACGTTGTGGGACTGGATGAGTGTTGGAAAGCCGGTGATCACGATAGCCTGGAAGAGGGTTTTCATCTTTAGGGGAGGTATCTATGCAGTAGAACCAAGTCTGGTTCCATTCCTTAGGGTGACTATGTAGTTTGACATGAGGGAATTCAACTTCCTTCCGCTTTTGAATAGAAACACCACCAAGTTCAGTGTTGGGACCATTTACAAATTCTGTACGCCGGTTCAGATGAAAGAAGTCCTGGAACAGCTCAGCAGTCGGTTCTTCTTGTAAGTACACTTCATAGAAGACCTGGAAGTTGCATAGATTGGATACCGAGTTGGGTCCGATATCTTGAGGATGGAGTTGGAAACTGGCAAGCACATCTCGGTAAAACTTTGACCCTGGCAGTTTGAAACCACGGCCTATGTGGTCGACAAAGACCACAACCTCACCCTGCCTCGGGGTTGGAGGATTTTCTGTTCCTGGAACTCGCCATCGAATTTCAGTTTTCTTAGGCAAGGTGCCGATGCTGACCATTCCGTTTAACTATTCCTCGGTGACCCAGGAACGATCCCAATTGCAAGCGGCAAACTGTTTGGCCATCGTGAAACAAAAAGCTGGAAAAGAAATGCTGGTTTACAAATCATTCACGGTGGTACGCGAGATGCAATGGAATAAAGATATACAGGTATGTGAAATTGCGTAGACCGGAGACTAATACAATAGTGAATGACAAGGTCATATCAAGGGCATACATATGTTGTTAAACCGGACTATTACAATCAACGTAAAGAAGGTTTGCCAGTTTATTAGGGGACTAATGGTATGACATAGATTGTTTTTACAAAGGTAAACCACCCTGATGGTACAGAGGATACAGATCTAAGGCGAAAAGGGCTAAGTAATGAAAAACAAGTTTTACAGGATCACATGGGAATTTTGGATCTACCGAAGACAGAAAGGCAAAAATATTTTGACCTAAAAAGGGTAGGACCCAAAGCAGGTTGTAAAAGTTCAAATCAGTTTTTCGCGTGCAAAAAGTTTGTGGTGGTAGCCGAAAACAAACCATTACACGGAATATATCAACATTGAGATTTTCTATCCATAGACTAAGGAGGAACAGGAAAGAGCAGCACCGGAACTCCGATGAACTTCAATGAACTGCGAAGAATAAGGAAACCCTAGACAGATCTACAAGGGGGGAAAGAAAAGGACTTACAGTGACTGTTGAAGCAACGGAGGAACGCCGCGGCTCTCTGGTAATAGTCAGGTTGATGCAGCGGCCTTTGTCGAAGCAGAGGAGAAACTTGGTGACGGCGGCGGCGCTCAGGGGCAGAGGTGTCGCGAGGAGGAAGAAGAAGCGAGGGAGACGAAGGGAAAAAATGATAAGGACCCATGGCCCTATTTATAAGGCGAAACGATAAAGCGAAAAGTGCGGGAATCGAGGAGCTCAAAAATGGATAGTTAATAATGGTGTCGCCTCGATGACTGGATATGCATTAATGAAGGTAATCCTTAGCTTCAACGGATAGATGACGTTAGGACGGTTTATCCTGATCCTGGAGTATGACGTCACGGCGGTTTATAAAATCAAGGTGAAGATGCAAAGGAGGAGTTTTTTTGCTAAGTATTGAAGATTGACATGAAAAAGTTCAAACCAATCTGGGGCCTAATGTTGGGGATATTACTACTGGACGTAAACCGGCCAGGAGTAGCCGGATTAGCTTTATGAAGATTAGAAGCCCATGAAGATGTAAGAATGATGGCGCTTTATGAAGGCCCAAGGCCCAGAGGCGAGTTAAGGCCTGTAGATGTAAACCGACCTAATTATGTAACTTGCATTGTAAGTTAGGAAGTGTAGAGACCGAACCGGACACATCTATGATCCGGCTTCGGGACTCTATATAAAGGGACGACCCGGCAGCGGTTTAGGGACAGACAATAATTCGAGAGCCAGACAAAGCGGATTCGCTCCCTGGTCTTCGAAACCCTAGCAATACCAATCACAACTAGACGTAGGCTTTTACCTTCATCGAAGGGGCCGAACTAGTATAAACTCCCCATGCCCCCTTGTCCGGTTTAACCCCTTTAAGCTAACCCGTTGCGATGGCTCCACGACTAAGTCCTTCTATGAGGACATCTGCCGTGATAAACCCACGACAGTATTGCAATCCGGTTTTTATTGGCCTACTCTCTTCAAGGATGCTCGTAAGTTTGTCTTATCTTGTGATGAATGTCAAAGAATTGGCAATATTAGTAGACGTCAAGAAATGCCTATGAATTGTTCACTTGTTATTGAACCATTTGATGTTTGGGGCTTTGATTATATGGGACCCTTTCCTGCCTCTAATGGATATACACATATTTTAGTTGCTGTTGATTATGTTACTAAGTGGGTAGAAGCTATTCCAACTAGTAGTGCTGATCATAACACCTCTATTAAGATGCTTAAAGAAGTTATTTTTCCGAGGTTTGGAGTCCCTAGATATTTAATGACTGATGGTGGTTCACATTTTATTCATGGTGCTTTCTGAAAAATGCTTGCTAAGTATGATGTTAATCATAGAATTGCATCTCCTTATCACCCGTAGTCTAGTGGTCAAGTAGAACTGTGTAATAGAGAGCTCAAATTAATTTTGCAAAAGACTGTTAATAGATCTAGAAAGAATTAGTCCAAGAAACTTGATGATGCATTATGGGCCTATAGAACTGCATATAAAAATCCTATGGGCATGTCTCCGTATAAAATGGTTTATCGAAAAGCATGTCACTTACCTCTCGAACTAGAACATAAGGCATATTGGGCTATTAAAGAGCTCAATTATGATTTCAAACTTGCCGGTGAGAAGAGATTATTTGACATTATCTCACTTGATGAATGGAGAACCCAAGCTTATGAAAATGCCAAGTTGTTTAAAGAAAAACTAAAAGGTGGCATGACAAAAGAATACAAAAGCGTGAGTTTAATGTAGGTGATTATGTATTGCTATACAACTCTCGTTTAAGATTTTTTGCAGGAAAACTTCTCTCTAAATGGGAAGGCCCCTACGTTATCGAGGAGGTATCGTTCCGGTGCCATAAAAATCAACAACTTCGAAGGCACAAACCCGAAGGTGGTGAACGATCAAAGAATCAAACATTATATCTCAGGTAATCCCATAAATGTTGAAACCAATGTTATTGAAACCGTAACCCTGGAGGAATACATAAGGGACACTTTCCGGAACGTTTCAGACTCCGAGAAGGAATAGGTATGTGGTACGGTAAGTAAACCGACTCCAAAACAGTTTTTATGGCAATATTTCTCCGTTTTGGAATATTTAGAAAAATAGAAAAATAAGAGGCAGTTCGGGAAGGACACGAGGCCTCCAAGAGGGTGGAGGGCGCGCCCTACCCTACTGGGCGCGCCCCCTACCTCGTGGGCACCTCGTGTGCTCTCCGGACTCCGTTTTCTTGCACGATACGTATTTTGGTCGGTAAAAATTCATTATATAATCTCCCGAAGGTTTTGACTCCTGTATCACTCAAATATCCCCTGTTCTTGTTTCGAGCTCTTTTTCTGACAGATCTAGATTATCATGACGTCTCCAAGTGCCCCCAAGGACAAATTCTTCGAGAAGGTCATCAATCCTTACCTCGCGGAGGTGCTGCGACACCCTCAAACCATTGACATGCGTGATGGGTTGCTGCACATCCACGATGTTGAGGGATTGAAGGGGACTGGAAGCGTGGAGACGAGGCTCGAAGCAATGGAGCAACAAGTTTTCAAGTGCCAAGGGATGGTGGAACGTGGACTCAACTCCAACCACATGATGATCGCGGAGTTCACCAATAACCACAAGTTGGATGTCGACAACATCGGGGAGACCATCTTCAAGCTTCACGAGAAGATCGAGCACCTTCAAGCCCAAATCTATGACCTGCAAAACCAAAACCGTGAGTATGAATATAGATTCAAAAGGATGAGTTTGGCTGCATATTTGAGGATCCCGGAGACTCGATCATCCTTCTATGATGGTGAGCCTATGCCTTGGAAGATGGACGACAAGCCTGCATCATCAACAACTCCACCTTCTTCACCAGCAAAGGAGACATAATCACACGGGTATGGGCACTCCCCTTGGCAATTGCCAAGCTTGGGGGAGGTGCCCCGGTATCGTATCACCATCACACTCCTATCTTTACCGTTTTTCTTAGTTCGATCCTATTAGTAGTATCTTGATCTAGTAGAATAAAGTTTATGGCATGATCTAGTTTTGAGTTTTGTTTAATGATCTCTCTATGTAATCGAGTCCATGAGCTATATATAATAAAGATTAGTGTTGAGTTAAGGGCTTGATTATTTTGCCATGATCTTGAGTGAATAAAAGAAAAGAGAAAAAGAATAAAAAGAAACAAAGAGATCACATTGATCTTATTGAGAGTAATGACTTCACATAGAAAGAGTATGATGATTAAAGGTTGTTGAGAGTTGGCAAACATAGCTTTGGTCATCGCTGCAATTAATAGGAAGTAATAAAGAAAGAGAGGTTTCACATATAAATATACTATCACGGACATCTTTTATGATTGGGAGCACTCATTAAAATATGACATGTTAAAGAGTTGACGTTGGACAAGGAAGACAACGTAATGGGTTATGTTTTCTTATATCTGAGATAAAGTATATTGTCATGGATCATCCAACATATTGAGCTTGCCTTTCCCCCTCATGCTAGCCAAATTCTTTGCACCAAGTAGAGATACTACTTGTGCTTCCAAATACCCTTAAACCCAGTTTTTCCATGAGGTCCACCATATCTACCTATGGATTGAGTAAGATCCTTCAAGTAAGTTGTCATCGGTGCAAGCAATAAAAATTGATCTCTAAATATGTATGATTGATTGGTGTGGAGGAAATAAGCTTTATACGATCTTGTGATGTGTAAGAAATAAAAGCGACGAACTGCATAATAAAGGTTCATATCACAAGTGGCAATATAAAGTGACGTTCTTTCGCATTAAGATTTAGTGCATCCAACCATAAAAGCGCATGTCAACCTCTGCTTCCCTCTGCGAAGGGCCTATCTTTTATTATGATCTTCTACCTTATGCAAGAGTCATGGTGATCTTCACCTTTCCCTTTTACATTTTATCCTTTGGCAAGCACAATATGTTGGAAAGATCCTGATAGATATATCTAATTGGATGTAAGTCAGCATGAGTTATTATTGTTGACATTACCCTTGAGGTAAAAGGTTGGGAGGCGAAACTATAAGCCCCTATCTTTCTCTGTGTCCGGCTAAAACTCCGTAACCACAAGTATTGCGTGAGTGTTAGCAATTATGAAAGACTAAATGATAGTTGAGTATGTGGACTTGCTAGAAAGCTCTGACATAGACTCTTTCTGATGTTATGATAAATTGCAATTGCTTTAATGACTGAGATTATAGTTTGTTAGTTCTCAATAAAGTTTATGATTCGTACTTTTGCATTGTGAATAGATTATTACTTGAGCATAAGAAATCATATCAACATATCTATATATGTTGCTGTTATGAAAATAACCATGATGCCCTCATGTCCGTATTTTATTTTATCGACACCTCTACCTCTAAACATGTGGACATATTTATCGTTATCGGCTTCCGCTTGAGGACAAGCGAGGTCTAAGCTTGGGGGAGTTGATACGTCCATTTTGCATCATGCTTTTATATCGATATTTATTGCATTATGGGCTGATATTACACGTTATGTCACAATACTTATGCCTATTCTCTCTTATTTTACAAGGTTTACATAAGGAGGGAGAATGCCGGCAGCTGGGATTCTGGGCTGGAAAAGGAGCAAATATTAGAGACCTATTCTGCACAACTCCAGAAGTCCTGAAACTCCACGAAAGTTATTTTTGGAAATAATAAAAAATACTGAATGGAAGAAATAGGTCAGGGGGGCCACCACCTGCCCACTAGGGTGGGGGGCGCGCCCCCTGCCTCGTGGGCCCCCTGTTGGCTCTCAGGAGGCCATCTTCTGCAATATGAAGTCTTTCATCGAGGAAAAAATCATAAGAAACCTTTCGGGACGAGACTCCTCCGCCACGAGGCGGAACCTTGGTGGAACCAATCTAGGGCTCCGACAGAGCTGTTCTGTCGGGGACACTTCCCTCCGGGAGGGGGAAATCATCGCCATCGTCATCACCAACGCTCCTCTCATCGGGAGAGGGCAATCTCCATCAACATCTTCACCAGCACCATCTCCTCTCAAAACCCTAGTTCATCTCTTGTATCCAATTCTTGTCTCCAAGTCCGGGATTGGTACTAGTAGGTTGCTAGTAGTGTTGATTACTCCTTGTAGTTGATGCTAGTTGGTTTATTTGGTGCAAGATCATATGTTCAGATCATTTATGCATATTAATACCCCTCTGATTATGAACATGAATATGCTTTGTGAGTAGTTACGTTTGTTCCTGAGGACATGGGAGAAGTCTTGCTATTAGTAGTCATGTGAATTTAGTATTCGTTCGATATTCTGATGAGATGTATGTTGTCTATCCTCTAGTGGTGTTATGTGAACGTCGACTACATAACACTTCACCATTATTTGGGCCTAGAGGAAGGCATTGGGAAGTAATAAGTAGATGATGGGTTGCTAGAGTGACAGAAGCTTAAACCCTAGTTTATGCGTTGCTTCGAAAGGGGCTGATTTGGATCCATGTGTTTCATGCTATGGTTAGGTTTACCTTAATACTTTTGTTGTAGTTGCGGATGCTTGCAATAGAGGTTAATCATAAGTGGGATGCTTGTTCATGTAAGAACAACACCCAAGCACAGGTCCACCCACATATCAAATTATCAAAGTACCGAACGCGAATCATATGAATATGATGAAAACTAGCTTGACGATAATTCCCATGTGTCCTCGGGAGCACTTTTCTCTATATAAGAGTTTGTCCAGGCTTGTCCTTTGCTACAAAAAGGATTGGGCCACCTTGCTGCACTTTATTTACTTTTGTTACTTGTTGCTCGTTACAAATTATCCTATCACAAAACTATCCGTTACCACTTATTTTAGTACTTGCAGAGAATACCTTGCTGAAAACCGCTTATCATTTCCTTCTGCTCCTCGTTGGGTTTGACACTCTTACTTATCGAAAGGACTACGATATATACCCTATACTTGTGGGTCATCAGGCTCCAATGATCTTATCCTTTTCTTTTTAGAGGAAGCTGAATAAAGTTGTCTTTGATGCCTCCACCATCGACAGGCCAATCCGGTACTTGAAGGCCCGTATTCTAGCCACATAATCCTGCATTACCCGGACATTGATAGAAGTTAGCTTGGAGTCGAGCCACCCCATAAAGCAAGTGTCCCCTTCGTGTCGAACAACTTCCCATGATGGCACGACTAGGGAGGACCGCGCATCCATCGAAATGACACTGATTCTATGTCGAACACAATAATGTCTCGACCGTCTCCTGTAATGTCACTTGCTCCATAAAGAGGCCAGTGCAGTCTGCCATGGTGGTGGACAGGTGGTAAACAGTTAGATGAATAGCGCATTTTCTTGAGTAACTTTTGTTCCGTGGAAGGCGGCGAAACCATTGTAGGAAAGGCCAGAGGCCAGAGATGCTGATGGGCACCGGCGTCACAAAAACGATGAGCTTGGCGTCCCCGTGTGGCAGTCCACGATGGGGAACGATGACTTTGCGGTGGCGGTGCTCAAGAAAGAATGCGGGTGTGGGTGTCACGCTGGGCAATGACATGGAGACGACACGGCAGCGGCCAACCTCCTTGGGTGGCAACCAGATGAGTATCATGTCAATGATCTCCTCAGGTAGGTCCTCGAGCAGGGTCACACATCTCCTACCCAACTTCATAGTGCGTCGACGTCTTCGGTCGATTGAAAAGACATGGCAAGCTTTAGTCCAATAACAACTTTAATCAAGACACTGGTAGAAAAAGGGCCTATAGTCCCGGTACGTAAGGGCCTTTAGTCCCGGTTCAATCCAGAACCGGGACTAAAGGCCCTCCACGTGGCCGGTCCACCTTTAGTCCCGGTTGGTAACACCAACCGGTACTAAAGGAAATTTTCTGATTTTCTTTTGAATTTTTTTTGATTTTTTTTATTTTTAAATTTCTGAATTATTTTAACCTCTAATCTCTAATCACTCCTCATCACTACTGAATTTAATCTCTAATCACCCCTCATCATTCCAAATCATCTAACTTCCTGGACGGTCAACCATCCTCCCACTCCCCTAGCCTGAGCACGCTTAACTTCCGGGTTCTATTCTCCCTCGTTTCCAAGTCTGCACTCGTTGTTTTCCTGACAATAGTAAGATGTCAATCCTATTAACCCTCAGGAGTTTAGCTTGAGCATGAAGTCACACATTTCACTGTTTGAGTTTGAAACTATTGTTCTAAAAAACAATATTTTTTTAGTAACACTAATATTTCTTGAATAAGTAGTTTGACCATTGTTTGACCACAGTTTGACCATAGTTTGACCAGATTTGACCAAATTCAAAAAAGCTGAAATAATTATTTAATAACACTAATAATCTTGAATAATTATTTAATAACACTAATACTTCTTGAATAAGTAGTTTGACCATAGTTTGACCAGATATAATGAAAATTTAAAAAAACTGAAATTTGAGCATAACTTTTTTTACTTTTGGAATTTGAGGATTCTACAAATTTGCAAACAGGCCGTAGGCAGTCTCCATCGGATGTAACTTTTCGAGTAGATGATTTTTCATATAAAAAACTTTTTAATCCGAGTTCGTATGCAAAAGTTATGCCCATTTTACAAATTCTAGAGAGATTTTGTAAATAAAGTCGAAAATTCATATTTGTAAATTTTCCCAACAACTAGACCACATATCACATGGGAAACTTATTTTTTTTTGACATTTCCATCATTTTCTTTTGTTTTTTCTAAAACTGAAAAGGCGGTCCGGGGGGGGGGGGAGTTTGAAAATGGGACCTTTAGTACCGGTTCGTGCCATGAACCGGTACTAATGCCTGAAAGCCCATTACTCCCGGTTGGTGGCGCCAACCGGGACTAAAGGTCTAACCTTTAGTACCGGTTGGTGCCACCAACCGGGACTAATGGGCATCGCACCCTTTAGTCCCGGTTCGTGGCACGAACCGGGACTAAAGGGCCCAGGTGAACCGGGACTAATGCCTTAGCCACACGAACCGGGATAAATGCACCCATTGGTCCCGGTTCTAGACTGAACCGGGACTAATGGGCTTACCCGGCCTGGACCAAAGCCCCCTTTTCTACTAGTGAGAATAGAAGCAAACAAAAGTAATGGCAAGTACATTTACATGGGTGTTTATTATACATTGAAAACTTCAAATGATGAACATTTGTAGGACGTGGACAGAGTGGATGCAACCAGATCTAGACTTGGTATTCACTAGTGAAAACGGAAGTGACTGCTAAACCGAATTATACACTAAACTAAAGCCAAATACTCTAGTGAAAACAGAGTGCCGGCTAAACTAAAGCTACATACAATGCTAGCTTAACAGAAACTGGACTCGGAAGGCGAGACCCTCGGAGGGTCCTCGCGATGGTACAGCGAGCTATGTGCGCATCATGAGAATGTTATTTCGCTTGTAATTGACTAGCTTGACCGCTGGCCGAAGGTGGAGAGAGAAAATCAAAAGGACGCACCAGAGAAGAGAGAGACAACAATGGCTAGTTTGGGTTGCAAAAATGCTCACCACCATTGGTGTAGAAGGTGGTGGAGAAGGCGCTTGCTAGACAGACAGAGCATCGGCTCGTTTGAGTGAGTGAGGCGACGCCAGGGCGGAGGGTCCAGCCGTGTCGGGGCCGTGCTCATCCGTGACTAGGCCAGGAAGAGAGTTGTAGCTGGAGGCCGTCGTACGAGAGTTGGAGTTGGAGCGGCAGGCGAGCAAGCTGAATCTGGTATCCAGGAGGCAGGGCAGGAGCTAGGGCAGCAAGGTGGATGGGCATGCCAAGACGGTAGACGAGCTCACCTAAAGGGAGCAAGTAGACGTGATATCACACATGTGCTTTTTTCCTTTTTATTTTGTTTATATTAAAGAAATAGTAAATAAACAAAGTTTGGTCCACTCTTAGAAAATGTTTGTACCGTTCATAAAAACTGCAAGTGACATTTAGTTTTTGCATGCATGTCAAGAAAATGTATGTGACATTTTTGGAAAATGTTTGACATTATATTTTTTTTCTGTAATCCAAATAAAATGTTTCGTACCGTACAAAATGTTCAGAACTTGTACTTTGAGAAAACGTTAATCGTATATTAATCTTTTAACACAGACACAAACACACACACACACACACACACACACACACACACACACACACACACACACACACACACAAAAGTATTTTCAATGTAAAAGATATACAATGTGTAAGAAAAAAGTAGACATGAAAACGTCTACATGAAAATTAGTTAATCATATATTCGAAAATGTTCAAAACACGTATTTGGAAAATTACTAGTCAAGTATTGAAAATCTTAAATATATATTCAAAATATATTTTAGATGTATAGAAAAGACACAATGTTTATGAAAACAGTAGACACCAAAACATATATTTCCAAAATGTTAAACATGTTTAAAAATGTTTGTAATGTACATTAAAAGTGTACAATGTGCATAGAAAAAATAACAGAAAATAAAATAAGAAAACCACAGAAAAACAGAAGAAAAAACAAAGAAAACTGAAGAAAATAAAGGTAAGGAAAGAGGAATAAAACGAAAACCAAGGAAAGACAGAAGAAAATCGATGCAAAAAAGTGAAAAAAGTATAAAAATCACGAAAAGAGAACTACCACATAGGTATAATACTGGATCAGCCCAGTAGTGCCTCGCGTAGGCGAGAATTATTAGCAAGGCAACACATTGATACCCCTAAAAAGGGAGCAAATTGATTTTGAAAGGAGCCACATCTATCTTCTATTATATATTAAAGTATTTGACGGGTTTCCCAAAAAAAGATAAATAGACTAAAAATTACCACAATAATTAGAAATATATGACCATCAAATTAATAAACCAATTTTTTATAGCCATTAGATATGATTGTAAGTTAACAAACATACAGTTATAAATCAAATTTGCAGTTTAACATTTTGGTTTGAGCCTGACCACGCATTCTCTAGTGATCAATCAACATAGCACCATATTAGAACATGTATACGCTAACCAACATGTGGTTGGATGGTTAGGAGAATAGTGGTATTCACCAGCCCATTCCATGAGGGTTCAAGTCCTAGACTTGGCGCTGGTGCTCTCACATTCCTTGGATGCGGCTGGGAATAGCATACAATTATAAATGGGTAGGACAAAGAAATGTCTTAGCATCATCACCTGCAGCTGCACCCCTTGAGCTGATGCACCAGGTTGTTGACCTTGTTGAAGTCCACAGACCGCTTCCTGGGTATCTCAAAGCAGAGCGGACGAAATAAGTACCCGAGATGACATGACGAAAGAAGATGAAAAGTAGTGGGTCTTGGGGGCGGACAGCAGGCCGACGATGTCGTTGAGGATCCTGTTGGTGTTGGCGATGAAGAGGTTGATGACTTCAGGGACCAAGGCTGGGCCTAAGCTGCCACCCTCGTCCATTGACTGCAAGCACTGGAAATACTCATCCACCATACCCTAGATGGATCACTTCACGAGAAGCTAAAGTGATAGTCAGCCAGCAGCCACACGGGTTTAGTAGGGGGTTGAGGGTGGAATGGCCATGGCGAACATGGATGTGACAAGGTTGTTCAACTGGGCCCTAAGCGCGGCAGCCGCCATGGCGATCGATTGGGGGAGAGGAGCAGGTGCTGGAGGGATCCGAAGCTGTCGTGGCTGCGGCGGTGTTGTCGAGGAAGAGTGGAGGAGGCTTGGGGATGGAGACCCTTATATGCCCGGACGGATGAGTCTATCCGCGCAAAGACGTGTGGCTGGGAGTGCCCCCCATTAACAGTGTACTAGTGGCTCGGCTGGGAGCCATTAAAGAGCTAGATGTTGTTGACGTCGGATGCAGATACATGGGCGCTCTGTCAAGGCTCGTTGGATGGTTGCACCACTGGCCATTGACAGTCGGCATCTCTCTAAAAAGTAAAAACCTCGAGATGTATGAATACCAACAAGAAGTTTAGTGGTGGCTGGCTGAGCTTGTCTTATGGATTGATCGAGGGGCATCCAGAAGGATGATGGAAACCAGCCGTTCAATCGTAGTTGGTTTAATAATATGTCAGTTGCATTTAATAATCGCTTGACAGGAGCCACATCTATCTTCTATTATATATTAAAGTATTTGTCAGGTTTCCCAAAAAAAGATAAATAGACTAAAAATTACCACAATAATTAGAAACATATGACCGTAAAATTAGTAAACCAAATTTTTATAGCCATTAGATATGATTGTAAGTTAACAAGCAAACAATTATAAATCAAATTTCCAGTTTAACATTTTGGTTTGAGCCTGACCACGCATAGTCTAGTGATCAATCAACATAGCACCATATTAGAACATGTATACGCTAACCAACATGTGGTTGGATGGTTAGGAGAATAGTGGTATTCCCCAGCCCATCCCATGAGGGTTCAAGTCCTAGACTTGGCGCTGCTGCTCTCACTTTCCTTGGATGCGGCTGAGAACAACATACAGTAATAATTGTTTTGGACAAAGAAATGTTTTAGCATCATCACCTGCAGCTGCACCCCTTGAGCTGATGCACCGGGTCGTCGACCTTGTTGAAGTCCACGGGCTGGTTCCTGGGTATCGCAAAGCAGGGCGGACGAAATAAGTACCCAAGATGACATGACGAAAGCAAATGGAAAGAAGGGGGCCTTGGGGGCGGACAGCAGGCCGACGATGTCGTTGAGGATCCTGTTGGTGTTGGTTATGAAGAGGTTGATGACCTCAGGGACCAAGCCTGGGCCTGAGCTGCCATCCTCGTCCATCGACTGCAAGTACTAGAAATACTCATCCACCATACCCTAGATGGACCATTTCACGAGAAGCTAAAGGCATAGTCAGCCAGCAACCACACGGGCTAGTAGGGGGTTGACGGTGGAATGACTGTGGCGAACATGGATGTGACAAGGGTGTTCAACCGGGCCCTGAGCGCGGCAGTCGCCGTGGCGATTGATTGGGGGAAAGGAGCAGGTGCTGGAGGGACACGAAGTTGTGGTGGCTCCGGCGATGTTATCGGTGAAGAGTGGAGGAGGCTTGGAGACGGAGCCCCATATATACCTGGACAGATGAGTCTGTCCGCGCGAAGACGTGTGGCTGGGAGTGCCCCCCATTAACAGTCTACTAGTGGCTTGGCCGGGAGCCATTAAGGAGCTAGACATTGTCGACGTCGGATACAGCTAGAAGGGTGCTCGGTCAAGGCTCGTTGGATGGTTGCTCCGCTGACCATTGATAGTGGGCATCTCTCTTAAAAGTAAAAAACCTCGAGATGTATGAATACAAACAAGAAGTTTAGTGGTTGCTGGCTGAGGAAACCAGCTGTTTAATCTTACTTGGTTTAATAATCCGTCGGTTGCATTGAATAATCGATGCGGCGTGCACGTGTTTGAGGACAAGAGGACAAAGAAGAGACGGAACGTAATTGTATATCCAACTCATGTTCGCTTCGCTCTACAACAAGCGAGTTCAGTTCAGTAATGGAATGAATTTGTTCCAGCTAATAATAGAAGAAAAAACCCCACAATGCTCTTTCGCTAGAGCCAACGGCCTTCCAATGCGCGGTGAGCGTGTTCTGTCGCCTTTAATTAACTTGCTTTGGGCCAGCTGCGTGTCGCCTTTATTTTTTTATATTTAGAAAAATACTACATACATACATTGTGAAAATAATTTAGTTGGTTTTAAAAGTGTTCATCGCATATTTAAAAAATGTTCAAGTAGTGTAAAAAAGGTTTGCTCATTTTTTTTAAAACGTTTGTATCAAAAAAGTCCGACATTAAAAGATGTACACATGTTTCAAGAAAATGTATGTGGCATTTAAAAAAATGTTATACAATTTGAAGAATGTTTGTCTCAAAAAAATATGATCCATACCATTCAAATACAATGTACATTACCCTTAAGAAGAGCAACAAAAAATTACATGTCAAGGGGAAAGCAAAACATAAGTCATGACCGTTCAGACATGGCCTGTGGAGTCAATGGAGTCTACTCATCATTTTGCATCTCATGACCTAGAATTGGAACGATGCTTTCTTGGAGGCGGTGGTTAGTAAGCGGCATGCAATACTCACTCTTTCTAATGGTGACAATATGTCAGCAGCGTATTTTGTTGAAAATGACCAGCAACTCACGCTGGTTTGGCATAGCCATGTGGTTCAATGGCTGCGTAGTTGAATCAAATGATCTTATTCTTTCCTTTTTGGAATAAGCTGACTACAGTTGTGTTGACGCCTCCAACGTTGAAGGTCAATCCGGTTCTTGAAAGCCATTTTTTATCCTCGTAATGTTGCATCACCCAGAAATATTCTCGTGATGGGGATGTTGTAAAATCCTAATGTATGTGGCTTCAGTTTAGCCATCACTTTATCTTCACTAGTGTAATTGGCTTCAGTTTAGTGTATAATTCGACTTAGCCATCACTCTGTTTTCACTAGCGAACACCAAGTCTTGAGATGGTTGCATCCACTCTCTCCACGTCCTACACACATTCATCACTTGCACTTGTGAATGTATAATAAAGACACAAGTAAATGTACTTGTCAATGTAAACATCCTAAGCGTTTGTGACAAGCATATTTACATGGGTCTTTATTATACATTGACAAGTGCGAGTGATGAAAGTGTGTAGGACGTGGAGGGAGTGGATGCAACCAACTCAAGACTTTGTGTTCGCTAGTGAAAATAGAGTGATGGCTAAATCGAATTATATAGTAAACTAAAGCAAAATACACTAGTGAAGATAGATTGATGGCTAAACTGAAGCCACATACATTATTGTCAAAGCATAATTTATTTCATTTTTAAAAACTTTTCATCGCACATTTAGAAAATGTTCATACTGTGTAAAAAAGTTTGCTCAAGTTTTAGAAAAAGTAGTAGCATTGAACAAGAATCATGTGATATTTCTAAGTTACATACTCATTTCAAGAAAATGTACATTGCATTTTGAAAATTGTTATAAAATGTAAAAAGAATTCGTACGAATAAAAAATCTTTCATGCAATTCAAAATCAAAATAGAAGTCTTGACCATTCAGATATGTCCCGTGGAGAATTAGAGGCTATAAAGTTTACCTAAATTCTAATTAGTGCCTGTGCACTATTTCACGTAAGGAAGCAGCCGACTCTGTCACTTTTATGTATGTGTACTTTTTTGTCTTCTAGCACATATGACTGTTGGCATTAAATTTGTTCACACTGGTCCATAAAAAACGATCCACGTACATTTATTTTGAGTTTTTAAGTTTTTAAAAAGTTGTATCTTTCAAACATTGAGTTCGAATTCAGATCTGTTTTCACCGCTAGAATCTTCACGACAAGATCTTTGAAACTAGATCCCGCACAAGTATGTTTTGCCGGAAGTTTTTTATGTCAATTTTGGTCCTATATGGTGCAACTCTATTACTGCATGGTGGAACTTCAGTACATCATGGTCAGTTCTTTTCAAGACCAACTTCAGAGCTGCATGACCGAACTTATTATGAGGTTGCAACTTAGAAACCAAAACAACCAACTTTTTGTGATGTGCAACTAGTCTACTGTTCTGGCCAACTACCTAGTAGTGCATGTGCAACCCGTCCTCCCTACTCGTAGATGTGTAGTTTTTCCTTGTGGCACCTACCCTACTAGTAGTAATATGTGCAACTCAGTCTGTTGTTCTAGCCAACTACCTAGTAGTCGATGTGAAACTCATTCCCTTTCTACTTGTGGATATGTGGTTTTAATTGGTGGGGGCAACACACAGAGTTGCACATAGTTTGTTAGCCAGCTGGTCAAGGCAATAGACAAAGTTGGCACATCTCAGTGGCAGGGATAGTTGGATGGTCAAACAACACATCCATAAGGGATACTGAAATGTTGCATATAGACAAGGCTCTAAAGTTGCACATCTCACTAGCATGGGTGGTTTGGACGGGATGCTAGCATCTACACATCCATGGGGGATACGGGGAAGGTTGCACATCTCTGTTAGGAAGTTGGCCGGTGCAACATCCGAAGTTGCACGTCCACTGTTAAGCACTTGGCCAAGACATTAAATAGTGAAAACGGAGATCTATGAGGGGGGGGGGGAGAGGGAGTTGCACATCGACTACTAGAAAGTTGGTCGAGTCAATAGACGAAGTTGCACATCTCAATGGTAGGGGTACTTTGGGGTGGAGGTGTCATCAATGAAAACTGCAAGTCCATTCGTAGGGAGAAAGTTGCACATCGACTGTCAGGTAGTTGCACATCAACTATCAGGCAGTCGCACCTAGTGGGGCCTCAACATACTCATGCAACGTCTAGTTTTGAAAATCACATCGCGATGATTCCAACAGTGAAATCGGATCTTAATTTCGATGCATGGTTTGAAAGTTATGCCATTTTAAATTTTTAAAACAAAGAATTAAATGCAAAACAGAACAAAATGCATGCACCACAAGATGACCGTGAAAGTATCCTGTAGGGTGTGAAAAAAAAACCAGATGAGAAAAGTTTCCTAATGGAGAAAGGAGACAATTTTTTTCCTAAAATAACCGGCAGCTTCGGAGCGCTTCGGGTAGCCATTTGCCTGCTAAACGCGTCCTAGAGTTTACACCTGAGCTCACATGTGCCCTCCTGTACAGTAAAATAAAAAAACAATGGTAAAAGAAATAAAAAGCTAAAATTTTTGGAACAAACATTGACGAATTATGAACATGTGTTCAAATTTTCATGAAAACACAACAAATAGAGAATCAATTTTGTTTTTTCTACGGAAGCATATTGACATGTTTTTTCGTCATGGAAATTTGTACACATGTTCAGAATTCGTCAATGGTCGTCCGTAAAAAAATTTCAGATTTTTAAAACTTATGTACTATTTTTATTTTTACTATTCACGAGGATGCGTATGAGCACATGAGTAGAAACAATACTCTCTTCGAGGGTGTGGTGAGTAAGCAATATCAAATACTGACTCATTCAATTGTTCACAATATCGTAGGGTAGCACGTGCTTTTTGTTGAAAAAGGCTGTTAGTTTAGCAGAGCCACATTATTTAACAGCTGCGCCGTGGAATGTAACGATATTATCCTTTTTCTTTTTGGAGGAAGTTGAATAAAGTTGCCTTTGATGTATCCACCATTGACAGGTAAATCCGGTACTTGAAGGACCATAATTTAGCCTCGTAATCTTGCATCACCTAGTCATTGACGGAAGCTGTCCAGGGAGTCAAGCCACCCAATAAAGCAAGTGTACCCTCCTTGTCGAACAACTTCGGGACGACTGGAGTGGACAATGCATCCATCGAAATGACTAATTCTATGTCAAATTCAATAATGTCTTCACCACCTCCCATAATTTCACTGGTACCATAAATACGCTAGTGCAGTCTTCATGGTGGTGGACTGGTGGTAAACTGGAAAATGCATGTGGATAACTGGGTTACAGATGTACAACTAGTTACCCCGAGAAAATATAAGGAAGGCATCACAGGACCCTTGCGACAATCTGGAGAATGGTGTTAGGAGCCCAGGAGAAAAGGTTAGAGCTGCTGATGGGAAACGACGTCACGAACAACCACAATGCTGGTGGGCCGCCTGTGATCATCGATCATGGGGAGCAACGACTAGCGCCTGTGGTGCTCATGCGAGAATCTGGGCGTGATCACACCACGTCATGACATGGTGATGGCACGACAGCGGCCAACGTCCTTTGGCGACAACCTATGAGTATTTTTAAATGATCTTTTTGGGCAGGACCTCGTGTAGGGTCACGCCTCTCCTTCCTGGCATCGTAGTGCTCTACCGACTCCCGTCGGCTGGAAAGACATGGCAAGATTTAGTCCAACAACAGCTTGAATCAAGGAGAGAGGCAAGTAAGGTGATAAAAAGCTTAAGTTTTACATGAATCACTATTCTTAATGAGGTTATAAATACAGTTATTCAAACTGGTATATTTTCAAATGACGAGAGAGTTCCAAGTCTTAATTTTTTAGTGTGATCTCGGCCATAGTTTTATCTTGGACTTCCCCACCTTTCGATTTCACTGTGACCTTTGCCAGTAATCCTCCATTGATTTGTTCGTGTGCTGCTCAGCTCTCTCCCTTTCTTGATCCATCATGTCGTATTGAAATCCCTTCATGTCTTCATTCCACTTTATATTGCCGCAGGTGGCCAGGCTAAGATGTGGTCTCTGTCTTGAGGAAGATGCACACTGCGTGATGTATACAACTACAAACATTCCGAGGATGAAAGTAAATATTTCTTGGTTCTTATGTTGGGTGATTTGCAACACGAGATGGTAACTAATTCCTATTGTTCGATTTAGTGCCACTCCATCATGTTTTGTTTCTAATGCGTTTAGGCATTAGTTGTTTTCTGAAGCGTTAATGACAAGTACATTTACATGGGCCTTTATTATACATTTACATGCGCAAGTGATGAACGTATGTACACTACACCACAACAATGTATTCCCTACGGACGCGTGTTGGGTTAAGTTAGTAGTTTGGTATTCGAAAGATGTTTTCCCACAATATAGTTTTTCGACACACAATTCATATTTTATTAGTTAAAAGTGAAAGTTGTGGTTGTACCCCCCTTATCTAACCATCCATTTTGTGCCTCGCGGTCAATTCATGAACTTTCCACTTTTGCATCTCCAAAATAAATGAGCATATGGACATCAAACTTTACAGGTCAAGAATGTATTCGATCTACGACGTGTAACAAAAAATTCAGTTTTTTTGTTCAAATTAAATTTTGTATATTTATAATAGATCAACAAATTCCATATTCTCTTTCCAACATTTTAGTTCCAAAGTTATGATAATCTATAAAGTTTGATGTACATATGTTTTATCATTTGAGAGGAACCCACAAAAGAAATTTGTATGTCCTAAGTTAGTTGGATAGCACATATGTCGAAGCAATGTTAGAGGGTATAGATAAGGGAGTGTGCACTTAGTATTAGCAAAACCAATCTCTATTTAAAATTTTGGTCAAAGTTTTAATCATAATATCGGAGAAAGTAGTTGCTAGAAATTGATGAGGATTTTGTGCATTTATAGAATATATCTAGGAGATATATAGTAGCCAGTTAATTTTGTGAGATCATTTATGTACAGATATGTGGTCATTTATTGTATTAATTGTAATAGGATTTTTTGGCATGGTACTAAAATTATCTAAATATTGGCCGATGGAAATAGATAGCGCTCAAATATTATCACGAGAAGGCATGTTTTCAATCCTTTAAAACTCAACCACAAACACTAGCAGGAACACACTACCCAGATCGAGAAATACCGATCTCTCACACTAGGTTTGCTACGTAGTGAGCCTGCCGGCCAAGATTTTGCTTTGGGATCTCTTCTACCGTTGGTCGCCATTCCACTACACTCTTCCATTTCAAGGTCTGTTATTCAATCCATAGCTGGTACTAGATGGTAGTAGTAGACAGTAGAGACTAGTAGTACTGTGCTGCATAGGTAGATGCATGGTTCGCATATATTCATTTTTTATATGAGAAGTATATATAAGTAAAAATCGTAGGAGTGGCCGTTCAGTTGGAATTGATCTTCCTGTGGTGCCGTTTTGTTTGTAGTATTAATTCAGAGGAACACCGTAGCAGACCAGAGGAACACTGTTCGTTTCCTCTGATTTTATGGGAGTCAAAACATTCGGGCCGAGCTCTTTTTTGTAGGAAAGCCCGAGGAAAAGAGATATAATGCTACCCTGTGATGCAACTCTTCTTTGCCATGGGCTGGTCCAAGAAACATGCGTAGGTGAGTTTGGTCCATAACTTGTATCTAGGCCAAGTAGTGTTATTGGCAGGTCATCCTACAATAATTGTGTCCCGCCTATTGAATAGGTCGAGGTGGTTCACTAGTACATATATTTCTGTTATTTTAAAATAATGAAGCATATTTTGTGTGCTAATAGGATCCTGTGTGGAATTCCAGGCACTTGAATTGCACATGGAGTTTGGAACTACAGTCTCGACCTGCAACGCGACGGTGGTTCAGGATAGCCACATCTTTGTGGTTAATGACTATAGTGTCATCAAGGAAACAGGACCGGGCAATTTTATGAGGTCCCATGCCTTCCAAGTTGGTGAGTATGACTGTTCAGTTAGATTCTACCCACAAGGAATCAATGCTGAAAGCCAAAAGCACATCTCTATTCTTGTTGAGCTTATGAGGGAAAATGCTGAAGTGAAGGCAATATTTTGTTATCGATTGATCTCCCCAGGAGGACAGAGCACGGAGTTGAATCAGATCGGAGTGTTAAACTTATGTAGTGCAGAAGGCAAATGTAGGATGGGAGGGTGTGGGACAAGGTAATGGAGAAAACTTTGCTTGAAGCAGAATATGTGGAATTTGACCACTTCTTGATTGAATGTTCGATCACTGTTATGAAAGATCCATTGGCGACTTGCAGTGACTTACTACTTTCACCCCAAGTGAAGCTGCCACAATCCCATCTATCAACTGATATGGCAAATCTATTAAAGTCAAAAGAAGGGTCGGACGTGAACTTCTACTTCCAAGGTGAATCATTTCTTGCACATATGCTAGTGCTTGCTGCAAGGTTCCCTGTGTTTAGGGTGCAGCTCTATGGCCCAATGATGGAGAAAGACGGATCATCTATAATCCTGCAAGATATGTTACCTGACGTTTTTAAGGCTCTCTTATATTTTGTACACAGACTGCTTGGTTCTTCCTTTCAACAATTTCGATGACGAGGACATAGAAGAGATTGTACGCCACTTACTCGAGGCTGCCGATCGATACGCAATTGAAAAGCTGAAGCTCATATGTGAGGCTATTCTTTACAGGTGTCTTGATGTACAAACAGTGGCAACTACATATGCGTTAGCTGATCAACATTAGTGTAACGATCTCAAACAGGAATGCCTCAAATTTATGGCATCTCCAACAATACTTGGTGAAGTCATGGCAAGCCAAGACTATGATAACCTGAAGAGAAAGAGTGCTAGTTTTTCTAAGCGTAAATGAAAAGTATGTTTACACGAGTCTTTATTATACATTGACAAGTGCAAGTCATGAGCGTGTGTAGGACATGGAGAGTGTGGATGCAACCAATCCAAGACTTGGCGTTCGCTAGTGAAAACAGAGCGACGGCTAAACCAAATTATACACTAAACAGAAGCCAAATACACTAGTGAAGACAAAAGTGATGGCTAAACTGAAGCCACATACAATATTTGTTGGTGCTAATCTTGTTATAAGGTCTGTCAGATATTGGATTAGACTTCAACTCTATGCATTAGTTCAGTATAGGATAGTTTGTACGTGCATGTGTTTGTAGCGTGCATGCATTGGCTTTCTGCTTAATTAGTTTCATGTAGCAAATAAGTAGGACCTGTCACGTCGTATGTGGACATACAGGTATAGATCAAGTCGTAGCTAGTTTGGTCAGCTCCCGAACGATTCTCCGTGGGATGGGGCGGGTAAAAAGGATCGTGCGGAGGCTTTGCATTGTAATGCGCCACGTTCGGTTGTGCGTGCTGCCGGAAAGAATAAGAGAAGAAAACAAGAAAAGAGGACGGTAGTTGCGCCTCGCAAAATCCTGTGTGTTCGTCTTCCTCCCTCTCTCGTCTCCACCGTGTACTCTGGCCAGCGATCTATCAATTGGTATCAGAGTTAGGTTGTGGCCGGAGGCGTTTGGGGCGGTGACGATGGGGGATCAGTCACCGAAGAAGAGCGACGCTGGTAGCGGCGAAAAGTACACGCAGCTGACAGAAAGTAATTACCAGTTGTGGGCGGCAAAGATGAAGATCATCCTCAAGCCAATGGGCGTGTGGTCGGCGATCACCGGAGAAGACGCCGATGAGGCCGAGGATCAAGGAGCCATGGCTGCTATCTCGCAGTCCGTCCCCGACGACGTGATGATGTCCATCGTGGAGTACGAGTCGGCGAAGGAGGCTTGGGATGCGATCCGTACCATGCGCATAGGCGATGAGCGTGTGGTGCAGGCCACTTGACAAGGCGCTTCGAGCGGCTAACCATGGAAGATGGCGAAGAAGTTGGCGCGTTCGGGCGCCGACTCACCGCGCTCGTCGGAGAAATTCGAGCGCTTGGCGAGAACTTGCAGGAGCACGCCGTTGTCAAGCGGCTGTTCGCAGCGGTCCCGGATCGCTTCCTGCCGATAATCGGGACAATCGAGCAATGGGGCGACGTCAAGAAGATGTCGGTCGCCGAGGCCATTGGGCGGCTGCGGGCGTTCGAGGAGAACCAGTCCGGACGGCGCCAAGACCGCGGCGACGACGGCGAGATGTTGATGCTGGTCTCCCGTGCGCAGTTGGAGGCATTGGTCCAGGAAGAAAAGAAGAAAGGAGAGGGTTCCAGTAGCGGCGGCAAGAATGGCGACGGGCGTGGCGACAAGAAAAAGACCCGCGGCAAGTTCGACAAGTTGAAGATTACCTGCTTCGAGTGCGGAGAGAAAGGACACTTTAAGTCCGAGTGTGAGGCGTCGAAGAAGGAGAAGGCGCTTCTTGCAGCTGCCGACGTCGACTACGAACCAGGGCTGCTGATGGCGGTGGCATGTGAGCTTGCACCGGGGGCGGAGGAGCAGGTCGCGGACGTCGTCCAGCCAGAAGATATGGAGGTGGAGGAGGTGCTTCGCCCCTTGGCCATCGAGGCCGAGTTGGAAGCGGCTAGGGCCGAGGCTGAGCAGTTACGCCGTGAACTGGCCGAAGCCAATGCGAAGCTGTATGTTGTGTCCCACGAGTACAGGACAGAGGCAAAGGATGTAGCGGCTGCAAGCGCTGATGACAAGTATATGTTGCTCCTGGAGTACGTGCATGCTGACAAGCAGGATGTTCAGCGAGCAAACAAAGAGAAGGCTGAGATGCAAGAATCACAGCGTCTGCTCCGTGAAGAGAATGCCTTGCTGCATGTTATGGTGAAGAAGGCAATGGCAATTGCCGTGCAAGCTGGCCCAGTAATGTTTGCAACGACGCCGGCGGCAACAACGCCGGCCGCAACAACAGTGACTCGTACTGGCTTGGAGTGTCCAGCGCCGGACCAAGAGAGGGTTTATTCTTCTGCAAAACAAGGTAAAGCCCAAGAGCTAGTATCATCAATATCTCAGTTATGCAAAGTGGAGGTGCATCCTGTAGCAGATCAAGTAGAGAGGATTTTCCTGCATGAAAAGAAAGTGAAGCCAAAACTGGGCTCTAGTGATGTGAATCATAAGAACAACACTTGGTATTTGGATAGTGGTGCTAGTAACCACATGACCGGCAGTCGAGAAAGTTTTGTTATGCTGGATGAGTCCATAAAGGGAAGTGTGAAGTTCGGTGATGATTCAGTGGTGAAAATTCTTGGCAAAGGCACAGTGTTCCTCCAGAGTGTAAGCGGGCAGCAAATACTTCTTCATAATGTGTATTTTGTGTCCAAGCTCACAAGCAGTATACTGAGTCTTGGGCAGCTAGATGAGGAAGGGTGCAAATCAGTGCAACGCCGTGGGTTCATGAGTGTATTTGATCGCTCCGGGAAGCTGCTAGCCAGAGCAAGGAAAACCAAGAATCGACTCAATGTGCTGAATCTGAAGAAAGCGGCAGACGTATTCGATTCAGCTACAACGACAGCAGCTCAAAGCGGAGGTTCTGCTCATGGCGGCGCAAACGTCGAGCCGGCATGAGGGTGCTCGGTACGCAAAGAAATAAATGGAGTAACAAGATTAGGGAGGTGATTGTTGGTGCTAATCTTGTTACAAGGTCTGTCAGATATTGGATTAGACTTCAACTCTATGCATTAGTTCAGTATAGGATAGTTTGTACGTGCATGTGTTTGTAGCGTGCATGCATTGGCTTTCTGCTTAATTAGTTTCATGTAGCAAATAAGAAGGACCTGTCACGTCGTATGTGGACGTACAGGTATAGATCAAGTCGTAGCTAGTTTGGTCAGCTCCCGAACGATTCTCCGTGGGATGGCGCGGGTAAAAAGGATCGTGCGGAGGCTTTGCATTGTAATGCGCCACGTTCGGTTGTGCGTGCTGCCGGAAAGAATAAGAGAAGAGAACAAGAAAAGAGGACGGTAGTTGCGCCTCGCAAAATCCCGTGTGTTCGTCTTCCTCCCTCTCTCGTCTCCACCGTGTGTACTCCGGCCAGCGATCTATCAATATTAGATTTACAGAAACTAGACACGGAAGGCGAGACCCTATGTGCGCATCGCGAGCGTGTTCTGTCGCCTCTAATTAACAAGCTTGAGCGCCAGCTGCAGTTGGTGAGAGAAAATCAGGAAGACACACCTGATGAGAGAGACGACGGCGGCCAGTTCGGGCAACAATGGTTCACACCTGTGTTATGGAAGAAGGCGGAGTAGAAGGTCCTCGTCGGAATGAGGCAAAGCAGCAGCTCAATTGAGTGAGCGAGGCGAAGCCAAGGAGGAGGGTGAAGCCGTGCGAGCCCGTGCTCGTCGCAACCAGTTAAGGAGGAGAGTAGGAGCTAGAGGCCATAGTGCGAGGTTCTGTCTAGACGGAGGCAAGCGAGCTCGGCCCGGAGTGTAGGAGGCAGAGCAGCCGGAGCCACCATGGCCTGGTGGATGGGCAAGGTGAGACGGAAGCATAGCTCGCCTATAGGGAGCCAGTAGACCTGACGTCACATATGTGTTTTTCCTTTTTAATTTATTTCTATTAAAAAGAGTATATACATTATTATGAAAAAATAATTTATATTTTTTTAAAAAGTGTTCATTCCACATTGAAAAATGTTCATACTGTGTAAAATATGATTGCTCAATATTTAGGAAATGTTTGTACTCCCCCCGTTTCTTTTTAGTCTGCATATAAAATTTGGTCGAAGTCAAACTTTGTAAAATTTGACCAACTTTATAAGAAAGAATATCAACAATCACAGTATGAAACCAATATATTAGATGCATCATGAAATGAATTTTGATACCATATAGCTTTAGTATTGTAGATGTTGATTCTTCTTTATATAAATTTGCTCAAACTTTGTGTAGTTTGACTTTGACCAAATCTTATATGCAAACTAAAAAGAAACGGAGGGAGTACCATTCGATAAGAAGTATGTGTCATTTCGAAGCTATTCACCCGTTTCCAAAAATGGACGTGGAATTTTTTTAAAAAATTATACAATGTAAACAATGGGTGCATAATTCGGAAAAATGTTTCATGCAGTTTAGAAACAATGTACATTACACATAAAAAGAGCTATGAACAAAAGGCGTGTCAAGGCAAAAGCAAAACAGAAGTCACCAACATTCTCAGACATGCCCTATGGAGATTGAAGGCTATGGATTCTTCTTGAGAGCTCATATGCACACTCATGAACAGTAAAAAACAGTAAATGATATAAAAAAACTGATTATCTTGGAACAAACATTGACGAATTCTCCACATGTGTGCAAATTGTTATGACGAAACAACACATAGAGCATCAATTTTTTTTTCTACGGAAGTAGTTTTACATGTTTTTTATTCATGGTAATTTGCACGCATGTTCAGAATTGTTAATGTTTGTTCACATTAAAAAATCAGATTTTAAAAAGTTTGTATACTACTTTTCTTATTTTACTGTTCACGAGGATGCATCTGAGCTCGCGAGCAGAAACTTGATGTCCCTGATCTTTGTGCATCTCATGGCCTAGAATTGGAGCTAGGATTTCGGAGAGGGTGCGGTGAGTAAGCAACATGCAATACTGACACATTCATTGTACACAATACCATAGGGTAGCACGTGTTTTTTTTTGTTGAAAACGACTACTGATTAGCACAACCATGTTGTTCAACAGCTGTGCACCGTGGGCTCCAAGGATCTTATCCTTTTCTTTTTGGAGGAAGCTGAATAAAGTTGTCTTTGATGCCTCCACCATCGACAGGCCAATCCGGTACTTGAAGGCCCGTATTCTCTCGTGTGGCAGTCGACGATGGGGAGCGATGACTTGGCGGTGGCGTTGCTCAAGAAAGAATGCGGGTGTGGGTGTCACGCTGGGCAATGACATGGTGACGACACGGCAGCGGCCGACCTCCTTGGGTGGCAACCAGATGAGTATCATGTCAATGATCTCCTCAGGTAGGTCCTCGAGCAGGGTCACACATCTCCTACCCAACTTCATAGTCCGTCGACGACTTTGGTCGATTGAAAAGACATGGCAAGCTTTAGTCCAATAACAACTTTAATCAAGAAGAGAAGCAAACAAAAGTAATGGAAAGTACATTTACATGGGTGTTTATTATAAATTGAAAACTTCAAATGATGAACATTTGTAGGATGTGGACAGAGTGGATGCAACCAGATCTAGACTTGGTATTCACTAGTGAAAACGGAAGTGACTGCTAAACCGAATTATGCACTGAAGTAAAGCCAAATACTCTAGTGAAAACAGAGTGCCGGCTAAACTAAAGCCACATACAATGCTAGCTTAACAGAAACTGGACTCGGAAGGCGAGACCCTCGGAGGGTCCTCGCGATGGTACAACAAGCTATGTGCGCTTCATGAGAATGTTATTTCGCTTGTAATTGACTAGCTTGACCGCTGGCCGAAGGTGGAGAGAGAAAATCAAAAGGACGCACCAGAGAAAAGAGAGACAACAACGGCTAGTTTGGGTTGCAAAAATGCTCACCTCCATTGGTGTAGAAGGTGGTGGAGAAGGCGCTTGCTAGAGACAGACAGAGCATCGGCTCGTTTGAGTGAGTGAGGCGACACCAGGGCGGAGGGTCTAGCCGTGTCGGGGCCGTGCTCATCCGTGACTAGGCCAGGAAGAGAGTTGTAGATGGAGGCCGTCGTACGAGAGTTGGAGTTGGAGCGGCAGGCAAGCAAGCTGAATCTGGTATCCAGGAGGCAGGGCAGGAGCTAGGACAGCAAGGTGGATGGGCATGTAAGACGGTAGACGAGCTCACCTAAAGGGAGCAAGTAGACGTGATATCACACATGTGCTTTTTTCCTTTTTATTTTGTTTATATTAAAGAAATAGTAAATAAACAAAGTTTGCTCCACTCTTAGAAAATGTTTGTACCGTTCATAAAAACTGCAAGTGACATTTAGTTTTTGCATGCATGTCAAGAAAATGTATGTGACATTTTTGGAAAATGTTTGACATTATATTTTTTTGTGTAATCCAAATAAAATGTTTCGTACCGTACAAAATGTTCAGAACTTGTATTTTGAGAAAACGTTAATCGTATATTAATCTTTTAACACAGACACAGACACAGACACACACACACACACACACACACACACACACACACACACACACACACACACACACACACACACACACACACACACACACACACCCACACACCCACACACACACACACACACAAAAGTATTTTCAATGTAAAAGATATACAATGTGTAAGAAAAAAGGAGACATCAAAATGTCTACATGAAAATTAGTTAATCATATATTCGAAAATGTTCAAAACACGTATTTGGAAAATTACTAGTCAAGTATTGAAAATCTTAAATATATATTCAAAATATATTTTAGATGTATAGAAAATACACAATGTTTATGAAAAACAGTAGACACAAAAACATATATTTCCAAAATGTTAAACATGTTTAAAAATGTTTGTAATGTACATTAAAAGTGTACAATATGCATAGAAAAAATAACAGAAAATAAAATAAGAAAACCACAGAAAAACAGAAGAAAAAACAAAGAAAACTGAAGAAAATAAAGGTAAGGAAAGAGGAATAAAACGAAAACCAAGGAAAGACAGAAGAAAACTGATGCAAAAAAGTGAAAAAAGTATAAACATCACAAAAAGAAAACTACCACATAGGTATAATACTGGATCGGCCCAGTAGTGCCTCGCGTAGGCGAGAATTATTAGCAAGGCAACACATTGATACCCCTAAAAAGGGAGCAAATTGATTTCGAAAGGAGCCACATCTATCTTCTATTATATATTAAAGTATTTGACGGGTTTCCCAAAAAAAGATAAATAGACTAAAAATTACCACAATAATTAGAAATATATGACCATCAAATTAATAAACCAATTTTTTATAGCCATTAGATATGATTGTAAGTTAACAAACATACAGTTATAAATCAAATTTGCAGTTTAACATTTTCGTTTGAGCCTGACCACGCATAGTCTAGTGATCAATCAACATAGCACCATATTAGAACATGTATACGCTAACCAACATGTGGTTGGATGGTTAGGAGAATAGTGGTATTCACCAGCCCATTCCATGAGGGTTCATGTCCTAGACTTGGCGCTGGTGCTCTCACTTTCCTTGGATGCGGCTGGGAACAGCATACAATTATAAATGGGTTGGACAAAGAAATGTCTTAGCATCATCACCTGCAGCTGCACCCCTTGAGCTGATGCACCAGGTTGTTGACCTTGTTGAAGTCCACAGACCGCTTCCTGGGTATCTCAAAGCAGAGCGGACGAAATAAGTACCCAAGATGACATGACGAAAGCAGATGAAAAGTAGGGGGTCTTGGGGGCGGACAGCAGGCCGACGATGTCGTTGAGGATCCTGTTGGTGTTGGCGATGAAGAGGTTGATGACTTCAGGGACCAAGGCTGGGCCTAAGCTGACATCCTCGTCCATTGACTGCAAGCACTGGAAATACTCATCCACCATACCCTAGATGGATCACTTCACGAGAAGCTAAAGTGATAGTCAGCCAACAGCCACACGGGTTTAGTAGGGGGTTGAGGGTGGAATGGCCATGGCGAACATGGATGTGACAAGGTTATTCAACTGGGCCCTAAGCGCGGCAGCCGCCATGGCGATCGATTGGGGGAGAGGAGCAGGTGCTGGAGGGATCCGAAGCTGTCGTGGCTGCGGCGGTGTTGTCGAGGAAGAGTGGAGGAGGCTTCGGGATGGAGACCCTTATATGCCCGGACGGATGAGGCTATCCGCGCGAAGACGTCTGGCTGGGAGTGCCCCCCATTAATAGTGTACTAGTGGCTCGGCCGGGAGCCATTAAGGAGCTAGATGTTGTTGACGTCGGATGCAGATACATGGGCGCTCTGTCAAGACTTGTTGGATGGTTGCACCACTGGCCATTGACAGTCGACATCTCTCTAAAAAGTAAAAACCTCGAGATGTATGAATACCAACAAGAAGTTTAGTGGTGGCTGGCTGAGCTTGTCTTATGGATTGATCGAGGGGCATCCAAAAGGATGATGGAAACCAGCCGTTCAATCGTAGTTGGTTTAATAATCTGTCAGTTGCATTTAATAATCGATGCGATGCGCGCGTGTTTGAGGACAAGAGGACAAAGAAGAGACGAAACATAATTGTATATCCAACTCATGTTCCCTTTGCTCTACAACAAGCAAGTTCAGTTCAGTAATGGAATGAATTTGTTTCGGCTAATAATAGAAGAAAAAACTCCACAATGCTCGTTCGCCAGAGCCAACAGCATTCCGTTCGATTGCTTCTCTTCGCCCCTCTCGTGTAAACGAAGGAGTAGTTCGTTGGATTGTTTCCTCGCGCCTAAGTCAGCCCTGTGGAGACGTCCTGGCTCAGCCGGGAGCCATTAACAACTAAAGGTTGACGACGCCGGATGCAGCCAGATGAGCCACGGTTCAAGGCTCTGACCACTCGTTCGACGGGTCCTCCACTGGCCATTGACGGCCGGCATCTCTAAAAACCTGGAGATGTATGTTCACGGAGAACAAGTTTAGCGACGGCTGGCTAAGATTATGTATGGAAAATCATCAATGATTAATTAATTATGAGTTTGAAGCGCATGCACATTAAGAAAAGGGAGTTGCCATCACATACTAGTTTATACATCAGTTCTTGTAGGAATATTTACAAGTCCAATGGTGGGAGCAAGTAGACGCGACGTTACACATGTGTTAAAAATACTAATACATGTATTATGGAAATATAATTTGGTTAATTTGTTAAAAGTGTTCATTGCACATTTGAAAATTGTTCAATAAACAATGTTTGCTCAACTCTTAGAAAATGTTTGCACCATTCAGAAAAACAGTAAGTGACATTTAATTTTTTTCCACGCATTTAAAGAAAATGTACGTGACTTTTTTCGAAAAATGTTCGACATTACATTATTTTTTGTGTAATCCAAAACAAAATGTTTGGCACCATTAAAAACAGTGCATGTTCCACTTAAAAATATCGTTCACATGTTAAAAAAAATGTCCAGAACTTATGTCTACAGAAAGTTCACATGTTTAAAAAATGAAGTATCTACAGAAAGTTCATATGTTTAAAAAAATGAATTATCTACAGAATGTTCTTCCACGGGAGACTTGTGTCCTAGTAGTATTTAGGCCAAGAAAATCGTGTGCCCTTTTGATTTGCCGCACATTAGATACTATGCATGCATCAACGATTGCATTATTTATCGGAATGAGCACGCGGAGAAAATTAGTTGTCCAGTGTGCGATGCTTCTTGATACACCAAAAAGGAGTCACATCTATTTTCTATTATATATTAAAGTATTTGTCACATCTATCTTCTATTATATATTAAAGTATTTTGAAAGGAGCCACATCTATTATATACACCAAAAATTAGTTGGAACGAGCACATTGATTTTGACAGGAGCCACATCTATCTTCTATTATATATTAAAGTATTTGTCAGGTTTCCCAAAAAAAGATAAATAGACTAAAAATTACCACAATAATTAGAAACATATGACCGTAAAATTAGTAAACCAAATTTTTATAGCCATTAGATATGATTGTAAGTTAACAAACAAACAATTATAAATCAAATTTCCAGTTTAACATTTTGGTTTGAGCCTGACCACGCATAGTCTAGTGATCAATCAACATAGCACCATATTAGAACATGTATACGCTAACCAACATGTGGTTGGATGGTTAGGAGAATAGTGGTATTCCCCAGCCCATCCCTTGAGGGTTCAAGTCCTAGACTTGGCGCTGGTGCTCTCACTTTCCTTGGATGCGGCTGAGAACAACATACAGTTATAAATGGGTTGGACAAAGAAATGTTTTAGCATCATCACCTGCAGCTGCACCCCTTGAACTGATGCACCGGGTCGTCGACCTTGTTGAAGTCCACGGGCTGGTTCCTGGGTATCGCAAAGCAGAGCGGACGAAATAAGTACCCAAGATGACATGACGAAAGCAAATGGAAAGAAGGGGGTCTTGGGGGCGGACATCAGGCCGACGATGTCGTTGAGGATCCTGTTGGTGTTGGTGATGAAGAGGTTGATGACCTCAGGGACCAAGCCTGGGCCTGAGCTGCCATCCTCGTCCATCGACTGCAAGTACTAGAAATACTCATCCACCATACCCTAGATGGACCATTTCACGAGAAGCTAAAGGCATAGTCAGCCAGCAACCGCACGGGCTAGTAGGGGGTTGACGGTGGAATGACTGTGGCGAACATGGATGTGACAAGGGTGTTCAACCGGGCCCTGAGCGCGGCAGTCGCCGTGGCGATTGATTGGGGGAAAGGAGCAGGTGCTGGAGGGACACGAAGTTGTGGTGGCTCCGGCGATGTTATCGGTGAAGAGTGGAGGAGGCTTGGAGACGGAGCGCCTTATATACCCGGACGGATGAGTCTGTCCGCGCGAAGACGTGTGGCTGGGAGTGCCCCCCATTAACAGTCTACTAGTGGCTTGGCCGGGAGCCATTAAGGAGCTAGATGTTGTCGACGTCGGATACAGCTAGATGGGTGCTCGGTCAAGGCTCGTTGGATGGTTGCTCCGCTGGCCATTGATAGTGGGCATCTCTCTTAAAAGTAAAAAACCTCGAGATGTATGAATACAAACAAGAAGTTTAGTGGTTGCTGGCTGAGATTGTCTTATGGATTGATCGAGGGCATCCAGAAGGATGATGGAAACCAGCTGTTTAATCTTACTTGGTTTAATAATCCGTCGGTTGCATTGAATAATCGATGCGTCGTGCGCGTGTTTGAGGACAAGAGGACAAAGAAGAGACGGAACGTAATTGTATATCCAACACATGTTCGCTTCGCTCTACAACAAGCGAGTTCAGTTCAGTAATGGAATGAATTTGTTCCGGCTAATAATAGAAGAAAAAACCCCACAATGCTCTTTCGCTAGAGCCAACGGCCTTCCAATGCGCGGTGAGCGTGTTCTGTCGCCTTTAATTAACTTGCTTTGGGCCAGCTGCGTGTCGCCTTTATTTTTTTATATTTAGAAAAATACTACATACATACATTGTGAAAATAATTTAGTTGGTTTTAAAAGTGTTCATCGCATATTTAAAAAATGTTCAAGTAGTGTAAAAAAGGTTTACTCATTTGTTTTAAAACGTTTGTATCAAAAAAGTCCGACATTAAAAGATGTACACATGTTTCAAGAAAATGTACGTGGCATTTAAAAAAATGTTATACAATTTGAAGAATGTTTGTCTCAAAAAAATATGATCCATACCATTCAAATACAATGTACATTACCCTTAAGAAGAGCAACAAAAAATTACATGTCAAGGGAAAAGCAAAACATAAGTCATGACCGTTCAGACATGGCCTGTGGAGTCAATGGAGTCTACTCATCATTTTGCATCTCATGACCTAGAATTGGAACGATGCTTTCTTGGAGGCGGTGGTTAGTAAGCGGCATGCAATACTCACTCTTTCTAATGGTGACAATATGTCAGCAGCGTATTTTGTTGAAAATGACCAGCAACTCACGCTGGTTTGGCATAGCCATGTGGTTCAATGGCTGCGTAGTTGAATCAAATGATCTTATTCTTTCCTTTTTGGAATAAGCTGACTACAGTTGTGTTGACGCCTCCAACGTTGAAGGTCAATCCGGTTCTTGAAAGCCATTTTTTATCCTCGTAATGTTGCATCACCCAAAAATATTCTCGTGATGGGGATGTTGTAAAATCCTAATGTATGTGGCTTCAGTTTAGCCATCACTTTATCTTCACTAGTGTAATTGGCTTCAGTTTAGTGTATAATTCGACTTAGCCATCACTCTGTTTTCACTAGCGAACACCAAGTCTTAAGATGGTTGCATCCACTCTCACCACGTCCTACACACATTCATCACTTGCACTTGTGAATGTATAATAAAGACACAAGTAAATGTACTTGTCAATGTAAACATCCTAAGCGTTTCTGACAAGCATATTTACATGGGTCTTTATTATACATTGACAAGTGCGAGTGATGAAAGTGTGTAGAACGTGGAGGGAGTGGATGCAACCAACTCAAGACTTTGTGTTCGCTAGTGAAAATAGAGTGATGGCTAAATCGAATTATATAGTAAACTAAAGCAAAATACACTAGTGAAGATAGATTGATGGCTAAACTGAAGCCACATACATTATTGTGAAAGCATAATTTATTTCATTTTTAAAATGTTTTCATCGCACATTTAGAAAATGTTCATACTGTGTAAAAAAGTTTGCTCAAGTTTTAGAAAAAGTAGTAGCATTGAACAAGAATCATGTGATATTTCTAAGTTACTTACTCGTTTCAAGAAAATGTACATTGCATTTTGAAAATTGTTACAAAATGTAAAAAGAATTCGTACGAATAAAAAATCTTTCATGCACTTCAAAATCAAAATAGAAGTCTTGACCATTCAGATATGTCCCGTGGAGAATTAGAGGCTATAGGGTTTACCTAAATTCCAATTAGTGCGTGTGCACTATTTCACGTAAGGAAGCAGCCGCTGTCACTTTTATGTATGTGTACTTTTTTGTCTTCTAGCACATATGACTGTTGGCATTAAATTTGTTCACGCTGGTCCATAAAAAACAGATCCACGTACATTTATTTTGAGTTTTTAAGTTTTTAACAAGTTGTATCTTTCAAACATTGAGTTCAAATTCAGATCTGTTTTCACCGCTAGAATCTTCACGACGAGATCTTTGAAACTAGATCCCGCACAAGTATGTTTTGCCGGAAGATTTTTTATGTCAATTTTGGTCCTATATGGTGCAACTCTATTACTGCATGGTGGAACTTCAGTACATCATGCTCAGTTCTTTTCAAGACCAACTTCAGAGCTGCATGACCCAACTTATTATGAGGTTGCAACTTAGAAACCATAACAACCAACCTTTTGTGATGTGCAACTAGTCTACTGTTCTGGCCAACTACCTAGTAGTGCATGTGCAACCCGTCCTCCCTACTTGTAGATGTGTAGTTTTTCCTTGTGGCACCTACCCTACTAGTAGCAATATGTGCAACTCAGTCTGTTGTTCTAGCCAACTACCTAGTAGTCGATGTGCAACTCATTCCCTTTCTACTTGTGGATATGTGGTTTTAATTGGTGGGGGCAACACACGGAGTTTCACATAGTTTGTTAGCCAGGTGGTCAAGGCAATCGACAAAGTTGGCACATCTCAGTGGCAGGGATAGTTGGATGGTCAGACAACACATCCATAAGGGATACTGAAATGTTGCATATAGACAAGGCTCTAAAGTTGCACATCTCACTAGCATGGGTGGTTTGGACGGGATGCTAGCATCTACACTTCCATGGGGGATACGGGGAAGGTTGCACATCTCTGTTAGGAAGTTGCCCGGTGCAACATCCGAAGTTGCACGTCCACTGTTGAGCACTTGGCCAAGACATTAAATAGTGAAAACGGAGATCTATGAGGGAGGGGGGGGGGGAGTTGCACATCGACTACTAGAAAGTTGGTCGAGTCAATAGATGAAGTTGCACATCTCATTGGTAGGGGTACTTTGGGGTGGAGGTGTCATCAATGAAAACTGCAAGTCCACTCGTAGGGAGAAAGTTGCACATCGACTGTCACGTAGTTGCACATCAACTATCAGGCAGTTGCACCTAGTGGGGCCTAAACATACTCATGCAGCGTCTAGTTTTGAAAATCACGTCGTGATGATTCCAACAGTGAAATCGGATCTTAATTTCGATGCGTGGTTTGAAAGTTATGCCATTTTGAATTTTTAAAACAAAGAATTAAATGCAAAACAGAACAAAATGCAAGCACCAAAAGATGACCGTGAAAGTATCCTGTAGGATGTGAAAAAAACCCAGATGAGAAAAGTTTTCTAATGGAGAAAGGAGACATATTTTTTTCCTAAAATAACCGGCAGCTTCGGAGCGCTTCGGGTAGCCGTTTGCCCGCTAAACGCGTTCTAGAGTTTACACCTGAGCTCACATGCGCCCTCCTGTACAGTAAAATAAAAAACAATAGTAAAAGAAATAAAAAGCTGAAATTTTTGGAACAAAAGTTGACGAATTATGAACATGTGTTCAAATTTTCATGAAAACGCAACAGATAGAGAATCAATTTTGTTTTTTCTACGGAAGCATATTGACATGTGTTTTCGTCATGGAAATTTGCACACATGTTCAGAATTCGTCAATGGTCGTCCGTAAAAAAAATTCAGATTTTTAAAACTTATGTACTATTTTTATTTTTACTATTCACGAGGATGCGTATGAGCTCACGAGTAGAAACGATACTCTCTTCGAGGGTGTGGTGAGTAAGCAATATCAAATACTGACTCATTCAATTGTTCACAATATCGTAGGGTAGCATGTGCTTTTTGTTAAAAAAGGCTGTTAGTTTAGCAGAGCCACATTATTTAACAGCTGCGCCGTGGAATGTAACGATATTATCCTTTTTCTTTTTGGAGGAAGTTGAATAAAGTTGCCTTTGATGTATCCACCATTGACAGGTAAATCCGGTACTTGAAGGACCATAATTTAGCCTCGTAATCTTGCATCACCCAGTCATTGACAGAAGTTGTCCAGGGAGTCAAGCCACCCAATAAAGCAAGTGTACCCTCCTTGTCGAACAACTTAGGGACGACTGGAGTGGACAATGCATCCATCGAAATGACTAATTCTATGTCAAATTCAATAATGTCTTCACCGCCTCCCATAATTTCACTGGTACCATAAATACGCTAGTGCAGTCTTCATGGTGGTGGACTGATGGTAAACTGGAAAATGCGTGTGGATAACTGGGTTACAGATGTACAACTAGTTACCCCGAGAAAATATAAGGAAGGCATCACAGGACCCTTGCGACAATCTGGAGAATGGTGTTCGGAGCCCAGGAGAAAAGGTTAGAGCTGCTGATGGGAAACGACGTCACGAACAACCACAAGGCTGGTGGGCCGCCTGTGGCCATCGATCATGGGGAGCAACGGCTAGCGCCCGTGGTGCTCATGCAAGAATCTGGGTGTGATCACGCCACGTCATGACATGGTGATGGCACGACAGCGGCCAACGTCCTTCGGCGACAACCTATGAGTATTTTTCAATGATCTTTTTGGGAAGGACCTCGTGTAGGGTCACGCCTCTCCTTCCTGGCATCGTAGTGCTCTATCGATTCCCGTCGGTTCGAAAGACATGGCAAGATTTAGTCCAACAACAGCTTGAATCAAGGAGAGAGGCAAGTAAGGTGATAAAAAGCTTAAGTTTTACATGAATCACTATTCTTAATGAGGTTATAAATACAGTTATTCAAACTGGTATATTTTCAAATGACGAGAGAGTTCCAAGTCTTAATTTTTTAGTGTGATCTCGGCCATAGTTTTATCTTGGACTTCCCCACCTTCCGATTTCACTGTGACCTTTGCCAGTAATCCTCCGTTGATTTGTTCGTGTGCTGCTCAGCTCTCTCCCTCTCTTGATCCATCATGTCGTATATGAAATCCCTTCATGTCTTCATTCCACTTTATATTGCCGCAGGTGGCCAGGCTAAGATGTGGTCTCTGTCTTGAGGAAGATGCACACTGCGTGATGTATACAACTACAAACATTCCGAGGATGAAAGTAAATATTTCTTGGTTCTTATGTTGGGTGATTTGCAACACGAGATGGTAACTAATTCCTATTGTTCGATTTAGTGCCACTCCATCATGTTTTGTTTCTAATGCGTTTAGGCATTAGTTACTTTCTGAAGCGTTAATGACAAGTACATTTACATGGGCCTTTATTATACGTTTACATGCGCAAGTGATGAACGTATGTACACTACACCACAACAATGTATTCCCAACGGACGCGTGTTGGGTTAAGTTAGCAGTTTGGTATTCGAAAGATGTTCTCCCACAATATAGTTTTTCGACACACAATTCATATTTTATTAGTTAAAAGTGAAAGTTTTGGTTGTACCCCCCTTATCTAACCATCCATTTTGTGCCTCGCGGTCAATTCATGAACTTTCCACTTTTGCATCTCCAAAATAAATGAGCATATGGACATCAAACTTTACAGGTCAACAACGTATTCGATCTACGACGTGTAACAAAAAATTCAGTTTTTTTGTTCAAATTAAATTTTGTATATTTATAATAGATCAACAAATTCCATATTCTCTTTCCAACATTTAGTTCCAAAGTTATAATGATCTATAAAGTTTGATGTACATATGTTTTATCATTTGAGAGGAACCCACAAAAGAAATTTGTATGTCCTAAGTTAGTTGGATAGCACATATCTCGAAGCAATGTTAGAGGGTATAGATAAGGGAGTGTGCACTTAGTATTAGCAAAACCAATCTCTATTTAAAATTTTGGTCAAAGCTTTACTCATAATATCGGAGAAAGTAGTTGCTAGAAATTGATGAGGATTTTGTGCATTTACAGAATATATCTAGGAGATATATAGTAGCCAGTTAATTTTGTGAGATCATTTATGTACAGATATGTGGTCATTTTATTGTATTAATTGTATTAGGATTTTTTGGCATGGTACTAAAATTATCTAAATATTGGCCGATGGAAATAGATAGCGCTCAAATATTATCACGAGAAGGCATGTTTTCAATCCTTTAAAACTCAACCACACACACTAGCAGGAACACACAACCCAGATCGAGAAATACCGATCTCTCACACTAGGTTTGCTACGTAGTGAGCCTGCCGGCCAAGATTTTGCTTTGGGATCTCTTCTACCGTTGGTCGCCATTCCACTGCACTCTTCCATTTCAAGGTCTGTTATTCAATCCATAGCTGGTACTAGATGGTAGTAGTAGACAGTAGAGACTAGTAGTACTGTGCTGCATAGGTAGATGCATGCTTCGCATATATTCATTTTTTATATGAGAAGTATATATAAGTAAAAATCGTAGGAGTGGCCGTTCAGTTGGAATTGATCTTCCTGTGGTGCTGTTTTGTTTGTAGTATTAATTCAGAGGAACACCGTTCGTTTCCTCTGATTTTATGGGAGTCAAAATATTCGGGCCGAGCTCTTTTTTGTAGGAAAGCCCGAGGAAAAGAGATATAATGCTACCCTGTGATGCAACTCTTCTTTGCCATGGGCTGGTTCAAGAAACACGCGTAGGTGAGTTTGGTCCATAACTTGTATCTAGGCCAAGTAGTGTTATTGGCAGGTGATCCTACAATAATTGTGTCCCACCTTTTGAATAGGTCGAGGTGGTTCACTAGTACATATATTTCTGTTATTTTAAAATAATGAAGCATATTTTGTGTGCTAATAGGATCTTGTGTGGAATTGCAGGCACTTGAATTGCACATGGAGTTTGGAACTACAGTCTCGACCTGCAACGCGACGGTGGTTCAGGATAGCCACATCTTTGTGGTTAATGACTATAGTGTCATCAAGGAAACTGGACCGGGCAATTTTATGAGATCCCATGCCTTCCAAGTTGGTGAGTATGACTGTTCAGTTAGATTCTACCCACAAGGAATCAATGCTGAAAGCCAAAAGCACAACTCTATTCTTGTTGAGCTTATGAGGGAAAATGCTGAAGTGAAGGCAATATTTTGTTATCGATTGATCTCCCCAGGAGGACAGAGCATGGAGTTGAATCAGATCGGAGTGTTAAACTTATCTAGTGCAGAAGGCAAATGTAGGATGGGAGGGTGTGGGACAAGGTAATGGAGAAAACTTTGCTTGAAGCAGAATATGTGGAATTTGACCACTTCTTGATTGAATGTTCGATCACTGTTATGAAAGATCCATTGGTGACTTGCAGTGACTTACTACTTTCACCCCAAGTGAAGCTGCCACAATCCCATCTATCAACTGATATGGCAAATCTATTAGAGTCAAAAGAAGGGGCGGACGTGACCTTCTACTTCCAAGGTGAATCATTTCTTGCACATATGCTAGTGCTTGCTGCAAGGTTCCCTGTGTTTAGGGTGCAGCTCTATGGCCCAATGATGGAGAATGACGGATCATCTATAATCCTCCAAGATATGTTACCTGATATATTTAAGGCTCTCTTATATTTTGTACACAGACTGCTTGGTGCTTCCTTTCAACAATTTCGATGACGAGGACATAGAAGAGATTGTACGCCACTTACTCAAGGCTGCCGATCGATACGCAATTGAAAAGCTGAAGCTCATATGTGAGGCTATTCTTTACAGGTGTCTTAAAGTACAAACAGTGGCAACTACATATGCGTTAGCTGATCAACATTAGTGTAACGATCTCAAACAGGAATGCCTCAAATTTATGGCATCTCCAACAATACTTGGTGAAGTCATGGCAAGCCAAGACTATGATAACCTGAAGAGAAAGAGTGCTAGTTTTTCTAAGCGTAAATGAAAAGTATGTTTACACGAGTCTTTATTATACATTGACAAGTGCAAGTCATGAGCGTGTGTAGGACATGGAGAGTGTGGATGCAACCAATCCAAGACTTGGCGTTCGCTAGTGAAAACAGAGTGACGGCTAAACCAAATTATACACTAAACTGAAGCCAAATACACTAGTGAAGACAAAAGTGATGGCTAAACTGAAGCCACATACAATATTTGTTGGTGCTAATCTTGTTATAAGGTCTGTCAGATATTGGATTAGACTTCAACTCTATGCATTAGTTCAGTATAGGATAGTTTGTACGTGCATGTGTTTGTAGCGTGCATGCATTGGCTTTCTGCTTAATTAGTTTCATTAGCAAATAAGTAGGACCTGTCACGTCGTATGTGGACATACAGGTATAGATCAAGTCATAGCTAGTGAAGACAAAAGTGATGGCTAAACTGAAGCCACATACAATATTAGATTTACAGAAACTGGACACGGAAGGCGAGACCCTATGTGCGCATCGCGAGCGTGTTCTGTCACCTCTAATTAACAAGCTTGAGCGCCAGCTGCAGTTGGTGAGAGAAAATCAAGAAGACACACCTGATGAGAGAGACAACGGCGGCCAGTTCGGGCAACAATGGTTCACACCTGTGTTATGGAAGAAGGCGGAGTAGAAGGTCCTCGTCGGAATGAGGGAAAGCAGCAGCTCATTTGAGTGAGCGAGGCGACGCCAGGGAGGAGGGTGAACCCGTGCGAGCCCGTGCTCGTTGCAACCAGTTAAGGAGGAGAGTAGGAGCTAGAGGCCATAGTGCGAGGTTCTGTCTAGACGGAGGCAAGCGAGCTCGGCCCGGAGTGTAGGAGGCAGAGCAGCCGGAGCCACCACGGCCTGGTGGATGGGCAAGGTGAGACGGAAGCATAGCTCGCCTATAGGGAGCCAGTAGACCTGACGCCACACATGTGTTTTTCCTTTTTAATTTTATTTCTATTAAAAAGAGTATATACATTATTATGAAAAGATAATTTATATTTTTTTAAAAAGTGTTCATTCCACATTAAAAAATGTTCATACTGTGTAAAATATGATTGCTCAATATTAAGGAAATGTTTGTACTCCCCCCGTTTCTTTTTAGTCTGCATATAAAATTTGGTCGAAGTCAAACTTTGTAAAGTTTGACCAACTTTATAAGAAAGAATATCAACAATCACAGTATGAAACCAATATATTAGATGCATCATGAAATGAATTTACCATATAGCTTTAATATTGTAGATGTTGATACTTCATTATATAAATTTGCTCAAACTTTGTGTAGTTTGACTTTGACCAAATCTTATATGCAAACTAAAAAGAAACGGAGGGAGTACCATTCGGTAAGAAGTATGTGTCATTTCGAAGCTATTCACCCGTTTCCAAAAATGTATGTGGAATTTTAAAAAAAAATTATACAATGTAAACAATGTGTGCATAATTCGGAAAAATGTTTCATGCAGTTTAGAAACAATGTACATTACACATAAAAGGAGCTATGAACAAAAGGCATGTCAAGGCAAAAGCAAAACAGAAGTCACCAACATTCTCAGACATGCCCTATGGAGATTGAAGGCTATGGATTCTTCTCGAGAGCTGATATGCACACTCATGAACAGTAAAATGCATGGGGAGCGATGACTTGGCGGTGGCGGTGCTCAAGAAAGAATGCGGGTGTGGGTGTCACGCTGGGCAATGACATGGCGACGACACGGCAGCGGCCGACCTCCTTGGGTGGCAACCAGATGAGTATCATGTCAATGATCTCCTCAGGTAGGTCCTCGAGCAGGGTCACGCATCTCCTACCCAACTTCATAGTGCGTCGACGACTTCGGTCGATTGAAAAGACATGGCAAGCTTTAGTCCAATAACAACTTTAATCAAGAAGAGAAGCAAACAAAAGTAATGGCAAGTACATTTACATGGGAGTTTATTATAAATTGAAAACTTCAAATGATGAACATTTGTAGGACGTGGACAGAGTGGAGGCAACCAGATCTAGACTTGGTATTCACTAGTGAAAATGGAATTGACTGCTAAACCGAATTATACACTGAACTAAAACCAAATACTCTAGTGAAAACAGAGTGCCGGCTAAACTAAAGCCACATACAATGCTAGCTTAACACAAACTGGACTCGGAAGGCGAGACCGTCGGATGGTCCTCGCGATGGTATAGCGAGCTATGTGCGCATCATGAGAATGTTATTTCGCTTGTAATTGACTAGCTTGACCACTAGCCGAAGGTGGAGAGAGAAAATCAAAAGGACGCACCAGAGAAGAGAGAGACAACAACGGCCAGTTTGGGTTGCAAAAATGCTCACCTCCATTGGTGTAGAAGGTGGTGGAGAAGGTGCTTGCTAGAGACAGAAAGAGCATCGGCTCGGTTGAGTGAGTGAGGCGACGCTAGGGCGGAGGGTCCAGCCGTGTCGGGGCCGTGCTCATCCATGTCTAGGCCAGGAAGAGAGTTGGAGCTGGAGGCCATCGTACGCAGTTCCAATGTCTGGCGGCAGGCGAGCAAACTGAATCTGGTATCCAGGAGGCAGGGCAGGAGCTGAGACAGCAAAGGTGGATGGGCATGTCAAGACAGTAGATGAGCTAAAGCGAGCAAGTAGACATGGTATCACACATGTGCTTTTTTCTTTTTTCTTTTGTTTATATTAAAGAAATAGTAAATAAACTAAGGTTGCTCCACTCTTAGAAAATGTTTGTACCGTTCATAAAAACTGCAAGTGACATTTAGTTTTTGCATGCATGTCAAGAAAATGTATGTGACATTTTTGGAAAATGTTTGACATTATATTTTTTGTGTAATCCAAACAAAATGTTTCGTACCGTACAAAATGTTCAGAACTTGTATTTTGAGAAAACATTAATCATATATTAATCTTTTAACACAGACACACACACACAGTATTTTCAATGTAAAAGATATACAATGTGTAAGAAAAAGTATACATCAAAACGTCTACATGAAAATTAGTTAATCATATATTTGAAAATGTTCAAAACACGTATTTGGAAAATTACTAGTCAAGTATTGAAAATCTTAAATCTATATTCAAAATATATTTTAGATGTATAGAAAATACACAATGTTTATGAAAAACAATAGACACCAAAACATATATTTCCAAAATGTTAAACATGTTTTAAAATGTTTGTAATGTACATTAAAAGTGTACAATGTGCATAGAAAAAATAACAGAAAATAAAATAAGAAAACCACAGAAAAACAGAAGAAAAAACAGAGATAACTGAAGAAAATAAAGGTAAGGAAAGAGGAATAAAACGAAAACCAAGGAAACACAGAAGAAAACCGATGCAAAAACGTGAAAAAAGTATAAACATCACAAAAAGAAAACTACCACATAGGTATAATACTGGATCGGCCCAGTAGTGCCTCGCGTAGGCGAGAATTATTAGCAAGGCAACACATTGGTACCCCTAAAAAAGGGAGCAAATTGATTTCGAAAGGAGCCACATCTATCTTCTATTATATATTAAAGTATTTGACGGGTTTCCCAAAAAAAGATAAATAGACTAATATTACCACAATAATTAGAAATATATGACCATCAAATTAATAAACCAATTTTTTATAGCCATTAGATATGATTGTAAGTTAACAAACATACAGTTATAAATCAAATTTGCAGTTTAACATTTTGGTTTGAGCCTGACCACGCATTCTCTAGTGATCAATCAACATAGCACCATATTAGAACATGTATACGCTAACCAACATGTGGTTGGATGGTTAGGAGAATAGTGGTATTCACCAGCCCATTCCATGAGGGTTCAAGTCCTAGACATGGCGCTGGTGCTCTCACTTTCCTTGGATGCGGCTGGGAACAAAATACAATTATAAATGGGTTGGACAAAGAACTTAGCATCATCACCTGCAGCTGCACCCCTTGAGCTGATGCACCAGGTTGTTGACCTTGTTGAAGTCCACAGACTGCTTCCTGGGTATCTCAAAGCAGAGCGGACGAAATAAGTACCCAAGATGACATGACGAAAGCAGATGAAAAGAAGGGGGTCTTGGGGGCGGACAGCAGGCCGACGATGTCGTTGAGGATCCTGTTGGTGTTGGCGATGAAGAGGTTGATGATCTCAGGGCCCAAGGCTGGGCCTGAGCTGCCATCCTCGTCCATTGACTGCAAGCACTGGAAATACTCATCCACCATACCCTAGATGGATCACTTCACGAGAAGCTAAAGCGATAGTCAGCCAGCAGCCACACGGGTTTAGTAGGGGGTTGAGCGTGGAATGGCCATGGCGAACATGGATGTGACAAGGTTGTTCAACTGGGCCCTAAGTGCGGCAGCCGCCATGGCGATCGATTGGGGGAGAGGAGCAGGTGCTAGAGGGATCCGAAGCTGTCGTGGCTGCGGCGGTGTTGTCGAGGAAGAGTGGAGGAGGCCTGGGGATGGAGACCCTTATATGCCAGGACGGATGAGGCTATCCGCGTGAAGACGTATGGCTCGGAGTGCCCCCCATTAACAGTGTACTAGTGGCTCGGCCGGGAACCATTAAGGAGCTAGATGTTGTTGACGTCAGATGCAGATACATGGGCGCTCTGTCAAGGCTCGTTGGATGGTTGCACCACTGGCCATTGACAGTCGGCATCTCTCTAAAAAGTAAAAACCTCGAGATGTATGAATACCAACAAGAAGTTTAGTGGTGGCTGGCTGAGCTTGTCTTATGGATTGATCGAGGGGCATCCAGAAGGATGATGGAAACCAGCCGTTCAATCGTAGTTGGTTTAATTATCAGTCAGTTGCATTTAATAATCGACGCGATTCGCGCGTGTTTGAGGACAAGAGGACAAAAAAGAGATGAAACATAATTGTATATCCAACTCATGTTCGCTTTGCTCTACAACAAGCGAGTTCAGTTCAGTAATGAAATGAATTTGTTCCGGCTAATAATAGAAGAAAAAACTCCACAATGCTCGTTCGCCAGAGCCAACAGCATTCCGTTCGATTGCTTCGCTTCGCCTCTCTCGTGTAAACGAATGAGTAGTTCGTTGGATTGTTTTCTCGCGCCTAAGTCAGCCCTGTGGAGACGTCCTGGCTCAGCCGGGAGCCATTAACAACTAAAGGTTGACGACGCCGGATACAGCCAGATGAGCCACGGTTCAAGGCTCTGACCACTCGTTCGATGGGTCCTCCACTGGCCATTGACGGCCGGCATCTCTAAAAACCTGGAGATGTATGTTCACGAAGAACAAGTTTAGTGACGGCTGGCTAAGATTATGTATGGAAAATCATCAATGATTAATTAATTATGAGTTTGAAGCGCATGCACATTAAGAAGAGGGAGTTGCCATCACATACTAGTTTATACATCAGTTCTTGTAGGAATATTTATAAGTCCAATGGTGGGAGCAAGTAGACGCAACGTTACACATGTGTTAAAAATACTAATACTTGTATTATGGAAATATAATTTGGTTAATTTGTTAAAAGTGTTCATCGCACATTTGAAAATTGTTCAATAAACAAAGTTTGCTCAACTCTTAGAAAATGTTTGCACCATTCAGAAAAACAGTAAGTGACATTTAATTTTTTTCCACGCATTTAAAGAAAATGTACGTGACTTTTTTTGAAAAATGTTCGACATTACATTATTTTTTGTGTAATCCAAAACAAAATGTTTCGTACCAATTAAAACAGTGCACGTTCCACTTAAAAATATCGTTCACATGTTAAAAAAAATGTCCAGAACTTATGTCTACAGAAAGTTCACATGTTTAAAAAATGAAGTATCTACAGAAAGTTCATATGTTTAAAAAAATGAAGTATCTACAGAAAGTGCTTCCACGGGAGACTTGTGCCCTAGTAGTATTTAGGCCAAGAAAATCGTGTGCCCTTTTGATTTGCCGCACATTAGATACTATGCACGCATCAACGATTGCATCATTTATCGGAATGAGCACGCAGAGAAAATTAGTTGTCCAGTGTGCGATGCTTCTTGATACACCAAAAAGGAGCCACATCTATTTTCTATTATATATTAAAGTATTTGTCACATCTATTTTGAAAGGAGCCACATCTATTATATACGCCAAAAATTAGTTGGAACGAGCACATTGATTTTGACAGGAGCCACATCTATCTTCTATTATATATTAAAGTATTTGTCAGGTTTCCCAAAAAAAGATAAATAGACTAAAAATTACCACAATAATTAGAAACATATGACCGTAAAATTAGTAAACCAAATTTTTATAGCCATTAGATATGATTGTAAGTTAACAAACAAACAATTATAAATCAAATTTCCAGTTTAACATTTTGGTTTGAGCCTGACCACGCATAGTCTAGTGATCAATCAACATAGCACCATATTAGAACATGTATACGCTAACCAACATGTGGTTGGATGGTTAGGAGAATAGTGGTATTCCCCAGCCCATCCCATGAGGGTTCAAGTCCTAGACTTGGCGCTGGTGCTCTCACTTTCCTTGGATGCGGATGAGAACAACATACAGTTATAAATGGGTTGGACAAAGAAATGTTTTAGCATCATCACCTACAGCTGCACCCCTTGAGCTGATGCACCGGGTCGTCGACCTTGTTGAAGTCCACGGGCTGGTTCCTGGGTATCGCAAAGCAGAGCGGACGAAATAAGTACCCAAGATGACATGACGAAAGCAAATGGAAAGAAGGGGGTCTTGGGGGCGGACAGCAGGCCGACGATGTCGTTGAGGATCCTGTTGGTGTTGGTGATGAAGAGGTTGATGACCTCAGGGACCAAGCCTGGGCCTGAGCTGCCATCCTCATCCATCGACTGCAAGTACTAGAAATACTCATCCACCATACCCTAGATGGACCATTTCACGAGAAGCTAAAGGCATAGTCAGCCAGCAACCACACGGGCTAGTAGGGGCTTGACGGTGGAATGACTGTGGCGAACATGGATGTGACAAGGTTGTTCAACTGGGCCCTGAGCGCGGCAGTCGCCGTGGCGATTGATTGGGGGAAAGGAGCAGGTGCTGGAGGGACCCGAAGTTGTGGTGGCTCCGGCGATGTTATCGGTGAAGAGTGGAGGAGGCTTGGAGACGGAGCCCATTATATACCCGGACGGATGAGTCTGTCCGCGCGAAGACGTGTGGCTGGGAGTGCCCCCATTAACAGTCTACTAGTGGCTTGGCCGTGAGCCATTAAGGAGCTAGACGTTGTCGACGTCGGATACAGCTAGATGGGTGCTCGGTCAAGGCTCGTTGGATGGTTGCTCCGCTGGCCATTGATAGTGGATTGATCGAGGGCATCCAGAAGGATGATGGAAACCAGCTGTTTAATCTTACTTGGTTTAATAATCCGTCGGTTGCATTGAATAATCGATGCGTCGTGCGCGTGTTTGAGGACAAGAGGACAAAGAAGAGACGGAACGTAATTGTATATCCAACACATGTTCGCTTCGCTCTACAACAAGCGAGTTCAGTTCAGTAATGGAATGAATTTGTTCCGGCTAATAATAGAAGAAAAAACCCCACAATGCTCTTTCGCTAGAGCCAACGGCCTTCCAATGCGCGGTCAGCGTGTTCTGTCGCCTTTAATTAACTTGCTTTGGGCCAGCTGCGTGTTGCCTTTATTTTTTTATATTTAGAAAAATACTACATACATACATTGTGAAAATAATTTAGTTGGTTTTAAAAGTGTTCATCGCATATTTAAAAAATGTTCAAGTAGTGTAAAAAAGGTTTACTCATTTGTTTTAAAACGTTTGTATCAAAAAAGTCCGACATTAAAAGATGTACACATGTTTCAAGAAAATGTACGTGGCATTTAAAAAAATGTTATACAATTTGAAGAATGTTTGTCTCAAAAAAATATGATCCATACCATTCAAATACAATGTACATTACCCTTAAGAAGAGCAACAAAAAATTACATGTCAAGGGAAAAGCAAAACATAAGTCATGACCGTTCAGACATGGCCTGTGGAGTCAATGGAGTCTACTCATCATTTTGCATCTCATGACCTAGAATTGGAACGATGCTTTCTTGGAGGCGGTGGTTAGTAAGCGGCATGCAATACTCACTCTTTCTAATGGTGACAATATGTCAGCAGCGTATTTTGTTGAAAATGACCAGCAACTCACGCTGGTTTGGCATAGCCATGTGGTTCAATGGCTGCGTAGTTGAATCAAATGATCTTATTCTTTCCTTTTTGGAATAAGCTGACTACAGTTGTGTTGACGCCTCCAACGTTGAAGGTCAATCCGGTTCTTGAAAGCCATTTTTTATCCTCGTAATGTTGCATCACCCAAAAATATTCTCGTGATGGGGATGTTGTAAAATCCTAATGTATGTGGCTTCAGTTTAGCCATCACTTTATCTTCACTAGTGTAATTGGCTTCAGTTTAGTGTATAATTCGACTTAGCCATCACTCTGTTTTCACTAGCGAACACCAAGTCTTAAGATGGTTGCATCCACTCTCACCACGTCCTACACACATTCATCACTTGCACTTGTGAATGTATAATAAAGACACAAGTAAATGTACTTGTCAATGTAAACATCCTAAGCGTTTCTGACAAGCATATTTACATGGGTCTTTATTATACATTGACAAGTGCGAGTGATGAAAGTGTGTAGAACGTGGAGGGAGTGGATGCAACCAACTCAAGACTTTGTGTTCGCTAGTGAAAATAGAGTGATGGCTAAATCGAATTATATAGTAAACTAAAGCAAAATACACTAGTGAAGATAGATTGATGGCTAAACTGAAGCCACATACATTATTGTGAAAGCATAATTTATTTCATTTTTAAAATGTTTTCATCGCACATTTAGAAAATGTTCATACTGTGTAAAAAAGTTTGCTCAAGTTTTAGAAAAAGTAGTAGCATTGAACAAGAATCATGTGATATTTCTAAGTTACTTACTCGTTTCAAGAAAATGTACATTGCATTTTGAAAATTGTTACAAAATGTAAAAAGAATTCGTACGAATAAAAAATCTTTCATGCACTTCAAAATCAAAATAGAAGTCTTGACCATTCAGATATGTCCCGTGGAGAATTAGAGGCTATAGGGTTTACCTAAATTCCAATTAGTGCGTGTGCACTATTTCACGTAAGGAAGCAGCCGCTGTCACTTTTATGTATGTGTACTTTTTTGTCTTCTAGCACATATGACTGTTGGCATTAAATTTGTTCACACTGGTCCATAAAAAACAGATCCACGTACATTTATTTTGAGTTTTTAAGTTTTTAACAAGTTGTATCTTTCAAACATTGAGTTCAAATTCAGATCTGTTTTCACCGCTAGAATCTTCACGACGAGATCTTTGAAACTAGATCCCGCACAAGTATGTTTTGCCGGAAGATTTTTTATGTCAATTTTGGTCCTATATGGTGCAACTCTATTACTGCATGGTGGAACTTCAGTACATCATGATCAGTTCTTTTCAAGACCAACTTCAGAGCTGCATGACCCAACTTATTATGAGGTTGCAACTTAGAAACCATAACAACCAACCTTTTGTGATGTGCAACTAGTCTACTGTTCTGGCCAACTACCTAGTAGTGCATGTGCAACCCGTCCTCCCTACTTGTAGATGTGTAGTTTTTCCTTGTGGCACCTACCCTACTAGTAGCAATATGTGCAACTCAGTCTGTTGTTCTAGCCAACTACCTAGTAGTCGATGTGCAACTCATTCCCTTCCTACTTGTGGATATGTGGTTTTAATTGGTGGGGGCAACACACGGAGTTTCACATAGTTTGTTAGCCAGGTGGTCAAGGCAATAGACAAAGTTGGCACATCTCAGTGGCAGGGATAGTTGGATGGTCAGACAACACATCCATAAGGGATACTGAAATGTTGCATATAGACAAGGCTCTAAAGTTGCACATCTCACTAGCATGGGTGGTTTGGACGGGATGCTAGCATCTACACTTCCATGGGGGATACGGGGAAGGTTGCACATCTCTGTTAGGAAGTTGCCCGGTGCAACATCCGAAGTTGCACGTCCACTGTTGAGCACTTGGCCAAGACATTAAATAGTGAAAACGGAGATCTATGAGGGAGGGGGGGGGGGGAGGGAGTTGCACATCGACTACTAGAAAGTTGGTCGAGTCAATAGATGAAGTTGCACATCTCATTGGTAGGGGTACTTTGGGGTGGAGGTGTCATCAATGAAAACTGCAAGTCCACTCGTAGGGAGAAAGTTGCACATCGACTGTCACGTAGTTGCACATCAACTATCAGGCAGTTGCACCTAGTGGGGCCTAAACATACTCATGCAGCGTCTAGTTTTGAAAATCACGTCGTGATGATTCCAACAGTGAAATCGGATCTTAATTTCAATGCGTGGTTTGAAAGTTATGCCATTTTGAATTTTTAAAACAAAGAATTAAATGCAAAACAGAACAAAATGCAAGCACCAAAAGATGACCGTGAAAGTATCCTGTAGGATGTGAAAAAAACCCAGATGAGAAAAGTTTTCTAATGGAGAAAGGAGACATATTTTTTTCCTAAAATAACCGGCAGCTTCGGAGCGCTTCGGGTAGCCGTTTGCCCGCTAAACGCGTTCTAGAGTTTACACCTGAGCTCACATGCGCCCTCCTGTACAGTAAAATAAAAAACAATAGTAAAAGAAATAAAAAGCTGAAATTTTTGGAACAAAAGTTGACGAATTATGAACATGTGTTCAAATTTTCATGAAAACGCAACAGATAGAGAATCAATTTTGTTTTTTCTACGGAAGCATATTGACATGTGTTTTCGTCATGGAAATTTGCACACATGTTCAGAATTCGTCAATGGTCGTCCGTAAAAAAAATTCAGATTTTTAAAACTTATGTACTATTTTTATTTTTACTATTCACGAGGATGCGTATGAGCTCACGAGTAGAAACGATACTCTCTTCGAGGGTGTGGTGAGTAAGCAATATCAAATACTGACTCATTCAATTGTTCACAATATCATAGGGTAGCATGTGCTTTTTGTTCAAAAAGGCTGTTAGTTTAGCAGAGCCACATTATTTAACAGCTGCGCCGTGGAATGTAACGATATTATCCTTTTTCTTTTTGGAGGAAGTTGAATAAAGTTGCCTTTGATGTATCCACCATTGACAGGTAAATCCGGTACTTGAAGGACCATAATTTAGCCTCGTAATCTTGCATCACCCAGTCATTGACAGAAGTTGTCCAGGGAGTCAAGCCACCCAATAAAGCAAGTGTACCCTCCTTGTCGAACAACTTAGGGACGACTGGAGTGGACAATGCATCCATCGAAATGACTAATTCTATGTCAAATTCAATAATGTCTTCACCGCCTCCCATAATTTCACTGGTACCATAAATACGCTAGTGCAGTCTTCATGGTGGTGGACTGATGGTAAACTGGAAAATGCGTGTGGATAACTGGGTTACAGATGTACAACTAGTTACCCCGAGAAAATATAAGGAAGGCATCACAGGACCCTTGCGACAATCTGGAGAATGGTGTTCGGAGCCCAGGAGAAAAGGTTAGAGCTGCTGATGGGAAACGACGTCACGAACAACCACAAGGCTGGTGGGCCGCCTGTGGCCATCGATCATGGGGAGCAACGGCTAGCGCCCGTGGTGCTCATGCAAGAATCTGGGTGTGATCACGCCACGTCATGACATGGTGATGGCACGACAGCGGCCAACGTCCTTCGGCGACAACCTATGAGTATTTTTCAATGATCTTTTTGGGAAGGACCTCGTGTAGGGTCACGCCTCTCCTTCCTGGCATCGTAGTGCTCTATCGATTCCCGTCGGTTCGAAAGACATGGCAAGATTTAGTCCAACAACAGCTTGAATCAAGGAGAGAGGCAAGTAAGGTGATAAAAAGCTTAAGTTTTACATGAATCACTATTCTTAATGAGGTTATAAATACAGTTATTCAAACTGGTATATTTTCAAATGACGAGAGAGTTCCAAGTCTTAATTTTTTAGTGTGATCTCGGCCATAGTTTTATCTTGGACTTCCCCACCTTTCGATTTCACTGTGACCTTTGCCAGTAATCCTCCGTTGATTTGTTCGTGTGCTGCTCAGCTCTCTCCCTCTCTTGCTCCATCATGTCGTATATGAAATCCCTTCATGTCTTCATTCCACTTTATATTGCCGCAGGTGGCCAGGCTAAGATGTGGTCTCTGTCTTGAGGAAGATGCACACTGCGTGATGTATACAACTACAAACATTCCGAGGATGAAAGTAAATATTTCTTGGTTCTTATGTTGGGTGATTTGCAACACGAGATGGTAACTAATTCCTATTGTTCGATTTAGTGCCACTCCATCATGTTTTGTTTCTAATGCGTTTAGGCATTAGTTACTTTCTGAAGCGTTAATGACAAGTACATTTACATGGGCCTTTATTATACATTTACATGCGCAAGTGATGAACGTATGTACACTACACCACAACAATGTATTCCCAACGGACGCGTGTTGGGTTAAGTTAGCAGTTTGGTATTCGAAAGATGTTCTCCCACAATATAGTTTTTCGACACACAATTCATATTTTATTAGTTAAAAGTGAAAGTTTTGGTTGTACCCCCCTTATCTAACCATCCATTTTGTGCCTCGCGGTCAATTCATGAACTTTCCACTTTTGCATCTCCAAAATAAATGAGCATATGGACATCAAACTTTACAGGTCAACAACGTATTCGATCTACGACGTGTAACAAAAAATTCAGTTTTTTTGTTCAAATTAAATTTTGTATATTTATAATAGATCAACAAATTCCATATTCTCTTTCCAACATTTAGTTCCAAAGTTATAATGATCTATAAAGTTTGATGTACATATGTTTTATCATTTGAGAGGAACCCACAAAAGAAATTTGTATGTCCTAAGTTAGTTGGATAGCACATATCTCGAAGCAATGTTAGAGGGTATAGATAAGGGAGTGTGCACTTAGTATTAGCAAAACCAATCTCTATTTAAAATTTTGGTCAAAGCTTTACTCATAATATCGGAGAAAGTAGTTGCTAGAAATTGATGAGGATTTTGTGCATTTACAGAATATATCTAGGAGATATATAGTAGCCAGTTAATTTTGTGAGATCATTTATGTACAGATATGTGGTCATTTTATTGTATTAATTGTATTAGGATTTTTTGGCATGGTACTAAAATTATCTAAATATTGGCCGATGGAAATAGATAGCGCTCAAATATTATCACGAGAAGGCATGTTTTCAATCCTTTAAAACTCAACCACACACACTAGCAGGAACACACTACCCAGATCGAGAAATACCGATCTCTCACACTAGGTTTGCTACGTAGTGAGCCTGCCGGCCAAGATTTTGCTTTGGGATCTCTTCTACCGTTGGTCGCCATTCCACTGCACTCTTCCATTTCAAGGTCTGTTATTCAATCCATAGCTGGTACTAGATGGTAGTAGTAGACAGTAGAGACTAGTAGTACTGTGCTGCATAGGTAGATGCATGCTTCGCATATATTCATTTTTTATATGAGAAGTATATATAAGTAAAAATCGTAGGAGTGGCCGTTCAGTTGGAATTGATCTTCCTGTGGTGCCGTTTTGTTTGTAGTATTAATTCAGAGGAACACCGTAGCAAACCAGAGGAACACCGTTCGTTTCCTCTGATTTTATGGGAGTCAAAATATTCGGGCCGAGCTCTTTTTTGTAGGAAAGCCCGAGGAAAAGAGATATAATGCTACCCTGTGATGCAACTCTTCTTTGCCATGGGCTGGTTCAAGAAACACGCGTAGGTGAGTTTGGTCCATAACTTGTATCTAGGCCAAGTAGTGTTATTGGCAGGTGATCCTACAATAATTGTGTCCCACCTTTTGAATAGGTCGAGGTGGTTCACTAGTACATATATTTCTGTTATTTTAAAATAATGAAGCATATTTTGTGTGCTAATAGGATCTTGTGTGGAATTGCAGGCACTTGAATTGCACATGGAGTTTGGAACTACAGTCTCGACCTGCAACGCGACGGTGGTTCAGGATAGCCACATCTTTGTGGTTAATGACTATAGTGTCATCAAGGAAACTGGACCGGGCAATTTTATGAGATCCCATGCCTTCCAAGTTGGTGAGTATGACTGTTCAGTTAGATTCTACCCACAAGGAATCAATGCTGAAAGCCAAAAGCACAACTCTATTCTTGTTGAGCTTATGAGGGAAAATGCTGAAGTGAAGGCAATATTTTGTTATCGATTGATCTCCCCAGGAGGACAGAGCATGGAGTTGAATCAGACCGGAGTGTTAAACTTATCTAGTGCAGAAGGCAAATGTAGGATGGGAGGGTGTGGGACAAGGTAATGGAGAAAACTTTGCTTGAAGCAGAATATGTGGAATTTGACCACTTCTTGATTGAATGTTCGATCACTGTTATGAAAGATCCATTGGTGACTTGCAGTGACTTACTACTTTCACCCCAAGTGAAGCTGCCACAATCCCATCTATCAACTGATATGGCAAATCTATTAGAGTCAAAAGAAGGGGCGGACGTGACCTTCTACTTCCAAGGTGAATCATTTCTTGCACATATGCTAGTGCTTGCTGCAAGGTTCCCTGTGTTTAGGGTGCAGCTCTATGGCCCAATGATGGAGAATGACGGATCATCTATAATCCTCCAAGATATGTTACCTGATATATTTAAGGCTCTCTTATATTTTGTACACAGACTGCTTGGTGCTTCCTTTCAACAATTTCGATGACGAGGACATAGAAGAGATTGTACGCCACTTACTCAAGGCTGCCGATCGATACGCAATTGAAAAGCTGAAGCTCATATGTGAGGCTATTCTTTACAGGTGTCTTAAAGTACAAACAGTGGCAACTACATATGCGTTAGCTGATCAACATTAGTGTAACGATCTCAAACAGGAATGCCTCAAATTTATGGCATCTCCAACAATACTTGGTGAAGTCATGGCAAGCCAAGACTATGATAACCTGAAGAGAAAGAGTGCTAGTTTTTCTAAGCGTAAATGAAAAGTATGTTTACACGAGTCTTTATTATACATTGACAAGTGCAAGTCATGAGCGTGTGTAGGACATGGAGAGTGTGGATGCAACCAATCCAAGACTTGGCGTTCGCTAGTGAAAACAGAGTGACGGCTAAACCAAATTATACACTAAACTGAAGCCAAATACACTAGTGAAGACAAAAGTGATGGCTAAACTGAAGCCACATACAATATTTGTTGGTGCTAATCTTGTTATAAGGTCTGTCAGATATTGGATTAGACTTCAACTCTATGCATTAGTTCAGTATAGGATAGTTTGTACGTGCATGTGTTTGTAGCGTGCATGCATTGGCTTTCTGCTTAATTAGTTTCATTAGCAAATAAGTAGGACCTGTCACGTCGTATGTGGACATACAGGTATAGATCAAGTCGTAGCTAGTGAAGACAAAAGTGATGGCTAAACTGAAGCCACATACAATATTAGATTTACAGAAACTGGACACGGAAGGCGAGACCCTATGTGCGCATCGCGAGCGTGTTCTGTCACCTCTAATTAACAAGCTTGAGCGCCAGCTGCAGTTGGTGAGAGAAAATCAAGAAGACACACCTGATGAGAGAGACAACGGCGGCCAGTTCGGGCAACAATGGTTCACACTTGTGTTATGGAAGAAGGCGGAGTAGAAGGTCCTCGTCGGAATGAGGGAAAGCAGCAGCTCATTTGAGTGAGCGAGGCGACGCCAGGGAGGAGGGTGAACCCGTGCGAGCCCGTGCTCGTTGCAACCAGTTAAGGAGGAGAGTAGGAGCTAGAGGCCATAGTGCGAGGTTCTGTCTAGACGGAGGCAAGCGAGCTCGGCCCGGAGTGTAGGAGGCAGAGCAGCCGGAGCCACCACGGCCTGGTGGATGGGCAAGGTGAGACGGAAGCATAGCTCGCCTATAGGGAGCCAGTAGACCTGACGCCACACATGTGTTTTTCCTTTTTAATTTTATTTCTATTAAAAAGAGTATATACATTATTATGAAAAGATAATTTATATTTTTTTAAAAAGTGTTCATTCCACATTAAAAAATGTTCATACTGTGTAAAATATGATTGCTCAATATTAAGGAAATGTTTGTACTCCCCCCGTTTCTTTTTAGTCTGCATATAAAATTTGGTCGAAGTCAAACTTTGTAAAGTTTGACCAACTTTATAAGAAAGAATATCAACAATCACAGTATGAAACCAATATATTAGATGCATCATGAAATGAATTTACCATATAGCTTTAATATTGTAGATGTTGATACTTCATTATATAAATTTGCTCAAACTTTGTGTAGTTTGACTTTGACCAAATCTTATATGCAAACTAAAAAGAAACGGAGGGAGTACCATTCGGTAAGAAGTATGTGTCATTTCGAAGCTATTCACCCGTTTCCAAAAATGTATGTGGAATTTTAAAAAAAAATTATACAATGTAAACAATGTGTGCATAATTCGGAAAAATGTTTCATGCAGTTTAGAAACAATGTACATTACACATAAAAGGAGCTATGAACAAAAGGCATGTCAAGGCAAAAGCAAAACAGAAGTCACCAACATTCTCAGACATGCCCTATGGAGATTGAAGGCTATGGATTCTTCTCGAGAGCTGATATGCACACTCATGAACAGTAAAATGCATGGGGAGCGATGACTTGGCGGTGGCGGTGCTCAAGAAAGAATGCGGGTGTGGGTGTCACGCTGGGCAATGACATGGCGACGACACGGCAGCGGCCGACCTCCTTGGGTGGCAACCAGATGAGTATCATGTCAATGATCTCCTCAGGTAGGTCCTCGAGCAGGGTCACGCATCTCCTACCCAACTTCATAGTGCGTCGACGACTTCGGTCGATTGAAAAGACATGGCAAGCTTTAGTCCAATAACAACTTTAATCAAGAAGAGAAGCAAACAAAAGTAATGGCAAGTACATTTACATGGGTGTTTATTATAAATTGAAAACTTCAAATGATGAACATTTGTAGGACGTGGACAGAGTGGAGGCAACCAGATCTAGACTTGGTATTCACTAGTGAAAATGGAATTGACTGCTAAACCGAATTATACACTGAACTAAAACCAAATACTCTAGTGAAAACAGAGTGCCGGCTAAACTAAAGCCACATACAATGCTAGCTTAACACAAACTGGACTCGGAAGGCGAGACCATCGGATGGTCCTCGCGATGGTATAGCGAGCTATGTGCGCATCATGAGAATGTTATTTCGCTTGTAATTGACTAGCTTGACCACTAGCCGAAGGTGGAGAGAGAAAATCAAAAGGACGCACCAGAGAAGAGAGAGACAACAACGGCCAGTTTGGGTTGCAAAAATGCTCACCTCCATTGGTGTAGAAGGTGGTGGAGAAGGTGCTTGCTAGAGACAGAAAGAGCATCGGCTCGGTTGAGTGAGTGAGGCGACGCTAGGGCGGAGGGTCCAGCCGTGTCGGGGCCGTGCTCATCCATGTCTAGGCCAGGAAGAGAGTTGGAGCTGGAGGCCATCGTACGCAGTTCCAATGTCTGGCGGCAGGCGAGCAAACTGAATCTGGTATCCAGGAGGCAGGGCAGGAGCTGAGACAGCAAAGGTGGATGGGCATGTCAAGACAGTAGATGAGCTAAAGCGAGCAAGTAGACATGGTATCACACATGTGCTTTTTTCTTTTTTCTTTTGTTTATATTAAAGAAATAGTAAATAAACTAAGGTTGCTCCACTCTTAGAAAATGTTTGTACCGTTCATAAAAACTGCAAGTGACATTTAGTTTTTGCATGCATGTCAAGAAAATGTATGTGACATTTTTGGAAAATGTTTGACATTATATTTTTTGTGTAATCCAAACAAAATGTTTCGTACCGTACAAAATGTTCAGAACTTGTATTTTGAGAAAACATTAATCATATATTAATCTTTTAACACAGACACACACACACAGTATTTTCAATGTAAAAGATATACAATGTGTAAGAAAAAGTATACATCAAAACGTCTACATGAAAATTAGTTAATCATATATTTGAAAATGTTCAAAACACGTATTTGGAAAATTACTAGTCAAGTATTGAAAATCTTAAATCTATATTCAAAATATATTTTAGATGTATAGAAAATACACAATGTTTATGAAAAACAATAGACACCAAAACATATATTTCCAAAATGTTAAACATGTTTTAAAATGTTTGTAATGTACATTAAAAGTGTACAATGTGCATAGAAAAAATAACAGAAAATAAAATAAGAAAACCACAGAAAAACAGAAGAAAAAACAGAGATAACTGAAGAAAATAAAGGTAAGGAAAGAGGAATAAAACGAAAACCAAGGAAACACAGAAGAAAACCGATGCAAAAACGTGAAAAAAGTATAAACATCACAAAAAGAAAACTACCACATAGGTATAATACTGGATCGGCCCAGTAGTGCCTCGCGTAGGCGAGAATTATTAGCAAGGCAACACATTGGTACCCCTAAAAAAGGGAGCAAATTGATTTCGAAAGGAGCCACATCTATCTTCTATTATATATTAAAGTATTTGACGGGTTTCCCAAAAAAAGATAAATAGACTAATATTACCACAATAATTAGAAATATATGACCATCAAATTAATAAACCAATTTTTTATAGCCATTAGATATGATTGTAAGTTAACAAACATACAGTTATAAATCAAATTTGCAGTTTAACATTTTGGTTTGAGCCTGACCACGCATTCTCTAGTGATCAATCAACATAGCACCATATTAGAACATGTATACGCTAACCAACATGTGGTTGGATGGTTAGGAGAATAGTGGTATTCACCAGCCCATTCCATGAGGGTTCAAGTCCTAGACATGGCGCTGGTGCTCTCACTTTCCTTGGATGCGGCTGGGAACAAAATACAATTATAAATGGGTTGGACAAAGAACTTAGCATCATCACCTGCAGCTGCACCCCTTGAGCTGATGCACCAGGTTGTTGACCTTGTTGAAGTCCACAGACTGCTTCCTGGGTATCTCAAAGCAGAGCGGACGAAATAAGTACCCAAGATGACATGACGAAAGCAGATGAAAAGAAGGGGGTCTTGGGGGCGGACAGCAGGCCGACGATGTCGTTGAGGATCCTGTTGGTGTTGGCGATGAAGAGGTTGATGATCTCAGGGCCCAAGGCTGGGCCTGAGCTGCCATCCTCGTCCATTGACTGCAAGCACTGGAAATACTCATCCACCATACCCTAGATGGATCACTTCACGAGAAGCTAAAGCGATAGTCAGCCAGCAGCCACACGGGTTTAGTAGGGGGTTGAGCGTGGAATGGCCATGGCGAACATGGATGTGACAAGGTTGTTCAACTGGGCCCTAAGTGCGGCAGCCGCCATGGCGATCGATTGGGGGAGAGGAGCAGGTGCTAGAGGGATCCGAAGCTGTCGTGGCTGCGGCGGTGTTGTCGAGGAAGAGTGGAGGAGGCCTGGGGATGGAGACCCTTATATGCCAGGACGGATGAGGCTATCCGCGTGAAGACGTATGGCTCGGAGTGCCCCCCATTAACAGTGTACTAGTGGCTCGGCCGGGAACCATTAAGGAGCTAGATGTTGTTGACGTCAGATGCAGATACATGGGCGCTCTGTCAAGGCTCGTTGGATGGTTGCACCACTGGCCATTGACAGTCGGCATCTCTCTAAAAAGTAAAAACCTCGAGATGTATGAATACCAACAAGAAGTTTAGTGGTGGCTGGCTGAGCTTGTCTTATGGATTGATCGAGGGGCATCCAGAAGGATGATGGAAACCAGCCGTTCAATCGTAGTTGGTTTAATTATCAGTCAGTTGCATTTAATAATCGACGCGATTCGCGCGTGTTTGAGGACAAGAGGACAAAAAAGAGATGAAACATAATTGTATATCCAACTCATGTTCGCTTTGCTCTACAACAAGCGAGTTCAGTTCAGTAATGAAATGAATTTGTTCCGGCTAATAATAGAAGAAAAAACTCCACAATGCTCGTTCGCCAGAGCCAACAGCATTCCGTTCGATTGCTTCGCTTCGCCTCTCTCGTGTAAACGAATGAGTAGTTCGTTGGATTGTTTTCTCGCGCCTAAGTCAGCCCTGTGGAGACGTCCTGGCTCAGCCGGGAGCCATTAACAACTAAAGGTTGACGACGCCGGATACAGCCAGATGAGCCACGGTTCAAGGCTCTGACCACTCGTTCGATGGGTCCTCCACTGGCCATTGACGGCCGGCATCTCTAAAAACCTGGAGATGTATGTTCACGAAGAACAAGTTTAGTGACGGCTGGCTAAGATTATGTATGGAAAATCATCAATGATTAATTAATTATGAGTTTGAAGCGCATGCACATTAAGAAGAGGGAGTTGCCATCACATACTAGTTTATATATCAGTTCTTGTAGGAATATTTATAAGTCCAATGGTGGGAGCAAGTAGACGCAACGTTACACATGTGTTAAAAATACTAATACTTGTATTATGGAAATATAATTTGGTTAATTTGTTAAAAGTGTTCATCGCACATTTGAAAATTGTTCAATAAACAAAGTTTGCTCAACTCTTAGAAAATGTTTGCACCATTCAGAAAAACAGTAAGTGACATTTAATTTTTTTCCACGCATTTAAAGAAAATGTACGTGACTTTTTTTGAAAAATGTTCGACATTACATTATTTTTTGTGTAATCCAAAACAAAATGTTTCGTACCAATTAAAACAGTGCACGTTCCACTTAAAAATATCGTTCACATGTTAAAAAAAATGTCCAGAACTTATGTCTACAGAAAGTTCACATGTTTAAAAAATGAAGTATCTACAGAAAGTTCATATGTTTAAAAAAATGAAGTATCTACAGAAAGTGCTTCCACGGGAGACTTGTGCCCTAGTAGTATTTAGGCCAAGAAAATCGTGTGCCCTTTTGATTTGCCGCACATTAGATACTATGCACGCATCAACGATTGCATCATTTATCGGAATGAGCACGCAGAGAAAATTAGTTGTCCAGTGTGCGATGCTTCTTGATACACCAAAAAGGAGCCACATCTATTTTCTATTATATATTAAAGTATTTGTCACATCTATTTTGAAAGGAGCCACATCTATTATATACGCCAAAAATTAGTTGGAACGAGCACATTGATTTTGACAGGAGCCACATCTATCTTCTATTATATATTAAAGTATTTGTCAGGTTTCCCAAAAAAAGATAAATAGACTAAAAATTACCACAATAATTAGAAACATATGACCGTAAAATTAGTAAACCAAATTTTTATAGCCATTAGATATGATTGTAAGTTAACAAACAAACAATTATAAATCAAATTTCCAGTTTAACATTTTGGTTTGAGCCTGACCACGCATAGTCTAGTGATCAATCAACATAGCACCATATTAGAACATGTATACGCTAACCAACATGTGGTTGGATGGTTAGGAGAATAGTGGTATTCCCCAGCCCATCCCATGAGGGTTCAAGTCCTAGACTTGGCGCTGGTGCTCTCACTTTCCTTGGATGCGGATGAGAACAACATACAGTTATAAATGGGTTGGACAAAGAAATGTTTTAGCATCATCACCTACAGCTGCACCCCTTGAGCTGATGCACCGGGTCGTCGACCTTGTTGAAGTCCACGGGCTGGTTCCTGGGTATCGCAAAGCAGAGCGGACGAAATAAGTACCCAAGATGACATGACGAAAGCAAATGGAAAGAAGGGGGTCTTGGGGGCGGACAGCAGGCCGACGATGTCGTTGAGGATCCTGTTGGTGTTGGTGATGAAGAGGTTGATGACCTCAGGGACCAAGCCTGGGCCTGAGCTGCCATCCTCATCCATCGACTGCAAGTACTAGAAATACTCATCCACCATACCCTAGATGGACCATTTCACGAGAAGCTAAAGGCATAGTCAGCCAGCAACCACACGGGCTAGTAGGGGCTTGACGGTGGAATGACTGTGGCGAACATGGATGTGACAAGGTTGTTCAACTGGGCCCTGAGCGCGGCAGTCGCCGTGGCGATTGATTGGGGGAAAGGAGCAGGTGCTGGAGGGACCCGAAGTTGTGGTGGCTCCGGCGATGTTATCGGTGAAGAGTGGAGGAGGCTTGGAGACGGAGCCCATTATATACCCAGACGGATGAGTCTGTCCGCGCGAAGACGTGTGGCTGGGAGTGCCCCCATTAACAGTCTACTAGTGGCTTGGCCGTGAGCCATTAAGGAGCTAGACGTTGTCGACGTCGGATACAGCTAGATGGGTGCTCGGTCAAGGCTCGTTGGATGGTTGCTCCGCTGGCCATTGATAGTGGATTGATCGAGGGCATCCAGAAGGATGATGGAAACCAGCTGTTTAATCTTACTTGGTTTAATAATCTGTCGGTTGCATTGAATAATCGATGCGACATGCGCTTGTTTGAGGACAAGAGGACAAAGAAGAGACGGAACGTAATTCTATATCCAACTCATGTTCGCTTCGCTCTACAACAAGCGAGTTCAGTTCAGTAATGGAATGAATTTGTTCCGGCTAATAATAGAAGAAAAAACCCCACAATGCTCTTTCGCTAGAGCCAACGGCCTTCCAATGCGCGGTCAGCGTGTTCTGTCGCCTTTAATTAACTTGCTTTGGGCCAGCTGCGTGTTGCCTTTATTTTTTTATATTTAGAAAAATACTACATACATACATTGTGAAAATAATTTAGTTGGTTTTAAAAGTGTTCATCGCATATTTAAAAAATGTTCAAGTAGTGTAAAAAAGGTTTACTCATTTGTTTTAAAACGTTTGTATCAAAAAAGTCCGACATTAAAAGATGTACACATGTTTCAAGAAAATGTACGTGGCATTTAAAAAAATGTTATACAATTTGAAGAATGTTTGTCTCAAAAAAATATGATCCATACCATTCAAATACAATGTACATTACCCTTAAGAAGAGCAACAAAAAATTACATGTCAAGGGAAAAGCAAAACATAAGTCATGACCGTTCAGACATGGCCTGTGGAGTCAATGGAGTCTACTCATCATTTTGCATCTCATGACCTAGAATTGGAACGATGCTTTCTTGGAGGCGGTGGTTAGTAAGCGGCATGCAATACTCACTCTTTCTAATGGTGACAATATGTCAGCAGCGTATTTTGTTGAAAATGACCAGCAACTCACGCTGGTTTGGCATAGCCATGTGGTTCAATGGCTGCGTAGTTGAATCAAATGATCTTATTCTTTCCTTTTTGGAATAAGCTGACTACAGTTGTGTTGACGCCTCCAACGTTGAAGGTCAATCCGGTTCTTGAAAGCCATTTTTTATCCTCATAATGTTGCATCACCCAAAAATATTCTCGTGATGGGGATGTTGTAAAATCCTAATGTATGTGGCTTCAGTTTAGCCATCACTTTATCTTCACTAGTGTAATTGGCTTCAGTTTAGTGTATAATTCGACTTAGCCATCACTCTGTTTTCACTAGCGAACACCAAGTCTTAAGATGGTTGCATCCACTCTCACCACGTCCTACACACATTCATCACTTGCACTTGTGAATGTATAATAAAGACACAAGTAAATGTACTTGTCAATGTAAACATCCTAAGCGTTTCTGACAAGCATATTTACATGGGTCTTTATTATACATTGACAAGTGCGAGTGATGAAAGTGTGTAGAACGTGGAGGGAGTGGATGCAACCAACTCAAGACTTTGTGTTCGCTAGTGAAAATAGAGTGATGGCTAAATCGAATTATATAGTAAACTAAAGCAAAATACACTAGTGAAGATAGATTGATGGCTAAACTGAAGCCACATACATTATTGTGAAAGCATAATTTATTTCATTTTTAAAATGTTTTCATCGCACATTTAGAAAATGTTCATACTGTGTAAAAAAGTTTGCTCAAGTTTTAGAAAAAGTAGTAGCATTGAACAAGAATCATGTGATATTTCTAAGTTACTTACTCGTTTCAAGAAAATGTACATTGCATTTTGAAAATTGTTACAAAATGTAAAAAGAATTCGTACGAATAAAAAATCTTTCATGCACTTCAAAATCAAAATAGAAGTCTTGACCATTCAGATATGTCCCGTGGAGAATTAGAGGCTATAGGGTTTACCTAAATTCCAATTAGTGCGTGTGCACTATTTCACGTAAGGAAGCAGCCGCTGTCACTTTTATGTATGTGTACTTTTTTGTCTTCTAGCACATATGACTGTTGGCATTAAATTTGTTCACACTGGTCCATAAAAAACAGATCCACGTACATTTATTTTGAGTTTTTAAGTTTTTAACAAGTTGTATCTTTCAAACATTGAGTTCAAATTCAGATCTGTTTTCACCGCTAGAATCTTCACGACGAGATCTTTGAAACTAGATCCCGCACAAGTATGTTTTGCCGGAAGATTTTTTATGTCAATTTTGGTCCTATATGGTGCAACTCTATTACTGCATGGTGGAACTTCAGTACATCATGATCAGTTCTTTTCAAGACCAACTTCAGAGCTGCATGACCCAACTTATTATGAGGTTGCAACTTAGAAACCATAACAACCAACCTTTTGTGATGTGCAACTAGTCTACTGTTCTGGCCAACTACCTAGTAGTGCATGTGCAACCCGTCCTCCCTACTTGTAGATGTGTAGTTTTTCCTTGTGGCACCTACCCTACTAGTAGCAATATGTGCAACTCAGTCTGTTGTTCTAGCCAACTACCTAGTAGTCGATGTGCAACTCATTCCCTTCCTACTTGTGGATATGTGGTTTTAATTGGTGGGGGCAACACACGGAGTTTCACATAGTTTGTTAGCCAGGTGGTCAAGGCAATAGACAAAGTTGGCACATCTCAGTGGCAGGGATAGTTGGATGGTCAGACAACACATCCATACGGGATACTGAAATGTTGCATATAGACAAGGCTCTAAAGTTGCACATCTCACTAGCATGGGTGGTTTGGACGGGATGCTAGCATCTACACTTCCATGGGGGATACGGGGAAGGTTGCACATCTCTGTTAGGAAGTTGCCCGGTGCAACATCCGAAGTTGCACGTCCACTGTTGAGCACTTGGCCAAGACATTAAATAGTGAAAACGGAGATCTATGAGGGAGGGGGGGGGGGGAGGGAGTTGCACATCGACTACTAGAAAGTTGGTCGAGTCAATAGATGAAGTTGCACATCTCATTGGTAGGGGTACTTTGGGGTGGAGGTGTCATCAATGAAAACTGCAAGTCCACTCGTAGGGAGAAAGTTGCACATCGACTGTCACGTAGTTGCACATCAACTATCAGGCAGTTGCACCTAGTGGGGCCTAAACATACTCATGCAGCGTCTAGTTTTGAAAATCACGTCGTGATGATTCCAACAGTGAAATCGGATCTTAATTTCGATGCGTGGTTTGAAAGTTATGCCATTTTGAATTTTTAAAACAAAGAATTAAATGCAAAACAGAACAAAATGCAAGCACCAAAAGATGACCGTGAAAGTATCCTGTAGGATGTGAAAGAAACCCAGATGAGAAAAGTTTTCTAATGGAGAAAGGAGACATATTTTTTTCCTAAAATAACCGGCAGCTTCGGAGCGCTTCGGGTAGCCGTTTGCCCGCTAAACGCGTTCTAGAGTTTACACCTGAGCTCACATGCGCCCTCCTGTACAGTAAAATAAAAAACAATAGTAAAAGAAATAAAAAGCTGAAATTTTTGGAACAAAAGTTGACGAATTATGAACATGTGTTCAAATTTTCATGAAAACGCAACAGATAGAGAATCAATTTTGTTTTTTCTACGGAAGCATATTGACATGTGTTTTCGTCATGGAAATTTGCACACATGTTCAGAATTCGTCAATGGTCGTCCGTAAAAAAAATTCAGATTTTTAAAACTTATGTACTATTTTTATTTTTACTATTCACGAGGATGCGTATGAGCTCACGAGTAGAAACGATACTCTCTTCGAGGGTGTGGTGAGTAAGCAATATCAAATACTGACTCATTCAATTGTTCACAATATCGTAGGGTAGCATGTGCTTTTTGTTCAAAAAGGCTGTTAGTTTAGCAGAGCCACATTATTTAACAGCTGCGCCGTGGAATGTAACGATATTATCCTTTTTCTTTTTGGAGGAAGTTGAATAAAGTTGCCTTTGATGTATCCACCATTGACAGGTAAATCCGGTACTTGAAGGACCATAATTTAGCCTCGTAATCTTGCATCACCCAGTCATTGACAGAAGTTGTCCAGGGAGTCAAGCCACCCAATAAAGCAAGTGTACCCTCCTTGTCGAACAACTTAGGGACGACTGGAGTGGACAATGCATCCATCGAAATGACTAATTCTATGTCAAATTCAATAATGTCTTCACCGCCTCCCATAATTTCACTGGTACCATAAATACGCTAGTGCAGTCTTCATGGTGGTGGACTGATGGTAAACTGGAAAATGCGTGTGGATAACTGGGTTACAGATGTACAACTAGTTACCCCGAGAAAATATAAGGAAGGCATCACAGGACCCTTGCGACAATCTGGAGAATGGTGTTCGGAGCCCAGGAGAAAAGGTTAGAGCTGCTGATGGGAAACGACGTCACGAACAACCACAAGGCTGGTGGGCCGCCTGTGGCCATCGATCATGGGGAGCAACGGCTAGCGCCCGTGGTGCTCATGCAAGAATCTGGGTGTGATCACGCCACGTCATGACATGGTGATGGCACGACAGCGGCCAACGTCCTTCGGCGACAACCTATGAGTATTTTTCAATGATCTTTTTGGGAAGGAGCTCGTGTAGGGTCACGCCTCTCCTTCCTGGCATCGTAGTGCTCTATCGATTCCCGTCGGTTCGAAAGACATGGCAAGATTTAGTCCAACAACAGCTTGAATCAAGGAGAGAGGCAAGTAAGGTGATAAAAAGCTTAAGTTTTACATGAATCACTATTCTTAATGAGGTTATAAATACAGTTATTCAAACTGGTATATTTTCAAATGACGAGAGAGTTCCAAGTCTTAATTTTTTAGTGTGATCTCGGCCATAGTTTTATCTTGGACTTCCCCACCTTTCGATTTCACTGTGACCTTTGCCAGTAATCCTCCGTTGATTTGTTCGTGTGCTGCTCAGCTCTCTCCCTCTCTTGATCCATCATGTCATATATGAAATCCCTTCATGTCTTCATTCCACTTTATATTGCCGCAGGTGGCCAGGCTAAGATGTGGTCTCTGTCTTGAGGAAGATGCACACTGCGTGATGTATACAACTACAAACATTCCGAGGATGAAAGTAAATATTTCTTGGTTCTTATGTTGGGTGATTTGCAACACGAGATGGTAACTAATTCCTATTGTTCGATTTAGTGCCACTCCATCATGTTTTGTTTCTAATGCGTTTAGGCATTAGTTACTTTCTGAAGCGTTAATGACAAGTACATTTACATGGGCCTTTATTATACATTTACATGCGCAAGTGATGAACGTATGTACACTACACCACAACAATGTATTCCCAACGGACGCGTGTTGGGTTAAGTTAGCAGTTTGGTATTCGAAAGATGTTCTCCCACAATATAGTTTTTCGACACACAATTCATATTTTATTAGTTAAAAGTGAAAGTTTTGGTTGTACCCCCCTTATCTAACCATCCATTTTGTGCCTCGCGGTCAATTCATGAACTTTCCACTTTTGCATCTCCAAAATAAATGAGCATATGGACATCAAACTTTACAGGTCAACAACGTATTCGATCTACGACGTGTAACAAAAAATTCAGTTTTTTTGTTCAAATTAAATTTTGTATATTTATAATAGATCAACAAATTCCATATTCTCTTTCCAACATTTAGTTCCAAAGTTATAATGATCTATAAAGTTTGATGTACATATGTTTTATCATTTGAGAGGAACCCACAAAAGAAATTTGTATGTCCTAAGTTAGTTGGATAGCACATATCTCGAAGCAATGTTAGAGGGTATAGATAAGGGAGTGTGCACTTAGTATTAGCAAAACCAATCTCTATTTAAAATTTTGGTCAAAGTTTTACTCATAATATCGGAGAAAGTAGTTGCTAGAAATTGATGAGGATTTTGTGCATTTACAGAATATATCTAGGAGATATATAGTAGCCAGTTAATTTTGTGAGATCATTTATGTACAGATATGTGGTCATTTTATTGTATTAATTGTATTAGGATTTTTTGGCATGGTACTAAAATTATCTAAATATTGGCCGATGGAAATAGATAGCGCTCAAATATTATCACGAGAAGGCATGTTTTCAATCCTTTAAAACTCAACCACACACACTAGCAGGAACACACTACCCAGATCGAGAAATACCGATCTCTCACACTAGGTTTGCTACGTAGTGAGCCTGCCGGCCAAGATTTTGCTTTGGGATCTCTTCTACCGTTGGTCGCCATTCCACTGCACTCTTCCATTTCAAGGTCTGTTATTCAATCCATAGCTGGTACTAGATGGTAGTAGTAGACAGTAGAGACTAGTAGTACTGTGCTGCATAGGTAGATGCATGGTTCGCATATATTCATTTTTTATATGAGAAGTATATATAAGTAAAAATCGTAGGAGTGGCCGTTCAGTTGGAATTGATCTTCCTGTGGTGCCGTTTTGTTTGTAGTATTAATTCAAAGGAACACCGTAGCAGACCAGAGGAACACCGTTCGTTTCCTCTGATTTTATGGGAGTCAAAATATTCGGGCCGAGCTCTTTTTTGTAGGAAAGCCCGAGGAAAAGAGATATAATGCTACCCTGTGATGCAACTCTTCTTTGCCATGGGCTGGTTCAAGAAACACGCGTAGGTGAGTTTGGTCCATAACTTGTATCTAGGCCAAGTAGTGTTATTGGCAGGTGATCCTACAATAATTGTGTCCCACCTTTTGAATAGGTCGAGGTGGTTCACTAGTACATATATTTCTGTTATTTTAAAATAATGAAGCATATTTTGTGTGCTAATAGGATCTTGTGTGGAATTGCAGGCACTTGAATTGCACATGGAGTTTGGAACTACAGTCTCGACCTGCAACGCGACGGTGGTTCAGGATAGCCACATCTTTGTGGTTAATGACTATAGTGTCATCAAGGAAACTGGACCGGGCAATTTTATGAGATCCCATGCCTTCCAAGTTGGTGAGTATGACTGTTCAGTTAGATTGTACCCACAAGGAATCAATGCTGAAAGCCAAAAGCACAACTCTATTCTTGTTGAGCTTATGAGGGAAAATGCTGAAGTGAAGGCAATATTTTGTTATCGATTGATCTCCCCAGGAGGACAGAGCATGGAGTTGAATCAGATCGGAGTTTTAAACTTATCTAGTGCAGAAGGCAAATGTAGGATGGGAGGGTGTGGGACAAGGTAATGGAGAAAACTTTGCTTGAAGCAGAATATGTGGAATTTGACCACTTCTTGATTGAATGTTCGATCACTGTTATGAAAGATCCATTGGTGACTTGCAGTGACTTACTACTTTCACCCCAAGTGAAGCTGCCACAATCCCATCTATCAACTGATATGGCAAATCTATTAGAGTCAAAAGAAGGGGCGGACGTGACCTTCTACTTCCAAGGTGAATCATTTCTTGCACATATGCTAGTGCTTGCTGCAAGGTTCCCTGTGTTTAGGGTGCAGCTCTATGGCCCAATGATGGAGAATGACGGATCATCTATAATCCTGCAAGTTATGTTACCTGATATATTTAAGGCTCTCTTATATTTTGTACACAGACTGCTTGGTGCTTCCTTTCAACAATTTCGATGACGAGGACATAGAAGAGATTGTACGCCACTTACTCAAGGCTGCCGATCGATACGCAATTGAAAAGCTGAAGCTCATATGTGAGGCTATTCTTTACAGGTGTCTTAAAGTACAAACAGTGGCAACTACATATGCGTTAGCTGATCAACATTAGTGTAATGATCTCAAACAGGAATGCCTCAAATTTATGGCATCTCCAACAATACTTGGTGAAGTCATGGCAAGCCAAGACTATGATAACCTCAAGAGAAAGAGTGCTAGTTTTTCTAAGCGTAAATGAAAAGTATGTTTACACGAGTCTTTATTATACATTGACAAGTGCAAGTCATGAGCGTGTGTAGGACATGGAGAGTGTGGATGCAACCAATCCAAGACTTGGCGTTCGCTAGTGAAAACAGAGTGACGGCTAAACCAAATTATACACTAAACTGAAGCCAAATACACTAGTGAAGACAAAAGTGATGGCTAAACTGAAGCCACATACAATATTTGTTGGTGCTAATCTTGTTATAAGGTCTGTCAGATATTGGATTAGACTTCAACTCTATGCATTAGTTCAGTATAGGATAGTTTGTACGTGCATGTGTTTGTAGCGTGCATGCATTGGCTTTCTGCTTAATTAGTTTCATGTAGCAAATAAGTAGGACCTGTCACGTCGTATGTGGACATACAGGTATAGATCAAGTCGTAGCTAGTGAAGACAAAAGTGATGGCTAAACTGAAGCCACATACAATATTAGATTTACAGAAACTGGACACGGAAGGCGAGACCCTATGTGCGCATCGCGAGCGTGTTCTGTCACCTCTAATTAACAAGCTTGAGCGCCAGCTGCAGTTGGTGAGAGAAAATCAAGAAGACACACCTGATGAGAGAGACAACGGCGGCCAGTTCGGGCAACAATGGTTCACACCTGTGTTATGGAAGAAGGCGGAGTAGAAGGTCCTCGTCGGAATGAGGGAAAGCAGCAGCTCATTTGAGTGAGCGAGGCGACGCCAGGGAGGAGGGTGAACCCGTGCGAGCCCGTGCTCGTTGCAACCAGTTAAGGAGGAGAGTAGGAGCTAGAGGCCATAGTGCGAGGTTCTGTCTAGACGGAGGCAAGCGAGCTCGGCCCGGAGTGTAGGAGGCAGAGCAGCCGGAGCCACCACGGCCTGGTGGATGGGCAAGGTGAGACGGAAGCATAGCTCGCCTATAGGGAGCCAGTAGACCTGACGCCACACATGTGTTTTTCCTTTTTAATTTTATTTCTATTAAAAAGAGTATATACATTATTATGAAAAGATAATTTATATTTTTTTAAAAAGTGTTCATTCCACATTAAAAAATGTTCATACTGTGTAAAATATGATTGCTCAATATTAAGGAAATGTTTGTACTCCCCCGTTTCTTTTTAGTCTGCATATAAAATTTGGTCGAAGTCAAACTTTGTAAAGTTTGACCAACTTTATAAGAAAGAATATCAACAATCACAGTATGAAACCAATATATTAGATGCATCATGAAATGAATTTACCATATAGCTTTAATATTGTAGATGTTGATACTTCATTATATAAATTTGCTCAAACTTTGTGTAGTTTGACTTTGACCAAATCTTATATGCAAACTAAAAAGAAACGGAGGGAGTACCATTCGGTAAGAAGTATGTGTCATTTCGAAGCTATTCACCCGTTTCCAAAAATGTATGTGGAATTTTAAAAAAAATTATACAATGTAAACAATGTGTGCATAATTCGGAAAAATGTTTCATGCAGTTTAGAAACAATGTACATTACACATAAAAGGAGCTATGAACAAAAGGCATGTCAAGGCAAAAGCAAAACAGAAGTCACCAACATTCTCAGACATGCCCTATGGAGATTGAAGGCTATGGATTCTTCTCGAGAGCTTATATGCACACTCATGAACAGTAAAAAATAGTAAATGATATAAAAAAACTGATTATCTTGGAACAAACATTGACGAATTCTCCACATGTGTTCAAATTGTTATGACGAAACAACACATAGAGCATCAATTTTGTTTTTTTTTCTACGGAAGTAGTTTTACATGTTTTTTATACATGGTAATTTGCATGCATGTTCAGAATTGTTAATGTTTGTTCGCATTAAAAAATCAGATTTCAAAAAGTTTGTATACTACTTTTCTTATTTTACTGTTCACGAGGATGCATCTGAGCTCGCGAGCATAAACTTGATGTCCCTGATCTTTGTGCATCTCATGCCCTAGAATTGGAGCTAGGATTTCGGAGAGGGTGCGGTGAGTAAGCAACATGCAATACTGACACATTCATTGTACACAATACCATAGGGTAGCACGTGTTTTTTTTGTTGAAAACGACTACTGATTAGCACAACCATGTTGTTCAACAGCTGTGCACCGTGGGCTCCAAGGATCTTATCGTTTTCTTTTTGGAGGAAGCTGAATAAAGTTGTCTTTGATGCCTCCACCATCGACAGGCCAATCCAGTACTCGAAGGCCCGTATTTTAGCCTCGTAATCCTGCATTACCCGGACATTAATAGAAGTTAGCTTGGAGTCAAGCCACCCCATAAAGCAAGTGTCCCCTTCGTGTCGAACAACTTCCCGTGATGGCATGGCTAGGGAGGACCGCGCATCCATCGGAATGACTCTGATTCTATGTCGAACACAATAATGTCTCGACCGTCTCCTGTAATGTCACTTGCTCCATAAAGAGGCCAGTGCAGTCTGCCATGTTGGTGGACAGGTGGTAAACAGTTAGATGAATAGCGCATTTTCTTGAGTAACTTTTGTTCCGTGGAAGGCGGCGAAATCATTGTAGGAAAGGCCAGAGATGCTGATGGGCTACGGCGTCACAAAGATGATGAGCTTGGCGGCCCCGTGTGGCAGTCGACGATGGGGAGCGATGACTTGGCGGTGGCGGTGCTCAAGAAAGAATGCGGGTGTGGGTGTCACGCTGGGCAATGACATGGCGACGACACGGCAGCGGCCGACCTCCTTGGGTGGCAACCAGATGAGTATCATGTCAATGATCTCCTCTGGTAGGTCCTCGAGCAGGGTCACGCATCTCCTACCCAACTTCATAGTGCGTCGACGACTTCGGTCGATTGAAAAGACATGGCAAGCTTTAGTCCAATAACAACTTTAATCAAGAAGAGAAGCAAACAAAAGTAATGGCAAGTACATTTACATGGGTGTTTATTATAAATTGAAAACTTCAAATGATGAACATTTGTAGGACGTGGACAGAGTGGAGGCAACCAGATCTAGACTTGGTATTCACTAGTGAAAACGGAATTGACTGCTAAACCGAATTATACACTGAACTAAAGCCAAATACTCTAGTGAAAACAGAGTGCCGGCTAAACTAAAGCCACATACAATGCTAGCTTAACAGAAACTGGACTCGGAAGGCGAGACCGTCGAAGGGTCCTCACGATGGTATAGCGAGCTATGTGCGCATCATGAGAATGTTATTTCGCTTGTAATTGACTAGCTTGACCACTAGCGGAAGGTGGAGAGAGAAAATCAAAAGGACGCACCAGAGAAGAGAGAGACAACAACGGCCAGTTTGGGTTGCAAAAATGCTCACCTCCATTGGTGTAGAAGGTGGTGGAGAAGGTGCTTGCTAGAGACAGAAAGAACATCGGCTCGGTTGAGTGAGTGAGGCGACGCCAGGGCGGAGGGTCCAGCCGTGTCGGGGCCGTGCTCATCCGTGTCTAGGCCAGGAAGAGAGTTGGAGCTGGAGGCCATCATATGAAGTTCCAATGTTTGGCGGCAGGCGAGCAAACTGAATCTGGTATCCAGGAGGCAGGGCAGGAGCTGAGACAGCAAAGGTGGATGGGCATGTCAAGACAGTAGATGAGCTAAAGCGAGCAAGTAGACATGGTATCACACATGTGCTTTTTTCTTTTTTATTTTGTTTATATTAAAGAAATAGTAAATAAACTAAGGTTGCTCCACTCTTAGAAAATGTTTGTACCGTTCATAAAAACTGCAAGTGACATTTAGTTTTTGCATGCATGTCAAGAAAATGTATGTGACATTTTTGGAAAATGTTTGACATTATATTTTTTGTGTAATCCAAACAAAATGTTTCATACCGTACAAAATGTTCAGAACTTGTATTTTGAGAAAACGTTAATCGTATATTAATCTTTTAACACACACACACACACACACACAGACACACACACACACACACAAAAGTATTTTCAATGTAAAAGATATACAATGTGTAAGAAAAAGTATACATCAAAACGTCTACATGAAAATTAGTTAATCATATATTCAAAAATGTTCAAAACACATATTTGGAAAATTACTAGTCAAGTATTGAAAATCTTAAATCTATGGAAAATTACCCCTAAAAAGGGAGCAAATTGATTTCGAAAGGAGCCACATCTATCTTCTATTATATATTAAAGTATTTGACAGGTTTCCCAAAAAAAGATAAATAGACTAAAAATTACCACAATAATTAAAAATATATGACCATAATATTAATAAACCAATTTTTTATAGCCATTAGATATGATTGTAAGTTAACAAACATACAGTTATAAATCAAATTTGCAGTTTAACATTTTGGTTTGAGCCTGACCACGCATTCTCTAGTGATCAATCAACATAGCACCATATTAGAACATGTATACGCTAACCAACATGTGGTTGGATGGTTAGGAGAATAGTGGTATTCCCCAGCCCATCCCATGAGGGTTCAAGTCCTAGATTTGGCGCTGGTGCTCTCACTTTCCTTGGATGCGGCTGGGAAAAACATACAATTATAAATGGGTTGGACAAAGAAATGTCTTAGCATCATCGCCTGCAGCTGCACCCCTTGAGCTGATGCACCAGGTTGTTGACCTTGTTGAAGTTCACGGGCTGCTTCCTGGGTATCTCAAAGCAGAGGGGGCGAAATAAGTACCCAAGATGACATGACGAAAGCAGATGAAAAGAAGGGGGTCTTGGGGGCGGACAGCAGGCCGACGATGTCGTTGAGGATTCTGTTGGTGTTGGCGATGAAGAGGTTGATGACCTCAGGGACCAAGGTTGGGCCTGAGCTGCCATCCTCGTCCATCGACTGCAAGCACTGGAAATACTCATCCACCATACCCTAGATGGATCAGTTCACGAGAAGCTAAAGTGATAGTCAGCCAGCAACCACATGGGTTTAGTAGGGGGTTGAGGCTGGAATGGCCATGGCGAACATGGATGTGACAAGGTTGTTCAACTGGGCCCTAAGCGCGGCAGCCGCCATGGCGATCGATTGGGGGAGAGGAGCAGGTGCTGGAGGGATCCGAAGCTGTTGTGGCTGCGGCGGTGTTGTCGATGAAGAGTGGAGGAGGCTTGGGGATGGAGACCCTTATATGCCCAGACGGATGAGGCTATCCGCCCGAAGACGTGTGGCTGGGAGTGCCCCCCATTAACAGTGTACTAGTGGCTTCGCCGGGAGCCATTAAGGAGCTAGATGTTGTTGACGTCGGATGCAGATACATGGGCGCTCTGTCAAGGCTCGTTGGATGGTTGCACCACTGGCCATTGACAGTCGGCATCTCTCTAAAAAGTAAAAACCTCGAGATGTATGAATACCAACAAGAAGTTTAGTGGTGGCTGGCTGAGCTTGTCTTATGGATTGATCGAGGGGCATCCAGAAGGATGATGGAAACCAGCCGTTTAATCGTATTTGGTTTAATAATTTGTCAGTTGCATTTAATAATCGACGCGATGCGTTCGTGTTTGAGGACAAGAGGACAAAGAAGAGACGGAACATAATTGTATATCCAACTCATGTTTGCTTTGCTCTACAACAAGCGAGTTCAGTTCAGTAATGGAATGAATTTATTCCGGCTAATAATAGAATTAAAAACTCCACAATGCTCGTTCGCCAGAGCCAACGGCATTCTGTTCGATTGCTTCGCTTCGCCTCTCTCGTGTAAACGAAGGAGTAGTTCGTTGGATTGTTTTCTCGCGCATAAGTCAGCCTTGTGGCGACGTCCTGGCTCAGCCAGGAGCCATTAACAACTAAAGGTTGACGACGCCGGATGCAGCCAGATGAGCCACGGTTCAAGGCTCTGACCACTCGTTCGACGGGTCCTCCACTGGCCATTGATGACCGGCATCTCTAAAAACCTGGAGATGTATGTTCACGAAGAACAAGTTTAGTGACGGCTGGCTAAGATTGTGTATGGAAAATCATCAATGATTAATTAATTATGAGTTTGAAGTGCATGCACATTAAGAAGAGGGAGTTGCCATCACATACTAGTTTATACATCAGTTCTTGTAGGAATATTTATAAGTCCAATGGTGGGAGCAAGTAGTCGCGACGTTACACATGTGTTAAAAATACTAATACTTGTATTATGGAAATATAATTTGGTTAATTTGTTAAAATTGTTCATCACACATTTGAAAATTGTTCAATAAAGAAAGTTTGCTCAACTCTGGGAAAATGCTTGCACCATTCAGAAAAACAGTAAGTGACATTTAATTTTTTTTCCACACATTTAAAGAAAATGTACGTGACTTTTTCGGAAAATGTTCGACATTACATTATTTTTTGTGTAATGCAAAACAAAATGTTTCGTACCATTAAAAACAGTGCACGTTCCACTTAAAAATATCGTTCACATGTTAAAAAAAATATCCAGAACTTATGTCTACAGAAAGTTCACATGTTTAAAAAATGAAGTATCTACAGAAAGTTCATATGTTTTAAAAAAATGAAGTATCTACAGAAAGTGCTTCCACGGGAGACTTGTGCCCTAGTAGTATTTAGGCCAAGAAAATCGTGTGCCCTTTTGATTTGCCGCACATTAGATACTATGCACGTATCAACGATCGCATCATTTATCGGAACAAGCACGCGAAGGAAAGCTCCTCAGAAAGTTATCTGCTACTGATGCTAAGGAAGAAAGCTCAAGCGCTGGCTTGGATGTCAATTTGCGCCGTGACATGGCGACGACACGACAGCAACCGACCTCCTTGGGTGGCAACCTGATGAGTATCTTGTCAATGATGTCCTTGAGCAAGTCCTCGAGCAAGGTCATGCCTCTCCTGCACGGTATTGTAGTGCGCCGTCGACTCAGTTGGTTAGAAAGACACACCAAGATTTACTCCAATAACAACTTGTATCAAGAAGAGAAGCAAGCAAATTGACAGAAAGCATAAGTTTTGCATTGATCAGCAATGTCAAGTAAATTTACATGGGTCTTGATTATAGATTGAAAATTTCAAATGATGAATGTGTGTAGGACGTGAAGAGAGTGGATGCAACCAACTCAAGACTTGGGGTTCTCTAGTGAAAACAGAACTAACGGGTAAACAGATTTATACACTGAACTGAAGCCAAATACACTAGTGAAGATAGAGTGACGGCTAAACTAAAGCCATATACAGTGCTAGCTCAACAACAAATAGACTTGGAAACCGAGACCCTTGGAAGGTCCTGCGATGGTAGCGAGTTATGTGCACATCATGAGCATGTTCTGTCGCTTGTAATTAACTAGCTTGAGCGTTAGCTGAAGGTGGAGAGAGTAAATCAAGAGAACACACCCTAGGAGAGGGAGATAGAGAGAGACAACAACGGCCAGTTCTGGCGGCGATAGTGCTCACCACCATTGGGGGAGAACGTGGTGGAGAAGGCGCTCGTCAGAGCAGCGGCTCGGTTGAGTGAGTGAGGCAACGCCAGGGCGGAGGGTCAAGCCATGTCGGGGTCAAGCTCTTCCGCGACTAGGCTAGGAGGAGAGCTGGAGCTCGAGGCTATACAACGAAGTTCTAGTGTGTGGAGGGAGGTAAGCAAGCTCAATCTGGTATGCGGGAGGTAGGGCAGGAGCCGCATCGTCAAGGTGGATGGGCATGTCGAGACGGAAGCTGAGCTCACATGTAGGGAGCAAGTGGACGTGGCGTCACACATTTTTTTAATTTTGTTTATATTTTAGAAAAATACTAAATACTTGTATTATGAAAATATATTTTGGCCAATTTTTTAAAAGTGCTCATTGCACATTTGAAAATTGTTCGATAAACAAAGTTTGCTCTACTCTTAGAAGATGTTTGCACCATTCAAGGGTGGTGTGCCGCCCATGGCCATCGACAATGGTTAGCGACGGCTGGCGCCAGCGGTGCTCATGCAAGAATGCGGGTGTGGATTTCACACTTCGTCACGACATGGTGATGGCACGACAGCGGCCAATGTCCTTTGGCGGAATCCTGATGAGTATTTTTTCAGCGACCTCCTCGGGCAGGGCCGCGCCACTCCTTGCCGGCATCATAGTGCTCCGTCGACTCCGCTCGGTTGGAAAGACACGAGAAGATTCAGTCCAACAACGGCTTGAATCAAGAAGAGAGGCAAGTAAGGTGAAAGAAAGCATAAGTTTTACATTAATCAGTATTTTTAATGATGCTATAAATAAAATTATTCAAACAGGAATATTCTCAAACGACGAGAGAGTTCCAAGTCTTCATTTTACTGTGTGATCTCGGCCATAGTTTCATCTTGGACTTCCCCACCCTTAGGTTCGAGTGTGATCTTGGCCACTAATCTACGTCGATTGGTTGGTGTGTTGCTTTGCTCTCTTACTCTGTTGATCCATCATGTCATATATGAAATCTCTTCATGTCTTCACATTCCACTTCTAATTGCTGTAGTTGACCAGGCTAAAATGATGTCTCAGGTCTTGTGGAAGGTCCACACCGCACGTTGAATACAAGTACAAAAATTCGGAGAATGAAAGTAAACATTTCTTGGTGCTTCTGTTGGGCCATTTCCAACACGAGATGGTAACTAATATCTATTGTTAGATTTGGTACAACTCCATCATGTTTTGCTTCATATGCATTTAGGAATTAGCTATTTTCCTAAGCATAAATGAAAAGTATGTTTACATGCATGGATTTTTATTATACATTGACAAGTGCAAGTGATGAAGGTGTGGACAAAGTGGATGCAACCAGATCTAGACTTGGTATTCACTAGTGAAAACGGAAGTGACTGCTAAACCAAATTATACACTGAACTAAAGCCAAATACTCTAGTGAAAACAGAGTGCCGGCTAAACTAAAGCCACATACAATGCTAGCTTAACAGAAACTGGACTCAGAAGGCGAGACCCTCGGAGGGTCCTCACGATGGCAGCGAGCTATGTTCGCATCATGAGCATGTTATTTCACTTGTAATTGACTAGCTTGACCGCTAGCTGAAGGTGGAGAGAGAAAATCAAAAGGACGCACCCGAGAAGAGAGAGACAACAATGGCCAGTCCGGGTTGCGACAGTGCTCACCTCCAATGGGGTAGAAGGTGGTGGAGAAGGCGCTTGCTCGAGGCAGAGCAACGGCTCAGTTGAGTGAGTGAGGCGATGCCTGGGCGGAGGGTCCAGTCGTGTCGAGGCCATGCTCATCTGAGACTCATCTGAGACTAGGCCAGGAAGGGAGTTAGAGCTGGAGGCCATCGCACGAAGTTCCAGTGTGTGGCGGCAGGCGAGCAAGCTGAATCCGGTATCCAGGAGGCAGGGCAAGAGCTGGGACAGTAAGGTGGATGAGCATGTCGAGACGGTATTCGAGCTCACCTAAAGGGAGCAAGTAGACGTGATGTCACACATGTGCTTTTTTCCATTTTATTTTGTTTATATTAAAAAAAGTAAATACTTGTATTATAAGAATATAAATTGGTTAATTTTTGAAAAGTGTTCATTGCACCTTTAAAAATGGGTCAATAAACAAAGTTTTCTCCACTCTTAGAAAATGTTTCTACCGGTCAAAAAAACAGCAAGTAACATTTACTGTTTTCATGCATTTAAAAATATGTACGTGACATTTTTCGAAAATGTTTGACATTATAATTTTTTTGTGTAATCCAAACAAAATGTTTCGTACCATACAAAATGTTGAAAACTTGTATTTTGGGAAAATGTTCAAAACACGTATTTGGACAATTACTAGTCAAGTATTGAAAATATTAAATATATATTCAAAATATATTTTAGATGTATAAAAAATACACAATGTTTATGAAAAATACTAGACACCAAAACATATATTTTCAAAATGTTAAACATGTTTAAAAATGTTTGTAATGTGCTTCAAAAGTGTACAATGTGCATAGAAAAAATAATAGAAAATAAAATAAGAAACCTCAGAAAAACAGAAGAAAAGACAAAGAAACTGAATAAAAAAATGGTAAGGAAAGACGAAAAAACGAAAACCAAGGAAAGACAGAAGAAAACCGATGCAAAATAGTGAAAAAGTATAAACATAAAAAAACTACCACATAGCTATAATATTGGATCGGCCCAGTAGTGCCTCGCGCTAGGCGAGAATTATTAGCAAGGCAACACATTGATACCCCAAGGGAGCACATTGATTTTGAAAGGAGCCACATCTATCTTCTATTATATATCAAAGTATTTGTCAGGTTTCCCAAAAAAGATAAATAGACTAAAAATTACCACAATAATTAGAAACATATGACCATAAAATTAATAAACCAAATTTTTATAGCCATTAGATATGATTGTAAGTTAACAAACAAACAATTATAAATCAAATTTCCAGTTTAACATTTTGGTTTGAGCCTGACCACGCATAGTCTAGTGATCAATCAACATAGCACCATATTAGAACATGTATACGCTAACCAACATGTTGTTGGATGGTTAGGAAAATAGTGGTATTGCCCAGCCCATCCCATGAGGGGTTCAAGTCCTAGACTTGGCGCTGGTGCTCTCACTTTCCTTGGATGCGGCTGAGAACAACATACAGTTATAAATGGGTTGGACAAAGAAATGTTTTAGCATCATCACCTGCAGCTGCACCCCTTGAGCTGATGCAGCAGGTTGTCGACCTTGTTGAAGTCCATGAGCTGGTTCCTGGGGATCGGAAAGCAGAGCAGACGAAATAAGTACCTAAGATGACATGACGAAAGCAGATGGAAAGAAGGGGGTCTTGGGGGCGGACAGCAGGCCAGCGATAACGTTGAGGATCCTGTTGGTGTCGGCGATAAAGAGGTTGATGACCTCAGGGACCAAGCCTGGGCCTGAGCTGCCATCCTCGTCCATCGACTGCAAGTACCGGAAATACTCATCCACCATACCCTAGATGGACCATTTCATGAGAAGCTAAAGGCATAGTCATCCAGCAACCACACGAGTTTAGTAGGGGGTTGACGGTGGAATGACCGTGGCGAACATGGATGTGACAAGGGTCTTCAACTGGGCCCTGAGCACGGCAGCCGCCGTGGCGATTGATTGGGGGAAAGGAGCAGGTGCTGGAGGGATCCGAAGCTGTGGTGGCTCCGGTGATGTTGTCGATGAAGAGTGGAGGAGGCTTGGGGACGGAGCCCCTTATATACCCGGACAGATGAGGCTGTCCGCGCGAAGACGTGTGGCTGGGAGTGCCCCCCATTAACAGTCTACTAGTGGTTTGGCCGGGAGCCATTAAGGAGCTAGGCGTTGTCGACGTCGGAGGCAGCTAGATGGGTGCTCGGTCAAGGATCGTCGGATGGTTGCTCCGCTGGCCATTGACAGTGGGCATCTCTCTTAAAAGTAAAAAACCTCGAGATGTATGAATACAAACAAGAAGTTTAGTGGTTGCTGGCTGAGACTGTCTTATGGTTTGATGAGGGCATCCAGAAGGATGATGGAAGCCAGCCGTTTAATCTTAGTTGGTTTAATAATCCGTCGGTTGCATTTAATAATCGATGCAACGCGCGCGTGTTTGAGGACAAGAGGACAAAGACGAGACGGAACGTAATTGTATATCCAACTCATGTTCGCTTCGCTCTACAACAAGCGAGTTTAGTTCAGTAATGGAATGAATTTGTTCCAGCTAATAATAGAAGAAAAAACTCCACAATGCTCTTTCGCTAGAGCCAACGGCCTTCCATTCAATTGCTTCGCTTTGCTTCTCTACAACAAGCGAGTTTAGTTCAGTAATGGAATGAATTTGTTCATTGGATTGTTTTCTCGCGCCTAAGTCAGACCTGTGGAGACGTCCTGGTTCAGCCGGGAGCCATTAACAGCTAAAGGTTGACGACGCCGGATGCAGCCAGATGAGCCTCGGTTCAAGGCTCTGACCACTCGTGCGATGGGTCCTCCACTGGCCATTGACGGCCGGCATCTCTAAAAACCTGGAGATGTATGTTCACGAAGAACAAGTTTAGTGACGGCTGGCTAAGATTGTGTATGGAAAATCATCAATGATTAATTAATTATGAGTTTGTAGCGCATGCACATTAAGAAGAGGGACTTGCCATCACGTACTAGTTTATAGATGAGTTCTTGCAGGAATATTTATAAGTCCAATGGTGGGAGCAAGTAGACGCGACGTTACACATGTGTTCAAAATACTAATACTTTGTATATGGAAATATAATTTGGTTAATTTGTTAAAAGTGGTCATCGCACATTTCAAAATTGTTCAATAAACAAAGTTTGCTCAACTGTTAGAAAATGTTTGCACCATTCAAAAAAAACAGTAAGTGACATTTTTTTCCACGCATTTCAAGAAAATGTATGTGACTTTTTCGGAAAATGTTCGACATTACATTATTTTTTGTGTAATCCAATTTTTTTTCGTACCATTTAAAACAGTGCGCGTTCCACATAAAATATCGTTCACATGTTAAAAAAATGTCCAGAACTTACGTCTACAGAAAGTTCACATGTTTAAAAAATGATGTATCTATAGAAAGTTCATATGTTTTAAAAAATGAAGTATCTAGAGAAAGTTCTTCCACGGGGACTTGTGTCCTAGTAGGATTCATGCCAAGAAAATCGTGTGCCCCTTTATTTGCCGCACATTAGATACTATGTGTTCGCACACGAACACGTCACCGTGTACACTTGATGCCGGGGGTGATGCACCGCAGTTCACGTCGAAGGAGGCCCGTCCGAAAGCGCGGTACGCAGGCAATCCGGCGGGTGGTTTTGAGGATCCGAAACCCCACACGCCCGAGAGGGACCCCATCAGGGCGCACGACGGCTATGGCTGTCCTAGGTCGACCTGATCACCCCTAGGGCCTCGAGGTTCGCCGCCTTGCAACAAGAAGAACAGACGAAGAACGAGGAAGAAGAAGAACCAGGGTTAAGGAGAAAAATTAAATGATAAAAAGTGGTAGATGATTTGTTCGATTGTGTGTGTTCAATCGGCCGTCACCCCTTTGGTATATAAGAGGCGGCTGGACTTCCCGTGCAAGGAAAAGGATTGGATTCACGTCCAAAACCCTAGTCAAATTCGGATTGGTTCTGTCCGAACATTCCAAAACTGTTCGGTTTAAACTGGCTGCACCTTGCGGGTCCTTTTTGTGGTTGTAAACGATCTCGGATGGAAACGTGTACAAAAGCAATCTTGACCGTTTCGACGAGACGAACAACTTTCATGTTGAACGTTTTCTTATCAGAGGTCAGCCTGAGGGTCAAATCACTCGCGTAAAACAGACTATTATTCGCGCTACCCATCAGACAGGGTGTGGGGCACACCATTTTTTGCCTCGTGACAGAGCTGCATTCCGATGGCTCTAACTTTTGTATACAAGCTTGGGTTGGAACAATTTTTATATCAAAATTGATTATTTCAACGAGACGAAGACAAACCGTGTGTATTATTTTTCCATACGAGGCCGCCTTTGGGGCGTAATCAGCCAAATAGTGTTCTGAATACAAAATCTGAGTACTTCAAACACAACTTTGGCCTTAGAGATGAGATCCGATGGCTATGGCCCAAATATTAAAGTTTCTCATTTTGACGATACATACTTTCTCGCTTTGAACACCTTTTCATTTGAGGCCATCTTAATTGTGTTTTGGACTTTGCCAAACTCTGGTGTTAGCACATGCCCCCTGTTTTCGGGCAAAACTTACATGCCGAAAAATAATTTTTAATGTATTTGTTCTAAGGACGATGTCAACACTTTGCTACCTCTTGAGCTTGCGTTGGTTTTCCCCGAAGAGGAAGGGATGATGCAGCAAAGTAGCATAAGTATTTCCCTCAGTTTTTGAGAACCAAGGTATCAATCCAGTAGGAGGCCACACTCAAGTCCCTCGTACCTGCACAAAACGATAGCTACTCGCAACCAACGCGATTAGGGGTTGTCAATCCCTTCATGGTCACTTACGAGAGTGAGATCTGATAGATATAATATTTTTGGTATAGAGATGCAAAGTAAAAAGTAAAGGCAAAGTAAAAAGCAAAGCAAGAGTAAAGTGATGGAGATTGATATGATGAGAATAGACCCGGGGGCCATAGGTTTCACTAGTGGCTTCTCTCACTGGTAGAAAAAGGGTCAAATGTGAAGCACATTAGTGCCGGTTTGCAAAAAACCCGGCACTAATGTGATCAATAGTACCGGTTCGTGGCGGGGATCAATAGTACCGGTTCGTGGCGATCCTTTAGTACCGGTTCGTGCCACGAACCGGTACTAAAGGGGTGATGGCAGGCTGGCGTCCGGCCAGGGCCCCACGATCACCTTTAGTACCGGTTCGTGGCACAAACCGCTACTAAAGGTTAAAGGGGTCTGACCTATAGTACCTGTTTGTGACACAAACCGGCACTATAGGGCAATTTTCAAACTCTACCCCCCCCCCCCCCGTGTGTCGCCATTTCAGTTCTGAAAAAATCAAAAGAAAATGGTAAAAACTTCAAAAAATAAAATCCTTCAAGAGGTAGTTATATTACTACATCTACTAGTTAGGAAAATTTGAAAACTTAAATTTGGACATGTTTTGCAAAAAGTGTAGGGAAAATGTAAACGGCTATAACTTTTGCATACAATGTCGGAAAAAAACGTATAATGTATCAAAAAATTCAGCACGAAAATCCGCATCCGATGGAGACGGCCTATGGCCTATTTGCAATTTTTTAGAATCCTCAAATTCCAAAACGAAAAAAATATATGGTCAAATTTCAGTTTTTTTAAAAAAAATGGTTAAATCTGGTCAAACTACTTATTCAAGAAGTATTAATGTTACTACATAATTATTCAAGAATATTAGTGTTACTAAATAATTATTTCAATTTTTTAAATTTTGGTCAAATCTGGTCAAACTGTGGTCAAATTGTGGTCAAACTATGGTCAAACTTATTCAAGAAATATTAGTGTTACTAAATAATTACAGTTTTTTAGAATAATAGTTTCAAACTCAAACGGTGAAACGTGTGACCTAATTCTCAAGCTAAACTGTTGAGGGTTAATAGGATTGACAGCTTACATTTGTCAGGAAAACAACAAGTGCACACTTGGAATGTAGAGGGAATAGAACTCCGAAGTTAAGCATGCTCAGGCTGGGGGAGTGAGAGGATGGGTGACCGGCCGGGAAGTCAGGAGATTTGGAATGAGTGATCCACACTTGAGCAGTTAAGAGAGGTGATTAGAGACTAAATCATCAAATAATTCAAAAAAAATTAAAAATCGAAAAAAAATCAAATTGTTTTCCAAAATTTTCAATTTTTTTTTAAAAAAAACCTTTAGTACCGGTACTAAAGGTCCCCCATACGAGGGCGCGAGGTCACGCCACGTGGTGGCACTTTAGCGCCGGTTCGTGCCAAACCGTTACTAAAGGGGGGGCTTTAGTGCCCACCCTTTAGTGCTGGTTATGGAACCGGCACTAAAGGCCCTTACGAACCGGCGCTAAAGCTCCGTTTTCTACTAGTGTCTCAAGAGCATAAGTATTCTACGGTGGGTGAACAAATTACTGTTGAGCAATTGACAGAATTGAGCATAGTTATGAGAATATCTAGGATGATCATGTATATAGGCATCACGTCCGTGACAAGTAGACCGAAACGATTCTGCATCTACTATTATTACTCCACTCATCGACCGCTATCCAGCATGCATCTAGAGTATTAAGTTAAAAACAGAGTAACGCCTTAAGCAAGATGACATGATGTAGAGAGATAAATTCATGCAATATGAAATAAACCCCATCTTCTTATCCTCGATGGCAATGATGCAATACGTGCCTTGCTGCCCCTTCTGTCACTGGGAAAGGACACCGCAAGATCGAACCAAAAGCTAAGCACTTCTCCCATGGCAAGAACTACCAATCTAGTTGGCCAAACCAAACGGATAATTCGAAGAGACTTGCAAAGATAACCAATCATACATAAAAGAATTCAGAGAAGATTCAAATATTATTCATAGATAGACTTGATCATAAACCCACAATTCATCGGTCTCAACAAACACACCGCAAAAAGAAGATTACATCGAATAGATCTCCACAAGAGAGGGAGAGAACTTTGTATTGAGATCCAAAAAGAGAGAAGAAGCCATCTAGCTACTAACTATGGACCCGAAGGTCTGAGGTAAACTACTCACACTTCATCGGAGAGGCTATGATGATGTAGAAGCCCTCCGTGATGACGGCCCTCTCCGGCGGAGCTCCGGAACAGGCCCCAAGATGGGATCTCGTGGATACAGAAAGTTGCGGCGGTGGAATTAGGTTTTTGGCTCCGTCTCTATTCGTTTGGGGGTACGTAGGTATATATAGGAGGAAGGAGTACATCGGTGGAGCACCGAGGGGCCCACGAGGCAGGGGGCGCGCCCTAGGGGGGGCGTCCCACCCTCGTGACCACCTCTTTGACTCCTTGGAGTAGGGTCCAAGTCTCCTGGATCACGTTCGACGAGAAAATCACGTTCCCGAAGGTTTTATTCCGTTTGGACTCCGTTTGATATTCCGTTTCTTTGAAACACTGAAATAGGCAAAAAAACAGCAATTCTGGGCTGGGCCTCCGGTTAATTGGTTAGTCCCAAAAATAATATAAAAGTGGAAAATAAAGCCCAATATAGTCCAAAACAGTAGATAATATAGCATGGAGCAATCAAAAATTATAGATACGTTGGATACGTATCAGGCATCCCCGAGCTTAATTCGTGCTCGTCCTCGAGTAGGTAAATGATAAAAAGAGAATTTTTGATGCGGAGTGCTACTTGGCATAATTTCAATGAAAATCTTCTTAATTGTGATATGAATATTCAGATTCCAAAGATTCAAGACAAAAGTTTATATTGACATAAAAATAATAATATTTCAAGCATACTAACAAAGCAATTATGTCTTCTCAAAATAACATGGCCAAAGAAAGTTATCCCTACAAAATCATATAGTCTGTCTATGCTCTATCTTCACCACACAAAGTATTTAAATGATGCACAACCCCGATGACAAGCCAAGCAATTGTTTCATACTCTAACTTTTTCAAAACCTTTCCAATCTTCACGCAATACATGAGCGTGAGCCATGGATATAGCACTATAGGTGGGATAGAATGGTGGTTGTGGAGAAGACAAAAAGGAGAAGATAGTCTCACATCAACTAGGCGTATCAACGGGCTATGGAGATGCCCATCAATAGATATCAATGTGAGTGAGTAGGGATTGCCATGCAACGGATGCACTAGAGATATAAGTATATGAAAGCTCAAAAAGAAACTAAGTGGGTGTGCATCCAACTTGCTTGCTCATGAAGACCTTGGGCAATTTGAGGAAGCCCATCATTGGAATATACACGCCAAGTTCTATAATGTAAAATTCCACTAGTATATGAAAGTGATAACATGAGAGACTCTCTACTATGAAGATCATGGTGCTACTTTGAAGCACAAGTGTGGTAAAAGGATAATAACATTGTCCCTTCTCTCTTTTTCTCTCATTTTTTTATTTGGGCCTTTTCTCTTTTTTTATGGCCTCCTTCTATTTGGGCTTCTTTAGCCTCCTTTTTTTTCGTCCGGAGTCTCATCCCGACTTATGGGGGAATCATAGTCTCCATCTTTCTCTCCTCACTGGGACAATGCTCTAAAAATGATGATCATCACACTTTTATTTTTCTTACAACTCAACTTAGAACAAAATATGACTCTATATGAATGCCTCCGGTGGTGTACCGGGATATGCAATATGACATTGATGGAGTGTGTCATAATAAACAGAAGGGTGGAAAGTTGCATGGCAATATATCTCGGAATGGCTATGGAAATGCCATAATAGGTAGGTATGGTGGCTGTTTTGAGGAAGGTATATGGTAGGTGTATGATACCGGCAAAAAGTGCGCGGTATTAGAGAGGCTAGCAAAGTTGGAAGGGTGAGAGTGCGTATAATCCATGGACTCAACATTAGTCATAAAGAACTCATATACTTATTGCAAAAATCTAGAAGTTATCAAAGCAAAGTATTACGCGCATGCTCCTAGGGGGATAGATTGGTAGGAAAAGACCATCGCTCGTCCCCGACCGCCACTCATAAGGAAGACAATCAATAAATAAATCATGCTCCGACTTCATCACATAACGGTTCACCATACGTGCATGCTACGGGAATCACAAACTTTAACACAAGTATTATTTAAATTCACAACTACTCAACTAGCACGACTTTAATATTATCACCTCCATATCTCAAAACAATTATCATGTTTCAATCTTTTCTTAGTATTCAACACACTCAAAAGAAAGTTTCATAGATCTTGAATACCAAGCATATTATTATTAAGCAAATTACCATGCTATTAAGACTCTAAAAATAATTTAAGTGAAGCATGAGAGATCAATAGTTTCTTTAAAACAAATCCACCACCGTGCTCTAAAAGATCTAAGTGAAGCACATAGAGCAAAATTATAACGCTCAAAATATGTAAGTGAAGCACACAGAGCAAAACTACTTAGCTCAAAAGATGTAAGTGAAGCACATAGAGCAAAACTACTTAGCTCAAAAGATATAAGTGAAGCACATAGAGTATTCTATCAAATTTTAATTCATGTATGGCTTTCTCAAAAGGTGTGTACAACAAGGATGATTGTGGCATACTAAAACACAAAGACAAAAAAAATACAAGACGCTCCAAGCAAAACCCATATCATGTTGGTGAATAAAAATATAGCTCCAAGTAAATTACCGATGGAAGTGGACGAAAGAGGGGATGCCTTCCGGGGCATCCCCAAGCTTTGACTTTTTGGTGTCCGTTGATTATCTTGGGGGTGCCATGGGAATCCCCAAGCTTAGGCTCTTGCCACTCCTTGTTCCATAATCCATCAAAAGAATTCACCCAAAACTTAAATACTTCACAACACAAAACTTAAAGTAGAAAACTCGTGAGCTCCGTTAGCTAAAGAAAACAAAATACCACTTCAAGGTACTGTAATGAACTCATTCTTTATTTATATTGGTGTTAAACCTACTTTATTCCAACTTCTCTATGGATTATAAACTATTTTACTAATCATAGATTCAACAAAATAAGCAAACAACACACGAAAAACAGAATCTGTCAAAAATAGAACAGTCTGTAGTAATCTGTAGCTAGCGTAAGATCTGGAACCCCAAAAATTCTACAATAAATTTATGGACGTGAGGAATTTATCTATTAATCATATTAAAAAATAATTAACTAAATATAACTCTTCAAATAAAAATGACAGAATTTCTCGTGAGTGCTAAAGTTTCTTTTTTTTACAGCAAGTTCAACAAGACTTTCCCCAAGTCCTCCCAACAGTTCTACTTGGAACAAACACTAATTTAACACAAAAAACACAACCAAAACAGAGGCTAAGTTATTTATTTATTACTAAGGAATAAAAATAAAATTGGGTTGCCTCCCAACAAGCGCTATCGTTTAACGCCCCTAGCTAGGCATAAAAGCGAGGATAGATCTCGGTATTGCCATTCTTGGTTTTAGAGAGAAAGAGAGCAAACTTGTTATCTATGGAATTAATCTTTCTATTTTGACAAAGTACATGTCCATTAATGGTAGAAGAAGGATTAAGAATGTTGCGGAAATTGGCATCTAGGCTAGCGTTTATTTCTTTAATAGATTCGTTTTGGTAAGAAAGCAAGAGAGATGTGATTTCAGCTTTCTTATTAATGGGGTGCCCAAATATAGTTTTCATCCTCTCATAGGTATCTATGGGGCCCCCTTCAAGGAAACCCCCTTCAAGAATAGAATCTAAAACTTGTTTGAACGAAGCGGGTAGCCCAACATAAAAGCTTTTTAAGTAAACCTCAATTTGATATTGGGGTACATAGCTAGCCCGGATCCTTAACAGCCTATCCCAAACATCTTTCAAAGATTCATCAAAAGATTCATCAAGTAAGTAACGAAAAATTCCAGAATCATCTTCATCAAAATTACAAAGGTTCCCATTGATAACTCCGGCAAGTTGTTCTATAGCATTCCGATTTATGAGTTTAGATAAGATAGCAGGATTGTCTAAAGCACTAGAACTTGGGAGAGAACCCCCAACTCTTTTTGGTTCTGACATTGCGAGGGAAAAGAGGCAAATAGAGAGGGAGGATAGAGAGAGAGAGGGCGAATAAAACGGCAAGGGTGAAGTGGGGGAGAGGAAAACGAGAGGCAAATGGCAAATAATGTAATGCGAGAGATAGGGATTGTGATGGGTACTTGGTATGTTGACTTTTGCGTAGACTCCCCGGCAACAGCGCCAGAAATCCTTCTTGCTACCTCGTGAGCTTGCGTTGGTTTTCCCCGAAGAGGAAGGGATGATGCAGCAAAGTAGCGTAAGTATTTCCCTCAGTTTTTGAGAACCAAGGTATCAATCCAGTAGGAGGCCACAGTCAAGTCCCTCGTACCTGCACAAAACGTTAGCTACTCGCAACCAACGCGATTAGGGGTTGTCAATCCCTTCACGGTCACTTACGAGAGTGAGATCTGATAGATATAATATTTTTGGTATTTTTGGTATAGAGATGCAAAGTAAAAAGTAAAGGCAAAGTAAAAAAGCAAAGCAAGATTAAAGTGATGGAGATTGATATGATGAGAATAGACCCGGGGGCCATAGGTTTCACTAGTGGCTTCTCTCAAGAGCATAAGTATTCTATGGTGGGTGAACAAATTACTGTTGAGCAATTGACAGAATTGAGCATAGTTATGAGAATATCTAGGCATGATCATGTATATAGGCATCACGTCTATGACAAACTAGACCGAAACGATTCTACATCTACTACTATTACTCCACTCATCGACCGCTATCCAGCATGCATCTAGAGTATTAAGTTAAAAACAGAGTAACGCCTTAAGCAAGATGACATGATGTAGAGAGATAAATTCATGCAATATGAAATAAATCCCATCTTGTTATCCTCAATGGAAACGATGCAATACGTGCCTTGCTGCCCCTTCTGTCACTGGGAAAGGACACCGCAAGATCGAACCCAAAGCTAAGCACTTCTCCCATGGCAAGAACTACCAATCTAGTTGGCCAAACCAAACGGATAATTCGGAGAGACTTGCAAAGATAACCAATCATACATAAAAGAATTCAGAGAAGATTCAAATATTATTCATAGATAGAATTGATCATAAACCCACAATTCATCGGTCTCAACAAACACACCGCAAAAAGAAGATTACATCGAATAGATCTCCACAGGAGAGGGGGAGAACTTTGTATTGAAATCCAAAAAGAGAGAAGAAGCCATCTAGCTACTAACTATGGACCCGAAGGTCTGAGGTAAACTACTCACACTTCATCGGAGAGGCTATGATGATGTAGAAGCCCTCCGTGATGATGGCCCTCTCTGGCGGAGCTCCGGAACAGGCCCCAAGATGGGATCTCGTGGATACAGAAAGTTGCGGCGGTGGAATTAGGTTTTTGGCTCTGTCTCTGTTCGTTTGGGGGTACGTAGGTATATATAGGAGGAAGGAGTACGTCGGTGGAGCACCAAGGGGCCCACAAGGCAGGCAGCGCGCCCTAGGGGGGGCGCCCCCACCCTCGTGACCGCCTCTTTGACTCCTTTGAGTAGTGTCCAAGTCTCCTGGATCACGTTCGGCGAGAAAATCACGTTCCCAAAGGTTTTATTCCGTTTGGACTCCGTTTGACATTCCGTTTCTTCGAAACACTGAAATAGGCAAAAAAAACAGCAATTCTTGGATGGGCCTCCGGTTAATAGGTTAGTCCCAAAAATAATATAAAAGTGGAAAATAAAGCCCAATATAGTCCAAAACAGTAGATAATATAGCATGGAGCAATCAAAAATTATAGATACGTTGGAGACGTATCACACTCCATCGGCCATTAATATTTCTCAGGGCAATAATTATGTATCGAGCATGTTTATGCTAAAGGCGATAGTTATTTATCGGCCATGTCTTTGCTTAAGACGATATTCATATATCGGTCGTTGCTTGTTTGAACCTCTTGATGCAAGTTTGGTGAAAACTTCTCAACTTATATAACAATCCGATGATAAGATTTTATAGATATGTATCTCAAAGCCATCCTCCAAACCATATTATTCACCCTTTTGCTAGGATTTTGCAGATAATCAAGAATGAACTTCCTGCAATCCTTACTTTGCCTGCATTAAAGTTTCATTAGTAGCCGAGGTGGTGAGGTCCAATTCAGCCTTACCTATCTTGGCAAGGATAAGCATCGGCTATTGATAGATGTGCAATACACCATGACGGACATGGTAGCCGGATGCTTGTTATACCAACTCTCTCCAATTGTCATGACTAGAAATATGAAGAATATTAAAGCAACCCAAGGTAAATTTTGCATCTAGACATACCCCAAGATAAACTATAAGTGATTCATCAAAACATTGATAAACCCTGAATATTTGTTGCACTACTCATAACGAATCACCGAAAGCCTCAATATGCATAGCACCTATAGCAAATAAAATATCCTATCTGAATAACAATGCATATTCGGCTTTGATTAATCACGCATAAAAATATTCTAAGCGGCATAAGGCTTAAAAAATAGTGCCATAAAGAAATATATAAACAACACCAACACTTTGACCATTGCTACGAATTGAACCATCAAAACATAATCTCCACAGTACTAGAAAGACAAGGCTAATATCAACATTGTGCATGACATTAATCCGATGTTAAGTAATAAAATCGGCTATGATTTCGCCTCTTATAGATCTCAAAGATGCATAAGCCAAATCATATCCAAACAAAGTATAAGCGCACTAGCCAATTCTGCAACTATGAATTGGCCTATGCAGCATATATTCAATGACACCGGTCTTGATGTCTATCATAACATAGGCATACATATAAATTTCCATGAGCACGTACCTTATCTCACTCTCCAATCGAACTAAGGACGATGTTAGAGTACTACACCGGCCATGCATTGACATAATCTTAGGATGATAGATAAATATCGGCTATTACCATGTAAACTTCATTCAAAGCACATATAGACGAAGTAAACAAATGAAATGAAAAATCAAGTATTTTCGGCCCTTTGGATCAGCAATAAACTTGTAGCTAATCAAATGTATAGTGATTTGGCAATACCCTTTCATGATGTAAGAAATTATATTGCATCCATGGATTAAAATAAGCCCATTGAGGGTTACCAATCATACCTGATGACGAATTCCATGGCATAGGCGTTAATGGCACAGTTGAACAATATGGATAATGTGTAGACTGAAGATGTTTAAAACTTCGGCTTGGTCCTTCATAGTTTTCACTCTTTTCCTTCTTCACCTTCGCCGCACTTCTTGTAACGGAAGCTTGCACATAATTATTATTTTTAGTACTTCCTTTGGGAACACATGCCATGTTCCTTTCTTCAAGTTCTTGTGCACTAAGCTTTTGTAACTCCTTCTTTTGCCAGTATGATAAGCCGAGTGAGCACCTCGACTGTGATTTTGTTTCAACCAATGGCATCTCTTTTCGGGCCTTGTGCACCCTTAACTTCTTTTCTTCAAATTTGGCACTCTGATTTTTATCCATTGATTGCTTCACTTCTTTGCCTTTTGTAGCCAATGTCAACACTTTAATTGGCTCTTTGTTATTTGAGATCAAATCTGAAGTAGCACATTTACGACCTTCTCTTTCCACACGGTAAACTTGCTTTACCACCTCTTTCTTCTTCCTTGAGCTCTGGACCAATTCCTTATGATTGAAACGGTCTTTGACGCGTGATTATTCAAATGTTAATCTTCTTGGAGCTGCATAGTATTGGTGAGATGGTCTAAAATAAGATGGAGAATGTACCCTTGTATCATACATGTCCCATGATAAATATGGATATATATGAGCATAGGGAGGCATCCACGACATTGGCAGCCCAAAATAAGGATATGAATATGTTGCAATAAAATTCTCACTTTGCCAATACCGATCCTCATATTTGCGCCTTGGGGGTGATCTTCGTTTCTTTGCATGATTTGGATAATAAGCATTCTTCTCTTCACTCTTCTTTTGATATTTATCCAATAGTTTAGCGAAGGTGATTTTTGATCTCTTACACTTGCGTTTATTTCAGCTTTGTTTTCTTTTGGTTTGCTTTCATCGATCATTGGATTTGCTTGCTGCCCCCCCCCCCCAGTCCTTGGCGTCTCCATTGTAGCTTCAATGAAATTTTCGCCCTCAAGATTACGTTCATTATGTTCTTCAACAACTTCTTTACTTTAAAGATTGATCCCATCACCTGCAGTTTTTACCTTCTCTTTAAATGGATCTGCTTGAAACAGCCAATGCAAAAAATTTCTACCATCGGGACCAATCAGAATAGACTAGTCATCTCTTGGTGTCTCAACAAATTTCAATCGTCCTTTATCAATGGCCGATTTAAATATTTGACGAAACATGTTGCAATCCTCAAAATTATGCTTGGACGTATCTTGCAACTTACAATACATTCGTCCCTGGACAGATGGCCCAAGATAGTGATCAAGAATTCTAATATAATTATTTCTCAACAATAAATCAAATATTTGATCACACATGCTTGAATTGAACGTAAACTTTTTATTCTCTAGACGATCTTGTCGTGAGAACGGCTTTGGAGTTAAGCAAACGAATGGTTCAGATTTTGCATCACCCCATTCGGTTATGCATTGTGTTTTACACTCTATCTCCGATGTCTTTGTGTTGACGCTCAGAAGTGGCACAATCATAAAAGTTGCTTGAAGCTATGTCAAGATTAAATCAAACTTATGATTGGTAGTCACCATGGGATGAATTTCTTTGAGAAGATCAAGATGGATATGAAGGTGGTCTAAAACGAAGCTCGGATGCAAAAGTTATGACAAGTTCGGAGATGCTCATGTTGACACCAGATTTTGGCATGGTCAAAAACACAATTAAGATGGCCTCAAATGAAAAAGTGCTCAAAGCAGGAAAGTTATGTATCGTCAAAAGGAGAAACTTTTATATTTGGGCCATAGCCATCCGGATTCATCTCTAAGGCCGAAATTGTGTTCAGAATACTATTCGGCTGATTACGCCCCCAGAATGGCCTCGTATGGAAAAATGGTCTACACGAATTGTCTTCGTATCGTCGAAACGATTGATTCTGATATAAATATCATCCCAATCCGAGTTAGTATGCAAAAGTTAGAGCTATCGGAATGCAGCCCTGAGGCAAAATATGGCGCGCCCCACCAAACGCCATGTCTGATGGGTAGCACGAGCAAACAGATGTTTTGTGCGAGCTATTTGACCCTCAAGATGACCTCTGATCAAGAAATGTTCAACATTAAAGTTGTTCGCCTCATTGAAACAGTCAAGATTGCTTTTGGACTCGTTTCCATCCGAGGTTGTTTACCACCACAAAAAAGACCCGCAAGGTGCAGCCAGTTTAAACCGAACAGTTTTGGAAAGTTCAGGCAAAACCAATCCGAATTTGATTAGGGTTTTGGACCTGAATACAAGCCTTTTCCTTGCACGGGAAGTCCAGCCTCCTCTTATATACCTAAGGGGTGACGACCGATTGAACAACACACAATCGATCAAATCATCTACCACTTTTTATCTTTTATCTTTTCTCCTTAACCCTAGTTCTTCTTCTTCCTCGTTCTTCATCTGTTCTTCTTGTTACAGGGCGGCAAACCTTGAGGCCCTAGGGGCGATCAGGTCGACCTAGGGCAGCCCATAGCCGCCGCGCGCCCTGACGGCGTCCATCCCGGGCGTGTGGGGTTTTGGGTCTACAAAAGCGCCCGTCGGATTGCTTGCGTACCGCGCATCCGGACGGGTCTCCTTCGACGTGAGCTGCGTGCATCACCCTCGGAGTTGGAGGTACACGGTGATGTGTTCGTGTGCTCACACACTTTTTGGCGACTCCGCTAGGGATGAAGCTTTGAACGGTCTCCGGCCTGTTCTTCCTACGAAGAGATTGTCACCTAGGGTTTGCAATCTACAAAGGTAATATGAATACCCAATTCCCTACTGTAGATGCAAATAATTCATATGGTGTTACTAGATCATTCAATGAGTATACTCTATCGGCCAGCCCTAGTCTTTTCAATAATGCATCTAATTACATGCAAAGGCTAACTTACATGCTTCAACTTCTTGTGATACTAGTAACATGCACCATATGTACTCCAACTCTCATGCATCGGCAACCCCACAAATCGTTATGCCGATGAACAACATGGTGAGTTCGGTTAATAAATTTGAAACACCTCATGTTAGAATTTCGAATGCCATGCAAGAAAGTGTTTCACCCTTTTATTCATCGGCAAGTAATGTGCAATATACTAATCCAACCATGCCGATGAATGAGCGAATTGGCCATGCTACTACTGGCTATTCGGCCAGTTACTCTCAACCGTCATATGTTACACCTCATGTTAGTAATTTTTCGGCACCATACACAATTGTAGATGCTCATAATTCAGCTTCACACCTTTCTGGTCATAGCCGAATAAATGTAAATTTTACAGGAGCGACTGTGCCAAATATTGCAGAAGATGAGGTAGTGTTGGCTGCATTGAAGAGTTTAGCCCAGAATAAGAGGATTAGTGCTATTTGCCTTGAACAACATGAAAAAGAGCTATTTCCTGATTATGCCGCAATAGAAGTTAGAGTTTTGCAAGAATATGAATCTTTGCCAATTGATAAAATTGGCGAGTAAAAATACGGTTTTACAACAATGCATATGCCTTCACCTAGTACTACATCATATTATACACCCCCTACACAATTGCAAAATTTCGGCAACACCCGTGTGTCATTGCCAAAGAATCTAAAAGCATTGGAGGGCAATCATATCCGGAGTGGTCTGAAATTGAGGAAAAGCTTAAAGCCAATTTTGCCGCTCGCCGCCAGAAACAAATAGAAAAGGGCTCAGATAAAAGAAGCATTGTCAATTGGTAGTATCAATGAAACGAAGGATGATTCAGAACATGAAAGTGCTTCGGTTGACAAAACCAAATCAAGTAGTATATGTTATGAATCCATCAAATCCAACGAGGCAAGCATTACTGAGAAAGGGCATGGCAAGCATAGGAAAACAACGGTGCTTGATTTTTCTGAAGTCAATGGAACCTACTTCCTGCCCTATGAGTTCCGTGCCATAGAAATTGACAAGCTTCAAGGACAAGAACAGGTAGCAGAACAAAGTTCGGCCAACAAAAACCTTCAGTGTAATGATGCACGGAATCAAGAAAAAGATGTTGAAGAGGCATTGGGGAGCCACCCAAAGATGAAGAAAGATATTGTTCAAGCCACACCACCATCATGCTCTCCCAATATATTTGAAGAGGTATGTTGAGCAAGCAATTTACCTATTTTCAAATTTGGTCAAAACTTTATTGTTGATGCATCTATTAGAAAATCCTCTTAAGTAATTTTGAAAGACCAATGAAGAAGGGTAATTTACTTGTTAGCAATAAAATTTTTATAGAATATAATGGTCAACCCATTGTGCCATTTATAAAGACCGATTCTGACTTATAAAGACCAATCAAGTCTTTCCTCATTGCTTTATTTAAAGTTCGTATCTACATGGGTAGTTTTGCTTGTTTCATACTTGGCTTACTCTTGGTCTCAATTGAAGCATGTATGTTCTAACTATTTTTGTTTCAGAAACATAAAGCCAAGGTTAGATTCTTTTCAGAAAACCGATGCTAGTATAATATCTTATCCAATGACATCGGTAAAAGAATGCAAAATAAAAATCATAGCCGAATGGGGCGATACAAAATCTGAACCATTCGTTTGCTTCACTCCAAAGTCGTTTTAACAGCAAGATCGGCTAGAAAATAAAAAATTACCTTCAATTCAAATATGTGTGATCAAATCTTTGATTTGTTGTTGAGAAATAATTATATTAGAATTCTTTATCACCATGTTGAGCCATCTGTCCAGGGACGAATGTATTTTAAGTTGCATGATTCGTCCAAGCATAATTTTGAGGATTGCAACATGTTTCGTCAAATAATTAAACCAGCCATTGATAAAGGACGATTGAAATTTGTTGAGACACCAAGAGATGACCAGTCTATTCCAATTAGTCCCGATGGCAGAAAGTTTTTTCATCGGCTGCTTCAAGCCGATCCACTTAAAGAGAAGGTAAAAACTGCAGGTGATGAGATCAAGCTTTCAAGTAAGGAAGTTGTTGAAGAGCATAATGAACATAATCTTGAGGGCGAGAATTCCATCGAAGCTACAATGGAGACGCCAAGGACTGGGGGGCAGCAAACAAATCCAATGATCAATGAAAGCAAACCAAAAGAAAACAAAGGCCGAAATAAGCGCAAGTGTAAGAGATCAAAAATCACCTTCGCTGAACTATTGGAAAAATATCAAAAGAAGGGTGAAGAGAAGAATGCTTATCAGCCAAATCGTGCAAAGAAACCAAGATCACCCCCAAGGCGCAAATATGAGGATCGCCAATGCCAATGTCGTGGATGCCTCCCTATGCTCATATAGATCCATATCCATCATGGGACAGGTATGATACGAGGGCACATTCTCCATCTTATTTTAGACCATCTCACTAATATTATGCAGCTTCGAGAACATCAACATTTGAACAATCACATGTTAAACACCGTTTCAATCATAAGGAAGAAGAAAGAGGTGGTCAAGCAAGTTTACCGTGTTAAAAGAGATGGTCATAAGAGTGCAACTTCAGATTTGATCTCAAATGAAAAGGAGCCAATTAAAGTGTTGACATTGGCTACTAAAGGCAATGAGACAAAGCAACCAATTATTGAGAGTCGAAGTGCCAAATCTGAAGAAAGGAAGTTGAGAGTGCACAAGGCCAAAAAGGAATTGCCATTGGTCAAAACAAAATCACAGCCGAGATGCCCCCTCGGCTTATCGTATTGGCAAAACAAGAAATTACAAAAACTTAGTGCACAAGAACTTGAAGAAAGGAACATGGCATGGGTTCACAAAGGAAGTGCCCAAAATAAGAATTATGTGCAAGCTTCCATTACAAGAACTGCGGAAAAAATGAAGAAGGAAAAGAGTGAAAACTATTAAGGACCAAGCCGAAGGTTCAACCAACTCAAGACTTGGTGTTCGCTAGTGAAAACAGAGTGATGGCTAAATCGAATTGTACAATAAACTGAAGCCAAACACTCTAGTGAACATAAAGTGATGGCTAACTAAAGCCACATACATAATTGTGAAAACATAATTTATCTAATATTTTAAAAGTCTTCATCCCACATTTAGAAAATGTTCATGCTGAGTTTGCTCAAGTTTTGGAAAATGTTTGTTCAATTCAAAAAGAATTATGTGACATTTGAGATGATGTCTCCATGTTGTGGAATTTGCACACTGCGCGACTAATTCAACTACAGAAATTCGGAGGATGAAAGCAAACATTTCTTGGTGAATGCTGGGTGATTTCCAACATGAGATGGTAACTAATTCCCATTGTAAGATTTAGTGTCAATCTGTCATGTTTTTTATGCATATAAGCATTAGCTACTTTCCTAAGCGTTAATAACAAGTACATTTACATTGGTCTTTATTATAAATTGACAAGTTCAAGTGATGAACATGTGCAGGACGTGAAGAGAGTCGTGCAACCAACTCAAGACTTGGTGTTCGCTAGTGAAAACAGCGTGATGGCTAAATCGAATTATACACTAAACTGAAGCCAAATACACCGGTGAAGATAAAGTGATGGCTACACTGAAGCCACATACATTATTGTGAAAAAATAATTTTTTTAATATTTTAATAGTGTTCATCCCACATTTAGCAAATGTTCATGCTGTGTAAAAAAGTTTGCTCGAAGTTTAGAAATGTTTGTACCGTTCAAAAAGAATCGTGTGACATTTCCAAGATATCCACTCGTTTCAACAAAATGTATGTTGCATTTTGAAAAATGTTATATAATGTTCATTGGGAACAAACATTGATGTATTATCAACATGTGTGCGGATAACCGGGTTACAAGTGTACAACTAGTTACCCCGAGAGAAGATAAGGGAGCAATCACATGAGCCTTTGCGACAATCTTGAGAATCATGTTCGGAGTCCGGGAGGAAAGGTCAGAGCTGCTGATAGGCAACGACGTCACGAACGACGAAGAGGTTGGTGTGCCGCATGTGGTCATCGACAACGGGGAGCGACGACTGGCGGCCATGGTGCTCATGCAAGAATGCGGGTGTGGATGTCAAACTGCGTCATGACATGGTGATGGCACAACAGCGGACGTCATCCTTCGGCGGCAACCTATGCGTATTTTTTTCTATCATCTTCTCGGGCAGGACCTCGGGCAGGGTCACGCCTCTCCTTCCCTGAATCGTAATGCTCCGTCGACTCCGGTCGGCTGGAAAGAGAAGAGTAGATTTAGTCCAACATCATGTGGAATCAAGAAGAGAGGCAAATAAGGTGATAGGAAGCTTAAGTTTTACCTTAATCAATATTCTTAATGAGGTTATAAATACAATTATTGAAATAATTATATTTCCAAACGACGGGACAGTTCCAAGCCTTATTTTTTGAGTGTGATCCCAGCCATAGTCTTATCTTGGACTTCCCCACCCTGCATTTCAGTGTGATCTTTGCCAGTAATCCTCCGACAATTGGTTGGTGTGAGGCTCTGTTCTCTCCCTCTCTCGATCCATCAGGTCCTATATGAAATATCTTCATGTCATCACATTCCACATTTTATTGCTTCAGGTGGCCAGGCTAAGATGATGTCTCCGTGTTGTGGAAGATGCACACTGCAGGATGAATACAACTACCAGAATTCGGAGGAAGGAAGTGAACATTTCTTGGTGCCTAAGATGGGTGATTTCCAACACGAGATGGTAACTAAATTCTATTGTTAGATTTAGTGCCAATCCGTCATGTTTTGTTTATTATGCATTTAGGCATTAGCTACTATCCTAAGTGTTAATGAAAACTACATTTACATGTGTCTTTATTACACATTGACAAGTGAAACTGATGAGCGTGTGTAGGACGTGGAGACATTGGTGCAACCAACTCAAGACTTGGAGTTCGCTAGGGAAAATAGAGTGATGGCTAAATCGAATTATACACTAAACTGAATCCAAATACACTAGTGAAGATAAATCGTGGCTTGGGCTTGGCCTTCCCCCTCGCCCAACCAACTCAAAGGTTTCAGCTTACCCATCACTTTATCTTCACTAGTGTAATTGGCTTCAGTTTAGTGTATAATTCGATTTAGCCATCACTCTGTTTTCACTAGCGAACACCAAGTCTTGAGTTGGTTGCATCCACCCTCTCCACGTCCTACACACATTCATCACCTGCACTTGTCAACGTATAATATAGACACAAGTAAATGTACTTGTCACTAACGCTTAGGAAAGTAGCTAATACCTAAATGCATAAGAAAGAAAGCATGATGGACAGGCACTAAATCTAATAATACGAATTACTTACCATCTCCTGTTTGAAATCACCCATCATAGGCACCAAGAAATGTTTATTTTATCATCTGAATTTTTGTAGTTGTTTTCATCATGCAGTGTGCATCTTCCACATTGTGAAAACATAATTTATTTCATATTTTAAAGTGTTCATCCCAAATTTAGCAAATCTTCATGCTGTGTAAAAAAAAGTTTACACAAGTTTCAGAAAATGTCAGTACCATTCAAAAAGAATTATGTGACATTTCCAAGCTATGCACTCGTTTGAGGAAAATGTACATTGCATTTAGGAAAATGTTATATAATGTAAAAAATGTTCCGTCCACTTCAAAATGAATGTACCTTACAATTAAAGGAGCCGTGAACAAAAGGCATGTCAAGGGAAAAGCAAAACAGAACTCATAGCCATTAAGATATGTCCTGTGGAGAATGAAGGTTATAGAGTTTACTCGTGAGCTCATATGGACCCTCGGGAACAGTAAAATTAGAAACCTGAATGTTTTTGGAACAAACATTGACGAATTATCAACATGCACACAAATTTTCATGAAAAAACAACACATGGACCATCAATTTTGTTTTTTCTACGGAAGCATATTTACATGTTTTTTCTTCATGGAAATTTGCACGCATGTTCGGAATTTGCACCCATGGAGAAAAAATCAGATTTTTAAATTTTGTTTACTATTTTTTATTTTACTATTCATGAGGGTGCGTAAGAGCTAGCGAGCAGAAACTTAATGTCCCTGGTGTTTTTCATCTCATGGCCTAGAATTGGAATGATACTCTCTTGGAGGGTGTGGTGAATAAGCAACATGCAATACTGACTTATTCCATTCCTTTTTGAAGGAAGTTGAATAAAGTTGTCTTTGATGCCTCCATCATTGACAGGTCAATTCGGCACTTGAAGGCCCATATTTTAGCCTCGTAATCCTGCATCATCCAGATATAGATAGAAGCTAGCCGGGGAGTCAAGCCATCTAATAAAGCAAGTGTACCCTCATTGTCTAACAACTTCCCGCCAAGGCATGAATGGGGTGGACCACACATCCATCAGAATGACCATGATTCTATGTTGAATAAAATAATGTCTCCACCACCTCCCATCGTGTGCCTGGCACCATAAATACGCTAGTGCATAGACTCGTGGTAAACAAGAGAACATGGGTGTGGATAACCGAGTTACAGATGTACAACTAGTTACCCCAAGAGAATATAAGGAGTCCATCATAGGAGCCTTTGCGACAATCTTGAGAATGGTGTTCGAAGCCTCGGAGGGAAGTTCCGAGCTGCTGATGGGCAACAGCATCACGAACAATGATGAGGGTGGTCGGCCGCCTGTGGCCATTGACAATGCGGAGCAATGGCTAGCAGCCGTGGTGCTGACGCAGGAATCCGGGTGTGGATGTCACACCGCGTCATGACATGGTGATGGCACAGCAGCGGCCGATGTCCTTCGGCGACAACCTATGTGTATTTTTCTCAATGAACTTCTCGGGCAGGACCTCGGGCAGGGTTGTACCTCTCTTTCCTAGCATCATAGTACTCCATCGACTTCAGTCGGGTGGAAAGACACAACAAGACTTAGTCTAACAACCGCTTGAATCAAGAGTTCAGTAATCATTATTTTTAATGAGGTTATAAATACAATTATTAAAACGGGTATATTTTTAAATGACGAGAGAGTTCCAAGTCTTAATTTTTGAGTGTTATCTCGGCCATAGTTTTGTCTTGGACTTCCCCACCTCCAATTTCAGTGTTATATCTCGGCCAGTAATCCTCTGTTTATTGTTTGGTGTGTTGCTCCGCTCTCTCCCTTTCTTGATGCATCAGATCGTAAATGAAATCTCTTCATGTCTTCAAATTCCACTTTTTATAACTGCAGGCTTGAAATAGAGAAGCACACTTACCTGGGGGCCCCATCCATCTCGGGGGCCCGGGGCGGCCACCCCCCTGCCCCCCATCAGGGTCGGGCCTGTGCCTATGCATGTTGCTCAGACAACATATAGGCTTTTCGAAACCACTTCTGGCCATGATTTCAAGTACTTGTCGTTCTAGATATGGAATTTCCCGCATTGAAACCCTAGAAATACAATAAATGTATCAAATATGGTAGGCAGGCCCAAAAAATGTCAGGGCCTGCCACGTGTCATGTGATGGCCTGAAATTTCTCGCACGTCCTGCTCCTCCTACTGGTTATATCAGGATTCTTGTTGCCATCTGAACTGTCCACCCCTTCATCTTGATCGCCATCCCCGCCGACCCTTGTGTCCGAATCTCCAGTTGCCATACGAACTGCTCTCTTCCATCTCTTCACTATCACGGTTATTCAGCCTATCTTCAAAAACCACGGGTGCAAAATACTTTGCAGATACCACTTCTCCTTGGCCACCGTTCCTTATCACCACTTGAGTCATTGCTGGAAGAACGAGGACGACAAACTTCCTCGAGAATGCTACGTTTCCACAACTTGGGGGATGTTGGCGGCTCGACAATAGCAAAATGACCCGCATCACATCCTTAAATTAGTTATACCTCAAGAGCAGGACGAGGATCCTTCCAAATGTGAGTTGCGAATAAGTTGTCTTCATCACACAGTTGAGAACACTAACAAGATGATCAAGACATCATAAGAAGCACCAAATGATGACAACGTGGGTGCCACCGCTACCATCCGAAATGACATGTTAGACCGGCACAAATAAGAAGAGCTACGAACAAAAGGCATGCCAAGGGAAAAGAAAAACCGGAGTCATGACCATTCAAACATGCTCTCTGCAATGGAGAATGGAGGCTCCTCATCTTCACAATACTTAAGAACTTGCCATCAATATCGCAGCGTACCATATGATTTGAGTTGAAAACGATCAGCAGCTCACGCTCGTTTAGCACAACAATATCGTTGAACAAGTCAACCATGTCTTGAAAACCCATATATCAGCCTCGTAATCCTGCATTGCCCAGATATCAATGGAAGGGAGCCTGGGAGTCGAACCGCCCCAGAAAGCAAGCGTCCCTTCCATGTTGAACAACTTTCCATGATGGTACCGCTGGGTGGGACCGCACATCCATTGGAATGACTCCGCTTCTGTGTCGAACACAATAAAGACTCTGCTGACTCCCACAACGCTGATGGCACCATAGGCACAACGGTGCAGGCTGCCACGATGGTGGACCCGCAGTGGACGGTTGGATGAAAATTACAGCTCATTCAGTAACTTCTGTTCCACCAATGGCGATGAGACTGGCGGCATTATGACTCTGACATGCCTGGGCTTCTCGGATCCCACTGTGAGGATGTATAAGATGGATTTAGACAAGTCAAGTGACTATGAGACCCAAATCACCCTATATTCACTAGTTGAGTGGTGGCAGTAGAAACCGACTATGGTGTTGTGTTGCTTCTGAGGCTGGGGCAGGACATCACGCTTGAGAATCACGGGGTTGCAGAGTGTCCTCCACACGGCGAATCACATGAGGAGTCACGGTGCTGAGATGGATGAGTTAGAGCATATCCACCCGTCCCCCCAAGAAACCCCCACCCGTCCCCCCAAGAAACCCCCACCCGTCCCCCCAAGAAGCCCCCAGGAGCACTTTTTCAGTGCCGGCGGACGGAAGAAGAGCTCGCCTACAAGGACGTCACACATGTTGTTTTTTCCTTTTACTTTTTTTTATATTTGAAAAAATACTAAATACATATATTGTGAGAAAATATTTTAGTTAGTTTTTAAAAGTGCTCATGGCACATTTGAAAAAATGTTCATGTAGTGTAAAACAGGTTTGCTCATAAAAAATGTTTGTATCAAAAAAAGTCTGTCATTAAAAAATGTTCAGACGTTTCAAGAAAATGGTTGTTGGTGATGGGCACCAGCGTCATGGACGATGACGAAATTCATACAATCGCCTCTAATTCGCATAGATCTGCTGCACAACGATGACGAAACTGGACGGGATCTAGATCCGCGGCCCACCACTAACAACCATCACCAAGCAGGATAGCCCACCAGGGCACGCCCATCACAAGCCATGGAGGCAACAGGCCAACAGCCACCGCCCATGGCCACCTGACAAGTCGAGGTATTCCATGACTCTCCGCAGTACCACCACTCGCCAGAAACGAGAGGGCCACACGAGGACCCTACGATCATCGGTCGATCCAGCCGGACGGCGCGCTGTAACCAGGGCCTCCACTCCCGAGGAACCTCCTCGCCCCCGCAGTCGTTGGTAGTCATGCGGCTTCACCCACGACTTCCTCAGGAGGCGACGAGACAAAAGATGGGACGAGGAGGTTGTGTGCTAAGGGATACCGCCGGTGGCTAATGGATGAGGACGGCTTGGTGGATGGCCATGGAGGAGAGCACGAGATCGCCCATCCACTTTTTTATTATCAAACTTGTCTCTAGTATTTCCATCCGGCGGTGCGCATAGTAAGCGTGTTCTGTCGCCTTTAATTAACTTGCTTTGGGCCAGCTGCAAGTGGAGAGAGAAAATCAAGAGGGCGCACCCAGGGAGTGAGAGGAGACGGCGGCCAATTCGGAGGCGATTGCTCACCTATATTAGGGAATAAGGTGGCGGAGAAGGAGCATGTCAACTCAGAGCAGCAACCACTAGTGCAGAATCGGGCAATAGCACCGGTTCGTAAGGCCCTTTAGTTCCGGTTCGGTAACCGGTACTAAAGTGTGGGCACTAAAGGTCCCCCTTTAGTACCGGTTCAGCACGAACCGGTGCTAAAGGGCAATCACGTGGCACGAGCCAGCTCCGGGGGCAGGGAGTTCTTTAGTACCGGTTGGTGACACCAAGCGGTATTAAAAGGTTGGGGGGTTGGGTTTATGATTTGTTTTTTATTTAATTTTGTGTTTTCCATTTAATTCTTTTTCGTTTGCTGGTATTTTATGATGCTACATATTGTACATTTTATGCATATATATAAATAGAATTTCTAGTAGAACCGATCGTATATATATATCATCGAATGTCTCATAACCACCATTAATTCACACATATATACACACATGTATATATGTATACAATTAGGTAGATATATACAATTCCTCCTAATTGTTGCCTTCGGAGCCAGTGGCATTAGCCTAATTGGTGCCTTTGGAGCACGATGACAATTGGAAGTGGTTCATGGGGACGGTAGCGGGTAAAAGTATTCTCTTTTGGGATCTATGACCTGGTCGAGCAAAAATCTCGCTATTTCCTCTTGAATTGCTTCTATGCGGTCCTCTGCTAGGAGCTGCTCCCGCACCTCTTTGAACTGTTAAGAAGGAGATCAATATGCATGTGTATTAGTTGTGTGACTAGATATCGATAATGGTGTAAAAATTGTGAATAGTGTTCTGACAAACGTACCCACTCCTGTCTTTGAGATCTGCTCCTTTCAGACGCCATCATGCGAATGTTCTCGCAAACGTAGTATGTACACAGATTATTCCCCGGCGCCTGCTTCAGAGCCTTTACGAGAATGAAATTTTATCAGATAATAATTAATCAAGCATGATAATTAAAGAGATGGCAGCTAGCTAGTACAACTTAATTACTTACCTTGGGTCGATACCATTTCAGATTTCGTTTCCATTGGCCTGGAGTGACGCTGATGAACTTTGCCCAAGCCCTGCCCGCCGACAAAGAAAATGAATAAATGGGTTATTAAATAGTTGTTATCAGGAAATGCCGAACTAATTAAATAGGCCGAGATATAGTTAATAATGATTGAAATTACCTGTTGACTATCCCCTTCAAGATGGTGTAGTCACTTGCTTTTTTAAGTAGTGAGTCAAGTATTTCAACTGTTCCTTCATCAACTTTAATGATTAACAAGATCCAGTGAAATCTGCATGCACACACGTTTGCATGTCTTAATTAAGCGGGCATATGTAAGCAAAAACATGTAGCTAGCTAGTAGGAAAAAATAGAATTTGTAGTACAAGACAGTGTGACTCACTCGAAGTTGTAAGAAAGTAGTATATCTTCATTGGTATTGAGGCACTTGAAGAACTCTAGCATGCTTTCCTCTACACTTTTTTCATAATATGGATCTAATTTCCATGTGTATTCATTAATGGTATTTGGGTCAATGAACCCAATGCCATAGCGTCCACCTTTTTTCATTTCATAAATCTTCATCCTGCATAATACCACAGAAAAGAATATAGTGAGGATAATTACAGGTAATGATTGATCAAAATGATCACTACAGCTAGCTTGAGACTTAAATTGCAGAAAGAAATCACTTACAGACAATAGCAACTAACGATAGATTTGTCGAGTGCGTCTTGATTGAATAACTGAAATAGTTCTGAATACTCAACGGACACAGCTTTCTCATGGTAGTAATGATCCTTCTTGACATTCACCATGAGGGACTCTCGATTGGAAATCTTGGTAATGTCCATGTACCATTGATGCAATTCATACATTCTCGTTGGGAGCTTCTTGACCTCGTCTGGCTCGACCAAAGGTTGGCCCCGGACATATTTCTGTTTTATTTCCTCCTCTCTAATCAGAGACATGGGCTCGATATCGAGGAGTTGTCCAACAGTGATCATGAGCCTTTTAGCCCGCTCAATATGCTCCTCGGTTATTACCACATCGCCCAGCCCGGGAACGTTAACGGTTTGCCCACAATAATATTGGGCGCGCGTACTCTCATGTGTTGTTGGCACAACAAGCGGGGGGATTGATTGCGCCTCCTGTTCTCCTAGCTGGGGAACGGTTTTACCGCTCCTTTTGCCAGCTGATTTGCTCGAGCTCGAGCTCGCCTCTTTCTGTAGACATGCTCGATTTAACTTCCTAAGGTGGCGCTCATAGTCCGTGTCAACAGGCTTGGGAGCTGGTGCTCTAGCCATACGAATGAAGTGGTCAATCTTTTCCTCAGGCACTTTATCCCTTAGCGGCGGTGGCGGTATCGGTGCAAAATGGGCTTCCACCTCGGCCTTCGATATGGCTGCGTTTTCCTCCTCGGACTTGTCATAAGGCCTCTGCGGAAGAGGCGCGAGGCTGCTTGGACCATATTGAAATCACTTGCCTCCGCCTGTACCTCCAGTACTTCCTCGACATGTACCGCTACGCACCATAGCTGAGGCGGCTCTCTTCCGTGATTGCTGAGGCCGCGAAGACGACTGACATGGCTGAGTTAGAGGAGGAGGAGTGGCCTGAAGTTGTGCCGGACTTGGAGGAGGAGTGGCCTTACGCTTTGCCGGACTTGGAGGAGGAGGAGTGGCCTGAAGCTGTGCCGGACTTGGAGGAGGAGTGGCCTGACGCGTTGGTGGACTTGGAGGAGTGGGAGTCTGCTGACTCGGTGGCGGACTTCGACGAGGAGTCAGATGACGCGGTGTCGGTGGCCTTCGAAAGATGATGTAACCCTTGCTCCATAGGATGATACGATGGTTGGCCTCTCCCAGTGTGTGCTCCTCGTCACCTCCAGGATTGTCAAGCTCTAGCCCTGAATATTGGTCCACCACCTCATCAACCAAGACACGAGCATAGCCCGCTGGAATCAGGTTGCAATGGAAGGTTGCCTCGGGGGGATTTGTAAAAGCAACGGCGTCCGCGACCTTCATGGATATATTCTTCATTTTGAAATGTAGCTCGCAGTTAGTGTTCTCCATGATGTCATTCACTGGGTAGCTATCCAGCAATGCGTCGCCCGGGGTGGAACCCACGCTGCTTCTCGGCATGGATGGGACGATGCTATCCAATGCCGGATCATCTGCTAGCTGCTGCAGCTGCTGAGACCCCCTTTGCTGGCTAAGTGAGTCGATCTGCTCCTACTGCCGCTGGAATTTGACTGCCAAGTTCGCGTGCGCTGATTCTAGGCCTTGAAGGCGTTCATAGTCTAGCTTCCTCTACTCCTCCTCCATCTTCCTCTTCTTCTCTCCGCAATCTTCTTTCTCGCATGAGTTCTGTAGTCGGCGTTCCAGTCCGAAAACCCCTCATACCACGGAATAGCGCCCTTGCCTCATGTTCTTCCCGGTTGTTCAGGATTTCCCAAGGCATGCGTAAGCTCGTCGTTCTCTCTGTTGGGCTCGAACACCCCCGATCGAGCCTCTTCTATTGCAACAAGTAGCTTATCTTCGGCTCCGTCCAGACATGCCTTCTTCGAAACTTTGCCTGTCTTCGGGTCCAACTCCCCCCATGCGCATAGAACCAAGTTCTGCACCTGGGGGACCAGCTCAATGTTTCTGGAGTGACACCTGCATCCTCCATCTCTTTCTCAGACTTATCCCACTTAGGCAATCCTACCGCATAGCCACGTGGCCCCAGCTTATGGAACTTATCCTTTTTTGCGGCATTGACCTTGTTTATTCTCGACCGTTCCTTAGATAATTCCGATTCCTTGAATTTCATGAAATCGTCCCAATGAGCACTGTGCTTCTCTAGTGTTCCCTTGAATACTAGAGTCTTCTTTCCTCCTTTGACGTACTGGTCCCATACACGATTCTTGTGGTTGTTGAATGCAACCGCCATCTTCCTAAGAGCAGCGTCCTTGACTTTCTCCACATCTGCATCTGTGAAATGATCTGGTAGGGTGAAATGTTCCATGAGCGTTTCCCAAAGCAGAAGTTTTTCTCTGTCTTCGACAAAAGTAAGATCCGGACATGGCTTTGCTGGCTCTCTCCATTCTTGATGGGAGATCGAGAGTTGGTCCTTCACAAGAACTCCGCACTGACGAATGAACTTGTCCGCAATCTTCATAGGCGCTAATGGTTCGCCATTAGGTTTGATGGCCTCGATATTGTACTTTACACCCTCCTTTAACTTTTTGTTCAGGCCTCGTACTGTCCTATTGCCTGAAGATTTGCCCGATCCGGATGGCTGAAAGAAGAAAGATCGACTCGTTAATATATATCTTCAAGTCATTTAAAACATGTGATGATCACCAGATGCCTGCTTATATAAATATACCTCGCCGGTCTTTGTTGTTTCAAGATCAACATTTTCTTCGTCATGTTCATAGTTCATGACTTCATCATTTCGGTCGTCGCAATCGAATATCATATCACCCTCCCTGGTGTTGTTTAGATATTCGGAGCCGTCATAATCTTCTTCATTCTGATCATCATCTGGCCCGCGAGGATTGCGTATGATATTGAACAAGGCCTCTTCTCCCTCTATGCCGGTATTGTCCGCCATAGGTTTTATTTAACTAATCCAAAAGAAATATATTCAAATTACAATGCATGAATGCAATCAATTAATAAGGAAAAACTGAATCAATCATAGTACATAATAAGCATCATCGAATATAATCTCGAATACGTCGTCTCGAATAATAGATATAATCTCGAATACATCGTATCGAATAATATATATAATCTCGAATAAATCATCTCGAATATTATATATCGAGTACATCACTGGCTATCTAGCTAGCTAATAAAGATCGAATACTAGAGAGTAATCTAGACGGTGGACAACCAAAGTGAAGGAACCATCACTGGATCATAGCTTGGGTGATCTCCCCAAAGAACCTGCTAGGTATTGGAGAACCTGACGTCCATAGCAGCCATTTAGCGATGGACGTGCTCGTCCTCCTCCCTGACACGGCGACGTACCACCTCCAGCAGGGCCGGCTCCCTCCGCACCGAAAGTGGCCCACGCGAACGCCACCAAAGGAGATGAGGGTCGACGACGTGACCCGGGGCCGGGTTCCTCACCAAGCGTCGCGCCCCTGAAGGTAGCACCTCCCAGTGCCAGCCCGGCGGAGCCCAGTCTCGGACATGGGTCCTCTGAAGCAGGACGTCGTCGCGAACGGGTCAACGGCGAGGATGCGGGCCGGGCATCGTCGACAACAAATACTATATGCAAATGTAACACTAATTATGCTATCATTGCATATGTCAAAAATCTATATGCTATTTCATACTAATTAAACATCTAACACTAAAAACAGAAAAAACAACTTCTATACATCCATTAAAAAACAGAAAAACAACATTATATAAAAAAAATTCCATACTAATTAAACACTAATTATATCCATCTAACATGCATTCATACATATATACTGGTGAAAAAATAATAATCTAAAAAATATAAACTAATTAAACATGCAAAATACGTATATACTAATTAACTTAAGGAAATGTGTGTGTGTGTGTGTGTGTTCATCATGCTTGTGTGTGTGTATGGGCTCGGGGAGGGGCGGCGCCCATGGTGGCCGCCGGGGGCGAGGGAGAGGGGTTAGAGGGGGAGAGCTCACAGCGGGGCGACGGCGACGGCGAGGCGACGGCCGGGGGAGGCGACGGGCCAGGGCGTGACGGGGGCAGCGACGCGGGGACGGCGCGACGGGGACGGGCCCGGGGCGGCGACGGAGACGAGGGCGGCGACGGGGATGGGGGCGGCGACGGCATGAAAGAATTAGGTTATTTAAAAAATGAAATGCCTTTTTAGCTGAAAAATCAGTAAAGGCATGAAAGAATTTGTTTGCACATAAAATTTCTTCGCGTTTCAAATGCCAAAACACATAACTACCCTAACTATTACAGAGATTCCCTCCTGGGTGTGGAACACAGAAGAAAGTGATGATAGTGAACCTGATCACATCCCAGATCTTTGGGTGTGAAACTTTTCCTTCGCGTGTGTCCCTTTGCGCCGTAACCATGGAAAATCTTCATCATTTAACGGGATGCTCGGGTCAATATTCACTGTGAATGGAGCAATTTCATCAAACTTTTCATAATCTCCTGACATGTCTGTCTTGTCATCCACTCCCACGATGTTTCTCTTCCCAGAAAGAACTATGTGCCGCTTTGGCTCATCGTACGATGCGTTCGCTTCCTTATCTTTTCTTTTTCTCGGCTTGGTAGACATGTCCTTCACATAGAGAACCTGTGCCACATCATTGGCTAGCACGAATGGTTCGTCTGCATACGCAAGATTGTTGAGATCCACTATTGTCATTCCGTACTGCGGGTCTTCCGTTACCCCGCCTCGTGTCATATTGACCCATTTGCACCGAAACAAAGGGATCTTCAAACCACGTCGATAGTCAAGTTCCCATATGTCATGTATATAACCATAATATGTTTCCTTTCCCGTCTTGGTTTCTGCATCAAAGCGGACACCACTGTTTTGGTTGGTGCTTTTCTTATCTTGGGCGATCGTGTAAAATGTATTACCATTTATCTCGTACCCTTTGAAAGTCATTATATTCGAAGATGGTAACTGGGACAGCAAGTACAGATCATCTTCAATAGAGGCGTCGTGCATGGTACGTGTCTGCAACCAGCTAGCGAAAATCCTGGTTTGTTCACGTGTAATCCGGTCATGAGACCGCTCCGGGTGTTTGGAGCGTAGCAAATTCTTGTGTTCATCCATATACGGAGCCACCAAGGCGGAATTCTGTAGAACTGTGTAGTGTGCTTCAGTGAGAGAATGTCCGTGCATACATATTATTTGTTCCCCTCCTAGCGTGCCTTTTCCATCCAGTCTGCCCTTATGCCGCGATTCAGGAACACCCATCGGCTTAAGGTCAGGAATAAAGTCAATACAAAACTCAATGACCTCCTCATTTTCATGGCCCTTGGAGATGCTTCCTTCTGGCCTAGCACGGTTATGAACATATTTCTTTAAGACTCCCATGAACCTCTCAAAGGGGAACATATTGTGTAGAAATACAGGACCCAAAATGTTAATCTCTTCGCATAGGTGAACTAGGACGTGTGTCATAATGTTGAAGAAGGATGGTGGGAACACCAACTCGAAACTGACAAGACATTGCACCAAGTCATTCTCTAACCTTGGTATGATTTCTGGATCGATTACCTTCTGATAGATTGCATTGAGGAATGCACATAGCTTCACAATGGCTAATCGAACGTTTTCCGGTAGAAGCCCCCTCAATGCAACCGGAAGCAGTTGCGTCATAATCACGTGGCAGTCATGAGACTTTAGGTTCTGGAAATTTTTCTCTGCCATGTTTATTATTCCCTTTATATTCGACGAGAAGCCAGACGGTACCTTAATACTAAGCAGGCATTCAAAGAAGATTTCCTTCTCTTCTTTGGTAAGAGCGTAGCTTGCATGACCCTAATAAAATGCCGTCTTTTCCATGCATACGTTGCTGGTCCTCCCGTGCCTCATGTGTATCTTTTGTCTTCCCATACATGCCCAAGAAGCCAAGCAGGGTCACACAAAGATTCTTCGTCACGTGCATCACGTCGATTGCGGAGCAGACCTCTAGGTCTTTCCAATAGGGCAGGTCCCAAAATATAGATTTCTTCTTCCACATGGGTGCGCGTCCGTCACCGTCATTCGGAACAGGTTGTCCACCAGGACCCTTTCCAAAGACCACCTTCAAATCCTTGACCATATCATGTACATCAGCACCAGTACGGTGGCGAGGCTTCGTCCGGTGATCCGCCTCACCTTTGAAATGCTTGCCTTTCTTTCTTACGGGATGCCTGCTCGGAAGAAATCGACGATGTCCCAGGTACACATTCTTCTTACAATTAGCCAAATATATACTGTTGGTATCGTCCAAACAGTGCGTGCATGCGCGGTATCCCTTATTTGTTTGTCCTAAAAGGTTACTGAGAGCAGGCCAATCATTGATGGTCACGAACAGCAACACCTTTAGGTCAAATTCTTCCCCCATGTGCTCATCCCACGCACGTACACCTGTTCCATTCCGCAGTTGTAAGAGTTCTTCAACTAATGGCCTTAGGTACACATCAATGTCGTTGCCGAGTTGCTTAGGGCCTTGGATGAGCACTGGCATCATAATGAACTTCTGCTTCATGCACAACCAAAGAGGAAGGTTATACAAATATGCAGTCACAGGCCAGGTGCTATGGTTGCTGCTCTGCTCCCCAAAAGGATTAATGCCATCTGCGCTTAGACCAAACCATACGTTCCTTGCGTCATCTGCAAACTCCATCCCGTACTTTATTTCGATTTTTCTCCACTGCGACCCGTCAGCGGGTACTCTCAACTTTCCGTCTTTCTTACGGTCTTCTCTGTGCCAACGCATCGCCTTGGCATGCTCTTTGTTTTGGAACAAACGTTTCAACTGTGGTATTATAGGAGCACACCACATCACCTTGGCAGGAATCTTCTTCCTAGGGCGCTCGCCCTCGACATCACCAGGGTCATCGCGGCTGATCTTATAGCGCAATGCGCCCCATACCGGGCAAGCGTTCAAATCCTCGTACTCACCGCGGTAGAGGATGCAATCATTAGGACATGCATGTATCTTCTGCACCTCTAACCCTAGAGGGCAAACAACCTTCTTTGCTTCGTACGTACTCTCGGGCAATTCGTTGTCCTTTGGAAACATATTCTTTATCATTACCAGCAACTTTTCAAATCCCTTGTCAGATACACCATTCTCTGCCTTCCATTGTAGCAATTCCAGTGTGGTGCCCAACTTTTTCTTGTCACCTACGCAATTCGGGTACAACAATTTTTTGTGATCCTCTAACATGCGCTGCAACTTCTTCTTCTCCAAATCACTTGTGCAGTTTCTCTTTGCATCGGCAATGGCCCGACCTAGATCATCAACGGGCTCATCCGATGCCTCTTCTTCAGCTTCTTCCCGCATTGCCGGCTCAGCTTCTTCCCGCATTACCGGCTCAGCTTCTTCCCTCATTGTTGTATCATTGTATTCAGGGAACCCATGGCCAGAATAGCTGTCGTCGTCCTCTTCTTCTTCATTGTCTTCCATCATAACCCCTCTTTTATCCATGCTTGGTCCAAACATTATAGTGGGGCATGAAACCAAACTCAAACAAGTGGACGTGAATGGTTCTTGACGTAGAGTAATTGTGACCATTCTTACAGCCAGCACATGGACAAGGCATAAAACCATCCGCCCGCTTGTTTGCCTCAGCCGCAAGCAGAAAAGTATGCACGCCATTAATGAACTCGGGAGAGCATCGGTCATCGTACATCCATTGCCGGCTCATCTTCAATACACAACACCGAAAACACCAAATTAATACAATACATAAAGTTCATACAACACTTAAATGCAACAAACAAATAACTCTCTAGCTAAAGAATTTAAATGCAACAACAAATGCGATCAAGATCGCAACTAAGGTAACAATTGATCCAACAGCATAATGATCCCAAGCCTCATTATGAATGGCATATTTTCTAATCTTTCTAATCTTCAAGCGCATTTTCTCCATCTTAATCTTGTGATCATCGACGACATCGGCAACATACAACTCCAATTCCATCTTCTCCCCCTCAATTCTTTTCAATTTTTCTTTCAAATCCTCGTTTTCTCTTTCAACTAAATTTAACCTCTCGACAATAGGGTCGGTTGGAATTTCCGGTTCAACTAACTCCTACATACAAATATCTATGTCAGCTTGATGGGCATAATTTGTCATAAACACGAAATGCAACAAATAGTTTTAAAAGAGAATATACCACATCCGAATCATAACAAGGGAGAGGGCCCACGGGGACGGATATCAAAACCATGGCACTATGTATAACAAACAACGTACGGGTAAGATAATTATACGAGTAACTATATATCCAAATCACACAAACATCAATTTTTTTATATAAAACTAGCAGGGTGACCCGCGCATTTGCGCGGCTAGATTTATATTCCAAACTGTCATTTGATCTATATTTCAATGTTGTATTAGCATCAAAATAGTTCAGAATATAAAAAGTGATTGTAAAAACGAATGCATTCTTGGGTATTTAATGGAGTATGCATTACATTTTTGACAATGCTATTTTGTTGTCTAACAACAATAATGGTAGACTGATGGCATTGGGACTCGCATCCATTCATTCAAAACCAAATATTTTATAATAATCTTTGACCTTTTCTATTTTACTCCTCATCCTTTCCATCTATCTTCGCTGCTATAATTTTCAGAGGAACTTTCCTCGTAATTAAATCTGAACGTTAATTTGGTATGCATTGCACAAATTTTAAAAACAGGTTATACTCCTAAATGCGCGGGATATATTGCATTAGGTTCGCCATTTATTTTAAATTACCAGACTTGTGCATGTTGATATATCTAAGAACTATATGCATGTTGATACACTGGCATGACATGTTGACATCGAGCCCCTGTCACCGTCTTTTGATACATATTATTAAATGGATCTATATTTGTTAATTACATTTTAATTTATATTCTATATTTGATTTTAAGTTGAATTTCTTCCACAAATCCAATTTGGTTACTCCTATTTATGATCTTCATATAGTGTTTGTACGGGATACAAAACACTAATCATATTTTGTTATTACTCTGAACTTAGTTGCCTTCTTTTATCTATAAAATAGTTAAGTGTTCTATCTACAATGCATTTGTAAAAAAAAATCTCATTGTAGATCAAACAAATATCCTGGTTATAGAAGCATGCGAGTAGATAATTTAAATCCCATTTGGACCAATGAAAGAGATCTCTGCTTAGAAGTGTATGAGCCACGTATTTACATACAGCTTGCATATTTAGTGTAAGTACCACACTTATTTTAAATCGGAGGGAGTAACTTTTTGCTTGTGGGTAGAACCTGCTTATGTGCTCTACTCCCGTAGTCCTTTTTCACTCAAAATATAGAGCGTGTACTAATCTGACATGTCGCTGACTCACATACTCATGCGATATTTTATCTTTTTGGATTCAAAATAGAAGATACAACTTGGCTAGATTAGTAGTATGTATTCTTTATTTTATCCTTTTTATATTAGCTTAAAAAATCACTCGAGCGGCAAAGTCTGCAATGGTAAAAAAATCCTATATTTCCCATGATGATTAGTTTTTTTTTCTTCCTTCTTGTTGCTTGAAATCTGGGTCACGTGCATTGCGCACTGCTATACTTTTTTTTAACTGCATACTTCCTAGACTTGTCGCTTGAGATATATCACTGTTGTGCGCATGCATGTTATCACAATGTGGGAAAGAGACCACTTCAATGCATGGATGCATCTTTTCCTTTCCCCTAAACACGTGCAGTACACAGTACATGTCTTCAGTCTCACTTCCAAATCGCTGCATCCTTTTTTTTTTTTTTTGAGAATAGCCGCATCCTTTGGCACGTATGTCCGAGCCGTACAACGCTAGGAAATCTGAAGTCTCCGTGTACTTGTCCTAAACATACACGCCTGTACATGTCTTCGGTCTTCTTTTTCCAAAACGAAAATCTGCATCCTTATGGCACGTACAACTCTAGGTAACCGCTAAAAAAAAGACTCTAGGTAATCTGGGCCGTTCGCTAACTATTACTTAATCTGGACCATTACTTTTCTATCGTTTTAACTATATAATAGATAGATAGAAGATAGATAGATAGATTTCATGAACAAGAGGCTCACCACAAGGTGGTGACGGCGACGGGACGGTGCGGGCGATCGACGATGGTTACGACAAAGATTTAGAAGGCACTAAGTAAACCACACCTACATATACAAACTAAGTGTTATTTTGACCTTAATTTGCATATAAATCAAATACTACCACATATAATTCATCCCAAATTACTAAAACCCACAATTAATCACTATATAAACCAATGCAAGAGCTAATCTAGCAATGAGAGATGAAATGACAAAGTTGCTAACCTTTGTGATCATTTAAATGGATGGGGGCCTACAAATCTTGACAAATTTGGGGCAAATTTTGTGATGAACTCGAGAGGAAGAAGGGAAGAATGGAGGAGAGGGAGAGGGGAAAGGGGGAAGAACAGAGTGCTGGTGGACGAAGGGTTTATATAGGACGATCTTTAGTACCGGTTCGTGGCACGAACGGTAGTAAAGATGCTGGAGGGGCCCCACTCTGACAACATTCTGCCACCACTCTCATTAGTACCGGTTCGTGGCACGAACCGGTGCTAAAGGTTCGCCACGAACCGGTACTAAAGAGCTCCTCCCGCCTAGCCGTTGGAACCGGCACTAATGGACACATTAGTGCCGGTTCTGTTACAAACCGGGACTAATGTGTCGCACATTTGACCCTTTTTCTATTAGTGAACTTGTTTGAGTGAGTGAAGCAACGCCAGGGCGGAGGGTCAAGCCGTTTCAGGGTTGTGCTTGTCCGCGGCCAGGACAGGAGGAGAGATGGAGCTGGAGGCCATAGCGTGAGGTTTCGGTGTACGGAGGTGAGAGAGCTCAAGCGGTAATGCAGGAGGCAGGACATGAGGAGTCACGGTGCTGAGATGGATGAGTTAGAGGGAAGCAGAGCTCGCCTACAGGGAGCCAGGCGTGACGTCACACACGTTGGTTTTTTTTCCTTTTTTTGTATTTGAAAAAAAACTAAATACATATATTGTGAAAAACATATTTTACTTAGTTTTTAAAGTGCTCATGGCACATTTAAAAAATGTTCATGTAGTATAAAAAGGTTTGCCCTTAAAAAATGTTTGTATCAAAAAAAAGTCTGACATTAGGAAAATGTTCACATGTTTCAAGAAAATGCACGTGGCATTTTTTTTAAAAGTTGCACAATTTTAATTTTTTTGTGTAATTCAAACACTATATTCCATAGCATTTAAATACAATGTGCATTACCCTTAAGAAGAGCAAGGAACAAATCACATGTCAAAGGAAAAGCAACACATAACTCATGACCATTCAGACATGGGCTGTGGAGAATGGAGGCTATGAAGTCTACCCATCTTTTTGCGTCTCATGGCTTATAATTGGAACGATGCTTTCTTGGAGGGGGTGGTGAGTAAGCGGCATGCAATACTCACCATTTCCAATGGTCACAGTATGGCAGCAGCGTAGCACATGGTTTTTACTAGTGGTTGGGGTGCGCCCTTGGCACGCCTCCTTTGCGTGATTGGACGCACTAATCCAGTTGATGCACTTTGGATGAAATGAGGAGACCCTGCGAGGTGCCAGGTTGGTCAACGCCCATTCCGCTTGTCTTTTGGGTCCTCGCTAGGACATATGCAGACGCAAGTGACAAATAACATTATAAGCAGCTTAAATGCTCAGTCGGGCAGTAGGACTAAGCTGAAGAAAGCATGTGTATCAGAAGCAGTAAAACATGGAAGTATGACACAATCATAAGAAACACACTAATATATCATGAAACTTTATTCTTTTAATAGAACCTGAACAACAGGGTAACATCGTGTATGGCTTCTACAATCTGAACCAAAAGGACCACTTGTAATGTTAATTATCATTGATGCTCCCTTGCATTTCCCATGTTCTTATAGTCCATACAATAAGTTTGTAGTTATAGGGCTTATTATTTGTTATATCTTTCGACAGAGACTACTCCACTGATCTGGTCTTGTTCGCGATGATGAATCCAAAAATGACAGCAAAGAAGCTTTGAGTCAGCCACCAAGTAAAATATTTTATGATTAACAGGAAAGCAACATTGGTTGGGACAAAATGAAAAATGCACAACTCCAATTATGTACCACGATTTAAGGGAAACGATAGAATTTAGGAAATCCTAAATGGCCTAAAAATCAGTTGCAATTTTTTGGATACCAAGAAAAAGAACAGTTACGAATCTACTAATATTTCGTTTTTTTCTGAAAGTAAGTTAATCGGCAATCAACATCCATTTCTAAGCTAGTGTTTGCTGAAAGAAAGTCACCTTCAAGTAGGTGCACTGGATCTGCTGTGCCCATAGAACAAAAAGAATTTCATCTACCAGACGGCATACGGAAAATCAGCGCAAGCTACCATAGCTTGATTGATTGCAACATCAGATGACATGCGATCTCATGTTAGGCTGATTACTTTTCAGAGCGAAATGAATAAAACAGAAACGAAAACAGGAACACATAATTTTAATTTGTGACCTAAAGAATTAGAAAGTCTTAAGAAATCTTTTACGATTTACTCCACAGTCAAACACCAATATGGCATGTCATCAGAACTCATATCCCAAAGTTTTAATATACTTGACAGATTGACATAGTAGAAAACCAAATTCGCACTATATTGATCATCCAAGGTGGAGAATGAATAAATGGACACTAACAGTGAAGAGCTCTTAGTTGCCCCCAGCAAGAGCAAGAAAGCTTAATGTTGATCACCACAAATACACGCCCTAGAAAGAAGTATCAGGAGCAGATTCTTGCAGGTAATTAGAACTTCCAAAGTTTAACACAATATTGAGCAAGACTAAGGTAAAAGCAAGAAAGCTTAAAGTTTCATCAGCACAATTACACAAAGAGACGTATTTCAATCCAAAGAATAAACAAATGTTATCTTCTTCATTTGCTTATAGAAATTGAGGAACATGTTTAGAACTATTCGAAATAGAAAAAAAATTGAACTATATCCAGTTGAAAATAGGAGTACGGGGTAGCTTCCACAATTTTGTAAAGCTAACAATATAGAAAGGGCCAGCCACCACTTGTATGTTACCTACCATTGAATAAATCTACAAGTTTTTAATATAAAAGGATCATGCACATTTTCACACATCAGTATGGCCATATTTAACCAATCTTAATGCAAAGAGCATAGATACTGCAAACCAAGTGGAACATGATAGCACAAGACCGAACCTCCTGCTGGACGGCAGGGAGCAGGGCCGGCCCTAGCATCTTAGAGGCCCTTGTGCGAGTTTCATATAATGGGCCCTTATAATATACTCATTTTTTTTCCAGTGAAGGACTTAGCACCGTTTCCAAATTAAACTAATTGATTTACAACTTAGATCCTTTATTTTTCTCACAACCGATGATAATTGCTTTTTTGGATCTTTATGACAAACAAAAAAGGAGAGAGCACCTGAATTCCAAAATCTTGGTTTTGGACTAAATTAGAAGAAATTCTATGCCCCATCCATCCAATAATCAAAATTCATGCAAGGACACGACCTGCATAATTTACATGACTGCAATTTGAACAAAAATAGAGCAATCAAGTAGGTTAAACATCAGCAATGGCTTATCATGAATTTTGATTATTACGTCAACTCATCATAACAGAAATAAACAGGCAAAGATCAAAGAATTGAGATCTAAAAATTACCTGGAGGAGCAATGGCTTGATTGCTTCGCTTGAACAGTGCCTGGACTTCACGTCTGCATCGCCTACCCTCAGACACTGACCACGACTCTGTCGATGGACGGCCATGGTGTAGGTTGCTGCTCTCACGTTCTTCCCAGGGGCCCAGGACAAGGATGTGTCACCGGCTGGCCAACGTCCGTCGGGGTCCTTTGGGGCAGCGAGGAACCAAAGAAATTCTGATTTTGGGGCAGTTTACAGGATGCGAGGAACCAAAGAAATTCATTGATTAACTTTGGGAATTGGGGCGCCTCTTAGGAATTTGGGGGCAATTAATTGGGAAAGAAGACGGAGAACGGAAACGAACGAGGGCGTGATTCAAGGAGCCAGCGAAGGAATCAGTTCGTGCGTGAATTTTTTCCTTTGTAATGGGCCAGACCTGTTTCTCTTGTGTAGTAGTCTATTTTTCTAGAGATATATGGGCCCCTGCTGAGGCTGGGTCCTAGGCCGTCGCACTCCTCGCCATGGCCCAGGTCCGGCCCTGGCAGGGAGGTTGCCAGCATTCACCCGACAAATCTCTCTATGAATCTTCTGCATCAGCAGCTCGACCACCGACAACGACACCTCTGCAAAGCCGCAAAAAAACACAACCAATGCTAGATCCCTAAACATCGAAGCTTGAAAACAGCGCACTTGCAACTACATGGAAACAACAAATAGATAGAGCTAGTATCAATTGCAGGAATATTTTTTGCAACAACGTGTAGTCATGCACAACACTGTCAATTCTAAGATGCCTATGGTGTCTACAGATTCATGCAATTTGATCAAATAGAGATAATATTTCAAGGCAGAATATGAGGTGATGATTGCAAAACTTAACCAAAAGGTTTACTGCAGAAGGAGGAGCAAGACAGATATATGCTGAATAAGTGAATCTGTATTTGCTACAAGATCATTCCATTTCTCTTCAATAAGGCCAAGTATTCCATCGGCTTGTGTTGGAATAGTTAGAGACGAAGATATGGCCCAAAGGTTGCCAAGTAAGATGAACCTAAAACCCATGTGAGCTGGCTGTAGATTTCCAATAAGATAACCCCCTTTCGCAGGAACCCAATCAACAAGCCATGAAGGGATTTTGCTCGTGATAAATGCTAAATTTGTTAGCTGCAGCATGTGAGTATTCTTCTGTCTTAGTGTCTTGTATCTGCAGATCTCGTTTATCTTATAGATATCGAGCCAATAGTACTCCCTAATGTCAAAAGACAATGCACTAAGCATGTTGTTGATGGCTCAGATGAGGAATCATTTCCGTCGAGCATCTTAGAGCAGAATAGAACAAAGCCTGAAAGCAGGCACAGCCTCGCACGTGACAACATGTTAGATAAGAGCATCACCAGCCGCGCCCCCAACAAGCCCCCCAAGGCCCTATTTTGTCGTCGGCGCCGAGAAATCGACCTAGTTGCGCCCCCAGAAGCCCACATTTCGCCGGCTCGAGCCAATTTTGGCACGGCGGACCCAGGCTGAATCCGGCGCGCAGGGAGGCGCCTGGGGGCGCCGGGGAAAACATTTTTTGGCGCGAAATGAAATGGGACCGCCGAGACAGCGACTCGCCGTCTTCATCGTCCTTATCGCTTCGGTTCCCGTAGGAATCAATGCCATGGCTACCGCGCCGGTCAGCCTTCCATTGATGTCTCACGGGAGGCGCGGTGAAGCCGCGGGAACGCGCGTCCCGCCCGTTCCCGCCATGCAGCACACGGCGGCATCCCTCTCACCGTCGATCCGCGGCTATAAAAGCCAACCTCCCTCGCCAGTGAATGCACAAGCCCTCGCCACCGACGCCCCTCTCGTCGCCAACTTCTCCGACGCCTCTCTCTCCCCCTCTCTCCCCCCGTCGACAGGCAATGGCCGAGCGCTTCCCAGGCGACGGCATAGCGACGAACAGCTTCGGCCGCCGCCATCTGCGTGAGGACGAGGCACATCTCCTCTATGAGGCCGGCGCCCCCCGACATGCGGGTGCCGGGGTCGTTGAGGCTGAGCGCCGGCGGCGTCCCGATGCCCCCGGCGCCCACCGGTGTTGAACGGCGCGCCGAGATAGCGCGCATCTGGTCGTCACTGTCGGAGGAGAAGCGGAACGAGTCGAGGTACGCCTCCGACAGCCACACACTGTGGACGATGTACTTTGACCGCCGCCACGCAGACCAGGTCGCCTCCACAAACGGCGTCCTGCCCCACGGCCGGCTCAACTCCGACGGGCGGCGCGAATGGTGGGGCGTGCCCGGCCGCACCCTCGAAGCTGTCCTCGAGCACATCAAGGCCGGCAACACGCCGCGCCGGGAGTACCCGGCGCCCCCGTCCTTCTCTCGCCGCCGCAGTAGTTCCTGGACGCCGCGACGAATGGAGACAATGACCTCGTCGTCATCGGGCTCCGACTCTCTTTCCTCCGGTTCGCCGGCGCTATGCACCGTCAAGCCAGAGCCGCAGGAGACACCGCTAGGGTGCCGCACCCGCGGCGGGGCCCTCGTCATCAACGAGGGCAGCCGCCCCTCTCCTTCTTCCTACCGCCTCGTCAGGCCCAAGACCGGGCCGGGTTTGCTCCCCGTGAAGATGGAGCATGAGGCCATGGCCGCCGCCGACGAGAGAGCCCTCAAGTGGGTGAAGGCGGATTACGTCCGCGAGCAGATGGAGCGCCAGTGCCGGGCCTTTGAGGAGATCAAAGCTCGGCGTCGCAGACACAAGGAGGGCGGCTTCGTCATCCTCGACATTGACGACGAGGAGGCGCCCGGGCCGTCCAACCCCCCGCGAGTCAGGGGTGCAGCAGGGATGGCGGCGGCGACAACGACTACACCTAGTTCTATAGGCTCCTCGGCATGTAGAAGGCGGGCAGCTGTGTAGCAATGTCGTTTTTAGTTAGTTTTAATTTATGTTTTTTAGTTTTTGTTCAAATATGAATGAAATCACCGAGTTAGACAAATTTTGTGTCGTGTTTGGCTGATTTCCTTTTTCAAAAAAGGGTGTCTGGTGGCGACCTGGGGGCGGTGGCTGGGAACCCGATCGCCCCCACACCGAAGTTATCGCCGGTTCGTTCCCAGGCGGCGCTTTTTTCTAGCCCCTAGGGGGGTGAACGGCTGGAGATGCTCTAATACGTGTTCAAAGTAGCAGCATCATGTTCTTTCAAAATCTCGAGCATCTTAGAGCAGAATAGAACAAAGCCATGTAAGTAAAGGGTTTCTCTCTCAGCGACGAGACGGTAGACAATACGGGTTTAAAGTAGCAGCATCATGTTCTTTCAAAATAGTATTGCATTCAGTAAAAACATTGGTTGCTTCGTGGCTATAGGCTAGAAATCATAAGCCATTCTACAACTTAAGAACATCATCAGTACCACATATAGACTTAAAACTATTGAGATAATAGAGTTGTTCAGGAAAGACCACACTGTGAAGAATTGAGTCTAAATTTCAACTTACTTGAATCTCAAGAGGATGCGCATGTATCCCCATCCTCCTGTCTATCATGAATGATCCCTCTCTGACCAGTAAAGTGGGGAACATGTCAAACCCATCAGACAAAACACAAACTCAACATCAGCTAAATTAATCCCACTCTTTCTTGCAATGAATAGTCTCCTGTAGTATACTGCTGACAACCAATAACTTGGACTGACCCATAAATTTCAATGGTAGGAATGGGAACTAACCAGACCACTTTGTTGTGCCAACAGCAAAGTTATGTTTAATGAACAAAGAGCCAGCGATTATACAGAAGCATTTGCTCCATCCAAAGTAACATCTGACACCTGAGGTAAAAATAGTTTTAGTCTTCTTGCATTGATCTAGTAGTCATCAGTACACAACTAAGAACACAGTATAAGTGACCTTTGCATCCAAGACAAACATTGGCATCAGAATAGGAAAAGTTGTATCACATATTCTAACAGAACCATCTTGATAGCCTGCAATATATATTCTTTCAACTACATGATCTTCCTTCAGTGACATTTCACTAGGAGCCCCACCAGTCAAAGGCCATTTCATATTCCCTGATATCAGAGGTGCGACAATTTTCCTAGCACAAAATTTCTACCAAAAAACATGAATATATGATCTGGTAAAAATGTTGCAGTTAAGTTAAGTAGAGTAAAATGCCAAGAATCCACATAAAACCGTACATTCAGTGAAATACTTGGATGCTCTCGCCCAGTTAGTGAATACATATTCGTAACTGTTATGCTGGGATGAATTGTAGGAACTACGACTGAAAATTTATGTGCCTCAGACTGAGCATGTTCCTCTTCTGATTTCCGTGCAGAAAATAAAGCACCACCATCACAGAAATTTAACTGCCCAGGATTTGTCAATATAAAAGGTGCAGAAGTTCGTATTTTATTTGGAACCAAGTATCTGGAATAAGAATCATATCAGCAAAGGATCCATCAAGTTTGAGGTCCGCCTGCGCCACACATCTTACTGACTCTAATACATATTCCAGACTAACAACCTACAAGAGAATACAAGTTTTCATTGAACAAGGTAATGAAATATTAATATATAAATCGTGTAACTGCAATGAGCTAAGAGGGGTTATGGACTGTTGCGCGCCACCTGATTTCAGCTTACTATTTATATTTTTTCGATAAAGGGCGCTTTTATTATCTCAAAATGTAGTATCAAAGTGATACAAAGCACTAAGAGTATCACCCGGCCTTTGCATAACTAGGATGCACACAGCCAAACACCAGTAGTCCGATTAACAGAAAGATAAAAGACCGACAATTCGGCAACAGTAGAGTCCATAGACCGACACTATGCCTATGTCGAAAGAGATGGTGGACCGAGTCGGAGATTATGCTGCCATCCATGTTGGGTAAAAACCTCCATAGCCACCTGCTTCAATAGCGTACACACCGCCTTGAATAGCGGTTGGTACTCCGCTCGTTGTAGCGTACACCACGTACGAAGCGAGTGCGTATAACGGGAAATAACCTGCAAAGAAGAAACAGTTTTGTCATTAAAAACAACATCATTTCTACATAGCCAAAGCGACCATAGTAAGGCATACGCTCCCACCCTTATTAGCGTTTTGTATGCATTTGAAATATCGTCCAGCCAATGACCAAAAATATTGGCAACACTTGTGGGCGGATACAAATTTGACGCTATTTGGATGGCTGACCACGTAGAACGCACAAACTTACAGCGAAAAAAGAGGTGTTTAATTGTCTCGTCATGAGTACAAAAACAACACTTCTTACTTCCCGACCAGTTGCGTCGTGTGAGGTTGTCTTTTGTTAGCACAACTCCCCTGCGGAGATACCACATGAATATTTTGACTTTAAGTGGTACCTACATAGAGTTTACTGTGAAAGACCCCGATGTAGTAAGGTTCCAGCGAAACACATCACGACCTTGTGTCAGGATAATCGAATCCAGACAGGACAATAGATTATTCCGTGACATAAGTCGGGTGCCAATCAAATCCCGCCTGAACAAAATATTTGGCGGGGATGAGCTGAGCACTTACGCAATAGTATTATTCTTATCGCATGCAATGTTGTATAAGGCTGGCTATTGTTCTCGGAGGCTAGCATTACCTAGCCAGATGTCTTCCCAAAAACGAATCTCTGAACCGTCCTTTATCGCAAAAGACCCAAAGCGAAAGAGATGTTTCTTTGCCGCCATTAGGCCGGCCCAAAAGTGTGACTCTCCAGGTTTCCAATATACCCGAGACACTGCCTTTTGGCCTATATACTTATTGTGCAGCATGGTTTGCCAAACACCCTTCTCAGTAAGAAGTTTGAACAACCATTTACTAAGTAGGGCCTCATTCTTGACCTGCAGGTCATGAATACCGAGGCCTCCCTGGTCTTTCGGCCAACAAACCACACTCCATTTGGCCAGTCTATATTTTTTCTTTTCACCATCTCCTTGCCGAAAAAACCTAGACCTAAAATAATCCAATCTTTCACTACAAAAAAAAGACACATCCGTGACATTTTGGGCCGAACGAATTTTTTTTTGTCATACATATGACAATTCTATGATGATAATTGTGACAAAACCCGGTATCATCATAGATGTGGTGGACTCCTACTTCTATGACAAAAATCATGACAGAAAATGGGCTTTTCGTCCTAGGCGGGCCGGAGATGGAGCTGCATGACATTCTTTGGGCCGTCCATGACGGAAAAGACCGTGGTAGAAGCGAGGGGGAGGAAAATTTCGGGGAGTTCCCTGTTACGGTGGGAGGTTGGGGGCCGAGCGATGCGTGTTTCTCTCGTACACGTACGCGCGTGTGTGCGAGGCGTTGGCTCTAACTGAACCCGAGCGAGGCGTTGGGCTCTAACTGAGCCCGAGCGATTGCACTGCAGGCTACGCGTTACTGAACCCGAGCGATCGATCGATGGCTGTTAACTGAACCCGATCGAGTGATTCCTTCGCTACTGCTGCTAACTGAATCCGATCGATGCTGCCCCTGGATGAACAGTGAGCGTTGTGGGGGGAGGGGGGTTGGATGAATAGTTTCCGGTGGGGGTGGATGAACAGGACCCCGTGGTGTTGCCTCTGGATGAACAGGACCCCGATCGATCGAGCCGGTTGGGGCTGGATGAACAGGACCCCGCGGAGGGCTGGATGAACAGGACCACCCCGTGGAGGGCTGGATGAACAGTAGACGGTGGAGGGCAGGATGAACAGTAGCCCGTGGAGGGGTGGTTGAACAGGAGCCCGTGGAGAGGGGTGGTTGAACAGTAGCCGATGGAGTAGCGTGCGGTGGAGGCTGGATGAAGAGGAGCCCGTGGATGAATAGTCGCAGGTGGAGGCTGGAGGAGGTCGACGGTGGATGAACAGTAGCTCGTGGAGGCTGGAGGGGGTCGACGGTGGAGATGAACAGTATCCCGTGGAGTCCCATTTTGCGGTACGCCACACCCCTCCCGATGAACAGGACCCCCGTTTCGACCGTAGCGCTCCAACACAAGTCCGTTTCGTCCGTTTTGCGGTACGCCACACCCCTCCAGATCAACAGGACCCCCGTTTCGACCGTAGGAGGTCCGTTTCCTCCGTTTTGCGGTACGCCAGACCCCTCCCAATGAACAGGATCTCGTTTCGAACGTGGCCGGTCGAACACAAGGCCGTTTCCTCTGTTCTGCAGTACGCCATGCCTCGTTTCCATCGCCTGTTCCGTCCAAGCCCTCCCGATGAACACGACGCATACCGTTGCCTCCCCATGAACACGACAACGACGCTGTTTCTCCGTTCCGACCCAGCCATGTACACGAGCCCTGGCCGTACGTATGCGCTAGTAGGCGTTCGAGACCCCGCCCGTATGTACACATACGTGGCCTTATTTTCTTTCTTGCACCCTGGCCGTTGTACGTACGTGTACATGCTACGTGTGCACCTCTACTACGACATGTGCACGCCTCTACATCGACCAGTATATATGTACGTACACGTTCGCGACTAGAATGACAACGCTATGTACGCTTTGACTAGGTGGGTCCCGACTGTCAGGCACTTCCTTGCGTGCGAAGATGTAGCTGGTGGGTCCCAGCACTCAGGGGGGCGAATCGTTTTGTTTTTTTTTTTGCCCGGACGCACTTCCTTGCGTGCGAAGGTGTAGCTGATGGGTCCCAGCAGTCAGGGGGGAAACGTTGTTTTCGCGAAATACAGTGGCCCGTCCGGTGGGTCCCCACTGTCAGGTGGAGGATTAATTATTTTGCATGTAATAAGGAGGCACTTCCTTGCTGCGGCCGTGGACCCAGCTGTCAGCCTCTCCACGTACAGTCCACGTCCGATGGAAGTCGTTCCTTGACCACGTTGACCACGCCGCGCCGAGAGCACCAGGGCGTTGGACGACGGCGAGGCCTAGGAAGGGGACGACAGGGAGCTGGGGAAGACGCGGAAGTGGAAGCCCGCGCGAAGAGGAGTACGAGGGTTCACTGGTTCGGCTGCGGTGTGAGGCTGCCATCGCCGCAGGGCCTGGCCAGCGGTGGGAATAGTAGGGGGCGGTGAGGCCTCCACGGCAGAACAGCCGGCCACGGGAGGCAGGAGCATGCGGCACGACCGGCGCTGCTTTGGGCGGATGGAGCAAGAAGACCAGAGGTTGAAGAAGCACTACGATCGTTGGATGGACATCGTACGGTCACTGGAGCTAGAATCGTTCATATTGACTAAAGTTGACAAAGGCCACCGTCCCAGTCAACTTAGTAGGCCCACAAGTCAGCCTCCCACCATGGTGGGTCCCAGCTACCAGGGGGAGTATTCATTTTTTTGTGCGTAATAAGGAGGCACTTCCGGTGGGTCCGAGATGACAGCGGGGGGAACGTTTTTTTCGTGAAATACACTGCCCCGTCCGGTGGGTCCGAGCAGTCAGGGGGGAAACGTTTTTTTCGCGAAATAAGGTGGCCCGTCCGGTGGGTCCCTGCTGTAAGGTGGAGGAATAATTATTTTGCGCGTAATAAGGAGGCACTTCCTTCCGGCCGCCTGGACCCAGCTGTCAGCCTCTCCACGTATAGTACTCTTCCGATGGAAGTCGGTAGTTGACCACGTTGACCACGCCGTGCCGAGAGCACCAGGGCGGTGGTCTGGACGACGGCGAGGCCTAGGAAGGGGACGACGCGGAGCCGGGAAAGACGCAGCAGTGGAAGCCCGCGCGGAGAGGAGTACGAGGGTTCACTCACTACTAGGAAAAGGCCTACTAATGGCGCACCTAATTTGGCCATTAATGGCGCATTAGTGGTGCGCCATTAGTGCCACGCCATTTGTATATTTTACTAATGGCGCACCACTGGTGCACCATTAGTATCTGGTATAGTAATGGCGCACCCCAGATGCGCCATTAGTATATACAACAGTGCGCCATTAGTATGCCTTCCAGGGGGCCATGTATACCCAGGTGCTTTGGCATACTAATGGCGCACAACAACAGGATGCGCCATTAGTAACTTCGGCATACTAATGGCGCACTGTTTAATGATGCGCCATTAGTATCCTTTAGCATACTAATGGCGCACTATGATGTGATGCGCCATTAGTATGAATATTAGGTTTTTTTTAATTTTCTGTTTTTTGCACAGGTTACAAAATGTATAATTGGACAAAATATAGACAGCACACATCAACAACAGATTCATCGAATACAATAGAAGATTAGTCTTTGAATACAATTCATCATTTTAGTCTCCGAATACAATTCATCATATTAGTCTCCGAATTGAAAAGACCGAACAAAGATAGAACATTATATTACAAGTCTCGAGACCGCGAGTTTGTCTTCACATTACAAGTCGATATCGATCATCTAAACTACCATCACATAGAAGAGAGCTGCGGTCATCACGATGAGCATCATCACGATGAAACTCGTCTTCATCCGGTTCCTCCAATGCTCCCTCCCCTCTCCCGCTAGATAGCGGGCGTATCTAGATTCGGCCTCGGCCCTAGTGGCGTACCCTTTGTAACTGTTACCGCTGAATCGGTGAACCTGTCTCCGACACTCCTCCCAGTCGTCGTAGACTCCGGGAACCTTACCCTTGTACACGACATACCACGGCATCGCTATGCAGTAGCCAAACGAAACGTTAGTACCAATTCACAGACAATACATAAGCAATATATAAGTATGCAACAGAACGATCGGAAGAGAAAAGCAAGACATTAATAGCATCGATTACATCTAAGTTGAACGACTCTCGAAACCAAAGAGACATACTACAAGTTCATTAAAGTTTAATTACAACATGAGCCAATCGATGTTTCAGAACTAGACACAGCATCACTGCTTTCGACTCGACTCAAGGGACCGGAGCGTGGATGAAGCCGCCGTCTATCGTGGGAGTCATGAAACAACGGGCGTTGTCAGCCTGCATTTGTAGGATTGTGTCGATGTCACTGTTGGACGGTTGATTTCTGAGGTAGAGCTGCCCCGAGGTACGAAGGACATCTTGATGGATGATTTCCGCAAACTCCGACTGGATGCGAAAGAATTCTTGTCTGATGTCCGCGTCCTGGATTGCCGACACGCTCGCGGCCCAATATTTGAGTCTACTCGGTAGCAGAAGTTGATGATGGTCCCGTACGATCGCCCGCATGTGATGGATGGCGTAGTAGGCACCCTTCTGACCGCCAGGCGGCTGCTTGACGTAGCAGAACGTCGTATTGTGGGAGAACACGTGCTTGCCGTACTTATGAATAGGCCTGGTGAAGGTGCCTCCAGATTTGACGTAGCCGGGGAGAACATCATCAAGAACCTTCTTGACATTTGTGTAGTCTACGTTCGACTGACGGTCCGGGTCGAAATACGTGGCCATGGAATATTTGGGGCTTAGGAGGATGAGCGTGCAATGTGTGTCACTGCAGGAAACACGGAATGTTAAAAGAAAAACGATCGAAATCTAAGAATTCATATGTTACGGGGCGGTTGAGGGGAGGACTTACTCGGGAAAGTAAGGCACGAGGAAATTATCCTTAGCTTGGTTTGCCAGAATGACGCCTTCGAGGAAAGAACTCGTGACTTGCCGGTCCCCAGCGCTGCCCAAGATCTTGGCACGCATGTAGAAGGGGTCGACTATCACGATGTCCGGGGTCTTGTCGCGAATGATCCGCATCTCCATACTCAGCGAAAATAGCCGAACGAAGGTGTAGTGCAGCGGATGAAGGTTCAACATAGCGTGGATGTCATCAAACCGCAAGACGATCGTACCCCCGATGGAGTTATCCACAAAGCCCTTGCCCTCTGGCACCTTGGCCGCGAAAACCGAGTATGCCACATCCTTCTCTCCGAGACGCCGCTTCTCCAAAGAAAGAACACTGTCATGCAGACTCCGCATAGCATCGGTTGCAGCATCGAGCATATTTCTCGGTAGCATCGGCCTACCCGCCACATGCACCCTCCTCGAGATATCCTCAGGTGAAGATGGCCCGTCCTCAGCACGGATCGTACTCGGTGCCGGCTGGCCCGCACCCTTGTTAGTCTTTCTTTTGCGTGCCTTCTTCTTCTCCTGTAATGGGACCGAGTTCTGCTCACAGACCGCCTTCTTGAGTGTGTTGGGGCTGATCATATTTCGCACCTCGCCTATCTGAGGCTTGGTGAAGTCGGCAGCTGGAGGCGTCTCCTGAGAGCTGAACTGCAGACAACGCCTGTTGCAACTTGGCTTCTTCGCGGTACCAGCTAGATCGCGCACGTCTTTTGTTGGATTGGGTTCTTGAGAAGGAGGCCCCATGAAGTCGCCACCGTACCCATGATCGGCAAAGTACTGATCGACGCTGGCAAATGTATCGTCCTCGTCGTCGTTCTGATCCTGTGCCATATGCATGTTTGGATCCAGTGGCATAGGGATGTTCGACACCGTTGCGGCGGTCTTGCCATGGGGCCGACTTGGCGCCGGCATGACTGGCGGTGTTGTCTTTGGGGTGGTGTCCCCCGCCCCCAAACGAATCTGGCTCTTCGGCCAAAGCAGGGGCCAGCTCAGGCAGGCGCTGAGGGTCATCACGTCATCATCGTCGGCTCCGACGGGTCGAATCGGAGGTAACAACTCGTCGCAGCCTGGCAGCACCCGAACCAGTTGAACCCTAAACAAGTTGGGTGGCATCTGGGTACCGTGGAACAAGGGGTTGCCCGGTTGAACGATTTTGCCCTTGGCGACATCGACCAACTCGTTGTTCACGAAGTGCAGGAGAGTGCACGGAACGTCGGCGGCGCCCTGCGAAAACATGTAGGGCGTTAGGGATGCCCAGTCAATGGCAAGGAGATAAGTCCTCGGCCGAGAGAGGCTTAATTAGTTACCGTGATGATGGCGTCGAGCTCGGCTAATGTCGAGGCACCGCCAACGGCGGGCGTGCAGTTGACGGAGGGGCCGCTTGCTGCAGAGGTGCCGGCCGGCGTACACCCGGGTGCATTAAGCTCCCGTGCCGGCGTCGGAGACACCAATGCCGCCTCCGCCGGAGACACCAATGGCCCCGCCATCGCGTTCTGCGAGTTGCTGGCCGTGAAGCTAGGAATCGGGGGCGGCCCCTGTTGGCCGCCCGCAATCGACGCACTAATCCCCTGGATCAAGGTAGGCACAATGGCGGTGATCGTCGCTCCGAGTTGTTGTTGCACTTGCTCTTGGACAATCTCCGGAATCTGCGCCACCTGTGCCCTGAGTTCTTGAACCTCGCGCGCCTGGCTTTCCGAGCTGGTATTTTTCTCCTTTCGCCCACCAGTGTTATAGTATGACGACCATTTTGTCGACAAGCCTTTGCCGGCCACACGACCAGCTGACGTCGGCTTACTGAGCTTATCCTTGTTCTTCATTACATTCAACGCCCTATTTGGAGTGGTGTCCCAATGGTTGCTCTTAGTCGACCCCGCGCTACTGCTTTCAGTCGCCTGCGGAAGGAATGTGAACCATTTAGAAATTTGGCTTCATTAATTAGAATGCAACCATATGGAGCTAATTACGCGGGGGTGTATTCCTTACCAGAACAAGCTCAAGCGCCCTGGTCTTCGGATCCGTGGTAAGCTCCTTTGTTTTTGGGTCCTTCTTGTACCGGGCCCTGAAAAAGTTCCTGGTCTGCTTGTCACCGTATTTATCGAAGAGGGGCGGTAGGCCTTGCTCGGCACGGTCCGCCTCCTCCTTGTCCCATATAGGCTCCGCCACTCTGTAACCGCCGGGACCGAGTGTGTGTTCCCCTAAGTTCAGCTCCCGCATTTCTTTCCCCCACTTACTTGATTCGGAGTTTGCGGTGCTTGAGCAATTGATCTTAAAGTCGTTGTAGTCATCTTCGGTGATCGAAGGATTTTTCTACTTGTTCTTCTCATAACTCTCACCTTTCTTGATCATTCTCTTCACATTGCTTTTCCAAGTAGACAGGGCCTTGCTCATCTTCGTGAGGGCAGCATTGTTCACTTTATTCCCTTTGAGGCTTGTGTTTTCAAATTCAGCGGGGAACTTGTATCGTTCGTGCAGCTTCGTGAAGAGGAGGTTGCGCAAATTCCCTCAGTCAGGATGCCTCAGGTTCTCGGTGTTGATCGAGACGGTGCTCCGGAGAATGCACCTGAGCTGAAGCGAGTACCCCATTAGTAGTTTTGCAAAAAAGGGAATAAAAAATATAATAGAAAAAACAACATTAGTGGCGCACTTTCCGGCAGGTGCGCCATTACTAGTTACAACTAGTAATGGCGCACTGTGTCTGGATGGGCCATTAGTATGTTTGGACAGGCGCACTAGTTAAAAAAAAAATTTATACTAATGGCGCACCCTGGGCCAGGTGCGCCATTAGTAGTTTCAACTCTAATGGCGTATCATAAGGTGGTGCGCCATTAGTATATACTAATGGCGCACCGCTTGTCTGGTGCGGCATTAGTGTCAATCCCATCTATAGCCCTTTTTCTAGTAGTGACTGGTTCGGCTGCGGTGTGAGGCTGTCGTCGCCGCAGAATAACAGGGGGTGTGGGTGAGTGGAGGGATGGCCTGGCCAGCGGTGGGAGTAGTATGGGGGCGGTGAGGCCTCCGCGGCAGCACAGCCGGCCACGGGAGGCAGGAGCAGGCGGCATGACCGGCGCTGCTTTGGGCGGCTGGACCAAGAAGACTAGAGGTTGAAGAAGCACTATGGCCGTTGGATGGACATCGTACGGTCACTGAAGCTAGAAACGTTTATTATTGACTAAGTTGACAAAGCCCTTATTACGCTCCAACTTAGTAGGCCCACAGGTCAGCCTCCGAAACGGTGCGCCCCAGATGTCAGGGGAGGAATCATTTTTTGGGCGACCGAAGCTAAGAATATCCGAGATTGAAGAAGAAGCACGGCATCCTTTGGATAGACATCCAACGGCCACTACTGCTAGAGCCGTGTGTTGACTATAATAAGTTGGCAAAGCCTTGCATACGCGTCAACTTATTTTTTTAGGGGACGCGTCACTTAGTAGGCCCACAAGTGTGTGGCACAGAACTTATAGCCCATTTGCGTTTTGTAAGAATGTACATCCCATTTTGGAATTTAATGGAATTTACAACAACCCATTTACAGTTTGTTAAAAGTACAACCCATTTTCTAGCTAGGACAATGATTAATAATTTCAACCAACCGTTGAAGACAGAATTCAATAAAAATTTCCACATTTTGATGGGCTCCGAAATATTTTTATCCCGAAATTTCTAGTTAGATTAAATATAAATTTGTATTACGTAAAAATCTAATGAAACATTGCGCGCGCAACAATAAAATTTAAGATTTTTTTCAAAATCCATAAATAATATTTTATAAACTAATTTCGTGTTTGGTGCATTTTTTTATAGTTACTGCCCAGTTTTTATAATTACATCCCATTTATTATTTTTAAAGCTTATTTTCCTGTTAAGCCTAATGCATCCCTCCTAGGAAAGATTTGTAGCCCAGCGGAGCGGAGAATAACAAGTTGACCTTGCCTGGGTATTCCTCAAAAAGACATATAGCTGGGCTAGCCATTTTCATCTTGAAAAAATTAGTATCTGGGCTGGATATCTTGCCTGGGCTAGACGGGCCACAGCCCGCCGAGTTAATACCCTGCTCTCTTCTGAACAACAACGAAATCATCGCCAAGAAAAACTCTACAGTGCTCACGCCTCAAAAACACAAATACTGCTCGAGCTGCTTAGTCCCAGCTGTCCACCGCACCTTGTGCAATTCTCTCATTTATATTGACTACATAGGTTGACAAGTGTGGGACCGTGATGTCACGAAACCAGGAGCAAGCAGAAAGAAAATATAGTTGTACATAATAAGGAGGCACTTGCGTACGTACGGCTATGGCCCTAGTGGGTCCCTAGTGTCATCCAGTCAAAATAAAGTCATCTCCTGAATCCTCATGTTCGTTGACGATGTTAACAATGCTCGGCGCCACGGCGAGCGCAACAACTCGAAGGACAACTATACGTACGGATGGTCTGATACAGCGCCCGCTACTCATTCAGGAAGCTAGGATCATCGGACACCTATGAGCACCTTCGAGAAACTTAGACGGCATGAAACGGTAAGGCCGCGCTTGGGAGCTCTGGTTTATTTCAAACCTGTATTAACATACAAGTGTAATTTACTCGTCATCGAAAACAACGCGTAAAATACAGGCGTAATGAAACTGAGGGTCCGAGATCTATAAGTAAAACCGGCGGGTTACGCGTGTAATTTGAGAGACCAGTGTATATTTTACGAGCACTGCTATATGGACGACATTACCAGACGATACATGCACGACGTGCGTATCATGCCATCCATGGGCAAGGCTGAAACAGCAGCTAACGGCTGGATTAGCAATCGTCCGAGTGTCGTTCGGCGTTTTTATCGTGTGTTAAGTACTTCTGATATTTTACTAGTCGAAATCGACCAACCAAGCGCCTTCACCCGAGACCATCTGCTTTAATTTACAAGCGTCAGTTTTACAAGCAGTTTTGGTTGGAAAACGACGATCCAATCACGGCCTAATAGCATGAGTTGGTCAGAAGATCATATGGTTTCACGTCTAACCTACCCGACTTGTCGTATACGCTATGAATGAAACATTAGACGATGAACTTCTTAAGCACGGAAACAACAGAAGAGGATGATCTTCTTAACAAGCAAATCACTGGCATTAGATCGACATGCAAAACAATACGAAGCATTATTCTCAGGAGGCACGGTGAACAGCTCGTGATGCCGCATGCCACAACATTCCAAGCTCAACTTTGCAATCAAACACAAGGCCTGGCATTACATAGACAATATTCAGAACAAACTTTTAACACAGGAATATCTCAGCTGAGTAACTATTTACTTCTAAACTAAACACGGGAATAGGAAAAAACACTCGACGCTGCTCACAGCAAGGGCGTCCCACTCAAAAATATCAAATGCATGTCTTCTGGCTAACATCAATGAGCAAATTTTGACAAGGTTTTCCAATTCCAATATATTAAACTAATGTCTTCTTGCTAGCATCAATGATTAAACTTTGACAAGCTTTTCCCATTCAAAATATGTAATGGCTATGATCGTGGAGTCCTGTCGTAGCTTTTATACTTGTTTGGGCACTTTTTGCCCAGGGCACTCCACGTATTGTTAAATTGCCAATGGTCTCTGCAGACTAGTCATGTCACAGGTGTCTAATAATACTCTGTAAAGCTTCTCAGTCATTCCTTCTGTAATGTAGCGCAAACAGTGACTGCTTCTTTCTGCAAAGTGGAACGACCAATTAGACCCAGTAATGCAGCAGTTTGCCTTACACATTGGCTCCTTTTGTGCAGTTCAACTAAAATCGAAGTCGGAATAAAACCGAGCCTTAATTTTGATATCCTTGTAAGCAACAATAGGTATAAGGGAAACAATTACTAAGAAATAACGGTTGATGACTTGTACTCCCAGAAGAAAAGCATCTACTGATCTACTTTATCTTAATGGGAAACAAAGCATGAAAGTAGCAATTCTCCATCAGTGTGATTCATTCATATTGACCAAGACATTATCTTAACAATGCCTTGTTTCAACATGTATAAAGAACGACAAAGCTTATAAAGGGGGTGATGCTGAATTTGTTGTAACAAAGCAACAAGCATCATGTCTGGGTTGGTCCCATTTTTGTTCACTACTTAATGGGAAAAGACAGCAATACAATAGCTTCAATTCATCATTTATTTAAAACAATACCAATACAAGTAGCACAGCATCTCAAAACACACTGCACGATCATGTGGATGAAGGCAAGTACCAACCTGTCATGACGCACACAAGATCACGTACGAATCTGCCAACACAAGTAGGAAATCCAATCTCGTTTTGTGCAGTTGCACTGAAATCAAGCAAAGTGTTTCGCGTAGTGAAGCAAAATGTCACAATAGCAACAAGTTGAATAGATATCCCTGTATAAACAGAGGCAAAAAATGAATCAATTACTGGCTAATAAAGGAGGATGAAACATGCGGCCACAAAAATGGTAATCCCGCCAATCCCTAACAAGTGTTGCAGTTTTGAAATAAGATTCAGTAATTAATTCTGAGAGTGGCATCAATTACTAGCTTATAAAGGGGGTGATGCTGAATTTGTTGTAACAAAGCAACAACCATCATGTCTGGGTTGGTCCAATTTTTGTTCACTACTTAATGGGAAAAGACAGCAATACAATAGCTTCAATTCATCATTTATTTAAAACAGTACCAATGCAAGTAGCACATCATCTCAAAGCACAATGCACAATCATGTGGATGAAGGCCTGTACTGACCTTTCATGAGACGACCAACATAAAATACGAATCTACCAACACGAATAGGAAATCCAATCAAGTTTTGTGCAGTTGCACTGAAATCAAGCAAAGTTGTCGGTGTGACATTTAAGTTTTCTATAGCAACAAGTTGAATAGATATCCCTGTTTTAAGAGGCAAAAAAGAAAACAATTACTGGCCAATAAAGGAGGATGAAACATGCGGCCACAAAAAGAAGCATCTACCTTATCTTGATGGAAAACAAAGTATAGGATAGTGGCATTTCTAAAACGGTTGCATTAATTGATATTAACAGAGAAATTCTTTTAAAACAGATCTGTAGTTAATTCTGAGATTAACAACAACAAAATAGCTGCATGGGACATGCCAGCACCATGTGCCTCCAGACGTATAAATGGGTGATACAGAGTATGTAGCAAAGCAGCATATATGCGCTGGTCCCATATTTGTTCTCTTTGAACCTTCTTCCTATGTGAGGGCAGCAAATCTAGTCGTGCACAAACTACCCGACCCCCCAGTTCCTTACAAATGTGTGTACTGGGTTACCCCCTTTTCCCCTTTTCGACCTACAAAGCGGCTGAACAGCCAGTCTATACTACTTTCCGTCCCTCCTTTCCTCATTGAACCACGTCCTAGATTCTTGCTCCAGCCCACCGCACCCTTCATTCCTCTTTGAACCAAGACCTAGATTCGACTACAGATCCAAAAAGATCCACATGCAGCTAGAGCAACGACGGTTTCAAAGAAACGTATACCTTAGGGTCGTCGGGATGTGGCAAGGCGTGCGGCGGGAGGCCGGATCTGCCCACACTAAGTACGGCAGCGAGGAAGAAGGGGTCGGTGGCCCTCCCGCAAAGACGCTGGGTGAAAGAGAACAACGCAGCCGACAGTGGATTGCCTCCCTCGCCGAAGGCGATAGAGTGAATGCTGCACCTCCTCCCCTTCCCGGTGCGACGGGATACGGACGCCTCCTTCACCAGTTGTGAGGGGGGAGAGAGAGACAAGAGGCCAACACAGTCTTGTTTAGATCTGGTGAAGAGAGGGTGAGAGACTGTGAATATAGCAAACCCTGGCAAATGTATCTAGACTCATTTTAGTGCTAGATACCTCCGTATCTAGACAAATCTAAGACAAGTAATTCGGAACAGAGGGAGTAACATATATGTAGTGCGGCGAGCGTGTGGAGAGTGCAAACCCTAGCGAACAAGCGCTGAGGCTCCCGCTTATATATATACTACTGTAGTACGTACTGAGCTCCGGTGCCTTCACTGCACCTACTTTTGGTTGTATGACAGGTGAGCCAGCCACATTTTGGGCCCACCTGTCGTAAAACCCTAGCGAAAATTGCACCAACGTGAAAGATGACTGCGTCTCCAACGCGACCAAGGTGAACTGACGAAGGATATCATCTTTGTGCGTAACAAGCAAAGAGCACTGATGGAAGACAGCTTGTTTTTCGTCCAAAATCGATCAGCTCCACCAGCTGACGCAACCATGAGGCGCAACCATGAGCATCGATAGGTCATCGTGGTGATGCATCATCCATTTGGCATCAAGTTTGGGTGAGGCACCTAAGAAGTTCGACAAATCCTCACTATGGTCTGTTTCTTCTCAGTAATCAAGCTCGAGGAAGGAAGAACCACGTGGCAGAGGATAGTGAGGCGGAACAACAATGGCCATCCAATTTTGTGCAGTTCCACTAAAATTGAGGAAGACATGCCCGGGTATGGAGACACGCATCGCTGTTTCCAAAAATATAAAAAAGGGTTAGCAACGACATCTCAATTGTCAATAAGAATTAATGAGAAGTACACCAACAAACAGAAGCATCATAACTATCTTGATGGGAACTAAACCAGGATACCCGAGAAAAAAAGCATTTCTTCATTTAACCAGTGATAGTACTACCACCATATGGACAATGACCGCACAACCACCATGTACTTTTTGTTGAAACAACATGTATACCTCCACTGAGGCATAAATCAGGACAACCTTTTGAGTGGCATTTCCTCTATAATAGTACTAGTAGGTGATGTTGGACCAGCCGACGAACCCTAGCTACTATGCATGGGGAGCTGGGGACTAGTCACATAGAAGAAAACCCGCACGCAGCGACCTGGGGAGCTAGACCAGTACAAGAAGTTATACCTTAGGTAGGCGAGATGTTGTTTAGGCGGGTGGGCGGGATCTGCCCACACGACGGCAGCGAACAAGGGAGCGGAGGATCTTCGTCCGCGCCAGCGCCGGCTCCGAGAGGACGGTGCGCATCGGCTTCCTCCGTCGCCGACGGCGACAACGTCAACGCTGCACCTCCTCACCTCCCGCAGCGGACAGGATTTGGCCGGATCTGTGACCACCGATGAGGAGAGAGATAGAGTGGACACTGTCATCTTGTTTTGATATGGAGAGGGTGAGAGAGCGAGACGCGAGAAACTCTATCAAAAAAGAGGCTATAATGGATTAAAAAAATCTCTCCATAGTAGTGGTTTTAAATAGAATACGCGCGTTCCCGGAAAAAAGAAACGAAAACTGGCGGACAATTTTTTAAGGGTCTGTCTAGGACATATCTAGATGTGACATAGTTATGTCACATATAAGTTGATATCCACTCTGTTTGTGGTCTTTTCCTAGTTTTTTTTGTTTCTTGTTGCTACATTATATACTTGTGGGAGCTTAGATGTTATATCCTTAAATAACATCTAGATGTGAATTAGACAAACTGATTTTCTAACGTACCAAGAAAGAAAACTCGATCAAAAACACGCCCCCGCTTCCAGGTCGCGAGAGTCGTCGCGCACACACACATAGACATAGATATGCATATCCGTGTTTACGTAAAATTCCATTTCCATCTCCATCTCCAATCATATTTGTCCAACTCGCACATTATTTACGTTGTTAATTATATACGCAGCAATATTAACGTACAACATCTCTTGTTTGCGCATGTCCAGACCGCTGCCACGGTCGGTCCTGACCAACCCGAAACGGTCAGTGCCGCATTCATGCCCGGCCAGAGCGGATGCGACCTCTCACTGGCGCCAGCATTGATTGCGGCGCGCCGGTCGAGAGAGCGTCGCCGGCGCCGCTTCCGGGTGCACGCGGCTGCTCCGCGCTCAAAGGTCACAATAGTCGGCGACAACATGTGCGATCTCTTCCAGTAGTAAGTTCTTGGGAGTCTGTGCTACAGCTAGCTGTCCTCCCTCAACTCGTCAATCTCTTCCAGTAGTGCTAGTACTCCATGGCGCGATCCATCGACAAGGAGGCGGGAAAGTTATGGTATACTACTCGGTTTGCGGTGAGTGGCATGCTGAGCGACCGTGTGGGGTCGAGCCGTGGAGGAGGGTGAGACACGAACACGACAGACGTGATTTAAACGTTGGTTTCTCTCTGTTTCCATTTTTTCTCCGGAAAAACGGAAACTTTTCCACTCCATTTTCATTCCTATTCCAAGGTTGCCCCGTTACAACATTCCATCAAATACAAAGGAAAACTAACACGCATGCTGATGCATCTCAATGATTCACAGATCATAGCCAATATTTACTTCACAACTAAAGAAAAAAGTTGTGAGAGCATGTACGATAGAAAAACTACTGATGGGGTCACTACGACTTAAACCCTAAACCCTAAACATGATTTAATTTCCTGGCCAGGTAGAACCTGTCGAAGGAAAGACGGCTGGCACCCTCGGATCATACGATGCTTTTGTGCAGTTCCACTAAAATCGACCTGAGCATCCCTGATGGCAAAGATAATTAAGAACTATGATTAGAATAATAGTACTGGCACTAGTTCATGAGACATAAACTCATCACAAGTAGAAGCCGGTAGAAGTAGAGAAAGATCGACATGGAGATGGAGCTACGGCAGTGGAGCAAGCCGGCTCCAAAAGGAAGATGGACTACCTGGGATGTCGGGCTGTAGCTAGAAGGGCGGTTGGGACGCGGCATCGGCCCATTCCGCGGTGACCCCCGATTGGGACGCACCGACTGTGGGTTTTCTCCCTCGCCGATGTCGAACGCGTCTACGCAGAACATTGTTCCCTTCCCCCAGCCACGGGATCAGGCCCGTCGTTCTATGCTTGTGAAGAGAGCAACCTAAGCAAGCAGGCTTGTAGCTTAGGCTCCTGCTAGTGTATATATAGTGGTTTTCTTTTTCTCTCCATATCAACCATTTTACATTACGTACGTGTCATTCAAGAGTGAAATGATGGTTGCTTCTTCCGACTAACTTACTGTGTGATTTGACTGCTCCTTAGTGGCCCCTACACGTACTCCCCCTACGTGTATGCAACAGTCACACGTACACATGGACGCAAAAACGCGCGCGACGCCCTAATGCATGCATGTCCGAGCACACGACGGAACACACACGGTCACGCTCAAGTGCTCAACCTACATGTGCATGCACACACATACTCAGTCAGGGTGAGCTAGTGACCGTATGAACACCGGAAAATATATATATTGAGCGCAGTGAGCGTATTATGAAGTCCACTGACCGTATTTTCAAAAATATACAGTGACAGACAGTGTATTTATCTTGTTTGAAATTAAGCCATATTAACCGGAGAGGAGGCAGCATGGACTAGCATTACTTTGTTGTGTCCCGTCAACTTGCCGAACGAGGAGAAGGTTGCAGGGCGGGAGAAGCTTGCGCGCAGTGGCTCGCAGGACAAGGAGAAACTTTTGACTAATGCAAGCTCTCCCTCGCTCAGGCGGTGGACGTGCAACAGTTAATTCGGTGTCAGATTGACAGAAGCATACACTATACTACTAGTGCTATTATTGTTCGACTTCCCGAACAGCCAAGCGCAAAGTTTAGGCCTTCTTTGGTTCATAGGATAGGAATTTTATAGGAATAGGAAAATCATAGGAAGTGAGATGACATGCATGTCAATTCCTATAGAGAAAGAGATGTCATTTGGTGCATAGGATAGAATTTTTTCCATTGAGCCTACGCTAATGTTTTTTTTCCTCCAAAACGTGAAGGATTGATTCCTATCCTACATTGGAATAGGACTACATTCCTACAAACCAAAGGGCTTCAAAGGAATTTTTCCTTTGAAAATCCTATCCTATAGAATTCCTACAAAAATCCTACAAACCAAAGGAGGCCTTACTAGTACTACTACTATAGTCCATAAAGGTACGTATTATACTAGTACTAGGAACCGGATGGAGGAGCGTCTGCACTCTTATTATAATTTTAAAATGTGATAAAGCAATCTTCAACACATTTGGTTCTCTTCGAGGGTTCTCACATGTGATAATGGAAGTTGATTGCATGGAACAGTCGCCACAATTCTCGCTTAATTCTGGCTCATATCCTCTTACAAATAGTAGCGCTCAGTAATATTTCCTCTTTTTTATTATTCAGCATGTAAACAGGTCAGCAAACCTTGCGGCGCATCTTCGTGCGAACCGTACTTGCTGCACTTTGAATATGGCCGAGAGCTGGCTTGATGAAACACCTCGCTTCCTACTTCTTTTTTTGTGGGGTACCTCGCTTCCTAGTGACCAGTGTCTTGGCTGATCGTCCTAAGAATGCTTATATATGAATAAAGCTCTCTTATTTACCCGCAAAAAAGATTAAGCCATATTAACCGGAAAGGAGGGAGTATGGACCAGCACTACTTTTTGGTGTGTCCCGTCAACACGCAGAACGAGGAGAAGCTTGCAGGACAAGGTGAAGCTCGCTTACGCCTTTTGACTAATGCAACCTACCCTCGGTGGACATGCATCAGTCCATTCGGTGTCAGATTGTCAGAGGCATACACTGTAGTACCCAACATGCGGAGTAACATCGTTGTTCGACTTCATGAAGGGGCGAAGAGCCAAGCGCGGTAGTACACGTACTTGGTTTTGCACCTTCATACTACTCCACCCTCCGTCACAGTTACAGGGCGCGCTTCATTATGATGCATTTCTCTCAACGCATTTCCACCACGAGAGAGGCTTTAGACGCGTTTGGTATAATGCTCAATTAATTAGGGCGTGGTAACCGCAATCAACTCCACAATTTTCTCTCCATGTACTGTACTACTACGGAGTGCATGCATGTGTGTACCCGGGGTGGAAGCACTGCATGCATGTGTGTATGCATTATTCCCTTTAGTAATAGACGCCGTGCTATAACTACCAATGCTATTTTTCAGGCCGATCGCTAGTCGCCTTGGTCCCACAAATTTTTTTCTTTTTTCTGAAGCGCGCTGTATAAACAGTGACAGATGAGTAGTATGAGCGGATTCAAAGAAGAGCGTATTGATGGTTGCTTCTTCAAAGCAACTTACAGTGGGAAAGGTGGGGCTTATGATTTGACTGCTCATTACTCACTATTAATGCGGTGCAACGACCGGGCTGAGTCTCCCATGCGGTTGTGCACTACCACCTCGGTTCTTAAATATACTCCGGAGTATTTGTCTTTCTAGAGATTTCAATGAGTGACTACTCTCTCTCTCTCAAATATTTGTCTTTTCACAGATTTCAAATGGACTGGCACATATGGATGTATATAGACATATTATAGAGTGTAGATTCACTCATTTTGCTCTGTATGTAGTCACTTGTTGAAATCTCTGTTAAGACGAATAGAATATTTAGGAATGGAGGGAGTACACATACGAAGAAAAATGAGTGAATCTACACTCTAAAATATGCTCGTTTGAAATTTGTAAAAAGATAAATATTTAGGAACGAAGGAGTATAATTTTGTGCATGGCACATGGACCCGGATGATGAAGAGGCTTCTGGCAATGCTATCAAGCTTCCAACATTTGTTTACATAATTGATGTACTATACAAATAATTTTCCAGCAACATGAAATTGTACAATGGTGTGAGCTTTCAGCTTTTGTTTCGCGTGTCTTGCCATCGATGCTCTTTCGAAAACAATAAAAAACTAACTTCCTTGCTAATGCATGTCAATTATTAGCAGATCAGAGCTAATAATTACATCACAACTGAAGACAAAGTTGTGAGAAGGTGTTAAATTAAAATTGATCCATGCTTTCATTGGTAGCAACGTCCCCCCAGCTCTGTCTAAATCAACAAGGCATGTTGGGAAAAAAAGTAGCTGTCTGGAGCATGCAACATTCCGATCATTTTGTGCAATTCCACTAAAATAGAGCTGAGCGTCCCTGTTCCAAAGATATCAAGTGTGATTACGATAATAGAGGACTGCTGATGAAACAATAAACACACAAATAGAAGCCGGTCACCTTTGCAGTCTCTCTTAAGACTAACTAGTTGGAGAAGATTAGGCTCGGAGTTGGATGAGGAGGATAGAGCAAAACCAATCTCCCTTTGTGAAGTCGCACTGAAATGTAGAGACGTTGCCCGTGTGACATTTTACTACAACTGCACAAAACACTCTTAAGAAAAAAGTGATTTGTGCAGTTCACCAAAAGGTCGCAATAGCAACGACGTGAAATGGATAGCCCTGTTTGCAAAAAAGAGGTAGAAAGGAAACAATTACTGGCCAATAACAGTTGATGACACATGCGACGACAAAAAATAAGCATATTCCTTGTCCTAAGGGAAGATAACAACACGGTTGTGTTTGTCTAAAATGGTGTGAGGACGAGAATGCAATATGGAAAGTACGCCGGACGAGCGACGTTTTGGGCAAAGAACTATGGACGATCCACATGCAGCGACGTGGGAAACCGGGCAGTGGAGCAAGGCGGGAGGGGATACCTGGAGGTCGTCGGGATGTAACTAGGTGAGAGGCGGCGCGCGGAATCTGCGAGCAGGTGGCGTAGGCCCTGCCACGCCGGAGCTTGGTCAGAGAGAACGGCGTGTACCGCAGATCGGGACGTGCTGCTCGGCGCCGTCGAACGGAGAAACGATGCACTTCCTCCCTCTCCCCCAGTGGACGGGATGCGGCCGGATCAGTGACCAACGGTGAGAGAGAGAGAGAGGCCACCGCACTCCCTTGCCCCCGGCGGACGGGATGCGGCCGGATCAATGACCAACGGTGAGAGAGAGAGAGGCCACCGGAGCCTTGTGTGAGATACCCTGAAGAGCGGACTACCTTTTCCTCCATAAAAATCGTTTTATATTCTGTGTACGTGCCATTGAGCGCTATAACTTTATTTAAAAATAACGCGGCAACGCGTCAAGTCGAACTTTGTTTCGTGCACACGTGGTACATGACCTCCCTAGGTAAACAACCGCTACAGGCATTCAAATTAGCACGTGGGCTGCCATTTCGTAAAGAAATGAGCTCCACCGGGTACCTGCGCGGGTGTGGCTGGGCACGAAGCGTGAGTACGTGCATGGTGCACCTATTCTCTTCTTGTATACGTGCACCACCTGCGTGGGGTTCTGTGAGAGAGATACAAACCTAGAGAGATATAGTGTGTGGGTTCTTGAGAGTTTTTTTTTGGGGGGGGGGGGGGTCAATCAAAAAATTTAACATATGTAACGTGTGTGAAATAGAGTCCTGGATATAACATATATATAGAGGGGGCGATCCACGAGAAGAGAGTGGAGGTATCATCGGCTTGAGGTGTCCATAGAATCGAAGAGAGGGATGATGTGTGTGTGTGTGCGCGCGCGCGCGGTCGATAAAGAGTGCCATCGAATTTGTGTGTGCCCACGTCAAAGATATAGAGTGGTTGGCCTACTGGAAAGTGAGATGGGACATGTGCAGTTTGTCTCTGTGGCATGGATACCTACCTGCAGCGCTCGACTATCGGTGTGTGGTGGGGGAAGAGGGAGGCCCAATTAACTATAGAGTTACAATGGCTGGTATATGTGTGGAGGAGGAGAGAGGCCTACCTCATGTATTAAGGAGAACGATCTGCCTCATGTATTAAGGGAGATCGATCGACATCCATGCATATGTGCAGGAGATGAATAAGGTTGGGAGAGAGACAGAGCTAGAGTGTTGGAGGGGGTGGTAATGGAGTTGCTTCTAACAAATGGTGGGATAGGCTTGCTAGACAAACGGAGGGCATGCCTGCAATATCAATAAGAGAGGAGATGGCTGCTTGTTGTCTGTGCACGTGCGTGTGAGAGACGGGTTAGGAGGCATGCACAAATGATGAGGGGGGACGATGTGGCTGTGGTAAGCAGACGTAACTACATAGGAAGATCAATCGCCCTTTGTAAGATAAAGGAGAGACATAACTTGTGAGGTACGTCGATCGATGGGGGGTAGTTAAAGTCGATCTAGGTATATGTTGAGAGATCGATCGGTATACATGCATGTGTGTGTGTTAGAAGCAAATGAGGCACGAGGAGAAGGATAGAGAGAGAGGGATGCATGTAGGAGGTGGTACGAGAGGCATACTATATCGAGGGGGAGGAGTGTGCGAGTACGAGAACGATCAAAAGGGTGGTGGGAGTGAGGCATGGACGGTGACAAGAGAAGAGGGGAAGCTTGTGTTTGTGCTAGGCACACCTGGCCAGAGAGGCATATCAATCGATGTGTGCCGTAAAGGAGGAGATGGGGGGGCCTACACACACCGTGGGTGAACGTCCTAAAGTGAAAAGACGAATTTGCGTGATGGAGCTAGAGAATGCTGAGGTAGGGTGAGAGGGATGCGGGCGTGTGCATGCACAAGAGAAAGTTAGCGCTAGCTACAAAGATAAGAGGGTTGTGTGGGTGTAAAAGACGAATAGAGATCATATATACTTCATTATAAAAAGCAAATTCGGATATTTGAAAAATTTATCATAGTGTTTCAAACTGACGGATATGTGAATATATATAATGGTGATACACATGGTGTGGTTATGAACATGGTATACTACATTTAATATGTTTTATCTCTACTCTTATAAAAAACGTAGTTGTTGATGATGGTGTGCCTGCCATCTTGCATTATAGGCCGTCTGATTTATATCTGGCGGATAGCAAGGAAACTATGATGGTTGAAGTTGGCAACAATCATGATTGTAGATTCTTATTGAAATAGAGAAACAAATTCAAATGTAGTTCGAATTGCAGCCGTAGTATAGACATTTGGAATGCACTAAAATGTTGGTATGAGTAGGTTACATGCATTATACAGCAAGCGAAAAAATTTAATCGGACATAACGTGGATTCATACTGCCTCCTTCCATCTATATAGGGCGTAATGAGATTTTTAAGACCGCCTTTGACTATTGACAAGATTAATAGTACATGACATGCACAATGTGAAAATTATATCATTGAAAGAACCTTTCACAGACGAATTTAACGGTGTGCTTTGTGTAAGTTGCATGTCATATATCATTGCTCTAATATTTGGTCAAAGTTAGCATCGAAAAACGCGTTAGGATCTATATAGATGGAAGGAGGGAGTAGCTTTGAATAGCATTTGTATAGTAAAACGGGGCAAGACTCTCTCTTTGTGTGGTGTGAATAGTTTTATTTTTTCGTTTTCTTTTTGGTTGAGGGAAGTGCGAATTGATTTGGTACGTACAAGTACAATATTACTACACGTTAGGCTTGTCCCTAAAATTCAACCCGTGTCTTTTTATATCCCGAAAATTCAGATATCGTGCTCCCAAAACCGGCGCCTTCACAATCCGCGCCTTGCTATCCTGAAATTACAACGCGCGCGAAAACTCCCTCCAGCTGCCAAATCCCGACACGCGAAATCCCCCTTCTAACCCTGAGCCGAAAGGGCCGCTAGTTCAAATCGGTGGGGGGTACTTTTGTAACACACCCTACATTTTGGACAAGCGCGTTCCTAAGTCATGCTTCACCCCCTCCCATCGCCCCCTTTTCGCCATTCGAAATCCCAGGCCGCCATAACCTCTCCGCTCCAGCCGCGAAACCCCACCCTCCTCCGTCCGCCACGTCACCGCTGCCTAGCCAGAGCCTCTTCCCCGACGACGTTGACCAGCGCAATAGCTCGACGTCCCTCGTCCACCTCCCCGGATGAGGATCCGTCGTCCATCTCGCCGTCCCGCCGGTTCAGCCGCCCCGTCCTCCACCTCCAAGGAGCTGCTCCAACAATCGCCTCGTCTATCGCGGCTGCTCCATCCCCACAGCACCGCCTTAACCTACTCCACCGGAACCGCAACATCCTCACCGACTCCTCGGACGAAGCCGAGGCCTACTCGGCGCCACCAAAGAGGTTGTACACTCATCGCATCGCACCTTCTCCTTAACTCGACCTCCCGGCGCCGACGGTGCTCCATCCCGCACCCCCATGGAGTGGCTACCTTGAAGCCGGCGCCGCGAGCGACATCTCCACGGCGGCTCTCCCCCAGTGCAAGGCCCCTTGGGTGGCGGCGGCCATACCAGCCGGATCTACTACTGCTGCTCCGGCTCTCGCTCGATCGCTCGCTCGCCTAGCTGCTGCTGCTGCTGTCCCCCTCGCTCGTGCTGCTGCTCTGCTCCGATTAAGCCACACTTCAGTCGACCGAATCGACTTTTGGGTCAGTCGATTTTCAGGGGTTGGGGGGGCTCGCCGGAGTTAAGGAAGAACCACCTGCAGTGGGGACGGGGGCTCGCCGGAGAGGTACCCCACTATCTATCTTAGGGTTCAGGGTGGGGGCGGGGGGCCTAGAGGGCTGGCCGGGGCGGCGGTGGCGAGTTGTTTCGGGGCGGCGAGGCGGCGCTGGGGCTGGCGGTTCGGACGGTGGTCGCTGGCGGCTCAGGGGGTGCAGGTTGAAGATGAACTGCAGGCCCTACCTAAACTACATGTCAAGTGCCTCTCTGCTACCATTGCGTTCAGTTTCGACAGTAGCATTCAGATTCCACAGTAAATTTTAGTTTCGACAGTTAAGTTTAGAGACAACAGTTTTTACCTCATCTGTTGTAGTCAGGTGGTTTTTGGTGATGTTAATTTTACATCCATTTTACATCATCTATTGGAGATGCTATTAGAATCCCACTTGAGATCAACGATGTATGTCTTATGTTGCTTCAGCCTTGACGTCTTACGGCTCACCGGAGCTGCTCCAACGACAGAACGATCTGTCACAACAGAGCAGTGCCCTGGACGCCGTCTACAGATTCCTCAGATCTTCCTCCACACCTCCGACATCCACCTCTGCCTCAACTGCTTCAGCGACCAACCCAATGATGCTGAGGTAGACACGGCTACGGCAAAGAGGTTATACACTTGTTGCATCACTTATTATTATACATTCACGTCGATCCATTAGGGCTATTTTGGTTCAACGGAAAAACATCGATCCACTAGTTGTTACCATCACTCTAAATTTCTGCATGCTCTACATAATCTCACCATATTTTTTCGTATGCATGTCAGATATTGTACACAGTCATGCTGAACATGTAGAGAAAAGAGAAGAGTTTTGCACGGCAATACAATGTCATGTAGACATCGCTCCATGGTGGGTTCAATGGCAAACCCTCCCCACCCCTCTCCAGATTGTAATCCATAGGAAGATATCTGTTCTAAGGCGGATTCGGACGCCGCTGACAACTCCTATTTACCCCCCAAGGTGTTTGCTCTACCTTGGCATGATGATGTTAGTCATATCATGCATATGTTGCCTTGTAGTGCCTACTTTTAACATCATATATGTCATCTGCTTAGTTTAGACATGTTCTGCAATGCCACCTGTTTAGTTTCTATATTATATATGGGAATTATGCAGTCTCATGTCTTTTAGCCAGCCATAATATATGTGAAATGTGCAATGCCATCCTGTTTAACCAGGCATCATATATTTGAATGATATCTTGCCCATCCTTTTCTTCATTACATTTCCATTTGTCGACAATGTTTGTACATTAAACTACTCTTCCTGTGAATCAGCCATTTGGGTGGGAGATGGAAAAATCTGGAGTGAAAACAAGGCCTTCAGAGCCGACAGTGCTACCTGTCGAAGCAGATCTCTTGTTAGGTCCCGATAGCTCCTTAGAGATGGATTCAGAGACAGATGACCAGTCCTATTCCCCCACTGAGGTGTATGCTCTAACTTGGCACGGTTATACTGCTCATATCATGCATACGGTGTCTTGCATTGCATAGTTTAGTCATCATATACACAATATTCAACACCATGTTCTTAGTTCAGACATCATATCGAATGCCCTCTGTTTAGCATATAAATCACATATATGAATTAAATGATGCGATCCTGATTACTTAGATAACATGTAGGTGAATTATGTCATGCGATCCTGTTTAGTTATTCATCATATATTTGAATTATGTTATGCTATGCTATCCAGTTTAGATAGACATCATATATGTGAAATTATGTCATGCTATCCATTTTAGTTAAACAATATATATGTAAACTATTTCATGCCCTCTTTTTTCCACACTATCTATTGCATCTGTCTCTCATACAATGTCTATACATTCAACTATGTTTCTTGTTTATCAGCCATTTGAATTGGAGCGGGTGATGCCAGTATCTAGCGAACTAAAAACACTGTTTTCAAATAAAACAGTGCTACCTCTTGGTGGAGATAGCACCCCGGTTGTACATGCACAAGAACCAGCCCTACCACACATAACCCAAACTCTCGCAGATTGTACCCCTACTACGATGGACAGAGAACCAGCTTCACCCATCTAACCCCAACCCCAGCCGATAGTAACCCAGTTCCTGTTGACACAGCACCATCTCCACCACAGAGCTCCCAAACAAGAGCAGTTAGTAAGGTGGCTCCACTGCCCATACGGCCAGTACTATCACGGCGAACCCCAACTCCACCAGTTAGTACGCCTATTCCTGTGGAGGAAGCACAACTAGCTAGTCGTAGTTTAGCATCTATCGCATTTGATGTTGTTAAATCATATGTGTGTATCTTCCCATCTTGGAAATATTATACTGAAGATGAAGGAAAATGCCAGTTGCAGGTGTTTGTCCAGGAGTTATGTGTAAGTAATGTTATTCATGGCAATTACTTTGCTTCGTCCCATACATCCTACCTCCATGATGGTTATAATACAGCAAGTTTTCCCATTTTTCTCTATAGAGAAGGACTGATTTGGAAACTCAGGATGAGGTAACCTGTGCTAATACCTCTGCTATCTTCAAGAATGCTTAGTGGCAGTATCGGAATTACCTGAAGAAAACATACTTCACCGGCAAAGAAACTCATCAAATTCCCTTGCGTTCTCCTGAGACACATTTACTGGACGATGACTGGGAACGCCTTGTTCTGTACTGGTCCCGAACCAAGAATGTGGTAAGGTCTATGAGCTCATTTTCTATTTTTAAGTATTATATTCTTGCGTCTTATTGTACTCTGTTCATGTAGAACAAGTGCCTAAACCTGAAGAACAATTGTTCTAATTTAAGATTCCATTGCTACCATAGGACATAGATATATGTTTGTTTGATGCTTTTATTATGTACTAGTACTTGGCAATAGAAGACTTGGTAGTTTAATCCTGTCCACCTTACTAATGAACTGGTTCACCGAAATGAGTTCCATATACTAGTACATGCTAAACTTGTTATGTGTCTACTTGTTTCTTCTTTTAGAATGCTGACAGAATATTGGGGAAGAGTGCCTTATTAAGCAACTGTAAAGGAATTAATGCAGATAAGGTTCAGGATAGTGACACATCTTGTCTTGGTTTAGTGTTGGAGTTACTGGCCACTACCGCTTGCACAAGCTATTCAAACTCACTGTTTGAATCAGTTCGGTTTCTTGAGTCTCGACTACAAGCTGAAAGACATCGATCAGCTGTGCTGCGACAAGAAGCAGAAGGACTGCGGAAGTCCCTGGAGCATTCAGATGCATACTTTCTGGTGCAACAACAAGCGTTGGAGGATTTTAGCGCCAAACAGGACAAAGCTAATCAGCTTGCTAAGCTTATTGCCAGTATGGTGGATACTCAGGATAACGTTTCTTGAGCTCTTCTGAAGTTGTTTTAGTTATGCTCTTGTTTTGCTGCCACGTTTATTTACACTGGTGGCCAATTTTGACGGCCAGTGTATATGATATGCTGCTTTATTCCCTATATTTGCACTGGCGGCGAACTTTGATGCCCAGTGGATGTAATATGTGTAATAGCCATGATAGCCTAGCGTTAGTTGCTTGCTTATTTATTTCCTTGTTGTCTTGTTTATTTGTTTGCTTGTAGTCATTGCAGTTCTTTTTCCGCGGTTAACTAGTGACTGCAATAACCTATTTTTTAAAACTTGGCCACAATAACCATGGGCTAATATTTACTGTAGTGACACTGGGCCTCCTACGGGCCGTAGAAACAGTGGGCGTTCTACGGGCCGTAGAAACAGTAGGCCTTCTACGGGCCGTATCATCAATGGGCCTTATACGGGCCGTATGATTGATTGGCCAAACATGGGCCAATAACAGGACGCATTATGGCCGTAAACGGGCTAGAGTTGCAATCGTCCGTTCATGGGCCAACCGTAACGGGCCATTGTTAATAGGCCGTATTTGATGACGCTATGAAAACGGCCCAACGTATTAACTGACCACAAACGGGCCGACCGTAACCACAGGCTGAATTTGGCCCACAAGCAGAAAATGACAGTAACGGGCCGTAAGTAAATGAATGCTGGAAATGAGCCTGATGTCTACTACACAACCTTCTTCTTGTAGACGTTATTGGGCCTCCAAGTGCAGAGGTTTGTAGGACAGTAGCAAATTTCTCTCAAGTGGATGACCTAAGGTTTATCAATCCGTAGGAGGCGTAGGATGAAGATGGTCTCTCTCAAGCAACCCTGCAACCAAATAACAAAGAGTCTCTTGTGTCCCCAACACACCCAATACAATGGTTAATTGCATGGGTGCACTAGTTCGGCGAAGAGATGGTGATACAAGTGGTATATGGATAGTAGCTAAAGGTTTTTGTAATCTGAAAATATAAAAACAGCAAGGTAACTAATGGTAAAAGTGAGCGTAAACGGTATTGCAATGTGTGGAAACAAGGCCTAGGGTTCATACTTTTGCTAGTGTAAGTTCCCTCAACAATGATAACATAATTGGATCACATAACTATCCCTCAACATGCAACAAAGAGTCACTCCAAAGTCACTAATAGCGGAGAACAAACGAAGAGATTATGGTAGGGTACGAAACCACCTCAAAGTTATTATTTCCAATCAATCCGTTGGGCTATTCCTATAAGTGTCACAAACAACCCTAGAGTTTGTACTAGAATAACACCTTAAGACACAAATCAACCAAAACCCTAATGTCACCTAGATACTCTAATGTCATCTCAAGTATCCGTGGGCATGATTATACGATATGCATCACACAATCTCAGATTCATCTATTCAACCAACACATAGGACCTCAAAGAGTGCCCCAAAGTTTCTACCGGAGAATCATGATGAAAACGTGTGCCAAACCCTATGCATAGGTTCATGGGCGGAACCCGCAAGTTGATCACCAAAACATACATCAAGTGAATCACGTGGTATCCCATTGTCACCACAGATACGCACGACAAGACATACATCAAGTGTTCTCAAATCTTTAAAGACTCAATCCGATAAGATAACTTCAAAGGGAAAACTCAATCCATTACAAGAGAGTAGAGGGGGAGGAGAAACATAAGATCCAACTATAATAGCAAAGCTCGCGATACATCAAGATCGTACCACCTCAAGAACACGAGAGAGAGAGAGATCGAACACATAGCTACTGGTACATACCCTCAACCCCGAGGGAGAACTAGTCCCTCCTCGTCATGGAGAGCACCGGGATGATGAAGATGGCCACCAGAGAGAGATTGCCCCCTCCGGTAGGGTGCCAGAACGGCTCTAGATTGGCTTTCGGTGGCTACGGAGGCTTCTGGCGGCGGAACTCCCGATCTATTGTCACCACAGGGCGCACCCCCTGCCTCGTGGGGCCCCCGTGGCTCCCCTAACGTGCTTCTTCTACCTATATAACTCCATATACCCTAAAACTTCCAGAACGCAGATTAGATCGGGAGTTCCGCCGCCAGAAGCCTCCGTAGCCACCGAAAACCAATCTAGACCCGTTCTGGCAACCTGCCGGAAGGGGCAATCCTTCTCCGGTGGCCATCTTCATCATCCCGGTGCTCTCCATGACGAGGAGGGAGTAGTTCTCCCTCGGGGCTGAGGGTATGTACCAGTAGCTATGTGTTTGATATCTCTCTCTCTCTCGTGTTCTTGATTTGGCACGATCTTGATGTATCGCGAGCTTTGCTATTATAGTTGGATCTTATGTTTCTCCTCCCCCTCTTCTCTCTTGTAATGAATCGAGTTTCCCCTTTGAAGTAATCTTATCGAATTGAGTCTTTAAAGATTTGAGAACACTTGATGTATGTCTTGCCGTGGATATCTGTGGTGACAATGGGATATCACGTGATTCACTTGATGTATGTTTTGGTGATCAACTTGCGGGTTCCGCCCATGAACCTATGCATAGGGGTTGGCACACGTTTTCGTCGTGATTCTCCAGTAGAAACTTTGGGGCACTCTTTGAGGTTCTATGTGTTGGTTGAATAGATGAATCTGAGATTGTGTGACGCATATCGTATAATCATACCCACGGATACTTGAGGTGACATTGGAGTATCTAGGTGACATTAGGGTTTTGGTTGATTTGTGTATTAAGGTGTTATTGTAGTATGAACTCTAGGGCTGTTTGTGACACTTATAGGAATAGCCCAACGGATTGATTGGAAAGAATAACTTTGAGGTGGTTTCGTACCCTACCATAATCTCTTCGTTTGTTCTCCGCTATTAGTGACTTTCGAGTGACTCTTTGTTGCATGTTGAGGGAGAGTTATGTGATCCAATTATGTTAGTATTGTTGAGGGAACTTACACTAGCGAAAGTATGAACCCTAGGCCTTGTTTCCACACATTGCAATACCGTTTACGCTCACTTTTACCATTAGTTACCTTGCTGTTTTTATATTTTCAGATTACAAAAACCTTTATCCACTATCCATATACCACTTGTATCACCATCTCTTCGCCGAACTAGTGCAACCATACAATTTACCATTGTATTGGGTGTGTTGGGGACATAAGAGACTCTTTGTTATAAACTTCTTGGTTTTGATCTAGAGGAAATTTATATGTATTGTGTGGTGAATTGTATTGAAAATCCTTATATTTCCAATTACATAAAGAAAAGGAAACAAATAGAGGATGAAGAGAATACTAATGAACGGGAAGAGACTTTCCAATATCCTCCTATTATTTCTTATGATGAATCAGGTAACGAGGAGGAGCCTCCTATTCATCCAATCTCATTAATAAGGAGCTCCAAAAAGAGGATTGAACCCACACATGATGTGGTGAAGAAGAAGAAAAGAAAAAGGAAGATAGGTAAAAAGATATCTCTTCCAAATAATGCTGCTCCTATTACTATTGTGCCTCATGAAAATATAATTGTGGAAGATAATGATACTTCTTATGATCTTGAAAATCTTTTTGGCACTTGCTTGGAAGAATATGATAATTGCTATACTATTGGTGATATTCGTACAATTAATGATGAGAGTGATTATGCTTATGATATGAAAAGGCCCAAGCTTGGGGATGCTATGTTTGATGAAGATGATGTCTTTGAGAATATATTTTCTGCAATTAATGTTTGTCCCAAGCTTGGGGATGCTATTTTATTAATGATGATATTTTTAGTCTTCCAAGTTTTGATATGCAAAGTTGTTATGATAAGAACAAAGTTGCTACTTATGATGATTATTGTGATGAAACTTATGCTATAAAGAGTAGTGATGATTATATTTATAAAACTTGTCATGATTATGAGTACCCTTTGTCTGAACATTACTCTTTTAATGTGGAAACAATTTATAGTATTCAAGTCTCTTATGATACTCCCACTATTCCGACTGAGAAGAAATTTGCTTATGTGGAGAGTAGTAAAAAATTCTATGCTTGTAGATCATGAAAAGAATGCTTTAGGTGCTGGTTATATTGTTGAATTCATTCATGATGCTACTGAAAATTATTATGAGGGAGGAATATATGCATGTAGGAATTACAATAATATCAAGTTTCCTCTCTATGTGCTTAAATTTTTGAAGTTATGCTTGTTTTGCCCTCCCATGCTAGTTGATTATTGTTCCCATAAGTTGTTTGCTCATAAAATACCTATGCATAGGAAGTATGTTATACTTAAATGTTCTAGTCATATTATTCATGATGCTCTCTTTATGTTTCAATTCTTATCTTTTAGGTGAGCATCATTGAAATCATCATGCCTAGCTAGGGGCATTAAACGATAGCGCTTGTTGGGAGGCAACCCAATTTTATTTTTGTCCCTTGCTTTTTGTTCCTGTTTAGTAATAAATAATTCATCTAGCCTATGTTTAGATGTGGTTTTATGTGTTTAATTATTGTTTGTGCCAAGTAGAACCTTTGGGAAGACTTGGGGAAAGTCTTGTTGATCATGCTGTAAAAAACAGAAACTTTAGCGCTCACGAGAACTGCTGTCATTTTTATTTGGAGAGTGATATTTAGTTAATTCCTTTTGCAGATGATTAATAGATAAATTCCTCAGGTCCATAAATGTATTTGAGAATTTTATGAGTTCCATAAGTATACGTTTGATCCATATTACTACAGACTGTTCTGTTTTTGACAGATTCTGTTTTTCATATGTTGTTTCCTTATTTTGATGAATCTATGGCTAGTAAAAGAGTTTATAAACCATAGAGAAGTTGGAATAAAGTAAGTTTAACACCAATATAAATAAATAATGAGTTCATTACAGTACCTTGAAGTGGTGATTTATTTTCTTATACTAACGGAGCTTACGAGTTTTCTGTTAAGTTTTGTGTTGTGAAGTTTTCAAGTTTTGGGTAAGGATTCGATGGACTATGGAATAAGGAGTGGCAAGATACTAAGCTTGGGGATGCCCAAGGCACCCCAAGGTAATATTCAAGGATAGCCAATAGCCTAAGCTTGGGGATGCCCCGGAAGGCATCCCCTCTTTCGTCTTCGTTCATCGGTAACTTTACTTGGAGCTATATTTTTATTTACCACATGATATGTGTTTTTCTTGGAGCGTCAATTTATTTTGTTAGGATTTGCTTGCTGTTATTTAGAATAATTTTTTGCATCTTTTATTTCAATAAAAATGGCATTGATAGCCTTTACTATTGAGGGAACTTACACTAGCGAAAGTATGAACCCTAGGCCTTGTTTCCACACATTGCAATACCGTTTACGCTCACTTTTACCATTATTTACCTTGCTGTTTTTATATTTTCAGATTACAAAAACCTTTAGCTACTATCCATATACCACTTGTATCACCATATCTTCGCCGAACTAGTGCACCCATACAATTTACCATTGTATTGGGTGTGTTGGGGACACAAGAGACTCTTTGTTATTTGGTTGCAGGGTTGCTTGAGAGAGACCATCTTCATCCTACGCCTCATACGGATTGATAAACCTTAGGTCATCCACTTGAGGGAAATTTGCTAGTGTCCTACAAACCTCTGCACTTGGAGGCCCAACAACGTCTACAAGAAGAAGGTTGTGTAGTAGACATCACCTCCTCGCAGGTCCCCCGACATGCACTCCAAGTCTTCTGGGCTTCTTTCCTTACAAAAATGAGTTCCGTGAAGTTTCAGGTCAATTGGACTCTGTTTGATTTTCCTTTTCTTCGAAACCCTAAAATAGGGTAAAAATAACAATTCTGGGCTGGACCTCCGGTTAATATGTTAGCCCCAAAAATAATATAAAAGTGGAAAATAAAGCCCAATATAGTCTGAAACATTAGATAATATAGCATGGAGCAATCAAAAATTATAGATACGTAGGAGACGTATCAGGCATCCCCAAGCTTAGTTCCTGCTCGTCCTCGAGTAGGTAAATGATAAAAAGAGAATTTTTTATGCGGAGTGCTACTTGTCATAATTTCAATGCAAATCTTCTTAATTTTGATATGAATATTCAGATTCGAAACATTCAAGACAAAAGTTCATATTGACATAGAAATAATAATACTTCAAGCATACTAACTAAGAAATTATGTCTTCTCAAAATAACATGGCCAAAGAAAGTTCATCCCTACAAAATCATATAGTTTAGTCATGTTTCATTTTCGTCACACAAGAATCCTCTCATCATGCACAACCCCGATGACAAGCCAAGAAATTGTTTCATACTTTAGTAATTTCAAACCTATAAACTTTCACGCAATACATGAGCGCGAGCCATGGACATAGCATTGTGGGTGGAATAGGATATAATGAGGGGGTTATGTGGAGAAGACAAAAAAGAGAAAGTCTCACATCAACGAGGCTAATCAATGGGCTATGGAGATGCCCATCGATTGATGTTAATGCGAGGAGTAGGGATGGCCATGCAACGGATGCACTAGAGCTATAAATGTATGAAAGCTCAACAAAAGAAACTAAGTGGGTGTGCATCCAACTTGCTTGCTCATGAAGACCTAGGGCACTTGAGGAGGCCCATTGTTGGAATATACAAGCCAAGTTCTATAATGAAAATTCCCACTAGTATATGAAAGTGATAACTCAAGAGACTCTCTATATGAAGAACATGGTGCTACTTTGAAGCACAAGTGTGGAAAAAAGGATAGTAGCATTGCCCCTTTTTTGGGCCTTCTTTTTTTTCTTTGTCATTTCTCTTTTTTTTGGTACAATGCTCTATTGAATGATGATCATCACACTTCTATTTATTTACAACTCAATGATTACAACTCGATACTAGAACAAAGTATGACTATATGGATGCCTCCGGCGGTGTACCGGGATATGCAATGAATCAAGAGTGACAATTATGAAAAAATTATGAATGGTGGCTTTGCCACAAATACTTATGTCAACTACATGATCATGCTAAGCAATATGACAATGATGAATGTGTAATGATAAACTGGATGGCGGAAAGTTGCATGGCAATATATCTCGGAATGGCTATGGAAATGCCATAATAGGTAGGTATGGTGGTTGTTTTGAGGAAGATATAAGGAGGTTTATGTGTGAAAGAGCGTATCATATCACAAGGTTTGGATGCACTGGCAAAGTTTGCGCCAACTCTCAATGTGAGAAAGGGCAATGCACGGTACCGAAGAGGCTAGCAAGGGTGGAAGGGTGAGAGTGCGTATAATCCATGGACTCAACATTAGTCATAAAGAATTCACATACTTATTGCAAAAATCTACAAGTCATCAAAAACCTCGGCACTACGCGCATGCTCCTAGGGGGATAGATTGGTAGGAAAAGACCATCGCTTGTCCCCGACTGCCACTCATAAGGAGGACAATCAAATAACACCTCATGTTTCAAATTTGTTACACAATGTTTACCATACGTGCATGCTACAGGACTTGCAAACTTCAACACAAGAATTTCTCAAATTCACAACTACTCAACTAGCATGACTTTGATATTATTACCTCCATATCTCAAAACAATCATCAAGCATCAAACTTCTCTTAGTATTCAATACACTCATAAGAAAGTTTTATTATATCCATCTTGGATGCCTAGCATATTAGGATTTAAAGCAAATTACCATGTTATTTAAGACTCTCAAAATAATCTAAGTGAAGCATGAGAGTTCATCTATTTCTTCAAAATAAAACTACCACCATGCTCTAAAAGATATAAGTGAAGCACTAGAGCATCGACAAACTACTCCGAAAGATATAAGTGAAGATCAATGAGTAGTTGAATAATTGTGCAACCATGTGAAGACTCTCTAACATTTAATAATTTCAGATCTTGGTATTTTATTCAAACAGCAAGCAAAGCAAAATAAAATGACATTCTAAGAATGGAAAACATCATGTGAAGAAGCAAAAACTTAGGATCAACCAAAACTAACCGATAGTTGTTGAAGAAGAAAGGTGGGATGCCCACCGGGGCATCCCCAAGCTTAGATGCTTGAGACTTCTTGAAATATTATCTTGGGGTGCCTTGGGAATCCCCAAGCTTGAGCTTTTGTGTCTCCTTAATTCCTCTCATGTCACGGTCTCCCTAAATCTCAAAAGCTTCATCCACACAAAACTCAACAAGGACTCGTGAGATAAGTTAGTATAAACCATTGCAAAACCTTATCATACTCTACTGTAGCAAATCCCTAAAATTATTATTCAACATTGCATACTAAATGCCTCTGCATATTTAATAGTCCTATCCTCAAATAGAATCATTAAAGAAGCAAACATGTGCAAACAATGCAAACATAACAGCAATTTTCCTAAACAGGATAGTCTGTAAAGAATGCTGCAACATCCATACTTCCTTAGCTCCAAAAATTATGAAAGAAAATTCCCACTGTAGTAAATTTATCATAGCTTAATATGAAAAAGGTTTCAACATTTTATCACATTCTGACTTTTCTAGGGAATTATTGCAACAGCGGTAAACTTTCTGTTTTCAAACAGCAACATGTATACTTGTAACATACGCATAGTAAAGGCTATCAATGCCACTTTTATTGAAATAAAAGATGAAAAACATTGTTTTAAATAACAGCATGCAAATCCTAACAAAATAAATTGACGCTCCAAGCAAAACACATATCATGTGGCGAATAAAAATATAGCTCCAAGTAAAGTTACCGATGAACGAAGACGAAAGAAGGGATGCCTTCCGGGGCATCCCCAAGCTTAGGCTCTTAGTTGTCCTTGAATATTACCTTGTGGTGCCTTGGGCATCCCCAAGCTTAGGCTCTTGCCACTCCTTATTCAATAGTCCATCGAATCCTTACCCAAAACTTGAAAACTTCACAACACAAAACTTAACAGAAAACTCGTAAGCTCCGTTAGTATAAGAAAATAAATCACCACTTCAAGGTACTGTAAAGAACTCATTCTTTATTTATACTAGTCGTCAACCCGTGCGTTTGCACGGGCTAGACATATATACAATTGTAAAGTAATTTGTCACTTGTAACCTGAAGTATTCGAAAGGAACATAATAATGGGAGCACATAAGAAAATAAGGTTGAGTGAAAATATAATAATAATGTGCGAGTACTGGTTATACACAAAGCAGTTTAGTTGTATTAGATCTTCGGCCCATGTACTCTGCCCTCATAATATTATATATCATATAGTTTTAGGATTATATTGATATAACATTTTGTATGTTATTTAATTACAAACATACTTTTAATCAATCTTCAAGGTAAATCCATAACAATTATATGGTTGTTTAACCTCGTAATTAAGAAGCACATTCTTGGACAAAAAGAATAGTAGATGAGAAATCACTATCAACCTTGGCTGCTGCAATAGTTGAATGCATGGTGTAAGTACTACCTTTGGTGAGAAAAATACTTTAGCCAGTCAAAAGACCTTCTTTTACTTTATATGTTAATGTTCTGTACATTAACAGGCCATCGTTTATATATTATTTTGCAATGCACCAAACTGCTATATTTTAAACAAAATTGTTTCGGAAATATGATCGGTTAGCAATATATGAATCTTATTTAGCATCGATGTATAGTAAAATTATAAAATAGGGATATCTCACATTGGCATTCTCTATAGATAAATATCTAGTAGATTGCTTTGATATTTTTTTCTGTAATGGACATGAAAATTTCGTCAATTAGCATACACAAAACGATAACATGCACACACAACAAATTAATATCTCGAGTAGCTTATAGGTACTCAAGTTAGAATAGACTTGATATGGAGTCTACAAAGGCATAGCCGCTGCACTACCATTTTTTGCAAAATAATCTCTTTAATTCGGATAACTAAATGTCTATATGGAACACCAACTCTTTCTTGTATCAGATATAGCACCAATGATACCTCAAGGTTCTTATTATTTTGTGAAATAATGGGATATTCAAGGTAGGGAAAGAAATTCAGTCTTACCTGATAGAAGGGAAGATGTGTTTTCCCTTTTTTCATCTCTATTGGGGATACGGATTTCTAGTGTGTATGAGTCTTACTGTACGTTCAAACTTACATACACAAAAAACAACTATATTCAATACAGACAGAAAACGAAAGCGATCTTGAACTATGCACTGCTGATCTGAATATTATGTGCAGTTTCTTCAGTTTTATTGATCTTTACATGTGAAATGCATAACTTAAAACCAACTGGAAAAAATCAGATGAAGAAATTGCGCAAAGATGGCTAGACTACCGCCGTTGGGGTGTTTGAGTATTTAGCTTGGACTACTTTCTTCTTGTCCGCATTGAGACCACGAAGCAATGCATCTCTAGAGGAAGGTGTGTCCAACAGTGACAGGGTAATGCTTTGACAATCAAAGACGCTAGATATATTGTGCTACAAACCTATGAAGATACTGCACCTGATCACTCCACCAGAGTTATTAAGAAAAAGAAAGGTAATATCATACATGGAGCCCTTCAATTATATGATGATGGATCAAGCTAGAAATGCAGGAATACATACGGAAGAGCTCATCAGCAAATGATTTTAATATTCAATCCTCCTTAAAGAATTTATTTGTAAGTGTATCAACTAAGTATATAAAAATACTCACAGATTCGTGCACCTCCAACTTTAAGTGTTTTCCACTGGCATTTCTCTCTCCCGTCTTTCTTAGCTGCAGTACTTGCAAGGAGACAACCACATTAGCTCCCTACTTAGCCGACTTCACAATGGTACTCCACTAATTGTTCAAGAGGTGAGCACGCGTAGGCAGTGACCATAAGAGACTTCAGCGTTGAATTAGAACAATCATTTGGAGTTTCTTCCTAACACAGCTTGGCGATGATTGAATTATAACTAATCTGCGTGTTTGCATGGCTCCCATGTAGAAACTTATGAAATGCCAGATTTGTCAATAATTGACATATGTTACTTGCGCACATGTGCCTGAATAAAATCGCACTGAATTTAGGCAGAATAAATATTGAAGAATCTAATATAGCTCATTACCTTGCTGGTACAATAATAGATTGGGCGATATATTAAAATACGTATACCTTAATTAAAACTGTATAAAATACAACTGAACCATAGAACTACAATTGATGTTTAGAAAATAAATCGATTAGACTTCCACATTAACACAATTCATCTACATCAAATTAGGATCCACAAAAAATGCACACGTTTCAGTTAATGTGGGAGATGTTTGGAGCGGAAGGTCCCAATTGTTGGCATGTAACTTAGATGATACATGAACCGAGTATAGATAGTACCATCTTAAGATGATGCTGCAGACTAGGCTCGATAGAATGCAAGCAAAAGCCTGAGTTAACATGGAAGATGAACAATACAGAAAGCCATGTCATGATATTTAAAGAATAAATTAAGCATGGGCAGCACATAGGAAGACGAAATCTGCAGAAACCTGGCTTAAGCTGTCGGCAATGCTGTAGCATCGACCCAGAGTCAAGAGATTACACACCTCCTTCGTCGATCCTCCAACCCTCCTGACAAGGGGAGCAACAACGTCTCCTAGACAATCCTCTCTGCAATCTCGTCCTCCTCCATCCTCTGCTTCAGATCTTCTCTGTAGACCCTCCTCAAACCGGGAGAAGCAGGAATGCACGAACTATTCTCCAATCTTTCATGGAGTCCAGCCACGCTAAAAGCAGCCAGCCAGCGGCCCCCTGTCCCCTCCACAATGCGTTGGTCCTTCAGGATAATGATGCCGCTGTCCTCCCTCTACCTCCTCTATACGTTAAATCGAGTGTTGAGCCGCATCAAAGTTTATCAGCAATTGCTTGATCTGATTACAAATACCTCCGAAGTAGCAGGAACGCACAGACTGTCCTCCAATCCTTCATCCAGTCCAGCCACGCTAAAAGCAGCCAGCCTGCGGCCCCCTCTTCTTTCCACAGTGCGTTGGTCCTTCAGTTTAGTTATGCCCCTGGCCTCCCTCTGCCTCCTCCAGATGTTAAATCGGGTGTTGAGCTGCATCAAAATTTAACAGTAATTGCTTAATCAGATTACAACACCTCTGAAGTAGTAGTTATTGTGTTCAGGCTTGTAGCCGCTGATATGAAGTAGTAGTTATTGTGCTCAGGCTTGTAGCCACTGATAATCCCCGTAGCTGTCACTACCTGGGAAAGCATGGGGATAACCTCCTGTTGGGTGCTGCAGCCCTGATAGTCCCAGCGCAGCAAGTCGTGAGGGAGCATGGCAAGATCGAGAGGATGTGGACTTCGTGGATGAGATAGAGAATACAACGGAGGATGAAAGGGAAGGAGAAGGCTAGGGAGAAAACTATAGCGTGAGGATTCTTTGGGGATGGATCGCTAGACCTGATTTGTTTTTCTACGGGTAACCTAGATTGGTTTTTAAAGCTAACGATAGATCGGTTTTTCTTACAGCCAGCCTAGATTTGTTTTTCTACGGGTAACTTAGATTGGTTTTTTACAGCTACTTTAAGTTTTCTTTTTCCTGGATTGCAAGGATTATATGGGTGGATCTACACCGTTATAACTCGGTCCCATCAGATGAACGGCCGGTAATTTCTAATTAATGTGATAATTTCTTGGGAGTCTGTAATTAGTATAGGTATAGATAGATAGATAGAATGGTGTTAAACCTACTGTATTCCAACTTCTCTATGGTTTATAAACTCTTCTACTATCCATAGATTCATCAAAATAAGTAAACAACACAATGAAAACAGAATCTGTCAAAAACAGAACAGTCTGTAGTAATCTGGAACAAACGTATACTTCTGGAACTCATAAAATTCTCAAATAAATTGCTGGACCTGAGGAATTTATCTATTAATCATCTGCAAAAATAATTCACTAAATATCACTCTCCAAATAAAATGGCAGCAATTCTCGTGAGCGCTAAAGTTTATGTTTTTGACAGCATGATCAACAAGACTTTCCCGAAGTCTTCCCAAAGGTTCTACTTGGCACAAACACTAATTAAACACATAAAACCACATCTAAACAGAGGCTGGATGAATTATTTATTACTAAACAGGAACAAAAAGCAAAAAGCAAAAATAATATTGGGTTGCCTCCCAACAAGCGCTAGCGTTTAACGCCCCTAGCTAGGCATGATGATTTCAATGATGCTCACATAAAGGATAAGAATTGAAACATAAGGAGAGCATCATGAAGAATATGACTAGCACATTTAAGTCTAACCCACTTCCTATGCATAGGGATTTTGTGAGCAAATAACTTGTGGGAACAAGAATAAACTTGCATAGGAAAGCAAAACAAGCATAACTTCAAAATTTTAAGCACATAGAGAGGAAACTTGATATTATTAAAATTCCTACTAGCATATATTCCTCCCTCATAATAATTTTCAGTAGCATCATGAATGAATTCAACAATGAAACAAGCACCTAAAGCATTCTTTTCATGATCTACAAGCATAGAAAATTTACTACTCTCCACGCACGCAAAATTCTTCTCATGAATAATAGTGGGAGCAAACTCAACAAAATAACTATCATGTGATTGAAAATTAAGATCAAGATGACAAGTTTCATGGTTATCATTATTCTTTAAAGCATATGTGTCATCACAATAATCATCATAGATAGGAGGCATGCTTTCATCATAATAAATTTGCTCATCAAAACTTGGGGGACAAAAAATATAATCTTCATCAAACATAGCTTCCCCAAGCTTGTGGCTTTGCATATCATTAGCATCATGGATATTCAAGGAATTTATACTAAAAACATTGCAATCATGCTCATAATTCAAATATTTAGTGCCAAACATTTTATAGATTTCTTCTTCTAGCACTTGAGCACAATTTTCCTTTCCATCATACTCACGAAAGATATTAAAAAGGTGAAGCATATGAGACAAACTCAATTCCATTTTTTTATAGTTTTCTTTTATAAACTAAACTAGTGATAAAACAAGAAACTAAAAGACTCGATTGCAAGATCTAAAGATATACCTTCAAGCACTCACCTCCCCGGCAACGGCGCCAGAAAAGAGCTTGATGTCTACTACACAACCTTCTTCTTGTAGACATTGTTGGGCATCCAAGTGCAGAGGTTTGTAGGACAGTAGCAAATTTCCCTCAAGTGGATGACCTAAGGTTTATCAATCCGTAGGAGGCGTAGGATGAAGATGGTCTCTCTCAAGCAACCCTGCAACCAAATAACAAAGAGTCTCTTATGTCCCCAACACACCCAATACAATGGTAAATTGTATGGTTGCACTAGTTCGGCGAAGAGATGGTGATACAAGTGGTATATGGATAGTGGATAAAGGTTTTTGTAATCTGAAAATATAAAGACAGCAAGGTAACTAATGGTAAAAGTGAGCGTAAACGGTATTGCAATGTGTGGAAACAAGGCCTAGGGTTCATACTTTCGCTAGTGTAAGTTCCCTCAATAATGATAACATAATTGGATCACATAACTATCCCTCAACATGCAACAAAGAGTCACTCCAAAGTCACTAATAGCGGAGAACGAACGAAGAGATTATGGTAGGGTACGAAACCACCTCAAAGTTATTATTTCTAATCAATCCGTTGGGTTATTCCTATAAGTGTCACAAACAACCCTAGAGTTTGTACTAGAATAACACCTTAAGACACAAATCAACCAAAACCCTAATGTCACCTAGATACTCCAATGTCACCTCAAGTATCCGTGGGCATGATTATACGATATGCATCACACAATCTCAGATTCATCTATTCAACCAACACATAGGACCTCAAAGAGTGCCCCAAAGTTTCTACCGGAGAATCACGACGAAAACGTGTGCCAACCCCTATGCATAGGTTCATGGGCGGAACCCGCAAGTTGATCACCAAAACATACATCAAGTGAATCACGTGGTATCCCATTGTCACCACAGATACGCACGGCAAGACATACATCAAGTGTTCTCAAATCTTTAAAGACACAATCCGATAAGATAACTTCAAAGGGAAAACTCAACCCATTACAAGAGAGTAGAGGGGGAGCAGGGTGCCGGAACGGGTCTAGATTGGCTTTCGGTGGCTACGGAGGCTTCTGGCGGCGGAACTCCCGATCTATTGTGCTCCCGGATGTTTTTAGGGTATATGGAGATATATAGGCAGAAGAAGTACGTCAGGGGGGCCACGAGGGGCCCACGAGGGTGGAGGGCGCGCCCAGGGGGGTGGGCGCGCCCCCTGCCTCGTGGCCTCCTCGCAGGTCCCCCGACATGCACTCCAAGTCTTCTAGGCTTCTTTCCTTCCAAAAATGAGTTCCGTGAAGTTTCAGGTCAGTTGGACTCCGTTTGATTTTTCCTTTTCTTCGAAACCCTAAAACAGGGTAAAAACAGCAATTCTGAGCTGGGCCTCAGGTTAACAGGTTAGTCCCAAAAATAATATAAAAGTGGAAAATAAAGCCCAATATAGTCCAAAACAGTAGATAATATAGCATAGAGCAATCAAAAATTATAGATACGTTGGAGACGTATCAGAGCCCAAGAATAAATGGGCTCTGAGAAGGCCGAAAGATAACATGGGCTGGAAACGGCTCAACGGAATAATGGGCCGTTAATGGGTATAAAGTGATACACTGTTCATTACGGGCCAGTTTCACCACGGGCCGTTAATGGGTGTAAAGTGATACACTGTTCATTACGGGCAAGTTTCACCACGGGCCGTTAATAGGCCAAGAGTTACATAGGGCCTCATATGGGTCGAAAGACGTCATGGGCCATACTTGGGCCAGAAGTGAAAACGGGCTGAAATCATATTGGATGGCCCAAATGACGCTACTGGGCCTAATTCGGATAGGGCGTAACGGGCCTTGGGTTAGCGGGTGATAACCCACAAGTATAGGGGATCGCAACAGTTTTCGATAAGTAAGAGTGTCGAACCCAACGAGGAGCTAAAGGTAGAACAAATATTCCATCAAGTTCTATCGACCACCGATACAACTCTACGCATGCTTGACATTCGCTTTACCTAGAACAAGTATGAAACTAGAAGTACTTTGTAGGTGTTGTTGGATAGGTTTGCAAGATAATAAAGATTACGTAAATGAAAAGTAGGGGCTGTTTAGATAAAAGAAAAAAATAAAGTAAATATAGCGAGTGTGGAAAAGTGATGGTAGGAGTTGCGAAATTGTCCCTAAGCAATTGACTACTTTACTAGACCGATAGCAAGTATTATGTGGTAGAGGCCACTGCTAGCATGTCATCCCTTACTTGGAATTCTATGCACTTATGATTGGAACTATTAGCAAGTTTCCGCAACTACTAATGTTCATTAAGGTAAAATCCAACCATAGCATTAAGATATATTGGTCCCCCTTCAATCCTGTATGCATCAATTTCTATGCTAGGTTGAAGCTTCTGTCACTCTTGCCCTCCAATACATAGTCCTATCAACATATAACTAACCCTAGGGTGTGATCCACGCGCGCAATCATATGATGGGCACCAAAGGACAACAACATAACCACAACAAAACTAAATCAATCATAGCAAATAATCAACCACCGATAGGACAACAAAAAACTACTCAGACATCATAGGATGGCAACACATCATTGGATAATAATATGAAGCATAAAGCACCATGTTCAAGTAGAGGGTACAACGGGTTGCGGCATAGTGGACCGCTGTATATAGAGGGGGGAAGGTGATGGAGATGTTGGTGAAGATGGCGGAGGTGTTGGTGTAGATTGCGGTGATGATGATGGCCCTCGGTGGCACTCCGGTGCCACCAGAAGCGAGGGGGAGAGAGCCCCCCTCCTTCTTCTTCTTCCTTGACCTCCTCCCTAGATGGGAGAAGGGTTTCCCCTCTAGTCCATGGCCTCCATGGCACGGGAGGGGCGAGAGACCCTCCGAGATTGGATCTATCTCTCTGTTTCTCTCTGGTTCTGCGTTCTCTTCTGGCTCTGTTTCACCGTTTCGTATATATATGGAGATCCATAACTCCGATTGGCTTGAAACCTTCGCCGTGATTTTTTCCGAATATTAGCTTTCTTGCAGCAAAAGAAGAGCGTCAACCACCTTACGGTGGGCTCACGAGGGTAGGGAGCACGCCCTAGGGGGGGGCACGCCCCCCTGCCTCGCGACCACCTCGGGCACTGGTTCGCGTTGATTTTCCTTCCGAATTTTCCATATTTTCCAAAAATAAGCTCCGTCCGTTTTTATCTCTTTTGGACTCCGTTTGATATGGATATTCTGCGAAACCAAAAACATGCAACAGACAGGAACTGGCACTGGGCACTGGATCAATATGTTAGTCCTAAAAATAATATAAAAAGTTGCCAAAAAGTATATGAAAGTTGAATAATATTGGCATGGAACAATCAAAAATTATAGATACGACGGAGACGTATCAGCATCCCCAAACTTAATTCCTGCTCGTTCTCGAGTAGGTAAATGATAAAAAAGATAATTTTTGATGTGGAATGCTACCTAGCATAATCTTGATCATATGTCTAATCATGGCATGAATATTAAGACACGGGTGATTCAAAACAATAGTCTATCCTTTGACATTAAGACAATAATAGTTTAAGCATACTAATAAAGCAATCATGTATTTTCAAAATAACATGGCCAAAGAAAGTTATCCCTACAAAATCATATAGTCTGGCTATGCTCCATCTTCACCACACAAAATATTCACATCATGCACAACCCCGATGACAAGCCAAGCAATTATTTTATACTTTTGACGTTCTCAAACCTTTTCAACTTTCATGCAATACATGAGCGTGAGCCATGGACATAGCACATAAACACGCCTGTGCAGTCTCCATGGTTGTGGACTGGTGGTAAATATCAGAACATGCGTGCGGATAACAGGGTTACAAATGTACAACTAGTTACCCCAAGAGAACATAAGGAATCCATCACTGGAGCCTTTGCGACAATTTTGAAAATGGTGTTCGGAGCCCAGGAGGAAATGTCAGATCTACTGATGGGCAAAGGTATCACGAACGATGACAAGTGTAGTGGGCCACCTGTGGCCATTGATAATGGGGAGCGATGACTGGCGGCCGTGATGCTCACGCAAGAATGTGGGTGTCGATGTCAAATTGCTTCATCACATGGTGATGGCATGAAAACAGTCGACGTCCCTTGCCGGCAACCTATGAGTATTTTTTTCAATGATCTTCTCAGGAAGGGTCTCGAGCAGTGTCGCGCCTCTACAACCCAAAACCACTGCCTCATTCGTTAGGAGGGGGTAGGACGACGTAGGCGACAGCGACAGGAAATAGTTCAAGGCATGGCCGCTGGCGGTCATCGGAGCAAGTGGCAACCAATATGACAATCTTGGTTAGTCCCATGCATGTTGCATTCTCTATTTGTCACCCCTGATGATTAGGTTTTTTGTGGCTAGATTTTCTCTTAGTCTGGGATGCATATTAGATAGGTTTAGGTTACTCGTTTCCAATTCTAAGAAGTATTGTGATGAGGTGACTGTACTTGATCATTGTGGGGGGACGATGCTTCGGTGCCTTAAGGCACCTACCTTTGTGTCTATAACATATGGGCCCAATAGGTGGCTGGCCCACATGTCAGTGACCCAAAGGCAGGTGCCTTTAAGGCACCGAAGCTGCGTCCATTGTGGGGTGTTCCCATTGAATAAATTATAGGAGGAACTGTTGCCGTATAATATGAAATCAATTTTGTTTTTCTTCAGCACTATCATATACGACCTTAAGTATGAATGATTCTGTGGATCAGAATAAAATTGGTGAAAATACATGGCTTCACTAACTCTGATGCACGTACATATCAACATACCTAGCCAAGAATGAACTTGGTAAATCATGTTTTAGAAGTTTCCTTTCTCGTATTAGCAAATATTTTGACCGGTAGAGAGTTAGTATGTGTTTCCTGAGCTTCTCTGGTGTGATCATGTCGAGCCTGGCCGGTCGACGGGGAGAAGCTAGGGTGAGCTGGTTTGCCGTGTAGAAAACAATCCGAAAAAACCTGGCAATTTGCCATTCTAGCTGGAGCTTACAATTGGGATCCATCGATCAGAATGCTCACAAAATTTTAAACAGGGTAAATTGCGGCAATACTTTTGGTAAATGGGGTGAAACAAATAAGATCTTGCTAAATGGGGTAATTAGTGTTCAAAACGTCAAAATAGAGGGTAAAAACCAGAATTCAATTGTTTCAAGAGCCATGAACAAAAGGCACGTCAAGCAAAACAGAAGTCATGACCATTCAGATATGTCCCGTGTAGAATGAAGGCTATAGAGTCTACTCGTAAGCTCATATGTACCCTTGTGAACAGTAAAATCAAAAACAATAGTAACAGAAATAAAAAAACTGAATTTTTTGGGAAACAAGCATTGACGAAATATCAACATGCGTGCAAATTTTCATTAAAAAAGAACGCATGGAGCATGAATTTTGTTTTTTCTACGGAAGCGTATTGACGTGTTTTTTCTTTAGGGAAATTCGCATGCATGCTCAGAATTCGTCAATGTCCATTCGTAAAAAATTCAGATTTTTACAATTTTGTTTACAATTTTTTGATTTTACCATTCATGAGGATGCGTCGGAGCTCGCGAGCAGAAACTTAATGTCCCTGGTCTTTTTGCATCTCATGGCCTAGAATTGGAACGATACTCTCTTGGAGGGTGTGGTGAGTAAGCAATACGCAATACTAACTCTTTCCGTTTCTTTTTGGAGAAAGTTGAATAAAGTTGTCTTTGATGTCTCCATCGTTGACAATTCAATCCGGTACTTGAAAGCCCGTATTTAGCCTCGTAATCCTGCATCACCCAGACATTGATAGAAGTTGGCCAGGGAGTCAAGTCATCTAATAAAGCAAGTGTACCCACCTTGTCGAACAACTTCCCGTCATGGAACGAATGGGGTGGACCACGCGTCTATCGGAATGACCCTGATTCTACGTCGAGTACAATAATGTCTCTACGGCCTCCCATAATGTGTCTGGCTCCATAAATACTCTAGTTCAGTCTCCATGGTGATGGAATCGTGGTAAGCAGGAGAACATGCGTGTGGTTAACCGAGTTATAGATGTACAACTAGTTACCCCGAGAAAATATAAAGAATCCATCACAGGATCCTTTGCGACGATCATGACAACGGTGTTCAGAGCCCCGGAGGAAAGTTCCGAGCTGCCGATGGGCAATGGCGTCACGAACGACGACGAGGGTGGTGGGCCGCCTGTGGCCATCGACAATGGGGAGCAACGGCTAGCAGCAATGGTGCTCATGCAAGAATCTACGTGTGGATGTCACACTGCGATGGCTAGCAGCCATGCTGCTCACGCAAGAATCCGGGAGTGGATGTCACACTGAGTAATGACATGGTGATGGCACGACAGCGGCTGACGTCCTTCGACGGCTACCGATGAGTATTTTTTCAATGAACTTCTCGGGCAGGACCTCGGGCAGGGCCGTGCCTCTCTTTCCCGGCATCGTAGTGCTCCGAGGACTCCGGTCGGTTGGAAAGACACAACAAGACTTAGTCCAACAACAGCGTGAATCAAAAAGAGAGGCAAGTAATGTGATAGAAAGCTTGTTAATATTATTTCTAATGAGGTTACAAATACTATTATTCAAACGGGTGTATTTTCAAATGATGACAAAGTTACAAGTCTTAATTTTTGATTGTGATCTCGGCCATAGTTTTGTCTTGGACGCCCCACCCTACGATTTCAGTGTGATCTTGGCCAGTAATCCTCCGTCGATTGGTTGGTGTGCTGCTATGCTCTCTTCCTCTCTTGATGCACCGGATCGTATATGAAATCTCTTCATTTCTTCAAATTCCAATATTTATTACTGCAGGTGGCCAGGCTAAGATGATGTCTCTGTCTTGTGGAAGATGCACATTGCATGATTAATATAACTACCAAAATTCGGAGGATGAAAATAAATATTTCTGGGTGCTATGTTGGGTAATTTCCAACAAAAAATGGCAACTAATTCCTATTCTTAGATTCAGTGTCACTCGGTCATGTTTTGTTTCTTATGCATTTAGGCATTAGCTACTCTTCTTAGCGTTAATGACAAGTACATTTACTGTATCTTTATTATACAATGACAAGTGCAAGTGATGAACGTGTGTAGGACCTGAAGAGTGGATGCAACCAACTCAAGACATGGTGTTCACTAGTGAAATCAAGTGATGGCTAAGTCGAATTATACACTAAATAGAAGCCAAATACACTAGTAAAGATAGAGTGATGGCTAAACTGAAGCCACACTCGTTACTATGAAACATAATATATTTAATTTTTTAAAAGTGTTCATCCCACATTTAGAAAATGTTCATAATGCGTAAAAAAGTTTGCTCAAATTTTAAAAAATGGTTGTACCATTCAAAAAGAGTAATGTGACATTTCCATGCTAGTCACTCATTTCAAGACAATGTACGTTGCATTTAAAAAATATTATACAATGTAAAAAATGTTTTGTGCACTTCAATATCAGCGTGCGTTACAGTTAAAAGAGCTACGAACAAAAGGCATGTCAAGGGAAAAGAAAAATAGAAGTAACGACCATTCAAATATATGCTCTGCAGAATGGAGGCTTTAGAGTCTACTCACGACCTCATATGCACCCTCGTGAGCGGGAAAGTCGAAAACAATAGTGAAAGAAATAAAAAAAACTGATTTTTTGAACAAGCATTGATGAATTCTTAACATGTGTGCAAATTTTTATTAAAAAACAACACATTATTGAACTGATGTCCCCCTTGAGCTGATGCACCAGGTCGTCCACCTTGTTCAAGTCTACCACGGGCTTGTTCCTGGGTATCGCAAAGCAGAGTGGACGAAATCAGTACCCAAGATGAGATGACGAAAGCAGATGGAAAGAAGGGGGTTTAGGGGTGGACAGCAGGCCGGCGATGTCGTTGAGGATCCTGTTGGCATTGGTGATGAAGAGATTGATGACCTCAGCGACGAAGCCTGGTGCTGAGCTACCATCCTCGTCCAGCGACTGCAACTACTGGAAATACTCGTCCACCATACCCTAGATGGATCACTTCACAAGGAGCTAAAGGCATAGTCGGCCAGCAACCACACGGGTCTAGTAGGGGGTGAGAGTGGACTGACCATTGCGAACATGGATGTGACAAGGGTGTTCAGCTGGGCCATGAGCGCGATAGCTGCCATGGCGATCGATGGGGGGAGAGGAGCAGGTGCTGAAGTGATCTGAAGCTGTGGTGGCTGCGGCGGAGTTGTCTAGAAAGAGTGGAGGAAGCTTAGGGACAGATCCCCTTATATGCTCGTCCAACGACTGCAAGTACTGGAAATACTCGTCCACCATACCCCAGATGGATCACTTCACGAGGAGCTAAAGGCATAGTCGGCCAGCAACCACACGGGTCTAGTAGGGGGTGAGAGTGGACTGACCATGGCGAACATGGATGTGAGAAGGGTGTTCAGCTGGGCCCTGAGCGCGATAGCTGCCATGGCGATCGATGGAGGGAGAGGAGCAGGTGCTGAAGTGATCTGAAGCTGTGGTGGCTGCGGCGGAGTTGTCTAGGAAGAGTGGAGGAAGCTGAGGGACAGATCCCCTTATATGCCCGGACGCACGAGGCTGTCCGCACGAAGACATGTGGCCGGGAGTGCCCTCCTTTAACAGTATACTAGTGGCTCGGCCGGGAGCCATTAAGGAGCTAGATGTTGTCGACACCGGATGCAGCGAGATGGGCGCCGGTCATGGCTCGTCGGATGGGTCCTCCTCTGGCCATTGATGGTTGGCATCTCTCTAAAAAGAAACAACCTGGAGATGTGGAAATACGAACAAGAAGTATAGTGGTGGCTGACTGAGATTGTCTTAAGGATTGATCGAGGGCATCCAGAATGATGACGGAAATGATTCCGTGTTTGTGTTGCTCGTCTCATCTCGACGCAACGCGCTCGTGTTTGAGGACAACATGACAAAGAAGAGACGGAACATAATTGTATATATCCAACTCATGTTCAGTTCGCTCTACAACAAGCGAGTTCAGTTCAATAATGGAATGAATTGTTCCGGCTAAAAACAGAAGATAAAACTCCACAATGCTCGCTCTCAAGTCAGCGACCTTCCATTTGATTGCTTCCGTATACAAATGAGTAGTTCGTTGCATTGTTTTCTCGCGCCTAAGTCAGCCCATGCGGTGACGTGCTGGCTCAGCCGGGAGCTATTAAGACTACCCACAGTGGAAGTAACATAGATAGTAATATCACACATATCTCGATAAAATAGATAATGTGGCAACTAATAAATGAAGAAAGAAAGAAAAGTGATAACATAGCTAGTTACTAGTAGTATGAGTAACATTACACATATCAAGGCAAGATGAGTCTATAGACTAATAAATGAAATGTTGCATGTTACCACACATATGTTACTTCCCACAGTAGATATAGTAACATAGACTAGTAACATATGCATGTTATTAATCTATGTTACTACCCATCATGGCTAGTCTAACAGCTAAAGGATGACGCCGCGGAATGCAGCCAGATGAGCCTCCTGTCAAGGCTCTGACCACTCGTTCCATGGGTCCTCCACTGGCCATCGACGGCGGACATCTCTAAAAACCTGGAGATGTGTGTTTACTATGAAAGTATTTAGTGGCGGCTTGATGAGATTGTCGTATGGAAAATCATGAACAATTAATTAATTATGAGTTTGTATCGCATGCACATTAAGAAGAGGCGGTTGTCATCACGTGCTAGTTTATACACGAGTTCTTCTAGGAATATATATAAGTCCAAGGGTGGGGCAAGTAGACGTGACGTCACTCATGAGCTAAGAATACTCAATACTTGTATTATGAAAGTATAATTTGGTTAATTTGTTAAAAGTGTTCATCGCACATTTTAAAACTTGTTCAATAATTAAAGTTTGCTCAACTCTTGGAAAAGGTTTGCACCACCGAAGAAAAGTAGAAGTGACATTTTTTTTCATGCATTTCAAGAAAATGCACGTGACAATTTCAGAAAATGTCAAACATTCTAATTCTTTTTATGTAATCCATAACAAAATGTTTCGTATCACTCAAAAAGAATGCACGTTACACTTAAAAACATGTTCACGTGTTTTAAAAAAATGTTGAGAACTTGTGTCTACAGAAAGTTCACATGTTTAGAAAAAAGAAGTATCTACAGAAAGTTCACATGTTTTTTTTTTAAAATGAAGTATCTACAGAAAGTTCACATGTTTAGAGGCTCCCAATCAACGTAACACGTAGTAGGGAGGGGTGGAGAGAAGCAATTCAAGCGAACGCGCTTCTTTTGGATCGAAATCATTGAAATAAATCTTGTTGATGCAGGAGTTACCGGAAAAATAAATCCTAGTTGGACGGATTCATTTTCCTGAAATTCAAATCATAGAAAAAAATAGCTCTCCAAATGGAGGGGTCGAGAGCACCAACACAATTGGATGTGCATTTTCTTTTCAAGATAAATATCACTGAAAAAAATTCCGTTGCGTTTTACAGAAATACAAATCATAGAAGAATGAAATTCATCAAAATAAAAAAGGACTTACGTCACTTTGCACGTCTGCCCCCCTACACACACGAAGTCACATTTGTGAGGCCAGCGAGCTAGGGTGACGGGCCGACACGAACGGGCCCGGACAGAAGTACATCGTGACTGCCTTTTTGCCTCGGCACGCCAGGCTTGCTTCCTCGGCGAACGATAGGTCAGCAGCACGCTACTTAAGTTGGAGCATAGATACCTGAGCTATCGAGGTGGTACAATACGAAATAACGGTACAAAAAAATATGTGTTGCTCGGCCGGGTCGGCCCAGCCCACCAACTCAATTTGACTACGTTGCGACTCGTGTTTTTCTGTTGCTGCTGTGGAGGGATTGCGACTCGTGTTTTTAGTTCCAAGTCGTTCGAGTTGCACGCGTATTTTTGCTTCTCAACAAAAATATGTACAGTGTGTTGCAATGGGAGATAAAATAGCATGCATTTAAAGTCAGTGAGAGTTATAAGCGCAAGCAAAACCTTGTATGCACACAAAAAAGGAACATTGAGCTTCTCGGTTTCGCCACGTGTGAAGGAATCAATACGCTATTTTTCCATTTTTCGATCGAGGGCATTTAAAAATTATGTTACGTTACATATAAGGCCCATGAGTTACTCAATCTACTCTTCCTTTCAATCATTTCAATCGAGGTGATTTTACGGTATGAAGTTTCTGAATATTCTAGGAAACATGAACAATTTTTTAAATCCTGAACACTTTTTTGAAAATTATGTACACTTCTAAAAAAACATGAACAAAATATGAAAGGGAACATCTTTTCAAATTCATAAACATTTTCTGAAAACACCAACTTTTTTTATAAAAACATGAACATTATTTGAATTTGTCAACATTTTTTTAAAACAGAAACATTTGCTGAAAAATTCATAAGATTCTTAGAAAATGTGTATCTTTTATACACGAACATTATTTTGAATTTTGAAAATTTCACTAAAACATGAATATTTTTTAAATTCCAATTCTAAACTTTTTTTGAGAATTTTTAATTTACGAAATAAATTGTGAAATAAAATTAAACTTCGAAAGGAAAAAAGTGATAGGTAAGTAGAATAAAAATAGAAGTGAAACACAGAAAAAAAAGAAAAATGGGCCAGCCCATTATTGATTGTCCAGTGCGACCTTCGAGTATTCGTTGCCATGTGCGGAAAATAGAGTTTCCCTAGCTGCGTGGGCAGAAAAATAATAAGTGGGCTGATTTCCCTGGGCCACGGCGCGCAACCCACGTACGGAAATTATATTTGTAGCACACAAATGCATAAGAATTTAGTACCACCTCGGATAGAAAGAAAAATCTTTTTGGCGGTGAACGGATGAAAAAATTGGCGAAACCCACCTTGCTTTATTAGTAGGTATAGATATAGATGAAGTATCTACAGAAAGTTCACATATTTTAAAAAATGTTCACATGTTTTTAAAAAATGAAGTATCTACAGAAAGTTCATACGCTCCAAACATATGTCCTATTAGTATCGAGGAGGCCAAGAAAATCGTGTGCACACACATCAACGATTGCATCTTTTATCAGAAACAAACACGTGGAGAAAACCAGGTGTTCAGTGTGCAATGCTTCTCGATACAAGAAGTACAGAAAGAAAACTTCTCAGAAAGTTATATGGTACTATTCCTAAGGAAGAAAGCTCATGCGCGGGCTTGGATGTTACTTTGCGCCATGACATGGCGACGGCACGACAGTGGCCGACCTCCTTGGGCAGCAACCTGATGAGTATCTTATCAATGATCTCCTTGACCAGGTCCCCGAGCAAGGTCACGCCTCTCCTGCCCGGCATCGTAGTGTTCCGTCGACTCCGTCAATCAGAAAGAAACGACAATATTTACTCCAATAACTACTTGAATCAAGAAGCGAAGCAAGTAAAGTGATAGAAAGCTTAAGTTTTGCATTGATCAATAATGGCAAAATTTACATGGGTCTTGATTATACATTGAAAAGTTCAAATGATGAATATGTGTAGGACGTGGAGAGAGTGGACGCAACCAACTAATGACTTGGTGTTCACTAGTGAACAGAAGTGACGGCTAAACCAAATTACAAACGGAACCGAAGGCAAATACACTAGTGAAGATAAAGTGACGACTAAACTAAAGCCACACACAGTGCTAGCTTAACAAAAAATATACTTGGAAAGCGAGACCCTTGGAGAGTCCTGCAACGACAACGAGCTATGTGCGCATCATGACTCATGAGCATGTTCTGTCGCTTGTAATTAACTAGCTTGAGCGCTAGCTGAAGATGGGGAGAGTAAATCAAGAGAACACACCCAAGGAGAGAGTGAGACAACAACGGCCAGTTCGGGCGGGGACAGTGCTCACTTCCATTGGGGGAGAAGGTGGTGGAGACGGCGCTCGTCAAAGGAGCGGCTCGGTTGAGTGAGTGAGGCAACGCCAGGGCGAACGGTCAAACCGTGTCGGGCCGTGCTCTTCCGCAACTAGGCTAGGAGGAGAGCTGGAGCTGGAGGCCATAGCACAAACTTCCAGTGTGTGGAGGGAGGCAAGCAAGCACAATCCGGTATGCGGGAGGCAGGGCAGGAGCCGCGTCGGCAGGGTGGATGGGCATGTCGAGACAGAAGCTAAGCTCACCTATAGGGAGCAAGTAGACGTGATGTCACACATGTGTTTTTTTCCTTTTTATTTTGTTTAAATTTTAGAAAAATAATAAATACTTGTATTACCAAAATATAATTTGGTTAATTTTTTAAAAGTGTTCGTTGCACATTTAAAAATTGTACAAAAAACAAAGTTTGCTCTACTCTTAGAAGATGTTTGCACCATCCAAGAGTGGTGGGCCGCCTGTGGCCATCGACAATGGTTAGCGACGGCTGGCGCCAGCGGTACTCACGCAAGAATGTGGGTGTCGATGTCACACTTCGTCACGACATGGTGATGGCACGGTAGTGGCCAACGTCCTTCAGCGGAAACCTGATGGGTATGTTTTCAATGACCCCCTCGGGTAGGGCCGAGACATTCCTTGCCGGCATCATAGTGCTCCGTCCACTCCGGTCAGTTGGAAAGACAGGACAAGATTTAGTCCAACAATGGCTTGAATCAAGAAGAGAGGCAAGTAAGGTGATAGAAAGCATAAGTTTTACATTAATTAGTATTCTTAATGATGTTATAAATACAATTATTCAAACAGGAATATTTTCAAACAGCGAGAGAGTCCCAAGTCTTCATTTTTAGTGTGATCTCAGCCATAGTTTTTTCTTGGACTTCCCCACCCTTAGATTTGAGTGTGATCTTGGCCACTAATCATCCATCGATTGGTTGGTGTGCTGATTTGCTCTCTCCCTCTCTTGTTCATGAAAAAACAACACATGGAGAATCAATTTTGTTTTTCCTTTGGAAGCATATTGACATGTTTTTTCTTCATGGAAATGTGCACGCATGTCAAAAATACATCAATGTTTATTCGTAAAAAATCAGATTTTTTTACATTTTGTTAACAATTTTTTATATTTTACTATTCATGAGGATGCGTATGAACTCGTGAGCGGAAACTTAACGTCCCCTGTATTTTTTGCATCTCAAGGCCTAGAATTGGAACGATACTCTCATGGAGGTTGTGGTGGGTAAGAAACATGCAATACTGACTCATTCCACTGTTCAAAATCTGTAGGGTAGCACGTGCTTTTTGTTGAAAAAGACTACTAGTTTAGCATAGCCATGTTGTTCAACAGCTGCACCGTGGACTATAACAATATTATCCTTTTCTTTTTGGAGGAAGTTGAATAAAGTTATCTTTGATGTCTCCACCGTTGACAGGTCAATCCAGTACTTGAAGGCCCATTCTATAGCCTCGTAATCCTGCATCACCCAGAGATTGATAGAAGTTGGCCTGGGAGTGAAGCCACCCAATAAAGCAAGTGTACTCTCCTTGTCAAACAATTTCCCGTCATGGCACGACTGGGGTGAACCACGCATCCGTTGGAAAGACTCCAATTATATATCAAGCACAATAATGTCTCCACCGCCTCCCATAATGTCACTGGCAGCATAAATACGCTAGTGCAGTCTCCATGGTGGTGGACTGGTTGTAAACAGGAGAACGTGCATGCGGATAACCGGGTTACAGGTGTACAACTAGTTACCCCGAGACAAGAAAAGGAAGACATCACTGGAGACTTTCCGACAATCTTGAGAATCATGTTCAGAGCCTGGGAGAAAAGGCCAGAGCTGCTGATGGGCTACAACATCAGGAACGATGATGAGGGTGGTGGTCCGCATGTGGCCACCGACAATGCTGAGCGATGACTGGCGGCTATGGTGCTCACGCAAGAATGCGGGTGTGGATGTCACACTCCCTCATTACATGGTGATGGCACGACAGTGGACGACGTCCTTCAGTGCCAACTTATGAGTATTTTTTTCAATTATTTTCTCGTGCAGGACCTCGGGCTGGGTCAAGCCTCTATTTTCCGGCATCGTAATGCTCTGTCAACTCCGGTCGGCTAGAAAGAGAAGACAAGATTTAGTCCAAACAACATCTTGAATCAAGAAGAGTGGCAAATAAGGTGACAGGAAGCTTAAGTTTTACATTAATCATTATTCTTAATGAGTTTATAAATACAATTATTCAGACGGTTATATTTTCAAACGATGAGAGAGTTCCATGTCTTATTTTTGAGTGTGATCTCGGCCATAGTTTTATCTTGGACTTCCTCACCCTCCATTTTCAGTGTGATCTTTGCCAGTAATCCTCCGTCAATTGGTTGTTGTGCGGCTTTGCACTGTCCCTCTCTTGATCCATCAGGTCGTATATGTAATCTCTTCATTTCTTCAAATTCCACTGTTTATTACTGCATGTGCCCAGGCTAATATGATGTCTCCGTCTTGTGGAAGATGCACACTGCGGGGTGAATAGAACTTCAAAAATTCAAAGGATGAAAGTAAACATTTCTTGGTGCCTGTGATGGGTAATTTCCAACATGAGATGGTAACTAATTCCTATTGTTAGATTTAGTGCCAATCCGTCATGTTTTGTTTTTATGCATTTAGGCATTAGCGACTTTCCTAAGGATTAATGACAAGTAAATTCACATTGGTCTTTATTATACATTGACAAGTGCAAGTGATGAATCGTGTGTAGAACATGGAGAGAGTGGTGCAACTAACTCAAGGCTTGACATTCACTAGTGAAAACAGAGTGATGGCTAAATTGAATTATACACTAAATTGAAGCCAAATACACTAGTGAAGATAAAGTGATGGCTAAACTGAAGCCACATATGTTATTGTGAAAAATAACTTATTTAACATTTTAAAAGTGTTCATCCCACATTTAGCAAATGTTTATGCTGTGTAAAAAGTTTGCTCTAGTTTTAGAAAATGTTTGTACAATTCAAAAAGAATTATGTGACATTTCCAAGCTATTCACTTGTTTCAAGAAAATTTATGTTGCATTTTGAAAAATGTTATATAATGTAAAAAATGTTATCTAATGTAAAAAAATGTTTGTAAGATTAAAACAATATGTTTCGCACACTTCAAATCAATGTACCTTACAGTTAAAAGAGCCATGAACAAAAGGCATGTCAAGGGAAAAGCAAAACAGAAGTCATGACCATTCAGATATGTCCCGTGGAGAATGAAGGCTATAGAGTTTACTCGTGAGCTCATATGTACCCTTGTGAACAGTAAAATCAAAAACAATAGTAACAGAAATAAAAAAACTGAATTGTTTTGGAACAAACATTGACGAAATATCAACATGCGTGCAAATTTTGATTACAAAAACAACACCTGGAGCATCAATTTTATTTTTTCTACGAAAGCATATTGACACGTTTTTTCTTCAAGAAAATTCGCACACATGTTAGAATTCGTCAATGTCCATTCGTAAAAAAATTCATATTTTTACAATTTTGTTGATTTTTTTTTATTTTACCATTCATGAGGAGGAGTCTGAGCTCACGGGCAGAAACATAATATCCCTGGTCTTTTTGCATCTCATGGCCTAGAATTGGAATGATACTCTCTTGGAGGGTGTGGTGAGTAAGCAATATTCAATACTGACTCATTCCATTTCTTTTTGGAGAAAGTTGAATAAAGTTGTCTTTGATGCCTCCATCGTTGACAGGTAATTCCGGTACTCGAAGGCCCATATTTTAGCCTCCTAATCCTGTATCACCCAGACATTGATAGAAGTTGGTTGGGGAGTCAAGCCATCTAATAAAGCAAGTGTACCCTCCTTGTCGAACAACTTCCCATCATGGAACGAATGGGGTGGACCAGACATCTATAGGAATGACCTTGATTCTATGTCGAATACAATAATGTCTCCACTGCCTCTCATAATTTGTTTGGCACCATAAATATGCTAGTTCAGTCTCCATGGTGGTATACTTGTGGTAAACAGGAAAACATGCGCACGGATAACCGAGTTATAGATGTACAACTAGTTACCCCGAGAGAAGATAAGGAGTCCATCGCAGGAGCCTTTGCGACCATCTTGACAATGGTGTTCAGAGCCCTGGAGGGAAGTTCCGAGCTGCTGGGCAACGGCGCCACGACAACGACGAGGGCGGTGGGCCGCCTGTGGCCATCGACAATGGGGAGCAATGGCTAGCAGCCATTGTGCTCGCGCAAGAATCTAGGTGTGGATGTCACACTGCGATGGCTAGCAGCCATGGTGTTCACGCAAGAATCCGGGTGTGGATGTCACACTGCGTCACGATATGGTGATGGCACAACAGCGGCTGACGTCCTTCGGCGGCAACCTATGAGTATTTTTTTTCAATGAACTTCTCGGGCAGGACCTTGGGCAGGGTCGGGCCTCTCTTTCTCGTCATCGTAGTGCTCCGATGACTCCGGTCGGCTAGAAAGACACAACAAGACTTTAGTCCAACAACAGCTTGACTCAAGAAGAGAGGGAACTAATGTGATAGAAAGCTTATTAATCATTATTACTGCTGAGGTTATAAATACTATTATTCAAATGGGTGTATTTTCAAATAACGTCAGAGTTTCTAGTCTTAATTTTTGAGTGTGATCTCGGCCATAGTTTTGTCTTGGACTTCCCCACCCTCCGATTTCAGTGTGATCTTGGCCAGTAATCCTCCGTCGATTGGTTGGTGTGCTGCTATGCACTCTCCCTCCCTTGATGCATCAGATCGTATATGAAATCTCTTCATTTCTTTGAATTCCACTTTTTATTGCTGCAGGTGGCTAAGCTAAGATGATGTCTCCGTCCTGTGGAAGATGCACATTGCACGATGAATATAACAACCAAAATTTGGAGGATGAAAGTAAACATGTCTTCGTGCTATGTTGGCTGATTTCCAACACAAAGTGGAAACTAATTCTTATTCAGAGATTTAGTGCCACTCCGTCATGTTCTGTTTCTTATGCATTAAGGCATTAGCTACTTTCCTAAGCGTTAATGACAAGTACATTTACATGTGTCTTTATTATACAATGACAAGTGCAAGTGATGAAAGTGTGTAGGCCGTGAAGAGAGTTGATGCAACCAACTCAAGATTTGGTGTTCGCTAGTGAAATCGAGTGATGGCTAAACTGAAGCCACACTCCTTATTGTGAAAACATAACATATTTACTTTTTAAAAGTGTTCATCCCAAAGTTAGAAAATGTTCATGCTGTGTAAACAAGTTTGCTCAAGTTTTAAAAAATGGTTGTACCATTCAAAAAGAATAATGTGACATTTCCAGGCTATTCAATTTTCAAGAAAATTTATGATGCATTTAAAATTACATTATACAATGTAAAAAATGTTTCGTGCACTTCAATATCAATGTGCATTATAGTTAGAAAAGCTATCAACAAAAGGACTGTCTAGGGAAGGCAAAATAGAAGTCACGACCATTCAGATATACCCCGTGGGGAATGGAGGCTTTAGAGTCTACTCGCGAGCTCATATGCACCCTCATGAATGGGAAAATCGAAAACAATAGTGAAAGAAATAAAAAAAACAGAATTTTATTGAACAAGCATTGACGAATTCTTAACATGCGTGCAAAATTTTATTAAAACGGAACACATTACTGAACTGATGCACCCCTTGAGCTGATGCACCAGGTCGTCCACCTTGTTGAAGTCTATCACGGGATGGTTCCTGGTAAAGCAGAGCAGACGAAATCAGTACGCATGATGGGATGACGAAAGCAGATGGAAAGAAGGGGGTCTTAGAGCCAAACAGCAGGCCGGCGATGTCGTTGAGGATCCTGTTGGCGTTGGCGATGAAGAGGTTGATGACCTCGGCGATCAAGCCTTGTGCTGCCTACCATCCTCGTCCATCGACTGCAAGTACTGGAAATACTCGTCCAGCATACCCTAGATGGATCAATTCACGAGAAGCTAAAAGCATAGTCGGCCAACAAGCTAAAAGCATAGTCGGCCAACAACCACATGGGTCTAGTAGGGGGGTGAGGGTGGACTGTCCATGGCGAATATGGATGTGACAAGGGTGTTCAGCTGGCCCCTAAGCGCGACAGCCGCCATGGTGATCGATGGGGTGGGGGGGGGGGGGGCGGAGAGGAGCATGTGCTGAAGTGATCCGAAGCTGTGGTGGCTGCGGCGGAGTTGTCGAGGAAGAGTGGAGGAGGCTTGGGGACATAGCCCCTTATATGCCGGGATGCACGAGGCTGTCTGCACGAAGAAGTGCGGCTGGGAGTGCCCCCCTTTAACAGTCTACTAGTGGCTCGGCCGGGAGCCATTAAGGAGCTTGACGTTCTCGACACCGGATGCAGCCAGATGGGCGCCCGGTCAAGGGTCGTTGGATGGGTCCTCCACTGGCCATTGACGGACGGCATCTCTCTAAATAGAAAAAACCAGGAGATGTAGGAATACGAACAAGAAGTATAGTGGTGGCTGACTGATATTGTCTTAAGGATTGATCGAGGGCATCAAGAAGGATGACGAAAATGATTCCGTGTTTGTGTTGCTCATCTCGTCTCGACGCGACGCGTTCTTGTTTGAGGACAGGAGGACAAAGAAGAGACGGAACGTAACTGTATATATCCAACTCATGTTGGGTTCGCTCTACAACAAGCGAGTTCAGTTTAGTAACCGAATGAATTGTTCTGGCTAAAAACAGAAGATAAAACTCCACAATGCACGCTCTCGAGCCAGCGACTTTCCATTCGATTGCTTTTGTAGACTACCCACAATGGGAGTAACATAGGTAGTAAATCACACATATCTAGATAAAGTAGATGATGTGGCAAGCAATAAATGAAGAAAGAGAGGATGTTACTAGTCTATGTTACTACCCATTGTGGCTAGTCATATACGAATGAGTAGTTAGTTGCATTTTTTCTCGCACCTAAGTCAACCCATGTGGAGACGTGCTGGCTCAGCCGGGAGCCATTAACAGCTAAAGGTTGACGCCACCGAATGCAGCCAGATGAGCCGCCCGTCAAGGCTCTGACCACTCGTTCGATGGGTCCTTGATACGTCTTCAACGTATCTATAATTTTTGATTGCTCCATGCTATATTATCTTCTGTTTTCGACATTATTGGGCTTTATTATTCACTTTTATATTATTTTTGGGACTAACCTATTAACCGGAGGCCCAGCCCAGAATTGCTGTTTTTTTGCCTATTTCAGAGTTCTGCAGAAAAATAATATCAAACGGAGTCCAAACGGAATGAAACCTTCGGGAACGTGATTTTTGAAACGAATAAGATCCAGGAGACTTGGACCCTACGTAAAGCAACCAACAGGAAAGCCACGAGGTAGGGGGATGCGCCTACCCCCCAGGGCGCGCCCTCCACCCTCGTGGGCCCCCTGTTGCTCCACTCACGTACTTCTTCCTCCTATATATACCTATGTACCCCCAAACGATCAGATACGGAGCCAAAAACCTAAGTCCACCGCCGCAACCTTCTGTACCCACGAGATCCCATCTTGGGGCCTGTTCCGGAGCTCTGCCGGAGGGGGCATCCATCACGGAGGGCTTCTACATCAACACCATAGCCTCTCCGATGAAGTGTGAGTAGTTTATCTCAGACCTTCGGGTCCATAGTTATTAGCTAGATGGCATCTTCTCTCTTTTTGGATCTCAATACAATGTTCTCCCCCTCTCTCGTGGAGATCTATTCGATGTAATCTTCTTTTGCGGTGTGTTTGTTGAGACCGATGAATTGTGCGTTTATGATCAAGTTTATCTATGAACAATATTTGAATCTTCTCTGAATTCTTTTATGTATGATTGGTTATCTTTGCAAGTCTCTTCGAATTATCAGTTTGGTTTGGCCTACTAAATTGATCTTTATTGCAATGGGAGAAGTGCTTAGTTTTGGGTTCAATCTTGCGGTGTCCTTTCCTAGTGACAGTAGGGCCGGGGCAGCAAGGAACGTATTGTATTGTTGCCATCGAGAATAACAAGATGGGGTTTTTATCATATTGTGTGAATTTATCCCTCTACATCATATCATCTTGCTTAAGGCGTTACTCTGTTCTTATGAACTTAATACTCTAGATGCATGCTGGATAGCGGTCGATGTGTGGAGTAATAGTAGTAGATGCAGGCAGGAGTCGGTCTACTTGTGTTGGACGTGATGCCTATATACATGATCATACCTAGATATTCTCATAACTATGCTCAATTCTGTCAATTGCTCAATAGTAATTTGTTCACCCACCGTAAAATACTTATGCTCTTGAGAGAAGCCACTAGTGAAACCTATGGCCCCCGGGTCTATCTTCATCATATTAATCTTCCAACACTTAGTTATTTCCGTTGCTTTTTAATTTGCTTTTATTTTACTTTGCATCTTTATCATAAAAATACCAAAAATATTATCCTATCATATCTATCAGATCTCACCCTCGTAACTGACCGTGTAGGGATTGACAACCCCTTATCGCATTGGTTGCGAGGATTTATTTGTTTTGTGTAGGTGCGAGGGACTCGCGCGTAGCCTCCTACTGAATTGATACCTTGGTTCTCAAAAACTGAGGGAAATACTTACGCTACTTTGCTGCATCACCCTTTTCTCTTCAAGGGAAAACCAACACAGTGCTGAAGAGGTAGCAAGAAGGATTTCTGGCGCCGTTGCCGGGGAGGCCTACGCAAAAGTCAACATACCAAGTAGCCATCACAAACCCTTATCTCCGCATTACATTATTTGCCATTTGCCTCTCGTTTTCCTCTCCCCCATTTCACCCTTGCCGTTTTATTTGCCCTCTCTTTTTCGTTCGCCTCTTTTTCGCTTGCTTTTTGTTTGCTCATGTGTTGGATTGCTTGTTCGTCACGATGGCTCAAGATAATACCAAATTGTGTGACTTTACCAATACCAACAATAATGGTTTCCTTGGCACTCCGATTGCTCCTCTTACCGATACTGAATCTTGTGAAACCAATGCTGCTTTGTTGGATCTTGTCATGGAAGATCAATTCGCCGACCTTCCTAGTGAAGATGCCGCTACTCATCTAAATAGCTTTGTTGATTTGTGTGATATGAAAAAGAAGAAAGATGTGGACAATGATATTGTTAAATTGAAGCTATTTCCTTTTTCGCTTAGAGATCGTGCTAAAGCTTGGTTTTCGTCTTTGCCTAAAAATAGTATTGATTCTTGGAATAAGTGCAAAGATGCTTTTATCTCTAAGTATTTTCCTCCCGCTAAGATCATCTCCCTTAGAAACGATATTATGAATTTTAGCAACTTGATCATGAACATGTTGCACAAGCTTGGGAGAGGATGAAATTAATGATACGTAATTGTCCTACTCATGGTTTGAATTTGTGGATGATTATACAAAAAATTTATGCCGGATTGAATTTTGCTTCTAGAAATCTTTTAGATTCGGCCGCGGGAGGCACTTTCATGGAAATCACTTTAGGAGAAGCTACTAAACTCCTAGATAATATTATGGTTAATTATTCTCAATGGCACACTGAGAGATCTACTAATAAAAAAGTGCATGCAATAGAAGAAATTAATGTGTTGAGTGGAAAGATGGATGAACTTATGAAATTATTTCTACTAAGAATGTTTCTTGTGATCCCAATGATATGCCTTTGTCTACTTTGATTGAGAATAATAATGAATCTATGGATGTGAATTTTGTTGGTAGGAATAATTTTGGTAACAACGCGTATAGAGGAAACTTTAATCCTATGCCTTATCCTAGTAATTCCTCTAATAATTATGGTAATTCCTACAACAATTCCTTTGGAAATATTAATAAGATGCCCTCTGAATTTGAGACTAGTGTTAAAGAGTTTATGAATTCGCAAAAGAATTTCAATGCTTTTCTTGAAGAGAAATTGCTTAAAGTTGATGAATTGGCTAGGAACGTTGATAGAATTTCTCTTGATGTTGATTCTATAAAACTTAGATCTATTCCTCCTAAGCATGATATCAATGAGTCTCTCAAAGCCATGAGAATTTCCATTGATGAGTGCAAAGAAAGAACTGCAAGGATGCGTGCTAAGAAAGATTGCTTTATGAAAGCGTGTTCTTCAAATTTCTATGAAAATAAAGATAAAGATCTAAAAGTTATTGATGTGTCCCCTATTAAATATTTGTTTTGCAACATGAATCTTGATAATGATGGGACTGAATATGATCCACCTTTATCTAGAAGGCGTTCCAAAAATTCGGAGTTTTTAGAACTTGATGCTAAAATTGATAAAAGTGGGATTGATGTTAATAACACACTATTTTGGATATCAAGGAATTTAATTATGATAATTGCTCTTTGATAGATTGTATTTCCTTGTTGCACACTAGTACAAAAAGGGTCAAATGTGAGACACAGTAGTCCTGGTTTGTAACAGAACCGGCACTAATGTGTCCATTAATGCCGGTTCCTACGGCTAGGCGGGAGGAGATCTTTAGTACCGGTTTGTGGCGAACCTTTAGCACCGGTTCGTACCACGAACTGGCACTAATGATAGTGGTGGCAGGATGTTGTCAGAGTGGGGCCCCTCCAGCACCTTCAGTACCAGTTCGTGCCACGAACCGGTACTAAAGGTTGTCCTATATAAACCCTTCGTCCACCAGCACTCTGTTCTTCCCCCTTTCCCCTCTCCCTCTCCTCTATTCTTCCCTTCTTTCTCTCGAGTTCATCACCAAATTTGCCCCAAATTTTTCAAGATTTGCAGACCCCCATCCATTCAAATGATCACAAAGGTTAGCAACTTTGTCCTTTCATCTCTCATTGCTAGATTAGCTCTTGCATTGGTTTTTCTAGTGATTAATTGTGGGTTTTAGTAATTTGGGAGGAATTATATGTGGTAGAATTTGATTTATATGCAAATTGAGGTAAAAATAACACTTAGTTTGCATATGTAGGTGTGGTTTACTTAGTGCCTTCTAAATCTCCATTGTAACCACCGTCGATCGCCCGCACCGTCCCGTCGCCGGCACCACCTTGTGGTGAGCCTCTTGTTCATGAAATTTTATATAAAAAATTGATGTTTGTGTGATTTGGATATATAGTTACTCGTATAATTATCTTACCCGTACGTTGTTTATTATACATAGTGCCATGGTTTTGATATCCGTCCCCGTCGGCCCTCGTCCTTGTTATGTTTCGGATGTGGTATATTCTCTTTTAAAACTATTTGTTGCATTTCGTGTTTATGACAAATTATGCCCATCAAGCTGACATAGATATTTGTATGTAGGAGGTAGTTGAACTGGAAATTCCAACCGACACTATTGTCAAGAGGTTAAATTTAGTTGAAAGAGAAAACGAGGATTTGAAAGAAAAATTGAAAAGAATTGAGGGGGAGAAGATGGAATTGGAGTTGCATGTTGCCGATGTCGTCGATGATCACAAGATTAAGATGGAGAAAATGCACTTGAAGATTAGAAAGATTAGAAAATATGCCATTCATAGTGAGGCTTGGTATCATTATGATGTTGGATCAATTGTTACCTTAGTTGTGATCTTAATCGCAGTTGTTGTTCCATTTAAATTCTTTAGATAGAGAGTTATTTGTTTGTTGCATTTAAGTGTTGTATGAACTTTATGTATTGTATCAATTTGGTGTTTTCGGTGCTGTGTATTGAAGATGAGCCGGCAATGGATGTACGATGACCGATGCTCTCCCGAGTTCATTAATGGCGTGCATACTTTTCTGCTTGCGGCTGAGGCAAACAAGCGAGCGGATGCTTTTATGCCTTGTCCATGTGCTGGCTGTAAGAATGGTCACAATTACTCTACGTCAAGAACCATTCACATCCACCTGTTTGAGTCCGGCTTCATGCCCCACTATAATGTTTGGACCAAGCATGGAGAAAGAGGGGTTATGATGGAAGACAATGAAGAAGAAGAGGACGAAGATAGCTATCTTGGCCATGGGTTCCCTGAATACGATGATACAACAATGAGGGAAGAAGCTGAGCCGGTAATGCGGGAAGAAGCTTAGCCGGCAATGCGGGAAGAAGCTGAAGAAGAGGCATCGGATGAGCCCGTTGATGATCTAGGTCGGGTCATTGCTGATGCAAAGAGAAACTGCGCAAGTGATTTGGAGAAGAAGAAGTTGCAGCACATGTTAGAGGATCACAAAAAATTGTTGTACCCGAATTGCGTAGGTGATAAGAAAAAGCTGGGCACCACACTGGAATTGCTGCAATGGAAGGCAGAGAATGGTGTATCTGACAAGGGATTTGGAAAGTTGTTGGTAATGATAAAGAATATGCTTCCAAAGGACAACGAATTGCCTGAGAGTACGTACGAAGCAAAGAAGGCTGTCTGCCCTCGAGGGTTAGAGGTGCAGAAGATACATGCATGCCCTAATGATTGCATCCTCTACCGCGGTGAGTACGAGGATTTGAACGCTTGCCCGGTATGCGGTGCATTGCTCTATAAGATCAGCCGCGATGACCCTGGTGATGTCGAGGGCGAGCGCCCCAGGAAGAAGATTCCTGCCAAGGTGGTGTGGTATGCTCCTATAATACCATGGTTGAAACGTTTGTTCCAAAACAAAGAGCATGCCAAGGCAATGCGATGGCACAAAGAAGACCGTAAGAAAGACGGAAAGCTGAGAGTACCCGCTGACGGGTCGCAGTGGAGAAAAATCGAGAGAAAGTACGGGAAGGAGTTTGCAGATGACGCAAGGAATGTATGGTTTGGTCTAAGCGCAGATGGCATTAATCCTTTGGGGGAGCAGAGCAGCAACCATAGCACCTGGCCTGTGACTCCATGTTTGTATAACCTTCCTCCTTGGTTGTGCATGAAGCGGAAGTTCATTATGATGCCAGTGCTCATCCAAGGCCCTAAGCAACCCGGCAACGACATTGATGTGTACCTAAGGCCATTAGTTGAAGAACTCTTACAGCTGTGGAATGGAACAAGTGTACATGTGTGGGATGAGCGCATGGGGGAAGAATTTGACCTAAAGGCGTTGGTGTTCGTGACCATCAATGATTGGCCTGCTCTCAGTAACCTTTCAGGACAGACAAACAAGGGATACCGCGCATGCACGCATTGTTTGGACGATACCGATAGTATATATTTGGCTAATTGAAAGAAGAATGTGTACCTAGGACATCGTCGATTTCTTCCGAGCAGGCATGCCGTAAGAAAGAAAAGCAAGCATTTCAAAGGTGAGGCGGATCACCGGACGAAGACTCGCCACCATACTGGTGCTGATGTACATGATATGGTCAAAGATTTGAAGGTAGTCTTTGGAAAGGGTCCTGGCGGATAACCTGTTCCGAATGACGCTGACGGACGCGCACCCATGTGGAAGAAGAAATCTATATTTTGGGACCTGCCCTATTGGAAAGACCTAAAGGTCCTCTCTGCAATTGACGTGATGCACGTGACGAAGAATCTTTGTGTGACCCTACTTGGCTTCTTGGGCGTGTATGGGAAGACAAAATATACACCTGAGGCACGGGAGGACCAGCAACGTATGCACGGAAAAGACGACATACATCAGGGTCATGCCAGCTACGCTCTTACCAAAGAAGAGAAGGAAATCTTTTTTGAATGCCTGCTCAGTATTAAGGTACCGTCTGACTTCTCGTCGAATATAAAGGGAATAATAAACATGGCAGAGAAAAAGTTCCAGAACCTAAAGTCTCATGACTGCCACCTGATTATGACACAACTGCTTCCAGTTGCATTGAGGGGGCTTCTACCGGAAAACGTTCGATTAGCCATTGTGAAGATATGTGCATTCCTCAATGCAATCTCTCAGAAGGTAATCGATCCAGAAATCATACCAAGTTTAGAGAATGATTTGGTGCAATGTCTTGTCAGTTTCGAATTGGTGTTCCCACCATCCTTCTTCAACATCATGACGCATGTCCTAGTTCACCTATGCGAAGAGATTAACGTTTTGGGTTCTGTATTTCTACACAATATGTTCCCCTTTGAGAGGTTCATGGGAGTCTTAAAGAAATATGTTCTTAACCGTGCTAGGCCAGAAGGAAGCATCTCCAAGGGCCATGAAAATGAGGAGGTCATTGAGTTTTGTATTGACTTTATTCCTGACCTTAAGCCGATTGGTGTTCCTGAATCGCGGCATAAGGGCAGACTGGATGGAAAAGGCACGCTAGGAGGGGATCAAATAATATGTATGGACGGACATTCTCTAACTGAAGCACACTACACAATTCTACAGAATTCCGCCTTGGTGGCTCCGTATATGGACGAACACAAGAATTTTCTACGCTCCAAACACCCGGAGCGGTCTGATGACTGGATTACATGTCAACAAACCAGGAGTTTCGCCGGCTGGTTGCAGACATGTACCATGCATAACGCCTCTATTGAAGATGACATGTACTCGCTGTCCTAGTTACCATCTTCGAATATAATGACTTTCAAAGGGTACAAGATAAATGGTAATACATTTTACACGATCGCCCAAGATAAGAAGAGCACCAACCAAAACGGTGGTGTACGCTTTGATGCAGAAACCAAGACGGGAAAGGAAACATATTATGATTACATAGAGGAGATATGGGAACTTGACTATGGACGTGGTTTGAAGGTCCCTTTGTTTCGGTGCAAATGGGTCAATATGACACGAGGCGGGGTAACGGAAGACCCGCAGTACAGAATGACAACAGTGGATCTCAACAATCTTGCATATGCAGACGAACCATTCGTCCTAGCTAATGATGTGGCACATGTTTTCTATGTGAAGGATATGTTTACCAAGCCGAGAAAAAGAAAAGATAAGGAAGCGAATGCATCATACGATGAGCCAAAGCGCCACATAGTTTTTTCTGGGAAGAGAAACATCGTGGGAGTGGATGACAAGACAGACATGTCAGAAGATTATGAAAAGTTTGATGAAATTGCTCCATTCACAGTGAATATTGACCCGAGCATCCAGTTAAATGATGAAGATTTTCCATGGCTACGGCGCAAAGGGACACACGCGAAGAAAAAGTTTCACACCCAAAGATCTGGGATGTGATCGGCTTCACTATCATCACTTTCTTCTGTGTTTCACACCCAGGAGGGAATCTCTGTAATAGTTTGGGTAGTTATTTGTTTTGGCATTTGAAACGCGAAGAAATTTTATGTGCAAACAAATTCTTTCATGCATTTACTGTTTTTTCAGCTAAATGACCCTGAAATTGAAAAACATTTCAAATGTACTCAGAAAAGGTTGAAAGTTGGCATGGTATCATAATTTCACTCACATAGCATGTGCAAAAAAGTAGATAGGGTTACCGCAAAAAATGGATGCACTTCGTGTACAAAATGGACAATCTCTTTCGAAGTATTAGGATTTCGGACGAAAACTCATCCGTTACAAAGGCATTTCATTTTTTAAATAACCTAAGCATTACCAAATTGAATATAATGATAAAACACACTAATATTAACATAAGAAAAAAGAATCACTGAAAAATCTATTTTTAAAGTTAAGTTATTCACAAACTAGTGATTCACACAAAATTCAAATAATTCAAAATTTAAACTATTCAAATTTGAAAACTAGCGGCACTAACAAAAAGTTTGTAATTTTTTGTACCTAAAGCAAAAATATTCACAAAGAAACACAAAATACAGCAAAAACAACTAAAAATAAATAAAACAAAATAAATAAAGCAGAAAAGAAAAAAAGAAAAAAACCTAAATGAAAAAAAGCCCACCTACTGGGCCACAGCGGCCTGCATACGACTAGAAACCCAAATTCTAGTTGGGCCAGGATGCAGGCCCGCTAGCCCAGTAGGCCCAACAGGGCATCGCAGCAGAGGTAGGCCCAGAAGGCCTGCTTTAGAGAGGAGCTCGAGACAGCAGCGGCGGCAGGGCTTATAAGCAGGTGCGAGTGCCCCTCGGCTAGGGAGGTGGGACTAAACTTCTGCGCCCCTCGCCTGGCAGCGCACACCCTTTAGTACCGGATCATGGCTCCAACCGGTACTAAAGGGGGCGCCACGACCCGTTACTAAAGGGGGTGCGGTTCCCGCCGCTTCGCCTGGCCAAAACAGACCTTTAGTACCGGTTGGTGGCTCCAACCGGTACTAAAGGTGGGTTCTATATAAGAAAACACTTCAAAAAAATTTAGTTTCTCATCTCTCCCTCTGCTTCTTTCTCCTCTGCCCCGTCGCCGCCGCCCCTCGTCGCCGCCCAGCCCGTCCCCATCCCCGTCGCCGCGCCCCGCCCCGTCGTCCCCGCCCGGCCCGCCCCCGTCCCCGTCGCGGCGCCCTGCCCTGTCCTCCCGTCGCCCCCGCCCGGCCCGCCCCCATCCCCGTCGCCGCGCCCTGCCCCGTCGTCCCCGCCCGGCCCGTCCCCGTCCCCGTCGTCACCGCCCGTCTACGTCCCCGTCGCCACGCCTCGCCGGTGAGCTCCTGCCCCGGCCGCCATGTCCACACACACACACACACATAGTTATAGAAATGTTAGCAATTTTTCTGTTTTTTAGTTATAGAAATATTAGAAATGTTAGTTATATTGAAATGTTAGTTATATAGAAATATTAGAAATGTTAGTTATATAGGAATGTTAGTTATATTAGAAATGTTAGTTATATAGAAATGTTAGTTATATAGAAATGTTTTTTAGTTATAGAAATATTAGAAATGTTAGTTTTAGTTATAGAAATATTAGAAATGTTAGTTTTAGTTATAAAATTTAGAATTTGCATATATGAAATCACAATCCATAATTTAAAAAATGTTACTTTACTTCTGCGGCATATAGTATTTGTTGTCGACGATGCCCGGCCCGCATCCTCGCCGTCGACCAGTTCGCGACGACGTCCTGCTTCAGAGGACCCATGTCCTGGACTGGGCTCTGCTGGGCTGGCACTGGGAGGTGCTACCTTCAGGGGCGCGATGCTTGGTGAGGAACCCGGCCCCAGGTCCCGTCATCGACCCTGATCTCCTTTGGTGGCGTTCGTGTGGGCCACTTTCGGTGCGGAGGGAGTCGGCCCCGCCGGAAGTGGTACGTCGCCGTGTCAAGGAGGAGGACGAGCACGTCCATCGCTACATGGCTGCTATGGACGTCAGGTTCTCCAATACCTGGCAGGTTCTTCCAGGAGATCACCCGAGCTATGATCCAGTGATGGTTCCTTCACTTTGGTTGTCCACCGCCCGCTCCTTAGGAACCGCGAGTGGCCTATATTACTCTCTATTATTCGATCTTTATTAGCTAGCTAGCTAGCTAGTGATGTATTCGATATATAATATTCGAGATGATTTATTCAAGATTATATATATTATTCGAGACGATGTATTCGAGATTATATCTATTATTCGATACGAAGTATTCGAGATTATATTCGATGATGCTTATTATGTACTATGATTGATTCAGTTTTTCCTTATTAATTGATTGCATCCATGCATTGTAATTTGAATATATTTCTTTTGGATTAGTTAAATAAAACCTATGGCGGACAATACCGGCAGAGAGGGAGAAGAGGCCCTGTTCAATATCATACGCAATCCTCACGGGCCAGATGATGATCAGAATAAAGAAGATTATGACGGCTCTAAATATCTAAACAACACCGGGGAGGGTGATATGATATTCGATCGCGACGACCGAATTGATGAATTCATGAACTATGAACATGACGAAGAAAATGTTGATCTTGAAACAACAAAGACCGGCGAGGTATATTTATATAAGCAGGCATCTGGTGATCATCGCATGTTTTAAATGACTTGAAGATATATATTAACGAATTGATCTTTCTTCTTTCAGCCATCCGGATCGAGCAAATCTTCAGGCAACAGGACAGTACGAGGCCCGAACAAAAGGTTGAAGGAGGGCGTAAAGTACAATATCGAGGCCATCAAACCTAATGGCGAACCATTAGCGCCCAAGAAGATTGCGGACAAGTTCATTCGTCAGTGCGGAGTTCTTGTGAAGGACCAACTCCCGTTCTCCCTTCAAGAATGGAGAGAGCCAGCAAAGCCATGTCCAGATCTTACTTTTGTCGACGACAGACAAAAACTTTTGCTTTGGGAAACGCTCATGGAACATTTCTCCCTACCAGATCATTTCACAGATGCAGATGTGGAGAAAGTCAAGGACGCTGCTCCTAGGAAGATGGCGGTTGCATTCAACAACCACAAGAATCGTGTATGGGACCAGTATGTCAAGGGAGGAAAGAAGACTCCAGTATTCAAGGGAACACTAGAGAAGCAAAGTGCTCATTGGGACGATTTCGTGAAATTCGAGGAATCGGAATTATCTAAGGAACGGTCGAGAATAAACAAGGCCAATGCCGCAAAAAAGGATAAGTTCCATAAGCTGGGGCCAGGTGGCTACGCGGTGGCAATGCCTAAGTGGGCTAAGTCTGAGAAAGAGATGGAGGAGGCAGGTGTCACTCTAGAAACATTGAGCTGGCCCCCAGGTGCAAGACTTGGTTCTATGCGCATGGGGGGGAGTTGGACCCAAAGACAGGCAAAGTTTCGAAGAAGGCATGTTTGGATGGAGCCGAAGATAAGCTACTTGTTGCAATAGAAGAGGCTCGATCGGGGGTGTTCTAGCCCAACAGAGAGAACGACGAGCTTACGCGTGCCCTGGGAAATCCTGAACACCCGGGAAGAACACGAGGCAAGGGCGCTATTCCGTGGTATGAGGGGTTTTCGGATTGGAACGCCGACTACAGAACCCGTGCGAGAAAGAAGATTGCGGAGGAGAAGAAGAGGAAGATGGAGGAGGAGCAAAGGAAGCTGGACTATGAACGCCTTCAAGGCCAAGAATCAGCGCACGCGGACTTGGCAGTCAAATTCCAGGGGCAGCAGGAGCAGATCGACTCACTTAGCCAGCAAAGGGGGTCTCAGCAGCTGCAGCAGCTAGCGGATGATCCAGCATTGGATAGCACCCTCCCATCCATGACGAGAAGCAGCGTGGGTTCCGCCCCGGGCGACGCAATGCTGGTTAGATACCCCGTGGATGACATCATGGAGAACACTAACTGCGAGCTACAATTCAAAATGAAGAACATATCCATGAAGGTGGCGGACGCCATTGCTTTTACAAATCCCCCCGAGGCAACCTTCCATTGCAACCTGATTCCAGCGGGCTATGCTCGTGTCTTGGTTGATGAGGTGGTGGACCAATATTCGGGGCTAGAGCTTGACATTCCTGGAGGTGACGAGGAGCACACACTGAGAGAGGCCAAACATCGTATCATCCTATGGAGAAAGGATTGCATCATCTTTCGAAGGCCACCGACACCGCGTCAGCCGACTCCTCGTCGAAGTCCGCCACCGAGTTAGCAGACTCCCGCTCCTCCAAGTCCACCAACGCGTCAGGCCACTCCTCCTCCTCCAAGTCCGGCAAAGCATCAGGCCACTCCTCCTCCAAGTCCGACATAATGTCAGACCACTCCTCCTCGTCCAACTCAGCCACGTCAGCCATCTCCGCCGCCTCAGCAATCACGGAAGAGAGCCGCCGCACCTATGGTGCGTAGCGGTACAAGTCGAGGTAGGACGGGAGGTACAGGCGGAGGCAAGCGATTTCAATATGGTCCAAGCAGCCTCGCGCCTCTTCCGCAGAGGCCTTACGACAAGTCAGAGGAGGAAAACGCAGCCATATTGAAGGCCGAGGTGGAAGCCCATTTTGCACCGAAACCGCCACCGCCGCCAAGGGAGAAAGTGCCTCAGGAAAAGATTGACCACTTCATTCGTATGGCTAGACCACCAGCTCCCAAGCCTGTTGACACAGACTATGAGCGCCACCTCAGGAAGTTAAATCGAGCACGTCTACAGAAAGAGGCGAGCTCGAGCTCGAGCAAATCAGCTGGCAAAAAATGCGGTAAAACCGTTCCCCAGCTGGGAGAACAAGCGGCGCAATCAATCCCCCCGCTTGTTGTGCCAACAACACATGAGAGTAGGCACGCCCAACATTATTGTGGGCAAACCGTTTACATTCCCGAACTGGGCGATGTGGTAATAACCGAGGAGCATATAAGGCAGGCTGAAATCCTCAAGATCACTGTTGGACAACTCCTCGATATCGAGCCCATGTCTCTGCTTAGAGAGGAGGAAATAAAACGGAAATATGTCCGGGGCAAACCTTTGGTCGAGCCAGACGAGGTCAAGAAGCTCCCAACGAGAATGTATGAATTGCATCAATGGTACATGGACATTACCAAGATTTCCAATCGACAGTCCCTCATGGTGAATGTCAAGAAGGATCATTACTTCCATGAGAAAGCTGTGTCCGTTGAGTATTCAGAACTATTTCATTTATACAATCAAGATGCACTCAACAAATCTATCGTTAGTTGCTATTGTCTATAAGTGATTTATTTCTGTAATTTAAGTCTCAAGCTAGCTGTAGTGATTATTTTGATCAATCATTACCTGTAATTATCCTCACTATATTCTTTTCTGTGGTATTATGTGGGATGAAGATGTATGAAATGAAAAAAGGTGGATGCTATGGCATTGGGTTCATTGACCCAAATACCATTAATGAATACGCATGGAAATTAGATGCATATTATGAAAAAAGTGTAGAGGAAAGCATGCTAGAGTTCTTCAAGCATCTCAAATACAATGAAGATATACTACTTCCTTACAGCTTTGAGTGAGTCACACTGTCTTGTACTACAAATTCTGTTTTTGCCTACTAGCTAGCTACATGTTTTTTCTTACATATCCCCGCTTAATTAAGACATGCAAACGTGTGTGCATGCAGATTTCACTGGATCTTGTTAATCATTAATTTTGATGAAGTAACAGTTGAAATACTGGACTCACTACTTAAAAAAGAAAGTGACTACACCATCTTGTTTGGGATAGTCAACAGGTAATTTCAATCATTATTAACTATATCTCGGCATATTTAGTTTGTCATTTCCTGATATGAACTATTTAATAACCCCTTTATTAATTTTCTTTGTCGGCGGGCAGGGCTTGGGCAAAGTTCATCAGCGTCACTACAGGCCAATGGAAACAAAAGCTGAAATGGTATCGACCCAAGGTAAGTAATTAAGTAGTACTAACTAGCTAGCTAACATCTCTTTAATTATCATGCTTGGTTAATTATTATCTGATCAAATTCCATTCTCGTAAAGGCCCTGAAGCAGGCGCCGGGGAATAATCTGTGTGCATACTACGTTTGCGAGAACATTCGCATGATGGCATCCGAAAGGAGCAGATCTCAAAGACAGGACTGGGTACATTTGTCAGAAAACTATTCACAATTTTTACACCATTATCGATATCTAGTCACACAACTAATACACATGCATATTGATCTCCTTCTTAACAGTTCCGAGAGGTGCGGGAGCAGCTCCTAGCAGAGGAGCGCATAGAAGCAATTCAAGAGGAAATAGCGGGATTTTTGCTCGACCAGGTCATAGATCCCAAAGGAGAATACTATTACCCGCTACCGCCCCCATGAACCACTTCCAATTGTCATCGTGCTCCGAAGGCACCAATTAGGCTAATGCCACTGGCTCCGAAGGCACCAATTAGGAGAAATTGTATATAGCTAGCTAATTATATATATATACATGTGTGAATTAATGGTGGTTGTGAGACATTCGATGATATATATATACATATATATATATATAATCGGTTCTAATATAAATTCTATTTATATATATGCATAACGTGTACAATATGTAGTATCGTAAAATACCAGCAAACGAAAAAGAATTAAATGAAAAACACAAAATTAAATGAAAAAGAAATCATAAACCCAAAATCCCCCAACCTTTTAATACCGGTTGGTGTCACCAACCGGTACTAAAGGCCTTACGAACCGGTGCTATTGCCCGGTTCTGCACTAGTGGCAATCCGTGCTAAATTTTCCTCATGCTTATAGTCAAAATAAAGCTTTTACCAAACATATCGTTGATGCCTTGATGCAATCTTATGAATAAAAGCTTGAGTTGGAAGTTTCTATCCCTAGAAAACTTTATGATGAGTGGGAACCTACTATTAAAATTAAGATTAAAGATCATGAATGCTATGCTTTATGTGATTTGGGTGCTAGTATTCCCACTATTCCCAAAACTTTGTGCGATTTGCTAGATTTCCGTGATTTTGATGATTGCTCTTTAAACTTGCACCTTACGGATTCCACTATTAAGAAACCTATGGTAAGAATGAATGATGTTCTTATTGTTGCAAATAGGTATTATGTGCCTGTAGATTTTATCGTTCTTGATATAGATTGCAATCCTTCATGTCCTATTATTCTTGGTAGACCTTTCCTTAGAACGATTGGTGCAATTATTGATATGAAGGAAGGGAATATTAGATTCCAATTTCCATTAAAGAAAGGCATGGAACACTTCCCTAGGAAGAAAACAAAACTACCATATGAATCTATCATGAGAGCCACTTATGGATTGCCCACCAAAGATGGCAATAACTAGATCTATCCTTGTTTTTATGCCTAGCTAGGGGCGTTAAACGATAGCGCTTGTTGGGAGGCAACCCAATTTTATTTTTAGTTTTTTGCTTTTTGCTTCTGTTTAGGAATAAATATTTGTTATAGCCTCTGGTTAGATGTGTTTTTATGTTTTAATTACTGTTTGTGCCAAGTTAAACCTATAGGATCTTCTTGGATCATAGTTATTTGATCTTGCATAAATTTCCAAAAACTTTCTGTTCACGAAAATAATTGTTAAAAATCACCAGAACGTGATAAAATATTGATTCCAATTGCTACTGATCAATAAAAACATTGTCTAGGTCGTCCTATTTTTTCTGATGTTTTTGATTTCCAGAAGTTTGCGTTAGTTGCAGATTACTACAGACTGTTCTGTTTTTGACGGATTCTGTTTTTCGTGTGTTGTTTGCTTATTTTGATGAATCTATGGCTAGTAAAATAGTTTATAAAGCATAGAGAAGTTGGAATACAGTAGGTTTAACACCAATATATATAAAGAATGAGTTCATTACAGTACTTTGAAGTGGTCTTTTGTTTTCTTTCGCTAACGGAGCTCACGAGATTTTCTTCTGAGTTTTGTGCTGTAAAGTTTTCAAGTTTTGGGTGAAAGATTTGATGGATTATGGAACAAGGAGTGGCAAGAGCCTAAGCTTGGGGATGCCCATGGCACCCCCAAGATAATCTATGGACACCAAAAAGCCAAAGCTTGGGGATGCCCTGGAAGGCATCCCCTCTTTCGTCTACTTCCATCGGTAACTTTACTTGGTGCTATATTTTTATTCACCACATGGTATGTGTTTTGCTTGGAGCGTCTTGTATGACTTGAGTCTTTGATTTTTAGTTTACCACAATCATACTTGCTGTACACACCTTTTGAGAGAGACACACATGATTCGGAAATTATTAGAATACTCTATGTGCTTCACTTATATCTTTTGAGTTATATAGGTCTTGCTCTAGTACTTCACTTATATCTTTTAGAGCATGGTGGTGGATTTGTTTTATAGAAACTTTTGATCTCTCATGCTTCACTTAGATTATTTTGAGAGTCTTAAATAGCATGGTAATTTGCTTAAATAATCTTAATATGCTAGGTATTCAAGATTAGTAAAAACTTTCTTATGAGTGTTTTGAATACTAAGAGAAGTTTGATGCTTGATGATTGTTTTGAGACATGGAGGTAATAATATCAAAGTCGTGCTATTTGAGTAGTTGTGAATTTGAGAAATGCTTGTGTTGAAGTTTGCAAGTCCCGTAGCATGCACATATGGTAAACGTTGTGTAACAAATTTGAAACATGAGGTGTTCTTTGATTATCCTCCTTATGAGTGGCGGTCGGGGACGAGCGATAGTCTTTTCCTACCAATCTATCCCCCTAGGAGCATGCGCGTAGTGCTTGGTTTTTGATGACTTGTAGATTTTTGCAATAAGTATGTGAGTTCTTTATGACTAATGTTGAGTCCATGGATTATACGCACTCTCACATTTCCATCATTGCTAGCCTCTTCGGTACCGTGCATTGCCCTTTCTCACATTGAGAGTTGGTGCAAACTTCGCCGGTGCACCCAAACCCCGTGATATGATACGCTCTTTCACACATAAACCTCCTTATATCTTCCTCAAAACAGCCACCATACCTACCTATTATGGCATTTCCATAGCCATTCTGAGATATATTGCCATGCAACTTTCCACCATTCCGTTTATCATGACACGTTCATCATTGTCATATTGCTTAGCATGATCATGTAGTTGACATAGTATTTGTGGCAAAGCCACCGTTCATAATTCTTTCATACATGTCACTCTTGGTTCATTGCATATCCCGATACACCGCCGGAGGCATTCATATAGAGTCATACTTTGTTCTAGTATCGAGTTGTAATCATTGAGTTGTAAATAAATAGAAGTGTGATGATCATCATTTTCTAGAGCATTGTCCCAAGTGAGGAATAAAAAAAGAGAATGCCCCAAAAAAATGAGAGAAAAAGAGAGAAGGGACAATGTTACTATCCTTTTACCACACTTGTGCTTCAAAGTAGCACCATAATCTTCATGATAGAGAGTCTCTTGTTTTGTCACTTTCATATACTAGTGGGAATTTTTCATTATAGAACTTGGCTTGTATATTCCAACAATGGGCCTCCTCAAGTGCCCTAGGTCTTCGTGAGCAAGCAAGTTGGATGCACACCCACTTAGTTTCTTTTGTTGAGCTTTCATACATTTATAGCTCTAGTGCATCCGTTGCATGGCAATCCCTACTCCTTGCATTAACATCAATCGATGGCCATCTCCATAGCTCATTGATTAGCCTCGTTGATGTGAGACTTTCTCCTTTTTTGTCTTCTCCACATAACCCCCATCATCATATTCTATTCCACCCATAGTGCTATGTCCATGACTCGCGCTAATGTATTGCATGAAATTTTATAGGTTTGGGATTACTAAAATATGAAACAATTGTTTGGCTTATCAACGGGGTTGTGCATGATGAGAGCATTCCTGGGTGACGAAAATGGAGGATGACTAAACTATATGATTTTGTAGGGATGAACTTTCTTTGGCCATGTTATTTTGAGAGGACATAATTGCTTAGTTAGTATGCTTGAAGTATTATTATTTTATGTCAATATTAAACTTTTATCTTGAATCTTTCGAATCTGAATATTCATACCACTATTAAGAAGAATTACATTGAAATTATGCCAAGTAGCCCTCCGCATCAAAAATTCTGTTTTTATCATTTACCTACTCGAGGACGAGTAGGAATTAAGCTTGGGGATGATTGATACGTCTCCAACGTATCTATAATTTTTGATTGCTCCATGCTATATTATCTTCTGTTTTGGACATTATTGGGCTTTATTATTCACTTTTGTATTATTTTTGGGACAAACCTATTAACCGGAGGCCCAGCCCAGAATTGCTGTTTTTTGCCTATTTCAGAGTTTCGCAGAAAAAGAATATCAAACGGAGTCCAAGCGGAATGAAACCTTCAGGAACGTGATTTTTGGAACGAACAAGATTCAGGAGACTTGGACCCTACGTCAAGCAACCAATAGGAAAGCCACGAGGTAGGGGGCGCGCCTACCCCCCCCCCCCCCCCAAGGGGCGCGCCCTCCACCCTCGTGGGCCCCCTATTGCTCCACCGACGTACTTCTTCCTCCTATATATACCTACGTACCCCCAAACGATCAGATACGGAGCCAAAAACCTAAGTCCACCGCCGCAACCTTCTGTACCCACGAGATCCCATCTTGGGGCCTATTCCGGAGCTCCGCCGGAGGGTGCATCCATCACGGAGGGCTTCTACATCAACACCATAGCCTCTCTGATGAAGTGTGAGTAGTTTACCTCAGACCTTCAGGTCCATAGTTATTAGCTAGATGGCTTCTTCTCTCTTTTTGGATCTCAATACAATGTTCTCCCCCTCTCTCGTGGAGATCTATTCGATGTAATCTTCTTTTGCGGTGTGTTTGTTGAGACCAATGAATTGTGGGTTTATGATCAAGTTTATCTATGAACAATATTTGAATCTTCTCTGAATTCTTTTATGTATGATTGGTTATTTTTGCAAGTCTCTTCGAATTATCAGTTTGGTTTGGCCTACTAGATTGATCTTTCTTGCAATGGAAGAAGTGCTTAGCTTTGGGTTCAATCCTGCGGTGTCCTTTCCCAGTGACAGTCGGGGCAGCAAGGCACGTATTGTATTGTTGCCATCGAGGATAACAAGATGGGGTTTTATCATATTGCATGAATTTATCCCTCTACATCATGTCATCTTGCTTAAGGTGTTACTCTGTTCTTATGAACTTAATACTCTAGATGCATGCTGGATAGCGGTCGATGTGTGGAGTAATAGTAGTAGATGCAGGCAGGAGTCGGTCTACTTGTCTTGGACGTGATGCCTATATACATGATCATACCTAGATATTCTCATAACTATGCTCAATTATGTCAATTGCTCATCAGTAATTTGTTCACCCACCGTAAAATACTTATGCTCTTGAGAGAAGCCACTAGTGAACCTATGGCCCCTGGGTCTATCTTCATCATATTAATCTTCCAACACTTAGTTATTTCCGTTGCTTTTTACTTTGCTTTTATTTTACTTTGCATCTTTATCATAAAAATACCAAAAATATTATCCTATCATATCTATCAGATCTCACTCTCGTAAGTGACTGTGTAGGGATTGACAACCCATTATCGCGTTGGTTGTGAGGATTTATTTGTTTTGTGTAGTTGCGGGGGACTCGCGCGTAGCCTCCTACTGGATTGATACCTTGGTTCTCAAAAACTGAGGGAAATACTTACGCTACTTTGCTGCATCACCCTTTCCTCTTCAAGGAAAAACCAACGCAGTGCTTAAGAGGTAGCAGTCCTCCACTGGCCATTGCCGGCGGACATCTCTAAAAACCTGGAGATGTGTGCTTACGAAGGAAGTGTTTAGTGGCTGTTTGATGAGATTGTCGTATGGAAAATCATGAACAATTAATTAATTATGAGTTTGTATCGCATGCACATTAAGAAGAGGCGGTTGTCATCACGTGCTAGTTTATACACGAGTTCTTCTAGGAATATATATAAGTCCAAGGGTGGGGCAAGTAGACGTGACGTCACTCATGTGCTAAGAATACTCAATACTTGTATTATGAAAGTATAATTTTGATAATTTCTTAAAAGTGCTCATCGCACATTTAAAAACTTGTTCAATAAACAAAGTTTTCTCAACTCTTAGAAAAGGTTGGCACCACAGAAGAAAACTGTAAGTGACATTTAATTATTATTTTCACGCGTTTCAAGAAAATGCACGTGACATTTTCAGAAAATGTTCAACATTATAATTCTTTTTATGTAATCCAAAACAAAATGTTTCATACCACTCAAAAGAATGCACGTTACACTTAAAAACATGTTCACATGTTTTAAAGAAAATGTTCAGAACTTGTGTCTACAAAAAGTTCACATGTTTAAAAAAAAGAAGTATGAAGTTCCCATGTTTTTTGAAAAAATGAAGTATCTACAGAAAGTTCACATATTTTAAAAAATGTTCACATGTTCAGAAAAATGAAGTATCTACAGAAAGTTCACACACTGCAAACTTATGTCTTATTAGTATCGAGGAGGCCAAGAAAATCGTGTGCCCTCTTGATTTGCCAGCCATTCGGTACTACGCACACATCAACCATTGCATCTTTTATCGGAAACGAGCACGTGGAGAAAACCAGGTGTTCAATGTGCAATGCTTCTCGATACAAGAAGTACAGAAAGAAAACTCCTCAGAAAGTTATATGGTACTATTCTAAGGAAAAAGCTCATGCGCGGGCTTGGATGTCACTTTGCGCCATGACATGGTGACAGCACGACAGCGGCGGACCTCCTTGGGCGGCAACCAGATAAATATCTTGTCAATGATCTCCTTGACCAGGCCCTCGAGCAAGGTCACGCCTCTCCTGCCCGGCATCGTAGTGTTCCATCGACTCCGTCAGTTAGAAAGAGACGGCAATATTTACTCCAATAACTACTTGAATCAAGAAGAGAAGCAAGTAAAGTGATAGAAAGCTTAAGTTTTTCATTGATCAATAATGGCAAAATTTACATGGGTCTTGATTATACATTGAAAAGTTCAAATGATGAATATGTGTAGGACGTGGAGAGAGTGGACGCAACCAACTAATGACTTGGTGTTCACTAGTGAACAGAAGTGACGGCTAAACCGAATCACACACTGAACTGAAGGAAAATACACTAGCGAAGATAGAGTGACGACTAAACTAAAGCCACACACAGTGCTAGCTTAACAGAAAATAGACTTGGAAAGCGAGACCCTCGGAGCGTCCTTGCGACTACAACGAGCTATGTGCGCATCATGAGCATGTTCTGTCACTTGTAATTAAATAGCTTGAGCGGTAGCTGAAGATGGGGAGAGTAAATCAAGAGAACGCACCCGAGGAGAGAGGGAGAAAATGTTGGGGATCGTAGCAGAAATTTAAAATTTTCTACGCATCACCAAGATCAATCTATGGAGTAATCTAGCAACGAGGGGAAGGAGAGTGCATCTACATACCCTTGTAGATCGCTAAGCGGAAGCGTTGCAAGAATGCGGATGAAGGAGTCGTACTCGTAGCGATTCAGATCGCGATTGATTCCGATCTAAGCGCCAAACCACGGCGCCTCCGCGTTCAACACACGTGCAGCCCGGTGACGTCTCCCACGCCTTGATCCAGCAAGGGGAGAAGGAGAGGTTGGGAAGACTCCGTCCAACAGCAGCACGACGGCGTGGTGGTGGTGGAGGAGCGCGGGACTCCAGCAGGGCTTCGCCAAGCACTACGAGAGACGAGGAGGGAGAGAGGTAGGGCTGCGCCAAGAGAGAGATCAAATCGTGTGTTGGGCAGCCCCAAAACCTCCACTATATATAGGGGAAGGGGAGGGGCTGCGCCCCCATCTAGGGTTCCCTCCCTAGGGGTGGCGGCAGCCCCAAAACACATCTAGGGTTGCAGCCAAGGGGGGAGAGAGGGGGGCGCACCTAGGGTGGGCCTTAAGGCCCATCTGGACCTAGGGTGTGCCCCCTCCCACTCTCCCTTGCGCCTTGGGCCTTGGTGGGGGGGGGGGGGGGCGCACCAGCCCACCTGGGGCTGGTCCCCTCCCACACTTGGCCCACGCGGCCTTCTAGGGCTGGTGGCCCCACCTGGTGGACCCCCGGGACCCTCCCGGTGGTCCCGGTACGTTACCGACAGCACCCGAAACCTTTCCGGTGACCAAAACGGGACTTCCCATATATATAAATCTTTACCTCCGGACCATTCCGGAACTCCTCGTGACGACCAGGATCTCATCCGGGACTCCTAACAACATTCGGTAACCACGTACATACTTTCCCTATAACCCTAGCGTCATCGAACCTTAAGTGTGTAGACCCTACGGGTTCGGGAGTCATGCAGACATGGCCGAGACAACTCTCTGGTCAATAACCAACAGCGGGATCTGGATACCCGTATTGGCTCCCACATGCTCCACGATGATCTCATCGGATGAACCACGATGTGAAGGATTCAATCAATCCCGTATACAATTTCCTTTGTCTATCGGTACGATACTTGCCCGAGATTCGATCGTCGGTATCCCGATACCTTGTTCAATCTCGTTACCGGCAAGTCTCTTTACTCGTTCTGTAACACATCATCCCGTGATCAACTCCTTGGTCACATTGTGCACATTATGATAATGTCCTACCGAGTGGGCCCAGAGATACCTCTCTGTTTACATGGAGTGACAAATCCAAGTCTTGATTCGTGCCAACCCAACAGACACTTTTGGAGATACCCGTAATGCACCTTTATAGCCACCCAGTTACGTTGTGACGTTTGGCACACCCAAAGCACTCCTACGGTATCCGGGAGTTGCACAATCTCATGGTCTAAGGAAATGATACTTGACATTAGAAAAGCTTTAGCATACGAACTACACGATCTTGTGCTAGGCTTAGGATTGGGTCTTGTCCATCACATCATTCTCCTAATGATGTGATCCCATTATCGACAACATCCAATGTCCATGGTCAGGAAACCGTAACCATCTATTGATCAACGAGCTAGTCAACTAGAGGCTTAGTAGGGACATGGTGTTGTCTATGTATCCACACATGTATCTGAGTTTCCTATCAATACAATTCTAGCATGGATAATAAACGATTATCATGAACAATGAAATATGATATAATAATAACTAATTTATTATTGCCTCTAGGGCATATTTCGAACAGTCTCCCACTTGCACTAGAGTCAATAATCTAGTTCACATCGCCATGTGATTAACACTCATAGGTCACATCGCCATGTGACCAACATCCAAAGAGTTTACTAGAGTCACTAATCTAGTTCACATCACTATGTGATTAATACTCAATGAGTTCTGGGTTTGATCATGTTATGCTTGTGAGAGAGGTTGTAGTCAACAGGTCTTGCCATATTCGGATCCCTATGTATTTCGCAAAACTTTATGTCATATCGTAGATGCTGCTACCACGCTCCACTTGGAGCTATTCCAAATTGTTGCTCCATTATACGTATCCGGTATCTCTACCCAGAGCTATCCGGATAGGTGTTAAGCTTGCATCGACGTAACTCTTTACGTCGAACTCTTTATCACCTCCATAACCGAGAAACATTTCCTTATTCCTCTAAGGACAATTTTACCGCTATCTGGTGGTCCAGTCCTAGATCACCTCTGTACCCTCTTGCCAGACATGTGGCAAGGCACACATCAGGCGCGGTACTCAGCATGGCATACCGTATAGAGCCTATGATAAGAGCATAGGGGACGACCTTCGTCCTTCCTCTTTCTTCTGCCGTGGTCAATCTTCGAGTCTTACTCAACTTCACACCTTACAACTCAGGTAAGAACCCTTTCTTTGACTGATCTATTTTGAACTCCTTCAAAAACATGTCAAGGTGTGCGTTCTTTGAAAGTATCATTAGGCGTTTTGATCTATCTCTATAGATCTTGATGCCCAATATGTAAGCAGCTTTATCCAGGTCTTCCTTTGAAAATCACTCTTCAAACAACTGTTTATGCTTTCCAAAAATTCTACATCATTTCGAATCAACAATATGTCATCCACATATACTTATCAGAAATGTTGTAGTGCTCCCACTCACTTTCTTGTAAATACAAGTTTCTAGCAAACATTGTATAAACCTAAAAGCTTTGATCACTCCATCAAAACATATATTCCGATTCCGAGATGCTTGCTCTAGTCCATAGAAGGATTGCTGGAGCCAGCATACCTTTTAACATCCTTAGGATCGACAAAACCTTTTATTGTATCACATACAACTTTTCTTACGAAAACTGGCAAGAAAACTTGTTTTGACATCCATCTGTAAGATTTCATAATCGAAAAATACAGCTAATGCTAACATGATTCCGACGGACTTAAGCATCGCTACGGGTGAGAAATTCTCATCGTAGTCAACTCCTTGAACTTGTGAAAAGACTCTTTCCCACAAGTCGAGCTTCATAGACGGTAACATTACCGCCCACGTCCGTCTTCTTCTTAAAGATCCATTTATCTCAATGGCTTGCCGATCATCGAGCAAGTCCACCAAAGTCCATACTTTGTTCTAATATATGGATCCTATCTCGGATTTCATGGCTTCTAACCATTTGTCGGAATACAGGCCCACCATCGCTTCTCCATAGCTCGTAGGTTCATTGTTGTCTAACAACATGATATCTAAGACAGGATTACCGTACCACTTAGGAGTAGTACATATCCTTGTCGACCTACGAGGTTCGATAGCAACTTGATCCGAAGCTTCATGATCACTATCATTAACTTCCTATTCAACAGACGTAGGCGCCACAGAAAACATCTTTCTGTGTTGCATTACTCTCTGGTTGAAGTAAAGGTTCGACAACCTCATCAAGTTCTATCTTCCTCCCACTCAATTCTTTCGAGAGAAACTCCTTCTCGAGAAAGGACCCGTTCTTAGTGACAAACAATTTTCCCTCGGATCTGAGATAGAAGGTATACCCTACTGTCACCTTTGGGTATCCTATGAAGATGTGTTTGTCCGCTTTGGGTTCGAGCTTCTCCGGCTGAAGCCTTAAGCATCGCAGCCCCAAACATTAAGAAATGACAACTTTGGTTTCTTGCCAAACCAATGTTCACACGACCTCGTTTCAACGGACTTAAATGGTGTCCTATCTAAAGTGAATGCAGCTGTCTCTAACACATAACCTCAAAATGAAAACGGTAGATCGGTAAGAGACATCATAGATCGCACCATATCTCATAAGGTTCGATTACGACGTCCGGACACACCATTACCCTGTGGTGTTCCAGGTGGCTTCAATTGTGAAACAATTCCACAATGTCTTAAGTGATTGCCAAACTCATAACTCAAAAATTCTCATCGATCAGATCGTAGGAATTTGATCTTCTTGTTATGATGGTTCTTAACTTCACTCTGAAATCGCTTTTCAAAACGTTTTAGACTTGTGCTTCATTAAGTAAATATACGTATATCTACTCAAATCTTCAGTGAAGATGAGAAAATAGCGATATCCACCGTACGCTTCAATTCTCATTGGATCACACACATCAGTATGTATGATTTCCAACAAGTCACTTGCCCGTTTCATTGTACCTGAAAATGGGGTCTTGGTCATCCTGCCCATGAGGCATGGCTCGCATGTGTCAAGTGATTCAAAATCAAGTGACTCCAAACATCCATCGACATGGAGTTTCTTCATGCATCTTACGCCAATATGACCTAAGCGGCAGTGCGACGAGAAAGTGGTACTATCATTATTAACTCTACATCTTTTGGCGTGAACATGTGTATTACCACGATCAAGATTCAATGAACCATTCACATAGGGTGCATGACCATGAAAGGTATCATTCATGTAAACAGAATAACCATTATTCTCTAACTTAAATGAATGACCGTATTGCAATGAACATGATCTAATCATATTCATGCTCAACGTAGACACCTGATAACATTTATCTAGGTTCAATACTAATCCCGAAGGCAGATGGAGCATGCGATGGTGATCTCATCAACTTTGGAAACACTTCCAACACACATCGTCACCTCTCCCTTAGCCAGTCTCTGTTTAGTCCGTAGCTTTTGCTTCAAGTCACCAATAATAGCAACTGAACCGGTATCCAATACCCAGGTGCTACTAGGAGTACTAGTGAGGTACACATTAGTAACACGTATATACTTTGTTGAAGTTGCCAGCCTTCTTATCTACCATGCATTTGGGGTAATTCCGCTACCAGTGACCATTCCCCTTACAATAGAAGAACTTAGTCTCGGGTTTGGGTTCAACCTTGGGTTCCTTCACTGGAGCGGCAACTGGTTTGCCATCCATGAAGTTTCCCTTCTAGCCCTTGCCCTTCTTGAAACCAGTGGTCTTGTCAAACCATCAACACTTGATGCTCCTTCTTGATTTCTACCTTTTGCGGTCTTAAGCACCGCGAACAGCTCCGGGATCAACTCCATCCCTTGCATGTCATAGTTCATCATGAAGATCTAGTAGCTTAGTGATAGTGGCTAGAGAACTATATCAATCACTATCTTATCTGGAAGTTTAACTCCCACTTGATTTAAGTGATTGTAGCACCCAGACATTCTGAGCACATGCTCACTAGCTGAGCTATTCTCCTCCATCTTGTTGGCAAAAGAACTTGTCAGAGGTATCACACCTCTCAACATGGGCATGAGCCTGAAATCCCAATTTCAGCTCTTGGAACATCTCATATGTTCTATGGCGTTCAAAAAGTCATTGGAATCCCGATTCTAAGCCGTAAAGTATGGTGCACTAAACTATCAAGTTGTCATCAGGATGTGTCTGTCAGGTGTTCACAACATCCACAGACGACATTGTAGGGGTTTGCACATCGAGCGGTGCATCAAAGACGTAAGCCTTCTGTGTAGTAGTGAGGACACTCCTCGGACTACAGACCTAGTCCGCATCATTCCTTACAATATCTTTCAACTTAATCTTTCTCTAGGAACATATTGAAACAGGGAGCTACAACGTGAGCTATTTATCTACAACATATTTGCAAAGACAATTTAGACTATGTTCATGATAATTGAGTTCATCTTAATCAAATTATTTAATGAACTCCCACTTAGATAGACATCCCTCTAGTCATCTAAGTGAAACATGATCCGAATCGACTAGGCTGTGTCCGATCATCACGTGAGACGGACTAGTCATCAACGGTGAACATCTCATGTTGATCGTATCTTCTATACGACTCATGTTCGACCTTTCGGTCTTCCGTGTTCCGAGGCCATGTCTGTACATGCTAGACTCGTCAAGTCAACCTAAGTGCATGTGTCCCGAGGCCATGTCTGTACATGCTAGGCTCGTCAACACCCGTTGTATTCGAACGTTAGAATCTATCACACCCGATCATCACGTTGTGGTTCGAAACAACGAACCTTCACAACGGTGCACAGGTAGGGGGAACACTATTCTTGAAATTTTAGTGAGGGATCATCTTATTTAAGCTACCGTCGTTCTAAGCAAATAAGATGTAAAACATGATAAACATCACATGCAATCAAATAGTGACATGATATGGCCAATATCATTTTGCTCCTTTTGATCTCCATCTTCGGGGCTCCATGATCATCATTGTCACCGGCATGACACCATGATCTCCATCATCATGATCTCCATCATCGTGTCTTCTTGAAGTTGTCTCGTCATCTATTACTTCTACTACTATGGCTAACGCTTTAGCAATAAAGTAAAGTAATTACATGACGTTTAAGTTGACATGCAGGTCATAAATAAATTAAGACAACTCATATGGCTCCTACCGGTTGTCATACTCATCGACATGCAAGTCATGATTCCTATTACAAGAACATGATCAATCTCATACATCACATATATCATTCATCACATCCTTTTGGCCATATCACATCACACGGCATATGCTGCAAAAACAAGTTAGACGTCCTCTAATTGTTGTTGCAAGTTTTTACGTGGCTGCTATAGGTTTCTAGCAAGAACGTTTCTTACCTACGCGAAAACCACAACGTGATGTGCCAATTTCTATTTACCCTTCATAAGGACCCTTTTCATCGAATCCGATCCGTCTAAAGTGGGAGAGACAGACACCCGCTAGCCACCTTATGCAACTAGTGCATGTCAGTCGGTGGAACCAGTCTCACGTAAGAGTACGTGTAAGGTCGGTCCGGGCTGCTTCATCCCACGATGCCGCCGAATCAAGATAAGACTAGTAACGGCAAGTAAATTGACAATATCGACGCCCACAACTGCTTTGTGTTCTACTCGTGCATAGAAACTATGCATAAACCTAGCTCATGATGCCACTGTTGGGGATCGTAGCAGAAATTTAAAATTTTTTACGCATCACCAAGATCAATCTATGGAGTAATCTAGCAACGAGGGGAAGGAGAGTGCATCTACATACCCTTGTAGATCGCTAAGCGGAAGCGTTGCAAGAACGTGGATGAAGGAGTCGTACTCGTAGCGATTCAGATCGCGGTTGATTCCGATCTAAGCGCCGAACCACGGCGCCTCCGCGTTCAACACACGTGCATCCCGGTGACGTCTCCCACGCCTTGATACAGCAAGGGGAGAAGGAGAGGTTGGGAACACTCCGTCCAACAGCAGCACGATGGCGTGGTGGTGGTGGAGGAGCGCGGGACTCCAGCAAGGCTTCGCCAAGCACTACGAGAGACGAGGAGGGAGAGAGGTAGGCCTGCGCCAAGAGAGAGATCAAATCGTGTGTTCGGCAGCCCCAAAACCTCCACTATATATAGGGGAAGGGGAGGGGTTGTGCCCCCATCTAGGGTTCCCTCCCTAGGGGTGGCGGCAGCCCCAAAACCCATCTAGGGTTGCGGCCAAGGGGGGAGAGAGGGGGGCGCACCTAGGGTGGGCCTTAAGGCCCATCTGGACCTAGGGTGTGCCCCCTCCCACTCTCCCTTGCGCCTTGGGCCTTGGTGAGGGGCGCACCAGCCCACCTGGGGCTGGTCCCCTCCCACACTTGGCCCACGCAGCCTTCTAGGGCTGGTGGCCCCACCTGGTGGACCCCCGGGACCCTCCCGGTGGTCCCAGTACATTACCGATAGCACCCGAAACCTTTCCGGTGACCAAAACGGGACTTCCCATATATAAAACTCTTTACCTCCGGACCATTTCGGAACTCCTCGTGACGTCCCGGATCTCATCCGAGACTCCGAACAACATTCGGTAACCGCGTACATACTTTCCCTATAACCCTAGCGTCATCGAACCTTAAGTGTGTAGACCCTACGGGTTCGGGAGTCATGCAGACATGGCCGAGACAACTCTCTGGTCAATAACCAACAGCGGGATCTGGATACCCATATTGGCTCCCACATGCTCCACGATGATCTCATCGGATGAACCACAATGTCAAGGATTCAATCAATCCCGTATACAATTCCCTTTGTCTATCGGTACGATACTTGCCTGAGATTCGATCGTCGGTATCCCGATACCTTGTTCAATCTCGTTACCAGCAAGTCTCTTTACTCGTTCCGTAACACATCATCCTGTGATCAACTCCTTGGTCACATTGTGCACATTATGATAATGTCCTACCGAGTGGGCCCAGAGATACCTCTCCGTTTACACGGAGTGAGAAATCCCAGTCTTGATTCGTGCCAACCCAACAGACACTTTCAGAGATACCCGTAGTGCACCTTTATAGCCACCCAGTTACGTTGTGACGTTTGGCACACCCAAAGCACTCCTACGGTATCCGGGAGTTGCACAATCTCATGGTCTAAGGAAATGATACTTGACATTAGAAAAGCTTTAGCATACGAACTACACGATCTTGTGCTAGGCTTAGGATTGGGTCTTGTCCATCACATCATTCTCCTAATGATGTGATCCCGTTATCAACGACATCCAATGTCCATGGTCACGAAACCGTAACCATCTATTAATCAACGAGCTAGTCAACTAGAGGCTTACTAGGGACATGGTGTTGTCTATGTATCCACACATGTATCTGAGTTTCCTATCAATATAATTCTAGCATGGATAATAAACGATTATCATGAACAATGAAATATGATATAATAATAACTAATTTATTATTGCCTCTAGGGCATATTTCCAACAGAAAACAACGGCCAGTTCTGGCGGGGACAATGCTCACCTCCATTGGGGGAGAAGGTGGTGGAGAAAGCGGCTGTCAAACGAGCGGCTCGGTTGAGTGAGTGAGGCAACACCAGGGCGAAGGGTCAAAACGTGTCGGGCCGTGCTCTTCCGCGACTAGGCTAGGAGGAGAGCTAGAGCTGGAGACCATAGCACGAACTTCCTGTGTGTGGAGGGAGGCAAGCAAGCACAATCCGGTATGTGGGAGGCAGGGCAGGAGCCGCGTCGGTAGGGTGGATGGGCATGTCGACACGGAAGCTAAGCTCACCTATAGGGAGCAAGTAGACGTGATGTCACACATGTGGTTTTTCCTTTCTATTTTGTTTAAATTTTAGAAAAATACTAAATACTTGTTTTACGAAAATATAATTTGGTTAATTTTTTAGAAGTGTTCGTTGCACATTTAAAAGTTGTGAAAAACAAAGTTTGCTCTACTCTTAGAAGATGTTTGCACCATCCAAGGGTGGTGGGCCACGTGTGGCCATCGGCAATGGTTTGCGACGGCTGGCGCCAGCGGTGCTCACGCAGGAATGCCGGTGTCGATGTCACACTTCGTCATGACAAGGTGATGGCACAGTAGTGGCCAACGTCCTTCAGCGGAAACCTGATGGGTATGTTTTCAATGCCCCCTCGGGTAGGGCCGTGACATTCCTTGCCGGCATCATAGTGCTCCGTCCACTCCAGTCAGTTGGAAAGACACGACAAAATTTAGTCCAACAATGGCTTGAATCAAGAAGATAGGCAAGTATGGTGATAGAAAGCATAAGTTTTACATTAATTAGTATTCTTAATGATGTTATAAATACGATTATTCAAACAGGAATATTTTTAAACAGCGAGAGAGGTCCAAGTCTTCATTTTTAGTGTGATCTCAGCCATAGTTTTTTCTTGGACTTCGCCACCCTTAGATTTAAGTGTGATCTTGGCCACTAATCCTCCGTCGATTGGTTGGTGTGCTGCTTTGCTCTCTCCCTTTCTTGTTCATGAAAAAACAACACATGGAGAATCAATTTTGTTTTTCCTATGGAAGCATATTGACATGTTTTTTCTTCATGGAAATTTGCACGCATGTTGAAAATTCGTTAATGTTTGTTCGTAAAAAATTCAGATTTTTTATATTTTGTTATCAATTTTTAGATTTTACTATTCACGAGGATGCGTATGAACTCATGAGCGGAAACTTAATGTCCCTGGTCTTTTTTGCATCTCATGGCCTAGAATTGGAACGATACTCTCATGGAGGCTGTGGTGAGTAAGCAACATGCTATACTGACTCATTCCGTTGTCCAAAATCCGTAGGGTAGCACGTGCTTTTTGTTGAAAAAGACTGCTAGTTTAGCATAGCCATGTTCTTCAACAGCTGCACCGTGGACTATAACAATATTATCATTTTCTTTTTGGAGGAAGTTGAATAAAGTTATCTTTGATGCCTCCACCGTTGACAGGCCAATCCAGTACTTGAAGGCCCATTCTATAGCCTCGTAATCCTGCATCACCCAGAGATTTATAGAAGTTGGCCTGGGAGTAAAGCCACCCAATAAATCAAGTGTACTCTCCTTGTCGAACAATTTCCCGTCGTGGCACGACCGGGGTGAACCACGCATCAAGCACAATAATCTCTCCACCGCCTCCCATAATGTCACTGGCAGCATAAATATGCTAGTGCAGTCTCCATGGTGGTGGACTGGTGGTAAAAAGGAGAACGTGCATGCCGATAACCGGGTTACAGGTGTACAACTAGTTACCCCGACACAAGATAAGGAAGCCATCACAGGAGCCTTTCCGACAATCATGAGAATCATGTTCAGAGCCCGGGAGAAAAGGTCAGAGCTGTTGATGGGCTACAACGTCTGGAACGATGATGAGGGTGGTGGTCCGCATGTGTCCACCGACAATGCTGAGCGACGGCTGGCGGCTGTGGTGCTCATGCAAGAATGCGGGTGTGGATCTCACACTCCATCATGACATGGTGATGGCACGATAGTGGACGACGTCCTTCAGTGCCAACTTACGAGTATTGTTTTACAATTGTCTTCTCGTCAGGACCTCGGGCTGGGTCACGCCTCTCTTTCCCGACATCGTAATGCTCTGTCGACTCCGGTCGGCTAGAAAGAGAAGACAAGATTTAGTCCAACAACATCTTGAATCAAGAAGAGAGGCAAATAAGGTGACAGGAAGCTTAAGTTTTACATTAATCATTTTTCTTAATGAGTTTATAAATGCAATTATTCACATGGTTATATTTTCAAACGACAAGAGGGTTCCATGTCTTATTTTTGAGTGTGATCTCGGCCATAGTTTTATCTTGGCCTTCCTGACCCTCCATTTCAGTGTGATATTTGCCAGTAATCCTCCGTTGATTGGTTGGTGTGCGGCTTTGCACTGTCCCTCTCTTGATCCATCAGGTCGTATATGAAATATCTTCATTTCTTCAAATTCCACTATTTATTACTGCAGGTGGCCACACTAAGATGATGTCTCCGTCTTGTGGAAGATGCACACTGCAGGATGAATACAACTACAAAAATTCAGAGGATGAAAGTAAACATTTCTTGGTGCCTATGATGGGTGATTTCCAACATGAGATGGTAACTAATTCTTATTGTTAGATTTAGTGCCAATCCGTCATGTTTTGTTTCTTATACATTTAGGCATCAGCTACTTTTCTAAGCATTAATGACAAGTACATTCACATTGTCTTTATTATACATTGACAAGTGCAAGTGATGAATCGTGTGTAGGAGTTGGAGAGAGTGGTGCAACTAACTCAAGTCTTGACGTTCGCTAGTGAAAACAGAGTGATGGCTAAATAGAATTATGCACTAAACTGAAGCCAAATACACTAGTGAAGATAAAGTGATGGCTAAACTAAATCCACATACATTATTGTGAAAAATAATTTATTTAATATTTTAAAAGTGTTCATCCCACATTTAGCAAATGTACACACTGTGCAAAAATGTTTGCTCTGGTTTTAGAAAATGTTTATACAATTCAAAAAGAATTATGTGACATTTCCAAGCTATTCACAAATTTCAAGAAAATGTATGTTGCATTTTGAAAAAAGTTATATAATGTAAAAAATGTTTGTACAATTAAAACAATATGTTTCGCACACTTCAAATCAACGTACCTTATAGTTAAAAGAGCCATGAACAAAAGGCATGTCAAGGGAAAAGCAAAACCGAAGTCATGACCATTCAGATATGTCCCGTGGAGAATGAAGGCCTATAGAGTTTACTCGTGAGCTCATATGTACCCTTATGAACAGTAAAATTGAAAACAATCGTAACAGAAATAAAAAACAACTGAACTGTTTTGGAACAAACATTGATGAAATATTAACATGCGTGCAAATTTTCATTAAAAGAAACAACACATGGAGCATCAATTTTGTTTTTTCTACGAAAGCATATTGACACGTTTTTTCTTCATTCGCACGCATGTTCAGAATTCATCAATGTCCATTTGTAAAAAAAAAATCAGATTTTTACAATTTTGTTGACAATTGTTTTTTTTATTTTACCACTCATGAGGATGAGTCTGAGCTCACGGGCAGAAACTTAATGTCCCTGGTCTTTTTGCATCTCATGGCCTAGAATTGGAACGATACTCTTTTGGAGGGTGTGGTGAGTAAGCAATATGCAATACGGACTCATTCCATTTCTTTTTGGAGAAATTTGAATAAAGTTGTCTTTGATGCCTCCATCGTTGACAGGTCAAACCGGTACTTGAAGGCCCATATTTTAGCCTCGTAATCCTGTATCACCCAGACATTGATAGAAGTTGGCTGGGGAGTGAAGCCATCTAATAAAGCAAGTGTACCCTACTTGTCGAACAACTTCCCATCATGGAACGAATGGGGTGGACCACACATCTATCGGAATGACCCTGATTCTATGTCGAATACAATAATGTCTCCACCGCCTCCCATAATGTGTCTGGCACCATAAATACGAGTGCGGAAAAACAAGAGAACATGCGCGCGGATAACCGAGTTATAGATGTACAACTAGTTACCCCGAGAGAAGATATGGAGTCCATCACAGGAGCCTTTGCGACCATCTTGACACTGGTGTTCGGATCCCAGGAGGGAAGTTCCGAGCTGCTGGGCAATGGCGCCACGAACAACGACGAGGGTGGTGGGACGCCTGTGGCCATCGACAATGGGGAGCAATGGCTCGCAGCCATGGTGCTCACGCAAGAATCTAGGTGTGGATGTCACACTGCGATGGCTAGCAGCCATGGTGTTCACGCAAGAATCCGGGTGTGGATGTCACACTGCGTCATGATATGGTGATGGCACAATAGTGGCCGACGTCCTTCGGCGGCAACCTATGAGTATTTTTTTTCAATGAACTTCTCGGGCAGGACCTCGGGCAGGGTCGCGCCTCTATTTCTCGGCATCGTAGTGCTCCGACGACTCTGGTCGGCTGGAAAGACACAACAAGACTTTAGTCCAACAACAGCTTGACTCAAGAAGAGAGGCAAGTAATGTGATAGAAAGCTTATTAATCATTATTATGCTGAGGTTATAAATACTATTATTCAAACGGGTGTATTTTCAAATGACGTCAGAGTTCATAGTCTTAATGTTTTAGTGTGATCTCGGCCACAGTTTTGTCTTGGACTTCCCCGCCCTCCGATTTCAGTGTGATCTTGGCCAGTAATCCTCCGTCGATTGGTTGGTGTGCTGCTATGCTCTCTCCCTCTGTTGATGCATCAGATCGTATATGAAATCTCTTCATTTCTTGAAATTCCACTTTTTAATGCTGCAGGTGGCCAGGCTAAGATGATGTCTCCGTCTTGTGGAAGATGCACATTGCGCGATGAATATAACAACCAAAATTCGGAGGATGAAAGTAAAAATTTCTTGGTGCTATGCTAGGTAATTTCCAACACAAAATGGAAATTAATTCCTATTCTTAGATTTAGTGCCACTCGGTCATGTTTTGTTTCTTATGCATTTAGGCATTAGCTACTTTCCTAAGCGTTAATGACAAGTACATTTACATGTGTCTTTGTTATACAATGACAAGTGCAAGTGATGAAAGTGTGTAGGCCGTGAAGAGAGTTGATGCAACCAACTCAAGATTTGGTGGTCGCTAGTGAAATCGAGTGAAATCAAATACACTAGTGAAGATAGAGTGATGGCTAAACTGAAGCCACACTCCTTATTGTGAAAACGTAATATATTTACTTTTTTAAAAGTGTTCATCCCACATTTAGAAAATGTTCATGTTGTGTAAACAAGTTGGCTCAAGTTTTAAAAAATGGTTGTACCATTCAAAAAGAACTATGTGACATTTCCAAGCTATTCACTTTTCAAGAAAATTTATGTTGCATTTAAAAATATATTATACAATGTAAATGCACTTCAATATCAATGTGCATTAGAGTTAAAAAAGTTATGAACAAAAGGACTGTCAAGGGAAAAGCAAAACAGAAGTCACGACCATTCAGATATACCCCGTGGGCAATGGAGGCACTAGAGTCTACTCGCGAGCTCATGTGCACCCTCATGAATGGGAAAATCGAAAACAATAGTGAAAGAAATAAAAAAACAGAATTTTATTGAACAAGCATTGACGAATTCTTAACATGCTTGCAAATTTTTATTAAAACAGAACACATTACTGAACTGATGCACCACTTGAGCTGATGCACCAGGTCGTCCACCTTGTTGACGTCTATCACAGGCTGGTTCCTGGTAAAGCAGAGCGGACGAAATCAGTACCCATGATGAGATGACGAAAGCAGATGGAAAGAAGGGGGTCTTAGGGCCGGAAAGCAGGCCGGTGATGTCGTTGAGGATCCTGTTGGCGCTGGCGATGAAGAGGTTGATGACCTCGGCGACCAGGCCTTGTGCTGAGCTACCATCCTCGTCCATCGACTGCAAGTACTGGAAATACTCGTCCAGCATACCCTAGATGGATCACTTCACGAGAAGCTAAAAGCATAGTCAGCCAGCAACCACACGGGTCTAGTAGGGGGAGGGGGGGTGAGGGTGCACTACCCATGGCCAATATGGATGTGACAAGGGTGTTCAGCTGGCCCCTAAGCGCGACAGCCGCCATGGTGATCGATGGGCGGGGGGGGGGGGGGGGGGGGGGGGGAGCAGGTGCTGAAGTGATCCGAAGCTGTGGTGGCTGCGGCGGAGTTGTCGACGAAGAGTGGAGGAGGCTTAGGGACATAGCCCCTTATATGCCGGGACACACGAGGCTGTCCTCGCGAAGAAGTGCGTCCGGGAGTGCCTCCTTTAACAGTCTACTAGTGGCTCGGCCGGGAGCCATTAAGGAATTAGACGTTGTCGACACCGGATGCAGCCAGATGGGCGCCCGGTCAAGGGTCGTTGGATGGGTCCTCCACTGGCCATTGACGGTCGGCATCTTTCTAAATAGAAAAAACCAGGAGATGTAGGAATACGAACAAGAACTATAGTGGTGGCTGACTAAGATTCTCTTAAGGATTGATCGAGGGCATCGAGAAGGTTGACGGAAATGATTCTGTGTTTGTGTCGCTCGTCTCGTCTCGAACCGCCGCATTCTTGTTTGAGGACAGGAGGACAAAGAAAAGACGGAACATAATTGTATATATCCAACTCATGTTCGCTTCGCTCTACAACAAGCGAGTTCAGTTTAGTAACCGAATGAATTGTCCTGACTAAAAACAGGAGATAAAACTCCACAATGCTCGCTCTCAAGCCAGTAGTTGGTTGGATTGTTTTCTCGCGCCTAATTCAGCCCTGCGGAGACGTGCTGGCTCAGCCGGGAGACATTAACACCTAAAGGTTGACGACGCCGGATGCAGCCAGATGCGCTTCCCGCCAAGGCTCTGACCACTCGTTCGATGGGTCCTCCACTGGCCATTGACGGCCGACATCTCTAAAAATATGGAGATGTGTGTTTACGAAGAACAAGTTTAGTGGCGGCTGGACGAGATTGTCGTGTGAAAAATCATCAACGATTAATTAATTATAAGTTTGTATCCCATGCACATTAAGAAGAGGCAGTTGCCATCACGTACTAGTTTATACACGAGTTCTTGTAGGAATATATACAAGTATAAGGGTGGGAGCAAGTAGACGTGACGTCACACATGTATTAAAAATACTAAATACTTGTATTATGAAAATATATTTTTCTTAATTTGTTAAAAGTGTTCGTCGCACATTTAAAATGTTCAATAAACAAAGTTTTCTCAACTCTTAGAAAATGTTTGCACCATTCTAGAAAACAGTATGTGGCATCTAATTTTTTTCACGCATTATTTCATGAAAATGTGCGTGACATTTTCGGAAAATGTTCGACATTAGAATTTTTTCGTGTAATTCAGAACATAATGTTTGGTACCATTAAGAAGCAATGCACGTTACATTTCAAAAAAAAAATTCACATGTTTAAAACAATATTCACAACTTGTGTCTATGCGATGTGCTTGACGAAATGTTGCTTATGCATCCCACAGAGAGATAAGATGAGGTGGCAGTCAACTTATGATTTTTCTAATAAAAAACCGGGACACGACTTCCCAATAGTACTTCATTTCTGGTTTTGGATTAAAAATGTCTGGTTTTAAAACATGAGGGACGAAATGTCAACGAGAAAAAGATGAAGAACTGAATATCGACTTCTTGTAATTTTGAGGGACTAAAACATACTTTTCTCTTAAAAAAATGAAGTATCTACATAACGTTCACATGCTTTAGATGTCATGCATGCATCAACGATTGTATCATTTATCAAAACGGTCGCACGGAGAAAATTAGTTGTCCAGTGTGTAATGCTTCTCGATATAAGAAGTACGGAAAGTAAGCTCCTCAGAAAGATATATGGTACTGATCCTACGGAGGAAAGCTCATGTGCAGGCTTGGATGTTACTTGGCGCCATGATATGGCGACGACATGACAGCGGCCGACCTTGTGCGGCAACCTGATGAGCATCTTGTCAATGATCTCCTTGAGAAGATCCTTGAGCAAGGTCGCGCCTCTCCTGCCCGGCATCATAGTGCACCGTCGACTCCGCGTGCGTTAGAAAGACACCGCAAGATTTACTCCAATAACAACTTGAATCAAGAAGAAAAGTAAGTAAAGTGATAGAAAGCATAAGTTTTGCATTGATCAGTAATGGCAAGTAAATTTATATGGGTCTTGATTATACATTGAAAAGTTCAACTGATGAATGTGTTTAGGACGTCGAAGCAGAACTGATAGCAAAACCGAATTATACGCTGAACTGAAGCCAAATACACTAGTGAAGTTAGAGTGGCGGCTAAACTAAAGCCACATACAGTGCTAGCTTAACAGAAAGACTTGTAAAGCAAGACCCTCGGAGGTTCCTGCGACGGAAGCAAGCTATGTGCGCATCATGAGCATGTTCTGTCGCTTGTAATTAACTAGCCTGGGCGGTAGCCGAAGGTGGAGAGAGTAAATCGAGAGAACGCACCTGAGGAGAGAGGGAGACAACAACGGCCAGTTCGGGCGGTGACAGTGCCCGTCTCCATTGGGGGAGAAGGTGGTGGAGAAGGCGCTCGTCAGAGCAGCGGCTCGGTTCAGTGAGTGAGGCAAAGCCAAAGCGGAGGGTCAAGCCGTGTCGGGGCCGTGATCTTCCTCGACTAGGTTAGGAGGAGAGCTCGAGATGAAGGCCATAGCACAAAGTTCCATTGTGTGAAGGGAGGCAAGAAAGCTCAATAAGGTATGTGGGAAGCAAGGCAGGAGCCGCGTCGGCCAGGTGGATGGGCATGTCGAGATGGAAGCTGAGCTCACCTGTAGGGAGCACGTAGACGTGGTGTCACACATGTGTTTTTTCCCTTTTTATTTTTTTTATATTTCAGAAAAATACTAAATACTTTTATTATGAAAATACAATTTGGTCAATTTTTTCAATGTGTTCATTGTGCTTATAAAATTCGTTCAATAAACAAAGTTTGCTCTACTCTTACAAGATATTTGCACCATTCGATGGTGGTGGGCTTCCCGTGGCCATCGACAATGGTTAACGATGGTTGGCGCCGGCGGTGCTCACGCAAGAATGCGGGTGTGGATGTGACACTTTGTCATGACATGGTGATGGCACGGCAAAGGCCAACGTCCTTCGGCGGAAACCTGATGACTATTTTTTCAATGATCTCCTCGGGCAGAGCCACGCCACTTCTTCCGGCATAATAGTGCTCCCTCAACTCCGGTCAATTGGATAGACGCGACAAGATTTAGTCCAACAGGAGCTTGAAACAAGAAGAGAGGTCAGTAAGGTGATAGAAAGCATAAGTTGTACATTAATCACTAATGATAGAAAGCATAAGTTGTACATTAATCACTATTCTTAGTGATGTTATAAATACAACCATTCAAAAAGGAATATTTCCAAGTCTTCATTTTTTTTAGTGTGATCTCGGCCATAGTTTTATCTTGGACTTCCCCACCCTCAGATTTCGGTGTGATCTTGGCCATTAATGTGCTGCTTTGCTCTCTCCCTCTCTTGATCCATCATGACATATATGAAATCTCTTCATGTCTTCACATTCCACTTTTAATTGTTGTAGGTGGCCAGGCTAAGATGATGTCTCGGTCTCGTGGAAGATGCACACTGCACAATGAATACAAGTACAAAAATTTGGAGGACAGTAGACATTTCATGGTGCTTATGTTGGGTGATTTCCAGCACGAGATGGTAACAAATATCTATTGTTAGATTTGTGCAACTCCATCATGTTTTGCTTCATATGCGTTTAGGCATTAGCTATTTTCCTAAGCGTAAATGAAAAGTACATTTACATGCATGGGTCTTTATTATACATTGACAAGTGCAAGTGATGAACGTGGGTAGGACGTGAAGAGTGTGGACGCAACCAACTCAAGACTTGGTGTTTGCTAGTGAAAGCAGAGCGACGGCTAAACCAAATTATACACTAAACTGAAGACAAATACACTAGTAAAGACAGAGTGATGACGAAACTGAAGCCACATACAATATTAGTTGTACGGCAACTAGACGCCAAAGGCGAGAGACCCTCGGAGGGTCCAGCAGCGGCGGTGAGCTATATGCGCATCACGAGCGCGTTCTGTCACCTATAATTAACAAGCTTAAGCGCCAGCTGCAGATGGCGAGAGAAAATCTAGAAGACACACCTGATGAGAGAGAAACGGTGGCTGCCAGTTCGGGCAGCGAGGGTTCACACCTGTGTTATGGAAGTAGGCGGAGTAGAAGGTGCTCTCGGAATGAGGCAAAACAGCAGCCCAGTTGAGTAAGCGAGGCGACGCCAGGGAGGAGGGTCAAGCCATGCGAGCCCATGCTCATCGCGACCAGGTCAGGAGGAGAGTTGGACCTAGAGGCCATAGTGCGAGGTTCTATCTAGACGGAGGCGAGCAATCTCGACCTGGAGTGTATGAGGAAGAGCAGCAAGAGCCGCCACGGCCTGGTGGATGGGCAAGGTGAGACGGAAGCATAGCTCGCCTATAGGGAGCCAGTAGACCTGACGTGACACATGTGTTTTTTCCTTTTTAATTTTGTTTCTATTAAAAAAGAGTATATACATTATTATGAAAAGATAATTTATTTAATTTTTTAAAAGATTTCTTCCCACATTTAAAAAATGTTCATACTGTGTATGTTTTAGATGATAAAAAATATACAATGCTAATGAAAAACAGTAGGCAACAAAACATATATTTGCAAAATTTTAAACATGTTTATAAAATGTTCATAATGTACATGAAAAGTGTCCGATGTGCATAGAAAAAATAGTAGAAAATAAAATAAGAAGACCCCAGAAAAACAGAAGAAAAAACAAACAAAATGAATAAAATAAAGGTATGGAAAGAGGAGAAAAGAAAATCTAGGAAAGACAGAAGAAAAACGATGCAAAATGGTGAAAAAGTTTAAACATTACAAAAAAAAAACTGGCGCGTGGCTACAATATTGGGTCGGCCCAGTAGAGCCTCGCTGTAGGCGAGAATTATTAGCAAGGCAACACATTGACACCCCTAAAAAAGGCTACACATTGATTTCGGTTGAAAGGAGCCACATATATCTATCTATTATATACTAAAAGTATTTGACGGGTTTACCAAGAAAAGATAAGACTAAAAATTACCACAATAATTAGAAACATATGAACGCCAAATTAATAAACCAAATATTTTTAGCCAATAGATATGATTGTAAGTTAACGAACATACATTTATGAATCAAATTTCAATTTTAACATTTTGGTTTGCGCCTCACTACACTTAGTCTAGTGACCAATCACCATAGCACTATATTAGAACATGTATAGGCGAACCAAAATTTTGTTGGATGGTTAGAATAATACTGGTATCCCCGGCCCTCTCGCACTTTTTTGGATGCGGCCTGAGAACAACATACAGTTATAAATGGGTGGGAGAAAGAAATTGGCATAGGATCATCACCTGCAGCTGCACCCCATGAGCTGATGCACTAGGTCGTCCACGTTGTTGAAGTCCACGGGCTGTTTCCTATGAATCGCAAAGCAGAGTAGGGGCCCACGAGGGGCCCACGAGGCAGGGGGGCGCGCCCTAGGGGGGTGGGCGCGCCCCCCACCCTCGTTCCTTTCCTGACGTGCACTCCAAACCTTTCCGGTAGCTTTCCTTCCAAAAATAACTTCTCTAGTTGATTTCATTCCGTTTCGACTTTGTCTGACATTCCTTTCTTCAAAACACTGAAATAGGCAAAAAGAACAGCAATTCTGGGCTGGGCCTCCGGTTAATAGGTTAGTCCCAAAAATAATATAAAAGTGGATGATAAAGCCTAATATTGTCCAAAACAGTAGATAATATAACATGGAGCAATCAAAAATTATAGATACGTTGGAGACGCATCATGGAGCATGAGGGCGCGGGGTGTCGTTACGCGGGGGCACGCGCGTGCATGGGGAGGCAGGTGGGGTCGCGGGGCCAGCTGGTAGCGCGGGACGGGCGGCAGGTGCGTGCATCGGATCTGGACAAGGATCCCGCATGACAGTCGAGGGCGGCAGGTGCGGCCCCGCCCGCACGGATCCCGGAGGGGATGCGGGGGCCCGGTATGAGGTAGGTAAGATCTGCGGGTGCGCCAGCTGGGGCTGCGGATTTTCTGCGGCACGGGAGGGTGTGGGATTTTCTGCGGCGAGTGTGGCAAAAGGAAAAGTATGCTCGTCCAACACCACGCGACGGGACATGTGTACACAACGGCCGAGTAGGTCGAGGCAACAATAACCCTTGTGCTGCAAGGGGTACCCAAGAAGTACGCAGGGAGTGGAGCAGGGCACTAACTTGTGCGGTGTTTGATGAGTGAGGTTAGGGAAGCAAAGACATCCAAAAACGTGTAGGTGGTCGTAAGAGGGGTGCTGCCCATGAAGAAGGTAGTAGAGGGTGAGCTTGGTGACCGTGGTGGACGGGCGCCGGTTGATGAGGTGGTTGGCAGTGTAGAGGGCCTCAACCTGATATTCGGGCGACATGTGTGCATGGACGAGGAGGGTGCGGAGCACGTCGTTGGTGGTGCGCAAGAGGCGTTCTGCCTTCCCATTCTGTGGTGAAGTGTGCGGGCAGGAGAGCAGGAAGACTACACAAAGGCGTGAGAAGTGATCCCGGAGGGAGATGGAGAGGAATTCGTCACCATTGTCACACTGCACACATTTAATAGAAGCATTATATTGAGTGGAGACGTAAGCGAAAAGGTGTTGGAGGGTGGTGCTCGTATCATATTTGTTGCGCAGAGGAAAAACCCATGAATAGTGAGTGAAAGCATCTAAGACTGCCAGATAGTATTGATAACCAGAAAAAGAGCATATTGGAGACGTCCATAAATCACAATGAATAAGCTGGACGGAAGAAGTGGTAAATGAAGTTGAATGTGAAAACGGTAAACGTGTATGCTTTTCCAGCTTACAAGAACCACACATGGGGGAGTCTGGCACATTTTTATTACATGACCTAAGAAGTTATTTGCTAAGGCGGGAAGAGAGGCACGACTAGGGTGTCCGAGCCGCAAGTGCCAAATATCGCCGGTGCTTGAAACGGAGAACGCGAGAGGACCGCCATATTGTGGGAGAAACGGGTAGAGGTCGCCGGAGCTATTGGACCTCATGAGAAGTTTTCCCGTTGCCATGTCCTTCACAGAGAAGACAAACGGGTCAAAAGACACAATACACCAATTATCTCTAGTAAAGCGACGGACAAAAAATTGGTTTTTGACGATTTGAGGGGAAATTAAGATGTCATGGAGGTGGCAGGGGTGGGGAGAGAGAGTCGTGGAACCGGTAGCAACTACAGGGATCGTCGAACCATCACCGACAGTTATAGGAAGACGACAATGCGATGAAGAGGAGATGAGTTTGGTGAGGTTACCCGAGGAGCCGGCGATGTGGCTGGTGGCCCCCGTGTCCATGAGCCACTCTGAGCTGCTGGGCGGCTGCTGCATCTGAAGGTTGGCGAAGGCATGGGCCATCATGCCCTGCTGGTCCCACTGCGGCGCGGAGGAAGATGGCCGGCCACCTGGTACACCTGCTGGGGCGCGGGCGGACGTGGACCGAGGATGCCCGCGGCATTGGGCGACACCTAGGGGGAGCGCCACTGCTGTGGAGACGGCGCCGGCGACCCCCAGGGGGCGAAGTACCCCATCCACAGCTGCAGGCTGGGTTGGCCACATCCGGGGTTGGAGCTGGTCGAGGCACCGGGGGAGCCGCGACCACGGCCGCGCCCACGACCACGGTCAGCGGAGGGACTCCCGGAGGCAGGCGCCTTCCCCTTGTCGTACGGTGAGTACGGAGGAGGACGATCGCCAGAGGAGGGCCCGCCGTGGTTGACGGCGAGCGCCGTGGCGCCGGCCGCCCGTTCGCGCTCGGTGATGTCGATCTCCTCCAGAAGTAGCCGCGACTGCGCCTGTACAAAGATGGGGAAGGGCTACTGCATGGGTAGCAGGGTGGCCATCGTCTGGAACCGCCAGCTCAGTCCACGCACCAGCTGCAGCGTGAGCGAGCGGTCGGTGACCAGCTCGCCGACGTCAGCCAGCGCAGACGCGAGCTGCTGGAGGCGGCAGCAGTACTGGGTGACGGTCATGTCGCCTTGGACGGTGGCACGGAACTCGGCGCCGATGTGCTCCGGGCGGCCGGTGGCATTGTCATGGAAGAAGATCTCCAGCTGCTGTCAGGGGTGTTACGCCTTGGACTCGGACGACTGGATGATGTCGTACAACTTGTCGGAGATCGTGGCGTAGATCCACAACACCAACATGATGTCGTCGTTTCGCCACACGGCGTCCTCATGCAGCGGCTCGGCCTCCTCGAGGACGTGCTCTTCGACATGGTACTTGCACATGACGAACCAGAAGAGCTGGCGCCACTTCAAGTAGGTGTCCCCGTCGCTGCTGAGCTTGAAGGGGATGAACGAAGATATGTTGATGTGGTGCATTGAGGGAGGAGGGACCGCAGGAACCTGGAAGGGTGGAGGCGCGATGGCGAGGGCGTCGGCGATAGGGCGCACGGCGTGGAGGGGCGCCACGGGATGGGAGCCGGGGCGACGGAGAACGTGCGCGTTCGGAGACGCGGGTGCGGGCGCGGCGCGACGAGGTGCCGCGGCGACGGGTGCCGGCGCAGCAGGTGCAGCCGGGGCAGGTCCGGGAGTGACGCAGGGGAGGACCCAGCGTCGGCATCCCCGAAGGAGCGAGTGCGATGAAGAGGACGTTGGATTCTCATGGCGGAAGCGAGAGGTAGGAACGAGAACATCTGATACCAAGTTGGGTTAAGGGAATCACTTGTATATTCCATCTAAAGAGAACATGGGCTTAAATACATCAGAGGTACAGGTCCTATGCTAGGATTGTTTTTTTTCTCGAGAGTACGCCAAAGGCATACCTTACTTTTATAGAAGAGAAGAGCAATGAATAATGTACAAGAGAGTTAAAGATGGAAGCGAACTTCCATCAAGGACGCACACCCTACCACACCCTACAAATTAGCCTATGCCTACACTCTCACAAAACGTGTCATAGCCTCCTCCTCCCAAGCCCGCCATCTTCCACTCTTTGAGCTCCACAATGATGGCAAGGGCCAAATCTGACGCCGTCATCTGTTGATGAGTCTGATGGAACACTCTAGCGTTACGTTGCTTCCATAAAGCCCAAGTGGTCGCAATATCACTGTAACGCCCCGAGACCGATATGCCAGGTGTCGTCCAGTTATTCGCTGTTGTTGCCTTGTCATTGCTTGCGTGTCATGCATTGCATATCATGTCATCATGTGCATTTCATTTGCATACGTGTTCGTCTCATGCATCCGAGCATTTTCCCCGTTGTCCGTTTTGCATTCCGGCGCTCCGTTCTCCTCCGATGGTCGTTCCTACCTTCTTCTCGTGTGTGGGGATTAAACATTTCCGGATTGGACCGAGACTTGCCAAGCGGCCTTGGTTTACTACCGGTAGACCGCCTGTCAAATTTCGTGCCATTTGGACTTCGTTTGATACTCCAACGGTTAACCGAGGGACCGAAAAGGCCTCGTGTGTGTTGCAGCCCAACACCCTTTCATTTTGGCCCAAAACCCACCTAAACCTGCTCCATCATCTCGGTCGTTCGATCACGATCGCGTGGCCGAAAACCGCACCTCATTTGGACTCTCCTAACTCCCTCTACCTATATATATGTGCTCCCCTCCCGAAATTCGCGGATGAACCCTAGATCTTACCTCTCTCCGCGCCGCCGTACATGTCCGCCCACCGGCGGACGCGTCCACCCAGCCGGCCACCTCACCCCGCCCAATGAGGGAGTGCCACCTCAGCGCCGCCGCCTCCCGCACCCACTCAGCCGCCGCCACGTGTACCCAGCCGGCCCCCTCCGCCGCGGCCCGGGCAGGCCCGCACCGAGCCCTCCCGGCCCACGCGCTCTGCGCCGCCAACCGCCTCCCCGCCGGCGCTCGCTCCACCCCGCGCCGGATTCCCGCTCCGCCGCCGACGCCTGTTCTCCGCCGCCACACCTTCTTCGCCGGAACGCCGCGGCCTGGCTTCGCGCTACCGCCTGTTCCCGCCGCTGCTCCGCCATGGGACCCTAGCGTCGCCGCCTCGTCATGGCCAGATCCGGCCCCGGGGAACCGAGTCCCGCCGAATCCGGTGCTCCCTAGCCCCCCTGCCTCGCCGGAGGTCTCCCAGCCGCCTCGCCGGAGTGCCCTCGCGCCGCCGCCGCCGGACGGGATCGGGAGAGCCCCGATCCGCCTCCTTCGTTGACCGTTACCTCCGCGTGGGCCTCGCCGGCCAGATCCGGCCCATTTCCTCTAGCCCAGGCCGCCTCCTCTTCGTTTTGGGCCGAAGCCCATGGGTGAGCCACCACTATTCCCTGCCCCGTGCGCGACATTCTATCTTACGCCCAGTTCCAGACTTGGTGATTTTCACTAAGTCCCCGAGTTTTCCATGTTTCAAATGCTCATGTTCATCGCATCGTAACTTTGCATCCATAGCTCCGATTCATGCATATAGCATATCAAAATTTTCGCCTCAGAGAGTACATCATTTCATTCCATTGCATCATTTTCATTTGAGCTCATCTTGATGCCCGAAATTCTGTTAGAAGAATGCTACTTGAGATAATTGTCAGATCTGCTGCTCCATTTAGCTATTTGTCATTTTTGCCATGATTATTGTGTGCATGATATGCCCATGAGCTCTACATATGTTTTGTTAAGGGTTTTGCCATCTTTCCAAAGGTTCAACCCATGTATTTTTGTGATGTGTGTGGTGACTAGCACAAGCTTGCAAAGTGGTGCACTTGTTAATGCTGATTTCAGGGACTTAGCAATTCCACCAAGTCCTTGGACTGTTTATCTCATTATGCCATATGTTCATGTTGTTTCCTAGTTATCCGTGCCTCTTTTGAGGATGATCAGTAAGGATGTTTTGTTAATATTGTAGTGCTCTATCCATCAGTGTCTTTGTTTGAAATTATGGAGCACCCTAGCTTGAGTCAATCGAGCTCTACTTTTGCTATTTCGTGAATCTGGGCAGATTGTCTACTTGTTAGCAATTTTGCCAAGGATGTTGTAGTTGATCCGTGCATGCTATGTTATTGTTCTTGCCATGTCTAGCTTGCATTATGTGTATTCTTGATGGTTGTATGCTTAGATTGTCATGACTTGCTCTGTAGTGAGTGCTTCAAGCTCGTAAACATGCCTACTTGATATCCGATTTGCATGCTTCAGTTTTTCATCAAGTCTGTAACCTGATTATGTTTTGCCATGTTCACATGCTTGCAATTGTATTTTCTGATCCCTTTTGGCTCAAGGTCACTAAGGGACTTTTGTTAAGCTCTTTGAGTAGCTCCATGCCATGCTTTACTTTGCCATGTTCAGGTCATGTAGCATATAGTTTTATTGCTTCGAAGAGTGCTATCTGATCTGAAATTCCAGACAAGTGTTAATTTCACTAAGTCTGAAATCTGTTTACCATATGCATTTTTGCCATGCTTGTTTGAACCTGTTAATGGATGATTTGGTCGTAGCTCAGTGTTCATCTTTTGTTAAGCATCATGAATGGATCCCTGCCATGTATTTTGTTGTCATGTTTGGGTGCTGTAGCATGTTCATCTTGTTGCATTTAGATGGCTACTTGCTGTATATCGCAGAACGTGGTCATATTTGAATTGCTTGCCATTTCCAAACCGTAACTCCGATTCTGGCGTTCTTTACATCGTTTTCAAGTGATTCCATCTCATCTTTCCAGTGGCACACTTGGTTTTCCAAGTTGAGGCCAGGTTCATGCATTCCTTGTCCAATCATGCATATGCATCGCATACCGCATCCCGCATATCATACCATCTTCATGTGTTGGTTGTTTACTATGTTGTGTGCTTCTTTCCGGTGTTTGCTTCTTCGGGTTGGATCCGGTAACGTCGTGTTTGTGAGGACCCGTTCGTCTACGCCCGTTTGTCTTCTTCATGGACTCGTTCTTCTTCCTTGCGGGATTTCAAGCAAGATGACCTTACCCTTGAAATCACTTCTATCTTTGCTTGCTTAGTTGCTCGCTCTTTTGCTATGCCTATGCTGCGATACCTACCACTTGCTTATCATGCCTCCTACTTTGTTGAACCAAGCCTCTAACCCACCTTGTCCTAGCAAACCGTTGTTTGGCTATGTTACCGCTTTGCTCAGCCCCTCTTATAGCGTTGTTAGTTGCAGGTGAAGATTGAAGTTTGTTCCTTGTTGGAACATGGAGATGTTGTTCCTTGTTGGAACATGTTTTACTTGTTGGGATATCACAATATCTCTTATTTAATTAATGCATCTATATACTTGGTAAAGGGTGGAAGGCTCGGCCTTATGCCTGGTGTTTTGTTCCACTCTTGCCGCCCTAGTTTCCGTCATATCGGTGTTATGTTCCCGGATTTTGCGTTCCTTACGCGGTTGGGTTATAATGGGAACCCCTTGACAGTTCTCTTTGAATAAAACTCCTCCAGCAAGGCCCAACCTTGGTTTTACCATTCGCCACCTAGCCTTTTTCCCCTGGGAGTCGCGCATCCCGAGGGTCATCTTTATTTTAACCCCCCCGGGCCAGTGCTTGTCTAAGTGTTGGTCCAAACTAGAGCCACTTGCGGCGCCACCTCGGGGAAACTTGAGGGCTGGTTTTAGCTGTACGTAGTGTTCATCCGGTGTTGCCCTAAGAACGATATATGTGCAGCTCCTATCAGGATGTCAGCGCATCGGGTGGTCTTGCTGGACTTGTTTTACCATTGTCGAGGATGTCTTGTAGAACCGGGATACCGAGTCTGATCGGAATGTCTCGGGAGGAGGTCTATTCCTTCGTTGACCGTGAGAGATTGTCATGGGCTAAGTTGGGACACCCCTGCAGGGATTTGAACTTTCGAAAGCCGTGCCCGCGGTTATGGGCAGATGGGAATTTGTTAACGTCCGGTTATAGAAAACCTGAAGTTGACCTTAATTAAAATGTATCAACCGTGTGTGTAACCGTGATGGTCTCTTTCCGGCGGAGTCCGGGAAGTGAACACGGTGTTGGAGTTATGCTTGACGTAGGTTGTTTTAGGATCACTTCTTGATCATACTTTCTCGAACGTGCTTTGCCTTCTCTTCTCGCTCTCATTTGCATATGTTAGCCACCATATATGCTAGTCGCTTGCTGCAGCTCCACCTCATACTTTTACCTTACCCATAAGCGTAAATAGTCTTGATCGCAAGGGTGCGAGATTGCTGAGTCCCCGTGGCTCACAGATACTTCCAAAACCAGTTTGCAGGTGCCGTTGAGTCCGTGCAGATGACGCAACCAAGCTCAGGAGGAGGTCGTTGAAGATCTTGTCCTTTGTCTTGCTTCGTTCTAGTTGATCAGTAGTGGAGCCCAGTTGGGGTCGATCGGGGACCTTTGTCGCATTTGGGGTTCTTCTTTTATTTTGGTTCCGTAGTCGGGCCTTGATTGTATTTGGATGTTGTAATGCTTTATTCTTGTAATTGTGTGAAGTGGCGATTGTAAGCCAACTATGTATCTCTTTCCCTTATGTGTTACATGGGTTGTGTGAACATTACCTCACTTGCGACATTGCTTTCAATGCGGTTATGCCTCTAAGTTGTGCTTCGACACGTGGGAGATATAGCTGCATCGAGGGCGTTACAATCACCGTGTCCAAATCATGCTTGGAGCCCTCCCTGAATTGAGCTCTCCTTGCCAGCCACCACTCTAGCAAACAGTCCTCCGGCTCCGAGATATTGCCCTGTAAGCTCAATGCCTCAAAGATGTAGTGCCACACTTCTCTAGCGTAGATGCACTGATCAAGAATGTGTTCCGCGTTGTCCTCCTCTTGAAGGCACGTGTAGCAGGCGGAAGGGGAGTCCTGAAGGCCGTGCCTCGCTCTTCTGTCAGATGTCCAAATCCGGTGTTGTACTGCCAGCCACACAAAAATTTTACACTTGAGGAGGGCCCAACTCTTCCATATGCATGAGGCGTAAGGGACCCTCCCAGCACCCAAACAGAGCCTATAGTATGTGGACTTGGCAGTGTATCTGCCAGATGGGTCCGCCGGCCAGGAAAAGGAGTCTTCGCTGGAGGGGTCACAATTGATCGTACTGATCGCAAGGTTGAGGTGTAAAATTTGCATGTGGCCACCAAAGTTAACTTCACCGACAATGTCAAGCAACCATCTCGCATTCTCTAAGCCTTCCTCAACCGTGCGGCAGTTGATCGTTCTTGTGTCCACCAAAGCATGGATGTAAGGTGCAATGTCTTTAACTACGAAGCCATGGATCCATCTATCTCTCCAGAACAAAACTTTTTTTTTGAGGTAAAGCAAAGCTTTATAAATCAACGGTGGCTGGGCATATCGCCCAACACACGATCAGCCACACTGGGCGGTACAGTAGTGTTCCACTCCATACAAATGTCTGGCAAACACATCCGGCCTATTTGAGCTAGCTCATGAGCTACAGAATTTGCCTCCCGACGGCATGCTCGTATAGTGAACTTTGAAAACCACATCTTGAGTTGTAGTTTTATGTCCTCGATGGCTGCAGCATATGGTGAAGAGTCCGTTTTCCCAACATCCAGAGCCTCCGCGAGCAGCTGTGAATCTGTTTCGAAAACCACTCTAATGGTGCCTAAGTCTGTTGTTGTCGCCACTGCCGCAGTCATTGCCCCGATCTCGGCCGCAAAGGCGTCCGCCGTGTGATCCAGCCTGCCCGCTCGGGATGTTATCACATGTCCTTCTTCGTCCCTAGCGACCACGCCCCATCCACCCATTCTTCCTCCGGGCGTAAAGGCACCATCAAGGTTGATCTTAATCTCATCATTAGCGGGAGGGGCCCATGCAATTGAGGCCGCTTTCCCTGGCCGGTTATACACTTCTTCATATTCCATTGCATCGCATCTCGTACGTCCGACTACCTCCGATACGTGGATAGGCTGCCCCCCTTCCCGTTTTTTGTTTCTGCTATTCCACCAATGCCACCAAAATATCACAATAAGCATCATCTTCCTCTCATCTAGCTCCCACAATTTATCGAGCATTGCATGCACCCCCCCTGATATCTTCAAGCTGCATACGTCCCTTTTCAAGGCCCATTGCCCGCCATCCCTCCTTGACCGTTTTACATTTGATGAACAAATGTTCCCCATCCTCCTCCACCCGCCCGCAAAGAAAACAGCGAGAGTTCTCCAGCTTCATCCCTCTCCTCATCAGGTTAGTGCATAACGCCAGGGAATGGTGCTTCATTCGCCAAATAAACATCTGCAGCTTAACTGGGCAGCGCATCTTCCATATCCGTTTCCATGTCGGGTCTTCATGCCTCTTGAGCTGCCCCACGCCAGCAGTGCTCGACCCAGGCGCCCCTGTTTGTGCTTGTTGACATAGCTCAACATGGAGTTTGTAAGCACTCTTGACTGAAAATTCGCCCTTGGGATCAAAGTGCCAAGCATTAAAGTCATCTATCCCCTCTCGAAGGGGAATGTTAAGGATCTGTTTTGTGTCCTCCTCGCAAAAGGTGTCCCGGACTAGCTCCTCATCCCAGCTGCCAGTAATTGGGCTAATGAGTTCACTGACTGTAGTGAGAAGATTCGCCCCCCTTGGTGTGATTACTCGCCTTGACCATGATCTGGGTATCCAAGGATCCGACCAAATATTCACCGTAGCCCCGTCCCCGATCCTCCAGATGTAGCCCTGCTTCACGAGGTCTAGGCCATGCAAAATGTTGCGCCATGAATAAGAGATTCCATCATGGGCTACAGCATCGATCACGGGCCGTCCTGGGTAGTATCTCGCCTGCAAAACCCTTGCGCAGAGACTGTCGGGGTTCTGGAGGAGACGCCATCCTTGCCTCGCCAACATCGCCATATTGAAACTATGCATATCACGGAATCCCAAGCCCCGCATTGCTTTCGGCCTAGCAAGTTTGTCCCAGCTTATCCAATGCATTGGGTTTTGCTAGTCCTGTTGACTCCACCAAAATTTTCCCATCATCGTGTTCAATTCAGCACAGAAGGTCTTGGTGAGGTCAAAGCATGACATGGCGAACGCGGGTATACCCTGAGCCACGCCCTTCATGAGTACTTCTTTGCTTTCTTTTGCTAGGAGCCTCTCTTGCCAACCATGGACTCTCCCACACATGTTGCGTTTAATATAATTAAAAGCCTTCCTCCTTGATCTGCCGACATGTACCGGGAGTCCTAGATATTTCTCATTCCAATCCTCATTCTGGATCCCAAGGGTTCCTTTGACTGATGCCCTCTCAACATCGCCCGTGCTCGGACTGAACATGATAGCGGATTTCTCCGTGTTAATGCATTGACCAGAGCTGTCCTCATATAGTTGTAGCGCCTCCCGGAGGGCCGCTGCCTCTTGCTGCTCCGCTTTGATCAACAGCATGGAGTCGTCCGCAAAAAAGAGATGGGACACACAGGGCGCCCTTGGGCAGATTTTAACTCCATGCAATGCACCCCTCCTTTCTGCATCCATCAAAGCTGCTGTCAAACCCTCCGCACAAATCACAAACAGATAGGGGGACGTCGGGTCTCCTTGCCTTAGACCCCGAGAAGGACTGAACTATTGAGTAACCTCACCGTTTACTCTGATTTGATAGCGCATTGTCCTTACACACTCCATTACTAGCTCGACCCACCTTCTATTGAAGCCTAGCTTGATCATCATGGCCTCCAAGGAACACCATTCTACCCTATCATAGGCTTTACTCATGTCTTCTTTGACCACCGCATATCCAACCTTGCCGGTTCTCTTGTTCATCAAGTAGTGGGAGAGTTCATAGGCTATAAGCACATTATCTGTGATGAGCCTTCCTGGAACAAAAGCGCTCTGGTTCTCTGAAATAATGTCAGGGAGGATTATCTTCAGGCGATTTGCAATGACTTTTGACACCAATTTGTACACCATGTTGCAAAGACTGATTGGTCGTGGATCCTTGATCCTTCTCAGGTTCTTAACCTTTGGTATGAGCACGACCATTGTATCATTCCACCCTTCTGGGATTTCTCCTCCATCCAGGACCGCAAGCACCTCTTCCACTATCTTATCTCCCATGAAATGCCAATGCCGTTTAAAAACAACAGCCGGCATCCCATCAGGTCCCGGCGCCTTGAGATCGCCAATATGATCTAGAGCCGCCTTGATTTCTTCCCGAGTAAACTCTGCATCCAGTATTGCATGCATTTCTGGAGTCACTCGCGTTTGGACCTTGTTGATCAATTCAGGCATTCGGTGGGGGTTGGAGGACGTAAAGAGTTCCTGAAAAAAGGAGCACACATAATTAGTTAAATCCTCTCCTTCTGCTACTACTTCCCCATTCTCCCTTCTTATCTCCTTGAGCCTATTGGTTCTCTTCCTAGCCGACGCCACCGACTGTAGGTATTTGATGTTACGGTTGCCCCCCTTCAGCCACCACATGTGAGCTCGTTGTTTCAACTTTGCATTCTTCTTCTCCTTTAGATCGTGGACTAGTGCCCTCAACCTTGCTTCCTCCTTAATTTTCCCATCCGACACTGGCTCCTTCATGCACCTCTCCAACTCCCTACGTGCCTTCTTGATCCTCCCCTTGAGCTCACCCACCACCTCTCTACTCCACGTCCCCATCTGCCCAGCGATCGTTTTTAAGGCTTCGGTTACATTCCCCCTTCCTCCCTCGCAACCTCTCTCCCATGCATTCTTGATCACCTCCTCACACCCCTCCTCCTGCAGCCATCGAGCCTCAAACCTAAATTTATTATCTCCAACTCTCCATTTCTTTTCCTCCCCTTCCAGCTGCACAATTATCGGTCGATGGTCCGAGTGTCGTGGTTCTCCGTTGATAACTACAAACTGTGGAAACATGTCACACCACTCCTTATTTGCCACTACCCTATCAATTCGCTCACAAATGTATGTCCGCAGCTCCTTACTATGGTTCCTCCAAGTGAAGGTGTCTCCCTCATACCCAATATCCCGCAAGTTGCAGTGATCAAGTGCCTCCCTGAAAGCGTCAAGGTAGTGCTGCGGCCGATCTGCACCCCCCACCTTCTCGTTGCTTGCTAGGATTTTGTTGAAGTCGCCAAAACACAACCACGGCCTATCTGCTTGATGTTGTTGCTTCAGAATCTTTAGTAGCCTCCATGTTTCTGTTTTCCTCTTCAATTCAGATTCTCCATAAACCCCCGTAAGCCGCCAGACTGATCCATCCTCCCTGGTTACATCCACATCCACATGCCTCCTCTCATATGATCGGAGAGTAACGTCAACTCCCTGCCTCCAGAACAGTGCCACCCCTCTCCCACTTCCTTCATCCTTCCAAGCGACCATGTTGGCGAGCCCCAACAGCCACCAAAATCTTCCCAACTCCTTTTCCTTCAGCCTAGTCTCACACAGAAATAAGATATCGGGATCCTCCATTCTTCCCAGTTCGAGAAGAGATTGAACTGTCGGGCCGTTCCCGAGTCCCCGACAGTTCCAACTTATGAGTTTCATTGCTCCCGGCGGGGCTGCACTTGCAACCCGGCCGATATGATCATGTTGCGCTCGTCCACTACTGGACTGGTATCCTTCCCTCCTCTTCCTTCCAAGCTACTGCTGGTACCGCCTCCCTCCGACTTACTCTTCTTCGCCGAAGCCGGTTCCTCCACCTCCATGCATTCACCATCCCTTTTCCTGAGTTTAACCCCCAGTTGGTCATGTTAGACACCGCTTTCCACCCTCTCCCTCCTTCTGAACTTCTTCCCTTCTTTCTTTCCGTTATTCCCTTCTCCACTTAACCCCGTTCGGCCTGCAACTTCCATCTTATCCTGCTCACGTTCCCCTTCTATAGCTACCTCTTTTGGTTCTATGCCAGATTTTACACCATTAGGCGCAACCTCCACCACACCATTCGGCTTCTCTGGTGTAGTATCCTTTGAGTTCTGCGTGGTTAGCCCGAATTGAAGAGCTCTGGCAACGCTACCTCCTGTTTGTTCCCCTCCTTTCTCCTTTAGCTTTAGCGGGCTTGTTACTTCCTTCTCCTTCCCTCCTGCTATCTTATCATTGCTTCCTGATACAGCCCCCTCCTTCCTCCAAGATGGGGCATCGCTGCCCAACCCACCAGAACCTCTGCCCCAGCTGTACTGCCTACGTTCTCCTTGGGAAAAGTTCCCCTCGCATCCTCTCCCTCCACTCAGACTTCTACCACTACTGCTGCGTTTCCCCTCATTCCATCTACCTCTCCCTCCTTCCTCCTTCTTGTGGCTGTCCTCTGCTCTCATCCATGGGCCATACTGGGGTTCTTCACCTCTCACAGGTTTCATACTACACTCCTTCTCCCCATGTCCAATAATCCCGCAGGTGTAACAGAAATATGGCATGTGTTCATACTCAAAACGGCACCAGAGTAGTTCTTTCCTTTTCTTCTTCTTACTACTGTCCTCTCCCTCCGCTACCTCCACCAGCATGTTGCCATCTGACTTCCTCTCCCTGTCCAGCACGAAGCCCCTCATGATCGGTTCCTTAATGTTCAGTTTCACTTTCACGCGGAGGTACTTCCCCACAGCTCTCCCATCATGCCCTACATCCACCTCGACTAGTTCGTGAAAACCTGCGCCAATGCACTCACCTGTGGCTCTGTTCATATACCCGAGTGGTAGCCCAAACACACGGAACAATATTGGGATCAGGTTGAAGTCATATTCATCTACCGTCTTCTCCGGGTCGAAATCCTCCATTACTAAGAGTTCCTTATCAAACCACCACGGTCCTTCCTCCAGTGCTCGCCTCCAATCCTCCGGTTGACGGAAGGTAAATAAGAACACATTGGACTCCACCTCTTTGCAATCCACACCTTTAATGGGACACCAGATCCTCCCCGGCGTTTGCCCGATCACGCTGGCATGTGCGGGTTTCTCCGAGAAGAGTTTTCCCATCGCCTGTGGTTCCTTGGCCGCCCAGTCCGCTGCCTTCCCTATCTCCTCCTCTCCAATCTTCAGCCCTCTCTTCTCTGCCTCCGACAGCTTCAACCCCCTCAACAGCCCCTCGACTCCTTCCATTCCCTCCCCTCCGCCTTCAACCTTCAGAGACCAAGAAACCCTAGGGATCGACTCGGTGGTGTACGACCGCGTTCCCTAGCACGCGGAAGGCTTATCGTGGATGGGATGGATTGGTGGACACCTGCTGTGGCGGTTGATGCACGGGAGGGGAAAGGATCATCGATTTCGAGATCCCCGCCGCCAGGAACCCTACCCTTCACGCGATCGCCCTCGGGATCGCCACTCAGGAAATTACGCCAACCGCCACCGAGAGGGGCGGACAAAAAACCTACAAATTTACTAGCAGTGGGAAGGAAGTCCAGAATAGAACTTTATTACCCACCCCAACCGCAATATGCACCATACTGTCAAAGACCGCACGAGCCTCCTAGTCCACAACCATGGGTAGCCCTTGCCGCGGCCTCTCGGGATCCGTCCGCCTCAACCACTCCCACCTCACTCTTAAAGCCAAGCCTTGCAGCTGAAGGTTGCGGACACCCAAACCACCAAGCCAAGTAGGTTTACAAACCGAATTCCAAGCCATCACGCTAGGATTGTTACAACAGACTGTCCATGGTAAGCTGCGATCACGCCGTGCGTGAAGTCGTGGGAGCGTGCGCGAGCATGGGCGTCGTGGTCACCGCAGGAACCGGTCCAGGTGGTTGTCCTCCTGTGTGTGGGCCGCGGTCGGGTTTCCAACACTGAGGCCACGGTTGAAACCCCCGTCCGTCAGTCGCGAGCTTCTCACGCTTCCATTCCTTCGGGTTCGGGTGCCGGCAACGACACGTTCGCGAGGTTCGATTCCACGAGCAGCAATGCTGATGGATTTGTTGGAGATAAACTTTTTTTTGAAGTTTTGTTGGAGATAAACTTGAGTTCTTCAAGAGCTAGCTACGTGTGCCAAAAGGGCGGAAATCCAACACGACCGCATCGAGTTGAATACAATACGAATACGTATGCACGTGGACTTGTTTGGAATAGAATAAACCCTAACGAACGAACGAGGTTGTTGCTCATCTCGACCCGTACTTAGTGGATCGATAGATCCCATCATCATCATGGGCCTTTCCTTCGGCAAGACTGCAACGTCACCCTGGCCGGACCTCCCGCCAGAGCTGGCCGCCAAAATCCTCGCCCGGCTGCTCAGCCACACGGATCGCCTCAGCTTTGGTGCCGTGTGCCGCGGCTGGCGCCTCGCCGCGAGGCAGCACCGCTTGCTGCTGCCGCCGTCCATGCCATGGATCAACATCGGCAGCGGCGCGTACATGGATCTTGCCGGCAACGGCAAGGCTCGCCGTTTCGCCGCGCCCGAAGGGTACCGTGCAGGTGCCACCTCTGGCAGCTGGGTCCTCTACCAGCACGAGCGTTCCTCTCGGTTCTTCCTCGCCGACCCTTTGAACCCTTCTATGCCGGCCATCGAGGTCCCGTGCCGCTACGACCCGAGCGACGACACTGGTGACGGCAGAGTGAGTATGAGATTCTGCCAAGACGGCACTTTCCTGACATGGCCCCTAAAAAAGATGGTTGTGTGCTCACCTCATCTCGTCGTCGCCACATCCGCCTACAATGGTCCACTCAAAATTGCATGCTTTCGGCCAAGCAATGGAACGGTGGATCCAGCGACGTTTTTCTGGTCGGAAGGAGATTACTCGCACGGTCATCAATAACCATGATTGGCATGATGATTGGGACTTCATCTACGCGGATATAGCCTTCCACCATGGGAAGGTCTTTGCTCTGAGCTTAACAGAGAATCTCTTTGCCTTTGATTCGTCCATCGAAGAGATGTCGCTATCTCAAACTAGAAGTCGCGTCGAGCATGCCATCAAGGAAGGGCCAGCTACAGCGGCAGGTGCCGCGGTAGATTACTACAACCACCACCTGGTCACGTCTCCGGACGAACAAAAACTACTAATGGTGCGGTGGCGAATCCCTTTACGGGAAGATCGGACCAAGTTTCATCATCGAATGATGGATCTGCAGGTGTTCGAGGCGGACTTGCGGAAGGGCCGGTGGTCCGAGGTCAAGGACTTGGGTGGCCAGGCCCTTTTCGTTGGCCAAACCGGATCGAGGGCGCTTGCGGTGGGTGGTTTGTCAGATCAGATGTTCCAAGGGAATCGTGTGTTCCTTCTCGGCGATGATTGGGCACAGTTACATCCTACACGCCCCTGGTGCAAGTGTTTCGACTGCAAAAAACTCGGCTATAATGCTCCTAGCTATTGTGTGTATGACATGATGAGCAGGGAAGCTAGTTTAGTTTCTTTAGGTGGAGGTCATTGTTCGATGGAGTCTCCCGAGATGGCATGGTTTTTCCCCTCCGGGTGAAAAGATCATAACTTTTTTATGAAAAAGAAGGGCAATTTTTCATGTTGTGTAATTAGTCTTTTGAGATAATAAATGCATTGTAACTAGTCAATTAGTAATTTTGTTAGCGAATATACTATGGGTCATCCTATCTGGCTCGGTCTGGCCCAACTCAGAGATGGATGTCGCCTGTGATGACAAAGACGGAAGAGTGTGCATGCGTAGATGCCTGAACTCTACCTCCCCTGCTCATGTGTTCTTCTCGTCTTCCTCTAGTTCTCTAGTCGAGTGCTAGCTCCTACTTCATCTATTTAGTCTCATTGGACCTTCCTCATATTTTGGGTCAAAGTTTGATCGTAAATGATACCGTGGGAGGCTGAAGTGGATACAATTTTCTATGGAGTGTAGTACGAATGATTGCTTAGAAAAATTCCAATAGATACAATCCAAATAATCAACATAGGAAAAACTCCTTCAAACATCCGGTTGATCTAATGACGAGTGCTTTAGAAAATTTCGCACCTAAAGCGAGCCCTTCTATTTTGGTAACGTCAATCCTTTTATGTCCCACACAGCAAAACAGTACTCTCTGCCTTGAACTTACCAAAACAGAAGAGCCCGTTTTTGTGAAAATTAATATGAAACGCGAAAGTTGTTCGAAAATACTCTCCTCTTCTATATCCTTACCAAAACAGAAGAACTCACTTTTTTGGAATTTGATTTTGAAACCTAGAAGTTGTTCCAAAAGACATAGTATCAACTTCATACTAATCATATTTTGGAGGTCACGCTCCGTTAAAATGACAGTGCCATCCACATACTAGAGGATAGACACACCTCCTTCAACCAGATGCGGGATAAGGCCCCCAAGCCGACTATCCTCCTTAGCCTTGGCAATGAGAATAGCGAACATATCTGCTATAGCATTGCATATAATTGGCGACAGGGGGTCACCTTTCCCCATAATTTTCTTGGTTTGGAAATAATGCCCGAAATGAAAGAGGACACTTGCTGCCTCAATTCAGTTGCAAAAACATTCATGCGAATACCTTGTTGAGGGAAATACCAGTTTACTTTATCGTATGCGTTTTCAAAGTTCACCTTACAAATAACTACATCAAGCTTCTTTGTGTGCAGCTCATGGATCGTCTCATGAATGATCGTCTCCACCTTAATGTCCAAAGCATTACCAATTGTTAGGAGAAGATCTTTTTATTTCTTGTACTCACCACTAATACGCTTAGCGCAACCTCGAAGGAATTGTATAAGTTGCCATATTTTAAATTGCCATTTCGCATGCCTCCTTTGGTTTATAGAAATTTTGTAGGAATGATTACTTTGTAGACCTTTCATTTATAGGAATGGATTCCTATTTCTATATAGGGTAGGAACCAATCCTTCACATTTCAAAAGAAAAAAAACACTTGCATAGACTTAATGCAAAAGTTCTTATACTATGAATCAAATAAATTATTTGTCTTTACAAGAATTGAGATACATGTCAATCTCAATTCCTATGATATTGCTATTCTATGAAACAAAGAAGGCCTCGGTGTTAGTAACTCCTATAGTCTCCTTTGATAACTCATGAATTACAATATCGAGAAAATCTTCCCTCTCAAAACAAGATATTTCAAAGGAAAAAAACAACATTTATTTCCCGGATGAGCCGCCTCACCGGAATCCAAAAAAAGATGAGTGTGGCTGCAGATACTTCCCTAGAGAGCATGAACCGTCACCGGACCAAATTTATGCGCCCACTCAACACTCATCAAGACAGGATCCAACTATTCACAGATCGGAGAGAGTAAATTGTTAGCCCAACTAGATTGATGGCCCGATAGTGCTATCTCTCTCAGGTCTAAGCTCCCAATAGTGACACTGAACATAAAATTCCATATGACATCAAAATTATTCTTATTCTTCTCTTTCTGTCTCTGAATACTATTAAAATCACCACCCAACAACATAGGTGGATATTTCGAACCACAAATCCTAGCAAGCTCAGCAAGGAAGTTGTGTTTAAGCTCAATTTGTGCTACCCCATAAACAGTCAGAAGAGCCCATGAGAAGACATCATTTCTCGAGCAAACATCATGTTTGACCACGAAGTCATAAAACTCCATATTCAGAACCTCAAGTTTAGAATTATTCACACCTTCCCCTTGGGAGTAAGAAAAACGATGAGTAATCAACAGGTGCACATAAGAAGTCTAGAAAAGACGTGACAGAATATGAATGACCCGCCTCCATGAGAGCGATGAAGTCCAAATTTCTATCTCTAGAAATATTTGAAATAAATTATCTTTTATCTGTCTCGAAGATCTCTGCTATTCCAGAAGATTTGTCACATTCATCATGAATATTTTCTTTTGACATATACATCGCTCCATAGAAAGATCGTATTGCTTCGTAGCGTGGGTACGACGAACCTTTGAAGGTACTAAAGAGTCAACAACACGACTCTTGGAGCGATTTACTCAATCCAAACCCAAATGGCCTCTATCATGGAAAAAAAAGGTAACATGTTTGTCGTGCCGTGCAAGACGACAATTTTCGTGCACGAAATTTGATTGCCACGTACTCTCATAAGAAAGATACACATCAGAGAAAGTATCACGTGATACCATTTGTTAAGTGCTACCACGGAAGACAAATTTAAATGTTACAAAAATCATGATTTTTTATGGATGTTTACAAGGTATGTGTCTACAACCCCTAACAAAATCAAATTCAAATTCAAAATACACATTAAGAAACAAAAAAGACAAATTCATGTGTGAATACTGTCAATTTTGCCGACCTTTTGTCTTTTTTGGCACTATTCATGCTATATTTGTCATTTTTTTCTCAATGCACAATTTGAATTTGAACCTGGAATTGCTAGGAGCTTTTATTTTTGCTAGGAGCGGTACTCCAACCCTAGCCGCCGCCAGGGCCGATCCCCCTCCCTCCCTCCCGCCGCTGCCGGAGGACGCCCCCGGCCTGCGCCCGGTGGCCGACAGCGGTGGCGAGGGTTCTCCTCGCTCCCATGTCTCAGGGGCGGTTCGGGCCCCCTATGCGCGTGGAGGCGCGGCCGATCTAGCGAAGCGGCGGCGTCCGCCATGGCTGAGGCGGCGGCGGCAGCGGCCGATCTAGCGAAGCTGCGGTGATGACGGCGAAGGCCACTCCTGCCTCGCAGCGGGCGATCTATGCTACAGCGACGCGTCATCCGGTTTTGGATCGGCGACGGCGTCGAGGGCCTGGTGAACTGCTTGGCAGCACCTCCGGTCAGATCTAATCTGGTCAGTGCAGCCGGCGGTGGTGCTCATCTTCTCCGACGAAGGTGGCCGGCCAGAGGTTGGGTGGTCAGATCTCGAGATCCGTCATCTAGTCCCGGCTGCGAGTTGGGGAGATAGAGTTGCCGGTGAAAACCGAGCCGACGGCAGGCGATGGCGGTGTTCTGCGTCGTTACCTTGATGAAGGCATCGTCGTGTAACTAATGTCGACCCACTCGTGTTGCTCCAGGGGAAACCCTAGGATCTGGTTTTCCGGATCGGATGATGGCGGCATGACGGTGTCCTTTCTTTTTTGGGAGCATCGAGCAGCGTTGGAAGTCAGAGGTAGGAGGCGGAGAGGCTTCATCTTGCATGGAGCTTTGGTGGAGATATCAAGTCATGTCTGGCCGACAGGTGCTACACTTTGTCATACCTGGTCGGCAGGTGCTACGCACGACATATCTTCTAGAGACTTTAAGCTGTGTCGGCTGGTGGTACTTGGCGGTATGGTGCTGAGGTGTACCGGCGGAGACCGCGGCGTGCTCAATAGTTAGCGCGCAGGGAAATGGTGGCGTTGGGCACCGTGCTGGCATCGACGGCAGCTAGACCGGGCAAGGGTGATACGTCAGTACAACTCTGAAGTTGGAGTGGTGGCAGTTGGCGGCAGCGGCCTCTGAGAGCGCGTCGGACCGGTGTGTGCCCCATACCCGGCAAGTGGCTTGGTTGGGGCCTCAGGTCTTACATGTTAGGCTTGGCTACGAGGTCTGTGGTATTATGCCTGGACTATCAGCATCCCTTCATCAATTAGATAGGAATAGCGACGGATGTTGCCTAGACGGAGGATTCAGACTTACTATTGTATTTCCTTGTAAGATTTTGTGTGAATAATTAATAAAGTGGCTGCATGCATAGGCCAAGCGGGAGGTCTTCCGCCTTCTCTAAAAAAACAAAGATGGAATGACCGATGTGGACGACGAAATGCGGCGGCGGTGGGAGGGCGCGCTCCTTGACGCGGCCTCCGACGTGCCCACCGAAATGCCTCCATCAATGAAGCTTGTATATTCGTATTAATCTGGCATTGGGACCGACGTGAAGGGATGGTGGAGGCGCGCGGCATGGCCGCCGCTACCGTCCGGTCCGCGAGCAGCCACTGGGCGCTGCACGAGGCCACGGCCAACGGCAGGACGCGCGCCTGCCGCTACCTCGTCCAGGACCTCGGCTTCCCCATCGACCCCCTCTCCGACACGGGCGAGACGCCGTTGCTCCTGGCTGCCACGCTCGGCCACGCCGCGACGGCGGCCTGCCTCCTGGAGCACGGCGCCAGCGCGCACGCCCAGGACCACGACGGCAAGACGCCGCTCCACTGGGCTGCCTACAATGGTACGCACGCACGCACCTCGCCGACACTGGAGCACGCGAGCGCGAGGTTAACAAGCTGACGCCGTCGTCTCGGCCGTGCTGCAGGGGACCTCCTGCTGGTCGCGCTGCTCCTGGACAGAGGCGCCGACATTGGCACGGCGAACCCTCGTGGCACGGCGCTGCATATCGCGGCCACGCAGGCGCATCCGAACCTTGTCGCCTTCCTGCTGCGTCATGGTGTCGATGTACGCATTGCGCCGCCGTTCTGTTTGTTTGTTTGTGGAGCCGAACAATTTAGGGTGTGTTTGGTTTCCCGCATTAGTCTCAGCCTGGCCCGCGCGGGAAGAAAGTGTCCCGTTTGATTGCCTGCGTTTACTATGCGGCCCGCATCCACGGAACTTAAAGCACGTCCAGGCCAGGCCCAGGGGAAACGCCCGAATCGGCAGTAGCTCGCGAGCCTAGCTCGGGCGAGGTAGGGAGGGCGACGCGCTTCTTCCCTCGTGCGAGCAGGGGAGATGGCGTGAGCTCGCCCGCATCGCCAAAAAATCGGCGGGAGGATTTCGGCTCACCTCCCGCCGAGTCCATCCTTATTTAGCCCCTCCCTAACTGCCCAACTCCCGCCACCATTCTCCCTCCGTTCGAGCTTTCCCGCCGACGCGCATCGGCACCGACGAGCAGGTAAGCGGTGCATCTTCATCGGTCGGCGGTCCACAGCGTCGGCGCTCCTTCACCGGCCGGCGTTGATCTTCCACGACCGTCCCTCCTCATCCTCAAGCTGCAGCGATGGCCTCTATGAGTTCAATCTCCCTTTCTCTCTGTTCCTTCTAGCTAGATCTGAGCTGCAGCTAGGGTTTGATCTGGATGCATGGTTGATTAGTGGTCTGATCTGTGAGCTAATATGGATGATTGCTACGGTGCGACTGCAATTTGTGGTAGGGCTAGATGTTCAAGCATGTGGTAGGCTAGATTAGTATTAGAGTTTGAAGTTGAACCTTGTGCTTGTGTTGAATCATGCTTAGATCTATGATTTGTAGCTATTGGTGGTCCATTTGTAGCATGTTGTTTGTTGTAGATGTATGTTCTTGCTCATAGATTATCCAGTATCCTTGGTATGATTGCGATGAAGCATGTGCTTACTATGATAGTGATGAACCATGTACATGTATGCTCCTGCTTTCATGGATTTTCCGGTATGTTGTGTGCTATGCTTACTGTCAATGCATGCTACGATTGTAGGACATGACCACGCAGATGCAAGATCTTAGTCAGGCCCTTGTCCTGTCCGACAGCCAGTTTGCTCCATTGTTTGTCGAGGACTCGCAGCCTATGTCCGAGATGGCACGTGATTCAGAGGTGTTCGCATCTAATTCCCTCTATGTGTCAGTGGTGCTCATTGAGCCAACTCCTGCTGCTGCTGCTGCCGCTGCAATCAAGCTAGCAGCAGCAAAGGCAAAGAAGGATGGTAGGTGGAACAACATGAAGTGGCAGCCGTTCATGTCCACGTTCATGTTGAACAAAATGTGTGAGCTCATCTCTAGTGGAGTTATGACTGACAAGGGCTTCAAGGAGGTGCACTTGAACACCGTTGAGAAGCAGGTGTTCGAGTTCTGTGGGTAAGAGGTGTCTGCCACCCAGGTATATAACCACATGAGGAAGTGGAGAAGTCGATGGATCCAAGTGTCCAAGCTGAGAGACCTTAGCGGAGTCACATGGGATGAGAACACTTGCTCCATAGTTCTGGAGGCAGAGCACTACGTCGGCCATGTCGCGGTTAGCTCACAGCACCCTTCCTTTTCATACTGTCCACCATTGCCTACTCCTAATCGCAACTAACAACACTTGTGTTTCATTCTTAGGACCACCCAAGGGACGATGAGTTCCTCAACACACCCATCCAAAACTACAGCCAGATGCGAAAAGGGAGATCCAAGTGTCCAAGCTTCTCCTTCGGGCTGGCAACTGGGAAGCATGCCATGGGCTCGGGTGAGCCTCTTGGTTCTCCCATGCCAGACTTCCCTGGGACCCCGGACGTCGAGGTCCTTGATGGCCCTGACAAGCCCGCTGTGAAGCCCTTCGATAAGCCATTTGACCCCGTCCATGATAGGAAGAGGAAGAGAGGAGGCCTGATGGAGGAGGAGATCAATGTCTTTTGCAGCATGACTGAGGCGGTGAAGGAGGTGGCAGCAGCCATCAGGGAGTGCAAGCCCCTTGACGTCCACCCTGACCTGTATGGCACTGTCATGACCCAGGGTGGCTTCAACGACGAGGCTCTCATGGCAGCTCTCAGCCACCTGCTTGACAACAAGGCCCTGGGTGTTGGGTTCGTTGCCATGGCCGACCCTCACAGGGTGTTGTGGCTCAGGAGCTGGCTGGGCAAGCACTACTACTAGAGTAATGCTGCCTGTGAGCGTGCATGATCCCCGATGGCGATGGCGGTGGCGACGACGACGACGATGACGATGACGACGTGCATTTTGTGTAGTTAGGGCTCAAAAACTATTTGATGGTCTGTATATTTTGGCATTGTTGAGGAAATCGTTAACTGGTAACTGCTCGGTTGGCTGGCGAGTAGGGGATTAATAGGCTAATCGGCAAGTTAATCGGCCATTTAATCAATTAATCAGACGATTTATCAGTTTATCGGCTACTCGGTGACCTTATGAGTAGGGATTAATCGGCAAGTTAACTGGTTAATCGGATGAATTCTTGAAATTTTGGTGAGGTGGTATATACTAACCCCTCACACTGATGATGAACTTGCGGTGGTAGGACGACACCCTCTTTTGGATGTGGTGGTAGGTTAACACCAAGGTAGTGGTAGGAAGAACTTGCTATGCCGTATGATCATGCATGCTTTACTTCTCTTCTGCTCCATTGTTGTTTGTGTGCTACTTTGCTCTAGTTGTGTGCTCAACTCTTGCTCTTGTGCATTGCTAGGGCAAGTGGTATGCCGTGTTCATCGGTAAGGTCCCAGAGGTTCATAGTTCATGAGAAGAAGCCAGTGCACAAGTGGTATCGTATAGCAACAACACCCATAGAGGGTTCAAGACTAGGCAAGAAGCAGAAAAAGCTTACTCCGAGTGGGTGCAAAAGCACGGCAGCAGTATTGACACTCGCAAGGTTGGAGGTGTCAAGGTGGATCGTCATTTTGAGCTGAAGCTGAAGAACTGCATCATCTTCGCCCAGTTCATCGCCATTGCTGTGCTGTGGCGTTGGTGTGCTAGGTGTGAGTAAGCTCACCAACTAGGGTACAAGGTAAGCACAACATGTACGCCGTATGCAACCAAACGCCATGTTCACGTGCCGCTCGGGCCAATGCAGGCAACCACAGAAAGTGCACTTGCGTTTTACCTAATGCAGAGACACTAGATGCAGGCAACCAAACAACTAGCAGATGGCGTATTAGGGCCTGTTTTTTCTCGACCAGACTGGATTGAGAAGTGTATGCGATGGAGGAACTGTTCACAACGGCAACCAAACACGCCCTTATAGTTTGTTTTGTGCAGCCGAACAAGCTTCTCTGCCGTGTCTTCACACCCTTGGTCTCATCGATTCTTGGCGGCTCACTGGAATGCATGAAACTGATCATTCAGGTCAGGTGCTACAATGATTTGTCTTGTGCTGATTGATCATTGAGTTTGTGTTAATTGCATAAGAGTGTGGCTAAATCTTAGTTGACTGAGACTTAACCAAGTCTGTCTTGTGCTACATTAACATTACTCTATCTTTGTGCTGATGAATCTGTAAGTTTGTATTCATTGCATAAATCATAGTTACTTCTTTGATTGATCGCGCTTCTGTCTTTAGTATCACTTGCAATGCTTGGTTCGCCGGAGTCTCGTAGAATTTGTTCATATCGAATTTCCCCCTGTTCCAAACAGAGCCCATACCGTACTAGGTTCGATAAGAACCCAACTTGATCTTGATTCCGCAGATCAAAGAATTAGAACTAGCTTGCTTTGAGAAAGAGTTTACCGAGCTTCCTCCTCTAATCTTAATGGCCACTCAACTGTATGAGTGTCGGTGCACTGAAACTGTTGTGGAAATGTTAACTAGGCCGGAGCTAATGTTAACGCGGGTGGATCTTCTGGAACGACCCCTCTCTTGGTAGCATGCAGCCGCCGCGGCAACATCCGGCTCGTCGAGTGCTTGCTGGAAGCCAGAGCAGATCCAAACAGTACTGATGAAGTGAGCATACTGAACCTCCTCTGCTGCCACATTTTATCCTTGTCTTTTTTTTTGCAATCCTTGGCCTTGATAAAAAAATGTTCCCAAAAACTAACTCATGCTTTTTATACTCTGTAACAGCTTGGTAGGTTTCCGATAGAAATCGCCGCTGTCCATGCCGAGAGGAAAGTCGTTCGAGCTCTGTTTCCTGTGACTCAACGCCCTCCAACTGTGCTTGGTTGGAGTGTTGCTAGCATAGTGAGACGTGTAAAATCTGCTTCTTACAGGGAGCGGGTAATGCCATATTACTGTTCGTTATATAGTACTAGTACTAATTAACTTCTCATGAGGGGCCCTTACTCTTGTTTCTCTAAGTTTTTTTTTAGAATCTCCATGTTTACCTGGTAAGTGATTTCCTTCATCATCTAAAGACAACATATTTAGGTTGATATTTTTTATTTTCTGCTTAGATGGTTATTATTTAGGTTGATAGTTTTTATCTTGTGTTTACATGATCACATGTAGGAGGAAAGATGAACTAAAACTACAAGGAAACAAGGCCTTTGAAATCAAGGACTACGATGCGGCGATTCCTCTGTACAGCATGGTAACCTCTCTTTTGCCATTGATTGTTCTTGTATGCACCTGTTGGGATGCAAATGTTCTGTTTTTGTCCTAGTGGCAGCAAAAACACTACGAAATTGTCAGGGTATATCCCCAATCAATTCAGATGGTTCAGATCTACATTTCTGAAAATGTTGACATTCAAAAACAAACATGTAGGCACTGAAGCTCGACGACACGGATGCCACCTTATATTCAAACAGGAGCATCTGTTGGCGCTGCACCTTGGTGACGGCGATGAGGCTCTTTCGGACGCCCAGGCCTGCACCAGGGTCTGGCCTGACTGGGAGAAAGGATACTACCGTTAGGGAATGGCCTTCCCCTTGTTGGAGGTGATCATCGGCCTCATTTAATTCACCTATATTCTTAGCTCATCGGTCGAGATGGCATCCGATCCGGTCATGCTTGTGTTAGGATTACGTCAGTGTTTGTTCCGCGTTTAGCATGGCATTGGAGCTTGATCAGGGGAATCCAATCATCATCAACGCCCTCCGGTAAATCCACTGCATGCACTTGTGTCCTCAATTCCTCATCATACAAACTAATCTTACGTTCCACACGTGACTGTGTTATGTTCAAACTTGTGCAGGGATGTCTCGGAGCGAGTGGACCGTGTCGCAAGATCGCCGTGCTAGGAGAAAATGGATGCAAGGCAGAAATCAGGTTTTGTCTCGGTTTGTGTGATCAAAACAGTAGAAGGTTGTCCTATCGTCCATGTTCATTGCGCTGGTGTATATTGGATCTATTATAGCCTTTTTGCCCTGTCCGGATGACGGGTGGTGCAGCCCTGAGTGAGTGCTGCTGTAAATAGCTTTTGCTGCCTGTTATTTTCAGAAACTTGTTCTCCTGTTTGCTAGAGACCTTGTGTTTGCTTTTGCGCTGGATGCTTTGAACTTCTGTCGTGTTGTCAAGATAACTTATGTCCTGTCGTGTTGGTAGCTTTTACGACTGTTATTTTCATAAACCTGTATGATTTTAGCGTTGTTAATGTTAGGCGGTGCCTAGTTTGCTAGAGACCTTGTGTTTACTTTTGCACTGGATGATTTGACTCTCTTGTTGTCAAGAGAGCTCCCGTCGTGTTATCATTATGTCTCTTCATAGTGGAAACTGGCCAAGATGCCTTTTGGCTGCCTGTTATTTTCAGGAAACCTATATGTTTTAACGCTGTTAGCATTAGGCGGCTGCTGATGAATCTGTAAGTTTGTATTCATTGCATAAATAATAGTTAGTTCTTTGATTGATCGCGCTTCTGTCTTTAGTATCACTTGCAATGCTTGGTTCGCAAGAGTCCCGTAGAATTCGTTCATATAGAATTTCCCCCTGTTCCAAACAGAGCCCATACTGTACTAGGTTCCATAAGAACCTAACTTGATCTTGATTCCGCAGAGGGAGCGGAAGAACAGGTTGTGCTCTCCTTCGGTCGCGCAGTCGCGCTGCCGAGCACGTCGCCGATGCAGAGCGCGGGAACAGATTGCTCTCCTTCGGTCGCACAGTCACGTGGCCGAGCACGTCGCCGCTGCATAGCGCGTGAACAGGTTGCTCCCCTTCGGTCCCGCAGTCACACTGCTGAGCATGTCGCCGCTGCAGAAGCGCGAGAACATGGTGCTAGTTCTCGCCGTTTCCGTTTCTCATGATTATTTCACAGTTAATAAGGTGCTAGCTTGCTTACGGCATCTCCAGCCGTTGGCCCCCCCAGGACGCATAAAAATCATCCCCTGAGGGCGAGCCGGCGATACACTCAGCGCTGGGGGCGGTTGTGCACCCAGTCGTCGCCCCCAGGCGTTGAAATTGGCCCACTTTGCAGCCCAATTTCGGCGAATAAACGGCCCATATAGACGAGAATAGGCCCATATTCGGCGTGGTTTCGCCGTGTCTCGGCGTTCAATTATCAACACAATTATTTCTTATCACATATTTCATCACAGAAAAATCAAATACTTCAACAAAATAGTACAACAACAAATAGTTCAATACAAATTATATAGTTCAACAAATAAAAACTCGTATTTCATCACACGGCGTCCCCCTTGAGCCTCCATAGATGCTCAATCAAATCTTTCTGCAGTTGATAATGTACCTGTGGGTCTCGGATCTCCTGACGCATACTGAGATACGCAGTCCAAGTTGCCGGTAGCTGGTGATCAACTTCGGCTAGAGGACCCTGCCTGTAGTATGGTTCAGTGTCAAACACTGGGTCTTCTTGCTCGCTCTCGATGATCATGTTGTGCAAGATGACACAACAAGTCATAATCTCCCACATTTGATCTTTGGACCAGGTCTGAGCGGGGTACCGAACAACAGCAAATCGAGATTGGAGCACACCAAATGCCCGCTCGACATCCTTCCTGCAAGCCTCCTGAAGCTTCTCAAACCAGGCATTCTTGCCTCCTGCCACAGGGTTTGAGATCGTCTTCACAAATGTCGACCATCTCGGATAGATGCCGTCAGCTAGATAGTACCCCTTGTTGTATTGGTGCCCATTGATCTCGAAGTTCACCGGAGGAGAATGGCCCTCAACGAGCTTGGCAAAAACAGGAGAGCACTGCAGCATGTTGATGTCATTATGAGTTCCTGGCATACCAAAGAAGGAGTGCCAAATCCAAAGGTCCTGTGTGGCTACCGCCTCAAGCACCACACTGCAACCGCCTTTGGCGCCTTTGTACATCCCCTGCCAACCAAATGGGCAATTCTTCCATTTCCAATGCATGCAGTCGATGCTTCCAAGCATCCCAGGAAATCCTCTTGCTGCATTCTGGCTTAGGATCCGAGCAGTGTCTTCCGCATTGGGTGTTCTCAAGTATTGTGGCCCAAACACTGCCACCACTGCCCGATAGAACTTGTAGAAACACTCTATGCTGGTGGACTCGGCCATGCGCCCATAGTCGTCGAGTGAATCACTGGGAGCTCCATATGCAAGCATCCTCATTGCTGTCGTGCATTTCTGGATGAAGGTGAATTCAAGAGCGCCAGTGCAATCCATCTTGCACTTGAAGTAGTTGTCGAACTCCCGGATGGAATTCACAATCCTGAGGAAGAGCTTTCGGCTCATCCGATAACAGCGCAGAAATGTTCTCTCGCCATGAAGTGGAGTATCGGCGAAGTAGTCGGAGTAAAGCATGCAGTAGCCTTGGAGACGATGCCGGTTCTTTGCTTTCACCCGCCCCGGCGCCGCGCCACCTCGCCGCGGCTTTTCATTGCTCGCCAGCAGCTGGGCGAGGGCGGCGAGCACCATGAGATGCTCTTCTTCCTGGACGTCGGCCGCGGCTTCCTCCTCCAGCAGCGCGGCGAGCTCTTCCTCCTCATCCGAGTCCATCGCCGAGACAGACAAAATGCCGAACACCTTGCGCTCGGTGGGCGTGTACCCGCCGTTAAACCGCGCCTCCGCGGCCGGAAACGGCGGCCGGAAACGCCCAGCTGCTATGGGAGGGGCTGCCGCGACGAAGCGCTGCTATTTTCCGGCGGGGAATGGCTATCTAGCGGAGTAGGGCGGCGGCCGTCGCCGGGATATAGCTAGTGGTGGCCGAGGGCGCGGGGGTGCGAGGCGAGTCGGGGGAATAAAACCTTGACTTTTCCCTGTTAGTGTGGGCCAGGCGTGCTTTTCCCTAGCGCCGGAGCCTCCAACTGCTCCCCAGCGCGCCGGGTTCGGCCTGTGACCGCCGGGCGGAAAAAAGGTCCGAACCGGCGATTTTCGGCGTCCTGGGGGCGCGACTGGGCCGTTTTTTCGGCGCCGGCGCCGAAAAAGTGGCCTGAGGGGGCCTGTTGAGGGCGCGGCTGGAGATGCCCTTAAGCTTGGTTTCAGAATTGACGGTGAAACATCACGTGCTAAATTTTTACGCAGTGTGCAGTGGCGAAGCGTGAATCAAATATTAGGAGGGGCCAAATAAGTGTATATGGCATAGAAAAGGCTAGGATGATCAGAGACGCCAGACGATTAGTAGAGCAATTAGCAGATAAGTAAATGTATTTGGTAAATTGTCCTTTTGGAAGGAGGGGCCAGGGCCCGGAATTGTCCCCACTACGCTCCGCCACTGGCAGTGTGGTTGGGTGAGCAGTTTTTCGTAGTGCTGCAGTTTTGCATGGCAAAGCTCCTGAATTCCAAGTATCTTATTTGTTGGTGTTGATGGAGACGGCGAGCAGCAGCCGGTGTCGTCGTCGTCTGCTTCGTCTACCTTCGGCGTCCTCAACAGGATGAGCCGGCCTGCCTGCTCTTGTCGGCAGCGCAACTTGAGACAGTCTCAGGGGAGATGAGGGCGTACAATGGCAATCGATTAATTCTGTTTCCCCTGCTCGATTGATCGTAGGCCCTAAATAGATCGTTTGCCGGCCAGAGTCTAAGCACAGATGAACAGTAGGAAATTACCAAGCTATCCTCAAACCAATCTTTGAGTCAAACACTATCAGCCGTTGGATCAACTTAATACTACCTCTTAAATTCGGTAGTATGATGTACCGTAAAAAATCTCTAATGGTAGGCCATGGAGGAGAAGAAGCGAGAGAAACCTGAAGATATGGTAAGGATGCATCTGCCAACAGGGATGCAAACAAGACTTATGACCTCAGAGCAGAGCATCCATCATTGCCAATAGGATTGGGGGAGTTGATGAGTCCAATATTTCATCACTTTTTACTCTTTATTTACACTGTGCTGTTAGGATTGTAAGCTTTGTTCAATCAATTGATCTGAAGCTAAAACCTACTCTATTTGTAGCTAGAATTAGAAAGATGTTATTCCTTCTGGCTAAGCTACTTGGCTTTGACTTCCAGACATTGATTAAGCAAGAAAGGGGATGTAAAGATAGTACTGCCAGCTTGCCAAGTGTGTAGCTAGTTAAAGATGTTATTTCTTTACTTTCTTTTCTCTATTGCATCGATTAGGATATGTTGTCATTCAAGTAAACTTGTAGCAATCTGCTTGACAAATGATTTACTTATCACGGAAGTAACTTGTAGTAGCAGTGGATTGTGGCCACGTAAAAACAGTGTATTGAAATTGTGAACCGGTGCTAAGGTTTTTTTTGTAGTTCAGTCAACATGAAGCTGTTGGTACCTGATCTCAATGCAGAGTGGAGAAAAGAGCTAACTAGTGCTAGTGATCTTCGCTTTGCACTTCATCTTATTCGAAAGTATCTCTGCCTTGGACATGGTAATTGATAACTGAAAACCATTCCCAGGTTTACCCATGGCAAAGTTTAGTTCGCGGCGATGTCATCGATAGTGAAGTTGAAGGTTATGTGGGATTTATCTTCATGTCACTCTATGGCAATGAATCACATGCTCATGTCATTTGTCCACTCTGAGAGCATCTAAAACCGGACCTCTCAAACCCGTCTCATACGTCTGGGCAAGCCGCCTGGTCACTGTCCGGTCTCGTTTTTTCGATCTAGATGGACGCCTCAAGCGGGCCTTAAACGTACGGACTGACCGGCACCCCCCATATCCAGCCCAAATATGGAGCGGATATGGGCACGCCTGGGCGCGTCCGCCTGACAAGCCCGGCCCACCACCGACACCTCAGATGTCCCACAAAAAACCCCATCGGCCTCGTCGGTCTGAAACCCTAACTCACTCACTCTCCTCTCTCGCTCCGTCATCTCCTGTCCCCTCACCGATTTTGATCGAATCCAGCGCAATGTCGAGCTTCAGCAGCCGCTCCGATGACGAGGTGGATCCGGAGTACGAGCTTGCCCTTCGCATTGCCTTGGAGTGTTCCAAGGTGGACACCGGGGGCAGCTCTGGATCTGCAGCCTCGCCGCAGCCGCCACTTCCCCGTCGGCGCATCTCGGATGCCGGCGCTGGTGCCTCCCGGCCCATGGGCAACTTCGACAGGCGGCCGGCGCTATCTGCGCCTCTCCTACACCGTCCCTCGCCCTGTCGGCTGCTGCTCCCCTTTGTGGGTAGCGGTGGGTGCTTGTGCTCGCCTTGCCGACCCGGATGCGCACGCCAGAGCTCTGTCCGCCGCCGGCGTGGGCCCGCGGAGCCCGACGAGGACGAGCGGCTCCTCCAGTGGGTCTACCGCCGGTCGCTTATGATGACGGAGACAGGTGCTCGCTGGCTCCACCGAAAGAACGTGAAGGCTCTCCAGCTTGCCATGGAGCAGTCCGAGCGGGAGGTGAGGGACAAGGCGACGGAGGCGGCTCGGCTGGCCAAGCTCAGGCGCCAGCATGACCGTGTCATCCATCGCCTCATGGCCCTCATCATCGTCGAGTCCTCCTCCGATGACGACGACGACCACGGCTCCTCGTCCGACAAATCGGACAATCCTCCCCCAGCTGCGGACTCCTACAGTAGCGCCGGAGACCGGAAGGGCAAAGGGCCGGCAGCGAGGAAATGGTGAAGGTGGCCTCTATTTATGTCTGATTATCGTTTTTAGTGTTTGAACTTGTCCGACGATGAACTGTGCCGACCTTTTGGATGATGTAGAGTGGGTTTATGTGCATTTTATTCTCTGTTTCATGCCGATTTGTTTGTATGTTGTTTGATCATGTAGAGTAGTTCATCATGTGCATGCATAGTATGAATATAGGGTACTCGATATGAGATACGCGGATGTGAAGAGACAAATTTAAGGCATGCCGGATTAATGCCTGCGGATACGTCTGCGGGCGTTTGAAAAGTCGGATTTGCTGTCCGTGGCTGTAGATGCTCCGAGGACATCATCGATGTGCGAGATGACGAGCCAGGGACATAAAATTTGGAAGTTGTCGAGAGTGCTGGGTCTGCTTCTTCAGTCTTTTTTTTTTGAGACAAAGCACTTTTCAGACTTTTGTTTTTGTTGACAATTCTAAAAAAAACTGAGATACCGGCCGGGCCTGAGAAGAGAAGAAAATTCACATTGGCACCGGCCGTGGCCCATTTCGTCAACACAGAAGAAAATTCCCCTCGAGCTGGGAGTCGCACCGACCGCCGCACACGGCTCTTCCTGCCCTCCCGATCTCGCCCAGCCGAGGGTTCCTCGGCGGCCAATGGCGACCACCAAGAAGAAAAGCGCATCGCTGCTGACGGAGATCCCCGACGAACTCCTGGCGGAGATCTTCCTCCGGCTGTCCGACCCGGCCGACCTCGCCCGCGCCTCTGTGGCCTGTGTCTCCTTCCGCCGGCTCGTCACCGACGGCTCCTTCCTCGTCAGCTTCCGCAGCCACCATGCCCCGCTCATCCTCGCGCTCCTCGACAGAGACGGATTCCACCCGGCCCTGCCGCCTCACCCCTCCGCTCCCGCAGCCCGCGCGCTCGCCCTCGCCGCCGACTTCACCTTCTCCTTCCTCCCCGGCCACTTCCGCTGGTTAAACCTGGACGTCCGCGACGGCCGCGTCCTCCTCTCCCGCGGGTTCGAAGAATATGGGCTGCCGGGAGTCTTCCGGGAGCTCGCGGTTTGCGACCCATTGCACCGGCGGTACGTCCTGCTTCCCCAACTGCCTGACGACCTAGCCGCTATGGTGGATCGCCTGCTCACCAGCCCTTTCCTCGTCCCCCTCAGCAATGACGAGATGGCGGCTGAGGAAGAGATGGCATTCAAGGTGATCTGTTTGGCACACGACAAAACTAAAGTGGCTGCCTTCGTCTTCTCTTCGAGCATCGGACAATGGCAAGCTGCCGCATGCATGTTTTGGAGTGATTTGGCCCTTGACATGGTTGACTCGGCCACGATGTCACGGACCAACTCTTGTTATCTCAGGCGCCATTATGCTTATGGCTGCTTCTACTGGGACTGGCTAGTGATCCACAAGAAGCAGTTGCTCGTGCTTGACACTAGAAGGATGGAGTTCTCCATTGCCAACCTCCCACCCGGAGGATGGTGCACACAAGGTGTGGCCATTGTTGAGGCAGGGGAAGGCAGGCTCGGCATGTTTGGTCTCCATGGTGAAACTGCATCTGATCTCACTTATGCCGTTGTGCGAAACTGAGGCGAGAGCCCAAGCCAGTGGCAGATGGAGAAGACAATCTCACTACATTCTGGGTACCGGTGTTATATCAAAGCTGTAACAGAGAGATGTTTGCTATTGATGAGGACAAAAGCCTTGCCGGGCTCACCTCGACTCATTGAGTATTTCACAATGGACATCAAGACATTACAGCTACAGAGGGTTTGTGCGAAAGAATGCAAGACTTGGCTGCCCGGGATAATGATATATGCCCACTTGTTTGAAACTGGGGTATATACCAACTTTCCACCATCACTGTTGCCTCCACGGACAGTTTGAAGTGGTAAACTTTTGCATCATGTTTATCCCCTTCCCTTTATAATTATTGCACAACTTGTCTAATCTGATTATATTGTTTGTTTCTAACAATTGACATTTTAAGAGAATGAGATTAGTAAGAGGAAAAAAATCATGCACCCCATGACTGTCTTGTGCATAAATTTTCATTTAACCACAAAAACACTAGGTCGCGGCAAATAGTTTTATTAGTAGTTTTGATGGTCAGTGCAATGTAGAAGTAATACAAGTGTAGACCCAGTTTACCTTTGATTGTTTGACCTTGAGAAATTTCATTTGAGTCATGCGCAACTCCCTTTTGTACACTTTTCTTTTTGATAGATACAAGGTGGCACAAAAGTTTTGTTTTAGTCAGCTTTACATATACAATTTTATCTCGTGTCGTTGTTTTGTGATAAACCTGCATAACTAGTACAGTCAGAATTGAGATCCTGAGTCAGCGCTCTAAATTAAGAACAACTTATGCTCACAAGCAACTGAAATTTTATCTCACGATGTTGTTTTATCTGAAATCAACCTTGTAAGATCAAGGGAGTGCTTATCATTGCACAGGCGACTGGAATTTTATCTCGTCGTGGTGTTCTATATGAAATCAACCTCATAAGATATATTTTACTCGCTTATCGTTGTCAATCAACTGAAATTCTTCTTTATCGCAGTCGATTTCTCCACCACTCTTTGATCCTCATATCATGGTTGTCCTCCTAATTTCAAAGCAAAACCCCCAGATTATTTCTTTCTTTCTTTTTAATATGTCTGGCTATGTATCCCACTTGTATTGCAGACACTGAAGTAAGTTCCTGCAGTGACATGTTTCGAATTCAGTTGAGATTAATATTACGCTATTTTTGCGATACGACCTAAATACCTAAGATTTTAATCTTTTAAGCTTGTATAACTCTTGAATTAGTAGTATTCATGAATTGGGCAGACGATCTTCTGTGTTGTCTGAGCTTTTTGTCTTGTCTATCCAGATTCAGTGTGCAGACGTTATCAGATCAGCTTTCTGAGTTCAAAGCAACGGTGGTTTTGATAGCGTGCAGTTCTTGCAGATGTGATCACCGTTTCTGACAAGTTGGCACGTACCACTCTATAGTATTTTCACTTGGCTGTCGTCATGTGTATGCTGTTCTTGTTTTCATGCAACTTCTACCTTCGTTACTGTAACATCAATGTGCCTGCTCTGTACCTAAGAATGTGGTAGTGAAACTAAAAGTTTCAGTCAATCAACAACCGTGGTAGAGCTAGCTGATGTACATTTGTAAGTTGGGTCTTTCCCCCCAACTATGAGAGATTCTGAAAACGTCACTGTGCCGCGGTGGTTTCAGGTGCTTGTGCATAATTCTGTGAGGTGAATTTTGTACTTCTGTCCTTTTTATGACTCGCTCACTTTTGTACTGGGACGGCACTTGGTTCTCGCTACCAATACACCAAGTTTCTTTCCCTTTTCCAGTTGAATTTTGTTGTACTTCTATGTGCCTATGTTCCAATTTTGCATGACTTAAAGTGTATTATTTATACATGTTGATGGGCCTCTGTCTGGCTAGTATTCCAACTTGTGTTTCAAATTCCAATTCTAAGCACATTGAAGTGAGAGTTTGCAGTCACACATTTCAGATTCAGCTGAGACCAGTATTAACAATGTGATATGTGCTACCTAAGCTCCTATAATTTGTTCCTTTTAGCCTGTATAAGAGTCTTGAATTTGGACCCAAGTTTCTTCTCTGGTGTCTAAACTCCTGTCATGTTTGTCCAGATTCAGAGGAGTCATCATCAGATCAACTTTTAGAGTTCAAAGTGATCGCTGTTTTGATAGCGTGGAGTTGTCACCATATGTGACCACCTTGCTGACAAGATGGCACATGAAAATCTACAGAATTTCACTTGCCTATGTTCTTGTTTTGATGCTACTTAAAAGTACTTGTTGTATGTTTACTGTTTGCATAGTTGTGGGCTGCTCAACCTGAAAGTGAACATATATATGTTTCTTCTCAACCTGAAAGTGCGTATGTGTATATATGTGTTTGGTTAGTTTTTGTGGTGCATGTATCAATGGATGTGAGCTGGAGATTGTTCGGATCTGGTTCTGGGCATATTTTTCTTTTTCTACTTGAGAAGATGACTGTGGAACAAAACAAAAAGAGCCAAAGACAATGAAATTAACAGTAAACAATGATTGTGTTGGATCTGGGTCTGGGAATCTTTTCCTTTTTCTTGTTTGGAGCTATCGTTTGTGAAAAACTACCATGATTGTGTTGAAGCTGAATCTTATGATTTTTTTTAACTCAGTCAGTTGGTCTATGATGGACACGATTTTGATTCAGTCAGTTGGTCTACGATGGACATGATTCTTCATTCCCATGGCTTCAGGAACGCATGATGTGCATGGATTTGATCTCCCCTTAGCAGTGGCAACAATGTTGTGCTCCTTAATGGTGTTCCTGGGAATGTATTGAGTGTAATAATGAACAGTGTCATGGTGACCCTGTGTCCTCATATATCTACCTAATCGTTGGTGATCTTACCCTGTATTGATTGCACCTCCTTATTGGTGACTTTGCCAGCCCGCCATTGAGTATTTCGGTGAAACTCTCATCCTACTGAGGGTTGATATCGACCAAATCCGTAGACTTAAAGCAACCCTTGGTTTCTTCTCTACCGTAACGAGACTTGAAATCAACTAGCATAATTACTTTTCTGCCCGCGCCTGATCAGGCCGCTTTGCTCGCGATAGCACTCTCGGTTGCCCCATATCGTCATTCCCTCAGACATATCCTAGTCTCCCTCTATTTGACCAAAAACTTCCGGTGAGTGCTGTTGACTTCCTCCGTTAAAACTGAAAAGCAAACTCCCAGTTGTCGTACACATGCATTGTACCTAGGTGACATGCTCAGACTACCCTCAGGGATCCTCTCTGCGATGTTGTCATATAGAATGCTCGTCCCACCTCTCTCGAAGGGTGTCATGAGCAAGGAAAGAAGGAGAAGGACCGTGATCCACCTATAAGATACAACTTCGGCAAGAACAACAAGGAGCTTATTAGAGGACGATGCGGATGAGGTCAAAGAGAATCCATCAAGGAGGAAAACAAATGGACAAAACTCTGATCCAATCTAGTAGGAGCGAAAGTGGATTGGATAATGTGCAACCAAAACCATTTCCGAATTCGAAGGTTATGCTAGGGTAAGATATCTTGACATCCAAACAAATTTGTTTTGAATACGAGTCTCATTCCTGCAATATGTTATATGATACAATATGTTGACATATGACAACATAGGATAAGCAAAATAATTCAACCTTTTCAATATTATAATGAAATTCGTGATTTTATCTCCTTCACAAGATGACACAAATGCTTGTTAGTATTCCATTTTGGATTTATTGCCTTATAGTGTTTTATGTGTGCTTAATGTGTACATATAAGTATTGGACCATGGTATCGTCGCATTATTCCTGCATTTGTTTCAGGATTTCCGGTGATGCGCTTTCAGTGGGGGGAGACATTCCCGTCGACAACGAGGCACCTACGATGACTTTGTAAATCTCAATATGATATGATGGCTCAATCTCTCGAAGGTGCTCATACGGGTAGGGTGTGTCTGTACTATGTTAAAAAAAAGCGAGACATTACACACTAATTTATTTAGTGAGGCATTGCTCAGAACGTTGTACCGTGCTATTTTTCTAGTGGTCTAAACACACTATAAAACCGGGAGTGAATTGTATTCAAAAATCAAGAGTGAACCAAAGAAAAAACAGGACACATATCGCTCATGTACACTAATTTATTCAGTGAGACACCATATATTCTATCAAATCCTCAATGGAGTAGGCTTTGTATTTTCCTGTTGAGGTGTTGGGCCTCCTCAAAATAATGCTCTTCTTAATTTATACATTTTTTCGGGAACTTAATTTATAAATATAATAAGCCAAAGCTTGGCCTCCATTTCAAATCAAAAAGAAAAAAAGAGTAGAAGGGGGATATATCCGCAACCTGACACTCCATTGAGGATTCATCAGCCATCTGAATCTTCTTATCCTGATTCCTGCCCCCCTAAGCTTACCTTTCCATTCATATGGCTTAAGTTGGAACATTCCAAATAAAAAGATGCCTTAAGTTATGAAATGGAAGTAGTTGCATCAAGTTTCGAACAAAAAGAAAGAAGAAGAAGGAGATGCATGGCACCACTTCAGGGTCAAGGAAAAGACCTACACTCAAGCAAGGGAAATCACCTAGGTAAGAGTAGACTATAGGACCCACGTATATATAAATTTCAGCATGCTGTCCGGCAAGGCAAGGTGAGGTATCCTTTCCTTTCCTTCGTCTCCACCGCAGATATGGTATCTCTCTCATCTCACGTCCTCGGTCCTCAAGTAAAATTCTCACGTCTATATATACATATATGAATGTATCCAAGCTGCAATCCAACCACGACTCGGCTCGCATTCAAGCAACGATAGGAGCAAGTGCAAAAGCAAAGCAAGAGATGGAGGCTGCTGGGCATCGCTCTCGCGTCGTGGCTGAAGTCGACCCCCGCAGCGAATGGGTTCATGGGGATGAGTTCCACACGCTCATCGTCGACGTCTCAGGTACCGCTGCATGCTGCTTTTGCCATCATTCCTGCATGCAGGAACTGAACCCACTCGTTCCACACATGTTCTCGCATATCGACACGCATGCGGCATGCCCGTTGTTGCAGGATTTACCAGGGACCAGCTCAAGGTCCAGGTGGAGTCGTCGGGGAGCCTCAAGATCGGCGGCGAGCGCGCCCTCAACGGAGGCCGGCAGTGGTGCCACTTCCTGAAGCGGTTCGACCTCCCCGGCGTCTTGGACGCCGCGGCGATCAAGGTCCAGCTCGACAAGGGAGTCCTCTACGTCCAGGTGCCCCGTTCCACCGACGACAGCCAAGAGGACGCGCTGCGAGAAGAGGAGGACGCCGGCCTGTCCTGGAGCGGCGGCCACACGGCGGCGTGGCGGGCCGATGAGCACCCGGCGTGGCGTCTGGCCAAGAGCCTGGGCGAGCACCGATACGTCGTCCTGAACGTCGTGCTCGCCGTCGTGCTCCTCTGGCTCGTCGCGTTCGCCAACAGCAAGCAGAGCGGTGGGCAGATCAAGAACGAATGAGGCAAGCGACACACATGCACGCACAGCGGGACAGTCGTACAGCACAACATATCGATGTAATCATTTAGTACGTCACAGGATCCGCTTCCATATACTCCGCTGATAAAAGGGAATAAGAACCATGTAAATAGGCAGGATTTGGAACGCGGGATTGTTCAAATCCAAGTCTCAAGATATCAACCACTATCGGATATAAAGACATATATACTACTACTACATATGGTCCCACTTTACTGGCTCTGTATCAAGTTCTTGCATTGATTTATCAAAAAAAAAAAAGTTCTTGCATTGATGATCTGAAATGAGTTCAATGTAACCACAGACTATAGTATCATTTAAGGTCTGTAAAACTTGTAGGCCAACTTGTGATTAGCTCATGACCTCATGTCCTTTGCATTGCATCCTGTGATTTACTGATCTGCTACTCTTCCTCCACAGCAGCAAGAAGACCAAGTGATGTGATCGGCCACCCTATTTATGTATTCCCAGACATCTAGTACCATGTGCTTCAGCTAGAACCTTCATTTACATTGTGTGTTTGTAATAACAGCGTTCGAGTACGAGTGCAGACAGTGTGTCCTTATAATGATCGCTTCTCTTATGCAAGTTATTCTCTTGTCTGTATATGGATCACCTAAGTTGTTTATTTGAATCTTATAAGCTAGTATTTGAAAAGGCAAGATTTGTCTATGTTTCAGCAACCAACTGAACTGAACTGAACCGGCTGTAGGTGCCTCGAGATGTCAGATTCAGATCTCTGAATTTCAGGAGCACCTTGGTCGACCGCTTGGGTTTGTTCATACTAGTATGCTAGCTTAACTGGGCGTATAATTAATTGTGGTAACTGAAGTTCAATTTTGCAACGGTTGCCCTCCTTCGACCAAGCAATGTGAGAAGTGTGTAGCAGTTGATATGTGTTGCTGTGTAGGTGGTTCAGTGGTTGCAGGTGACCACGTTCAACCTTGCCGTCAATGAGCTCCTCTTCAACTCATTTCTGCGCTCGGTGAGGCGGCGACGTGCACCACCGCCTACCATGCCCCTCCCTTCTTGGTTGTGGCCGTCTCGCGCGCTCCGGTTTGTTCGATTTTTCAGGTTCGAACGCCGTGGGCTTTCTCTGAGCGCTACAAACAAGGCTAGGCCGCACAAGCACGTGCCCGACCGCGGCCCGTCATCGTCTGTCGCGGTCTCTCAAATGGGCGTGTTTCCTGTGTGATCCACATTGTGTCGAACTGTCGCCAACCACCGACGCTTCACACACGGACGACCGACCGACTGACCAAGTAGCCCCATTTCAGCGGTAGGCAGAGGGGTTCTGGTCCCAGTTTTGGAAACCTCATACAACGGCTTTTCTGGGTTTTTATAGTTTGTTTGTTTCATAAATTTACTAGTTTCAAAAAGTGCTCTGAATTTCGAAAAGTTTTCTTCTTTGAAAAAATGTTCAGCATTTTCAGAAAATGCTGGGGTTTCTAGATATCGTTTGGAATTTCAAAAGCTAATCTTATTTCTGAGCAAAAAAATATTTACTAATGAGCAATTAAAAATACATATGTTTTCAAAAGAATTTCAGTTTCAAAATTAGTTCACAAATACAAAAAAATGTTCATGCTTTCCACCAAATGTTAAGAATTTGAAAAAAAAAACATACTCGTGGTCCCTATTTTTTTCAAAGTTCAGAAAATGTTTAAAAAGTTTTAAAATTAATTTTTTCTCACATTAAGAAAATCCATAAATTTCCAACAAAATCGCTTTTTTTCATAAAATGTTCGGAAATATCAAATATTTATTCATGTTTTCCAAAAATATTGACTTTTTACCAATTTCATATTTTCCAAAATGCTCAGAATAAAAATGACTCCTACAGTACTCAGATCGCTGCAGTACCGGTACAAAAAAAAAAGAACAAGAAGAATACACACAGCAGGGAAGTGTGTTACATGGGCCGACCTGCTCGAACTCGCCTAGACGAATGCTTGACTACTCAAATGGGCTCAAGATTGTGTCAAAGAAGTGCGCTTGGGAGGATGATGGGTCCACCAGAATGATTCATATTGTAGGGCTGCTCGGGGGGTCTGGTGCTCTCAGGACCTCCTATTCTTCGCGTTAACTGACAAGTTATCACTAAAAATTAAGGTGCACCCATAGCCCCTTTCTTGAGCTACATGCACTCCGGAGGCACAAAGCTTTTCTCGACTATTATAGGTCTCACCTCACTTAGCTTTTCCGGTGTTGTTTGTGCCGATCAAAGAATTGTGTTGTTTTACAATTTGTTTCTTTTTTAATGGCCTTTTGGTTTACTCTAGTTTTTAGTCGGTTTGTAATTACTAACATGAAAATATTAACAACTTTAAACAAAAGAATGAATTTTTCAATATTCCAAACTTTTTTGTTTTGTGAAAGTTTTATCAATAGTGTGAATATATTTAAAGTTTGTGAATATTGTTTTTACATTTTCAAACAACCAAAACATCTTTTAAGTTCGGGGAACACTCTTAAAAGAAAATAAAAACTAAAAGAGATACATGACAGATGAAAATAATAAAAGTCAAAATTTTAAAAAAGGATAGAATAAAGAATTAAAGAAGAAA